>NC_066618.1:4229856-5515065 GCF_025201925.1 Gopherus flavomarginatus | reverse complement strand
GGGTTAGCATGGGGAGGTGCCTACTCAGGGCCGGCTTTAGACCGATTTCGCCCAATTCTGGGAATCGGGCCCCGCGCCTAAGAGGGCCCCTGAGCTTTAGGCACCTTTTAATTTTTTTCACTTACCCCGCTGCGGTCTGCTCCGGGTCTTTCCATGGCCCCGCTCCCCTGACCAAAGCGCCGGCGGGAGCGTGGCTGCCCCACAGCCCACGCTCTCCCACTCAGTGGAGCTCTGACCAGAGTGCTGCAAGCCCCCGCGGCCAGCTCTCCTTGCTGGAGCTCTGGCCAGTATGCACGACGAGCTCCCGCGGCCCCTCTCTCTCATCTGGAGCTCTGACCAGAGCACCGCAAGCCCCGCGTGCCCCGCTCTCCTGGCTGGAGCTCTGGCCAGAGCGCGACGAGCCTCGGGCCGGCCCCGCTCTCCTGGCTGGAGCTCTGTCTGAGCGCGACGAGCCCCGCGGCCGCCGGCTGGAGCTCTGGCCGGAGCGCGACGAGCCCCGCCGGCCCGCTGGAGCTCTTGCCGGAGCGCGACGACCCCTCGGCCTCCCGGCTAGGCGCTCTGGCGGAGCGCGGACGAGCCCCCGCGGCCCCGGCTGGAGGCTCCGGGCCCTTTAAATAGCCCCCAGAGCCCTGGGTAGCAGCGGGCTCTGGGGCTATTTAAGCCAGGGCTCCAGCTGCCTCTGCCGCCACCCCGGTCCTTTAAATAGCCGCCGGAGACCTGCCGCCCCCATGCCTTCCCCAGGGCTCCCAAGGCTGTTTAAAAGGTCTGGGCCCGGGTAGCAGCAGGGGAGTCCCGGCCCTTTAAATAGCCCCCAGAGCCCTGGGATAGCGGGGGGGCTTGGAGGCTTTTGAAAGGGCCATGTCTCGAGCTGCCTCTGCTGCACCCCCTGCCCTGCCCGCACCAGCCCCGCCCCCCGCTGCTGCAGCCAGCTCTGCACCCCCGCTGCCCACAGCCAGCCCCTACCAAACCCCCTGCCCTGTCACCACCAACCCCTGCCACACACCCCTGTCCGCCCACCCTGCACTGCCCGCCCTGCCCTGACTCCAGCCAACCCCTGCTGCACCCCCCTGCCTGAAGCCAGCCAGTCCCATACTCCTTCTCCAGCCCTGCCACCCTGCATTACCCCCTGTGGCCTGCCTGAAGCCACCCGCCCCACACTCCCCTGTCTCCAGCCAGCCCCGCACCCCCTTGCCTGCCTGCAGCCAGACCCTAACCTCTCCAGTCAGCCCCCGCACTGGCCTCGAACCAGCCCCATGTCCACTGCTGCCCTGCAGTTCCCTGGCCAGTAACCTGCACACCTGCTTCAATGAGGGGGCAGGAAGCAGCGGGAACCCCACACATGTGCACACCCCCAGGGATGGCGGGGACCCACACATGTGAAAAGGCAGTCATTAATAACCAATTAACAGCATATATGATGCAATCTATATAATATACAATTTTATTATTTATATGTTATGGAAAGTAAATAATACATGGAAGAGATGGAAGGCTTTTTTTTACACTTCTTTCTTTTTAAGTGATCCCTGCCAGGCCCCGCCAAAAGTGTTCGATTGGGCCCCTCACTTCCTAAAGCCGGCCCCTGTGCTTACTTGGGCCTCCATTGAAGGGGCATGGATGCGTTCTGTACTCTGGCTTCCACTTCCGTTGATCTCTCACAATTGTCACAGAGACTCTCATCCTTTGTCTCTAGCCACTGGCATGCTGGCTCATGCAGGGTGTATGCCCAAGCGGCGGGGGTTGGAGCATGTTTGATGCCCCAGAGCTCTGTGCGCATCGTTACTGGGCTCCAGACAGAGCTGGGATGCAGGCTGAGCTCCTGGCGCAGAGGAGCTAATTCTGCCCTGCATGGAGCTGATGCCCGGTCAGACGTGCCATGGCTGGCGCATGATCTCCTGCTCTTTATAGCATCCAGCACGAGCCGGTGTTGGCCCCGGGGCTGGGGGGCCGTTGATCAGACCCCGTGCCGGGTTGCGGCGGAGGGGGATGGTGAGCCGCCCTGCTGTATCACCCTCCCTAGGGTTCGACCTGGGCTGCCTGCAGATGTCGAACTACCAGGTGAACGATGTCGTCCTCCCGAAGTGGGCCAAGATCCCAGAGGATTTCATCCACAAGCACAGGAAGCGCTGGTAAGTGGGCAGGGGCTCTGGCCATCCCGCAAGCCGTCACCTGGCCTGCCAAACTCACTGCTTCCCCAGCTTGTAGGGCGGGGGCCTGGGGTTTCCCTAAGAGGCGGCCCAGACCCATTGGGGCGTCCCCAGCCTGGCGTGTCCCCCGTGGCACTGAACGTCCCTGTTCTCTCCCTGGAACAGGAGTCGAGCACGTGTCTGCCCACCTCCATGATTGGATCGACTGATCTTCGGGTACAAGCAGAGGGCCCGGCTGCCGTGGAGGCGCTTCAATGTCTTCTATTACTGCACGTACGAGGGTAAAGCGCCGGGGCTGAGGCCAGGAGCGGGCAGGGTGCCTGTCACTCATGGCACCCCCGTCTCTCGCTCCCCAGGTTAGCTTATAAGAAGCACACAGGATCTTTTTTAGGTTGTAGTCACACCACATGTTTATGAAATAACAGTAGGAAGCAGCTAGCATGTGCTCACATAACACACACACTGCCCTGCCAGTCGATGTTCTCGTTACAGTCCAGGTCTGGATTCATCTACTGACCAGCTAGATCAGGGGTAGGCAACCTATGGCATGCGTGCCAAAGGCGGCATGCGAGCTGATTTTCAGTGCACTCACACTGCCTGGGTCCTGGCCACCAGTCCCTGGGCCTTTGCACATTTTAATTAATTTTAAATGAAGCTTCTTAACCTTTTAAAACCTTGTTTACTTTACATAACAACAATAGTTTAGTTAGATATTCTAGACTTATAGAAAGAGACCTTCTAAAAACATTAAAATGTATGACTGGCACGCAATACCTTAAATTAGAGTGAGTAAATGAAGACTCGGCACACCACTTCTGAAAGGTTACCGCCTACCCCTGAGCTAGATTGATCACAGGTAAGGAGGAGCTGGGTTTCTGTCTGTCACAACGTGATGCTCCGGGGAAGACTTGGCAGGACGAACCCAAAGCTCCTCAATTCTCACCTATCTTTTATAGCAACAAATCCTCATGTAAGCCTGTGAACCTTGCTGTGTCCGTGCTTGAATTATTGATCACAAACTAGTTGTTTTCGCAGTTTCTTTTTTCATCATTAGCATGTGGTTTCACAGCTATTTTCCATTTCCGTATTTCGTATCCTGTTCTTAATTCAGGGCAGATGCCTTTGCACTTTAGGGTTTGTCCGCTCTGCACTCTCTCCAGCCATCAGGGTCTCAGGATGATGATGCTGGCAGCTTGTTTCTTCACCCCTCTTTTGTAGTTCACTGGCTTGTTTTTTATTTATTTATTTACATTCACCCACATTTAATTCACACACAGAACAGCACAATAATTTCAAACACCAACTTTTCACAGAACAAAACAATCCTTTAAAAGGCAGAACAGAGCAATCTCCAATATTACTAAATTGTATAAAACCTTAATGTATAAACTACATTAAAACATTTCATCAAGTAACTTTACTATAAAGGACAAAACAATTTTGTCCCCAAATCCATGTTACCGTACACCCAGGGGCTGTGGACCTGGATGCCATTGCCGACGAGACGCAGAGAAGGCTTTGGAAGGCATCATCAGCAACTTTGGGGCAGACCCCCTGCCAGCTGCTCAGGTATCGGGAGCCGGAGAGGGCATGTCCGGGCTAACTCCCAGGGAGGGGAAGGCCCTGAGAGCAGAGCTCCACTCCCCCAGCCAGGACTTTTGGTTCCATATATGGCCACCCCCCCAGTCCTGGGTCTTTTGCCCTCTGCTTCCTCTCTGTTCCTGGGAGGCTGGGCTCTCAGATCTCGCTCGGGGCAAGGATCTGCACCTCCCAACTCGCTGGTGTCTTCCCCCCGCAGGACCTCACCCAGTGCGGCTCTCGGCCGAAAACGCCACCAGAAGACTGGCCCGGCTCGACACATACTCCCCAAACGTCTTCGAGAACCTCAACCAGCTCAAGTCCTTCTTCGTCGAGGTTAAAGCTCTCCTCGCCGCTGGGCTCCGAGGGTGGGGCTGGCCAGAGCTGCAGGCCCTGCCTGGGAGAGCTTACGAGGAAATCCTCCCACATGGTGTGGAGGGAGGGATGCTTTGGGGGGGCGTGGGGGGAGGGAGGGAGAGTGATGGGTTGACAGTGGCCAGAGGAGGCGATACGGGGTGAGGGAGGACACGGGTTCCAGAGAGGTGTGCGGTTACCTAGCTCTTTGGGGCAGGTACTCTCCGGTGTGTCTGTCCAGCGCCTGGCACGACCTTATCCGTCTGTGACTGGGGTGCCGAGGCGCTACAAACACCGATAATGCCTGGCGTCTGACGGAACGTGCGCGTGCTGGCGGGGCTGCTGCAGCCCCCGAGCTGCTGGCAGCAGCACCAGAGCTCCCTCTTCTCTCTCTCTCCGCAGGGGATCAGTGACGGGGTCCCGCTGGTGCAGGGCTGTGGTCCCCAGAACCATGCCCATTCCCTTCATCACGCAGGTTCCCCAGCGTGTTGGTGAGTGCCCTTGGGGCCATGGCATGGCTTGTTGCTGGGAATTCGGGTGCTCTAAGCTCGGTGCGTCTGTATTCCCCCCATCGGAGCACCTCTGCTATCTGTTCATTTTATCCTCCCAGCCCCCGTGCACTCAGGGCAGCTGATTGCCAGTTCCCAGGGCCGGAGTTTGAGGCACAGACCATTGAAGTGACTTGCCTAAGGCCATATGGTTGGGTCAGTGGCAAACTGGCCACCAGGTCCCCCCTGTCCCAGCCTGGGGCCTTAACCACAAGCCACGGCCTTCCCAACTTCCAGCACTTGCTGGGGAAACTAAAGCTCCCGCCTGCAGCTGACGATGGAGGCACGAGGGCCGAGCAGGCGTCGGCTCTGGCTTTCCCGAGAGCACTAGCTAACCTCTGGCTTATTATGGAGAGAATGGGATCTGTCCTGCACGCATCCCGCCGGGTGCGGTGATGTTGCCTCGGTTGCAATAGCAAGGTAGGGTCAGGCCCAGTTGATATTTGGCTCTGACACCCCGGAAATCACTCAGTGTGTAGGGTGGCGCATACCGCTGCCATCTTTGTGCTGCAGGGGGTTGGGGGAGGGGTGGGGCACCCTTTCGAACAGTCATAAAACCGAGGTCCTGACCGGCCAGGGCCTTCCCGTGCCCGGTGGCACTTTCCCAAGAGCGGGCTGTAACGTTGGGGGCTGCGCACTCTACATTCTCCTGCTAGCCTCCCTCTCCTTGCCTAGGTCCACGGTGGCGCCAACGGCCTGTTGGGAACCCACAGCTGTGCCCTACGACAAAAACATCTCCAACTACTTTAGCTTCACCAAGACCCAACCATCTCCAATGCAAAGTGAGTCTGGGCCGGGGCCATCTTGGGCGAGGAGCCCCGTTACCGGATCCCTCCCGGGCTCCTGCCATTCAGTGCCTGTGGGAATCGGCCCCAACGCCGAGTCCCCGAAGGCTTTGTCCGTCGGGTTCTAGGTGGCGCAACCATGGAGGCCTCCACCCCTGCCCCGTCCAGTAGGCACGTTCCTCCAGGTGTCACCCTAACGGGCGTCCTTTTCACATGCGCTATCCCGCTTCTTCCACCTGCCCCCTGGAGGACTTGCTCCAAATTCCCCCGCTCCCTGATCCCAGCCAGCTGTCCATTCCATCTCCCTGCTTCGCCCCCCCAAGGGCCAGTCCTCTCGTAGCCCCGTTGCCAGTTTCCTGTTGCTCTTAGTCTAATGGAGGGACAGAGAAATCTTCTGGCCGAGGGCACCCCGGCAGAGTGCCTTGGATGGGGTCACCTCCCTGCTCTGGGACATGGGGAATTGCCTCTGAAGGGGCCAGGCCCCAAGCCTCTCTTGGACACAGGATTGCAGGTGGATCAACTGCCCCTTCCGGGTCCCTGCTTGTACCCTCCACCCTGCCTGTGCCAGCCAGTGTCCCATTGCCCCCTCTCCCGCAGGCCCAGCCCTCTGTCGTCTCCAGGACCCCGCCAACCCACGTGGCTCCATTGCAATCTGCTGCACATGATGGGGAGTTCCCGTACCAAAGGGTTGGCGGATCTCTGTGATAGCTCCGTAGCCATGCCGCTCTTGTCTCCTCCCGCCAGAGCCCCAGCGCTTCCTGTCTGGCCCCCTTGCCCCGGGGTGGATGTGCCTCGAGACAATGAACGTCTCTCCCGATGGGAAGCTCTCTTCAGGCGGGGGCCCTGGGACAACGCCTGCGTTTAATGTCGCTGAGCAAAGGGAAGGTCTCGGGCACATTCACCAGGCACATAGGAATGGGGGCCCAGACGGGCTTGGTGGGGGGTAACCTGATGTGGGGCGCGTGGCCGAGGGACTCACATCCTGCCATCACGGTCTAGGCCCATCCCTCCAATGCACCTCACTCTTGCCTGCAGCCCTCCAAAGCTTTTTCCACCCCGGGCCCCTGATCAACCTCTGGCATGAATCTGCAGGGGCGCTATGAAGACACTGGCAAACTCGTCACGCTATCGGGTCAGCCAGGCCCTGGAGCCACCCTTGCTCTTTGTGGCTCGTCCTCTGTGACCTGGTTCTTTGGGGGGAGGAGTTACCCCTGCCCGTATGACAGGTGGGGTTTTAAATGAGCCATGCTGCTCAACCCTGGCGGTCACTAACTTCCACCTCCCTCCAGAGTGCCTGGTGGGCTCTGCCCCAACTCAGACCCCAGAAAACGGTGGGATCGTCATCGGTGGGGCGCTGGTGTCGGCGTCTCGGAAGCAACGTCTCCTCTTCCCCTGCGTTACAGATGTGGTCACCTGCCTGGCGCTCGATCTGTGCGGAATCTACCTCATTTCGGGCTCCCGGTATACCACCTGCATGGTCTGGCAGTCCCTGCAGCAGGTGGAGAGAGAAGACCAGGCTCCGGCTGGGTGTGCCTCCGCTGAGTAGCTCAGGTCTGGGTCCCGAGGAGGCTTCTTGGGTGGTTTGAGACTTCCTGACAAGGCACTCGCGTGACTTTTGAGTTTTGCAGGGAGAAGCAGATCCCCGCAGCATGTGTCGCTCCTGGCTAGTAGCACCATTCTGTAGGTCCGAGGCATGCTGGCAGCAGGCTACCCCGATGCCTCCTTCAAGGTTTTCTTTTGCGTTCATTTGGTTGACGGATTACTGATTGGCTGGTGGGAGTGTACTGCAACCCCCACACCCAGCTCTGCCAGTGCCCTCGACTTCCTGGCCCGCACCGCCGGCCATCCAGCCCTGGGTCCAGTACCCTCCTCTGCCAACCCTTGGCCCCTCCCCACTCAGCTCTGCGTGCACCCTCCCTCCTGGCCCACAGCACCAGCCTTTGGCCCGCCACACCCAGCTCTACCCAATGCCAGTCCCACACTCCTGGTCCCAGCCTTGTCCCGAGCAGCAGATTGCTCCAGCACTAGCTTCTGTGGCAGTTCTGTGCTGGGGCCGGTTGCCTTCTGGAGACGAGGATAGGAACTTACCCGGATTCAGCCCCGCGCTGCCTGAAGTTCGAGCTCTGCTCCCCTACGTGTCAGCGCTCGCTGCCACGTGGCTGGGGCTTCTCTTGAGCATCTGGGGGTGTGGCTTAGTTTTTCCTCCAGACCTCACTCACCCCTGGGGGTTTGCAGGTACAGCATGTTGGCGTCGCACGGTGGATTCCAAATGCTTCCCAATCCCCAGCATCTGGCTGCAGCTCTGTCCGCTCAGCTCAGTTTCCTCTGGGACTTTCCCAGGCCAAGATCCTCCGCTGCTCTAAGCGTCCGATACGCTCCACTGAACTTTGGAGGGGCTGCGGGCCAAGACTGGCTCGGATCTGGCCCACTGACCCTGGTTTCTCTCTCCAGGTGGGTTTTTTCCCAGTGGGCCTGGCTCCCAAACCTGTCCAGTCCTGTAACGGGCACGACGCCGAGGTGACTGATACATGCGTCGCCATCAGCACCGAGCTGGACATGGCCGTTCAGGGTCAAGGTGAGGATGGTGTCATGCGTGCACGG
Source organism: Gopherus flavomarginatus (assembly GCF_025201925.1). Taxonomy (NCBI): domain Eukaryota; kingdom Metazoa; phylum Chordata; order Testudines; family Testudinidae; genus Gopherus; species Gopherus flavomarginatus. The sequence goes on along the minus strand of NC_066618.1, from coordinate 5,507,052 downwards.
GGGCGAAGGTTCCCAATGTTAGGATTTGCTGATGTGCCATTTAGATTTTAGCTGAACTCCGCCAACCTTGATTTGCCAGTTGGCTAAATGCTGTACGCCAGTATCGGAGTCCAGCGAGTGTCACTGTCTAATTTAATGCTGTGACTCTTTTCAAGATCCACTCCACTTGGCATATCTCTCAAGTCAGGACACACAACCAATAGCACTGTATTAATTGATCCGACCAGATTAATATCCACAGCATTTCACCACTCAATTAGGTGCACCCAGTGCTCGTGTACTAAGCACACACACCAACACAGTCTTGCAGCAATTGTCAAAGACCGGGTTCAACTCAGCAGTTAAAAAACCAGCAAGGTTTTTTATTACATTACTACGAGCATCATTTTCAGTACCTAACATGCATCGCCCTCAGTGTTACTCCCAGGGAGTGGGGTGCACTTCTCTGTAAGGCAGTTCGTAGTCCCTGCTGTTTGGATGGATTGGTTGCAAAACGTACACGTTTAAATATCAAAAGCAGTTGGTTTAAGTTCATTCAACTCTCTCTTGGGCAGTTGCCTGCCTTTGCAGGAGAGCAGCGTCTAGCATGAATTCAACGTTTTTTTTCCTTAAACTATGGTTACAGGAGTCTCTCTAGAGCAATTGGCCCCAACCTTTTCCATGGGGCTGGATGCCGGATGAACTAATGCCGAGGACCGTGGGCCATTGGACAGCAGAGCCGCCGAAATGCCACCATGAATGGCACGTCAAGAAGCATTGCCTGAATGCCCCGTGAAGGAGCGTCATCAAGAGGCATCGCTTCTTGACGTTGGCACTTCTCGTGCATTTGTGGCATGCTTGTGCAGCGCGGTAAGGGCCGGGCGCACATGGATGCCCCTGGCGGTGCCTGGTACCCACAGCCGCCCACATTGGGGACCCCTGCCTTAGAGAATGGGCCTTTGATTGCTTATATTCAAGAGCAGAAGGGGAATTCAGTCGGAAATAAATCTCCCCATTGCAGTTTCTTATTCCTTTTAATGCTGGGCATATGGAGACTGCCCACCAACCGAGTCCTGGCGTCCATTGCAACTGGGATTCAGACTCTTCCTCATTGTTTCAGTCCACTCTGGGGGTCCCGTGTAGTTACCCGTCAAGCTATTATATCTCTGATTTCAGGCTCCCTTATGGGGAACCACCCTCTGATTTCTAGGTCAGACAGCTGGTCTCAGAATTTCGCTTGTTTCTCGACAACTTCATCAGTCCTCCAGTAATGGCACTGCCTACACAATTTCTTCAGTCCTTTCCCTGTCCTGAGGCTTTATGGTTTGCTTTTTTCCGGGATCCCATCTCAGCTTAGCCCTCGTTATTAACTGGAAATCCTCCCTTTTTAAGCCATTTCTGTGGATAATGCAAACTTATTCCTGTGTTTATATCTTTCAACATTCCTTCTTTTGGTGCCAGACAGCTGCTGTTATTTCTAGGCTGTGGTGTGGTGGTACCCATGTGGGTCCCAGATTTTAGATAGAGAAGGTGTGGGAGGCAATGTCCCTTTGTATGGGGGGGGGGGGGTGGGGGGGGGGTGGGGGGTGAGCCAGCTTCTGTTTTGTTAGTGGGACAAGCTTCGACTACAACAGACCTTGTGCCGTCCCCCCAATAGAGTTGGTCCCTATAGAAGCATATCTCCTCAACCCACCTGGGCTCTCTCTTTCTAGTGTCAGTTATTAACGATGAACACCAAAAAATCTTCCAGGTTTGATGGACGTACTTTATAGGGTCTTTGATTGTACATAAGCATTTCATGTTGTTTAGAATATAAGAACGGCCACATTGGGTCAGACCAAAGGTCCATCCAACCCAGTGTCCTGTCTGCCAACAGTGGCCAAGGCCAGGTGCCCCAGAGGAGTGAACCTAACAGGCAATGATGAAGTGATCTCTCTCCTGCCATCCAGCTCCACCCTCTGACAAACAGAGGCTAGGGACACAACAGAACAAGAGCCCCTGTCCACACACAGAGATGTACAGCAGAACCTCAGAGTTCCGAACACCTCGGGAATGGAGGTTGCTCGTAACTCTGAAATGTTCATAACTCTGAACCAAACACGGTTCTTTCAAAAGTTTACAGCTGAACATTGACTTAATGCAGCCTTGAAACTTTACTATGCAGAAGAAAAATGCTGCTTTTCCTTTGTTTTTTTAGTAGCTGACCTCATGAAAGACTCAGGGCAGGTGGAGAAAAAGACTAGGGTTTTGAGAGACCTATGGGAATTAGACATTGAGGGCCCATTGATGGTAAATGAGAGCAAAGCACCCAGTTGCCCTGGTGACAGCCGAAAGGCCTTGTCGTTGTGGTAGGATGGCACCATCATCGTCCACACCATCCGCCGGGGACAGTTCATGAAGTCCATCAAGCCACCCTGTGAGAGCTCGCTGCCCGCCACTGTCTCGAACCTCGCCGTGGGCCTGGAGGGCCAGATCATCGTCCAGACCACCGTAGCGGGGAGATCCTCCTTGAAGGTGAGTGGGCCAGGACCTGCGGGCCCAGCAGCAAGGCGGGGGCAAACATGGCCTTTCCCTATGGGATGCTGTGGGCAAGGACGGGCGTCTCGGACACGCTCTGAAACCCAGCAGGGAAGGGACAGTAACTCCACCCTGCTGTGGTGATGGCACTGTGCCTCGGAGCAATCAGCAGCAGCTAGATTCCGATCCCAAATAAACGTAGCTGGAGACTTATCCCTGTCTAGGAACAACCCATCCACCACCCAGCAGGAGGCGCTGTCCCCCCCCTTACTTCTTTATGCGCATCACTGATTTAGTTGGGAATTGGTGCTGCTTGGAGCAGGGGGTTGGACTAGATGACCTCCTGAGGTCCCTTCCATCCCTGATAGTCTATGATTCTATGATCACCAGCGGAATGGGGTAGCGAGTTCCAGTTGTGCCTGTTGCAGGCAGTGGGGAGGTGTTGCTGATGGTATAGCTCGGCCTGCAGAACCTTTATGGCTGGTGATGGTAAGAACCAGGCCCATTTGAATGGGGAGTCATGGAGAGATGGTTCCGCAGCCACGCCGAAGGCTGTTTGCCCAGTCGCGTCCTAGAATAGAGATGTGCTTGGAAAGTTTTCAACCCATCATCAGTTGTTCCCCAACTCCCTTCTCGTTTCTCTTGAAGGATAAATTTGCCCTGCACCTTTATTCCATCAATGGCAAGCATCTCTCCTCCGTCCCACTGGAGGAGCAGGTCACAGTCCTGTGTGTCACCGAGGAGTTCGTGGTTCTGGGGACCATGCAGTGTTCTCTCCAGATCTTGGATCTTCAGAGGTAAATGTCCCCTCGTTGGTTTCCTGGGCCCACCACCAGCGCTGGTGTCACTCCCGTGCAGGGGACGACGGTCCCAAGTGTGTCACAGCCATGATCGCTTCCGGCGAACGCTCTTCCTCAGTCGCTGTCTCTCTAAAACCACCCAGCGTGTGGGTCGATAACATAGCGTGTGGGTCTTGCATCTGCACCTCTCTTTACCTCAGGGTAGCCTACAGTCTTCTGGAGGAGCTCCCCACGCAGACAAGCTATACTCATGCAGCCATTAACATCCTGTTTTATTCAGGGTGAGGTTAGGGCGTGGCTGGTACCTTATGCTCAGTCGCACAGGAGATGAAATGTACTAATGGGTAAGGCACTTGCCTCTTAAGCGGGGTTGTGGGTTCATGTCCCATCTGGGGGTGAGGTGAATATGTTCTCCGGCCTGTGTCCTACAGGAGGTCAGACTAGATGATCACAATGGTCCTTTCTGGCCATAAAGTCCATGAATGGGAGTGGAAATTATTCTTTGGGGTTTAAATTGAAATACTCTGCTGGTTTCCCAGGCCCATAGAATCCGTACTGATGAAGTGTCTGTTAGGGCTCCTTGCAGAGATTAGGAAGCTGACATTAGCAGTGTGGAAGAATAACACAGACTTTCACGCTTGTGTTGGTTGCAACATGTCAGAGGCAGTTTATTCTCAAGCAATATTGCAAGGGGGAGAGTGCACAATGGCAGGTCTGCCAAAAGCTAAACAATTAGGGCAAGCGTTTATACCTTCTGTTACACACAGTAATGATCCACAACTGCATTTTGTTTGTACATATTCCTTTCTTACTTTTCTCAGTTCTTGCTGGAGTCTGCGTTCCATTCTTATCTATCACAGGATCAAAACACTCTCTCTTACGGTTCTTTTCCACGCACCCAGGCCCTGCCTGGCCATCTCGCGTTATTAGCTGGCAGAGTTAGCCCGACTCTTGCTCTTCCTAAAGGACTAAGATGTCTGCACTTTTTTCCGCTTCCCCAGCAGGTTGGGGCAAACCTGCCTGTGGCCCTGTCCAGTTTGATCTGGTCTTGCCGGCTCTTGTGGGTGAAAGAGAATCACCCATTGTAACTGTCTGCGCAGGGCTGGGCTGCTGGATGGCACTTAAAACTGGATTTATCAACCCCTGAAAACATGGGTGGTTCCCCCTGCTGGCCTTGTGGGATTAGCGCCGCCCAGAGGATTCAGGGGACCTGGGGTCTTCAGCGGCAGGTCCCAGGATGGAAGGACCCCCGCTGCTGGTCTTCAGGGCTCTTCGGCGGCAGGTCCCGGGGCAGAAGGACCCCCCCACCGCCAAAAACCCGGAGCAGAAGCTCCGGGGGTCCCACCCCCACAAGAGTTTTTTCCAGGGCCCCCAGCGCGAGTGAAGGACCCCGCTCCAGGGGCCCCGAAAAACTCTCATGGAGGCCCCTGCAGGGCCTGGGGCAAATTGCCCCATTTGTCCCCTCCTCCCCACCAGGCAGCCCTGTGTGAGATTCTGCATGGCAGGAATTCCAGATCAGATTGACTCTTGTTTGCGAAGTAAAATGGTTTGGTTTTCCTACCCACCAGCCTGGGATCTGAGAGTCAAACTTGGCTTTCTCCTTTTCACGCGTCGCCCCCGTCCCAAAGGGTCTGTGGAATAAAACTCTGCCCTCAGATGCCCGCACAAGCCAGTTGTCCCAGTGTGGCATTTCTCCCTGCAAGTGGGACTTAGCCAGCTAGTTGACTGATGCAGGAGCCAGACTGAGACCCAGCTCCCTGTCCAGGAACTGCGTCAGCTTGGCAGGGCGAGCAGGCGTGAAATGCAGTAAAATCCCCAGATCTGGCTTGGAGTGCAGCCGGGAGCCGATTTGCTGCATGAGCAGGGCGCTTTGAGAGACCCCTGATTTAAAGATCTTGGAGAGGGGGTGAGTTTGGGGGGTCTCTGGCAGGGCCCCCTGCCCATCTGTCCCTTTCCACAGTCCGTTCTGAGTCCCCAGCAGCTCTCCCCACTGTTTAAATGCCACCCCCTTGCCATTTCAGCCTCCAAGCAGCGGTGTTGCCAATGCCCATGAAGGTCCCGGTTCACAGCGTCTCTGTGACCAAGGAGAAGAGCCACATCCTGGTGGGGCTGGAGGATGGGAAGCTGATTGTGGTGGGAGCGGGCCAGCCCTCGGAGGTAAATGGAGACCGCCCCCTCCTCGTGGTTTGGTGGGGGTGGGTGGGAGCGGGTGCACCTTGCTGGAAGCACCATAGAAGTAGTTGCATGATTGGAGGGGCAGGGTGCACCTTGCTGGCAGGAGCATGAAACTGGGAAGGCACTGCACTCCCGGCCAGCCCAGGTAGGCGCCAAGAGGGGCCCATAGCCATGAGTGAAATCCGAGCCGCTGTCTGCAGACTGAGGGATTGACTCTTCGTGGACAGCATGATGGCAGGGCTGGATTTTCCACAGCAGAATGCTCGAAATCAGGCCCCTCTCCAGAGCGTGAAATGGCTGGGATCAGCCAAGCCTTGGCACGAACCCTTAGGACAGAGGTTCTGTCTGCTCCACCCTGCTCTCTTTAGTGAGACGGCTCATCTGTGCCAGAGGATGGCCTCCAACCCTCGAGGTGCTGGGCGTCCTGGGGGCTGGGCGATTGCACAGCCCAGCTGTGTGATGAGACCCTGGCCTGGAGGGAGGGGCTCCGTGATGCAGGGTGGTCCCCTTTACAGAAGACAGGTCTGTAACATAGCCAAGACAGACTACGGCCCTGCTTCCACCGAGCGACCCCATCCCTCTCCGCAAAGCACCTCCACGTCGCTCCTCAGCCCTGCCCTTTCATTCCGCTCTCTCCCCAGGTGCGCACTGGGCAGTTCCACAGACGGCTGTGGCGTTCCACGCGCCGAATCTCCCAGGTCTCCTCCGGAGAGACCGAGTACAACCCACCCGAGTCCAAGTGACAGGCTTGATGTGAGGTGACCTGTCCCCAGAGCATTACTGGGCAGAGATGTCCTGCAGCAGGAGGTCTCTGAGAGGTGGCGGAGGGGGCCGGTCCAGCCTCGCCACTCGGAGGTATCTGCACTTCCCCTGGGAACATGGCAATCGCTGTGACTGGGGCTCTCGACCACTCATTCTCCGAGGGTGCAGAGCTCAGGATCCTGTTCCAAACCAGGGGCCTGCACCAGTGACTCTCTGGCTTGCCAAGCCAGGATGCGCGTGGGACGATCTGGCATCCCCCAGCCCATCTCGTTTCCTGCAGAGCTTGAAATGGAAAATGTTTTTGTATTATTCTTTGTGACTTTCTCACTGGACGGAGAGGCCGGGAAACCAGCAGCCAGTGCCCCCTGCCGCCCAGCGGGGAAATGTCGCAATAAATGCGAGACGATGACCATCGCTGCATTCTCAGTCCTTGGGTGGCCTTAACTAGAGCCTGTTGCACTACGTAGAGAATTTGTACCAAAACCAAGGACTGCTTTCGGCAGGAGGCCAGTCTGCTGCAGAAAAGCTTTAATGTGATGAGACTGGCAAGAGCCTGTTCTGTTTTCCTCCCAGGGGTTGAATTTCGGAGGGCAACAAATACCAGGGACCCAGAAAGATACCTACTGATTGTCTCAAGCCAGCCCCAAAGCCGAGATGTGTATAGACCCCGTGCTGGCAAAGAAGGGTGTTGCGCTTTCATTGGGATTCTTCAGAATGGTTTGTCTGCTTCTTCCAACAGGGGCACTCAAATTCAGCACCTCCCAGGGCCCCAGTCATTTGCTGGTTGGGCCTCTTCTAACTTTCCTATTGATTTATACGTTTTTTTTAAAAAACAAAACAAAACAAAATAAATGTGCACAATCTTCTTGTCTCCCAAGACTGGTCTGTTCCATGGAGCACGAGCCAGCAGGGCTCATTGGATGACTTCACCAGCAATAAAACCCTGCCGTTCGTTAGCTTTGCCTTCATCCTGCAGCTCCGGGGCTGTAGCGAAACTCCTCTCTGGCTGCGCACTGGATACTCCTGCTTGTAGCAGGAAGGAGAGTTCTTCTCGCCCAACCAGGAGAGGATCAGGCCAGCGCAGGTGCAAGAGGGGTCAGGGTTTGCCTCTCCCAACGAGCGCGGATCTTAGTAAGAGAGCACGCACCGCCCCTTCCCCAGCAGAGCAGCTTTCGAAACATGGCATCTCCATAAGGGCTCCTGGAGCAAAAGCTGAGCCCTTCTGAAGCTTCGAAGGGCTCGGTCAAAACCTGTGGAGGTCAATGTTAGAGAGATCGCAACAGAAGTAAGAAAGCTCCAGCAGTAGAGATGAAGCAATACGGTGATTTTGTCTCCTTCACAGTCTGGGCCCAATGTTGATCCCATCTGCAAATGCCCCTCCCCCTCCAGATAGGCCCATCTGTCCCTCCGTCAGTCTGTCTGTTTCTGATACTGAAGTGGCCACAGTAAATAGGAATTCGCCCAGAAAGAGGCTTATTTTTGCAGCCAGCGGCCAACCCTTCACTGCTTTTAACCAACTGGGTGGGTTTGCGGGGGCTCCAGTCTACAGACTTTCCATCCCTGGTCATGGTGAGATTTGAACCCACGCTGGCACCTTCTCTGAGGTTCTGATCTCTGCTCTGATCTGTTTGTTGCTCGCGAGCGGAACGGGGGAGTGGGGGTTGCATTAGGCTAGAAGCAGCTGTCTGAGGCTAGTAGATGCTTGTGCCTTGGGCATCTCCCCATTCAGACATAGCTCGTGCAGGGAGCCCAGTGGTCCCCATGAAAATGGAACAGTCCATGTTTACGATGCAGGGCATGAGCCCATCCCCAGAGCGTCTGGGAGCGAATGGCCCCCAAACAAGGGGCGATGGATCGGTCCTTGTAGGACATGGTTACTCTCACTTAGCTGGAAGGTGAAGGGAGCTGCCATGTTGTTCCCCACACTTCCTCTCCCTGATTTAAAAACTCTCCTGCCGTCAGGTAAGCCAGGAGTGGAAGAGGCTGGTGGAGCTTTACTCTGGCCATGTTCCAGATGCGTCTAGGCACAGAGCTGTGGAACCCACAGCCTTTCTGCATCATGTTGATGCTTGCAATAACCAGTGCCCTGATGCCAGTCAGCTGTCCCTGCGCCAGTGACTGCCCATTGCTGGGCCGGGCTTTGGTTTGGAGAGAGAGGGCAGTGACTAGCTTGAAGCTGCTGGGAATTCACGCCTGACTCCAATCCCCCCTCGAACTCTGGAGATGTTGGTATCTTGGCTTGAGCTTCATAACCGGGGCCCCTGTTCTCCATAAACAGCTGGATACGAACTTCCCAGAGATGGGAGGAGGGGAGATTGGGTTCTGGATCCAAAGCTCATAGCTCAGTCCCATCTCTCTGCAGAACCACATGAAACTTCACAGTCCTAGAGTCAGGAGAGGTTGTAGTCAGGTGGGGTGTGGGTTGAAGAGCAGTCTGTCCTTTCCCCTCCCCCCGAACCCATTCCCTGGCTCTAGGAAATGGATCTCTCCCCTGCCCCCATATACTCTAGGTATTTTTTGCCGTGTTACTAATGCCACAATATGGAGACAGGCTGTTTCTCCATGTTCAGGGATTTCTCCTAGAAGTCGCAGGTGCCTGGTGAAGATCTGTGGGAGGGATGCAGGGCAGACGGTGTGAAACACAAAGAGATGGTCAAGGTACGTTAGGATCTGAGTGCGATTCTTGAGGGGCTCAAAGCAACGAGCGATGTGCTTTGCTTTTATTATTCATAATGATGGGTCGTTAAAGCTGCGGCACCTTCCATCCTCGCAACTTTCTTCCGTCGGTCCTCCAGGGTCCCTTTCCGTCAAACTACTACAGACGATGTTTACAGATTGTTTGGACCTTCCACGCCATGACGGCTCCTGACCAAAAAAGGGACAGTCTCTACCTTGGGACACTGTCATTCGGTAGCTTCTTTCCATCAAGGGCTGAGAGGAGAGGACGTGGGTCCATTGTGGCTCACGCTGGAGGAAACATCTACCATAGGCCTGGGACAATCATCTGCAGATGCTGAACTGTAAATGCCACTAGTAAGGGGAGAGAGGCTCTCCAAATGCACTGTTAGCCACCGAACCCTGTTGCGGAGGTTGCTACTGGTCTGGAAGTGATGTTGTGATGGGTGGCTGGTTAGATCACACTCTGCACTGAACAGCGCCTCAATTCTCTTCACAAAGAAAAACAAAAAAAGGCAAGAACCACCAACACTGGGCAAGAGGCTCAAGCAATGCTCTCAACTTCATTCCCTGGGTGATCAAGGTTTAACCACCAACAGTGCAATATTTGCAACTTGTAGAGAAGAAGTTTTTTTAGCACGTGTGCTGTATTGAGGTTTGTGTGTATATAATACAATATATATATAGTTTTTGTAACTTTTTTGAATGATGTAAATCTAAAGATTTCTACTACTTTTTTTTTTCCCCAAAAAATGGGGTGGTAAGTATTTGGAGCTTCCCAGAATCTTGCTGGCTTTTATAGAGCACCAAGGGACCTACAAGCCTCACCATGGATTTGTCTGTCATCCTTCTTAGAATTGCTTGGGCCAGGGGAAATTCAAGGGGTCATTGCTGGCCCTGTTGTGAAGATGCTTGAATTCCAGGGGTACCTGCTCTCTGGTTGGCCTCTCCCATGTTTGTCTACTTGAAGAGGTTTTTCTTTCCCTCCTTTAACTTGGCTTGTACCTTCTCTGGTTTTATGGAGTCAGGATGCAACTTGCTGAGGGCTCTTCCTACTCCAGTCTTCTTCAGACAGGAATGCTTGGGCCAGATCTCTGAGACTTCTGTGTGGGGAAGGGTCTGGCAGGCTTGGGATGCTCCCCTTCAAAGGGAATGGTTTCCTTCTGACCCTGCAAGATTCCTTCCTGCTCCACCCACCCCTGGAATAACCATGTGAAACCTGGACTTCAATCTTGAGTGTCTACATTACAGGGTCCGGTTGGTCAAGCTAACGTAAGCACCCAAATTTGGAAAACAAAAAAAAACTGGCCCCCGTGCCTGATCCCTGTGTGCAGTGGTATGACTGTGGGGTGGTTATGTGGGAGCCCTACTTCTCTACCTCTTTTGGGAAGTGAATAGCTCATGGTGGATCTGCCTTTTGCGGAGTGAATTCATGAAAGTGGTTTGACCAGGGTAGCACCACTGGTACTCCCAGCTCTCTGGCCTGCCGCATGTAGTGTTGGAGCCTCCGTGCCAATCAGTTGTGCTATATACTGATCTCCCAGGATCCTGAATCTTGGAGTGGAGGGGTGTTAACAAATCCGCCATCCTTGTGCCAGATTGTATCCCACTCAGTCCTGAAGGCAGTTCTCATTCCTCTACGGAATGGAGCAGGGTTTGCTTGTGGAGACTGGCAAAGAATTTGAAGGGACAGGTTGATAGCTGAGAGCCAACCCAGGAATTCAGACTCCCCGTCTCTGACCAAGGGTTTATGGGACCATTGCCTATGCTTTTCCTTTAGAACCAGCTGTGAGGAGAAATGGACCGGCCAGGTCTTTCACTCACACTCCAGTCCCCACTGTCCAGCAGGGAGGAGAAGGGTGAATGACAAATCCACACAAGGGGTGTGCTTTTGGTGCTCGAAAAAATGTATTTCTAGTGTAGCTTTGTCTACGGATTCTTTCCAAAAGCAAAATAAAGCACAATCCGATGATAAAACTTGTATGCCTTAAACTGGAAGAGGAGCATGGTCTCATTCTGTAGGGGGATGGGTTGTCCTGTTTGCTAGCAACGTCCGGTGTATGTGATCTTTAATAAACTTTATAAAGGAATACACTCCTTGACCTTCCCTCCCCCTCCCCCCACTGCCCCCGCTTATTGTGTGATAAAACTTTGCATTTCTTTAGCATTTTTCATAAGAGGACCTCAAAATGCTTGACAGCTGTAAATGAAGACTTGATTTACCCATCTGCAATATGGGATCTTTCTGTCTTGGGAATTTTGATGACTTGCCCAAGGTTGTACCCCAAGTCTGTGGTGGAGCGGGGCGCCGAACCCAGTTGTCCTGGTTCCCAGCACAGTTCTTCCTCATGGCCATCACTAAGTTGCATGGGTAATTTTTTTGGGGTTTCCTGCAGCAGTGTAATCTCATCCATATCGACACAGTGGATATTGTGTGTATGTCTTACACATTTAGGGCCCTGCCTTCTGTGTGTGCAGGCAGATGGCGCTTCGTGATCATTTCTGAAAACCTACAAATACATTGAACTATGCAAGAGAAATGATGCCAGGAGTGCAACAGGGCTGGGTTGAGGTTGCTGTGAGGACTTAACATCTGCATTTCTTTAAACCTTCCTTGTCTAAAACTTTCACACGGGTCTCAGTGTAGCTTGTGCATTAGCTGAAGCTGTAGAGATTTGTGTTCTTCTAGACACAGATCAGGGGTTCAGTCCCCACAGGTGCCCCAACCAATGAGCCAGCATGAGCCCTTGGCACTGCTTGAGCCCCCAAGGTCGGCATGAAGTGGTGCCTAGGTCTGGGACTGGCTTTTCTGCCGGAGTTGTACTTCTCCATTTAGTGAGGTCAGATACTGGAAAAAGCTCCCTTCCCAAGTGGTTCCTGTCCTATAAACTCCGTGACCAGCCACGTACAGCCTCTACTTTGAGGCTGGAGTGGGATGCTGGCTAGCTGCGTTCTGGAGTGACTTCTGCAGCTCCTTGAATCACCAGGCCAGCGTGAGATGTACCATGCTTTTGTGCAGGAGCAGCTTGGCTCTCTCCCACTCGCTCACTACAGCGGGAGTTCGGTCTGCTTGCATCTGCACATGATTGTGCCCTCCTTGTTGCGTGGCGGGCACTTGCTGCCTCCTATTGGCACTACCTGGGCTGGCAGGCTTCTGCCTGCTCCTAGAGCAATGTCCAGGACAAGAGCAGCGATCCCCTGGGAGCTTGTAGCCACCGGACTCCGGGCACACTGCATTCCCAGGGGCCCATCAAAGCCCCCGCTTCCCCCATAGGCTGGAGGGTCCCTGGAGCCGCAGCGAAGCCTGGAAGTTGGATGAACGTTCCTCTGCCTGCCAGTTAGGGTTCCGGTTCCATGCTCTCCCGCTGTCCTACGGGGAACAGCCCTGAGAGAGGAACTTGGGCTCCCGTTCAGCCCTGGTGCGGTGCTGACGGCAGTGGGCTTACACCTGTTTGCCCTCACGTCCAAACTCTTCCACTGGGGCAGGCGGCAGGGCCTCCTGCAGGACTGCAGTTATGGAAGTCACATGCATGGCAAACAAGTTGCCCCAAGCTGGAATCAAAACTCGGGGAAGTGGGCAGCCATCCCCGGGGGGCAGAGACTGACTCTTCCTTTGGTGCGGGGGAGGGCCCCGCCCAGCCTGGATCTCATCTTATCTCAGCAAGCAGGAGGGGATGTGGGAGCATGAGCACTTTTCTGCACTGGGCTTGCCTCCATTTTACTTGTCTGGCTTCTGAATGTCTGTCTAGCTACGATCCCTAGCGTGGATGGGCCCTGAGGCATTTCTCTAGAGCCTCGTCGGTGGGCTACTAAGGATCTTCCCTGGGAGCCAGCCCGAGCTGGCCCTCTCTTGTGGCAGGGATGTGGGCATCTTGGCTAAAGCTCCAGCCCCCGGGTGAGGTGTTCACAGAGCTCGGACCTGGCCTGCCTCCTGCCAGGTCCTCAGCCAGGGTCAGTGCTGGGGCCTCCTGCCCATCTGTTTGGGTTTCAGCCTCTAATGAGAACCAGAGCACGTCCCCCTCTGTCGGACAACATCTGCACGCAGTGGGGCATCTCTCTTCCTCTTTGCAGGCCGTTTGAACCCTGGACCGGCAGCCCAGACCTCTGCCACTTGGACTAGAGGGACAGCTCCCTTAACTGACACCAGAAGTGGGATGGTGTTTGGGCTGGGTGTTGGGTGCCCCTTGGATCTCCCTTCCCCCTGCCTCTGGGTGCCCCCCAGATCTGCCTGCCCCTAGCCCTGCTCTCCTTGCCTGGCCTCTGGCTCTTGGTTCTGTGCTTGCCCTGCAGGTGAGCCGGGGACCTCCTGACGGGGGAGAGGCGCCAGGGCATTGTGGTATCCACGCTGGCCGAGGCCCGGCTCCTCACCATCGCCCACTGCCCTTGGACAAGTCGGAGCTGAGCACAGCCCTGGGCAACCCCCTGCCAGCTTTCCAGGTGGCCTAGGCTAAGCCCTCCCAGGTGGAGCTGAACCTGGAGTGCGAGAACGGCAGACATGGGAGTCCCCGGCTCAGCAGCATTTTGGGGGGGGGTCTGGGGGCAGGGACGCCCCAACCCTGCCGAGTGCCCCCTCCTGGGCTGTTCCTTCGAGGAGCGTTAGTGCCCCAGTCAGGCACTGGCATAGTCTCAGTGGAGGGGCCCAGGCCTCACAACCTTCAGCTCCAGCAGCCTACGAGGTGTTGGTAAGAGCGGAGAAATTTGTTTCTCTACCACTGAGGGGGGCCTGGGGCTTGTGCTGCCAACCTTCCCCCTGCATTGAGCTGCATCAACCAACTCATTGGGCGGGGGTTACGGTCCCTTTTTGCCTCTGTTTGCCCTTGCGCACTCTCTCCTCTGGGCTCCAGGAGGCGCCCAGGAGCCAATCTGCCGCAGGGGTGGGGGAGCGCTGTGGCCGCTGCCCATCGCTCCTGCCCAGTTCATACGGGAATATTTCCGTCAGATGTTTCTGAGGATGTTAAATTAGTTGCAGACAGGAAGTGGCATGAGGGGGCGGGGGGGCAGCACATTCCAGGCCTTTACTGCCTTTAATCACCCAACTGTGAAGCAGAGGCGGGGGCAGCAGAGAAGGGGGCGAAGAATTGCTGCAGGCTCCAGCTGGTGTGGGAACTGCTGGTTGCAGGGTTTGGCTGGGTGGGGAAGGCTGCTCCAGCTGGGGGAAGGAGGCCGCCTTGGCTTTGGGCTGTCAAATCCCAGGATGCCCAGCCTCTGGCATCGGCCGCTTCCCAGGGCTGCTTCCGAGGCAGGTGAATTCTTCAGTAACGTGCTACAACCCCGGCTGGGGGAGGGCCTTGCAGTTACTGCGCCGGCATGGCCCTTGGGAGCCCTGGGGTTCCACACTCTCCCTGGGCAGCCTTGGGCATGCCCCTTAGCCACTCTCTGCCTCGATTTCCCAACTTGTGCAATGGGGAGATGATACGGGGGGAGGTGGGAATAAATCCAGCTATTAACGAGCCCCGATGCTGCGCTGCCAGGAGCCCTAGACGTAGCTAGGTAGGTAGATTGTCCCTGCTCTGGCTGCATGAGGCTAGAAATGGTTCTCTCCTCAGTTATGGCCCTGCCTCTTCCCGTCAGCAGTGGTAGGGGCTCACCAGAGGAATTGCTGCTCCCTTTGTTCTGGACCTGCTATGTGCTGAGAGAGAGGCCTTGGTTCCAGCAGGGGGCGATCTCCCTTCTGCCCTCCCAGTCTGCTGGGGCTTTTTAGGGGGCTGCCCCCACATCTCTTAGGCCCCGCCTGCTGTCGCGCAGGCAGATGAGACAGCGGACGCTTCTCTCCGTGGTCCTCTGCACTGCCTACCCGCCCAGCAGCTCCAGCTCTGGCCAGCTGCCCCTGACCCTTGCAGCCATGCGGGGCATGAGGGATGGGTGGAGGAAAGTGGGGGAGCCCAGGCCTCGAGGGGGAGGGGAAAGCGGGGAGCCCAGCACTGGGGTAATACAAGGTCAGGGGTTGGGGGGTCTCTAACACCTAGGGCCTCCTCCTAACTCGAGCTCATACCAGATGAGTGGGGACCCTTGGGGACTGACTGCCTGGTGATAGGATGAATGGGGTTGGGGGGGCGTTGAACTAGGGTCGCTCTCCCTTTTCCCAGGGGCTCTCAAAGATGCCGAGGGCTGGGGGCTGCAGGCGGTGCCCACAGAGAGTGGGAAGCCCGGATGAGTCCTCCAAGCCCTTCCTTGCTCCAGGCCCTGGGGAGCCGCCTACAAGCCCTTTGTGGGATGTTCTTGGCCCACTGCTGGGCACTGAAGTTACGCAGTCCCAGGGAGGGGTATTGGGGGAGATGCCTCGATTGCTGCCCCCCCCCACACACACACACACACACACACCCCTGCTGACTCCCCAGAGGATTGTGCCCTGGAAGGACTCCCTGAGCCCAGCTGTGCCCGATTACCAGCTCCATGATCTCATCTCCTGCCAGGAATCTGCTCTGAACTGGGGCCTGTTTACATACCTGGCTGAGTGTGTAAAGCCCTGGGTGACTCAGAAGCTCAGCTGGGGGCCTGAGCCATGCTGGGAAGGAGCTGAGCACTGCAGAGGGAAGTGCACTGGGGAGAGTAGTTCAGACCCTGAGGCAGCTCTCCCCATTGCGTGCATGCCCCAGGCAGGAGTGAGGTGCAGCGGCTGGGCTGGGGGGATCCCAGGGCTGGACTGGTCGGGTGCTGCAGGGCAGGAGCCAGGTGCAGTGGCAGGGCCAGGGGGATCCTGGGGCTGGACTGGTGGGGTGCTGCAGGGCAGAAGCGAGGTGCAGCGGCAGGGCAGGGGGGCTCCCAGGGCTGGACTGGTGGGGTGCTGCAGGCCGGGAGACAGGTGCAGCAGCAGGGCCAGGAGGATCCCGGCGCTGGACTGGTGGGGTCCTGCAGTGCTGTGGGGGGTGGTCCAGGATTGGGAGCCCAGAGGGTGCTGCAGATCCAGTTAGGGTTCCCTAGCAGAGCAGTATGTGGAGACACTTGCACAGCACCTGCTAGTTTAAGAGAGTCTTGCTTCCCCATTCCTTTCCCCCAGGAGGGTGTTTGCTGCTCTGAGACTGGTTGACTGGCCTCAAATGAACCCCAGCTGTGCCTCAGTTTCCCACTTCTCTCCTGCTCCCCCCACCCCCAATAGATGATAACAGTGACCCCACTTTGGTAGAGCTGGAGCCTGGGCTCTGAAAACCAGTGGGAGGGAGGGTCTCGGAGCCCCAATGTCTACGTTGCTGTTTTTAGCCCTGCAGCTCCAGCCCAAGTCAGCTGCCCTGGGCTCTGAGACTCTGAGCTGCAGATTGGGGGCCCATTGTGCTAGGCGCTGCATGTACACATGGCAAGGGCAGCCCCTGCTTGGCAGAACATACAGGCTAACCAGCAAGAACAGCCAAAGGCTGGAAGAAAGGCAGGTTGATTATCCCCATTGTACAGATGGAGAACCAAGGCCCAGGCACATTCAATGACCTGCTCAGAGGCGCACAGGGAGGCTGCAGCTGAGTGATGACTTGAACACAGATCTCCTGAGTCCCAGTCCAGTGCTGTGACCACAAGGCCAGCCTGCCGCTTCCACGTGAGGGTCCCAGGAACTTGGGCTGCGGGAGCTCACAGGCGGCAGTCAAGGGCGCTGATTCAGCTCGATGCTCCGAGTCGCTGCCTCCGGCCGTGCAAGGCCCTGCCACAGCACCTAGGGCTTCCCACTTCCCCTCCTAGCCAACGGCATGGGCCAGCTGCTTCTCTGCAACACCATCCAGCCTCTCGCTGGCTCACAGGACAGGCTGACCTGGTATGACCCTGTGCACTCACCCTGCCTGGCTGCAGGAGATGGGAACGGCCCGTTGGCCAGACTCCCAGAGCGCTTTGCACCCATGGTTTGCAGTTGCCAAGCCCAGGCGTTTGAGGGGAGGCAGTCGTGATGCAGCCCCCTGTGGTCGCGGGGTGACCAATTGTGGGAGATGCCCAGCCAGGTTCTGGCATCCGGCAGGTTTATCTTGGCCCTGGACCCTAGGCTGTCACATGAGTGGGAAGTGGCTGTGGCTTTTGGAGCAGGGCTGCAGGCTTAATCCAGGCACAGTGCTGGGAGCTGCCCAGAGGCTCGCTCCCCCCGCTGCTCTCTCCCTACCAGCCTGGGAACCACACACGACTCCAGAGAGGCCGTGAGGTTTGTTTGTGGTGGACACATGGGTGTTTGCTCCAGGCGGATCTGCTCAGAACAGTTGCGGTTTGTTTTGGCAAAGGCAGGAGGGGGCACTTGGAAAAGGTGCCACCAGAGATGCCTCAGCAGGAGCTGGCATTTCTGCTGCATTGGCAAGGAAACCGGAGGGCAGCTTTGCACCCATGGGGTGAGGGGCTCAAACCAAGAGGGTGGGGGCCTGGCTGGAGGAAGAAGCCAGGCAGCAGAAGGGTTAAAACTCCTGCAGTGAGACAGTCCTGTTCCCCTCTCTAGTGGGAGGCATTTAACCTCGAGGGTGCAGGACGGACAGGTGCCCTTGACAACTTGCCCTCCCTGGCATGGCTGGCGCCTAGGAGGATCGATACTCCAAACAGGATCTGCTGGGGCTTTCCCATCTCCTCCCCTCTCTGCTCTGCCACTTGGTGTTGGGCAAACTGGTGCCCTGACGTGCAAATTCCCAGGCCGGCTCTTGGCTGAGGACACGGGCGATTGGTCAGTCCCCTAACTTGGTGATGGGCCTTCTGCTAGCACTGCACCACCATCCCTGGGCTTGGAGCCAGAGCCTTCAAAGCCTACGTAGCCCTAGCTGTTGTGAGCTGCTAGGGAGCACGTGGGGGTGGTTTCCAGCCTGTGTCTATGGTGCATACGGGTGGGTTCGGCCAGCATAGCAAGAGATCTACATGCAGCCGAGGGGATGGGGGACAGCCTGGGTTGTTTAACTTGGCGGGGTGCAGGGGTGCAGGGGACTGAGGGCCCTGCCTCTGCTAAACTTTATCTCCTCTCCCTTAATTGAAACCACTGGCTTGTCAAATTTAATGTGAAAGGCCCGATCCTCAGTGGGTGCAAATCAGCCTCGATCCCACTGCCTTCAGGCCCCAGCAGGCCGTTAAGGCCTGGTGGTCAGTGAGCTCTGGGGTGCCAGGCAGTGAGGACTGAGGGTGGAGAAGGCACCATGCTGGGTTTTAGCCATGTTCCAAGACCAGCTATGTAGCTTAGGTACTTAGCTGGCCCCCCATCACCAGAGTGGCTGAGCAGAGGGCTGCCAGGTGTCCGGTTTTCGACCAGAATGCCTACTCGAAAAGGCACCCTGGCAGCTCCACCACCAGTCAGGCCATTAAAAGTCCAGTCAGCAGCATAGCGGGGGCCTGGGGCTAAGGTAGGCTCTCGGCGAGCCCTAGCTCCAAGTGGCTCCCGGAAGCAGCTAGCATGTCCCTGCAGCCCCTAGGATCTGTATGCTGCCCCCAGTGCCGGCTCCACAGCTCCCATTGTCTGGGAACCACGAACAATGGGAGCTGGGGGCAGGGGTGACATCTGCGGGCATGAAGGTGGCACACACCGTGCAGAGCTGCCTGGCCACCCATGCGCCTAGCGGCCACAAGGACCTCAGAGCCGTGGTAAGTGCCGCCGGGCCTCTGTCCCCCCACCAGCCTCCTAATCCCCTCCCACACCCAAACCCCTCATCCTTGGCCCCACCCCCAGCCAGAGCCTTCACCACCTTCCACACCCCAATCCCCTGCCCCAGCCTGGAGCCCCCTCTCACACCCAAACCCCTCATCCCCAGCCCCAACCCCAGCCAGAGCCCTCACCACCTCCCACACCCTAATCCCCTGCCCCAGCCCGGTGAAAGTGAGTGAGTGATGGAGGGAGGGGAGATGGAGTGAGCAGGGGTGGGGCCTCAGAGAAGGGGCGGGGCATGGGCGGGGCCTCAGAGAAGGGGCAGGGCAGGGGTTTCGGTTTTGTGTGATTAGAAAGTTGGCAACCCTAGCTGAGCACTTCCCAGCCTTGTACGGCTGGGCTGCCTGGTCACCCCAGGAGGTCAGGCTGTGCTGTTACCACCACGGGTCTCCTGCACAGTGTGGGAACGTGGTTAAATCGTGGCCTGACCCGTGTCAGAAGGGACTGCCCTGTAGCACTCAGCGTCTAGGGACTCGCAAGGGGAACACGTGCTCTCCAGAGGCTGCTGGTTCCACCCTCGGTTCCAAGCCATAAAGTCCTGCTCTGGAGTCGAATCGCTCCCAGGTTATGGGGTGTTGAGCCGGAGAGGGGATTTGGCTGAGCCGCTTCCAGCAAAGCACTTAAGCACGTGCTGAACAGCTTAGCCCTGCCCCAAGGACGGCGGCGGCAAAGTTCCCGTTGGCTCCCGTGGGATTGGGATCGAAGCCGAAGTGCTTTGCTGGATCGGGGCCATGGTGAGAGGGGCCGAGGCAGACATTTACATGGGCCCATCCGGAATGTGGGGGATGGGGTTCAGACGCTACGCGAGCACCTCTCTCTTTCCAAGCCAGCATACGCGCTGGTCACGAGGGGGGGAGAGCAATGGGACCAGCCTCTCAGAGCTCAGTCAGCGAAGTCTGATCCCGAACTCCCTCCCTCTCCAGTCTTCTCTGCCCCGATCAGAGCAGGCTGAGGTGCTGGGCCTCGCTGGGCAGCCCGCTTGACTCTGCCGGGGAGAGGCCAACCGGCTGCAATGGTGTGTGTCCGGCAAGCGTCCTGGCCATGCTCTGTGCTTCACTCTCCCAGGCAGCTCCCCACCCCCGGGCATGGATGAAGGCTGATCACAATGGAAGGCCTTTGGCCTGAAAGCATTTCTCCCTCCCTTCCCCACCCCATGTCATTCATCCCTTTCGCTCACCTTGTTTCTGGACTGGACAGTGGCATGACCCCCAGGGTCTGGCACATGGGGCTCTTAGTCAAATTGTCGAACACTCCCAGCATGGGCAGTCAGCATTGTTGGCCTCCTTCTCCACCACAGAGATTTCCAAGTGCATGCGGGAGATTGAGTCAGTACATGGAGAAAACAAACCCATGGTCTACCCCCAAGCTCTCTGCTGGCACTGTCACATTCCAATCTCTGCGCAAATGACCTCTGGCTCTCCCAGTCCTGCACATTCATGTAGGCAGATGACATTTGCTCAGGAGTCCAAGCACGGTCATTCCCAGAACTCAAAGGCACCCGAAATGCTGATTTGACTAAGATGGCTGAATACGGTAGTCAGTGGTATTTGCAACCATGTGTAACCAAGACAGTTTTGAATGTGTTCCATCCTCACAACACCAGAACATACCTAGAGCTGAATATCTTTCTCAATGGACATCACTTGAACCACGAATCTCGCCCAGTCTACCTGGAGTAACCCTGGATAGATCTCTCACATATCAACCACCTGAGGAAAACTGCAGCTACGCTGAGGACACGTAACAGCCTCCTACGCAAACAGGCCAGGACTTCATGTGGCACAAACACTCGAACTCCACGCTCATCCCGTCTAGCGCTCTGTTACTCTGCAGCAGAATATTGTGCTCCGGTCTGGCTCCATCCGTCTCATGTCAAGTTGGTTAACACACAACTACACTCAACCAGGCTCATCATTACTGGGATGGTTCGACCCACACCAGCACCGTGCTCCCCGTGTTAAGCCACCTCACTCCTCCACACATCTGTTGGGAGGAAGCTACAGACAGAATGGTTGAGAAAATCCGGGCAAACCCACATGCGGCTGTGGTCTGCCCTCTTCCCAGACTGGACGGTGGTTTGAGGGCTCTGCACTTTGCCGATGAAACTGCTGCAATCTTGGCTTGGCAAGCTCCTCATCCAATAAGACAACGACTCAGCCTCCCCGACCCGCCTGTGTTTAGTCTAACGCTAGGTTCTATTTACAGTAGTTCACCGTTCTGTAAATACAAGGGATTACTCCAGGAACCCTGGTGCAGAAGCAGGAAGGCAGCTGCTGTGACGTGGTTCTGCCGGGACCCCTCTTCAGGGGAGGGTGAGCAGGCGCCTATGCCGGGCTGCGTCATGTCCCTCTCCAAGAAGCCGGGGTACATCCATCGCTCTGCAGGATGCACACTAGCGCCGCTCACTTGTGACGCTGACCTGGCAAGTTGGGACTGTGGTTTCTTAGATGCAAATTTGGTGCTGACCTCACAATCCCAGACCCTGGAGTCTGCTCACCACAGAACAGCCACTGCCTTTCCCGCCTCCACCCCGTTGTTGTGCCTGAGCCCTACTTGGAAGGGACCTTTTCAAGAGCAAGAGGGAAGTTCATGTCCATGGCCATTCGGGCCTCGGACTCTATGCCAAGCCAGCCACAAGGAGGTTAATCCTGCGGGGGGGAGAATGGTAGGGACCTAGCAAGCAGGAGGAGTTGGCAGGGTCCCTGTTTATATTACTCTGTATTTGGCATGGGTGCGATTGCTGCTGGAATGGTGCATCCAGCTCTGGTGTGCACTGTTCAAGGAGGACACTGATATATAGAAGGGGATTCAGGGAACAGCCAAGAGAATGATTGATTGAAGAAC
This sequence comes from Gopherus flavomarginatus, assembly GCF_025201925.1. Classification (NCBI taxonomy): domain Eukaryota; kingdom Metazoa; phylum Chordata; order Testudines; family Testudinidae; genus Gopherus; species Gopherus flavomarginatus. The sequence continues at coordinate 5,485,719 of NC_066618.1, read as the reverse complement.
TGGAAAACCTGCCTTATAGGGGGAGACTCCAGGAGCAACATCGATTGAGCTTAACGAAGAGAAGGTTAAGGGGTGATTTGACCACAGTCTCTAGGGACCACATGGGGAACAGAAATTTAATAAGAGGCTCTTCAATCTAGCCAGTGGCTGGAAATTGAAGCTAGACAAATTCAGACTAGAAATAGATGCAATTTTTTTTAACAGTGAGGGGAATTAACCATTGGGGCAGCTTTCCAAGGGTCCTGGGGGATTCTCCATAGCTGGACATTTTTTAAATCGAGCTGAGATGTTTTTCTACAAGATCGGCTCTAGTACAAACAGGAATTAACTCAGGGCGGTCCCATGGGTCGTGTTAGACACGAGATCAGACTAGGTGACCACAGTGGTCCTTAGAATCGATGACTCTGGTTCTCAGAGATGTGAGTGTCTCCATTGTCTTTCAGAAGAGGCAGAGGGAGTCCCTGCCCATGTCTGAATAGACACTTTGCCGCATCGGGGGCAGGACCTGGGTCCTGCTGTGGCTTCCTGGATCTGTTCCCCATACAGAGAGCAACAAGGTGTATGTGGCTGGACCGTGTTAGGGCAGGAGTAGCAACCAGGAAATGGCCCCTGGGGTCCATGTGCTGCACAGGTTTTCGAGCTCTTGCCTTTGGTTCGCAATAATGACTGGGCTTTAGAGAGAGGCACGGGCAGGAGCCTAGGGTAAGGTACGAGGTGTATTACAGGTGAGGTGCTTACTTCTAGCCTCCAAACTGTGCATCTGTATGTGAGACGGTCACTGCTCACCTGCGCATTAGGGGCTCTTGCATATGGGCTGTTGGATTGTTTTGATGGCTGGAATTCAGCCAGCCCTTGTCATAAACAGATTGTTAAGGGTTAATGTCTCTTCTACCTGTAAAGGGTTACAAGCAGGGAACTGGACACCTGACCAGAAGACCAATCAGAAGACAAGATACTTTTAAATTTGGGTGGAGGGAAGCTTTTGTGTGTGTTCTTTGTCCGTTGTGTGTTCTTCTCTCGGAGGGTCTGAGAGAGACCAGACATTACTACAGGCTCTCTAAGTTTCTTTTCAAATAGTAAGTAAAAACAGGCGGTTTAGGCTTTTTGATTGTTTTACTCTATTTGCAATTGTGGGATCTGGCTGGTTAACTTATATGTGTAGTTGCTGGGAATTTTGATTTGTATTGGTACTGGGGGGAAAGTCTCCTTCTGGTGTCTGTAAGCTATAGGACCCTGTAATATTTACATCTTGAAGTTACAGAGATAATTCTTTACTTTTTCCTTTCTTTTATTAAAAGATTTCTTTTTAGAGAACCTGATTGATTTTTTTTCTTGTTTCCCTTGTTTTATTCCAGGGGATTGGGATAACTCACCAGGACCTGGGGGAGACGGGAGGGGGGAGAGATAGAATCTCTCTCTGTTTTCCTTGAATCTGTTTGCCTCTTTGTGGAAGGGAAGGGAGATGCTTCTCTGTATGGTGATTTAAGAGGTTGGATCAGTATCTCTCAGGATAGCCCAGGGAGGGAAATTCTGGGAGGGGGAAAGGTGGGGGAATGGTTTATTTCTCCTTGTTTTAAGAACCCAAGGGATCTGGGTTCTTGGGGTCCCCAGAGAAGGTTGGGGAGGTCAGAGTGCCCCAAAACACTATATTTTGGGTGGTGGCAGTGCTATCAAATCTAAGCTGGTAATTAAGCTTAGAGGATTCAGGTGCTAGTATCTCATTTTCTGAACTCTAAGGTTCAGATCTGAGAGGGAATGCTATGACAGCCCTATATTTCTGAAGTCATCCAAAATCCCATGAAATTATACGAAAGATGCAGGGATCTCATCCCCCGCCTCTGAACTGCAGCCACCTCTAGGTGAAACTGCCCAGCAAGCTGACACCGCAGTTTGGGACAAAGCAAAGAAGAATCCAGCTGGAGGGTAGCAGGGGCAGCTCTAGATATTTCGCCGCCCCAAGCACGGCGTCATGCCATGGGGGCGCTCTGCCGGTCGCTGGTCCCGCGGCTACGGTGGACCTCCCGCAGGCATGCCTGCGGAGGGTCCGCTGGTCCCGCGGCTCCACCGAAGCTGCGAGACCAGCAGACCCTCTGCAGGCACACCTGCAGGAGGTCCACCGGAGCCGCGGGACCAGCAGACCCTCTGCAGGTATACCACCGAAGGCAGCCTGCCTGCTGCCCTCCTGGCGACCGGCAGAGCACCCCCCGCAGCATGCCGCCCTAAGCACGCGCTTGGCGTGCTGGGGCCTGGAGCCGCCCCTGCATGGTAGGGACTGGAAGGCAGAGCGGTGTAGCCCAAATTGCAATCACAACAGGCCGTGGGGTCGGGAGCACCCCAGTCGCATATAAAATATGGCCTGGGATAACAAACGGTAACCAGCTTGATTTTGTGGAAAGCCAACAGCAGCCTGCGCCCCCTAGGATCAGTGGTTCAGTACTAACCCAAAGGAGGACTGTGCTTCCCAGAGATCTCCCATCCACGTACTGCCCTGGTCTGCTCGGCGTGGCAGCAGAGCTGTGATGCAAGGCAACGTAGATGCCGGGCTCAGAGAGGGCACCGAAAGAGAGCCAAAGAGCCGCTGATGCACAGCGGTGGGTGGTGTCAGCAAGGGTATCCACAGCCTCCCTTGTCCAGGAGAGAGGATGTGTGTGCCCGTCCTGTTCCTCTCACACAGGCCAAACCCACGCTCTGCCAGAGCATAACCCTCCCTGGTAAACCACGTCCCCCGCGGCACTGCTCCAGTCACCGCTGTGAAATTGGAGCACACGCTCTGCCAGGCTAGCAAAGACACAGGCATTGGTCTGCTGTGGGCATTCAAGCCACGACGGGCTGGCATCAAGCCTAGGGGAACGCCATTGACTTCAGTGAGCATCCTCCCTCCCCCCACCCTTAACCCCCTCCAGGCCAGGCTGGTGAACCCTGCATTGAAATAAGGCTGGGGAAGACGCCCCTTGAGTCAAGCCCATTCTAATCCCAGCCGCTCTTTGAGAGCTTGTTTTTCGGCAGCTGCTCTCGCCCATTGGCCCGAAGTGGCTGGCAAAGGCTCCAGCCAGGTGCGCAAGGACTAAGGTGGCTTTATCTCCACTGGAATTGTCACCAGAGGCGTAACATCTCCTGGGGAGACCCTGCCCTTCTACCTGCTGGCCTGTCCCCCAGGCCGGGACGGAGCAAGGGGTCCAGACTTTGCTCAGGGTATCGGCTTTATTTCCTCCAACTAATGCACATTCAGCCCCCTCTATTCCCCTCAGGCAAAGTCCTTCTGCTGCGGGCTGTCCATTCTGGACAAGTTTCCCTCCTACTGGCCACATTCCTGGGTCACCCTGCCACTGGACCCAAGCTGTATGAGTGTCTCTCTGAAGCCCGGCCTGCCCCGGCCCCTCTCCCTCCCCTTCTGCAGCACCCTGTGGACTCCAATAAAAACCAAAAATGCCCTTGAAGTGCAACCGGTTAACAGGCTATAAATGCTACTCTCCTGCAGCAGGGGCAATAAAACTCCCTGGAGGTGGGGTCATTTCCTGAGCTGCTGCTCCCACCCCCACTCTGCTCCCCAGGGGGGCTAGCAGCTAGCCTAACACACCCCCCCCCCGCCCCGATTCTAGAAAACCAAAGCTTCAGGTGAACCGCTGCCTGTGAAACGCCTGCTGTTTGGAAAGCTCCCAGCTGGGCCCTTTTGTCCCTGAACAAAGCCAGGGGTGAAGGGTGGGTTTTGCATCCGGGAGCAAATTGTGTTGGAATGTTGCTCACTGGATGGGGAAGATGAGGCAGCTCGGGGTGACTCTCCAGGTTCCCAGGCACCCCCTGGCCACCCCTCACCCCCTTGCTCTGGCTGGCACTAATTCTGAAGGTGAGGTGCAGTATAAACCCTGACAGGGTCTGTTCCCAGAAGGCCTTGCTTGCAACTGTGTTGAACCAGAGCAGACTGCCGCCGTGGGAGAGCCCATGCAGTGTGGCAGTGGTACAGAGTGCGAGAAAAGAAATTAGTGAGTGGCAGTACCGTGCTGAAAATAGCCCGGTCGATTCTATTCTGTGCAGGTTCTCATCTCATGCCCATCACTGTAGTATCTGGGCACCTTCCATGTGTGCATTTAGCACCGTGACTCCCCATCAGGCCTGCATGTTCTCTCAGCCGCTCCCCGGTGGGCAGTGGAGTGTCTTGTTTCCTTCGGGTTTTAGGGTGGTGGGTTTGGGGTTTTAAATAAACCCCTTGCTCTGCATTTGTAGCTGAGAAGGCGAAGTCAGAGAGCTGTGCCGGCACTGGAGAGGTTTGTGAAGAGTCTGGAAAGGATTCATAAGCTGGGTCCTCGGCTGGTGTGACCTGGCGCAGCTCAGCCCCGCTGGGGGATTTTCACCCGCCGAGGAGCCGACTGGCTGTAGCGGTGGGGGAGGAGGACTGAAGTCCTCCCGAAGCAACAGGCAGACTGCAGATGGGATTCCACTCCGACCTCCAGGGACTTGCCTCTGCCAGTTAAAGGACAGTTAAACCTGCTGCCGTTTTCTCTGCTGCGGCCCCTCCACTTCATGCCAAGTTTGGTCCTGGGCTTGGTGGGGCTAAGCCAGGGGTTGGCAAACTACGGCCCGTGGGCCACATCCAGCCCATGGGACCGTCCTGCCCGGCCCCCGAGCTCCTGGCCCGGGAGGCTTGCCCCTCCCCCGCTGCCTCAGCTTGCTCGCTCCACAGCCAGCGCAATTGGGTGACCAGATAGCAAGTATGAAAAGTTGGAACAGGGTGTGGGGGTAATAGGAGTCTATATAAAACAAAGCCCCTATTAAATCGGAACATCTGGTCACCGTAGGCGCAGTGCTCTGGGCGGTGGGGCTGTGAGCTCCTGGGGCCATAGTGCAGCTGCAGAGCCAGCCTGACCCAGTCTCTGTGCTGTGCAGTGGCAGCAGCGTGGCCCAGCTCCAGCCACCGGTGCTCCAGGTGGCACAGTAAGGGGGCAGGGAGCAGAGGGGATAGAGGGCAGGGGAGTTTGGGGTGGTGGTCAAGTGTGTAGATGGTGATCGGGGGAAATGGGATTGAGTGGGGGCAGGAGTCCCGGGGGGGGCAATTAGGAAGGAGAGGATGGGTTGGATGGGGCGGCAGGGGCCAGTCGGGAGCAGGGGTTTCGGGGCCAGTCAGAGGACAGGGAGAAGGGGTGGGTGGGTGGATGGATGGGGCAGGGGTCCCGGGGGGGCCGTCAGGAATGAGAGGTGTTGAATGGGGCGGCGGGAGTCCGGAGGCAGTCAGGAGACAGGGAGCAGGGGTGTGTGGATGGGGTAGGGGTCCCAGAGAGGCTGTCAAGGAACGGGGGGGGTTGGATGGGACAGGAGTCCGGGGGGGGGGCAGATAGGACGTGGGGGCCGGCCCTCAAGCTCCTCTCCTCCCCGACCCTCCATACAAGTTACAAAACCCGCTGCGGCCCTCAGGCCAAACAGTTTGCCCGCCCCTGTGCTAAGCCCTGGTCCCTGCATCATAGTTTTCCACAGGCTCTCAGACAGCCCCTGGGCCCTGTCAAGCTGAGCTGGATTTAGATCATAGAATCATAGATTATTTGCTGGGTGCAAAGCTCTCCAGATGCCCGGGGGCTAGATGCAGCCAACCTTGGAGCATGGGTGACCCTAGGCGCAAACCCTGATGTCCCGTGTGGCACGAGGGATGGGGAAGGCTATCAATCGTACCGCGGGCGCTGTATGAGTCCCCTCCAGGGGTGAATTTTTCCCAGCCCTGAGCAACGTGGCTACGTCAACCTAAGTTTTAGGTGTAGACCAGGCCTTAGTGTGCGCGGGGAGGGATGAAAGTGAGCGAGACAGTGGGGCACAGGGGTGAGAGGCACAGCGAGCCGTCTGTGGGAAGGGGGACAGGGACGGGGATGTGAGAAGAAGGCAGAGAAGAAAGGATGGGGAGGCTGAGGGTGCCAGAGGAGGAAGAATAGGCTCGGGGGGGGGGCTCAGAGGGAGCTGATGCCAGGCTGGTGCCAAGCAGGGCCCTCTCCTTTCCTGTTCCTAGGGTTACCCACACTGCCCGCCTGGGGCTGTGGAGGGTGGGGCAGGGGACGGAGATGCACAGGGTCTGGCTGGCTGTGCACAGAACCATCCTGGCAACACAACACTACGGCAGGGGCCTAATGAAAGACACGTGGGCTGTGAGGAGGCAGCAGCGCAGCCCTGGGGGGTATCGGGGGGGGCTGGAGAGGCGCCAGGGAGACCACAAGACCCAGGAGGAGGAATGAAAACCTCATGATAGGGGAGAGAGATCTAGGGGAGGGGGAAGGGTCCCAGACAGCCTCCCCCCCGCTGGGGAGAGAGACAGATAGCAGGGGCAAAGGCAGGACAGGGCCCTGGCGGCTCCTAGTGCAGCTGGATCCACGTATCTTGGGCCTCCCCCTGAGATGGGGAAGCCCCATTTTGTCCCTGGGGTGCTTTGCAGACTGGTGAGATCTCTGGGGCCTAGCAGGCCCGGGCCCGGTGTGACCTTAACTGTTGGCTAGCGGGTCCTACCAAGCTTGCTCCACCCAGCACTGAAATGCAGCCACTTCTGGGGTGGGGGGAGAGAGCAGGCAGCAGCCCCGCCCCTGCTGCCTCCTTCCCCCTGGCCTCAGTTTGTTGGCAATGGGGCTACACTCCTGGCTGCGCTAACCCAGATGTTCCTTCCACCTGCGGTTTAGGGCCTCACCAGGGGCCGAGAGCCTAGCCTACCCTGTCCTGGGTGCCTAGTCTGCATGTGACCCTCTGCCTGCCCAGGAGCCCTCCTGGCAGCCACGTTCCTTCCGGGACTATCACGGCTGATCCAGGGGGAGGCTGGATTCACCGTTCAGACAACGGCACCATGCTCTGTTCGGGCCTGGCCCAGCTGAGACACCAGGCTTGAGAGGCAGCTACGGCACGTCCAAGCAACCATCAGTTTATATCCTGCTAACCCGCATGGGTGGCGACAGGACAGCTCCGGGGCTGGCAGTGGGGTTTGGAGCTTATCTTGTGATAACGTGGCGAGCCAGGGGTGTCAAACAGGGATGGAGGAGTGGATACAGAGCGGGCCCTGTTTCCTACATGGATCTCTAGAAGGAGAAGTCCTCTGCAGGAGTTCAGCTCAGACAGGGACTTGGTAGGGCTTGGCCCTGTTCCTTTCAGGTGCTGCCTAGGGACGGTCATGGGCAGGGAAGTCCTGGGTCGTGCGGCAGGATCTGAACTCCATATGTCTCAGCAGAACCTCGTGGAGCACTGCTCATTGTCCCTTCCCAGGGATTTCCTCGCAAGAGCTGCCATTATCACAAGTACGCTGTCCTTGGAAAGCGTAGGGAAATTCCTTCGCAGTTGCCGGGGAACAGCACGTGGGGAAGAAGATTCAAAGCAACCACCTGGGCACACATGTGAGCTCTCCCCCAGCCGGGACTCTTTTGTGCATGTAGCCAAAGGAGGGTTATTTGGACAGCACAACCAATCTTTGGTACTGGCCAGAAACCCGGGCCATGAGTACAAAATATTTCCCGGCCTGCAAACAGCATTTTCTTTAGGTCACTGGGGATTGAGTGTTTGTCTGGGGATATTCCCTGGGCCAGGTCTACACTAAAAAGTTAAGTTGACCCAGCTATATCGCTCATAGGTATGAAAAATCCACACCCCTGAGCCATGTAGTTAAGCCAACCTAAGCCCTGGTGTAGACAGCACTATGTGAACAGGAGAAGTCTTCTGTCAAACTACCTACTTTTTGGGGGGATGCGGATTAACTATGCGGCCAGGAAACCCCAGTAGCGAGTGTGTACTCTGAGGTGCTGTAGCTTTGCAAGTGTAGACAAGCCCTTAGTCTCTTGGGCTGCATGGACTGGTGGTGCTTTGGGCAGCAGACTCAGGGTAGCAGTTCTGTCAGTTTTCAAATATGTATAGAGTTTAAGGCCAGAAGGGCCCATTGGCTCAGCAGTCTGACCTCCTGCATTATCCTGTATTGAGCCCAATAACTTGTGGTTGATGAAAGCATCTTCCAAAAAGGAATCTAGCCTAGATCTGAAGGCATCAAGGTGGAAGATCCGCCAGTTGACTTTGTTCCAATGTTTAATCACATTCACAGATTTTTAAAAAAAAATGGTGCCCAATTTCTAATTGGAATGGGTCTGACTTCAACTTCCAGCCGCTGGCTCTTGTGCCGTGTCAGGAGAGAGCGGTGCCACCAAAATGAAGGCTCCAACCCCCACCCGTAGACTTTGGATGGGTTTGGAATCTGAAGCCAGTTCAAAATGGTCGCCACGTCTCCAGCTTTCCACACCTCTTCAATGTCCTCCTCCTGTCCAGGAAAGGAAATAGTTCTAGCCAGTGGCCCTTTAAGGAAAGGCTTTGTGGTGACTAGGAGCAGTGTTCTGAGCCACCATTGAGATCCAGCTCAGGCTCCGACACAGAGATGCTCTGAGGCTCTTCTTTTGGAGTGTGGGTGTTTCTGCTTTGAGAGAGGGACACGCAGGGTGCAAAGGAGCAGAACCAGAGACAGGGTGGAGAAGGAGAGCAACTGGCTAAGAGGGGTCACTCGGATGGGGGTTGAGCAAAACATAGGTGCTGAGCTTTTTTCCCCTGGGGTGCTCTATCCCCCAGTCTGTCCCAAGGCCCTGCCCCCATTCTGCCCCCCTCTGAGGCCCTGGTCTCGGTCCACCTCTTTCTGCCCCTGCTCCAACTCCTCCCCCGAGGCCCTGTCCACCCACCACTCACTGCTCTCCACCTTCCCCCCAAGCGCCTCCCCCAGCTGCCAAACAGCTCTGGCTGATGGGTGCTGAGCACCCACTGGTTTTTTTTCTGGCGTGCTCTAGTCAGCACCTATGGATCAGAATTTTTCAAATTTAGAAATTTGAAATAAAAATCAGGGAAATGTTGGACAAAATCTCCATTTCTTTTGTGTTTTAACCAGCGACGAAGAGGGCTGAAATTGATTTGCAGTTTGAAATTAAAATGCTGAAGTTTCAAAATTTTGGCACACAAAAAAAATGGATAACATTTAAAACATTTTTCTCTTTTTTTATTATTAACATGTTGCCCCCTGTAAATTACTTAAAAGAATCTTTCCATGAGGTGCTTGGCACCTCTACTACTTTGCAACCGAAAGCTGAGAAGTTGCCTCTCCACTGACAGAAGGGGAAACTGAGGCACAGCACAGTGAAGTGGCATGCCCAAGGCCACACAACAGGACAGTGGCAGAGCCATGATGCTCAGCCCTGTGCTCATTCCAGTGGACGTTAGCCACTCTGTCTAGCCAGGCTCTGACTGGGCCAGCACTGCTGAGCAGCTGCAGCTCCTATTGACTTCAGCTAGATTAGTAGGTGCTGTCTGAACATCAGACCCATCGAGGCTTCCATGCTGAAGGTTTCCAAGGCTCCTCACGCTATACGTATGCCATCCCTGAAATGCAGCCCACTCTGGGGTGGAGCATGGCAACTAACTGCAACGTAACACACTGCATGGGCTGTTTTGACCAAGACACTAGGCCTAACCCTGACTCCATGCTGAACTCGGTAAGGTCAGATCTTAAAGAGATACACACACACACGCACACATTCTGGGATGGGCGTGAAAAAGAAGGCGGCGGCTGGGCTGCTTGGAGACCGTGAAAGGGGAGCGGGATGGGGAGGCGGGTGCTTTGTTGCATGGCTTTGGTAAAACCACATCAGTGGTGGCCGCTGGGTGTGCATGAATCTCTCCCTCCCTGGCTGAGTTCTCCCTCCAGGAAGGAATGTCTGCCAGATGCTCCCATTCTGACATCATTCCCCAGGGGACAGGAAGGGCTCTGGGGAGGGGATGTTCCCTGCATGCTATTGCAAGGACGGGGCCGGCTTGGAAAAAATGCAACAAAGCTGTGCTGCGATTCACAGGTATCTAGCCTCCTGTACACACAATATTAGGGCCCTCAACCTTCCCCTGCGCTTACTCACATTAGCAGGAGCTGCAGGGCTCTAGCCCTGCCTGAGAGAGGGACTGGGTTGGAGCAATACTACGGATTAAGGAAGGTGAGTGGGGGGTGAAGGGAAATCGGGTCACTAATGGGGCAGAGGAGAAGAATTAGCCCCTAGGACCGTTCTTCCAACTCCAGACGTGCGTTAACCCCTTCCTCGCTTGTGGGGTCAGGACCCTGCCTACGGTTAAACCTGGTTCTGTAGCAACATTATTAATATAAACATAATAAAAATGTGCCGACTGGGTGGGAGAGTAACAGAGAGAGAGAAAGTGTCACTGGCGGAGGTTTGGAATGAGCTGAGTGGTCTGGTTCAGACTGCACAGGAGAAGGCTCTCTCACCTCGATGGTGGGGTTGTGTGAAAGGACGACAAAGCAGCAGCGATAGAGGAGCAGCCAAAGTGTGGGAAGTTGGCCAGAGCCAGCGTGGAGGAGGTTAAAAAGAAGAGGGCTGACAGAGGTGCCAATGCAGTGGTTCGATGTTGCAGGAGCTGGATGTGGGAGTAGGTAGGCAACCAGCTCTAACACAGACTGGGCAGCTGCCTGGGACTTGCCCACAGACAAGGGATGTGGTTTGACTAGTGGAGAGCTGGAGGCTGGGGTGAGCTGAGACCAGGGCATGCCGCAGAGGTGGTGACAAGCCGAGTTAGACATGCAACAGGGAGGAGGTAGATGTCATCGACCAAATGGCCTTCCACTATCTCCTGGGGTAAGCGCATTGGGCCATAAGCATGGACATCAATGGTCATCAACCCAACTTCCTGCACCGGCTGGGCCAGCTTCTTTGCCAGGCGCCCAGCTTCCCCCACCAGCTGCGTCCGTCTTTTGACACTGCCTACATGTTGGCACCTTTCCGGGTATGTGCCTAGCACATCTGGACAGACCTGGCAGGTACTTCGCATGCACAGGTGTGCGTCTGGGTGTACTGCTACTTCCCTCTACTGGACAGGCAGTGTCAGCGCTGCTCTCGCACATGTCTCCTGACTAGTGGGACCCATTGGGTATGTCGACACCATATTGCAAACCCACGGCTCAGATGCGAGTCCTGCCTCCTCCCAGCCGCACACACATCTGTCTGATTTCAGTGAGCAACCGCTCAGGACCTGGGTTCTAGGACCTACCGAGGGTCTCTGCTGATACACGGGTCATTATGCAGCGCGGATGCAGCTCAAGGCCCAGACCCGCGTCAGGAGGTCTGCATAGCTGTACGGGCGCATTAGCACGGCTGTAAGGCCCAGATCCAGCAGTTGTAATCCCAGGTTTACAATGCAGCGGGCTGCTCAAGCACAGACTTGGACACACCGAGTCCACAAGCCAGGTCCTGCAAACCCAGGTTTGGAAGCCTGTGTAGACATACCCATTAAGGTCAGTCCTTCAGCCCGCATCTCTCTCCAGCGCTCCAGGGCTTTGTCGCCTAGCTCGTCTCCCAGGAGCTGGATTCTTTAGTCAACGCGTGTTAGCTGGGGCTTGGATCAGCTACTGAAAACTCTCACAAACGTGCCACTTTGAACCCCCACCGGCCAAGAGGAGCCCAGATGTGGCACCAGGCAGTGGCACTGGAACACTTCTAATAGTGGAGGTCTGAAAGCAGGGCCGCCCAGAGGATTCAGGGGGCCTGGAGCAAAGTGGGGGAGCTGCGGTGCTTGTGCTCACTCGGCAGCAGTCTGGGTCTTCGGCGGCATTTCGGTGGCAGGGGGCCCATCAGTCGCTCCGCATCTTTGGCAGCACTGAAGCACCCACCACCATCGAAGACCTGGACCGCCGCAGGGCCAGGCCTCATGGGGCCCCTGCAGGGCCCGAGACCTGGGGCAAACTGCCCCACTTGCCCCCCCCGGGTGGCCCTGGCTGAAAGCCAGCCCTCTTACTCCTGTCTGCGCCCCCCACCCACCCCATGAGCTGGGGCTGGGAGCAGGGTCATGGGTCCAGGAGCGGGGGACCCAGACAAGGATAAGGGGGCTGAGGCTGGGGCCACAGCTGGAGGCAAGTGTGGGACCAAGAGTGGAGCCCTGGGCATGGGGTGGCAGCCAGGATTCCAGGCGCTGGGCAGCAGCCAGAGCCCCGGGCATGGGGTGCCAGCTGGGACCCCGGGCATGGGGTTGGGAGCAGAGCCCCATGCAGCACCCCCTGCACCTCTTGTTCCTGCGCCTATGGCCCCTGAGAAGGGCCTGGAGGTGCTGAATTCACATGTCCAGCCGGAGCAGTTCTGTGAAGGCCACGGACTGAAATGAAGCTGCTCGCAGGCCAGGCTTCACTTCCCAACACCTCTCGGCCGTACCGCCCCCAGGCCGCGGATCTGGTCATCTCTAAAGCTGTGGAACTCCTCAGGTTCTGATTGTCCTGGAGCCAGTGCTCAGTAACCATCCTGGGCTGGATCCCAGGGTGAGGCTCTGAAGGCCGTCGGCATCCTGTTGGGTGCTGGGAGATTGGGCTGGGCTGGGTGAGGGGAGGTTCCTGTGTCCCATCTCCAGGGAAAAGGGGCAACAGTAGAGCTGGCATCCAGGGCCTCGCGGAGTTGCAAGCAGCCACTCTTAGAGCATGATGCTCAGCTGCCATTGCAGGTTCTGATTCTCCCTTTGTGATTGCTGAGCCCTTGCAAGCTGGTGGTCCCCAGGCCCGTGGGAGCCAGGAAACAGGGATGGTACAATCCTTGAGGGGGAAAGGTGGGGCTGGCTTTGGGCCAGGAGTATGTCGGCATTCCACAGGCCTGGGCTGCATTGTTATTTATGGGAGACGTCTCACTCAAATTAAGATTTTGCAGGGCTGATATTCTCCAGGCTTCGTTTCGAGATGGTTTCAGAGTCTGCAATGTGTTTCCTCCCTCCCCCGGAGCCTCCAGCCTGTCAGCAGCATCTGAGGGTGGGAAGAGTCACTGGCTTCTAAGGAGTCTATTCATATGTGAGACACCTCAGTAAATGCCGGACTGTCTTTTGAAGCTTCCAATGGGGAAAGGCAGCAGCCTGGACCTTGGGAGAGACTGAGAATTCCCAGCTCTTATACAGGGCTTCTCATTAGAGGATCACAAAGTGCTTTATCCCCATTTTACAGATGGGGGAAACTGAGGCACGGGAGGCTAGTGGCAGAGGCGGGAATAGAACCCAGGTTTACCAAAGTCCCAATCCCCTGCTCAGTTTTCTAGGCCACACTCTTCCTTGGATGAGTCACTTAATCCCCAAGGATTCACACACCTGGAGCAGCAAGTTGGCACATAGATTAGAGCACTAACCTTGGATTTGAGAGACCTGGATCCTAGTCCCTGCTCCTCTGCAGCTTCCTTGTGTGAATCAGGGCATGTGCCTCAGCCTCTCTGTGCCTCAGTTTCCCATCTATACAATGGGGATCACTGCACCGGCCTGCCTCGCAGAGGGGCTGGGAAGATAAATACCTAGACTGTGAGGGGACCAGCTACCATGGTCCTGGGGGCTGAGTGAGAGGCAGCTAGACCCTGCTATGGATCTTACCACACGAGGTAGGAGGTTGTGTCTGTTTTGTCTCCGTAGGCTCCAGAAGGCAGGTGTGAAACGTCCTGTGTCTGGCACTGGCTCCACCCTGACCCACAGTCACCCCGTGACTGACATGGGCGAAGTCCCACCCCAGGAACTACATCTTCTGATGGAAGCAGGGATGGAAGCTTCTGAGCTGGGCCAGGGCCCTGGCCTCCTACCCCAGCCCAGTGAGGTGGAGCCTCTTAACGTGGCTCTTCAAACACCATGCAGCGGGGCAGACGGGATGCCATTCAAGCCGCATCCTGCTGGGCCAGTGGAGAGCCCTGGGCATAGCAGCAGAGCCAGGTACCTTGGGTGAAGCTCCCCACCAGCCTGGCCCTCAATCTGTGGTGCGGGGAAGCTGCACTCAGGGGCAGGGATTGTCTTTTGCTGCCTATCTATTCAGCATCCAGCACAATGGGGCCCTGACCCCTGGTGCTGCTGTAATTCACCAGGGGGCGCTGGTGCACACAGTCTTCCAAGTTCTTGGCTTGTGAGCAAGTTTTTAGTCTTGGGTGAAATGCCAGCCTCTCCATTTCAGGACTGGTCTATGTGTGTAAATAAAGCAAGTTCCATCTAGAATATATCCAGACTCTGCCACTGATTTCTGCCTAAATTCTCCTTCACTCAGTTTTATCCCAGTTACACCTCAGGGACCCACCCTTTGCAGAACACCCTCCCACTCGCCTTCAAACCCTTACTGACAGGTGGAGGGATCAAATTCTGCGCTTGGCCATGCTAGTGTCAAGCGGGTCCCCTCTGACATCAAAATCTCAGTCCAGTTCCCTGTGTCACCATCACAAAACCCATCCCAGCATTGCTGGAAATCCCTGGAGGGAGGCCACAGATTGATTGGGTCACAGAACCTGAATGGGTGGAGCCACCCCAACACCTGATCCTAGCAGACCAAGTTGGAGTTAAAAGGGATAAAAGGGAAGGTCCTTTCATGGATTGAGAACTGGTTAAAAGACAGGGAACAAAGGGTAGGAATTAATGGTAAATTCTCAGACTGGAGAGGGGTAACTAGTGGTGTTCCCCAAGGGTCAGTCCTAGGGCCAATCCTATTCAACTTATTCATAAATAATCTGGAGAAAGGGGTAAACAGTGAGGTGAAAAAGTTTGCAGATGATACTAAACTGCTCAAGATAGTTAAGACCAAAGCAGACTATGAAGAACTTCAAAAAGATCTCACAAAACTAAGTGATTGGGCAACAAAATGATAAACGAAATTTAATGTGGATAAATGTAAAGTAATGCGCATTTGAAAAAATAACCCCAACTATACATACAATATGATAGGGGCTAATTTAGCTAAAATTAATCAGGAAAAAGAGCTTGGAGTCATTGTGGATAGTTCTCTGAAGACGTCCACACAGCGTGCAGAGGCAGTCAAAAAAGCAAACAGGATGTTAGGAATCATTAAAAAGGTGATAGAGAATAACATGGAGAATATCTTATTGCCCTTATATAAATCGAAGGTACTCCCGCATCTTGAAGACTGCGTAGAGATGTGGTCTCCTCATCTCAAAAAAGATATACTGGCACTAGAAAAGGTTCAGAGAAAGGCAACTAAAATGATTAGGGGTTTGGAGAGGGTCCCATATGAGAAAAGACTAAAGAGGCTAGGACTCTTCAGCTTGGAAAAGAGGAGACTAAGGGGGGATATGATAGAGGTATATAAAATCATGAGTGATGTGGAGAAAGTAGATAAGGAAAAGTTATTTACTTATTCCCATAATACAAGAACTATGGGCCACCAAATGAAATTAATGGGCAGCAGGTTTAAAACAAATAAAAGTAAGTTCTTCTTCACACAGCACACAGTCAACCTGTGGAACTCCTTGCCTGAGGAAGTTGTCAAGGCTGGGAGTATAACAGCGTTTAAAAGAGAACTGGATAAATTCATGGAGGTTAAGTCCATTGATGGCTATTAGCCAGGATGGGTAAGGAATGGTGTCCCTAGGCTCTGTTTGTCAGAGGGTGGAGATGGATGGCAGGACAGAGATCACGTGATCACTACCTGTTCTGTTCATTCCCTCTGGGGCTCCTGGCACTGCCACTGTCAGTAGACAGGATACTGGGCTAGATGGATCTTTGGTCTGATCCACTATGGCCATTCTTATGTTCTTATGAGTTGCCTCTGTGTCCATATGCTATCTGGGCTGAATGACTTAGATTCTCAGCACCTTGGGGCAGGGACTGTCTGGCTGTTCTGTGTTTGTACAGCACCTAGCACAATGGGGCATGACTAGGGCTGCTAGGTGCTATGGTAACACAACGAATATATAATAATACGGGGACAGCAGATTCCAGTCTCTTGAGCTGTCAGGTGCCCTCTGGCTGCATTTCCTCGGCCTCCCCATCTTTGAGAGTGGGTGTCTTAACTAGATACCGGCAGTGCCAGGTTTACAATGGCTCCAGTGGCACCATGGAGCCGGGCCCATGCTCAGAAGGGGCCTCAAGCTGCTCCACTTGCACTGTGCTGAGACCCCACCAGCCCGCTGGCTCCCCCCACCCCACCCATTACTTGCGTCTCTCTGGTTCCTGGCCCCAGTGCACCTCCAGCTCCAGGCAGTCTCTGCTTCCCACCACCTGTGGAGCCCTGTCTGTCTCCCCGGAGCAGAGCTGCCTGGGCCTGGTGCAGAAGCCTGGCCAGTCTCAGAAGTCAGGGGGGGCAGTGTGGGGGGCTTGGCTGGGCCCCTCCAGGCAACTGGGTCCTGAGGGAGCCCGGCTGGGGCAGGCCCTGGCCTGGCTGATCGCGTCACTCCCGAGGGGCCGGAGCAATTCCCGTGGCTGCGCTACCGGCTCAGCCCGGCAGACACAGTCACCTCCCAGCAGGGCGGGTGAGTGCACCCCGGAGGCAGGGCTTGGGGGAGTGGGTCTGTGGGGCGTATGGGGGGAGTGCTGGGCTGTGAGGGGGCAGGGAAGATCTGTGTGTGTTGGGGCATTAGGGAGTGGGGGCTGTGTGTGGAGTGCGGGGCAGGTGTGGTGGGGCTGTGGGCAGGGGGTGCTGGGCTAGGTGGTCTTGTGAAGGGCTCTGTGAATTTTGAGGGGTCTGGGGGTAGGTGTTGAGCATAGCGAATCCAGGGGGGCTCTGGCCATAGGGAATCGGAGAGGAGTTCCAGTGTTGGGGGGGGGCTGTGTGGCGAGGCATAGGCCCACCCCCGAGGGGAAGGGGCAAGCTGGCAGCACAGGGTCGGGCAGGACACTGTGTGTCTGGCAACGGCCAGTTTGTAAATAGTGCCCTTGCACTGGGCCGGGCGGAATGGGACCACCCGCCATACCATGCCCCTGGCTGGCCCCTCACTCCGTGGACCAATCTCCCCCTGCCATGCACCATTGCCCCCAAGGGGCCCACAAATATATTTGGTGCCTGACCCACAAAAGGTTAATCTGGCCCTGCTGGTGTATATTATTTGCACTGCAGTAGTGCCTAGGGGGTAGGGTGACCAGACAGCACATGTGAAAAATTGGGACAGGGGGTGGGGGGTAATAGGAGCCTATATAAGAAAAAGATCCAAAAATCGGAACTGTCCCTATAAAATCGGGACATCTGGTCACCCTACTAAGGGGTAGGTGCTGTGTGAACAGAGGGAGCCCCGGCCCTGGGCCTGAAGTATTTGGGAGGGGAAACCTGGGCACAGAGAAGGCAAGGCCCAGATCCTCAAAGCCAGAGCGAGGAGTTAGGCACCAAAATGCATTAGCCACTGGTAGGGTGACCAGATGTCCCGATTTTATAGGGACAGTCCCTATTTTTGGGTCTTTTTCTTATATAGGTTCCTATTACCCCCCAATCCCATCCCAATTTTTCACATTTGCTGTCTGGTCACCCTAGCCACTGGCCAAAGCTGCCATCCAGTGATCTCACATAGCACGGGCCTGTCAAGTCATTTCAGCCCAGTGCTGCCGGAGTCAGGAAGCCTGCCAGGCTGCCCCTGCCTTTGAAACCACAGCAGGTCTCATAACATTTTGACCTGGGGGGGGTGGGGGAGCTTTGGCAATAAAACTCGCTGCTCCTTCCTGATAACAAAGAGTCGGGGAGATTAGCAGGCGGCCCCAGGGAACTCCAATTAGGCAGATAGGCAGGGGATGGGAAGAGTGAGAAGATCCCAGCCCTTGAAAGGGATCCAGGCATTGGGTCATAAAATTCTATTGCCCTCTCCGGCTCAGTGGGGGGACATTTGGTTACAGTTTGCCACTCTCTGATCTTCCCTCCTTTGAAGTCCCTCTCCGCCTCCTCTTGCCTCCCTGCTCACCATCCTCGGGATCCACCATTTGTTAGTTTGGAAGCCGAACAGGCCCAGTGCGAGTGGCGAGGGCTCGGCTGGCCAGTGAGACGGTGCTACATGAAATGAACAGACCCCCACAGACCAGGGGCAGCTGAGAAGTTCATTGGCCTAAGTCGGGGGGTTGGGGAGAGCCAGCTGCCATGGGCACAGGTGCATTATAAAAACGGGCTAGCTTAGAGTCATCAGCAACACTGCAGGGCCCTGGGGTGCTGAGAGCCTTTGAACCAAACTGTAAACCCTGCATATGATGGAAACTGGAGACGGCTTCTTAGAGACCATCAGTCCCTTGCCTGCCAGGGCAAGTTCATTCCCACGAGTGCCTCTGCTAGGGTCTACCTTCACTCTAGAGCAACCCCAGAGGCTAGGCACCCTGATTAGCCTGGCCTGGGTCCGAGCAGCCCCACTGCAAAGCCCTACCAGAGTTACTGTGTCCCCGTGGGAGTTCCTCCGTGCGTGTCACTAGGGCGACAGGGGGCACATCCCATGTTT
The DNA here is from genome assembly GCF_025201925.1 of Gopherus flavomarginatus. Lineage (NCBI taxonomy): Eukaryota > Metazoa > Chordata > Testudines > Testudinidae > Gopherus > Gopherus flavomarginatus. The sequence goes on along the minus strand of NC_066618.1, from coordinate 5,467,555 downwards.
CTTTGTGCCGCACTAAACTGAGCTGCGCTCTGGTCTTTCCCAGTGCATCATAGGAGAACGGTCTGTCCTTCTACATGGGGCAGGGGGAATTCTGGGGAAGGCATCGGAGCCCTCTCAGCCCTCATGTGGTTAAACCTGCATCCTCATTGCAAAGCAGGCGGGTTAGCAGGCCAGTGAAAGCAGCCCCTGGATTCTAACTCACCCCCTGCCTGGCCAGCTAGCGCAGGTCAAAAGCACCAGTAAACAACTGGGGTGAGAGGTCTGTATGGGGGGTGATGGTTGGGGAGGCAACAGCTGGGTAAGAGTCTGGTTAATTCTGCAGTGAAAACAGACCCAGGGTGTCCTCTCCAGTCTTGTTTTCATCAGCTCTCTGCAGGGCTGAGGGTCCGCAGAGCCCTTGCTGGTGAAGCGCAAAGAGCTGGTCACACCCGGCTGGCTCTTCATTTCCAAGTTGCTAAGCATGTGAAAAGGTGGCTACGGCTACCTACCTTCCTGCTGTCTCCTGCCCATGGAATTAATCGCTGTAGTCTCCACCGGGACACTGTGCAACTGCATGCTGGAGAGGAGGAGGGCCTGTGTACGCGGGAATGGGCTGAGAGGCACCTGCTGGACAAAGGGAGCTAGGGAAAGTTTCAGCACGGGATATTTTGATGCCATTTGCCACGGAAACATCAAATTTCAACCAAAAAAAAGGAACAAAATGTTTCTCGACCTGCTGTCTTGATGATCTCTCCATTGAGATGTGCCCCTCAGTGCACATCCAGCTCAAACACTGTAGTTTCCTGTCCAGGAACTTCACAGTAACCCGGACCTTGCTACACTCCAATGCACAAAGCCCCAAGAAACTCTTACTGGGGTGTACTACAAACTGTGTTAAAATGACAAGCTATCACTAAGTTCTCCTGGGTGTCCTGGTCCTTCTTGCAGACTAGGGGGGCTCTATAGGGAGGGAAACATGCAAATACAATCTGCATCTATTAGTCTGCAAAGAGCCAGCCTGGAGTAAAGCGGAGTGATTTGTGGGTGCAGCCTGCTTTGTCTCTCTCTGAATTTGGTTGTTGTATTTTGGAGTGCTGGGGTCTAAGATACATGGTCACCTTTCAGCAGGCATATTCAAGTTTTGTTTCTAACTCTCTCTGTGTAGGCCGGGGATGTACAGAATATAGAATTAGGGTTGAAGCCTGCTGCTTATGTTGAGACCAGAGTGCCATGTGGTCACTGGAGCCAGACTGGACTAACATTGGTTTAACTGGGGTCAGCATCTTGGCTCTAGTGCCGACACACTGAAACCAGGGTCTGCATGATGTGTGTGAAAGCCAAGTGATTGTAGTTTGGTGATCTGAGTGGCTGGGGAGAAACTGAGGCAGAGAAGCCTTTTCTGTGTTGCTGTGCAGACTCCAAAGCTGCACTGGAGTGAGGCCGGGAGTACCATAGTAAATGGATTCCTGCTGGACCATAAGGGGAAAAGTTCTCCCAGTCTTAGGGAGACAAGGTGGAGAGGCGGAAACAGTGGCTGCCTGAGAGAGGGAATAGGGGTACTGCCAAAGGACCCCGTACTGGGCCGGATGCTGACCTCGGTGTCCCTCGTATGGTCAGTGGGATATAATTGAGGGCTGAATCTGGCCAGCCCTACTGATAAACATGTCCAGGCACAGCACCCAATCCAGCCCTCCTGTCAGCAGGTGCAGCTGCCGTCGATTTCAGCATGCACACCCCCAGAAATGTGTGCAGGGCTAGGACCAGCAGAGGCAGTACGGGCTAGTGCGCTGGCCTGGGCCTTTGGGTCTCTTACTGCTGTTGGCCCTTGGGGCCCTTTCTGTGCCTTGTTCCTCCACCCCCTTTATCTGTTTAGACTCGAAACTCTTTGGGGCAGGGCTGGTCTCTCTCCAGCACCTAGCCCCAGGGGGCTCTGATCTCAGTTGGGTCCTATAGACGCTGCAGGAATGTGTGCGCACCTGCAGGGGTGGCTGGGTGTCTCAGTGGATAGAGCAGGTAGATAACTGGGTTTGACACGCTCAAGCCAGGGGACACCCCACCCCGGAGATGGAGATCTAATAGAACGTATGGCACACTCGGGCCCATGCGTGTATTAGTAGCTGATTAAAATGTCCCTGCGGCTCACCGCAGCTAACAGCTCTCAGCCGGAGAAGCCTCATCCCAATTTCTTTGCAGTTCAAGCCAGTGTCAGAGGGGCTGGGAGAGGGGGCGGCAGGAGAGCCCAGGATCCAGCCATGCTTTGTCTGAAGGAGGAACGGACCATGAGCTGAACCCTGCCTGACAAACAGGCTCCCCACGAGGTGCTTAAAGCACCATTGTCTAGCTCTGGAGAATCACTTCTGGAGGATGTGTTTTTCTAGAGCACAGAACTGGGAGCCAGGAACTTCAGGGTTCTAATCCCAGCTCTGACGCTGACCATGGCCAAGTCCCTTAACCCCTCTGCCAAAGAGAAAATCACGCTCCTTTCCCCATAGGCACATTGTGAGTCTTTGTGTGTAAGACGTAACGCCTGACAGTCTCTGCCTGAAGCCATGTGCAGTCATCAAGGTGAACCTAGAGAATCCTATGGCTGGAAGGGACCTCGGGAGGTCATCTAGTCTGCGAGAAAATATATACGTAGACCATCTCTGCCAGGTGTTCACCTAACCCGATCTGGAAAACCTCCAGTGACGTGGATTCGGTAAGCTGGTCCCATGTTTTAACTATCGTAGTTTGAAAGTTTTGCCCAATCTCTAACCCAAATGTCCCTTGCTGCCCGGGAGGGGGCTGTTTGAAGAGGTTTGAGTTCTCCCTTCATTCTTCGGGCGTACATAGTTGTACAGGTGCGCACCGTTACACGCAGCGCCGCCCGCTGGCTGGTCCGAGCACCACGCCTCGCGCATCAGTGGGCCAGTCGGGTCATGCTGTGCTCAGCAAAATGCCTTTCTCCGCGCGGCTCCGACTGCCAGGCAGCAAAGGAGAAGGCAGGTTTGGGAGGGTGGGGCCGGAATCATTGGCAGGCAGGAGATACAAGCAGAGATCAGCGATACAGGTAGGGGCAGAGCTGACGGACGAGGGTGTAGTTTTAAACCATCAGAACGGCTATACTGGGTCATACCACTGGGCCAGCTAGCCCAGTGTCCTGTCTGCCAACAGTGGCCAGTGCCAGATGCTCCAGAGGGAATGAACAGAACAGGGCAATTATTGAGTGGCCCATCAGCTGTTGTCCAGTCCCAGCATCTGGCAGTCAGAGGCTTAGCCATCTGGGCTAATAGCCACCGATGGGCTTATCGTCCATGAACATATCTAATTCTTTCTTTCCAAGGAAGAGGGAAGTGAGTTACGTACAGCACTGGAGAGGGCAGTGAAGAACTTGCAATGGCCCCAAGGGACAAGGTTGGCGCTAACTGGTCTTCTCCATCTCTTGATCTTCCGTCCCCTGTCTCCCCAGCCCCGCCCCACCCCCAAGGCCTTGTCTGCATTGCCATCTTCTCCCAGGGAGTGATTGCAACAGGGAGACAAAGGGCCTGCAGGGGGGCAGGAGCCAGAGCCTGCAATCCACAGCTTTACAACCAGCTCCTGAATGTCAGAACAATGTCAGGGTGAGCTTGGCAACAAGGGGCCCTTGGGGGGACAGGATGTGTGAGTTTCTTAGCCTCAGGCTGAAATCAAAGGGCCGCCCTTGTCTGAGAGCTGTCCCTGTGCGGTGTCTGCATTAGGGACACACACAGCTCAGTTCCACAGGGCTGCCCCATTGTATTCAATATGCCAGGCACTCTGCCTGGACCCTGGCTACCCTTCCCATCTCTGAGCCTCTGTCCCTCCCCACCCTTCCTCTGCCCCGCCTACTTGAACTGTAAACAGTTTGGGCTAGGGATGCTCCCTCACAACACATACGTACAGTGCCTTGCGCCATGGGGCTCTGATCCCAACAAACAGCGGCCTGCCAGTGCTGCTGTGATCATTAATAATGGTCATCATGTCAGCGAATCAGAGCCAATTTCCTTCTCACACTGGAGCAGAACGTCCTGCTGCTGCATGGTCATTTCACTCTGGGTTTGCTCTGTGCTTTGTGTCCCCTGGTTTAAGGTCATGGTGCCCATACTTGATGAGAGTCTCTGCCTCAGTTTCCCCGCCTGTAATATGGGGTTAATAATGGCTCTCCCCATGCCCCGTTCAAATGCAAAGTATTACTAGGACAGTAGGAGACGTCTTCCAAGCCACCAGGGCTCGAGCAGGCAAGGAAAGGAGACTCCTGAACTCGAGAAGCCCCAGAGTGAGGGGGCAGGGGCCTCGGACTCTGAGGGGGGGAGGTAGGGCAATGAGAAGGGGGATGGGTGGGGTTATTTTTGAGGTGGGGGTGGGCAGGACTGGTTCTGCCATGTAGAGGATCTGGGTAATTGGCTCCTTCTGAGTTTTGTGTGTGGAAAAGCATCGCTGGAGCTGGAGCTCAGGGTGCTGGGGGAGAAGGAGAGGCCTGTACCAAAAGGAGGGGGGGGCTCTCCTGTTGGGAGGGTTTCAAGGAGCACTCAGAGTGATTCTCGGGAGCAGATTCCAATGCTGCTGGGTGGCATTGGAGTGTGTGTTCCTGGAACCCCTGCCCGCCACAGGAGAGGAGGATCTGACTGAGACCAGGCAGAGCTTGGAGGTCTGAGTGCTCCGCTGGTTCTGGAGGGGAAGGCTGGGAGGGAGCGTATCTGGAGGGAAGCTCCAGGACAGCGGCTCCGGGGTGTTACTGGCGGTGGGGCGCAGGGGTTCCACAGGGCCAGCTGAGCACCCTGACTCAGCCGCACCCCCCAGTTAGAATAGATTTCCCAATTGCAACATTTCCCCCCGACCCGTGTCCTCCCCCCTCCCCTATCTCCCCGGGGTTCCTTTGGCAGGGCAAGGGCCCAGCACGTGAGACGGCTGTACAGCCGCAGACACAGCCCAGGAAACAGTCCTCCCTCCTGTCTTACACCCCCTCACCGACTGTCTAGACACTGGCTCATGATGCCCCTAGATCCAGTCACTGAATCCCCTCCCCTGTGTGCATGGTCCCCCAGCTTGTCTACCCGTTTCCACAGGCCCCAGGCATGCCATCGGCTCTAGGAAAGGCCATGCCCCCTCACCCCTGCAGCGTCCAGACCTGGCCTGCCAGGCTTAGCCGACACCGGTGCCCAGCAGAATCCTTTGCCCGCATGCCAGAGCAGCCAGGACGCTGGGTGGTGCCCATGGGAGCTGCCGGGGGGGTGGGGAGGGGGCTTTCTGCAGCCAGCCAGCTGGCTAACTCCTGCTCCTCTGGACAAAGAGAAGCGCCTGCATTTCCCTCCCATCTGCCCCTCCCCTGCGATTCCCCACACACCAAAGGGAGGCGTCCCCAGGACCAAGGACATTAATCCTGCCAGACGGACAGTAGCAGCAGCCTTTGATCTCCCTCCCTGCCCTGCTGGGGTTGAAGAGCAGGAAGCAAGATTCCCCTGCAAGGCAATTGCACTAATTCACTCAACAACTTTCAGTTCAGCTGTGGGAGGAGGGGGGCTGGGGCCTGGTCTACATAGCTAGGGGGCTGAAGGTGTGAAAAAGCCACTCTCCTGCACAGGCAGTCAGCCCGCCCTGACCCCCCACACACACACACACACTCCGTGTAAACGCGGCTAGGGCTATGGGAGAACACTTCCATGGACCAGCTACCCTCCCTCGGGGAAGTGGAGTTCCTACAGTGATGGGGAAATCCCTTCCATTCCTGCAGGCTGCGTCTACACTACAGCGTTCTGCTGGCATAACCACAGCACTGTAGCAAGCCCCCTACAGATCCCCATAGCCTAGACGTACGGCCAGCCTTAGGGAAAACGGCACCCTGGGCAAACTTGTATTTTGGCACCCCTGGCCCCTGAAGGCTCCCCACCCCCATTGCCCATGAGAAGGGCTACACAGGGAGGAGTTTCAGAGCCCAGGAGCTGCCCCAGCCAAATACCCCCGACCACTGTGCCCGCAGAAGGGAGGGACCCAGGGGCTGGCCTTGCTGCCTGCACCTCTCCGCCAAGCTGGCAGCTCCCATCCCCGGCCTGGCTGGCCATGTGCTGCAGCCCCGGGCTGGCTTGCACTCAGCCCCGCTCTGGCAGCCCAGGTCTGCCAACTTGCGGTGCTTGGACAGCACCCCCAACCAAGGTGCCCTGGTGGTTGCCCACCCGTAAGGCCGGCCCTGCCCTCCCTACAACTGTCAAATACTTATAGCTACCCACATGCCCTCTGCTTTCCTTTCCAGGCTTCAGGCTGCCTGAGTTCCGTTTCCCATTGACTCGCTCTGTGTGGGACATTGAGCAAGGCACTTTCCCGCAGTGCGCCTCAGTTTCCCTTAGTCAAGCAGCTTCCTAGCTACAGACGGACATTGCTACCTGATTGCTAGGTATTAGGGTTCTGAAAAACCACACGCAGCATTTGGCCAAGTTGCACATGTGGATTAGAACTGCCATTTGAATTACAGGTGCACCAGGAGGTCCCAGCACGAGGTGCTGTGTATAAGACAGGAAAAGATGGGTCATGTCCCAAAGAGCTCACAAGCTTAAGCAATGTAGGGCCTGATCCTGGGAGGGCTTGAGCAGCTGATGCTCCCAGTGACTTCAAGAGGAGCAGCCAGCGCTCAGCACCAGTAAGCTTCAGGCCTTTAGCTCTGTTAACGTTTCCCCACCCTAAAGTAATCTCTTTAGCTCCTGAATCATGTGTGCCCATCGTTTCTGAGTTCCTTCCAGTGCCTCAACTGCCTTCTGGGAGGTCAAAGCACTTAACAGTCGTCGTGGTTTAAGACTCACAAACCCTCTCCCTGGGTTAGGACACATATCTCCATTTTGTAAAAGGGGAAACTGAGGCACAGAGTGGTTTAGTGGCTTTTCCCAGGTGTCACAGCTGGGAATAGAACCTAGTCATTCCAGCTCCCAGTTCTCTGCTCTACGCACTAGATAATACTCCCTCCCGTTATAAGTATAGTCCCGGTAATGTTGGCCATTTCCTCCGTGCACGTAAACCAAAACCACCCTGTTGCAATTCTCCAACAAAAAAACTTCAGAAACAGACTCCAGTGAGAAACTGCAGAATTGGAATTAATTTGCAAACTGGACACCATTAAATTAGGCTTGAATAAAGACTGGGAGTGGATGGGTCATTGCACAAAGTAAAAACTATTTCCCCGAGCTAATTTTTCCCCTATTGTTACTCACACCTTCTTGTCAACTATTTGAAATGGGCAATCCTGATTATCTCTACAAAAGTTTTTTTTTCTCCTGCTGATGATAGCCCACCTTAATTGATAACTCTCGTTAGAGTTGGTATGGCAATACCCATTTTTTTCATGTTCTCTGTATGTGTGTATATATATATATCTTCCTACTGTATTTTCCACTGCATGCATCAGATGAAGTGGGTTTTTTACCCACAAAAGCTTCTGCCCAAACAAATTTGTTAGTCTCTAAGGTGCCACAAGGACTCCTTGTTCTTTTTGCTGATACAGACTAACCACTACAGATGGCTACCACTCTGAAACCTATCACTCTGGCTTTGTTTTTCTGCCTTATTCCATGGCAAAGGCTTAGCCAGCTTCAGCACCGCTAATTGCCAAGAGGAAGAGGGAAAAGTCACAGGACTGGTAAATCTGGAATGCAAAAATGACCCATTAAATGCCATGCTTCAGGGCAGGAGATAAGCACCAGCGGGGGAGGGGGAGTCAGGAAGAAATTACTCCTCTGCTCCTTACAGCACCGCATAGGGGGTATTATGATGGTGCTGCCAGAGAATCCTTCGGTATCGGGGCCTACCACAGATTGGGGTACACTGGACGAACTGTGTTCTGCTATGGGGATCCCACGTTCCAGAGTGAGATTCAAGGAGGGAAGGAACGAGATGGCTGGTACAATAGGCTGGTCTGCCACACACATGGGGATGGGAAGCTGTGGCTGGGAGTGTGGTTCTGAGGTACAGGGCTCGGAGCAGGAGAGCTTGGACTGGGGCTGATGTTAGGTACCTAGGGCCTGATTCAGATCTCCATGAGGTCACGCCAGTGGAGTCACTCCTGATCAGCACTGGTGTGAGCTCAGAGTCAGGCCTGCAGGGTGGTGGAAAGGAGGCGATGGGGCTGGAGGAGGAGCAGGGAGCTGGCAGTGATGATGGGGAAGCAGCAGCAGCTTAACCTGACAGCCTGTCGCAAGCCAGATGAATGTCTCCTGTGTTCTTAGGAGGCAGAGCTGGTCAGAGACTCACTGTGATCAGGCGTGGGCCAGTGTGGACAGGACAAGCCCCCATGCACAGCTGTCTGGGCAGTCTGGGGAAGCGGAGGCAGGCAGTTCTGCCTTTCAGCAATGCTGTGTATTCCCCAGCAGCAGCACCCCGGTGTAACACGCCTGCAGCACACGGGGAGGAACCGCTGGAATTCCTTGGGCATAATGAGCGGGGGCTCCGTGATTAGTGGCTGGAAGGATGCACCGTCAGGATTCGGGCTCGGAGGCTTTCCCTGGGAAGCCCATTACTCAGCGTTGTGGGTTGTGCCTCCCCTAATGAACGAGGGCAGCTTATTCTCTCTATGCAGCTCAGGGCCCCTGTTCAGCTGCGTCCCTGCACGGAGATGTTTTAAGTACATTGAACACATGATTGAACCTGCCACACTTTTTGTGGTTTGAGGGCAAGTTTGTGGGGTGAGCAGCCCAGAATGGGAGACAAAAGGTGGCTACAACAAGGCAAAGAGACCAACCTGAAGTAACAGGCGTTCTGATGAGTGTACTGAGCAGTAGCCCCAGCGCACCAGCTGCCTGGACGTTGCCAAGCCCACACCATGGCCAAATTGCTGAGCCTGGTGGTGCCTCAGTTTCCCCAACAGAGCTTACCTCTAAGAGCACCATGCTTGTTGATCATTCTTGTTTGCCCGGTGCTTTGAGAGCCTCACCTGGAAAGGGCTAAATGTTAAGTGTGAGCTATTGGGATGGAGTGAGCTCAATGAAACCCTGATTTAAAAAAAACCAAAACTCTTGTATCGATCTTTCTTTTTAGCCTGCTGCCCATCACCCTAGTCTCTGGGCCCCTGACTCATAAAAATCTATAGCAATAGCAAAGTCCTTTAGGGGATTTAATGGCATCTGCTGCACTTCTCTTTTTCAGGGGGGATCATAGCTCAACTTGGGGTAGGGAGTTGATGGTTTGTTTGCTTTACATTTTATTAATTCCCCCTTTCCTCTCTCTCTTGTTTTTGGTTGGTAGCAGATGCGGGGATGAAAGTGGGTCTCAGAGCTGGGATTTAACCCCTCGTTGTTTGGCTGTGAGCCGTAGAGCCTCATGCCTTCTCCCACATTGCGCCTTGTTCTTGGGAGGAGCTCCTGGTAATCATCCATGAGGCTAGCTCGTTATCCTCCTTCAAATCTCTCCTTAAAACCCTCCTCTGCCGAGATGCCTGCAAAACACTTAACAGCTGTTAGGCTGCTGGCATGCAGAGTCCACTGCCTGTCACGCTAATGAATATTGTCTCGTTGTTTCCGTGTGCTGCCCCTCAATTGCTCTGTCTCCATCTGTTGTCCCTTGTCTAATACTTAGATTATAAGCTTCTTGCAGCAGGGACTGTCTTTTTGTTCTGTGTTTGAGCAGCGCCCAGTGCAATAGGATCCTGGTCCATGACTAAGGCTCTTGGGTGCTACAACACTACAAATAACAAAGCCAGGATCTGAATCCACAGCCAAGGTTTGAGGTGTTGTTGGCTCCAGAGCGTTTCTACTGTTGAAGTCACAGAGTTACATCCATACGGGATTTCTTTTCACACTCAGGTTGTAGAGAAGAAGACCAGTGGGAAAGGCCCTCCCTTTGTTAGCGCCTCTCCAACAGCAGGATGGAAACATCTATGGGAAATAAAGGCCAGGGGCAAGGGAACTGGGCTGGTTCAGGGCCTGGAAACTTTCTCCGCTGCATTGCTGGGGTGAGATTTCAAATATGAAATTGCAGAACTACTAACTATGGTATGAAACCTTTCATTTAAATCACCCTCTGGACCCAGATGGCTGGAAGATAGCTAATGTGATGCTGATTTTTAAAAAAGGCTCCAGAGGTGATCCTGGCAATTACAGGCTGGTAATCCTGACTTCAGTACCAGGCAGACTGGTTTAACTATAGTAAAGAAAAGAATGACCAGACACATAGATGAACACAATTTGTTGGCAAAGAATCAACACAGCTTTTGTAAAGGGAAATCATGCCTCACCAATCTATTAGAATTTTTTGAGGGGGCTCAGCAAACATGTGAACAAAGCTGATCCAGTGGATATACCATACTTGGACTTTCAGAAAGCCTTTGACAAGGTCCTTGACCAAAGGCTCTTAAGCAAAGTAAGCAGTCATGGGATAAGGGGGAAGGTCCTTTCTTGGATCAGTAACTGGTTGAAAGTCAGGAAACAGAGGGTAGGAATAAATGGTCAGTTCTCACAGTGGAGAAGGGTAAATAGCAGGGTCCCCAGGGGATCTGTGCTGGGACCAGGGCTGTTCAACATATTCATAAATGGTCTGGAGAAAGGGATAAACAGCAAGGTGGCAAAGTTTGCAGACGATACAAAACTATTCAAGATAGTTAAGTCCAAAGCAAACTGTGAAGAGTTACAAGAGGATCTCACCAAACTGGGTAACTGGGGACAAAATGGCAGATGAAATTCAGTGTTGATGAATGAAAAATAACACACATTGGGAAACATAATCCCAACTATACATGCAAAATGATTGGGTCTGAAGTAGCTGTTACCGCTCAAGAAAAAGCTCTCAGAGTCATTGTGGATAGTTCTCTGAAAACATCCAATCAGTGTGCAGCCGCAGTCAAAAAAGTGAACAGAATGTTAGCCTCTGACTGTCAGAAGGTGAGACTGGACGATGGGATGGATCACTCAACAGTTACCCTATTCTGTTCATTCCCTCTGAAGCATCTGGCATTGGTCTCTGTCAGCAGACAGGATTCTGGGCTAGGTGGACCTTTGGTCTGACCCAGTCTGGCCGTTCTTATGAGAATTCCACCTCAAGTCATCCAAAGCTGTGCCCATCTGACAGCTGTTCAGGGCCATGCGTGGAGTGAGTTTGGTGGGTCTCTGGCATATCCCCAGTGGACAGTCTCCAAATCCATTAACCCACTAACACCACAACTGGCAGGCTTAACTGAACAGCCAAGTACTGGGCTGACTAAGAATGAGAGGCTTTGGAAGAGGAAGAACAGTCCGGTGGCTACGGCACTAGCCTATGTCTCAGGAAACCCACATTTCAAGTCTGTTCTCCGCCACAATCGCCCTGTGTGACCCTGGGCCAGTCCCTTAGCTCCTTGGCCCAGATTTCAATGGGAGATGGGCACCTCACAACCGGCGAGGCTCTGGCCTGGCGCTCCCATCTGTAAAATGGAGATCACTGTGTTAACGCTCGTGCAGTGGGGGATGCACCTGTACCTAGATGGGTAGGACTAGGAGAGGAAGCTCCTGCTAGCTTGGGGTAGGTTGCTGCACAGTTTCCTGTGCTGTTCCTTTCCTCTGGCTAATTAGAGAGCCTCAGTGCTCTGGATCCCTCTGCCCCCCAGAGTATCTACCCGGTGATGGGAGAGTAGATCTCAGAATGACATCTCCAATGGGATAATTATAACACCAGGATTTGGGGGGGGAAAACCCATCCTTATGCTGCCTGAAAGAGTAGACAAGAGCAACATGATTAAATATGAGAGAAATCCATGCAGAGCAGCTATGGTTTTAGCAGAAAAGCCACCTTCTTACTCTATCCCCTGGCATTCTAGCGGATTGGCTCCCGTCCCTTTGCTTTCTGCCCTTTCTTTGGACTTCCTACTCGGATGTCTGAAATGGCTCGGAAGAAAGCTCAGTGGTACCTTCAGGCCCCTTCTGAAATTGGGACCCTGCTGGACTAGATGCTGTCTATACACATAGCAAGGGGCAGCCTCCGCCCTAAAGAGCTTGCAGTCTATGATAGGCAAGACAGATCAAGTGGGCAACGTGACATGGCTGGCCCGAGTTCAGTGTCAGAAATAGACCCCCCATCTCCAGAGTCCCAGCCCTCTGCACTATGGGCTTTGCCCGGCTGCTTCCCTCCAGGTAGTGCTGTGACGATCAGAAATGACCAGAATTTTATGATCCGAACCAAGAGAGAATGACAGTGACTCTGGGGGACGAGGCGAGAGGCTGCAGTGGGAGGCCTGGGATCTCCCTGCGATCCACCACCACATCAGGGATGGGCTGCAGTGACGGCAAACGGACTCTGCAGACCCAAGAGGCTGCAGCTCCCTCTGATAGACAAGGGAGGTCTCGCACTCCGTTCAGGCCAGCTCAATGAGACTAGCTCCAGGCTAGGGCGATGGCTGTGCGGTCCAGTGGGCAGGGCACTTCCCATCTCTTCCTATGTGCTTGTGTCACATCTGGCACAACCAGGGCCCCAGTCCCAGCTGGATCGTCTGGGCGTGAACGTCACATCACCACCAACAAAAGCCGTGTCTCTGCTGTTGGAGGTGGCTGACACGGGCCGATACAACGCAGCCCTGTGCTCGGGCTCCACACTGCACTCGGCGTCAGACCCCTGTGTCTGTTTGCACAGCCCAGCATGGGTGGCCGGTGGCTACGCAGTGCAGTGCCCGCGCTCTCTTTCCCCAACGGGTTGGCAACCTTTGCAAAGCTCCTGAGGCTAAGGAAGTATTTACAGGGCCCACTGTGCTGTGAGCAGCAGTGGGGTTTGAAGCAGGACTTCACAGCAGCTTTTCTCCACCTTTCTGATACCAGGCCGGGCTCGCTGCCTTCTGAAACTGTGTCCGGGAGATCTCAGGGACCAGCACCGGTCCAGGGCCCGGTCCTTGGGAAATGCTGCTTTAAAGTACCACGCAAGATTGCTTGGAGTTAATGAAGAGTTCCACCTCTTTGCCAAGTAAGCAATGGGCATTCGTGGAGAATCTTCCTGTGCATTAAAAACTGTAGATGGTATGTGTGTGAGAGAGTGTTTCTGTGCAGCTGTATGCCTGGGGGGGGGTCTGTGTGTAACAGGCACACACAAACCTAGGGCGATCCAAAGTTGGGGAGCCTTAGCTCTGGGGAAGAGGAGCCCACCTCTCCCCAGGCGGGACCAGGAAGGCCAGGGCGTCGATTACACAATAAAGGCGGGTGGTGATCGGGTCTGGCGGTGCTTTTCGGCTCCAGAAATTGGGAAGCTGTCAGCTCCCTTCCTCCCCACCAGACTCGCTGGGAAGATTTACGACCCCTTCTTGCTCTCGGCCACTCCCAGCGCAGAAACCTGCTCTGTAGCCAATCAAAGGGTTGAAACCCGTCCCCTCCCCCCTATAACTTTTAAAAATGTATGATCGCTCTCTTCTCTCCTCCCCCCCTCCCTGCTCCCTCCCTCCCCTCCCCTCTTTCATCCTGGGTCCCTTCGCTTTTTCATCTCTGCATGGAAAAGAGAGGAGACAGACACGGAGAGGAGTGGGAGGAGGTAGCAGGAGGCACAGATCCTGGGAGGGGAGAAGGCTGGAGGGGTAGGGCCAAGGAGACTCACATCCCAGCCCGCCTCGCACACACACACACACACACACAGAGGCATTTCCAGCCGCCGCGGCTGCTGCTAGCAAAGCAAAGCAAACTTCCCCAGTTCCCTTCTGGCAAGAGAACTTCCTCGGTTCCCCTTGGAGAGGAGGGTTCAGACCCTGGGTCTCCCCGGCCCGAGCTTGTGCCAAAGCTCGCCCTGGACTGAATCCCTCGGCTCCTTTACCGACCAGCCTTGGGTTTAGGATCCGTGGCTGGAGCATCTGGATACGTCTCGCTTCAGGGTAGGGGCTGATGCCAGACACAACAACTCCTCCTGCGGCGGCTGCTTTGTTTTGGAGTTTATTTTTTTAGCAGATCGCCGTTCCTGGAACGTTTTGGGGTCTTTTTTTATTTACACACACACACACACACACACACACACACACACACACACACACACACACACACACACACACACACACACACACACACACACACACACACAACACTCTCTCTCTCTCTCTCTCTCTCTCCCTCCTCCCCGGACTGCTTGATGCGGCGGGGTTTCTCTTAACTTTGCATCAGCGCCCCCCCCCCGAACAACAGATCCGCTGGATCAAAGGACGATCCCCCCCCGCACGAGCCCTGTATTTGCTTATTAATTGCAAAAGAGGGCGAGGCGACCGGGACAGACGGACGGACGGTGGAGAAGCCGAGATGCAACTGACCAGGGCTCCTCTCTGCCTCCTGCTGCTCAGCCAGCTGTTCCCTGGCAAGGTGAGTGCCCGGCTCCTCGCCCCCCCGCCCGCTGACCAGTGAGACCCCAGGCAGTTGCCAGCCTGGAGAGGATCGTGTACTTTCCAGTATCAGGGCTTGGGGGTAGACACGGACCTGGCCAGTGGGAATCGAGCTGCAGCCTTTGGAATCCAGGTTTCACACACGCCCCCCCTTGCACGCCCACACACACCCACTCACCCCGCGTGCAAGGAAGGAGTGCCGTGAACACTAGAGGAAGGGGACGGGGATTTTTGCCTTCCCCTGCGAGTCCTCTGAAGCGCCCTACCCCCACCCCTTGCTTCAGAGAGGTCAAAGTTTCCCAGGTTCTCTGATCGGGGCAGTAACGGTGAGTAAAATCGGTTTGCATTTTAAGGGGGGGTGTGAGGATACGACCAGGCGCAGCCCCTGGATTTTGCGTGAAACTCCTTAGCCTCAGAGTCTGTGTCGGTTCGCACGGAGCGGAGTGGGTGCGTCCCACCCCTCCAGTCCTTTCATTTTGAAGTAGATCGAAGGGATTTTGCCACCGACCTCACTGGAGAAGGGGGAGAGGTTTGGGTCTGGGCTCGGCTGTCACTTACCTCCCCGCACACTTCAGCTAAACTCAAACTGCCCTGGTGTCTATGAGAGCAGAGTCAAGCTGCTTCACCAGAACCAGGACCAGAACCAGCCTTTTGTTTGCATCGGTGGCCTGTGGTTAGCTGTGTCTTGTTTTTGTACTGGACAATCTAGAGATCTCACAGGTGGGCAAGACACTGAGGCTGACTCTCCATCTCCCCGATGTAGATTCATTAACAGCTGCTTTGCTTTCCCCTCATTGGGACTGGGAGTGAGAGCAGAATCCAGCCCTGTGTGTGTGTGTGTGTGTGTGAGAGAGAGAGAGAGAGAGAGAGAGAGAGAAAAGCAATGCGAGTCCCTCATTCATTCTTTCCAGTAAATTTCATGTCAGGTTTAATGTGGAACACATTTTCCTGGTCTGGAATTAACATTTTTGTGCAGCCACTCTCTGTAATTATGCGGTCAGCCCATATAAAAGCTGCATTTATCCTCCTATATCCTGAGAAGGTAATTAACATTGCATGGCTTCATTTTTCTATTCTTATTAGTTGTGACTCGGGAGATTTTTCGTTTAGTTGAGGAGGGGCTGTTGCTGGGTGGGGACTGTGGGCTGCATAAAATAAATAAAATAATGGATGCAGTTTTAAACCATTCTTCGGGGAGAAACTGCTTGGTGCAGGAGTGACTGTGAAGTGGGGCTGGGGTTTTAGTTAGACTTCTCTTAGGGAACTCAAGTCCCTCAGGGAACTTGTGTTGTTTTTTTTTCAGATCAGTGCTCAGACTGGTTTCGGAAGGGCTGCTTTGATACACTTGGGGAAAACTCAGCAGAATCACATCTCTGTCCTACTGTATAGGCTGGGTGAGATTGGGATGAGAGGGTGTCAGTTGAGCCATTATTCAGTTCGTAGAAGGATGTAAATACTGGGCCAGTCAACAGGTTACACAGGGATGAATTTGGCCTGTTAATTTTTACCAACAGGTAGTGAGAGATTTTTCATTACATCAATCAATCAACCTATCCCCATACATCCTATCTATCTATCTATCTATCTATCTATCTATCTATCTATCTATCTATCTATCTATCTATCTATCTATCCCCATACATCCCATCTATCTATCCCCATACATCCCATCTATCTATCCCCATACATCCCATCTACCTATCTATCCCCATACATCCTATCTATCTATCTATCCCCATACATCCTATCTATCTATCCATCCCCATGTATCCTATCTATCTATCTATCTATCTATCTATCTATCTATCTATCCCCATACACCCAACTATCTACCTATCTATCCCCATACATCCCATCTATCTATCCCCATACATCCCATCTATCTATCTATCTATCCCCATACATCCCATCTACCTATCTATCCCCATACATCCCATCTATCTATCTATCCCCATACATCCTATCTATCTATCCATCCCCATATATCCTATCTATCTATCTATCTATCTATCTATCTATCTATCTATCTATCTATCTATCTATCTATCCCCATACACCTCATCTATCTATCCCCATACATCCCATCTATCTATCTATCTATCCCCTTACATCCCATGTATCTATCCCACACATCCCATCTATCTATCTATCCCCATACATCCCATCTATCTATCCCCATACATCCCATCTATCTATCTATCTATCTATCCCCATACATCCCATCTATCTATCCCCATACATCCCATCTATCTATCCCCATACATCCCATCTATCTATCTATCTATCCCCATACACACTATCTATCTATCTATCTATATATCCCCATACATCCTATCTATCTATCTATCTATCCCCATACATCCCATCTATCTATCCCCATACATCCCATCTATCTATCTATCTATCTATCCCCATACACCCTATCTATCTATCTATCTATCTATCTATCTATCTATCTATCTATCTATCTATCTATCCCCATACATCCCATCTATCTATCTATCTATCCCCATACATCCCATCTATCTATCTATCCCCATACATCCCATCTACCTATCTATCCCCATACATCCTATCTATCTATCCATCCCCATATATCCTATCTATCTATCTATCTATCTATCTATCTATCCCCATACATCCCATCTATCTATCCCCATACATCCCATCTATCTATCTATCTATCCCCATACACACTATCTATCTATCTATCTATATATCCCCATACATCCTATCTATCTATCTATCTATCCCCATACATCCCATCTATCTATCCCCATACATCCCATCTATCTATCTATCTATCTATCCCCATACACCCTATCTATCTATCTATCTATCTATCTATCTATCTATCTATCTATCTATCTATCTATCTATCTATCTATCTATCTATCTATCTATCTATCCCCATACATCCCATCTATCTATCTATCTATCCCCATACATCCCATCTATCTATCTATCCCCATACATCCCATCTACCTATCTATCCCCATACATCCTATCTATCTATCCATCCCCATATATCCTATCTATCTATCTATCTATCTATCTATCTATCCCCATACATCCCATCTATCTATCCCCATACATCCCATCTATCTATCTATCTATCCCCATACACACTATCTATCTATCTATCTATATATCCCCATACATCCTATCTATCTATCTATCTATCCCCATACATCCCATCTATCTATCCCCATACATCCCATCTATCTATCTATCTATCTATCCCCATACACCCTATCTATCTATCTATCTATCTATCTATCTATCTATCTATCTATCCCCATACATCCCATCTATCTATCTATCTATCCCCATACATCCCATCTATCTATCTATCCCCATACATCCCATCTACCTATCTATCCCCATACATCCTATCTATCTATCCATCCCCATATATCCTATCTATCTATCTATCTATCTATCTATCTATCCCCATACATCCCATCTATCTATCCCCATACATCCCATCTATCTATCTATCTATCCCTATATATCCCATCTACCTATCTATCCCCATACATCCTATCTATCTATCTATCCCCATACATCCTATCTATCTATCCATCCCCATATATCCTATCTATCTATCTACCTATCTATCTATCTATCTATCTATCCCCATACACCTCATCTATCTATCCCCATACATCCCATCTATCTATCTATCTATCCCCTTACATCCCATGTATCTATCCCCATACATCCCATCTATCTATCTATCTATCCCCTTACATCCCATGTATCTATCCCCACACATCCCATCTATCTATCTATCCCCATACATCCCATCTATCTATCTATCTATCCCCATACATCCCATCTATCTATCCCCATACATCCCATCTATCTATCTATCTATCCCCATACACACTATCTATCTATCTATATATCCCCATACATCCTATCTATCTATCTATCCCCATACATCCCATCTATCTATCCCCATACATCCCATCTATCTATCTATCTATCCCCATACACCTCATCTATCTATCTATCCTTTTCTTTCTTTCTTTCTTTCTTTCTTTCTTTCTTATCAATATTCTCTGACCTGTGTTATGCAAAGGCCAGAGATGATCATAGTGGTCTCTTGAAAACTGTGGGCCAAATTCTCTGCTGGTGTGAATGCTTCCTTGACTTGGGTGGCATTTGGCTGTTGACACCAGTGGAGAATTGGAGCCTATGACTCAAACTCCCAGTAGAGGCAATGGAAAGACTCCCCTCCCAAAGACTGTAATGGGAATTTGGGATCAGGCCCATACAGTCACTGGAGGTGTCACGGAGTTGCACACACTCATAAGACACCAAGCTTGTCCTGAGGACTTTACTAGGGGCCGGATGCCAGGAGTGGTGTTCCCAGCTTGGCTTGTCACTGGCCTCCAGTAAACCCAGTTTGATCCACACAGGAAAGCCTCAAGCCCAGCGGGGTGAGCTCAAAGGTTCTGCCAGTAACCACCTGGGGGGACTCTCGCCTGCAGTACACCAAGGGATTCTTTTTATAGCCCATCTTTGCCTGATGGTGGATCTCTTGCTGTCAATGTGGACAGAAAACAAATGAGCGAGTTTTGTGGGTGGAGGTAGGGTCAGGACTTTCCTCTTGCTTCTGTTTAAAAAGACCTCTCAAAGGTTCGGGTGAGCAGCAGGGACTCAAGGCAGGATGCAGGCAGGGGGCTTTATAAGAGCGCCCTGTAAAGCCCCACTTTGGAATGAGGTAAACCACCCGCACCTGGCTTACACCTTGGCAGTCTGGCCACAGAGTGGCGGGCACTTGCTGTCAGGCTCCCACCACTGGCAACAGCTGTTAGCATCCTGGCCTAAAGACTGGTGCAATGGGTAACACACACACACACACACACACACACACACTTTGTTATCATCACCAGAGTGCTGCACACTTTGTTGCTTCTATAGGCCTAGTGCACACCCCACGAGCTCCCGATGTGTCACCCTCCCATCCCTCTCTGTTTCGGGGACTCCCTGCCCACCCCTGCCATGCCAGGAGCTCTAGGGAACCCCATTTCTGCTCCTCCTCCCACACCAAGGTCCCTCATGTCAGGGGCTCTGTGTGCCCTCTTCCCTCATACCAGGGTCCCCCCATTCTCCCCAAGTCCTAACTGAGAGCAGAGCCCCATTCTGCTAGGTGCTGTAGGTGCACAGAGTGAGTGACAGGCCACGCCCCAAAAAGCACATGCCAGAGACCCATATCATCCAGCGACCCACCCCAACCCACACACACACACAGTGAAAGAGGGACCCAGATCCCAGCCAGCTGGCTGACAGTGCAGCTGGATTCTGCACTTCTCATGCAAGCAGAGGATGTGAAAATCTGGCCCTGTTGGTGAGTGCTGAGCCTGGAGCTTTTTGGAAAATGCGTCTCCTAAAACAGATGGCCTGGCCGTGCACATCAACACACACTGACGCAGGCACGCACACAGTCCGTGCGACACCACCACCGGCCTGGACAAACATAGCCTAGTTGCACAAAGAGCCTGACACAAACACACCCGTGCTGCTAGCAAAGAGGATAGTGGGCCAGGCCCAGGGCTGGTACAAATTGCAGAACTCCACTGAACAGAGCTAGGCCGATCGACACCTGCCGAGGGTCTGTACACACACGCAATGTGTATATACACACTCACAAAGCTCTGTACAAAGAAACACTGAGGTTGTTTTCAGGCTCCCAACAAAACGGCTCCTTTTCTGGGGAGATAATGATTTCCTGCCGCAGGCGTATGAGCTCACGGCCCGTCCCCCTCCGCACTTGTAAAAGCTTTGCTGCCCCATATAAAGAGTATATTTTCTTCTTTCTTGGCCTGTAATTTCTTTTTCAGAGGGTAAACGAAACTCAATCCTTGCAGTAGCCTGTAATTTGCCAGAGAGTCTGGGCAACCACCACTGTTTAATCCCTAATGTGATTTCCTTCGGCAGAGCATGACAATTTACACAACACACACACACACACACACACACGCACACACACACACATATGCATCCCACTCACACAAACACTGCCCCTCACACAATCGCATGCACAGGCACACATGACACCCCAGTCCGAACTCATATTTGTATTCCAGAACTCACTTCCTTTATTGCGGGGAGTGACATTTTCCTATTCATAGAATGTAGGACCCTCTGGAAGTAAGGCCTTGCGTATATCCTAAAATGGAATCAACACAGGAACATAGACGCCACCAGACTGGATCAGACCCGAGGTGCATAGTCCAATACCATGTCTCTGGCAGGAACCAGCACCGGACAGTTCAGAGGAAGGTGTAAGAACCCCACAGTAGCAGATGTGGGCCATCTGTCTCCCACATGAGGTCTCCTCCTGACCTCTAGTAATCAGAACCCTGAAGCAGGAGGAATCACACTGGACAGACCTCAGAGAAGGTCAGCAAGACCTGGCCTCATGCAGAAAGTTGAATGGCCTTGGAAGTCCAGGGGAGTCTTTCCATTGATTTCACTGATCTGTGGATCAGGCCCAATATGTCTAGCTTGGTTGACATGCGGGAGACATGCCAACTGGCTAGCAATATATCCAGGCTGCAAATCCAGAAGAGGGTTATTTAGGCGGATGTAGTGAGTATAGGAAGGGGGTGTGTGTGTGTACAATGGGATGAATTTAAGGCTGTCTTAAGCAGCACTTACTGACAATGAGTGCAGTTAGATTTCCAAGGGGAACTGAGGCAAGCCTGATTAACTGAGGTTTTTTTAAAGGAGAGGGCACATTGTTAGCATGGGAGGTGTAAGAGACCCATGCTGCACCAGGCTCCGAGGTAGATTGGCTCGATCTCTGACTTCTCTGCCACTGCAATTCTACCTTGCCGCTTCGATGCTGGTACCCACGCTGAAATGAAGATGGGGGAAGGATGCCGGGTGAAGTTTTGTACTGTCCGGACTGGAAATCCTAAAGCGGGAGAGAGCAGACTGGGTTCGGCAGAGTCCGAATAGGTACATGACGTCCATACAGAACCTTTCGTGCAATGTACACGCAGCGCTCCCGGAATGCAGCCACTTCTGAGGTGCAGGGCAAAGAGCTGGCTTTAGCTGAGGGAAACCTTTGCTCTGAGGGATGTAGCCCTGATTTTGTTAATATCCCTGCAGAGCGATGGAATGTCTCCCTCCAATAAATGATATGGAGCTCGCCTAGATGCCGGACAGTGGCTGTCTCTCTATGTCTGTTGCACAGCGCTCAGCACAATGGGGTATCGATCCTTGCTGGGGTCCTTGACAGCTGCCATAATATAATAATCGACCTCAGGAGGATGAGGTCTGGACCAGTGACTTTGAGGAAGAGGGGGTGAAAAGCAGGCTGGCTTTCTAGACTCAAGGAGAGAGGCATGGTCTGCTCTGAATCCCTTGTGTTAAACAGTCCTGGGCTGGGTTAAAATTAATATCTTACTAATACTTAGCCCTTTTATCTGGGGCTGTCAAAGTGAATGTATGCTCACGGCCCACCTGGGAGGCCGGTGGAAAGTGCTGTTCCCACTGCGTAGGGGAAACCGAGGCATGGAGTGTTTGAGCAGCCTAAGGCTGTAGCAGGTGTCTGTGGCTGAGCCAAGAATAGAAGCCAGGTGTTCTCTGACATAAGCCACCAGACAACACTGCCAGTAAAGAACACCCCACAAGCTCGCTCTCCTGCTGTTTCATTCTGCGGGCAGCGTAGTGAGTTGTGTTTATTACAGTGGTGGCTAGCAGGTCTCCCAAACCCTAGCCCAGTGTGCTAGCCACTGGACAGCACTGTTTCTCATGAGCCAGCCTCTCCATCCCCCACTTCCAGAGTCCTCTCCTACTGCTTGGTTCTGCAGCAGTTTCGGTCTGCAGACCAGTAGATCTCACATCTCATTCTCTGTGTCTACAGCAGGCCTTTTGGCCCTGTTTCCCACTGCTGCTCCCACCAGTTCAGCTCCACCAGGGGTGGTAACAGCGGGAAATTTGGGGAAAACAGAAAGCCTGGACTGTCCCGGTTAGTAATTTGCCCATTGATGTTGCTAGATTATCCGCTTATTAACACTTATGCTAGTGATGTGTGAATGCTAAAAGGGGGCAATGCCCCTAATGCGCAAACAGCCTCAAGTTGTACAATCTGGATTGAGATCTGGTTCTGAAACTTTCTGCAAATCTTGGGGCTGTCAGGATCCAGGCTGTGGGTTTTCCTTCAGTTTCTGGCTGTTAGCCAATACCTATGTTAGGCATAGTATACACACTGATAGCTATTAGAGGCATGCTATTAATATATCATATATGATTTATCTAAGTGTTGAGAAGCTATGTTACCTGAATGCATTATGTTCCTTCACCACAGTTCTGTTCACCCATGTCAGGTATTCACAACACTTTGCAAAAATCAAGTCCGAAAATAGGAAATTTGGCACAAAACATGAATGTTCTGCCCCAGTACAAGCTGCTTCCTGGAAGGAGGGGGTCTGTGTGTTTCCTTTTCATATCATGCGGCTTTGTCTTTGGACAGTCAGTGTGGCTAAATTCCGTTATTTGTTCTCTTGAGCATTTTTAGGAACGAACTGCGCATGGCCAACAATTGGTGACACCTTTGAGTCAGTAGGAGCTAGGCAAGATGATCACTGGACAGCGACATAGCAGAGCTGGGGGCTTTGCCTGGCTCTGCCACTGATGTGTTTTTGACCCTGGGCAAGTCACTTCTCCTTCTACCCTCTGGCTTGTTTATTTAGTCTGCAAGCCCCTTGGAGCATGGCATGGACAAGGAGCCTCCAGTAAGGGGCGTGGTCTCCAAGCACTGCTGTAGGAATACGTAATAAACGTGTGCTGGGTATTGATGGCCTCCTGGCTTCGTTATTCCCGGAACACCCCAAACCTGAGCGTTAATCACTTTTGGGCAGCAAAAACGAGAGGGGTTGGAGTTGTATACCGCTCTGAAAGAGCCTGCTGCTCGTTCCACAGCTGTTCTAGCCTGTTCGGAGCAGGTTTTTATTCTGTCCTTGGTCACCACAATACCTAGGGCTTAGGGGGCACGGGAAAGTCAAGTCAGAGTAGCTGTGAAAAAAGCACACTCCTGAGTGCCAGACGTATGCCGACCTCTCCTCCAGCCTAGACGCAGCTGTATGGATCCGGTCGACAAAGAAACCCCTTCTGTTGGGCTGCGTCTACACTACAGAGGGTGAGGCCAGCCTGGTGAGACCAACACAGTGTAGACACGCCCCGAGGATAAGCGATGTGACCGGGAGGTCGTATTCTCTCTCCTCTCCTTGCAGCAGCAGAGTGTTCTGGAGGACTGGATGGGGAGTTCATTGAGAAGCGTAGGGATGTGGGGGGGCTGCTGTGAATGGAGCACCCAGGTGGGTGTGAATAGCATAGGAGTGGGGGGGGGTGCTGTCAGTGGAACAGCCCATCTAACCGGTTGGGCAGGATTGACTGGGGTGGGTGGAGGTGCTACTCCTGGAAGATCCTTATAACAGATTGGATGAGACTGGCGGGTGGGAGGTGTGCGCTATTTATGGCTCAGGCATGTTACCGGCGTAGTGTGGACGGCTGCGGGGGTGCTTACCGGGCTTAGCCGCTTGGGTGTGAGGCTGTGAGCAGTGGAGGGACAAGGTATTAGCAGTGGAACAGGCAAATAGCAAGTTGAGTGCGACTGGCATGGGGAGGGGGGCGCCAGCCATGTAACAGGTCGGGTGGGAATAGCATGTACCTGGGCGGTTCTGCTGGGGGTCCCCTCTCTTTGCCGGTCGAACCCTTCTTGTTACTCGGCTGTTCCTCTGAGAGAAGCTTCCCCACTCCGCTATTCTTGCGCCTGCCAATCACACCTGTTGGGGGCCTGCTAAGAAAGAAAGAGCCATGGGAAAGGGTGGGGACCATGAGCGCTCACAGGGGCTGTGCAATACTCTGTGCGTGCACCTGGAGATCAGGAACGTGTGATGTGCGCGCACGCATCGAGATCTGGAACACTCAGTATGGGCATGCCTGGCGATCAGGAATGGTCGGGCGTGTGCGTGTGGAGATCAGGAAACCTAGGTGAGCGTGCATGGAAATCAGGAACACTTGGTACGAGCACGTGCATGGAGATTGGGAATGCTCAGGGCGTGTGCGCGTGGAGGTCGGGAACGCTCGGGGCGCGTGCGCTCGTGGAGGTCAGGAACGTTCATGGCATGTGCGCATGGAGATCAGGAATGCTCGGGGCATGTGCGTGTGGAGGTCGGGAACTCTCAGGGCGTGTGCACGTGGAAATCGGGAACACTTGGAGCGTGTGTGCATGGAGGTCAGGAACGCTCGGGGCGTGTGCGCGTGGACGTCAGGACAGGAACACTTGGTACGAGCCTGTGCGTGGAGATCAGGAATGTGAGATCAGGAACACCAGTGACAATTTTCACAATTCCTTTTCAGGATATTTTCCACTTGCTAAATGTTCCCCCCGCCCCCATGTTAACCGTTTCTTTTTTCCTACCCGCCATATGTAAACGCCAAAATCTTGCATATTCAAATGTGGGCGCTGAGCTGGGTCCAAACCAAGGGCCAGATCCTCAGCTGGGGCCAACCAGCTCAGCTCCGTCAGTGCTGCGCCTGTGTACACCAGGCCACAATACGGGCCACTTGTTTTGGATTTCAAAATTTTGCTGTGAGATGCCCCACGTTTGCTTGGAAATGGGGCTGATTTGAAATGAACAGCATTGAGTGAACATCACTGGAATTTCACAGGGCAGTTTCGTCTGGATCTTGACCATTTCTGCCCTTAATCACAGCAACAGGAGGGAAATCTCCAGTGCTCAGCTTTGCAGAGTTCATGGGGAATAGCTCTGAGAACAGCTTTTCCTCCAGCCCCTTTTGGTCTCGCTTAGGCAAACATTTACGCACAAGCTTCACTTGAAGGCCAGGAGGAGCTTGCCGTCGGTGGGACTGTTCCCCTGCCTTAACGTTAGCAGGCCGCACAGAGGTGTTGGGGGGACCTAGGGTGAAATTGGAAACTGACCCCTCCCCTCCCCAAAATAAAAACCCGACCAATCAGAAGGTAGGGGTTGCAAACAAGCCAACCCTAGCCTCATTCTGCATAGGCAGTTCTGGCTCCCTGCTCCAGGCACTGTGACCTGGTGCATGGGGTCACATTGCCACTCAGGTTTGGCCCAGCTGCCCCGTCAGGATGGGAGGGCAGCTGAGCCAAACCCAAGCAGTGCTGTAACCCTGGGTGTCGCTCTGCGTGGGGACCCTCTCAAATAGGAGGTAGGGGGGCTGGGGCCAGCTGTCCCGCTTTGTTGGGCGGCCCTGAGGCATGTGCAGAAATTGTTTGCAAGATTGGAGTCTTAGCCAGTATCCAAAATCCAGACTCTTTCACTGGGATGCTACAGGCCGGGTTTGGAACAGATTGTTCAAGTACTCAGCCCCCACAATCAGGGTCAGATGTTCATAGGCGCAGGGCCCCTAAGGAGCCCAGCTCTTTGTAAAGCCAGCTGAGGAGCGAGGGTTTGGAAGAGGAGTTGTGGGGCAAACGCCCTCCCTAGTTTGAAGAGGGAGGTTGAAAAATGTATGAGCGAGACGATACCATGGAGTGGCCGGCACTAGCAGGGGGCTGGACTCAATGACCCAGAAGGTCCGTTCCAGGTCTGTGTTCCAAGGAAAATCTGTTCCTTGTTCTCCAGCTGCACATAGAAACACCCGGGAAAGACTTAAATAGACAAGGCCTCAGTGTAAGAAACAAGTAGTGAGCTGGGGGGGATCCTCTGTCTGCTATATCCATCACAGGGATGTAAAAAAACAAAGGGCCCAAGGCCAGCAATTAGAAACAAAGCCCCGCAGCAGTGCCAGGCTGTATAAATGATTAATATAATTCCCACTTTATGCGAATGCTCATTTTGCAGAACACCTCTGCCCACGCCATTGCTGAGGGGGGTTAACTCACCAAATGAGACAATCTCTTGCTTCAACTGCTGTTCTATTTATTTCAAATCCTCCTCGTGCTTAACACTTTTTCTCAGCTCAGGAAAAGCTGCAGGGGCTGGCAAGGAGGTTTTAAAAAAAATTACAAGCGCCGCCTCTTTAAGAGAGACTGGGGTGCGGTGGTGGTGGTGATGGGGGGTGTTCAGCTTTAAAGAGACAGCACCCAGGTCACCAAGGGGCCAAGGCCTCAGTTGGTGTAAATGGTCATAACTTGCGTTGACTTCAATGCAGCTGGGCTGATTTACATCCGCTGCAGCTGCGGCCTGAGGAGTTCAAGCCCCCGCAGGTCTTGCATCTCTATTCTGTTAGGCACATGTCCTGCTGATCGGCCCCATCTGTTCAGGTCTGCAGCGGGTGGCAGAGGGTTGCATTAACCAGGAGTTCGAGTGCAACACAGAGAATTCAAGAGACTCTAATCCCAGCCCTGACCTCCAGCCAGAGTCACTTGATCTCCTTGTGCCTCATCCAGTCTAGCTAGAAAATTGAGTCAATCCGAAAAGCAGAGCTTTACTCAGGACCAGATGCCGCTTCAGAACAGAGGTTCTTTGGGTCCATAGATGCCAAGGCCTGCAGTTGTATCCACATCTAGCTGGGATCTGGTCAGGTCTCCTCAATTAAGCCGGGCTGGTACTCAAAGGGGAGACCTGTAGGGAAAACCCAGACTGCTGTGGCAAGTGGGGTGAAAGATTGAGTAGGTGGTGCTGGTCCCTCTAGGGCTGTGCCGATCTCCCTTTGATGTTTATCTGGCCCCCATTGCTGTGAGGTTTAACTGATGGCCATATTTGGGGTCGGGAAGGAATTTTCCTCCAGGGCAGATTGGCAGAGGCCCTGGAGGTTTTTCGCCTTCCTCTGCAGCTTGGGGCACGGGTCACTTGCAGGATGATTCTCTGCACCTTGAGGTCTTTAAACCACGATTTGAGGACTTCAATAACTCAGACATAGTTTAGGGGTTTGTTGCAGGGGTGGGTGGGTGAGATTCTGTGGCCTGCATTGTGCAGGAGGTCAGGCTAGATGATCATAATGGTCCCTTCTGACCTTAAAGTCTATGAATCTAATAGCTGGGCACTTCACAATTGTTAATGTATTTAACCCCACAGTGCCCCCTGTGGGGCCAGACGGGACTATTAACCCCATTGTAAAGATGAGCTGAGAGACACAGCGGCTAAGTGACTTGCCCAAGGTCACACTGGAAATCTGTGGCAGAGCTGGGAAATGACCCCATGTCTCAGGTTAGCGCCCCTAGCCACTGAGCCATGCTTGCTGCTTCTTCCATTTGAAAGCTGAATTGTAAAACAGAGCCGCTTCTTAGGTACCACTTAGTGCTCCATCGCACTCCGCAGTGGAGGAGGACCAGCAGGCAAAGAGTTAACCGAAAATCTGAACACCTGGATGTAACCAGAAGGGCCTTTGTAAACAGGAGGGGCAGTTAGATGTTGGGGGCTCTGTTGCTGTAATAGGGCTGCCTTCTGTTTGAACATTCCCAAACACATGGATGCTGACAAATTTATATTAAAGTAAATCCACTGCCCTCTGGATTCTCTCCCTTGGAAAGCCCAGCCCAGCCCTCCTCCCTCTCCTTTCTTGCTTTATTTAGGCACTGTGCCTTTAAGATGGTCTTATGATAATTAACTGTCTCCAGATGCATGGTGCCAATTAATTTCTTTGTTCTTGGATTCAGAGGAAAAATATTTAAAGGCCCGGCGCCTCTTGAAAGATGCAGCCAGCCGAGTTTCTGTAGCAAATATGGATCAAGTCATTGTAATATGATCCTCCCATAAGAAAGGGGGTGGGGGAGGGCAGAGGAGAAAGGTTTTGGCTTAATTAGAACAGGCTTTGACTCCGAGAGGGGAAACAGCCAGTGTTGCACCACTCAGAACAGTGTAGTTTTGTCCCCTCAGCTGGGATCTATCCAGCCGTGGAGTCTCACTTTGTGCCCACCTTCCTGGTTCTTAGCCGAGCTCCTTTTTGGGGAAGGAAAGAGGTCCGTTTTAGAGACAGTTACTGTTTCTAGGCAATTCACATGCCCATACTCTGACTGCTGTTAATATAGACCAGGAGTAGGCAACCTATGGCACGTGTGCAGAAGGTGGTGCGCGAGCTTATTTCCAGTGGCACTTGCCCTGCCCGGGTCCTGGCCTCTGCTCCAGGGGGCTCTTCATTTTAATTTAATTTTAAATGAAGCTTCTTAAACATTTTAAAAACCTTATTTACTTTACATACAACAATAGTTTAGTTGTATATCATAGACTTTTAGAAAGAGACCTTCTAAGAACGTTAACGTGTATTACTGGCACACGAAACCTTAAATTAGAGTGAATAAATGAAGACTCAGCACACCACTTCTGAAGGGTTACCGACCCCTGATATAGATGCTTCAGGGGGGAGCTGTGGGGTGGAGGAAGAACAAGGGTGTCATTTAGCCCTTCTGAACTGTAATGGGAGAGGTGAGTCTTCTGCAGGGGGATGGGGACACAGAGGGGTTGCTGAGGGCCAGGGAATATCTCTCTTTAAAGCTCCCTAGTTTGTCCCTTCTGCATTTGAGGAGTTTCCTTTTCATCCTGCAGTTATGTTCAGACAACCCCTGCAAAGGTAGGCATGTTTACACACTCACCAACGTGTATGCAGACAGTGCTCCATATGCACAGATAGCTCAGTGGTTTGAGCATTGGTCTGCTGAAACCCAGGGTTGTGAGTTCAATCCTTGAGGAGGCCACTTAGGGATCTGGGGCAAAATCAGGGGCTGGACTTGGTGACCTTTCAGGGGCCCTTCTAGTTCTATGAGATAGGTATATCTCAAGTTATTATTTGTGTGTGCAATGCTGCCAGCCTTGAGCAGCTACAGATCAGGAATCTGCCCTTTCCCCCCTAATCCTGAAACTGGTTTAAAAATCATGAGATTTAAAACAATAATAAAGTGGTTTCTTTTTCTTTGCCTTCTAGTTTCTGAGCCTTCAGAATCATGCTTGGGTCACATTTTCCAGCTTTTCTCTGTGACATGAGAGCCAGAAAAAATACTTTTTTTCTCTATTGAATGACTATTGCAAATCTTATCATATTCTTGGAGCACAGCGACACCAGCTTAGCACCCTGAATTTCACCACAAGGCTTGTGATAAAGTCATGAGAGTTGACTAGATTCACGCACACTCAGCTTCTCATGAAGACAAGTGCACACGCAGAGAGGGAGCTACAGACGCACACAGATGCTTATAGGCATGGAACGTGTGTACACACCTGCCTGCAGGTCCGCCAGGCGAAATAAATCAGGGAGTGTTATTTACTCCTTCTCATAACACAAGAACTAGGGGTCTCCTAATGAAATTAATAGGCAGCAGATTTAAAACAAACAAAAGGAAGTATTTCTTCACACAGCTCACAGTCAGCCTGTGGAACTCTTTGCCAGAGGATGTTGTGAAGGCCAAGACTATAACAGGGTTCAAAAAGGAACTAGATAAATTCATGGAAGATAGGTTCTCCGTAGCCTCTGTTTCCCAGAAACTGGGAATGAGTGACAGGGATGGATCACTTGATGATTACCTGTTTTATTCATTCCCTCTAAAGCAGCTGGCATTGGCCACAGTTGGAAGACAGGATACTGGGCTAGGTGGACCTTTGATCTGACCCAGTGTGGCCGTTCTTATGTTCCCACACCCCTCAAGCCAGAGTGATTTTTTTTTTTAAGTGAAAATGTGAAATCGAGAAAGAACGAAAAGCCCCAGGAGGGAGCACGGGCATTTCTCCTGTGTAACATGCTGCCTCATCTTTGCTTCAAGCAAGCATAGAATCATAGAATATCAGGGCTGGAAGGGACCTCAGGAGGTCCTCTAGTCCAACCCCCTGCTCAAAGCAGGACCAACACCAACTAAATCATCCCAGTCAGGGCTTTGTCAAGCCAGGCCTTAAAAACCTCTAAGGAAGGAGACAGGCAGTCTCCTTAGAAATGGACAGGCCCGGTACACAGATGGCACTCCCAGTGGTCACATGGCTACACCTACAGACACAGTTGCTCCAATTCTGCAGTGGTGGGAATCAGATAAGTACCTAGATAAATCATCCCCCCCCCGCCGCCATCGCCCGGCCATACAGACACACAAGCAGAGGCAGGTCCATACGGGCAGGGGAAGAAACTCTTAGTAGTGAGCCGCAATGCAGCAGAGATTACCCCGTTCGTCACCCCACGAGTGGATATGGCCCAGGCGTCCCCTTCTCTCATCACCTCCCCTGCATTGAGGACTGTGAGGTGAGAGAAGAAAAGAGGAGGGAGGCAAGGCACCGAGGATGAAGGAGTGTGGCTGAGAGAGGGAGAGGGAAAAGAGTGGAAGATGGAGGGAGAGAGACAAGTGAGGCTGGGTCCAAGGCCGGGGCAGGAGCTATCGCAGCCATGGGTGAATGTCAGGCGACCTACTACAGGCCGCTGTGCTTGGTACGTTGCCTGGAGACCGGCTCTGCTGGCTCCTGACCTGAAGAGCTCACCATCGAAAGAAACAAGTGATCTTCAAAGAGCGGGGGAAGAAGGAAACACCAAAATATACACAACTTTTAAAGCACATTCATCCCCCTCCAAACCTTGAGCCACCTCTGGCCAATGTCTTGTAGGCGTCACCGCAGAGGTGATCTTGCAGAGAAGGAGACGGGAGCAGCTTTATGGCCCAGTTCAGGGAGGGCGTGAGGCTTAGAGGGTTGTGGAAGAAGTTGTCGAGCAGAGGGTGGCTGAGGTGTCGAGCAGGTGAGAGATGGCACAGCAGAAAGGGTGGGGAGCCCAGCAACGAGAGAGGAGAGTGAGCAGATAGGAAGAGAGGACGGATGTCGCTGTGGTTAGGGCAGTACCTGAGCACTTAGGAGACCTGGGTTAACATCTCTGTTCTGCTACAACCTCCCTGTTCAGCCTCCCTTGTGCCTCAGGGTCCACGTAAAACGACGATCGCAGCATGGCACTAGCTCACTGAGGTGGTGAGACTAAATACATCTGAGATCATGAGGCTCAGATACTATGGTGATGGGAGACAGATATGTGCAAAGAAGGAAGGTGCGGTGCCATGAAAGGCCTTTAAAACAAAGGCAAGCTGCGAGGACGTGCTCCTATGCAGTGCGTGCTCTGGGCATTCCCAACAATCTGCCTGGGGCGGGAGAGAGATCAGAGGAGAGCTACAAGAATGGCTGGAAGTCTGCAGTGTGAGAGGAAACCCAAAAAGGAGGTCAAGAAGTGACTTGATCACAACCTTTAAGTTCCGATGCCACATAACTATATTTGATACTAAAAGGCTCTTTAATCGAGCAGATGAAAACAGGACGAACGAGGACCAAGGGCTGCAAGTTGAAGTCAACTTTCCAAGTGGCAGTAGGTTGGTAACAGGGAGGGTGATCCACAATTGGCAGGGATCACTGAGCAACGTGGTGGATTCACCATCACTGGAAGCATTTAAACCATGACTTGGCCATCCTCCCAAAAGATACACTGTAGTTCATCCACAGGTTGCTGGGCTTGATGCAGAAAATGTGGTGGAATTCTCCAACCTGTGTCTTCAAGTTACCCAGGTTATCTAGGGAGGTGGTGGAGTCTCCATCCCTAGAGATTTTTAAGGCCCAGCTTGACAAAGCCCTGGCTGAGATGATTTAGTTGATGTTGGTCCTGCTTTGAGCAGGGGGTTGGACTAGACGACCTCCTGAGGTCTCTTCCAGCCCTAATCTAGACGACCACCCGTGTTTCCTGCATCAAGCCCAGACCCCTGTGCCTGATCTAGAGCTTGTCCAACCCTTCTGGCCTTGAAAATCCATGAATAAAACTGAACTGCCCTGTACGCCCTTCTCTCCGGGTCAGCGAGGAACCCATTGACATGCTAGTGTGTTAGGTGCAAGCAACCCATATACCTACCCCCGTCGATGGCTGGAGAGACCCCATCTGAAGGGCTGTTCATCCAGCATGTTTCCCCACATTACTGTCCCTTTCCAATACCTGGAATAAACACCGGCTCTGTCCGAGGGGAGAAGGGAGCGCTGAATGACATTTAGACTCTCATTAGCTAAGGCAAGCGGGAAAGGCTTTAACATGGGAACTGAAGGGAGGAAGTGACTGAAGGACACACTTACTTAGGGAAGGGAATCACAGCGTTCATATCATTCCATATAGGATCCCAGTCCCCCCCCCCAAAATGCTTTAAATCGTTCCCCCTTGGTTGAAATACTCCCTCGGGACCTTATAAACTACATTTCTGTCCTGACAGCTTCGGCCATGTCTGCATGACCATTTATGTCGGCAAGATTTTTATCACTCGCTGGGTGTTTTATTCACACCTCTGAGCGACAGAAGTTTTGCCGGCCTGAATGCTTGTGTGCACAGCGCTCTGTTGGAGGGAGACACCCTCCTGCCATGCTCGTTGAGCTGGTTTTATGATGTCAACAGAAGAGCTCTTGCCAGCTACGCAAGGGATCTTACAGTGGCATGGCTGGATTGGTAAAGCTGTGCCAGCTTGTTAGTGTAGACGTGGCCTGAGGGTGATATTTGTCTGGATGCTGATCCGTCAAATGGAACTTGACATTAAGGTGGTATGTGGGTGCACTTCCCAAACACAGTTTGTCAGTTAAGCACTGGCAGTGTGGGGTGGGCACCAGAGTACAGTTGTGGTTTATATGAGGTCCTGCATAAACTGTGGCTGTTGCTTTACACTAGGAGATGTTTGTGGGGCGGGGGGCAGTCGGCCTGTGGATTTGAAAAGGGTCATAGACAGGGGTTTAGGGCCTGAGGTGAAATCTGCATCTAACAACAAGGAAGGGAGAAAATCGCTTAGTCGTGTGATCCTGTCCCCTCCATTCCTCCTTCTCCATCCACTCCTTTTGCAAGGATCTGTGAGGGCCAGGCCGTGGGCAGCCGGCGGGCACCAATCAGTTATCATTTACAGTCAGGAGGCGACTAGCAGAGTCAGGGATAAACGGGGGCCAGGAACCAGAGTCTTAAATCCACCGCAAGGCAAGGCCTGGAGCAGAAACAAGCGGGCAGTGTCTGCATCATTGCTCAGACAGCTCCTCATGCTGGCTTCCTGGTTTATATACTGGTATGAGCCAATCAATGGGCTGTGAGGGGCCACCAATCAGGCCCTGCTGGACCATACTTCCGGCAGTGTCTAGCTTCCACAGCCTCCCAGCAGAACCCCCCCCCCCCCCCCCAGCACCCTGAGTTTCTGATGGTGAGGCAGAAGCATTGATGGCCAGACCCACTGGAGTCCCATGTTCTAATCCTCCAGGGTCTCTGCACCTTTTTATGCCCAGGCTAAATTTGGACTCTACAGATCACCACCACTCCTATGGTGGGAGGAGACCCCCTCTGCCTCCTGTCTGTAAAGCTGTGGGACAAGTTAGCTGAGCGAGCAAGGGGCTATTTGCCTGCCAGCCCCCAGCTTGCCCTCCCAGCTCTAGTGTTGGGACCACAAGGTGGGCTGTGCCTGTAAAGCGAGACCTCTTTTTCAGTCAAGCAAGGATGGTGGCAAGCGGCCTCCCCTGCATCTAGCCTCTACACTGGGTCGGTTTGCAAGCTGGACAGCGTGACCAGCTCTGCTCTAAAATTCCTGCAGCCACCTGTGGGCAAACAGTGTCAGAAACACTGGTAACACACAATAGACTTCTGTGTGGGCAGCGTTTTCAAACAGGTGTGATTTACGGTCCCCCAAGGGTTCTTCAGGAGTCTGAATCATCTGGAAAATCTTTCGGTTTTAACTTAGGGAGCCATTAGGCCAAACACCGTGACCAGGCCTGTCTCTTAACAACAGAAGTTTCTATAATCACCACAGTGCCATGAGAGCAGCTTTCACTGCACAGTCACTACCTGTAATATCAGCAGCATCAGAGAGACTGTGCTCATCAGCATAGCTTGCCACAGCACGTTGAATGAGGCCAAGGCTAGAGCTGTGCAAAGAACTAGATTTTTGGTTTGCTGGCTGTAATAACCTAGTCCCAGATTTGGACCTTAGCGTCCAAATATGGGGGTTAGCATGAAAACCTCCAAGCTTAGTTACCTGCTTGGACCTGGTACCTGCTGCCACCACCCAAAAAAATTAGAGTGTTTTGGGGCACTCTGGTCCCTCTGAAAAACCTTCCCTGGGGACCCCAAGACCCAAATCCCTTGAGTCTCACAACAAAGGGAAATAATCCTTTTTCCCTTCCCCCCTCCAGGTGCTCCTGGAGAGATACACAGACACAAGCTCTGTGAAACTACATAGAGAGACTCCCCCTCTCTGTTCCCAATCCTGAAAACAAAAAGTACTTTCCTATTCCCCCAGAGGGAATGCAAAATCAGGCTAGCAATCCAACACACAGATCTCCCCTTGACTTCTTCCTCCCACCAATTCCCTGGTGAGTACAGACTCAATTTCCCTGAAGTAAAGAAAAACTCCAACAGGTCTTAAAAGAAAGCTTTATATAAAAAGAAAGAAAAATACATCCAAATGTCTCTCTGTATTAAGATGATACAATACAGGGTCAATTGCTTAACAGAATATTGAATAAACAGCCTTATTCAAAAAGAATACAAATCAAAGCACTCCAGCACTTATATTCATGCAAATACCAAAGAAAAGAAACCATAGAACTTACTATCTGATCTCTTTGTCCTTACACTTAGAAACAGAAGATTAGAAAGTAGAACTACTTCTCCAAAGCTCAGAGAAAGCAGGCAGACGACAAAAGACTCAGACCCTAAATTCCCTCCACCCAAAGTTGAAAAAATCCGGTTTCCTGATTGGTCCTCTGGTCAGGTGCTTCAGGTGAAAGAGACATTAACCCTTAGCTATCTGTTTATGACACTGGCAATTACTGTAAAATCAGGGATGAGGGTGAGGAATCATTTTAGATCCATCCAAAACACATTTTTTAAAAAACGTTCAGTGACCTGAAAAGTTAAAAAAAAAATCATTTTGGGTTGAATGAAACATTTTGTTTGACTGGAAATGAAATATTTTGTTTCGTTTTTTAACTTTTTTAAAAAAGGTTTTTACATACTCTTTTTAATAACATCGAAGTGAATTTCAAAATGAAGGGTCATTTTGAATCAAGAAATCAAAATATTTCCATTTTTTCAGAATTATTTTAGTGGATTTTTTTTAATAAAACAATTTGGCAAATGTGCCACAAATCTGTGAAATGTTTCCATCAACCTAAACAGCCATTTTTGATGAAAAACAGTTTGGGCTGAAAAATTATGCCTAGCTCTAGGGTGTTGCATGTGATCATGCTTGGAAGAGTGTAACAATTGTGATGCAAAGCACATAAGAACATGAGAACGGCCATACTGAATTAGACAAATGCTCCATCTAGCCCAGTGTCATGCTTGTGCCAGATGCTTCAGAGTGAATGAACAAAACAGTGAAATTTTGAGTGATCCATCCCCATTGTCCAGTCCCAGATTCTGACAGTTGGAGGTTTTAGGGATATCCAGAGCATGGGGCTGCATCCCCGACCATCTTGGCTAACAGCCATTGATGGACCTAACCTGCATGAATTTATCTAATTTGGTTTTGAAACCAGTTATAATTTTGGCTTTCACAACATACCACGGCAGCAAGTGCCACAGGGTGACTGTGTTGTGTGAAGAAGCACTTCCTTTTGTTTGTTTTAAAACTGCTGCCTATTAATTTCATTGGGTGACCCCTTAGTTCTTGTGTTATGAGAAGGGGTAAATAATACTTCCCTAGTCACTTTCTCCACTCCAATCATGATTATATAGACCTCTGTCATACCCCCATTAGCTTTCTCTTTTCTTAGCTGAACAGTCTCAGTCTTTTAATCTCTCTGTGTATGGAAGCTGTCCCATACCCCTAATCATTTTCATTCCCATTGTGTAATGGGAGCAGAGTTAGGGTTACCAGGGTGTTGCTGGACTTTTAAGGGTACCCTTAATATCCTTTGGTTTTTTTAAATATTATAGGTAATCCACATGGCTGAAGTTTGGCAAAGTTGTAAGAAACTGTAAACAGGATCTTAACTGCCAGCTCCACCTATAATTCAGACAGTGTATGTGTGTCTATACAAATGCATCTTAACTCTGCCCCCTTGGAGATGGCAGTAAGTCCCTGGGATTACCTGCATGTACTGATCTGCAGTCACTGAGTGAGGTGTAGCTGTACTGAATGGTGGAGGCATTAGCTGGTGCACCTAGGAAGAGGTCTGATTGTGGTATAAGGGAACTGGATGGCTGTGCTCCTCTGGGTGTGTGCGTGTGAGCCTTTCTCTGCAACCCCTGTGCATATGATCAAAGGAAAGAGGTACCTGTGTACCTTGTGAGATCCAGTATGCCTCATTTCCACGCTGAATGTGCATGCACAGATATGAGTGCTGTGTATACGGGCCAGAGGGTACTTTTGGTGCTGACTCCCAAGCTAACTATGTCTCTGACTCATTTCCCCACCTGGTTTCACCCATTGTTTGTTGTATCCTTTGCTCTTTGCACAGCCAAGAAACTAGGCAGAAACGACTTTGGCACATTTGGTTCCCATTCTGTGTTAACGAAATATACAAGTCAGTGCAAGGCCTAGCTGCTGGAGCTGGGTGAATAACGGATTTTTGGTTCTCTGGCAAGTCCAAAAAATCAGGTGGAAAGAATTCAGATCAAACCAAAACTGATCTTTATTTTTTGGAAATTTTCAGCACACTGGGAAACTAGGAAAACATTTCGTTTTGAGTCAAAAGAAATGTTTTGTTTCCATTTCAAGCATCTTGACATTTGTGACTGTTTAGTAAATAAAGGAAATTTTGAAACAAAAAGTCGTTTTGAACTGAAAAAAATTGAAACGTTTTGAATTTTTAAAGATTTTCTTTTAACCACCACAATTTGTCGAAGATCAAATTTGCCAAACGTTTCAGTGTGGCTGATTCTGCATTTTTCACCCCCAAAATAGTTTTGTGTGAGAAATTTCCCCAAGCTCTACTAGCTGCTTACACAGTTATGCTCTGATCGGTAGCTAAAACACAGAACACAGTGAGCACCAGTCAGTGCTCTCAATCTATTTAAAGGAACACAACCCTATTTTCCTGTGCACCACACCTGTGTTTTCTGAACCTGCACAGAGCTGCTTCCCCAAAGCTTTTGAAGTTTGCCCCTTAGGCTTTTGTCCCCGGGGCTTGTTAAATGAGCCTCCTGGCCTGGCTTTCAGCCCTTTACTCTGGAATCATTTGCTGTTTCCGGCAAGATGATATTAATCAGAGAGATGAGAGCCTCTTGTGCTATATTGCGTTTATGTTTAACCTGAGCCCACCGCTGTGTTTGTGGTGGGGATGAATCAGTATGTGAATATTCGCAGAGACATGTCAAAGGGGGGAGTGTGACTTGCCCACCCCTGATCCCCCACTGTGAAGATCTGAAAGGAACAAACAGGCATTGTTAGAAGAGGATTCTACTACCCCACCCCAGGGCCCTCTCTGGTTTTAAGGCCTCTTGTCATTCCTCAGATTTCTGCTCTGATATGGAAACTGCTTTATGACTTCCCAGGCTTCACACAGGTGTCAGAGCCCATCTGCTGGGAGGAGACCCCCACTTGGGTAGGCCCTGAACGAGAGAAGGAGGAAGGGCCCAAGAAAGGAGAGGGGGAAGGAAGAGGAGAGAGGAGGGTGGGCAGGGGAAGACTGATGAGGAGAGAAGCCCAGATTCTTTCAGGTACTTGGGCTACCTTGCGTTCAAACACAGGATGAGGTGTGAACAGCCAACATAGTTAGTACCAAGTATCTGGGTCTAGTCAGGAGACTTGGGTTCTGCTCCGGACTCTGCCACTGACTTGCCCTGGGACTGTGGTCATGTTGCTTTGCCACTCCGTGCCTCAGTGTCCCCATCTGTAAGTGAGGGCAACATGGTACTTTTAAGTAAGGGCCAAAACATAGATCAAGCCATCTCCTGCTCTGAGGAGCTCGCAGGCTACATGGCAGACACAGATCAGGGCCCATGCACTGCGCGGCCCAGGGGAAGAGATGGGCCATGAGCGCACGATGGGCTAAGGCCAGCGTGTAGGCCAGGCGGCAGGAAGGAGTGGAATGGGGGAAGGAGCTAGTGCAGTGGGAGCTCCATGTGGGTGACATGGAAGGGGGCACAAGCTTGGGAATGGAAAAGGGAAACAAACTGGGTGGTGGCACCGGTAGAAGGGGTGGAGAATTGAGCTTCCAGCTGCAGGCTGGGGCAGGGTCCATTGATCAGAGGTGGGCAAACTACGGCCCACGGGACCATCCTGCCCAGCCCTTGAGCTCCGGCTGGGGAGGCTAGCCCCTGGCACCTCCACCGCAGCCACACCGCCAGCCCTCTGGCAGCGTGTCTAGCTCCAGCGCGGCTGCCAGACATGCTGCTCTGAGCGGCATGGTAAGGGGTCTGGGGCCAGGGCCGGGGTGGGGTTCCGATAAGGGGCAGGGCCTCCCGGGGGACAGTCAGGGGACAGGGAGCAGGGGGCAGTTGGATGGGGCGGAGGTTCTGTGGGGAGGGGGGGATCAGGGGATGGGGAATGGGAGGGTTGGATAAGCGTGGGGGCCCGGTGGGCCTGTCAGGGGGCGAGTGTGTGGATAGGGGTCAGGGAACAGGAAACAAGGAGGTTAAATAGGTGTCAGGTCCGGGGGGGGGGGCCGTCAGGGGCGGGGGTGAGGATAGAGATCGAGTGACTGGGAGCATGGGGGTTGGATGGGGATGGGGTCCTAGGGGGCTTGTCGGGGCGGGGATGAGGATAGAGATCGGGTGACTGGGAGCAGGGGGGTTGAATGTGGGTGGCGTCCTGAGGGGCAGTTAGGGGTGGGGGTCCCAGGAGGGTGCAGTTAGGGGACAAGGAGCAAGGGCGGTTGGATGGGTCGGAGGTTCTGAAGGGGGCAGTCAGGGGGTGGGAAGTAGGAAGGGGCTGTTTGGAGGGGCGCAGCCTTCCCTATCTGGCCCTCCATACAGTTTTGCAACCCCAATGTGGCCCTCAGGCCAAAAAGTTTGCCTACCCCTGCCATAGATTCAGTGGCAAGGAGGGAAGCCTGATATGTAGTCGGACTCCCCCATAAAGCATGGGCCTAAGCTGTGCAACCATATGGTGGCATAGCACTTTGCGGTCTGTGGCTGCAGTCGCATTATTATTATTTCTATTCCACCAGCGCCTAGAGATCCCAGCCCAGATCAGGGCCCCATTATGTTAGGGGCTGTACGAACACATGCTGCCCTGAAGGCATAAGAGTTTAAAGAGGCAAGATGGACAAAGTCCCCATTTTACAGCTGGGCAAACTGAGGCCCAGAGCGATGAAAGGACTTGACCAAGGTCACCCAGGGAAAACCGGTGACTGGACCCGGTCTTGTGACCACAATGCCACTTTGTGTCTTTGAAGTACTGCATGTATGGCTTGAGCACGCGCTGACAAATCCTTCAGTTTCCTTGAACCTCTAATGACCCTGGTGGGCTGTTTGGGCTATCCTAGAGCGATGCAGGAAGGCTGGATGGCTTGAGATCAGCCCAGATTGGTAGTCAGCGAAAGGTGTCACCATGCAATGGTGCTTAGAGACCCCCGGGAAACAGAGGGGGATCTTCATCTGATACTCCTATGCCAAAGAACAAGGCGAGCCGTCTGGGCTGCAGCAGCTGATGGGAAATATTGTTTCTCCCCTTCTGGTTCCCTGAAGGCCGGGCGGATCTCAGCCCCATGCTCACAGAGGGTCTCTGTCTGCAACCCCACCCCTACACGCTGTGCTCCAGCCAGCT
This sequence comes from Gopherus flavomarginatus, assembly GCF_025201925.1. NCBI lineage: Eukaryota > Metazoa > Chordata > Testudines > Testudinidae > Gopherus > Gopherus flavomarginatus. The sequence goes on along the minus strand of NC_066618.1, from coordinate 5,427,680 downwards.
CGGGCCCTGCCTCGTTCATCCTCTTTTTCACCCTTCGCCCCTGCAGGTTTCAGCCCGCCAAGGCTGCAAGAGCGGACGCTTCACCTCCCTTGGGGATTGCTGTGCCCTCTGCCCCCAGGGCTATGGGGTGGCTGTCCCGTGCGGCAGCTCCAACACGGAGTGCGAGCCCTGCAGAGAGAGTGAGTAGAGGGGACCCCGGGGAGGGGAGCGCAGGCTAACGGCTGGGCCTGGGAATCCCTTTTGGCCAGTATCTCGCCTCCAGCCGTGCCCAGGGCCAGCAGTGACAGGGAGGTGCAGAAACCCACCCCAGTGGTCGCCCGGTTGCCATAGAGATCCTCTTTTCCCCCGTCTGAGACCCATCTCACTCTGCTCACGGCAGCCTGCCCAGTGCACCCCATGCCGCGGGGCATGGGACAAACCCCTCGACGGGCACCCTCCTCATCTCATTGCATCCCACTGGCCCCACAGGTGCTGCCGTGTGTGGGTGGCTTGGCCTGATCGGCAGGCCTAGGGTCACTGGAGGACCTAACGCGTGAGAGAGAGAAGGGCAGGATGGGGGGGGGGCGTGTGGGGAGGGGTCCTGGGATGGGGCGGGCAAGGGGATATTGGGGGAGCTCTGGAGTGAAGGGGGGGTGCTGGGGAGGAAAGCGATAGGGAGAGATGGGGGGAGGGATGGGCCCATGTAGAGAGGGAGAGGGTACAAGGAGAGGGGCTTATAGGGTGAGCAGAGTGCAGCACCGGAAGGGACGTCTAGTGCCCTCCTGCTCCCGGCCATGTCCTCTCCCTCCTGGCCTGGTAAGGAACGGGGACTCGACGCACGAGCGCTGTAAGCTGGCCCTGCGGAGATCTCATTGCTCCGCAAGTCTGGCCCATCTTCTTTTGCCTCGTCTAAATGGAGGCTTTTGTTCTGTTAGCGCTCGTTAGAGCAGAGGTAGCTGGGCCAGGGGTCTGCGTGATTCCCCAGCCACCCCTCGGCCCGCACCCCTCAGTTCCCACCTGCTGTTCCTGGCCGGCGCCCACCCCCCACCCCACCCAAACCCGGCACTTCTGCCCTGCAGCTGCTCTGAGCCAGAGCCACCCACCCACCCCTAAGCACAGCTTGTCAGCCATCTTGTGGCTGCGTGATGTGGACCAGGCGGCTGAGAACCGGCCCAACTCAATCCCCACATGACCTGAGCCAGGCCAGGGAGCCCAGGTTAGGGTTATTCCCCCTGGAGAGGATGTTCACCCAGCGAGAGGCATTTTGAAGCTGATTGGACGCCGTGCTGATCTAAAGGAAGCCGCCTTCCAGCATCAACTGGCCTGTCCATCCAGACGCGCTGCTTGGGTCACTCGCTAAATAGACAAGCCATGTCTGGGACTGGCTCAGCTGAGCAAACCGCACCCCCTCCCACAAACCCGACTGGGACAGCTGGGGCCAGTGCCTGGACAGAGCCTCTGCAGTCAATAGGAGAGGTGGTGTGGGTGGCACTCCGCCCTTCGAGTCAGTTACTAGCACTGTGCTGCCTTTTGAGTGAGACGTGAAACCAAGGTCCTGACCACCTGTGGTCATTGAAGGTCCCAACTCAGATAATCACATCCTGTCTCTTTAAATCCCCCTGCAGCTTTTTGCTTCGTATTCTAAACAATCCAGAGGGGTGGAGGGCTGTTGCTGTGAGCTGTTGAACAGCTGTTATGTTCCAGCTCAGAGGTGGCTGCATTTCATCAGCTGATAAAGACACCCCAGCGTATAGTTCATCAGTCCGTTTGAAAAATGCTTTGGGCTGTATCAATGCAAGCTGGTTAACATTGACGCACCCTACTAGAGCAGGGGTTCTCAAACTGGGGGTCAGGACCACTCAGGGGGTTGTGAGGTTATTACATGGGGGGTGTGAGCTGTCAGTCTCCACCCCGATCCCCGCTTTGCATCCAGCATTTATAATGGTGTTAAATATTTAAAAACATGTTTTTAATTCATAAGGGGGGTTGCACTCAGAGGCTTGCTGTGTGAAAGGGGTCACCAATACAAAAATTTGAGAACCCCTGTACTAGAGGGTTTGGCCGCCTTTACCCACAATGCTTTGTGCAATGGTAATTCGGTGGCTGAGTTCAGACATGAGCCTGTCTCCCCTCAGTGGCTGGAGCCTGTAACTATAATAACCTGCTACCTGCAGCGGATGGAGTTACTCCTCTGACTGAAGTGGCGGATGCTTGTGGTTAGGTTGCTAACAGGTAGGTGCTCGGTTGCTAGTGGCTGTTTACACCAGAAGCAGATTCTGAGCTCAATGTCTCTTTCCATGGCAGATGGGACGTTCTCCTCCACCAGCAGTGCCACCGAGCCGTGCCAGCCATGCTCACGGTGCCCGGTGGCAGAGGCGTGCACCCCCACCCGCGACACTGTGTGCGCCCCCCAGTGTGCCCCCAGCCACTACCTGCACGTGGAGAACGGGAGCAGCAGCCAATGCCTGCCTTGCCAGGTGTGCGGGCAAGGCTACGGGGCAGCGACGCCGTGCGGGCCTATGGACAACACCGTCTGTCAAAGGTGCCCGGAGGGCTTTTACTCGGAGGAGAAGAGCGACTCGGCGCCGTGCCTGCCCTGCCGGCTGGAGTGCCACGAGGACGAGGTGATGATCCGGGCTTGCAGCCCCGTGTCGGACACGCTGTGCATGGGTATGTACCGCGCTGGCCGCTCTGGCAGGCGTGGCTGGCTGTATTGGAGAAGGCGGGCAAGCATGGGGTGGGGGGATCTGTGCAGGTGGCGAGCGAGGGGCGTGTGCTGACTTTTTTGGGTGTGTGAGTTGCAGTGGGGGCGTTGTGTGTTGAGTGGTACAAGGGGCGACTCAGCCCAGCGGGGCCCCTCTCCCGCCTGTCCCTGAGTCGTGACAACCCTGGCAGCCGGGGTGTGCAAAGCAGCTGAGAAGTAAGCTCTGCGACTGGTACCATTGTGTCTCGGATCCACAGCCATAGGCCAGGACGCCTTTGGGCCAGGCGCTGTCCAGACACAGAGTGTCCCTGCCCCAAAGACCTGACAGACTAAGCTGTGTGTGTCCCCCCGCAGCCACAGGGGAACAGTGTGGTGTTATGACAGCTGTGTAAGCTGGCTCAGCAGCCCAGGAAGGACGGATGTCAGGCCAGAGTCGGTTTCAGGGCACAATTTATTGGGTGAACAGAAAACTTAACTAAATACCAAACGAAGGAATTTTCTCTGCCCAACCCAGACTGCAGATCCCAGCTGTTCATCCCTCCCCTCTCTCGGCCCCTCTGCGTCCAAGCACTTCTGCAGCAAACTTCCTGCCGTTCTCCAGCTCAGAGCTCTGGCTGGCCTCTATAGGGACCAACTATCACCTGACCCACCCCAGCTGACCAGCTGGCTGACACCTTATGAACGAATTTGAGCCTTGTTGTTGTTGAAAAATTGCATTAAAAATTAGAAATTTTGGTTGGGATTTAAAAAGAAAATGTCGTGGGGATGGGGATGGGATCGGATGAAATTGGAAGATTTAAAATGTATATTTTTTTGTTTGTTTCGGTGGGTTGGTTTTTGGACTTTGGTGGTTTATCATTTTCCCCTTTCCCTCCCACCTTTTAAAAATAACTGAAAGAAAGAAAGAAAGAAAATTTTCATTATGAGCTTCAAATGAAGCAAAAAAACCCTGTCCCATTGCCTGGTTTGTGATCTGTAGAAGGAAAATCACCTTGATGCTTTTAGCACATTTCTCCCTATCCCCACCCCCCTGCCGCCTTTTGTGATCCGCTCTGGTTAGGATGAGACCTGTCCTTTGCACATTGCTGGGGGCAGAATCTAGCTCTCTTGTCTTTAGCTTGAGACTGGCTTGGTGTGTTGCATTGGGATAGCCCAGCTTGCAGGGATAACAGGGAGACAATGTCCCATCAGGGGTTCATTCCCCCTACCCTTCCCAGAAGGTCTTGGAACTGGAACAAAGCCATGTGTGCAGATCGGACCAGGCCCTTGCCCAGTTTAGATCGACGGGAGCTTGGCAAGGGGCCCAGGTAGGATTTGACCTAGACTGTCCTAGGTGTCCTCTTGAGACCTGTTTTCCTTTTTCATTCCCCTCTGTCTTGTTCTCAGTTTTGCTTGTGCATTTCCTGCTGGTGAAAGGTGCCGGGTTGGTAGATCTGGAAACTGGAGTCCTCTCCCCAGAGAACAGAAAGCAGCAGGGCTGGCCCCCATCACACCAACCCTGGCCTGAGCAAACCACGGATAGGGTTGAAAAGGGGCCTTCAGCCTCTGTAGCTCATTTGGTCCTTGTCAAAGGGTGTGATTACCACTGCTGTCATTAGCTTTGCTAGGCTGGTGTCTGCTTGAGACCTGACAAATTCATGTCAGTGCCCACCACCAGATAGGTCAGTACCAAGCTGGGCTGGATTTGAACCGGCGACAGAGAGCCCCGGGCAGGCATTTGGAGAGCACTGAGCTGAGCGAGGCTGGGATGAAACGCATTTCCCACATCATCATTCCCTGGAGCTGCCCCATCCCACCTCTTCTGCCATTCCCTAGAGCTATACTGTCAATGGGGAGAATACTCCTTGGGCAAGGAACATATCTGGGGCCTCCGTTTGTGGATGGCCAACTCGAGTCCCCTAAAAAAGCCCTGATTCTCAGCCAGCAGGTGCTCAGCACTCTCTGAAAATCAGGATCCTGTAAGGGGTCTCAGATTGAGCATCCAAATCACTAGTCACTTCTGAAAATCTTTGCCTGTCTGTCCGTCTATCTAGCCCCACACACACTGTCTGTCTGTCTGTCTAACCCCAGACACCCTGGCTGGCTGGCTAGCCTCATATAGACACTGGCTGGCTGTCTATCTATCTATCTAGCCCCCCACACGCACTCTTGTTCATCTGTCTGAAGAAGGAAAAGCATGTTCCGGGGAAGAGGATCAGGGCCAGAATCGGAATGGGAGGCCAGAGCGGATTGAATCCAGCAAAACACTCCCACTCTCTCTTTTTCCATCGTCCTCCCCCTCGGGTTTTGTTTTAGAGACACAGTTGCTTTTTTGTCTGCGAGGACAGAGTCTCCTTAGGTTGCCCTTAATCTCCCCTTTGTCCCGGTCGCTGCGTCTTTAATCCTGCTTGGCTGTTGCGGGGTGAGTATGTGGGCTTGTTAATGAAACTCTCTGAAGCAGAGTGTATTAAAGGGCTGGGTGGCAGCGCCATGCCGAGGGGGCAGCGCCAATCCCTTAAGACTTCATTGTCTCCCCGGTCTTTGCCTCCAGCCTCCGTGTGATCTCGTCCTCGCTGCTTTTGAAAGGATCCGGCAAAGGGGCATTGTCATTCCAAGCGCGGGAGGGGGCAGCTCTGCTGGAAGGAGACAGCATCCTTGGGCCCTGTTCACTTCTTAAGGGGCAGGGCGGGCATTCGTGGGGAGAGGCTTGTCCCATAATAGAACAGCGGGGGAGCCATCTCCGGTCAATGATATTATGGGATCAGGATTGAAATCGATGCTGGTCCAAGGTTCAGGGCTTGCTATATCTTGAGAACCGGCAGGGCAACAAGCCAGTGCGTTCTGCTGCTTTGGATTTCGAATGGTGTACGGCACTGATCTCTGTACCCCGGGCCTCACATGGAACGCTGGATAGCAGAGGGAGCATGGGGTAGTGGTTCGAGCAGACCTGGACTGGATCCTTACACTGTCTTGGGGCCTGAGCCAAAGATTTTTGGATGAGGGCCTTCGTACGTGACCTCCGGGATGTCACCTACCCACTCTGTACCTCAGTTTCCCTATCTAGGAAATGGGGATGAAAGAAAAGTGCTTTGAGCTCTTTGGCTCACAGGGGCTATGTACATGCAAAGTATTGTGGGCCGCCGGCTGCTAAAATTGTGTAGGGTGAAAGGCCAGCTGGGAATCAGCATGGCATGGCTTTTCATGTCCCATAATCCTCCAGGGCTAGCAGTGCTTGGCGGCCCCGGGACACAGGTTTCCAGGTGTAGGCTAGTGATCGGGAAGAAGAAACTTCTGTCAGAGCAGCAGGGACTCAGGGGAGAGGTGGCTGGCTGCTTTGCACACTGCTTGAAATGACCAAGGTCCTTTGTGATAGAGTGACCAGATGTCCTGTTTTTAAAGGGACAGTCCCATTTTTTGGGACTTTTCCTTATATAGGCACCTATTACCTCCCACCCCCTGTCCCATTTTTTCACAGTTGCTATCTGGTCACCCTACGTTGTGCGAGTGAACCCCAGCCCCTGTGCATTGCAGGACTGGGGTCCAAGAGGAGGGGGCACCAGGCTGGTTGGGGTCTGGCTCTCCTCCTCCAGCGCCAGTCTGGGAGCTGGTGCTACCGCCTGCTGATCCCTGAGTGACCCACCAGGGACCTGCAGGAAGCAATGTAGAAACGGCCTTTCCAACTCATCAAACATCCACAGCAGTTGGCTGGCAAGCGACTGCATGTGAAGGCAGCAGAATCTCGTGCTGGGCCTGAGGAGGCATCGGTTCAAATCCTGCCTTTGCCATTTTCCTGCCGGGTGACCTTCAGCCAGGCTCTGTGCTCAGACTCCCACCTTCTATGTGTCTTTGGACCACAGGGCCTGGATCCTCCAATGCACGTGGGCACCTCACTTCCATTGATTGCAATGGCTCTTAAAGACCTTTGTGGGGCTGGGCCTGTGGAGGAAGGGCTGTCCCTTCGGCACAGCAGCAAGGCGCCCCAATCTCAGAGGCAGCCTTTAGGCCCTGCTGTAATATAAATCATTCTGCTGACTTTCCCTGAGCTGCTGTGTTATTGGGACGGGGACGGCGCCGGTGCGATCTGCCATTGCTAGGCACTGATTTTATAGGGACAGTCCCAATTTTGGGGTCTTTTCCTTATATAGGCTCCTATTACCCCCCACCCCCGTCCCGATCTTTCACGCTTGCTGTCTGGTCACCCTACTAGGCACCGGGGGCCAGGATCCCATGGCTGAGAGGTTCTTCGCAAAGGGTTAACCTGCCAGATTTCTTCCATCTCCTCCGTCGCCAAGGCCATAGGCGCCCGTGCCTGCCCCCACCCCGCCCCTGGCCCTGCCCCGACTGCACCCCATCCCCGGCCCCACCCCCATTCCAACCCCATCCCCAAAATCCCCGCCCTAACCCCGCCCCCTCCCTGCCCCTATTGGATCCCTTCCCCAAATCCCCACCCTGGCCCCACCTCTTCCCCCAGCGCACCTTGTTCCCCCTCTCAGCTGTTTCGCAGCACAAGGGCTGGGAGGGAAGGGGGAGAAGCAGAACGTGGCGGCGCGCTGGCAGAGGAGGCAGAGGTGGAGGTGAGCTGAAGCAGGGGGGTGGGGCCTCAGGGTGCTGCAGCACCCACCAATTTTTTTCCATGGGTGCTCCAGCCCCCACAGAGTCGACGCCTATGCCTCAGGGCTCTTCAAGGGTCACAGGGAGTCTCTGCTGCGGTGATATCTGCAGCCACATATTCAGTCATTGGCAGAGAGCGACTGACATGCTGGAGATGTGCAGAGCTGGAGGGGGACTGAGGCCCAGGGCTCAGCACTAAATGCCTGATCCATTGCAATCAGGGCAGGGTGCTGACAGCTGGCCCCCTTACTCCTTTCTCCCTTCCCCCTAGAGCTGGGTCCAGGAGTAGGGCCATGTCTCCAGGACGGGAGGGGACATGGACAGGGGTAAGAGGGCTGACAGCTGGGACCCCGGAGGGCGGGGGTAGCAACAGAGCCTCGGGCGCAGGTAGCGGAGCTCTGTGTAAAACCGGGGGGTGCTGCACCCCTAGTTCCCTCACCTGTAATCAGAGGGCATCTTCCCACTGACTTCAGTGGCTCAGGCCTTGGAGCAGATGTCAGGTGTCTCAGAAGGGGCGAAGGAGGGGTGTTTCAGGGAGGGACGAGTGGGTTGAATTGCAAGTGATGGGATGAAATCAAGGTGAGAAGGAAACGTCCCAGCGGAGAGAACTGCTCCGTGTCATTTTCAGCTTGAGGAGAAATACCCGGGCTAGCTCCGATCGAGCTAGTGCTCTAAAAAGTGCTGATCACCCCAAGCCCAGCCCCAGCTGAGAGCCTCGTACATACTCAGGGCAGCTCACTCGGCTGCGGCTAGCTGGCTAGTTTTAACGTGCTCACTTGACATCTAGTGGAGCGGGAAATTGCGCCTTCCAGGTCTAGGGTAGACGTCCTCTGAGCCTGTGGAGAAGTCCCTGTCCTTTACACTAGCCTGGATTAAACACCTGGAAAACGGACTGGGCTGGCCCTTGGGCTCAGATATTGTTACTGGCTTAAGAAAGCTTTTTCATCTCCGGTTTCTCTTGAATTCCGGAACACAGTTAACCTGGGAGGAGCCGAGCCCCTGGGAGGGGAAGGGTCACAACCTCTGACCTCTGAAATGACAATGCTTGTCCTTTTCTAGTTAGTAGATAATTAAAGTCCTCCCCCTCCCCCCAAACACCACACCGCACAGGGGGAGAAAAGACCAAACTCAGATGCGCCTGTCGGTTTGAATGAGAGGGGCTGGGGGAGGGAGGGGAAGGCGAGGCACGTTTGCAGGACGGCGACCAGGCTTGCAGAAGCATAGCTGGAATGAACTCCGCTTGGAGAAATGGGAGCTGTCCAGGGCGTGGCAGGGTGAAAGGTGACCTGCAAAGGAGACTGAAAACATCAGGCTTGGGCCTTTTTTCGCTCATACGATGGAGGAAGACAGTCTGAAAGGTTATTCTGGGGGGAGGGGGGTTGTTTTGTGTTCTGCCATTGTTTTATCCTGAGAAATATCCGAAATATCAATTCTTCTCTTCCTTGGTTTTGCCAGAGATCTTCTGGGAGGTCTCAAAGATGTTTATTGTGAGCTCTTTGCCTTAATTGATAGGGCCGGATGGTTTACTCTTTAACAGATGTGCCCTTTCTCCCAAGTGTTCATTAGGCATTAGAGTGAAATAGGTGGTCACGAAAACCAGACTTTTGAACATACCAATGAAAAATCCCTTCCCTCTCCCAATGGCTCAGATTTCAGTGCTGTGTGATGTCTTGACTTCACTCACTAGCTTGCCCGATGTCTGCCAGGGCAGAGCAGTCCCCAGCTTGAAAAGTTAAAAAAAACAAACCAGACAATCCAGGGGAAAAACCCCTCCTGTTCTGATATAAACACCTAAAGGAGCCCAGCAGGGCACCTGGCTTCTGGGCAGTATTTGGCCACACAGAGCGGACTCTGGCAATTTCCCCTGTACAATAAAGACCCCTACAGCAAGGGTCTGACATGTTACAAAAGGCACATTGCTGGGAAATGAGACGGCTGGGGAGTGCTAATGGGCTGGAGTTTTGCTTCAAATCCAGCCAAGGTCAGTGAACACTGGAAGACAGTCATTGCTCCAGGTGTAATAAGTTGGGTGGTGCCCAGGTCTTGATCATCACAAAATATACCTGCCCTGTCATCGGTCTCAGCACAGGGGCCTAGGAGAGACGAGCAGCAGGCCAGGAAAACTGTTCTCTCTCCTAGGCTGGCTGGGCAGTGGGATGCTTGGCTCCATGAGTAAGCAGGTGATCTGTGTCAGCCAGGCGCCATTCGCCCCTGCTACGTTAACATGGAAACCAGCCACGTATGTCAGTTCAGCTCTCAGCCCAATGCAGCAAATTCAGGGTGCACTGAAGTCAAGCGGGTGCACTGAATTCCGATGGGGCGTAAGTGGGTACACTGAGGCAGTGGAAACAAGCTAAGGAGGAAATGTCTCCCCTTGTTGTGGGAGGTGAATACATTGTGGCTAGGTTGGGTGGAAGTTATATTTGACTCACACAGATCTACCGACCAGCCTCTGTGAGCCTAGAAACACCGTTTTGTGGCCCAACCATAACGGGACTCGATAGGGGCAGATCCTTACTGCCCTTCTGGTTAGTAAGCCACCCCCAGGAATCCTTTGGGAATTCAAGGGTGGGTGGAGGGAGGAATGGCCTGTGGAACTCATGCCCACAGGAGATCCCTAAGGACAAGAGCTTAGTAGGATTTTGGAAGGGACTGAAGGCATTTTTATGGAGGAGAGGAACCTCCAGAGTTCTAGTAGCAGGGATTTAAAACACCCAAGGGCTTTGGAAGGGATAAACCCTAATACTTCAGGGCTTAAGCCCACTGCTGTCTAACAGAAGCTAAGAGGCACCTTTCCCCTGGGGCAGGTCATCCCAGAACTGCCCCCTGCAGAGATTCATGCACCTGCCTCCGAAGCAGCTGTCAGTGAGTGGATCCTGCTCTGATCCTGTATGCGTGGATTCCCCCAATACCACAGGGACTAGCAGGAGTCGTTAGCCCCTTCCTAGCAGGGGGGGTTGCCCACGGCGTTCAGAGAAGGGCATTAGTGATACAATCGGACAAACGAGTTTTTCTTAGCAGCCAGGCCCAGCGAGCTAGGCCATACGTGTCTCACTGCTTGCCACTTGCACCCTAACCGCTTAACTTTCCCACTGGTCCTCCCGGCTCCTTAAACAGGAAACGCCTCCTCTGATTCACAGAGGGAATTCGTGCACAGCCAGCGCTTCCCACCTGCTCAAATTCATCCGCCCATCTCACAAGGACCACCCACTCCGGGAAATGAATCCCCAGCCGCAGCCCCCTCAGGCTGGGCCCACTGGGTCTGAGAGTCCCCTGGGACGGGTAGGCCAGTGGAGAGCGCAGCTACGTAAGGGGGAGAGAGAGAGAGAGAGAGAGAGAGAGAGAGAGAGTGTGTGTGTGTGTGTGTGTGTGTGTGTGTTTGGGGGGGGTTATACTGCACAGTGGGTGAGTGTTAGCTAGACAGCTCTCATCTGCCTGGGCTTGTGGGGGTTTCAGATAGAACCATGCAGCTTCCCCCTTCTCTGCTCAGACCGTATTCCTAGTGTTACCATTAAGGGAAAGTAGCAGCTGCCTCTGGTCTTTGCATGGAACATGAGCCCAGCCCTTCTGTTGGTTTACACGTGACTGGGCGAGTTCTGGCTGCCTGATACACACTCCAGGTGCGTTCACACCAACGCACTGAACACACGCACTGACCCCTCCACACACTCAACCGCCATAGGAAGGCATGAGGCTGTGTAGCATGGGCGTCACACACACCGCCAGGTCAGCTTAGCGTTAGAACTGGTCAGAAAATGGCTTTTCTGTCTTGCAAAAAAAATGTGAGCTTTGACATTGGAACGAAAAGCCTCCGCTTTAAACACTTCTGTGAAACGAAATTCTGCAGAAAAAGTCAGCCTGGCTGCAATCGAAATGTTTTGTTTTGACGAGTTCGAAAGATTCATTTGGACCTTGACCTTTTTAACATTTAAAAATGTGTCAAACATCAGAGTAAATTTCGAAATGAAAATTCAAAACTTTGTCTTCCAAAAATGTCATCTTGATATTTTCTCAGAACAGCTTTTTTTCCATTTCTAAATGAAATTGCATCAAAAGTGATAGTTCTGCACACACAAAAAATCAGTTTAATTGAAATGGCATCTTCCACTGAAAATTTTTCAAAAAAAATGTCCAGCCAGTCGTTCTTAGCATCCACTTCTTACTCTGCACCGCTGACACAAGCAGTGGAAAACGAGGCACTTCCTCTTATGATCTCATTAACTCACGCAGGCCCCAATCAGAGCCATACTGTGCCAGGTGCTGTACATACATAACCAGAAATGTCCCTGCCACCCAGAACTTTCACACACCAACACGCCATTCTCATGTATCCCCCATACACACGCATACACGCTCACACTTACATGCCACTTTCATCTCTGCTTTAGCTATTGCAGCTGGAGGATGTTGAGGTTAGAGAAGGACCCAAGCTCCCTGCTTTATAGACGCATAGACTTTAAGGTCAGAAGGGACCATCTAGTCTGACCTCCTGCACATCACAGGCAACAGAACCTCACCCATCCACTCCTGTTTGGAAGAGAGCTTCCCCCAAGCAGTGAGGGGTCCAGGCCCAAGGTACCAAGAAAAACTGGTGACTTCACATCCTCCATTGGAGCTTAAACTTCCCTAGAGTTCCAGGGGACCTGCAAGGATTAGACAGCTCTGCGGAGGGCTCCCCTGAATCTCCCACGAAACCGGAGGCAGAGAGAATCTAATTGAAATTCTCTGGAGCCTGCCTTGCACCAGCTGAGCTCAGACCCTGCAGCTGGGAAAGAGGCCTGGTGGAAAAGGCTAGCTCCCTGCCAGCTCGCAAGTTCAGCCAGCCTCCTGCTGGCCCCGCTCCCTGCACATCAGGGGCAGCCAGCTCCATTCGGGGGTGAAGCAGAACGAGTTCACGGACCCCGCTTTGCAGCTTCAAAGGCATGAGGGACCCTGCAAACGGTTCCCTCTCCAGCTGTTCCTCCATAGACAAGGCCTCTCCCCCCATCCCGCCCCCGCCCGTAACTTGTCATCACTTTCCAGCAGACAGACCAGATGCTCCTTGCAGGCACTGGAGCAATCCCCAGCCGCAGTCTATTTTGGAGACTTTGATGTAGCCATGCAAGGGGGCGGGAGGCGGGGGGAGGGAGCGTGGGTCTAGCTGGGCCAGACGGGGAGGATGGAGAAGGGGAGCTGCAGGGTAGTTTTCAAGCCCTGGAGCTGAGGGCCTCGCTGGGAGAGCGCAGCCCCACTCCGGTCTCTTTCCTTATTGGCTGCCTGGGCCTTCAGCTCCTGCCGTGCCCGGAGAATGAGATCAGGGCACCGGCAGCCGTCACACGCTCAGCAGGGGGCAGATGGACGGCTGCCCCTCCAGCAAGGACCAGACCTTTGGGCTGCTCTAGAGGAGGGGTGGCCCCCTCCCCGATGCTGTGCTGGGCCAGCTTCCAGGGTTATTTCTGTCTCGGATGGTAGCGGGTGAGGGGAACTTTTAGCAAGTAGGAGGCAGGTCTTGTGGCTCAGGCACTAGACGAGGGACACAGGAGAGCTGTATTCATTTGCCAGTGCTGCCCATCACTCCCTGTATGGCCTTGGGTAAAATGGGGAGGATGACTCTGCCTTGTCTGTTTCGATTGCCCCCCCATCCCCATGTTGGCGGTGTTGGGGTAGCCGTGTGGGCCCCAGGATATTAGCGTGACGAGGTGGGAGAGGTAATCTCTTTTATTGGCCTAACGCCCTGGAAGCGGCCAGCAGCGAGTCCAGCTCCTAGGTAGAGGCGCGCAAGCAGCTCCGCACAGCTCTCACCTGCCGGCACTGCTCCTGCCCCCAATGAGGAGCCGGTGCTCGGGGCAGGGACAGCGCACGGAGCCCCGTGACCCCCGCCTAAGAGCCGGACCTGCTGCAGGCCGCAGGGCAGTGTCAGAACAGGTAGGGTCTAGCCTGCTTTACCCAGGCAGCGCCGCCAACGGGACTTTTAACGGCCCAGTCGGCGGTGCTGCCCAGAGCCGCCGCGACCCAGTGCTGGCACCACACTACTGGGTCGCGACCCGAAGTGTGCAAAACACTGCTCTGGACAAGTTACTTTTCTTCCTCATAGTAATTCCATACAGCTCACCACAAGACTGATCTTTAGCCATCCGCTTTGCATACATCTATTAACCCACAAAACCCACTTGGGAGTCAGCTATTCTCTCAGAAATCCTTTAGTCGCCTCCTCCCTCCTCCCCCAGCAAAAACATTTTTGTCAAAAATGTCTGTTGAACGTTTTTGTCAAAACCCCTCCCCTCCCCTGTGTATTGGTTTCTGATAGCCCCAGAATTAAACCGTTTTCAGTTTAAACCCCTCAAAAGTCGGCTTTTGGTTGCTGCAAACTGAAAAAAAAAAACCAACGCTGAGGCGGTTTTAAGGCAAACTCGAAGATCTTTAATGAAAACAGAACTTTTGCCTGAAAAAAAATGTATTGCTGTTGTGCTAAAAAAAAAGCCATTTTCTGCTGAAAAGAAGTTATGATGAAAAACTTTCCACCAGAAGGGAGAAAATTGAGGTACCGCGGGGAACAGCCCCGCCTGCTGATTTGGGAAAGGGCCCAATATCTCACACGAGGCCCCCAAAATGGAAGTGCCTGGGGAGCAAGGGGTAAGCACGGGTCTCACTCTCTTTTAAGCATCTCATGTTGTTGGTGTGTTTGCTTACAGATAGAGAGCTGCAGATCCTGAAGCGCACGGAGGGGGACCCCCGCAAGGAGCACCCCAAGAAGCCCCCGCTGTCTGAGTCAGAGGGCAGCGCCTCCCCCAGCAACTCCTCTGAGTTCCTCCCCCCGCTGCCAGACAACAGCAAGAACATCATCCCCGTCTACTGCTCTATCCTGGCCGCGGTGGTGGTGGGGCTCCTGGCCTATGTGGCTTTCAAATGGTACGTGTGGCCTCACTCACGGGGCTGCTCCAGCTCAGGGGATGGGGTGTCGGGAGAATCCCCACAGTGGAGTCACAAGGAATGGTGCCACTCATCAGAGGCCGGCTCCCATGCGGGGCACCAGCCAGCAAACCAGGTGCTCTCCACAGCCACGCTGACTGGGCTGCCCTCCCGGGCTAGCTGACCTCGCTCCTGGCCTGTCTGTTCCTCCTCTCGGGGGGACCTGTCGCCTGTTGTACCCCATTGGTGCCTGGCAAAGCCCTTTGGGTCCTACCGGACCTGGACCCACACCAGGACCCCAGCTCCAAACCCTGAGCTCTGGGGACGTTCCCATCTGACCCTAGCGCTGTAACGGGCCGGAACCAGAATAGTGAACCCCTTGAAACTCTGGGAAAGTTCAGTTTTGGGTCCAAAGTCCAGGGCTTAGGCCCATTTCTGTGAGCACTGGGATCTGTCCCACTTTGCCCATCCCTCATGGTGTGGACGTTCATCTCCTCCTGCGCTTTGCATGTGAGTGCTCCTCTCACTGATGCACTAGGGCTCCCACTCACCCCCAGGAGCCAGAAAAATATCATTATCCCCATGTCACAGATGGGAAACTGAGGCACAGAGAGGTGACATGACTAGACCCAGGTCATGCAGCAAGTCAGTGGCACAGCCAGGAGGAGAACTCAGGAGTCCTGACTCCCAGACCTGTGAGCTAAGCACTTGACCATGCTTCCCCTTCACAAGTGAGCTCCCTGGGCTTTGAAAAAAACATACTGTATAAAAGCAATAGGTGCATCCCATGAAGTGGGTATTCACTCATGAAAGCTCATGCTCCAAAATGTCTGTTAGTCTATAAAGTGCCACAGGACTTTTTGCTGCTTTTACAGATCCAGACTAACACGGCTATCCCTCTGATACTTGACAGCAATAGGAGGGACATCCAGTCAAGGGCAGGGCTTGTCCTATGGCAGGAAGGAGGAGAAAGATTAATGTTTAGGGGCTCAGCACAGGACTGGGAGCTGGAAACTCCTGGGTTTCTAATCCTGGCTCTGACACTGACTGCCTCTGTGACCTTGTGCATGTCCCTTAGCCCTCCTCTGCCTTGCTTTTCCTGGCTAGGATCTGGAGGGACCTCCTACCGTGCAGAGGGCAGGCGGGGTGCAGTGATGAACTAGGGGGTGTTTGTAAGGCATTTGGAAGGCACAAAGTATTAGGACGGTTTGGCCGGACTCAGTGTGCCAAATGGATCCTGGGTGCAGCTGCATTGAGGCCACTGGGCCAAGTCCATTTGGGGTGCAGCACAGCCAGGGATGACTCAGTTGCAGCCAGTTCTGGAGGGAGGGATTTGCCCTCCGGCCCTCGTGTCCCGCCTGCTGGGCGCACAGGTGTTCAGCTGGGGCACAGGACAGGCAGAGCGTCGTTATTCCCTTCGGGGCAGGGCCGACCCACAGAAGGGACCGTGTCCCGCACTGCATCAGGCGCGCTGCAGGGGCCCAGTGGCTGAATAGGATTAAACCTCTTTTTGGGGGCCAGATTATATCCTTCTCTCCCTCTGTACCCAGGCTCTGCTGGGGAGACCGGAGGAGCGGGCGGTAGATTAATGGGAACCCTGCTGAAAGGATTTCAAACTGCTGGCTGCTCTATTGGGAAGTGCAAATCCAACCCCCACCCAGCTCTTTGTGCCTGTGTTTGGGGATTTATTTCCCTCCGTGGTGTTCGAGCCGCCCTGCTCCCCTTCCCGCTTGTTTACATTCTTTATATTCCACTCACATTGAGAGACTCCAGAGCCGAGCGGGTCCCTCCTCCTCCCATATAGATCATAGACCCCCCGTCCCTCCTCCTGCCATATAGATCATAGACCCCTGTCCCTTCTCCTCCCATATAGATCATAGACCCTCTCATCCCTCCTCCTGCCATATAGATCATAGACCCCCCCGTCCCTCCTCCTGCCATATAGATCATAGACCCCCTGTCCCTCCTCCTACCATATAGATCGTAGACCTACCCATCCCTCCTCCTGCCATATAGATCATAGACCCCTGTCCCTTCTCCTCCCATATAGATCATAGACCCCCATCCCTCCTCCTGCCATATAGATCATAGACCCCCCGTCCCTCCTCCTGCCATGTAGATCATAGACCCCCCGTCCCTCCTCCTGCCATATAGATCATAGACCCCTGTCACTTCTCCTCCCATATAGATCATAGACCTACCCATCCCTCCTCCTGCCATATAGATCATAGACCCCTGTCCCTTCTCCTCCCATATAGATCATAGACCCCATCCCTCCTCCTGCCATATAGATCATAGAACCCCCGTCCCTCCTCCTGCCATATAATCATAGACCCCTCTCCCTTCTCCTCCCATATAGATCATAGACCCCCATCCCTCCTCCTGCCATATAGATCATAGACCTCCCGTCCCTCCTCCTGCCATGTAGATCGTACACCCCCCGTCCCTCCTCCTGCCATATAGATCATAGACCCCCCGTCCCTCCTCCTGCCATATAGATCATAGACCCCCCATCCCTCCTCCTGCCATGTAGATCATAGAACCCCCGTCCCTCCTCCTGCCATATAGATCATAGACCCCTGTCCCTTCTCCTCCCATATAGATCATAGACCCCCATCCCTCCTCCTGCCATGTAGATCATAGACCCCCCGTCCCTCCTCCTGCCATATAGATCATAGACCCCTGTCACTTCTCCTCCCATATAGATCATAGACCTACCCATCCCTCCTCCTGCCATATAGATCATAGACCCCTGTCCCTTCTCCTCCCATATAGATTATAGACCCCCCATCCCTCCTCCTGCCATATAGATCGTAGAACCCCCGTCCCTCCTCCTGCCATATAATCATAGACCCCTGTCACTTCTCCTCCCATATAGATCATAGACCTACCCGTCACTTCTCCTGCCATATAGATCATAGACCTACCCATCCCTCCTCCTGCCATATAGATCATAGACCCCCCGTCCCTCCTCCTGCCATGTAGATCATAGACCTACCCATCCCTCCTCCTGCCATATAGATCATAGACCCCCCGTCCCTCCTCCTGCCATATAGATCATAGACCCCTGTCCCTTCTCCTCCCATATAGATCATAGACCTCCCATCCCTCCTCCTGCCATATAGATCATAGACCTACCCATCCCTCCTCCTGCCATATAGATCATAGACCCCCGTCCCTCCTCCTGCCACATAGATCATAGACCTACCCATCCCTCCTCCTGCCATATAGATCATAGACCCCTGTCCCTTCTCCTCCCATATAGATCATAGACCCCCCATCCCTCCTCCTGCCATGTAGATCATAGACCTACCCATCCCTCCTCCTGCCATATTGATCATAGACCCCCCGTCCCTCCTCCTGCCATATAGATCATAGACCCCTGTCCCTTCTCCTCCCATATAGATCATAGACCCCCCATCCCTCCTCCTGCCATGTAGATCGTAGACCCCCTGTCCCTCCTCCTCCCATATAGATCGTAGACCCCCCGTCCCTCCTCCTGCCATATAGATCATAGACCCCTGTCCCTTCTCCTCCCATATAGATCATAGACCCCCCGTCCCTCCTCCTGCCATATAGATCATAGACCTACCCATCCCTCCTCCTGCCACTTAGATCATAGACCCTGTCCCGCCTCCTGCCATATAGATCGTAGACCTACCCATCCCTCCTCCTGCCATATAGATCATAGACCCCGTCCCTTCTCCTCCCATATAGATCGAGACCCCCCGTCCCTCCTCCTCCCATATAGATCATAGACCTACCCATCCCTCCTCCCGCCATATAGATCATAGACCCCGTCCCTTCTCCTCCCATATAGATCATAGACCCCCCGTCCCTCCTCCTCCTATATAGATTGAGACCCCCCCATCCCTTCTCCTCCCATATAGATCATAGACCCTGTCCCGCGTCCTCCCATGTAGATCATAGACCCCCCCCGTCCCGCCTCCTCCCATATAGATCATAGACCTACCCATTCCTCCTCCTGCCATATAGATCGTAGATCCCGTCCCTCCTCCTCCTGTATAGTTCATAGACCTGTCCCTCCTCCTCCCATATAGATCGTAGACCCTGTCCCGCCTCCTCCCATATAGATCATAGACCCCCCGTCCCTCCTCCTGCCATATAGATCATAGACCCCCCCGTCCCCCCTCCTGCCATATAGATCGTAGACCCCATCCCTCCTCCTGCCATATAGATCATAGACCCTGTCCCACTTCTTCCCATATAGATCATAGACCCTGTCCCACCTCTTCCCATATAGATCGTAGACCCCGTCCCTCCTCCTCCCATATAGATCGTAGACCCCATCCCTCCTCCTGCCTGTCCCTCCTCCTCCCATATAGATCGTAGACCCCCCATCCCTCCTCCTGCCATATAGAACATAGACCCCCCCATCCCACCTCCTCCCATATAGACCCCCTGTCCTTCCTCCTGCCATATAGATCATAGACCCCGTTGCTCCTCCTGCCGTATAGATCATAGAGCACAGACCTGCAGATCCTGCTGTGAGTGCTGGGACCGGTGGCGATTTGCACTGATTGTGTTTGCTGGGCAGCCCACGGAGGACTGTGGCTCTGCTGGCATTCGGCCGCTAAAGCACCGGGCTGGGACCCAGCAGCTCCGAGTCCGATTCCTGGCTCTGCTCCAGGCTCTGGGTGACCTTGGGCAAGTCACCTGAGCACCGAGGGCCACGTTCCGATGCCGGACTCAGCTGGAGCAGTGTATATGTAGGGCCTCCAGGCCTGGGCCGGGACCCCATAGTGCCAGGTGCTGTAGAAACACAGACCCAACACACGGTCCCTGCCCCAAACAGTGTCAGGCTAAGGGCATGTACAGATCAGGCCTGTACATTCCTCACAGTCACCTCTCCGCCGCTCGCCCCTCTGCGATGCCTCTTCTGCCTAAATATAGTCCCCCCTTGCTGCCCGCTGCCTTGCACCCCCTGTTCTCCTCTCTGTGGTCACTCGCTGGGGGCCAGTCCCCTGGGAGCTGCTGAATGTCTGACCTCCTGCTAATGCCAACCAGGCAGGCAGGGGGCGGGCAGCACCTCCCAGGATCAGGCCCTGGCTGCCTACGGTGTCTGTAGCATAGCAGCATCTGGTTCCAGCTGAGCATGGGGCCCTGGTTCGATTCTGAGCTCTAGGGGGGGGAGAGCGTCTTTTTGTCCTGCGTGTACAGCACCTGGCACAGTGGGGCCCAGAGCCCGGCCGCCAGCCCTAGGCGCTACTGGGAGGGCGGTACACACATCGTCAGAGACAGCCCTGCCCGCGAGAGAGTAGGGCTTAAACACACACAAGATGGAGGCAGGGATAGAAACCAGGTGTCCCAAGTCCCAGGACCGGACCCGGTGCGGCCTCCTCATGCCCTATGAGACCTTTCACCAGTGCTCTCCTTGTTGTACTAGACACATACTCCCAGGCACAGACCAGCGCTACAGGACTAGCACTAGCCACAGGCATTTGCCCCTGCTCTCTGGCTGGGGACGGGAGCCGGGGGTGCAAGGTGCATGAAGATGTTTGCAAACTGGGCTCCTCCGTACATTGGCAGGGAGGATGGGGGCGGCACTGGACAAAGGGATGGAGTGAGGGAGGAGGAGGGAAGCCAGAGAGTGGAGGCTGGCTAGGGGCAGAGAGACAGAGATGGCAGGAGGACCCCCATCTCCTCCCCAGTCAGTTTGACGTTTCTCCAGCAGCCAGCCCCGGCTGAGCCATCTGTGCCAGGGCTCTGCAGGGGACCGGGCGGGGGGATTATCCTGGTATTTGGGAGCCCACAGAGAAAACACGGCTGAGCCCAAAAGCCCTTCCCTGCCGAGGCACCGTGCGCTGGGCTGGGCCAGCTCAAACCCTGCGGTCGCGGGGTGTGGGGGGGAAGGAGCCAGGTGTTTCAACGGGGCCCTTCAAGTGCAGGCGCTCAGCTGAGATGCTGCTAAACTCTGGAGGTGTGAAGGGGGCACGTGTGCGTACAAGGATCCCCCTTCCCACTGCTAGCACGTTACTGAGTCCAGCCGCTCTCCCCCGTCCCACTGCTAGCACGTTACTGAGCCCAGCCGCTCTCCCCCTTCCCCGCTGCAGCTGGAACACCTGCAAACAGAAGCAGCAGCTGGCCAAAGCCAGGGCTGGGGAGCTGGGGGCCTCCCCCGAGGGCGAGAAGCTGCACAGCGACAGCGGCGTCTTCCTCGACACGCACAGCCTGCAGGAGCACCACCCGCTCAACAAGGGTAAGGGCGTCTCAGCCGCTGCCTCAGCTGGGCCTCACATCCCACCCCACCCCAGGGAGGGTGCCTCTTCCCCGCACAGGAGTTCTTGGTAGCTTCCAGTCCCATGAGGCTAGGGGCCTTGTCGGTTTCTGGGGTCCCCCAAGGAGTGTTGGCTGTTTCTATGTTCCCCCAGGGATATGGGTATTGGTGGTTTCTATGTCCCCCCAGGGATGTGGTCATTGGTGGTTTCTGTGTCCCCCAGGGATATGGGTATTGGTGGTTTCTATGTCGCCCCAGGGTTGTGGGCATTGGTGGTTTCTATGTCCCCAGGGAGTATGATGGACCCGTTTCCAGGTCCGCCCAGGAAGTCTGGGCCTTAGCAATTTATGGGTCCCCCACAGCTGAAAATATTCACTGGGGAGCAAAGAACAGAGGCAGCATTTGATCTACAGTCTGCCCATGACGGAGGCTGGGACCATGCCATTGCAGGTGGGGTGGCTGCTGTGGCAAAGTGGGCTGCCTGATAGATGCCCTTATGGGCCCCCTGGGGGTCCCCTCTCACTGTAGATCCTTAGTCTGGGGCCACCATCTCTCCAGGTGAGGATGACAAAGTAGGCACTGGCTGGCGCGGCTGCATAAGTCAGCCAGAAGGGGCGCTGTGGGATGAATACAGGGACCCAGACCAGGAATGGACCCAGGCCTGGTGCTTATCTGGGTGGATAATGGGTTCGAGTGGCTCTTTTTGGAGCCCTCCCCTCTCCCCCCAGCAGCTAAAAATTGCAGCTTCTCTGGCTTTCTCACCCTGGGGACCTGCTCCAGCCAGCCTGCCGCAGCAAGAGATGCTCAGTGCTCTGACATCGGGTCCTAGTTCCTTAAAGGGAAACCACACCTATTATGGTTAGTTAAGTTAAACACCAGTGTGGGCACAAGAACAAATGGTTATAATTTGGCCACCAGCAGTAAGCAGCTCACCTGAGAAACGTTCCCTGCTTTCCCCCAAACTGTGGGGTCCTTCCCCATCCCGAATGATCTCTGCAGGAGGCCTTGGCTGGCCGATATCAAGCCTGGACCAATGACAGGTGTAAGGGCTGGCATCTTGCACCTCTAGGGGGCTAGAAATGGCAGCTTTCCTCCACTGGAAAGGGTCAGTGTCCAGCTTCCCATTAGAATGCCCCACGCTTGCTGCTAGCCCCGGAAGGCTCTGTGCAGTTAAACCTGAAATGCCTGCCCATGTGTGTTGGCTCATTTTAATGCATGTTTCCCGCTGCCCTGCATACAGTTGGACCCAGTGGCCTAGGGTTGCCAACCTTTCCGGCTTGGCCAGGAGTCTACCGGGAAAGGCCTCGATCTCCCGGTGGCTATTGAAAGCAATCTGGGAGATTTCAATAGGCCGTTAATAGTCCAGTCAGTGGGGCTGCAGGGCTAAGGCAGGCTCCCTGCCTGTCCTGGTTCCGTGTGGCTCCCGGAAGCGGATGGCATGACCAGCTCCTAGGGGCAGGGGCAGTCAGGGGGTATCTGTGCGCTGCCCCCACCCCAAGCCCTAACTTCACAGCTCCCATTGGCAGGGATTCTGACCAATGGGAGTTGCGGGGGCGGTGCCTGCAGGCAGGGGCAGCGCGCAGAGCCGCCTGGCTGCTCCTGAGCCTAGCAGCCGGACATGCCAGTCGCTAGGAGCCACCCGAGGTAAGTGCCACCCGGCCAGAGCCCACACCCCTCACCCCCTCCTGCACCTCAATCCCCTGCTCCAGCCCTGAGCCGCACCCACACCCAAACTCCCTCCTAGAGCCCACACCCCTCACCCCCTCCTGCACCTCAATCCCCTGCTCCAGCCCTGAGCCGCACCCACACCCAAACTCCCTCCTAGAGCCCACACCCCGAACCCCCTCCTGCACCTCAACCCCCTGCCCCAGCCCTGAGCCCCATCCCACACCCAAACTCCCTCCTAGAGCCCACACCCCGAACCCCCTCCTGCACCCCAACTCCCTGCCCCAGCCCGGAGCCCCCTCTTGCACCCCAAACCCCTCATCCCCACCCCAGAGCCTGCAACCTCAGCAGTAGCCCTCACCCCCCCCACACACCCCATCCTTCTGCCCCAGCCCAGTGAAAGTGAATGAGGATGTGGGAGAGCGAGCGACGGGGGGGGAATGGGGTGAGTGGGGGGGGGGTCTCAGGGAAGGGGCGGGACAGGAGGCGGGGCAAGGATATTCGGGTTTGTGGCCACGTGTGCTTTTGAAAACCCAGACACTCGTTTTGGTGCCTAAACGGAACTCGAGCCTGTCGGAGCAAAGACACCTGAGCTCACAGGCAAAGAGATACAAAAAACCCTCTAAAACAGTGCAGCTCGAACTGGACACCGTGTACCCCCCCCCCCCCAAAAAAAAACTACAGGGCGAATATTTGCGATGCACACTTAAACTATGCCACCAACACACTGAGAACGGCCATTTTGTGCCCAGCCCCGGCCCAGCACCAGAGCAGCAGGGCGCGTGTCCCTGTTGTGTCCTAAAGCACTCCGGGAAAGGCGGCTTTAATGCCGACTGTGGGACAGGCTCTGTTTTGTGATTTAGCTAAGAGACGTGGCCCCCTTTGGCATGCAGGGTGACTCAAGGGGAGGGGTACGCACTAAATCACCAGGAGCGCTGCCTTTAGCACCGGGGGGGTCTCGTAGCCAAGTACTGCTCAGCTTAGCCCATCAGCCCCAGCCCCAGGGGCATGTTGTGCCGTGACCTGCCGGGGCGGTGACTGGAACAGGAGAGCGGTGGCTTCTCTTTCAGCAGCGCTTGTGTAGGGATGCAGGGTAACACGGCTCTGACTCTCTCTTTCTGCCTGTCCCTTCGCAGCACACAAGGCTGAGCCCCGGCTGTACAGCTCCCTGCCACCCCACAAGCAGGAGGAGGTGGAGCAGCTGCTGGAGATCTCCAGCCATGGCAAGGACTGGCGCTGCCTGGCCAGCCAGCTGGGCTACGAGGAAGAAGCCATCGACACCTTCGGCCGGGGCGAAGCCCCCGCCCACACTCTGCTCTCCGACTGGGCTGCCAAAGAGGGGGCCACGCTGGAGGCCCTGTGCGCAGCCCTGGCCGGCATCGAGCGGCCAGACGTGGTGGAGAACTTGACTGGCCCAGCTGAGGCCAGCTCGGTGGTGTAATGGCATGGGCAAGCCAGCAGGGGGACGCGCACCCCGCGAGACCGGGACTCGCTAGGAGTTTTAAATGGCAACAAAAAAGGAAAAGGGGGGAGGGGAACAAATTTTGTTAATTATAAGGGAACTTTAAAAAAAAAAAAAGCAACGAAACAAACAAAAAAGCCACAGAGCAGCGGCCTTTGGCAGGACAAGGTGCAGCACCATGATGTGACTGGCGCGTGAGCCCACCGTCTCCTACCAGCGGCGACTGGGCCTGCGGGCGCCACGTGCTGTCCCCAATTGATGGCGATCAGGCCTGCGGGCGCCACGCGCTGTCCATACCAGCGGCGACTGGGCCTACGGGCGCCACACGCCGTCCCTACCGGTGGTGACCGGGCCTACGGGCGCCACACGCCGTCTCTACCAGTGGTGACCGGGCCTACGGGCGCCACACGCCGTCCCTACCAGTGGTGACCGGGCCTACGGGCGCCACACGCCGTCTCTACCAGTGGTGACCGGGCCTACGGGCGCCACACGCCGTCTCTACCAGTGGTGACCGGGCCTACGGGCGCCAAACGCTGTCCCTACCGGTGGTGACCGGGCCTGCGGGTGCCACACGCTGTCCCCAATTGATGGCAATCAGGCCTGCAGGCGCCATGCACCGTCCCTAGCAGTGGTAACCAGGCCTGCGGGTGCCATGCGCCGTCCCTACCGGCGGTGACCGGGCCTGCGGGTGCAATGAGACCTGGGATTCTGGAGCCGAAGGCTCTGGGTCCTCTCCCTGCTTGCCCATGGGCCTGGGAGAGAGCCAGCCCCTGAGGTGAGCGGGTGGCAGGGAGAGCGGCTGGCATTGATGGAGAGTGAGGAGCGTCTGGGGGGACAGGTTCTCTGCCCCTTTGACGCCGTCCCTGTGCCCACCCTGTCTGGGGATCCCAGCTGGCCGCGTTGTGTGGGTTCCTTCTGTCACGTGCCATTGTAACCCATGGGGATTAACGACAGGCTTTCCGCTTCCCTGTGCCCCCTCTGGAAGAGCCCTCAGCCCTACGGACCTGCCAGGGCCAAGCCATTCACCCTCCCCGGTGGACTCCGGCCCCCAGGCCAGGCCAGGGGGTGAAGGGACACATCACCGGGCACGGGCGTAGGGCTCTGCTGTCTAACTCGTTCTAGCCCCCGCCCTCCTCTGTCACCCCTCCAGCCCATGCCCTGCACCACCCCCAGTCAGCACCTCCCCCCACAACCAACTGCACCATCCCCAAACTGTGTCTGCCCCCACCCTACCCCCACTACGCACAGAGAAACGCCTGTGCCAGGCAGGGACTGACCTGGGGTCCTCCTGGCTCCAAGGAACAGTCCCTGACTCAGCATCTCTTCCCCACCGGCTGGTTTGTTTGGGGGTGGGAGTTGGTTTTCAGACTGTACCCCCCACTCCTTGCAGCCAGTCCCCTCCCCCTCAGCTAACACCCCCCTCCCATCCTCTCTCTCCATGCCTAGGGCTTGCTCACTAAGGACAGTTCCCAGAACCCTTTAGGGTGCCGGCCTAGGGCTGGGGCCTCATGGCCGTTGCCTGTAGCCCTTGCAGGGGTTCGGCCCTTTGCCCTTGGGCCCAGTTGCTGCCAGGGATTGGCATAGGGGGACTTCCAAGTGACCAAGCAACACCCCCCTGCCTTCAGCCAGAGAGGGGAACGGGTGGGGGAACCAGCCAGCTGCTTGTTTGGCCCTGCTGCCCCCAGACAGTGCTGTGGGACATTACTGCCCCCCCCACCCACATCCACACATGAGATTCAGCCCCCCGATGCTGGCAAGTGCTGGCTGAGCCCGGCACCAGACACAGGCCATTGTAGTTTGGCATTTGCCCCAAGGTGCCCACGTCGTGCCACGTGCCCTGCCCCACAGAATGCCTGCTGAGTTGGCCATGCCCGCCTGCCCCTGGACCGAACTCTGCTCTGGGACTGCCCTGTGCTACGCTGCTTGGCACACCACCCTGGGTCCCAGCCGCCCCCTTGCGCCAACCACTGCAGCCTCAGCCCGGCCACCTGGCACGGCCGCAAGCG
Organism: Gopherus flavomarginatus; assembly: GCF_025201925.1. NCBI lineage: Eukaryota > Metazoa > Chordata > Testudines > Testudinidae > Gopherus > Gopherus flavomarginatus. Next base: position 5,402,148 of record NC_066618.1, on the reverse strand, counting down.
CCATGTGTGCACCGAGCTGGGCCGTTTCAGCGCAGCAGAAGGGAAGAGCTGATTGCCCCCCTGCCCATGGGCCAGCTGGGTGCAGATCTACCATCGCTGACGGAGGCCTGTGATCAGCCGTTTCCACAAATGGCTCCCCTACAATAAGACCTTCTCCCCTCCCCTGCAGTAGAGGCATGAAACTGACCCCCCAGGTCTGCGGTGCTTGGCAAAGTGTTTCTGTCCCTCACGGGTGCCGCGTGAACCCAGCCGTGCTGAACCTCCGTGGGAGAGCAGCGTGAACCCAGCCGTGCTGAACCGCCGTGGGAGAGCAGCTGCAGCGCTGCGCCTCACCGGGGAATGGAACCCGCCTGCCAGAGCAACCACGGCCCCAAAAGCGCGCCAGGTTCCCCAATGGCTGGCCCGTCCCAGCCTCGGTTTCCTGGGCTCAGCCCGTGGCCAGAGGCTGACTGAGTCAGTGAGAGCCTGGCTCCTGCTAGTGACTTTAAAAGCCTGCTGGGGCCAGACCGCTGTACCTCAAGCAGTAGCTGCCCCACGCTGGGGCCACAGGTTGTCCTAGGTTCACTCTCTAGTGAGAGCCCTGCTACAATCCATGCTGGGCGTGCAATGGGCTCTTCCAGTTCAATACCTCTGCTATGTACTTTGGAGACTCAGGGCAGGGAGGGTGCAGGCTCTCGAGGACCCCCTACCACACATGCAGCTGCAGCAGGGCTGGGCTAATGGGACCTTTGGGAAGGGCTAAGTAGCACGTGAATGCACATCAGCTTTAACTGTAATCGACGCGCTCGGCTTCTTTTCTTCTTCGGTTTAGGACGGTTTTTCTTGTACTTGACGTCTCTGCCTGCTCTCGTGTTTGTACTGTTCGCCCGCTCGTTGTGTGGGACACTGCCGTGCCTGATGACATGGGTGTAATGCTCACGTGTTACAAAACAATTGCATTAAAAGCGCCATCAGTTGACCTGTGGCCTTTGGGAGCTGGGCTTTTGGGCAGGGCAGTGGGTGAGTAGGAGCAGACCAGTGGCTCAGCTAGGCCAGCAGCAGATGCTTCAGAAAAAGGTGTATGAAGCCCTGGCGAAGGCAGTTATGGAATAACCTGTCCCTGGGGAACTTTTCCTCCTGACCCTGAATAGGTGCAGTTGGTTTAAGCCCTGAAGCCTGAACATAACAGCACCACCTTCCCCTGGGTTAGACCAACCAGCGACAGGCTGCACCCATGGAAATGCTTTAGCTTTAGCACGGTGCACGGCCTGGAGGTGCGGCTGAGCTGGTGACCCACATGGCCCTTGCTGAGGTGGTGTTGCTTGTACATACAGGCCAAGCAATTAGCTTTTGGAAAGGCTTCCCCCCCCCACCTTTCTAGGTGGCGCTGGCAGGGGGACTAGCTGCTCGGGTTTACTGGCATGGGCCTGGTGTTGCAGGAGCAGATTGGTGCCCTGGCCTGGTTGCACTGGGCTCTAATGGTAACTGCTGCCCAGATGCCAGCACCCCACTGCCCAGCAGCGCCTCCCACAGGCAGCCCGAAAACGCTGCTTCCCTGGCCCCTGCAGCTGCCTCCATCCCAGCTGTGCAGCAGGAGCTGACTAGGGGGCACCTGTGAGCGTGAACGGGGGCAGCAAGCCCTGGCTGCCCACAGCCCACGGGCAGCTCCCCCCAACAAACAACCCTGCCCCATGCCAGCCTCCCTCCTGGTGCTGCCGTCTCCTCTGCATGGCAGCTATGGCGCAGCCGGCTGGGAATGGGCCGAGATGCTGTAGATTTGGGCCCCAAAGGCAGGAGCCTGGTGGGCCAGCCTCCGCCCCACCACCCCCTACAAGGGGCCTCTCACGCGGGCTCGCCCATCAGTCCTCAGCACACTGATGGCTCCCGCCCGCCCGGGAGCTAGGCTTTAGATTTGCCTGTGAGGTCCCCTCGAGCTCTGGCATGTGATAATCATTAGGTGGGGCCATGGCAGGGGCCTCCCCTGGCTGCAGGGCAGGTATCAGAGGTACCTCCCAAAGTCCAGGTGGGCATCAGGGGCCTCCTTTGGGTGCAGTTGGGGCCAGGGCCCCTCCCCCAGGTGTGGGTTGCCATCCCTGCTAGGGGTGTCCCTGGGTGCAGGCAGGCATCGGAGCTGAGGATGCTCCCAGGCCAGCAGTTTCCTGGCACAGGCACTGCTCTGACGCAGACGGGGCTGCTGCCCAGGTCCCCACCCCTCTTTGCCCTTCATCCTGCCTGGTGAGGCTGCCAGCATTCCCAGGTCCAGCCACTTCTGGACAGAGCAGGGCCAGAGGCTGGGTGCGCCTGGGGGACGGGGTGCCACCCTCGCGGTCCTGGGGCCAAGGGCTGAGCAGGCCTAATCAGCACCTCACTGTGTCCCCAGCTTCCACAGGGTAAGAGCTCAGCAGTGGCGAAAGCCCCCAGAGCCCCCTCATTTGAGTCTCCGATGGGAGGGTGCCGCAGGGGCCCTAGGATCACCCCCAGTGCCCCAGCCACCTGTGATCACTGGCTTCTTCCTCCTTAAATTGCCCCAGGAGTCTAGTTATGTCCAATAGCACCTGTTCCTAGAGGATAACAGCCTACTACTACTGCTGGCTGATGGAGTCGGTCCGTCAGCTCAAGTGGTGCCATGGAGGCGAAGGGCCTGGATCCAAACCCTGGTGCTGACCCAGACACCAAAGGCAATGGTGGGGGGGGATTGTTTAAGGGGTGCACTGTCTAGGCTCCCCCTGGGAACGCGTCCTCGCTCAAGCTGGCCTGCCCATCCACACTCAGCAGCTGGCGGTAGCTCCAGCGGGGGTTTTGTGCCCCTGGCTAGCAGGAGAAGAGTGTCGCTGAGGGATGCAGCAGCTCCAATGGACCATGCAGCTGCCCCAGTTCCTGTCCCAATGGCCCCGCGCCTCAGGGAAAGCTCTCAGGGCAAGTCCCACATGGGGCCGTGGACCGTGAAGGTAGCAGGGATGCTAATGGGTCTAAGTCCCCCAGCCCCAGAGGCTGGGCAATGCCTGCGTGCTGTGTCTTCTGTGCCCTGACCCCGGGTACAACAGAGCCAGTGGAGAAGCCCCTGTGCCCACTAGGGGCCATGCATCGGGGGGCTTGCAAAAAGCCCGGCTGCGGAGCTGCGGCAGTGGAGACGCAGTGTAGGCTGGCATAGGGGAAGGGTGTCCCCCAGGGTCCCTTCCCCAGGACCGTTCATGGCTCCCCCCACAAAACTTGCAGGGCTCGTGCCCTGCTGGCTGGAGCCTACTGCAGCCCCTGCACGTTATTGGGTGTATTCCAGTAGCACATTTAGCCTAGCAGCATTAGGCGCTGTCTCGAACATAGGCAGAGCCCAGCCCTGCCCTGAAGCACTCCCCGTCTGACTAGCTAAAGGCTGGGGAGGGGAAATGGGCCAGAGACAGGGCCTTGCCCGGGGGTGCAGCAGGTCAGCCTACTGTGCTAGGCCGGGGGCTAGAAGCAGGTCTCCCAAGCCGCAGCGCATTTCTCTAACCACTGGGCCACCCTGCCCCCGTCCCGTCCCCCCTGCCTTTCTGCCGGGGCACAGGCTTTCTCTGGAGTGTGCAGGCGCCCAGCCCGCAGAGCCAGGCCTGGCCGGCCACCTTGAATGCCACGCACGGGCCTGCAAGCTCTCGCTGCGGAAGTGCCTGCGGCCCGGGCCTGGCCGATCAAAGCTAGATGCTGAGCAGCTGGTGCTAATGGAAGCCAGGCTGGGAAAGTGGATCCCAGGCCGATGGCAACGGGTGGGGGAGGGGCAGGACTGGGCGAGTCTCTTCCCTTGAGAGTCAGCCAGGGCTGCTGTTGAGGCCGACAGGAACAGAGCTTTGCAGAGCCCCTGGAACTGCTGTACACACTCAACAAAACCCTCACCTAGCACTGCAGTGCAGCCACCTCTGGGGTGGGGCAGGGGGATCACAGCAGTTGTTTAAGGCTCCAGGAGGTTATAGTAGAGGGGACAGCCAGTGGGCCCCATGGCTCCCAGGGTTACATTACACCTCAAGGCAGGATCATGTTGCTTGCAAAGGCAGCAGAGGCATCCGGCAACCGCCCACAGCTGAGAAGGTGCCCGCAGGCCAGACGCTTAAGGCTGGGAACAGCTTGGTTCCACCAGCCCCGCAGAGCAGCCCGTTAAGTTGGCCACAGGCTGGGGAGGTATCTGTGCTGCTGGGGTGTGATCCAAAGCCAAAGGGAGTCTTCCCAGTGACTTTGAGGGGCTGGGCAGCAGCCCCCTTTTGTCTACAGACGATGCAGGGAGGGAATGAACGGGGGCCCGGTGCTGACGCCTGCCCGATCAAACCCAGCCATGGCTGAATGCTCTGCCCTGCTCACAGGGCCAGGGGCTGTGTCCACTCAGCTGACAGTCTGGTGCCAAGGCTAGCGAGGGATCTGGGTGCCCGGCCGGTGTGGCAGTGGGCGACGTGGAGGAGGCTTTCCCTGCGGCTGCGGTGTTAGCCAGCCAGCCCCCACGAAGGGCGGGCATTGGCCTGCGTGCTGCAGCGATAACTGAGCTGTACACAGCCATGGCTGCTCTCCAGCGACCATCAACAGCCTCATGGTGCAGCTGAAGCACCGGAAGCCCTGAGGGGCTCCACCTGGATCCTTGCTCCCCCAACCCCCCGTCAGTCTCTTTGCTGATGGCCAAGGTGGCTGTGAGCCAAGAGAATCTCCCCTGGCACAGGCCGGGGCCTCGCTCAGGGCCCCCATCCTGGAAGGGGCCGGACACCCGCCGTGCCCACGGGAGTTGAAGGCACCAGGCTTCTGAGAAGGAACGACAGAGCGTCTGTCCCAGGCCTGGACATCACAGAGCGAAGCCGGTCGGCATCAGTCCAGCCGACGGCAAGGCCGCAGGTCTGTTAGCTGGGGCGTGCAGGTGCATGGGTCGATTGCATCCAGCTGTGAGCAGGAAGGGGCCCCAGACCTGGGTTAGCTGCGGGACGCGACTGGTGGGTCAGCGATGCTCATGGCAGCGGAAGTGACGCCGTAGGACAGCTGCAGACTCCTGGGGAGCCCATCCAAATGGCTACCCCTCTTGGCCAGTCCCAGCTGGAGCCGACTGCCAATGCTCGGCTCCCAGCTTGGGCAGCCACCTGTTGGAGATCACAGAGTCAATTGTCGTCAGAGCTGGGGGTACAACTCAGGAGTTCTGGCTCTGGGGCCTGTGCGCAGGACACTAGACCTGTGGGTCTCTGCCCCATCACCAGGCTCAGGATTTGAGAGGAGAACAATCGCCCTGAGTCGACTTGGCACCTGTTGCTATCTGGGCTCTTTGGAGCGAGCACAGGAGCTGTGGGGGAGGATTCTCACGTGTGATAGCAGAAGGCACTAAGTGGCGCTGTTACAGTGGCCCTAGCAGCGACAGCCGCGCAGGAAATGGCCTATTGGTAGCGTTGTGATGGGCGGTTTGGCTGAGAGCTGTAGCAAGCAGCAGGGAGTTCGCTCTCTGCCTCCATCTCTGTAACGAGGGCAGAGCTGCTTCCCGGGAACCGGGCACTGGTGTTTAGGCTGCGGTTCCTGAGTGAGGCGATTGCTTGTCTCGTTTGTGAGCCCCACCTGTTCCAGGACTGGGCGTAGAGTGTAAACAGAGACGTTGTATGTGTAAACTAACGCTCAGGCCATGCCATCTGCTGTCGTGCGGCCGGGGGGGGCTGTAGACTGGTGCCCTGGGATGGTGCGGCTGCTGGCCGGGGGTGGGTGGGGGCAGTCACGCTCTGCCTGCAAAGTCTCACATTTCCGAGTTAATCTGGTGGGCCCGCTCTGTCCGTCACTGAGGATTAAGGCTCCCATCTGCCGCGCAGGAATCCCTTTCAAGAGTCCAGGAATGCCGGAGTATTTTATGCTGGGGCTTGTTTCTGAGTTACAGGAGAATTGCTTTAGGGGAGGGACCAGATTCCTGGGGTGGGGAGGGATGGGCTGGGAGGAGCAGGGGGGCTGGTACTCCTGCCCCGAGGAGAAGGTGGGCTAGGTGGAGGGGTGCATGGCCCTAGTGGGGCTGGGAGGGGAATGCCCCTGAGGACAGAGGCTGGGGGAGGATGACCGGGCCTGAAGGGCACATCGATGGGGTTAGGAAGTTGGTGGCTGGAGGGGGCGCGAGGGAGATAGAGACAATAATTTTGAGTGGTGGGAACCACTCCCCCTCCCCTCATAGCCTTCAACCCATAAAGTGCCTCCTAATCAGGCTTCCTGCCCCCTTCTACCCTGCATGTCCCTGACTCGGCTTCCCGGAAGGCAAACTCGGCCTGGCCCGCTCAGCACTGGGGCCAAGGTGGCCGCTTGCCACCCCCTCTCCCACGCTCATGGCCCCGGCTTCTCTTGGGCGCGGAGCTGTTGCTGAGGGGTGGCAGCAGAGAGGGACGGACTCCACTAGGCGTGGCTGGGCTGTGACCCCGGGCAAGCAGCCATGTATGTAGTGAGAAGCTGTGGGCTCGGCTGGGCCTCCCTGCGGTGCCGCCCCCACCTTGCTGGCTGCAGGGAGAGTCTAACCCCCCGCCCCCGATAATGAGCTGGAACCATCCCCCGCCGTCAGCACAGCACAGGAGATCCAGGTGAGACGAGAGATGGGAATGGACCATGGTGCCTATTGCTGCCCGGCTCAGCCCAGACACAGTTCCCATCAACTGGGCCGTTTGTGACGGGAGTTGGATGGGTCTGAGCCTGTCCCCGCTGCCCGAGGAGCCAGGCACACAGGAATCTGCCCTCCCCCAGAGACCGGGCCTGCATGGTGTGATAGCAAACCGCGCCCTGCTGCTGCACAGACTGTATTTGTCCTACGAGCGGACAGAGGCCGTGAGTGGCTCCGGCCGTCTGTCCAGCACACAGGAATTCAGAGGCAAAAACGTGCCCAGGCATTTGAGACCTCTCCAGCCAGAAGCATTCACAGGCCCCATCGACCAGAGTCCCCCTTAGCGAGGAAACTGCTTTAAATTCAGTGCTGGGGAAGGAATGCCCAGATAACTGGATTTACCATCTCTTCCCCCACTCCCGTTATGAGACCTTCTGTGTCCCTCAACCGGACACGCAACTGGAGGGCCCCTGCGGTATGACTCAGCACTACCCCCTCGTGGTCACAGCTCCGTCATTCACTGCTTTCTCATTCCATCCACCTTGTTTGATGCTTTAAACAGCTGCTTGGAGATCCCAGGCCCTGTCGCCCTGATACTTGGGAGTTAAGTCACCAGTCACATGGTGCTGTCACTGAGGAGCTCAGGGGACAATACTTCACCTTCTGGGCTGCTCATTTCATAGAATCGTAGAACTGGGAGGCACCTCGAGAGGTCATCTAGTCCAGTCCCCTGCACTTGTGGCAGGACTAATTATCTCGACCATCCCTGGCAGGGGTTTGTCCAACCTGCTCTTAAAAATCCCCAAAGCTGGAGATTCCACAACCTTCCTAGGCAGTTTATTCCAGTGCTTAACCACCCTGACAGTTAGTAAGTTTTTCCTAATGTCGAACCTAAACCTCCCTTGCTGCAATTCAAGCCCATTGCTCTGTGTCCTATCCTCAGAGATTAAGAACAATAATTCTTCTCCTTCCTCCTTGTAACAATCTTTTAGGTACTTGAAAACTGCTATCATGTCCCCTCTCAGTCTTCTCTTCTCCAGCCCAAACACACACAATTCTTTCAATCTTCTCTCATAGGTCATGTTTTCTAGACCTTCAGTCATTTTTGTTGCTCTTCTCTGGACTTCTCCAATTTGTCCACATCTTTCCTGAAATGTAGCACCCAGAACTGGACACAATACTCCAGTTGAGGCCTAATCAGAGCAGAGCAGAGCAGAAGAATGACTTCTCATGTCTTGCTTACAACACTCCTGCTAATACAGCCCAGAATGATGTATGTATGTATGTATGTATGTTTGTTTTTTAAATGTTGACCCATATTTAGCTTGTGATCCACTATGATCCCCAGATCCCTTTCCACAGGACTCCTTCCTAGGCAGCCATTTCCCATTTTGTATGTGCGCAATTGGTTGTTCCTTCTGAAGTGGAGCACTTTGCATTTGTCCTTATTGAATTTCATCCTGTTTACTTCAGACCATTTCTCCAGTTTGTCCAGATCATTTTGTATTTTAATCCTATCCTCCAAAGCACTTGCAGCCCCTCCCAGCTTAGTATCGTCCACAAACTTTCTAAGTGTCTTCTCTATGCCATTATCTAAATCACTGATGAAGATATTGAACAGAACCGGACCCAGAACTGATCCCTGTGGAACTCCACTCGTTATGTCCTTCCAGCAGGACTGTGAAGCACTGATAACTACTCTCTGGGAATGGTTTTCCAACCAGTTTTGCACTCACCTTATAGCAGCACCATCTAGGTTGCATTTCCCTCATTTGTTTATGAGAAGGTCATATGAGAGAGTATCAAAAGCTTTAATAAAGTCATTTTCAAGGATCATTGTTCTCCACAGGGCCGTCCTAGCTATTCTGGGGCCCTACGCTACCCCCCTCAGCGGGGTGTGTGTGTAGGCCCCAGGCCTCTGCGGGAGGGAATTGGGGGGGGTCTGGCTTGGGGGCGGGGAGAAACACCTCCAAGCATTCACCAGCAGCTGGGGCCAGGCCGCTGCATTCCTGCCGCCGGTGAGTGCACCCCGGTGCTGCTGCACTCCTCAGGGAAGTGGGGGCGAGGCTGGGCAGGGGCCCTGGGGAAGAGCTGGAGCAGGGGCTGGAGCAGCTGCGTACTTTGCATATGGGTAAGGACGACCCTGGTTCTCCACCATCCTGACCTTCCCCCAAGGTTGAGAATCCAGCGACGCAATGGGACAGGCGGCAGTGCTGGGGGAACGGGTTAGAGATTAAAAGCTTCCATATGAAAAGAAAATGGAGGCTGTTTAATTTAGCAAGGGGGCAGGCAGAAGGTACTCAGAACAACAAATGGGACAGAGAAGACAGAGTACCTGGAAGTTCCCAATCTCTTATAATACAAGACAGACCAAGGTCAGTGGAATTGAAAGGCAGGCAGCAAGTTTAAAACTGATCCAAGGAAATAATTTTTAACCTAACATACAATTAGCCTGTGGGACTCACTGCCACATGACACAGACTTTAAGGGTTTAACAGTATTCAAATTTTCACACAGAATCCATGGCACATACATCCAGAGGCGCCAAAGATGACCCAGGTCACCTGGCTGCTCTTTCCTTTGTTTCAGTTTCATTTTCCTGTTGGCCATTTCCACACTCAAGGAATCAGGTTCTAATATCTGATGCCAAGGGAGCAGCATTTACCTCAAACCATTGCTGGACTGGATCCAATGTAAAGCATTTAAGGATACTCAGGCCCTGATTCAGCACATGCTTCGCCAGGTCAGGGCCTCAAGGTCTGAAAGTTGTTGTCTGAAGCCAGATTCACTTCTAATCCACAGAGGTGAATTCCTGCCCCGGTTGGAAGTGCAGAGTGTCAGTGCAGAGCTGAGGGGAGGGTTGAATGATCTCTGCTTGCCTTAAGCCAAAACACTGACTCACCAGCATGGAGCTGGCTCCATGCGATGGTTAACAGAGATTTCCCTTTATAGCTCAGCCCAACAGTCAGCTACTGTTGGCAGCAAGAATCTGCGGTTCGAGAGGGGAAGAGCCAGTAGCGTATTCAACCCAGCTCTCTGTAAATGCAGAATTCTTCCCTATGGGATGTTTTCTAGTGTCCAGCACTCCTGAGCGGTAGCCTTCTACTCCTCCCCACAGCTGGCGGTTCCAGCCTCATACGGCTCAGTGGTAACTCATTCTCCCTGCTACAGAACCCAAATCATCCCATTCCACCCACTTCTGCCTCCCCAAATGATTCCTGCTCCCTTCTTGGCCCCTACATCCTGGTCACTGTTGTGGTCCCAGCTTACACAGCTATCCACATGCGCTGCTATCCCTCAGAAATCCATCCCTTGGCGTTCTGATCCTATTCGTTGCCTTTGACCAAACTGGGCTCCTGATTGCCAGACTGAGGTGCAGTATTCCAGGCTCAGGGGCACTAGTGAGGGGGCAGCATATGGGCTTTGGATTCTACGTTTGTATCCAGCCTCTCCCCTTCCCCTGGAGCGTAAGGACAGATGTGTGGCAGTTGTTTTGGGTCACGAGGTCCCTCACTCGCTAGACAGCAGCAGTCCTCTCTGCCCCCACAGTCAGTGGGAAATCTAGAATATGAAAACGAGGCTACTTGGGTCAATGCTGCAGTCCACACAAGGCCCAGGACTCCACCCCAAGGCAATGAATAGGTGGCTGTCTAAGGACTACAAGAGCGGGGGAGACGGTGTGATCTGAGGGAGAGGGCACTGGCCAGGATGTCAGGAGGCTTGCGTTCTATTTCCTGGTTCTGCCACCAAGTCACCATGAGACTATGGAAAGTCAGTTACTCTGCCTCAGTTTCCCCACATGCAAAGCAGATGATGAGCCCCTGCTTGCTTGTAAACACTCTGGGATCCTTGGATGAGAACTGTAAGTGTTATTAACTGGTATGAAATCTATATCCTCTTTCTGCCTTACTTACGGGGAAGCACGTTGGCTCTCGGGGGGTTTCCACACTGCCACTGAAATATGCTGGCTGAGAAATATGCTGGCCATTTCAGTGCAATTGTTGCCAGCCATTCAAAAGCTGCGGGCTCCAGTCCTGCAGGGACTCCTGCACTGGCAGATACCTGTGCCGCCAGAGAAATCCCTTTGTAGTCAATGGGAAGCGTGAAGCTCCTTGCCACACAACAGTCATGAAAAAAAAGACTATCCCAAGCACAAAATCCACTCCCCTTCGCCATGATGATCATGAAAAAACTTGCCTTCTTCTTCCAACTCTGCTGCTGTGCCGGGGGGCTAGTGAGCAAGGCACCCGACTCGGGATCAGGAGAGCTGTGTTGTGTTCCTGGCTCCACACTGACCAGCCGCAAGGCACAGCAGCACCCTGTGCCCCTCCCATTCAGTATCTCTGTTTCCACTGTAAGCTCTTTGGGGCGGGCACTGCCTGTCACTGTACAGAGCCTAGCACAGTGGGGCCGGGATCTCTGCTGGGAGCGCTCCACAGTACTAATTTTGTCCTCTCTTGGACATGGAGGATGACACCAGTTACCGAGAGAAGCTGAAGTCCCGGTAGTGGTGTCTGTCACCAGTCCCACCGCTGTCTAGTTACATTCAGAAGGATTGGGAGAGCTTTGGCCATTCCCCTGGCTTGGCTCACAAGCGACTTGCAGGCCAAGGACATGCTTTCATTTCATTTCATTTTATTTTTTTAAATTTTTTTTACATAAAAAGTTCAGTAAAAATTGGATAAAGTAAAATGATTTAAGCAGTAAAATCAATCTTATCAACATAGCACAAGGCCTGCCAGAAACCCAGAGGCTGCCTGTTCCTGAATATTTACATGACAACAGATTAACCTTGCAGGAGAACAAAAAAAAACAAACCAAAACTATCCTTACAAAGTGTTCCCGTGATATCAGCACGTGTCGGGCTAAAAGCAAAAAAAAAATTATCAATATATTCACATATACGTTAAAATATAATACAGATCTCGGGGACACAAGATGTGCGCATGGGTCAGTGCGCCAAACAGCACCGCCAGATTTGAGACCCGGGTTTGCCTGCGAAGAGGAAGAGGATGGAAGGAGCTGTCTCCACTCCGCGTCGCCCTCCTCACTCCCAAACAGCGGGCAACTGCTTCATTTCATACAGAAACAGGGACATTTCTGTCAAAGAATAGGCAGGGTCGGGTCAGAACTGAGAGAGTCCCGTCCAAGCCAACAGCCTCCAAGGTTAGCGGGGAGGATTCCTTCTCATCAGGTCCAAAAAGGCTGGATCGCTCCTTCCAAAGGTTAGAGGTGGTTATTCTAAATCCGTGTCCTCTTTGGGCTTGTAAACTGCCCCAAACTTCTGCATGTATTTCTTAATGTACTCCTTAGTTTTGTGCTTCACGTTCTCATTGCACTCCAGATCCTCTGGGTTCTTGCAGTATTTCAGCTCCTTGTTCATCACACCATGAGTCAGCTGGAAAGGAAGCAAGAAATACAAAGGTTATTCACTGATCTAGGAAGCTGGAAGGCACCTGGAAGGATTTCATACACGTGGGGATGGCTGATATGGAAAGGGGGACTTTCCTATGAGTGGAAGCAGTGATTTTTGGACAAGCTATTCTGCTATCTAATGGGGTAATGGAATGAGCTGGCACTCCGGAAATACTGCTCCGATCTACCCTCCCTCATCATAAAAGAACAAGGGAAAATCCAGTGAAATTGAAAGGCTGCAAAAGTTTAAGCTAGAAAGAAATCCTCTCTTACACAATGAATAATTCACCTGTGGAACTCCTTGCCACTAGATATAAGTGAGTCCAATAGCATAGTGGGATTCCAAAAGGATTACATATGAACATGGGTAAGGAGAATATCTGCAATTACATTAGACAGAACAAAACCCCCTCGCTGCCCTAGAACCAACTGAGCCACTGAGGGGAGCTAGGAAGAAACTTCCCCTCCTGGAAAGTTGTCAGACAACTGACCAAAACAGCATTTTCTCCTTCCTCAAGCAGCTGGCACTGCTGGCCACTGTCAGACAGGCTTGCAGGCCAGACGCACCACAGTTCTACTCCTATCTTCAGGTGTGGCATGGTGCTTTGGCAACCCAGGAAGTGACTGAAAGGAAGTGCCCTGAGCATCCCTTTCCAGCAGCATGTTTGCTTGTCACATGCTTGTGGACTGGGTGCAGGTGTGGGTGAAGCTAGGCATTTGTGATCCAGCCACCTAGGAGCAGAGAAGGCCCAGAGGGTGCAGGCAGGTTAAGCCCCAAAGGTTGTTAGAAAACCACATCCATCTCTGCATTAGCTCCCCCAGAACATGTTGGGCCTTCCAAGCACAGCACCAGGAACGACAGCTTCTTTGGGGTTACTGAGTGGAAAACCATTCCTGTGTTTGTTTTAACCCCGTGTGCAGAGATGCTGTAATAAAGCCAAGGTACCTTGCGTGCTAAGTGTTTGAAGTCCTCCGTTGTGGTTATCCTTCCTACTTTGCAGTCAGGTTTGCGGTAGGGGTTCAGGCACTGCACGATGAACTGAGACATCTGGAGATGGGAAGGAGACACACTGGTAAACGGGAGCGCTTCATGCCACTGCCGATTAGCTCCTGACAGTTCTGTGCCCAGGAACATTTGCCGGAAGGGGTAAAACCCATCCCTCCAAACCTCCTCCCACACGACATTTGTGCTTTCACAATAGTGAATTTAAAGGCAACTGTCAATAGAGCTCCAAGCTAGTGTTAAAGTTAAAGCTTCTTGGTGGAGACTAAGGGACAGATCCCACCTCCCACTCACACCAGCAGCGACTAAGAAAAGACCAAGTTTCAGTGCGCTCAGTCATGTTGTAGATTTGTGGCAGCTGCCATCTTTCGCTGACAGACTGGGTGGATTGACCAGGGACCTTCACAGCTAAAAGCCTATAGCTCAAGGCAAAGGGCTATGGCTCTGTAACAACTCATATCCTCTGCATGCGGGCACAGAAGAGGGCCTAAGCCACACCAACAGCAGTGGGTTACATACTCTCTTGCTGAGTAATTGTTACACCATTTCCCTAAGGCCACCTATATTTTCTTCTTATAGCTATTCCTCGCTCAACACGCATGCTCCACGCACGATAAGCACACGCAGAAGCCCAGCTAGAACAGTGAGCTAGCTTTTGAAAAGCAACCAACTCACGTTATTACACAGAAATGTAACCATGGACCCAATCCTGGACTCCGTCCCCAGGCAAAGCTCCCTTTCCTTCTGTAAGAGTTCAGGCTGAATAAGGTGGACAGGATGGGCCCTCTGTATGCGACCTGCAGGGTTATGAGTATCTACAGTCCCGGAGACTTTACATCCCACCTGTCCTGCAGGATGGGCGCTGGGTTTTTCCTTTAATACGGTAACTCAGGGCTATTGACAGGTATTCAGCCTGCAGACAGAGGAGTCTCATTCGATCATGACACAGTCACTTCCAGAAGTGCGGCCTACCTTACCATACTGCATGGGAAACGGCTCCTCTGCTCCTGCTCAGCTGCAGCGAGTCCATCTCATGAGACTCCCCTTCCCACAGCTCTGAGCCACCTTTATGCCCCAAGAAGAACCTTAGGCAGGGAGTGTTCTACTGTCCTGGGTCCTTCACTCTGCCTGCCCTGAAGGGTGAATTCCACTGGGGTGCTATAAAGCGACCCTCCCTTCCTGAGAGAGACACATTGCGCTGAAATCCTATCCCATTTAAGTCATTGTCAGCTTCCTCATTGGCTTCAGTGGGTCTAGCACTTCCCTCTGGGGACTCTTAAGGCTCCAAGACTGCGTGTATAGTAGCTGGTCTAAGAGATTATTGAATTATGAGCCCAAGTAAAGACTCAGACTCAGGTCTTCCGCAAAGGACAGGACAGTCTGCTGACCTCCAGCCCCTGGCTCTAGAAAGCCTGTCTCAAAACCCTTACCTCTTTCCTGAACACTTCTTTGCTCTTCTTAGCCAGCTCACTCGAAGTGTCAGCTTCTGCTGTTTTGGGTTTTTTGGAAGACTGTGGGGGAGAAAGAAGTTGAACTGTCACTTTCTGGTTTATAAACACAAAATACAAACCAAACCGAGATGGTCCCACGCTGCTGCAACACGAGAGACATTTCCCCATTCCCACTGCTGACATGACAAGAATGTGGGGCTAGCCCAACAGCCTCACTTCCAAGTAATTTTGAAGAGTAAGAATTCCGAGGACAAGGGAGGGTTATCACGTACCGTAGAAGTCACTCATCATTCCTGGAGCACACGACTGAGCCCGCATGTCTTTTGAGAGTTAGAAGCCTGCTCTGCTTCTGCATTAAGACTCCTTGTGCTCATCTGCAAGGCTCTGTATCAGCCTGCACCTCAGCTCTCCTTGCCCTCTACCCTAAGCCTTGGCCACTCCTCTTAGAGGGCTTGTCTACACAGGGAAATTGACTGGCGTAGCTACAGCACATTATTTACTCCAGTACGGCTCTGCTGGTGTAAGTCCGCTACGTAGACAAGCCCTCAGGCTCTTTTCTTTCACCCACTTGCAATTCACTGCCGATAAACATCCTACTCTTCTCCAGAGATCTCAAGACTCACTGCTGCTGGCTCACTTTCCATCGCTATTCTTGGCTTCGGAGCTAGTTGTTCTCTCACTCGTGCCTGACCACACTGAAAACAAGAAAGCACAAAATCGTAATAAAATGGATGATCCTTGCAAATAGCTCATTTCCTCCTACCCATTTATTTGCCCAGCTTCCCCTCCTCCATGTCCTGTTCTGATGTGCTCTAACTCAGCATATGAGCTCCTCAAGCCAGGAAACTGATTTTCTCTTTTCTCCAGGGTGCTATATAAATAATTACCGCCCAAAAGCGAAGAGAACATTAAGGTTGCAGAGTCAAGCACTTGAAAGTCTGTAAATGAAGGAATTAAGGAAAAGAGAGTACGTGATCAGGTAATTAAAAATGGTACTATAACATATATGCACAAGGTGACTGAATCAACACGGCACAGACGACCTTCATTTGGCCCCCTTGCATGTACATTATGGTACAGTCTAATTACATGATCACAAACTTTTTCCTTAATTCTGGCATTTCCTGACTCATGCGGGCTTGACTTTGCAACTTCAATGTTTTTAACAATTTTGTAATTTCCGACTTAAACAAAACAAAACAAAATTTCTGTTTATTGCGTGGAACCATATTGACCCCCAACTCGAGTCATTGGCAAGGTTCAGATCATTAGATCCGCAGCATAGTCCTCTACCATTTGAGTGAACAGAATAACTGGTAGCAGTAGTAGGTGGTTAACTTCTATGTGGGTCAGGCAGGTGGATGAGAGAGACACTTTGCCAGTCAGTTTCACAGCCATTTGTCACTAGCTTGCCTCTCACCCCCATAGATCCTCTGCCTCTGCTCCTATTCCAACCCGTTCTCCTCACCCTCTGGCTTCTGCAACCTGCTGCTTCTAGTCTCCCTCTGCATTTGAGTCAGGATGTTTCCTCCTCCTCCTCTTCCATGCTGCCTGTGCGCCAGCAACAGGAGCACAGACACACTGCTTTCAGTTCTGGTGCCCAGTGCCACAGCAGCCGCAGCAAGTTCAGCATGCTCAGTGCAGACACCATTGACTGCCAAACTGAAATCTCTGCAGAGCACATGAAAACCAAGATTTTTCCCGACGTTCATAAATAACTTCAGAGGCCAAATCTGCTCTTTGTATTCCCTCTCAAGGGAAAAGAGAGTTACCTGTTCCGTCACTGGCGTTCTTCGAGATGTGTTGCTCATGTCTATTCCACAGTAGGTGTGCGTGCTCGCCACGGGCACCGGTGCCGGAAGTTTTTCCCCTAGCAGGACCCGTACTGGGGGAGCACTGCTGCAACCCCTGGAGTGGTGCCTCTATAGCACGCTATAAGGGGAGCTGCATGCTCCCCCCACCCTCGGTTCCTTCTTGCTGGACAACTCTGACAGAGGGGAAGGAGGGCAGGCTGTGGAATAGACATAGGCAACACATCTCGAAGAATGCCAGTTATGGAACAAGTAACTGTCTTTTATTCTTCGAGTGCTTGCTCATGTGTATTCCACAGTAGGTGATTCCAAGCTATATCTGTTGGCAGTGAGCAGTGAGTTACGAGTTCCCAGGACGCAGTACTGCTCTGCCGAACCTGGCGTCATCCCTAGTTTGGGAGATGATTGTATAAAGTGAAGTAAACGTGTGAGCTGAGGCCCACATGGCCGCCCTACAGATGTCTTGGATAGGGACATGAGCTACGTAGGTAGCCGATGAGGCCTAAGCCCTCATTGAGTGCACCCTGATGATCGGTGGTAAGGGAACCCCTGCCAGATCATAGCACATACGTATGCACAAGGTGATCCAGGGGGAAAGACGCTGGGTGGACATTGGTTGCTCCTTCACACACTCGGCCAAGGCAACAAAAAGTTGTGAGGATTTCCGGAACGGCTTGGTCCAATCCAGATAAAAAGCCAGTGCCCTACGCACATTGAGCCTGTGGAGGTGGCATTCCTCGTTGGAGGAACGGGGCTTACGACAGAGCATGGGAAGAAAGATGTTCTGTTCCATATGAAAGGTGGACACTACCTTTGGGAGAAATGCCGGATGTGGTTGAAGCTGGACTTTATCCATGTGGAAGACCATATATGGGGGTTCCGAGGTCAGGGCTCTGAATTCAGAGACACGACGGGCCAAAGTGATTGCTACAAGGAAGGCTACCTTCCATGAGAGGTCAGACCAGGAACATATGGCCAAGGGTTTAAAGGGAGGCCCTGGGAGGCAGGACACCACCAGGTTTAGGTCCCATTGTGGCACAGGGAGTCTAGCATAAGGGAATGAATGGTCAAGGTCTCTCAGGAAGCGGGAGGTCATAGTATGGGAGAAGACCAGCCTCTCCCCTTTCCTTCTCTTGGCACTGCTGCAAGGTGGAGCCCTTCCCCTGCTTCTTGGAAGGGGAGCGGTGCCGACTGGGGGAGGGGGCCTCACTGTGCACCGGTGACGCGGTACCGAGCACCGAGTCCGCTCGGCGTGCCGGAGTTGGGGCTAGCGCCGATTCCATAAGGAGAGCTTGAAGCCTGATGTCCCTCTCCTTCTTAGTCTGCGGTTTGAATGACCTGCAGATCTTGCAGCGTTCACTCACGTGAGTTTCGCCCTAGCAGCGGAGACACTCAGCATGCGGATCACTCCTTGGCATGGAACGGCGACAGGAGTCGCACGACTTGAAACCTGGGGCACAAGGCATGCTCTGAGCCCACTCTAACAACTGAAAACTACTAACTCTAGCAAACGGTACCACTAAGGTCAATTAGACAGGCTGCAGCAGAGCTGAAGCACAAAGTTCCGACCACCTTCACTGGCAGCAAGGAGGACCTCAGGGTGGGGGGAGCACGCAGCTCCCCTTATAGCGTGATATAGAGGCGCCATTCCAGGGGTCGCAGCGGTGCTCCCCCAGTACGGGGACTGCTAAGGGAAAAACTTCTGGCACCGGTGCATGTAGAGAGCACATGCACCTACTGTGGAATATACATAGGGTGACCAGATCACCCAGGTCAAATATTGGGGACGCGGGGGGGGGGGGGGGGGGGGGGGGGGGGGGAGAAGAAGGGAAATAAAATGGCAGCAGAGCAAAAAAACAAAAAACAAAAAAAAAAACCCGCCTCACCCTTGATTCCTCCTCCATCCGCAAGCGCTGGAGGGAGGCCTGGGAGACTCAGGGGAGTGCGGGGCCGGGGTGAGTGTGAGTTCGGCCTGGCCCCAAACAGGCAGAACTCGGGCACGGTACCTGGAGGGAGAGTAGGGGGTGGCCTGCGGGGCCAGGCGGCGCTGTTCTCCCCACCTGGGCAGCAGGACTCGGGAACAGCCGCTGCTGCAGCTCTCACTGCCACACGGGGAGGAAGCGGCTGCTGGCCAAGCTCAGTGGCTGCGGCTCTGGTGCCCGGGCCCAAACCTGGGCCTGCTGCAGGGACCCAGCGCGCAAGCTGCACCCAGCCCCTGGCCAGTCGCATCTGAGCTGGCTGCCGAGCTGGTGCAATCCCACGGGCGGCCCCGGAGTGGGGGCAGCAGGCCCCAGCTCCCCCCATCCCGCTCGGGTCCCGCAGGGGAACGAACGGGGCTGGGCTGCCAATGCCTCTGCCGTGGGATTGCACCAGCTGGGCAGCCAGCCCAGACGCAACTGGCCAGGGGCTGGGAGCAGCGTACGCGCTGCTGGGTCTCCGCAGCAGACCCGGGCGGTTCTGGCCCGGGCGCCAAAGCCGCAGCCACCGAGCACCACGTGCTTGGCCACTTCCTTCCCCTGCTGCAGTGGGAGCTGCGGCTGCTCCCGAGTCCTGCTGCCCAGGTGGGGAGAACAGCTGCCGCCTGGCCCCACGGGCCACCCCCTACTCTCCCTCCAGGTACCGCGCCTGAGTCCTGCCTGCTCGGGGCCAGGCCGGACTCACACTCACCCCGGCCCCGCGCTCCCCTGAGTCTCCTGGGCAAGGAGTGCTTGGCAAGAGGCGGGGATTTGGGGAGGGAGCCAATGGGGGACGGAGGGGGAGGGCACGAGCCCTTCTGGGCTCCGGAGCCTTTGTTTGTCCAGTGTCCCGACCTAACATTGGTTAGGATGTGGGACAAACAAGCAAATATTGGGACAGTCCCGATGAAATCGGGACGTCTGGTCAAACTAAATACACATGAGCAATCGCTCGAAGAAGAACAATATCTTCTTTAGGCATCGGCAGCACTAGCAGAGACAAAATTTCTTTGGCCGCCTGGAAGGCATCAGGTGCCAGGGACCAGCACTACTGCCCAGCATGGCAGGTGGGTCCCGGAGGGTGCTCGATAGTCTGAACAGCGATGCTGGTGCCTGGCTGAGCTCCAGAGATGACAAGCTGCCCTGTGCTGGTCTTTGCTCTTCTCCAGACTCCCCCTTCCCTTACAGGGCATCGGGGAGCACCCTCTCCCGGTGTGCCTTCTCTGCTTCTTAGCAGTCCCCGGGAATGGAGATCGGTGCCGGGCAGACGTCGGTGCCGATGGCGCACTTCGCACGGATGCTGGTGCTTGGCACCGAGTCCAAATGGGCTGGCCTCATGAGGAACGCTGTTAAACTTATGTCCCGTTTCCTCTTGGTTCGCAGCTGGAAGCTTTTACAGATGCGAAACTTGTTGCAGACATGGGTTCCCCCCAGACACTTTAAGCAACTCTGACAGGGATTGCTGTTGGGCATAGGTTTCTTGCAGCACTCACAATGTATGAAGCCCAGGGACCGGGGCATGCCCCATCCCAGGGCTAAGTCCCTTAAGGGACTAACTAACCTCTCTCTCTAACTACTCTAAGAAAACTAAGAACTACAAGAACTACTTCTGACAACTATGTACACTTAAACAGAAAAGAGAGAACCACTGGTAGATTTGCTTGCCAAGAGAACATTCCAGCACCGTTACTGGAGTTAAAAAGGAACTGAAGGGAGGAGGTGCTGGCTGCACCCCTTATACCAGTGCATGGGCATGCGACTCTAGAAGGCACCAGAGCTGGTCCTCTATGGATACTGCTGAGGGAAAAGCTTCCAGCACCGGTGCATGTGGCAAGCACACACACCTAACACGGAATGGACACTAGCAAGCACTCAAAGAAGAACACCACATTTTCTCTTTTCTCGTTTTCAGAAGTGGCTGAACCATCTTAGCTGAAACTTTCAAAAATAATTCAGCCTATAGCAGTCACTCAGCACTGAAAGCTTCATCTCAAACAGTTAAAGGTTGGCAAAAGTTATAAACAACTGAAAACAGGGTCTTATAACAATGTTAGCCAACCTGAACTTTAGGAACAGCTAGCACTCTGCCTGTAATAAATGGCAGATCTATTACACTAACAATGAACATCACTATGATTCCAAGGGGAAATACTGCCCTGTTTCAAAGGGTCTTGTGCTCAGGAGCACACACATATATTCATTCTGTTAACAGCTTGGAAGTCCCCTTCTGTACAATCTGAGGCAACAGTTTTCAGTATTGCCTTTCGTACTACAGGACACCCAGGAGACACAGTAGTGGAAATATCCATAGGGAATTGAAGACTGGACCAGAAAACTCCAGGAAACCACATGCCCCTTATGGCATACATTTTTCAGTGGAATGTGAACCTGGTTTCCCCGCTAATGGATTACTTTCAAGTAGCAAGAGGAGCCTACGATTGCTGTTGCATTGGTGAAGCATGCCAGGTTCAAGTCTGCTATTAAGAAAATCCGTGCAGGACACGCTGATTCTATGCAAACTCCTCTGTTGCAGTGGCACTGGAACTTTGGAAATGCTTTGCTGTGTTGGAGGGAAAAGGCAGCAATGAGTAACAGAGCAGAGAAGGCTCGGGAGAAAATCCTCCCACTCCCACAAACCAAGGTTTGTCTACACGGGACATTAGAGTGCAGCAAGCCAGCGTGTGACCCTACAGCGCACTAGCCGTAACGTCCCATGTGGACACTGCTAAAGTGCACTACAAGTTCTATAGTGCACTTCGAGGCACTCCAGTTTCACAACAGCAGTACATCAAAGTATACTGAAGTACTTTCAGTGCATTGCATCCCATGTGGACACTGCTACAGCTGCGTGACAGGCTAAAGCACTGTAGATTCACACCTGGGTTTCCCACACACCAATATCCCATGTAGACAAGCTCACATTCTCCATGGAAAAAGCTAAAATTTGCAAGCCTGGCTACTTGAAAACAACTGGTTAATTCAAGGAGTCCTAATTCAGGTTATCTATGGATTACTGCAGTTGGCATTATTAGTGCTCAAGTAGGTTTATCTAGAGAATAGCAGGAGGAAATGGGAGGTTTTTTCCTCATTTTATTTCATTCGTGTTAACGTGCTGTTACGAATGCAATAATGATTCTGTAACTTTCTTCCCCTTAACCTTCAGCACCATGGCTCCTTTCGTTTCTGGTGCTTAAAGCTCTTCTCATTGTTTCCAGGATGGGTCTGCCCCACTTCTTAAATACTTCACCCCATATTTCTGTGGAAGGGAGAGATGTTAATACGTGAAGCTATTAGACAGCACTGGCTTACAATCTGCAAACTACACAAATCTGTAGGGTGCATTATCTTATGATAAATGTTTCTGAAGTTTTGTTTTTAAAGGGATGTTATGTTATACAAATGCTCACATGGCTCTCCCTTTGAAATCAATGGAACTATTCATTGAGACACTACCTAACGCTATCTTAGAAAAAGGACTGAAGAAATGGATTAGATGGCATGTAAACTACATCTAAACTGCCCAGGTTTAATACAACCTCCAGCTGCCTTAAATACTTTATGTAGCACTCAACTCTCATGCATTATATTTTCAAACAAGTGGCATCATTCTGTGCATGACACTACCAGGAAGAAAAACTATTTATTATTTTATAGGACCAGGTGTGCTAGGCTCTTCATAATACAGGGAGAGAACCCAGTGCCTGCTTGGAGGTTTGCAGGTGCTTGACACAACCAAGTAGGGACAACAAACAGTAGTGAGGAATGGGGCAGGGAAGGGTGAGGATTATACAGCAATAAGACCACATGGTTATTTGGACTGGTCATGCTCATCCCTCATGGAGGTTCGATTACCAGGTTGTTCGGTTTTTGGGAGGTTTCTTTTGTTTTAAAGTTAGCGGTTATCAGAAATTATGGCGTCATTATGGGCACTGCAGACATCCTGCAGTTAACCCGGGGCCTCTGCCTAGTCACTCGGTCAGCAGTTCTGCAGAAAAGGACCTGGGATTACAGTGGACAAGAAGCTGGATATGAGTCAACAGTGTGCCCTTGTTGCCAAGAAGGCCAAAGACATTTTGGGCTATATAAGCAGGGGCACTGCCAGCAGATCAAGGGACGTGATCATTCCCCTCTATTCGACATTGGTGAGGCCTCATCTGGAGTACTGTGTCCAGTTTTGGGCTCCACACTACAAGAAGGATGTGGAAAAACTGGAGAGTCCAGCGGCAGGCAACAAAAATGATTAGGGGGCTGGAGCACGTGACTTATGAGGAGAGGCTGAGGGAACTGGGATTGTTTAGTCTGCAGAAGAGAAGAATGAGCGGGGATTTGATAGCTGCTTTCAACTACTTGAAAGGGGGATACAAAGAGGATGGAGCTTGGCTAGTCTCAGTGGTGGCAGATGACAGAACAAGGAGCAATGGTCTCAAGTTGAGGTGGGGGAGGTCTAGGTTGGATATTAGGAAACACTTTCACTAGGAGGGTGGTGAAGCACTGGAATGGGTTACCTAGGGAAGTGGTGGAATCTCCTTCCTTTGAAGTTTTTAAGGCCCGGCTTGACAAAGCCCTGTCTGGGATGATTTAGTTGGGGATTGGTCCTGCTTTGAGCAGGGGGCTGGACTTGATGACCTCCTGAGGTCCCTTCCAACCCCGATCTTCTATGATTCTATGATACTCTCACCCCACTGAAATCTAAAAAAGCTGAAATGCAAACTAGATACACAAGAATCACCCCACCCATTACCAAAGGGCAGCTACCACAGGGATAAAATGCAGCAGCTGTAACTGCACAAGGCAACGCTACCCAACAGTCTAGGGGAGATGGTGATGAAGAATGGGGTACTCAGTTGAAATTGCCAGGGTCATTTAGGGAGAGAGATTTCTCCAGCTGGAATTTGACCAGGGCACCCAGATTAATATGCATTTTCTTACATTCCTAATTCAGGATAGGAGTTCCCAGCTTCACTCTGGCATGCTCAGAATCCCACCCAGATGGCTCACTAGAAATCCTGTGCTAGGAATAGCTAGAGTAGATCCAGGAGTATCATATGTACTTGTTTACTCTCACTATATAAATACATCTGAAAGTGTGTGATATCTGACTGGAGAGTGGTGAATGCTTTTAAGCCAACTCAATGGTGCAACTCAGTTGTAAACGAAGGGTAGAGTTTGAACTCTGGGCTCACAAAGCAGTGGGAGCCGGGAGCGTCTCAGACATGCTCAGTTCCTCACGTGCAACAAACTGGTGACAGAAGGATGCTTTGTGGAAAATGTGAGACATTTTAGTTTGCATTGTGGCACTTTGGGGGATGGGAGAGGCTGGTGGCTCATAGGCAAGCAAAACAAACTGGACCAAATTGGAGCAATGTGTCCTGAAATGCTACACAAGGAGTTCTTTGACTCCACCTGTTTTCTCCCTTCTAGTCTGTGAAGGGACAATCAATCTGTTGACATAAGCTCTTAAAAACTTAAAAATGAGAGCTCACAGTCTGAAATATCAGGCTGCCATATGGAAAAATCACATTTCATTGCAGCACCAGGATCCAATATTAATGGGTATGGCACACAGCCAGCTTATACTGCATTTTATATCAGCGCTCGCACAAAGACATGGGAAGTCAGACTGGCGCGCTCTCAGACATTTGGCAGGGCCATTTTCATTTCATTTTACATCCCCGTAAATCTGATGTGCTGAGACAGAGCTGGCCTTGAGGGAGTTGTGAATCACCCGGAAAGAGAAGTAAAGGAGATGCAGTATGTAACAAGCACGTTTTATCTCCGCAGTTTTTTTCTTTTCTTTTCTTTTTTTTTAAATACATGGGGTGCTGGAGTCTAGTTTGCTTTGGGTCTGTTCGGTCAAAGTCCAGCTTTATCCACTCTTCTAACCAAACCAGGATATTAGACAGTAGCTGCCAGTCATTTATTAGCAAAGTAGTGCCAAAAATACCTTCGGAAAGGGCCTAGCTAAATCTTCTTGATTTTACATTCGACATGGACATCATCAGGACTAGTTAATCACTCAAAAGCAAAATAGGATTTTCAGATGAGTTTAATTAACGGTCCTGTAAAGTTAATATGGCCTAATGATAAAAATCAGAGCTTTGGAGCAGATCTTTACCTTCAGTTGCATCTGTTCCTCTCTATTTCCTTAAAAAGTAACACTTGCTGGTTTTAGTCTGGGATCTCCTGCCAATTAAAATTTAGATGACAGAAGCAAGAAACAGGTAAGTTTTTAATAACCCATGCACTGCTTTAATCAGTTTAAGTAGTACATAATGCAAACTGGTCCTGTCCGTCATATACAATACTATAAGACTCAGATTTGTTGAAATTCAAAGATGTAGCTACAGTTGCATTTGGCAAGTTCCAGTGGACACTATCCCATTACCTATTTGAACTAATAAGTGATGAGGTTGAGGTTTTAAATGCCTGTTTTGCTTCAGTTTTCATGGTTAATGGTGATCAGATACTCAAAAAATTAATACTAAGAACAAAGGGGAGGGGATGCAAGACAAAACAAAGAGAGAACAAAATGAAGAATATTCAGATTAGCTAAATATATTTAAATTGGCAGGGCCTGGTGAAATTCATCCTAGGGTACTTATGGAACTAGTTGAAGCAATCTCAAAACCATTAGCAATGATCTTTGAGAACTCATGGAGGACTGTTGAGGTCCTAGCGGATGGGAGAAGGGCAAAAATAGGACCCATCTTTAAAAAGGGGAACTAAGAGGAATTACAGACCAGTCAGCCTAACTTTGATACCTGGAAAAATACTGGAACAAATTACTAACAACCCATTTGTAAGAATCTAGAGAATAACAGGTTATAAGGAGTAGCCAGCATGGATTGTCAAAAACAAATCATGCCAAACTAACCCAATTTCCTTCTTTGACAGAGTTCTGGCCTCGTGGATTGGCAGGGAGAGGAGCATGAAAGGGAAGCAGTAGACGTGATATATTTTGATTTTAGTAAGGTTTTTGACACAGACGCACATGACATTGTCATAAGCAAACCAGGGAAATGCAGTCTAGATGAAATAACTGTAAGGTGGTGCACAACTGGTTGCAAGACTGTACTCAAGGAGTAGTTATCAATAGTTTGCTGTCAAACTGGGAGGGTGTATCTAGGAAGGTCTTGTGGGGGGGTCAATCTTGAGTCTGATATTATTCAATATTTTCATTAATGACTTGGATAATGGAGTAGAGAGTATGCTTATGAAGTTTGTGGATGACACCAAATTGGGAGAGGTTGCAAGCACTTTGGATGACAGGATTAGAATTCAAAATGACCATGATAAATTAGAGAACTGGTCTGAAAACAAGATGAACTTCAAAGACAACTTCAAAATACCTTACTTGGAAAGGGGAAAAAAAATCAAATGCACAGCTACAAAATCGGGAATATAACTAACAGCTGAAAAGCATCTGGGAGTTGTAATGGATCACAAATTGAATACGAAGCAACAATGCAAGGCAATTGTGAAAAAGGCTGATATTCTGCAGTGTATTAATAGGAGCGTCATATGCAAGACATGGAGGCAACTGTCCTGCTCTGCACTTGGCACTAGTGGGGCCTCAGCTGGAGTAGTGTACAATTCTGGGCATCACATTTAAGGAAAGATGTGGACAAACTGAAGAGAGTCCAGAGAAGAGCAACTAAAATGACAGGTTTGGAAAACCTGACCTATGAGGAAAGAGGGAAAAAATGGACATGTTTAGTCTTGAGAAAAGATTGAGGGGGACCTGATGACAGTCTTCAGCTATGTTAAGGGCAGTTATAAAGAGGACAGTGATCCTACTAAGGAGAGGGCAAGAATAATGGGCGTAATCTGTAGCAACAGAGATTTAGGTTAGATATTAGGAAAAGATTTCTGTCTATAAGGGTAATTCAGCACTGGAACAAGCTTCCAAGGGAAGTTGTGGAATCCCCCTTAGTGGAAGTTTTCAACAACAGGTTGGACAAACACCTATCAGGGATGGTTGAGATTTACTTGTCCTACCTCAGTGCAGAAAGCTGGATTTGGTGACATCTCAAGGTCTCTTCCTGTCCTATATTTCTATGATTTTATTTCTTAGATGCATGAACACTGCTTGCTTGATGGAAGAACAAAGATAAACAAGACAAGAATCACCACAGCCCTGAAGATATTGATTTGACATTTCTAAGGCCATGGCTACACTGGCGCTTTACAGCGCTGCAACTTTCTCGCTCAGGGGTGTGAAAAAAAATACCCCCCCGAGCGCTGCAAGATACAGCGCTGTAAAGCACCAATGTAAACAGTGCCGCAGCGCTGGGAGCACGGCTCCCAGCGCTGCAAGCTAAACCCCATGAGCAGGTGGAGTACGTACAGAGCTGGGAGAGTTCTCTCCCAGCACTGGCGCTGCGACTACACTCACGCTTCAAAGCGTTGCCGTGGCAGCGCTTTGAAGTTTCGAGCATAGCCATACCCTAAGAGTATTCTGATGTGAAAAGAGGGAGGGAGCCAGCCAGCCAGACTGAATCACCACCCAGTATACTGTTCTTTACATTACAGTGCAGTAATTAAGGCAGTTTCTGAGCAGGCCATGCTGTCAAACAGTGACCAAAAGCCACTGGTCTCCTCCAGTCCCTTGCTGACGCACCCAGCTGTGAAAGTAATGCAATGCAATATTAATATCTACTCCACACGGAAGGCAACAAAAACCACTGCTCCTGCCAATCTTGCTCTACATGTGAGTAACTCTTAGGCCTGCAGCAGTTCCCTTGCCTGGGATCATTCTTCTGAGCGTAAGCAGATTATTACAAACATGAGACTCACCCCATTTTGGCAAGGGCCATATAGATACTGGAGAACCAGCAGGTCTGACTACACAATCCTACCTCCATGTTGCGCAGATGTTATGCTGACAACACAGTTTACCGTCTGAATTACACAACAGTGGAGGTGAGCTCAGGGAATAATAAATAGACAGTCAAATACTTCAGCCTTAATTTCTCCTGCTAGTAAATGACTAACATTTTCTCTTGCTCAGCGCACCCTTTCCTACAATGCCCACCAGCACCAGCACATCCCTGTCTTTTAATAGATTTGTAAGCATGTTAAGTGAAAAATCAGCTTGTACGTCACACAGGAAGGAATGGTAGAACATTTCTGAACTGCTGCCTCTGTGTATATTTAGTGCTGGATGACCTATGCCTTCATCGGAGGGATGGTATGCCCTATGTCCTTCTCTTCCCCCTCCGCAAAGTATAACTGCATAGCCATGGCTTGTTAATTAGTGCTACAGGCCAGCAGTTGGAAGCTTACACAGGACACTGCATACACCATTTTGGAGCGAGCAGGCTAACATGGTGGCAAGCTTTAAAACGACACTTACAGAGAGGGGTGGATTAAAATAAAGATTGAGAAATACATTCCACAGGTATTCCTGGCTATTTTGAACAAGGGCTAACAGCAAATCTGAATATTTATTCTTGTCTACAGCAAGCAGCGCACTGGTCCTTGAAACGCAATCTCTTACAGGAGTGTCTCATAGTTAACATTCTGGATGTTTGGTAGAGCCTAATGAAATGAAAAATGGTGAACAATACTTAGCACTTCTCCGTAAACCTCAGTGTACGACTACTACTGTCCGCTTTTTACAGATGGGTAAACCGAGGCACAGGGCGGGGACGTGACTTACCCAAGGTCATCCAGCAGGTGAATGGCAAGGCAGGAATAGCACCTCCATTCTCCTGCCTCCTAAGTCCAGTACCCGAACCCACTGTACCAATGCAGGTGTTCTTTTTAGAATCAAAGCAAATACAACTTTTCTCCCTCAAACCAAAAGTGTTTTGAACTTACTAAAAGAATGTGTACGCATTTGCAAGGAGGTGGGATTTTAAATTCAGAAACGAGACATAAGTGTTTTGTAATAAAACGAATGCTGGGTTTTAATAATATTTTCACATAGAAGTGAGGCAGTTATGGGCTTTTAAGTTTTATTGTTGAGGGCTTTCTTAAAGTGAATTAGTGTTAGTTTATTCTACTTGCTGGCTGAACATCAAAGCTCAATCATTTCCCTCATCTATGGTACCCAGATCAAAGGGTTAATAATGAAGAGCAGATGAGTTAATTTTGATCCTCTACACAGCACAAAAGGTAAATGAGATACCACAGAGAAAATCCAGAGAACAGAGTATAGTCAGATTTCAAAACGGAGTCTTTGTATGTTTGGAAAAACCTACTTGCATCTAGGTATCTGATTGTGTCAGTAAACACAGGCAGGAGGTTATATTGCTGCCAAAAAGACAAATCCCGAAGTGCAAATTACTTCCATACCCTGCTGCTAAAACTGGCTTCAAGCCAACTCTCTTGGTACAGAATTCACCCTATTTTCCCCCCACATGGCAACTCAACATCATGTTCAAACTAATGCAACCAGAGCCTCTTTGATGGGCACTTTTATGAACTGAGAATTAATAATTAAAGCCAAATTTGAAGTCTGCCGTGCCAAGCTAAGGCTGGTTGTTACCCTCCAGAGCCAGCAAAGCTTCTCAAATAACACGCAATTACAGACTCCAGCCAGTATGCGCCACAACTTGATTTAGTGGGGTACAAGTGGTTCCAATAAAATGCATCCTTTAAAGAACTAAGCCCAAGTGCAGTGGTTAAGATTCTGCATTTGGTGATACAGAAGATACTGCCGCAGCCAAAATACAATCACGTGGCTTAACACTGGGGAATGTTTTGGGGCCGTGTGTTGTAACAGTAACATTTTAAGATCCACAGGGCCAAATGATGCTCTCACCCTTACGTGTAAATTCTAGAGTCACTATAGTTGTGTCACGGCGAATGACAACAGAATTTGGCCTGTAGCATTCCAACATTTTTATATCAGACTTTGGTGCAACAGTAAATTGAACAACTGTGACACCTTACACGTATGAAGATAATAAATGGTATTTATCCTTAGATTTTAAGAAGTGAACAAGGGTATGTCTTTTCAACTGCAAAGTAATATTTAGAAGAGACTAGTTGGGGAGTGGAGCAGAACTCTTCTATTTTAAGACAAGCTCCATTATTATACCCTGAAATCCTATAGCTATCAGACATGAACAAATAATTATTGTCAGGTATTTCAGTGGTCTGCTCTAAACTGCAATGTTAAAATTCTGACATGCATCCTAGCGAGTTTCCCTCTGTAATCCTTCAACACTTTATGCAGAGAAAAAAGAGCAGTTAGCGTCCTCTGTATCAAGCACCTTACAAGGGAACTTACTTACAAAGGGAAACTACAAGCACTGCAGGATCTTAGTTTTGTTTAGCAGCCAGCTCCAGCTGACCATTGGCTGTGTGCCACTGGGGCTGTCTGCAGGGTAGCAGCTAGATGATATGATTTTTGCCCTATGGATGTCTAACCTGCTAGTAGCCAATGGCATGTTGAAGTGCGTAAGGGAAATAATGTATATACTTTAAATCTGTACAGTACAAAAAGAAGGATCCAAGCTAACATTTTTTCTTCAATACCCAAGAGAAACATTTACTATGTCCTAATACACGTGTGTGTTATTCTCTCTGGTAGGGTAAAAGTATTAGTCACAATGCCAATGGTAACCACTTCGTTGCTGGTTCCCACCAGTGCAACTTGCTGGGCTGCTGTCATCCATTAGCATCCCGCTGAAAGCAATGGAATATCAGAATGCACCTGACACACTCAGCAACACAGCAGCTGCATTCTGCCTATACAGGCTCGGAGGCCCACATGTTCCAAAGTGTACAGCACATACCCAAAGCCCAACGAGCACACACACAGGAGTGGATGTGCATGTGAATCCCTGCCTCACAATGTGTGTGAAGGTCTGACATGCAACACTTAGCTCTTCGACTGTGCTTTTAGCTACAGATCTCAAAAGGCTCCACAAAAAGAGTGCAAATATCATCAACACCATGTTACAGATAGGGAAACAGGCACGGAGAGGAAGCCCCTTGCCCAAAGACACAGGTGAGTAATCAAGTGGGGGAAGCAAACCTAGCTCACCTGAAACCCACCTCAGTGCTATCAACTGGAGCACTGCAGAAAAATTGAACCAAATGGCTGACAACAGTGAAGTGGTTAATAGCCCCTTGCCTAAAAATCAATGGGTTATGTCATGGGCATATGAGATTTATTTATTAATAAATGCCTCCCTGACGTGACACTATGACCCATCTTGTGAGTGGCGGGCAGGGGTGATTTTAAACCATTACTTCTGTGTTACTTCTCTTTGGACAGAGGGTTTTCAAACGGGTACATCCAGCAGTCTGTCTTGGAATGAGGAGTCCAGAGTAAAAACTGAGCAACCTTTTGAAAAGATGCATTTTCTTTCTATAATAGGTAGAGCACGGCCCAGTTGTGCTGCACACCCCACCAAGTGAGAGCACCATAACACTGTGGTTGCTAAGGCCTAAAGGGAACCCGGGGACAGTAGAGGAGGACCAGCTCATTTCTTGATCCCTTCTGATGTGGATCTTGTGATACTGTCTCTGCCACCAGTGCCCATCAGCCAGCCCCAGAGCAGTTTCTCCGAGTTCCTCCCTGCCACGGAGCTCAGGGCAGGGGAAGCAATGGTGGTTCCCCAGCCCTTTGGAAAATCACTGCCTCACCACACATGGCTGAAAATTGATCCCACATCCACAATCTTTGCAGCCACAAAGGACTATGGGATACAGGGGGCACCAGAACAAATCTTTGGCCATTTTGTTGTGGATTGTGGTCCAAAAATAGTCGAGAATCTCTATTATAAAGTTTAAATGATTCTAAGTGAAACTATGAATTTAATCTTTTATAGTAGCTTCTCCCACCCTTCACGTCTCCACTACTCCCCCAAAATAATACACCTTATACAACCTTCCTAAAATTATTTGTAAATGTTTTCCCCTAGACACACTGTAGAAGAGTCCTTGAATGGGGAAATGCAATTTAATATAAACAAGAGAATAAATAATATGCTACAAAGAGCAAACGTGAATTAGGAACATGTGGTTTGCTCAAAATCTGTGCATTTTCACATGAATGTACCTTTTGCACTGTAAATTAAATACGTGTGCTTTGCAGGCCCTGCTGTTTTCCCGGTGCTGCCAATTCTCAGTTTTATGACAAATCTCATGATATTTGGTGTTTTTCTTAAAGATCCAGCCTCTGGAGTCAAATGATTACCTGAGAACCTCAACTTTCATTTAAAGAGACATTTCTAGCCCTTATGATTGCACAGAAAGCCTGAAAATGTGACCCAAGTCAGCACTACAAGCTCAGACACCGGATGACAAAGAAAATAAGTCCAGAATGGTCATTTTAAAAATCTCACGCTTTTAAGGCACTCATAATTCTGCGGGCTATGGCTCATGATTTTTGTACGCTTAGGATTGCCGAGACTGCTTTCCTTTTGTGAAAAGTGATACTGGGGACCTCTCACTAACGGAAGAAAACCCTTACATTTCTATTACCGGCCTGCACAGTTCATTTTTTGCATATTTCCAGCTCAGTCTATTTTTGACATGCAGCTGCCTATTTTAATGACTTTAAGGGAGGAGTGTGGTGCGGAGTACAATGCAAAAGCAATAAAGCTTCCAGAGAAGGTTCTTTGAATGGCAAGTTAAACGAGATACAGTATCCTTCGTTCCAAGGACTCGCATGATATGGCCCAACGAACAACCAACAGGTAACTGTTTGCTCTGATTATGAACTCTAAGAACAACCTTTTGCCCCTTTGTTATTTCTCTAAGGTGTGTTTAATCCCTTAGTATCCTGAAAATGAGTATTTTTTCTTCAGTGTTCTGCACACAAGGACAGAAAACCATCTGAGGCTGAACATTAGCAGAATTTAAATGCAATTATCTAGTAGTTATGTTTAACACTGGAACAAACAGCTCCTCAAAGCAACAGCGTTGAAAGAAGCTTCCACTGATCTTGGCTTGGAGAAAATGGAAAGCCACTGGAGCCAGTAACCAATCAGAAAATGCTTCATGTTTCTACAGAGCCTTTTATGTAGGGTTCTCATGGTACTTCTCTAACATTCATGAATTAAGCCTCACCACCCTCCTGGGAGGTAGGTAATAGCTCCTTTTTACAGATGGGGAAACTGACACTCTGAGGTTAAGTGACTTGGCCAAAATCAGTTATAAATACAACCCAGAACTCCTTTGCTCCCAGCCCTTGTTAACCACAAGACCAGCCTTGTTTATCACCCCAGTCCTTACTGACAGCAGGCATGAAGAGCAACCACAGATGTCTCCTATGATAGACCCGCTTAGCATGGTGTAGAAAATGTATAAATACAAGCACATGCACAGAGTATGTGTACGGAAATAGACAGAAAAAGCAAGCAATACCTTATAAGCATTTGGTGTACCCTCTATGCTTCCATCTTGAGACATTAATGGATCCTGGGGGGAAAAACAAAGGTGGGGGGATTTTTTTCTAAAAATATCTTAGTTGAGATGCTATACACAAAATGCATTGGAAGACCAAGGCCTTTTACAGAGGTGATATTATATGAAGCAGGGAGTTGGGATGAGTTTTTAACCACATGGGTGTGTAAGTGCAAGAGACCAGGAATAAAGATTTTGGGCAATGTGTTATTTACTCTGACAGCTTTGAACTAGGAAACTGACATCCTTAAGAGTTAAATTTGGGGGGCGGAAAAGGGAGGACAGAACTTTCTTGGCAGCTGGTCCAAGACTCTAGAACTCCCTTCAGGAGGAGATAACATCCACAGATCTTATTCTGGTTCTAATTACAGCAGCTACATTCAGTAGTGGCAAGTTTTCATGATGAAGGGCTCATCTATCATGGGGATATTCGTACTGGTGTAGCTATCTTAGAACACACACCCAGCATAGCTGTGCCACACAACGCTTACCCTGGCGTAACTTACCCTTGTTCAAAACCAATGCAACCCCATGCATCTACACTGGAGGGTTTGCACTAGGATAACCATACCAGTACAGAGATCTTCAGTATAGATATGCTCTAAATCACACAATAGTTGGTGGTGTGGCTGGAAGAAATACCTACATTAAGTCACAGAGGTGCTTGAAAAATTCAAGTTAAAATAAGTTGTCATCCTTCTTTTGCTTAGTGTCCAAAGACAACTGCTTTAGAAATCTCCAGCTGGACAGTTCATGAAGTTGCTTTTCACACCTAGGGAGCTGAGGTTAGATCACAAGTTCGACAGTCATGTCTTAGCTGCTAATGACATATTGTCAGAAACAAAAAGCCCACTAGACAGTTGACAGTCTCTGTTGAAGAGGTGCCCAGGACTGGAACACTAAGCTGTTACTGCCGGTCAAGTAAGATGCATTAGCTTCATCACTGGGCTGGGCAAGATGAGAACGAGGACTAGAATCATGGTGTCACAGGTGAAGAACGAAGTGCATTTGCAAACACTTTCAGGAATGGTCTAGTTATTACTTAGTCCTGCCTGGAGTGCAGGGGACTAGACTAGGTGACCTACTGAGGTCCCTTCAGTCCCACACTTCTTTGATTCTATGGGAATGACAGGAAGCAAAAGAACCTTGAGACTGGAATGGCAATTATTGCAGTAGGCCAATGCTGTATAGGGATAAAGCTTTGTAACTACATAGGAACAGAATCAATGAGAGGTTAAAGACGAGACCAGGGACCACCAGGAGAAAGTGAAAAAGCAAAGCTTGGTGCAGTTGTCTCCCACAAGCTTTGTCTGTTGCTGGTCTGCAGTCCAACATGACAAGATATGCAGACTGCATCTGTTCTTTGAGTCTGACTCTTAGCTGATCTGACCATTTCCACTCACACACATTAGTAAGAACACTGAACTACTGCAAAACTCCTAAGGCACATGGAGGCCCTACTCTTGGTCGGCCAATCGATTGTCTAATTTACTGAGAGGGCTTCTCTGCAGAGAGCATATAGAAAAGGTCACTTTCTACACTCACTACTATGCAAAAATAGGATCCAAGTTCGGTTTTGGGTTGGGAAAGTGACATTTTGAGCATTAATGGATTGGCTTAATGGGAGAGCGGTTTGGAAAATACGAACATTTTTCAGAAAAAAACTTCTCTGCGTTTAACCAAAACTTTAAATTTAATTTTTTTTTCAACCAGTTGTGAAGCTGACTAGAAAACAGGATGAATTTGTCATTGAAATTTTGATCTTTAATCACCCCTTTTTTAAGATCAAAATTTCAATGTAAAGTTTTGTCAATAATTCAAAATTTGGAAAATTTTGACCCGTTCTGCTTAAATGTTCATGTTGCAATCTTAGATCCTATTTATACTACAGATAGGAATGTGTTTTTCAAACCAATAAATGACACTCTGACCCAGTTACATAGTTTTCCCATGCCACAAATGTGTCAACCCTATTTGTTCTAAGCCTGATCTCTTACCTGTGTCTGCATCGCTGCACAGGGGGAAAAACTCGGTGCAGCTGTCTCACAGCCTCATTAGAGGACAGGTTCTAGAAGACATGCATGCAGAGTAGCACCAGAAATCACACACAGCAATATATTTTACAGTGTCCTTCCTCCCAGTTCTCCCTACGGTAGCAGGATTGGCCAAAGCAATTGCCTAGGTACAATCCATGGGTCCTGTGTGCACTTCAAAACACAGTGTGTGAAACCAATTACAGGTAGACAACCATGCACCAGCCTAAACCTGTGGGAAGGGTGAAACATTTAGCTGCCACGGATACTAACAAAGTATTAATCATGTTGTATGTGGACACAAACCATGTTCAAAACCAGCTATAACCCTACCTGGTTACAGACTCAATTTGTAGCACAGACAGGACCCAGTTGAAAAGGAAGGAAGGAAGGGAAGGAACATGCAGAGCAGAGATGAGTTTTGTTTGTTTGTTTAAACCAAAGAAAATAAAGATTTGTAGCTGAAACCCACTCAGAGCTCCCTGCAGTGGAATCTTGGATTCTTCTCCAGAGAATCATTCATGGCTCCTGTGCCTCCAACATGAGCCTTTTCTGCACAAGATGAGAGCAAGCTGTTTTGCTTGTGAGAGCTGGCGTTGGCTGGCATTATGGAAGGGACATGCCAAGGCTATTCTTAGTACCTGCCCTCTTCTGAAATGAAGATTGAGGCAAGGAGGAAAAGAGTCTCTTCTTCAAAGCAGCACAGCAGGGGATTATTAAATGAACACTGACAAGTACTTTAGTCACACGGATGAACCCAACTTGACAATGGTCTTAACCAATAAGAAATAATTCCGCTGTGCACAGAAGGCCTTAGGTGAACGCACTGTTTCATTACACTCTCCATCCCCCCAACTCCTTTCTATTGGTGGCTTCACCCACTTCTTGCCTTACATTAAATTATAGGCTGTCTTTTCACTATGAAAATTTAAAATTACAATTTAAGGATCAAAATACTCTTAAATCTACTATCCCGTTGCCAAGAAATTAAGATCAACATGAGCTACTTTTGTTTTGTTTCAAATCTACAGATAAATATTTTGCAACCCTGTGGCTCTCTAGGAGCGGCAAGCTAGCAAATACTATTCCCCAGAACTGTGCGGGTGAAGGGACTATGGCACAGGTTCCAGATTTGGCATATCAAAAATGATACATAAACTGAAGTTAAAACGTGATCATCTTGGTTAACTGCAGCTGGTTTTGGAACACGCAGGATGGATTGAAGTTAGTGCTCATCAAATGAAAGAATCAAATCAGAAAGAAAAAATCTCAAGCTGTGAGCTGTGGGAAGTAAAATTATTTTTAATCTCAGTGTATTTTTTTTCTGTATAGAAAGTTGCTTAGTGTTTATTTTTATTGTAAAAGTACCTAGGAATCCTAGACACATCATAACTCCACTGTTATGGGCTGTACAAACAGAACACAAACACTGTCCCAAGGAGCTTACAATCTACACAAGACAACAAACAGGTGGACAGACAGACAGGCCCACATGGGAGTACAAGGAAATGAGACAATATTGGTCAGTAGAATAGGTAGTGGTCTCTTCACACTAGCAGCCTAGCTGTCGTCAGTTTTCTGATAGGCTTCATGGCAAAGGAGAGTTCTGAGGAAGGTGCTGAAGATGTTGGTGGGGAAGTTCTCCCAGGAGTGAGAGGCCGCATGGGAGAAAGCACAAAGGGGCTTATTTGAAAATCTAACAAGATCGCAATGGAGGCTAGCATCATGGGCCTATCAGAGGGGGAGCTGATCTTTCGACACTGAATGAAAAATACTAGTGAGGGTGAGGATAGGTCGTGAATAGTCTTGAAAGTGAAGATAAGCAGCTTATGTCTGATACAATAGAGAAGAGGGAGCCAGTGAAGGTATGCAAAGAGAAGGTGACATGGTCTTTGCAGCGGGCTAGGAAAATGGTCTTCGCAGCGGCATTCTGAATGGATCTCAGCAGGGCAAAGCTGCCTTTGTCAAGGCCAGAGAGAAGGATGTTGCAGACAGTAACTGAAATGCGAGAATCACAGTTGTATTAGAAACAGTATCAGAGGCTTGTATTTCAGCACAGGACACGGGATTTGTTGTTTACATCACTCCAAGGTCTTCCTAATTGACAAGTAAGCTCTGCCTTGATTGGATTCCTGCCTAGCAGGAAAATAGAGAGCGTGCTCATTCCAGTGCTGCATAATATATCAGTAATATGAAAAAAGAGCACTCTGACGATATCCAGATTCCTTGATCTTGTATCAGTGGGTGATGCGTTAAATGGAAATGCTGCAGAGCTGAGTTAACAGCACTAGCTGGCCCTGAGGAGCAAGAGGGGCAAAGAAGATGGCAGTTGGGAACCGGAGAGAAGGAAATAGCAGGAGGAGGAAGGTCAGGGTTGTAAATGAAGAGGCAATGAAATGGAAGAGACTAGCCTGTGAGGGCAGGACAAGGTCAACACGGTCAGTTGAAAGAGAGATACTGGGAAATTGGAAGGCAGGAGCACCAAATGCACCAAGGAAGTCAGAAGGGGGATCCCATGCCTGTTGATGTTCTCCACCTTCTTTTACAGGAAGACGGGGCAAACAAGACAGCAGAAGGAACCACCATGTTACTGCAACTATTGGGTAGCCTTCTAGAAGTGTAACTATAGGAGACATTAATATAGGGAGCTGGAAATAAAAGGATTGGTGTATTAAATTCAGACTTAAACAGCTAAAAATAAATAAATAAATAAATAAATAAATAAATAAAAATCCTAGGTATTTTAACTGCTACTTCCCAAAGGCACAAACTCATTCTTTAAAGCAAGCAAGAAACCAGTCCTAGACTCCTGCTTCTTAGAAGAGAATGAAAGAGGTGGGAGCAACACAGCAGACTTCAAAATCATTTTTTATGAAAGATGAATGGTAGTAATGATAATAATCATGCTTTAATGCAACTACAGCATCTTTCACCCAAGGATAAAGCACTTAAATTGATATGTCAACTACACAGAGGGTTTGCTTTGCTCACCACTGAAATGCAGCTACCTTTGGGCTCTGGGTTTAACAACAAAATGAGTAGAGAGACAATCAGGTCAAGCCTTTTTTTGTGGGTCGAAAGAATCAAAGAGGGGAAATAACCATTGGTGAAGACCATCTGTCATCAACGACACATACATTACTGCCAATATTCCAGAATTGTGCCTCCGCATATCACCACGTGGCAGAGCAGTGATGCTGGGAAACAGGCTAATCAGACCAAGGACTGCAGCAATACTACACCTCAACAGAAAGAGCACTGGATCTAGATTAGGAAGAGCCTGAATGGTGTCTGAAATTTGATCCTGGTTCCTACCCCAAAAGGTACAAAAACAAAGTAAGTGGGAATTTGTCTTCTTCTGAAAGCCTGTTGTTGAATGTGGACAGCCTGCGTCTTAAGCAACAACCAGACAGCATTTGGTTTGAATATTTGTAAACACATTGCTATTTCTAGTACAGACAACAAAAAGGCATGCCTGTAAAAGGAAAAAAT
The DNA here is from genome assembly GCF_025201925.1 of Gopherus flavomarginatus. Classification (NCBI taxonomy): domain Eukaryota; kingdom Metazoa; phylum Chordata; order Testudines; family Testudinidae; genus Gopherus; species Gopherus flavomarginatus. The sequence goes on along the minus strand of NC_066618.1, from coordinate 5,364,089 downwards.
TAAACACTTGCTAGTGACTAAACAATACTTTGTCATAAAACAAAAAGTGGCTTAAGGTTAGCCAAGGCATAGTGTGGGGCAATAATTTAGATCCATGGAGTATTTGACTGTAGCAAGTTCCACCCCTGAGAGCAAGGGACTTACCTTCTTGGCTAATTATAAACAACAGAAGGTTTTTCTGGCCAATATTCAGAGTATAGAGTGTTCAAGAAAGAGTTCAAGATTGCTAACTACCTTTACAAGGATGCAAGTTCCTTCAACTGAAGGAGCAGTCAGACTTTTCCAGATGCTCAGAATGCTTCCCTCTGGCAACCAGTATCACTTTGGTCTTCTCCACATTGAGCACCCAAGTCCATATCTGTCAGATACAGAGCAAGGGAACATCTGTCTCGGTCCAATGAAAAGGAGATGTTGAGCAGAGCGTCATCAGCATATGGATGACACTGGATCCCATAGCCCCACGTAAGGTCTCTCTCTGAGATTTCACATACTGTACCTACAATAAAATGGGTACTAAAAATGAACTTCACAGAACTCTTCAAAAGTCCTGGCAGAGGAAGGGCAGTTACCCATAAAAATACTATATTAAAACACATAGTTCCCATTTTCCAGCCCTCATGAAATTTACCTTGATTTTAATTACAACATTCAGTTCCTTAGGACAGTGCAATTTCATGTCTTTAGACAGGTGACAAATGTTGCATATTTTGCACTAGATGCATAACAGAAGTTTGTTTGTTTTTTTTAAATAAATCTAAGTGAATTCTAAATCTGATATCAACATGAATGAACTCTAGAAGATTTCCTCCAATTACGTCTAATAATCATAACTAAAAAGAATCTACTAAAACAACTAAGATCTTGATTTAATTTTGATGAATTCACCAAGAGTAGGTGGAGCTTAATTATATCAGTGGTTGTACCACTCCTCTGTGCTCACTTTCATGTACACTGGCAAACCTGATCTAAGTTACAGTGAAATTCCCAGAGAAACAAGCATCATACCCACACTGATTTCAACTGAAGTCAGCATTAGTAATATTACTACAAATAATCCAAACAGTTTGGTATTCAAAGTGCATAAAGTAAAATTTAGCCCATCTTTTACAGCTGCAGCCGTTCATAAAGGCAAAAGTAAAATACCGACAAGCCACATCTCAGCACTGATAATGCATCATGATGTCAGTGGGATGCCGAAGCAGTATCAGCCTGAAACATGGCATGAAGTCTTTGATTTTACAGCAAAGTTCTCTAACAGCAGGAAAAGTGTCTAATTTGGTGAGATCTCAAGGCACAAAATGCTGAAAGTTTTAATGAGATACAATCAACCTGAAACCTAATCAATTTGGAGAAGGGATAGCTCGGTGGGTTGAGCATTGCCCTGCTAAACCCAGAGTTGAGAGTTCAATCCTTGAGGGGGCCACTTAGGGATCTAGGGCAAAATCAGTACTTGGTCCTGCTAGTGAAGGCAGGGGGCTGGACTCAATGACATTTCAGAGTCCCTTCCAGTTCTCTGAGATAGGTATATCTCCATATATTTTCAAGATGCAAATTAACAGTACTTCCAGCTGCCCAGAGTCTCCCAACCAGTTTCTGTGGCATTACAATTTAATTGTCCTATATTTAAAAAAAAATGTTGGGGTTGCTTTTTTGTGGGAAAGGGGTACTCCTGTTGATGCATGAAAGACCCACACTAACAGTAAAAACTGACTGTGCAGGAGAAAAAGTGAAACTGACCATGCAAAATTTTCCTGCCAAATGCACAGAAAAATTGGAAAATACAGAAAAACATTCCCTTCCTCCTCAAACTTTGTTACTGTAATTTAAGGCATCCCTACTAGGTAAAGCAAAACAGATATGATTTTTAAGTTGGTGTCCTTTCAACACCATCTAGTCTATTGATTATATATTCCAAAACTTTGTATATCTTTTTTATGACCATTTCCCCATTTCTAATGGTTATCTTTTACCAACAGCACATAAGTGTATTTTATCATACTGTACTTGAAAATAAAGTGTAATCTAGTCACTATACATTTAAATACAGAGACTAAAAGTTATCAATCCTATAAAATGATGACTGTCTCTGACCCAAACGAAACATCTGGATTTACAGAAGAACCCATTCCTAATACAAATTAATGCAGATCAGGTCCTCCTCCATTTACAACAGGAAGTATCCCTACCATTGTTAGTCCAGGCACCATTAAGTTACTACCTAAAGGCAAGATTCAGACATAACAGATTCCAGAGTTTGATTGCTCAGAACAAAAAACAACCACTTTTTCCAATTCATTTATCATTCCCAGGAAGAGTGAAGCCTTTATTTTCAAGTAGACAAACTAACGTATTCTAATTAAAAGGACATTAAGGAAGGTCTAAGATATAAATGTTTTACAAAACTTAATTGAAATGTCCTTTTAAGTTTAGATGGAAAAAGCGTGCTTTTGGTTTGTATGCAACAATTTCCCTGTGCTGTTTGCAACCTACACAAAGCAGGACTGGGTTAGTACAGGTAAACAAGAAAATAAAATTGACCAGAAGTGGATTAAAAGCAAAAGGTAAATTGACTCGATTTCTTACTTTTTTCAGGCTGAGTTAAATGCAACTATATAAATGGTGAAAAGTAAAAATTTAACATTTCTTTCACTTTTAAAAATCAAGAGCATTCATAAAGGAAATTAATTTATAGAATTTTTAATCCTTTTCTCCATCACATTAATTACTTTAAAGGGAGACATTTTCAAAATGGCGTGGCGTAGGGAGTTAGCTAAGTCACACTGGAAACTCACTGCACTGAAAATGTACTCAGCTGCCTTTTTAAAAAAACTACACAGGCAAAAGTGAACCAGAAACAACAAGCTGTGTGTATCTTCACGACTCATCTATTTTAAGGGACATGACTGCTGCCTGTCATACCAGCAATGTCTTGACATTCCATGGATTCCAGTGGGAAGCAGATGCAGTGGATGGGATACAGAACTAACAGCAAAGTAGTTAAAATGACCTGATGGATTTTTTTGACAATTTGCAAAACTAACTGCTTCCACAGCCGAGCAGCTGTATACCAAGTTCTTGCTCATTATTTTTGTGGTCTTTTTTTGCAAGGGAGTAAACATTTGCAAATTAGATATTTATAACAGAATGCTGAATGTTATACCTGGAGGAAAAAAAACACACATGGATTTTATTAACCCCTAGGAGCCTGGCTTCTTTCCAGGTGGCAACACCTAGGAACTGGACGTTTTCAAGGGCTTTTAGGAGAGCCCTATGGACATTTGTACATGAGGCTGAGAAAAGCCTCCCATTTTAGGAGTGAAGTGGGACAAGGATATTCCTGCTTAGAGCAGAGCTCTTCATGGCAGGTACAACATCTATCTCTATGTTCGTACAGCACCTAGAACAACAGGGTCCAATCCTGGATGTCTCGGTAATATAAGCAACAGAAGCACTCACTGAAATTCACCTGGTGCTTCCCCTGTATCTGAGAGCTCGTGACTTGAGCACTGTGTGGGCAACTAGAAGGAAGAAGATGGGTTGACTAGTAGTGCACTACCATGGGAGATAGAAAGGAGGCTAGCAGGGGGTAGAGAGAGGGAATAGTCTGAGAAGGAGGTTAGCCTGTGAGTTTTCAGGATTGTGGTGGGGCTGGAAAGATGGAAGTTGATCAGTTTTGTTGCGTTTTCAAAAAGCTTCTGGGTGCTGAGTTGTTTTGAAAATATAGTCCCTAAACCTGTTGACATTAGAATCTTGCTATGTCCATAGTAAACCATTTCCAGGAAGTTATAACTTAGTCCTGCCATGAGTGCGAGGGACTGGACTAGATGACCTCTCAAGGTCCCTTCCAGTCTTATGATTTTATGATGCTATAACCCAATAAAACACTTTCTCCGGTGCACTTTGACACAGGTCTCCTTTTTACCCTCATTTGTTTAACTTGTAGAAGTGCAAGAAAAGAAAAAAGTGATGATTTCAGATCCTCACTGAGACCTTGGACAGAGGCCACTGGATGTTAGAAAAACAAAGCCTGTTCCACTCTTCGTTTGCTTTGCAAATGAAGTTACTTTCTCAGTGGGATTTTGCTGCACATTTTAAACACTAAGCTACATATATGACAGACAATCCTTGGATTTACAATCCCTTAATGCACTAACAATACAGGCAATAATAGCTCCTTTGAGAGAGTTAAACCATCAGCGTTTGAAGTAAGAGAAGTCAAACTATGTATCCATAGAAAAGTGCTTAACTGTAAAGCTAAATAGCAGCTTTTAAAAAAGTCTAGATGGGCCAGTAAGGTGGGCTCAGTGAAACCCGGAAAGTACTGTATGTACTCGATCATAAGCTGGTTCGTTTATAAGCCAACTCCCCCCTCCCACCAGCACCTTTTGTAACTTTTGTTCTTCAAGATGTGTGGCACATGTCCATTCCATGTTAGGTGTGGGCGTGCTTTGAGCACAGTCACCAGAAATTTTCCCCTCAGTGGATCTATGGAATGGTTCTGTCCTCTTTATACAGAGCACTAGGGCACATTTAACATCCAGTGTCTGGACATTTTGTTCCTCCCTGTTTGCGTGAGGTTTCCGAAAGAAAACCAGTCGGAAAATTGCCTGATTACTGGGAAACTGCAACACTATCTTTGGGTGGAATCCGGGGTGAGGGCGAAGCTGTATCTTGTCCTTAAAGAAGACTGTGTATGGGGGGTTCTGATGCAAGGGCCCAAATCTCTGAGACCCTTCTGGCCAATGTAATAGCCACCAGAAAGGCCACTTTCCAGGAAAAGTATTATAGGGGACACGTTGCCAGCAGCTCAAAATGGGGGACCCATGAGTTTTGACCAGATGGGGTTTAGGTCCCCCAAGGGAATGGGCTTCAGAATCTGTGAGTATAGTCTTTCTAGGCCTTCAGGAAGCAGACGGACATTTCATGCAAGAAAACTAATCAGCTATCCATCGGATGGTGGAACACCGAGATCACTGCAAGGTGTACTTTAACTGATGATATTGCCAGACCTTGCTGTTTTAGATGTTGCAGATCCTCCAGGAACAGTCTCCAGAGACGATCGTGTGCTGGGAAGTCCAAATGGAAAAGCACTTCCACTTGGTGAGGTATATAGCTCTGGTAGAGGGTTTCCTGCTACCTGAAAGGACCTGGCGGACTTACTCTGAACAGGCCAACTCCACGGGATTCAGCCATGGAGCTTCCAAGCTGTCAGGTGGAGGGTGCTGAGGTTTGGATGGAGCATTAAACCATGGTCCTGTGGGATCAGGTTCAGGAGGAGAGGAAGTGGTATTGGAGTCACTTCTAAATGACCTAGCAGTGTGGCAAACCAGTGCTAATGGGGCCTTGTGCATAAGTGGAAGGTGGGGGGGAGGGGAGTGTAAACAAGATGCTCCGTCCAAGGGAGCAAGAAAGCATCCATGTGCAAGCCCGCGCCTTGCAGGGAACAAAACTAGCGACATTTCTTGTTGTGTCTGGTCACAAACAGGACTATATGGGTAGTCCCTCACTGCTGGAAAACGACTGTCGGGATGGAGGAAGCACTCATGGTGACTGGGGAAAGATCTGCTAAGGTGACCTGAGAGTTCGTTCTGGGCCCCCCGAAGGTGAGGAGCTTCAAGTTGGATTGAGTGTATTATGCAAAACTCCCATAAGCGAATAGTTTCCCAGCACAGGGGAGACGAGTGAGCCCCACCCTACCGGCTGAGGTAGTACATGGCTACTGTGTTGTCCGTGAGCACTAGCACGCTCTTGTTTGCGATGTGCAGTAGGAACACCTGACCAACTAGGCAGATCACTCTCAGGTCTCTGACACTGATATGTAATGATAGCTCTTCCTGGGCCCAAGGCCATGGGGTCCTGAGGTGCCACAGGTGAGCCCCCCCCCATCCTAGCTCTGACGCATCCAAGACTAGGGATAACGAAGGCTGGAGCCTGATGAAGGGAACGTCTGTACAGACCGTCAGAGGGTCCCGTCACCAATCGGGAGGGGGCGAGGACCAGGGGAGGTACAGTGAGCACGGAGTCCCAGTGGTGGCAGCTTGGTGAGAACACTGCGGCCAGCCAAGCTTGAAAAGGTCAGAGGTGTAGCTTTGCATACCGCGCTATGTATGTGCAAAAGGCCATAGAAGTTTGAGGCAGTGCCATTGTGAGAGGGTGGGCCTGGACCTGTGCTATCAATGGTGCTATCATCTGGAAGCGGGTTTCTAGGAGGAAGGCCTTGGTCTGGCTGGAGCTGAGCACTGCTCCAATAAACTCTATCCTCTGCACCGGGGTGAGGGTAGACTTCTGTTTAACAGCAGGCCCAACCCCTGAAAGGTTGACTGAATGAGGCAGACGCTGGGCCTTGGACCCACATGTGGCTCTTCAGAAGTTAATATGCGGCTCTTTGTATAGGCACCGACTCTGGGGCTGGAGCTACAGTTTCCAACTTTCCAATGTGCTGGGGGAGCTTGGTGCTCAACCCTGCCCCTACTCCCCACAGAGCCTCCTGCATGCCACCCAAAACAGCTGACCGGGGCTGCCAGTGGGAGGCACTGGGAGCGGAGTGGGGGAGCTGATGGGGGGCTGCTGACATATTACTGTGGCTCTTTAGCAATGTACAGTAACTCCTCACTTAAAGTCATCCCGGTTCATGTGGTTACGATGATGATCAATTAGGGAACATGTTCATTAGAAGGGAGCACTGCACAACTTTAAATGCTTTGTTCGCTGCTTGCAGGAAGAGCAGCCTGTTGCAGCTAGCTGGTAGGGGCTTGGAACCAGGGTGGATTGGCAGCCCACCTAAGTTCCCTGTGCTGCAGCTGCCAGCAGGCTATCCCTCCCCCCACTGCCATGTGCTGCTCCTGCTCTCTGCTTTGGAGCTGCTCCCTGAGCCTCCTGCTTGCTGTGGGAGGTGAGGGGGGGGACTAATGTCAGGGTGTCCCCTTCCCCCCTGCTCGTACACCCCGCTTACCCTTCTTCTCCACATAGAGCAGGGTAGGGACACAGAATCAGACAGAGCCTGGGGCAGCAGCTGCTCTCTCAACTTCCTGATCCACTTAAAAGGGACATTTTAACTATCTCTTTATGATAGGGTCAGCTTACTTAAAGGGGCAGTGTGCATTTCTCTCTCTCCTCCACACACAAGCTGTGTGTCTGTTTCTGTCTGCTATGCTGTCTCCCCTCCCTTCCATTCCTGCTGCCCTTGAGGGCTCAGCATTTAGCACAGGGATTCTCAAATTGGGGGTCGGGACCCCTCAGGGGGTCATGAGGTTACTACATGGGGGGTCGTGGGTTGTCAGCCTCCACCCCAAACCCTGCTTTGCCTCCAGCATTTATAATGGTGTTAAATATATAAAAAAGTATTTTTAATTTATATGGGGGGGGGTCCGCACTCAGAGGCTTCCTATGTGAATGGGGTCACAAAAGTTTGAGAACCACTGATTTAGCAGCAAGGCATTCCCTGGGAAATATCCCACCCTCTAACTTCACCACCTCAACCAAGCTTCACAATCATCATAGCTGTGAACAGTATTAAATTGTTTGTTTAAAACATATAATGTGTGTGTATATAGTTTTTTGTCTGGGGAAAAAAATTTCCCTGGAACCTAACCCCCCCATTTACATTAATTCTTATGGGGAAATTGGATTCGCTTATCATCATTTCGTTTCAAGTTGCATTGTTCAGGAACATAACTACTACGTTAAGTGAGGAGTTACTGTACATTGATAAATTCTGGCTCCTTCTCAGGCTCAGGCTGGACACTGCTGGACTAGCGAGTTGTTGAGATACAGGTACACTTGTACCCCATGCCTTCTCAAGACGACCGCCAGTATTGCCATGCATTTCATAAAAATCCATGGGGCTGCCAACAGGCCAAATGGAAGAACAGCAAATTGACAGTGGGCTGGATTCAGAACGAACTTGAGTAACCTGGGTCCTTGGAAAACTGATGTGGAAATAGGCGCTTCTCAATGGACAGCAGCATACCAGTCCCTCGAATCCAGGGAGGGAATGATGGTGGCCACGGAGACTATGCAGAACTTTAGCCTTTTGAGATAGCCGTTGAGAAGGTGCAGGTCTAAGACAGGCCTGACATACCTTTGGCTTTGGGAATTAGCAAATAAAAGTAAATATCTTCCCCCTAAATTCTGAGGAACCTCCTCCACGGCTCCCACTCGGAGGAGGGCGTGCACCTCTGGGGCTAAGAGTTGCTTGTGAGAATGTCCCTGGAGAGGGACAGGGAGGGAGGGAGGGTAGGATGGAGGGGTAGGAACAAGCTGGAGAGTATAACCCATCTCCACAGTACTCAGCACCCAACAGTCTGTGGTTATATGAGATCCTGCTCAGCTGAAGTGGGACAGGCAGTCTGAAAACAGTGGAAAGGCAGGATCCAGCATTATGGGAACTGATATAATGCCCTTGGACATCCCGTCAAAAGCTCTGCTTAGAGGTCGTGTCCCCATCCGTTTCCTCCCACCCCCGAGTATCTGGGTAGGGTGGGTACAGATGTTGAGGTGGATGGAGGTGGCTGTCTGTGGCTAAAACCCCAGCTTCATTTCTTTTGTAGGTTGGGATGGCCGGGTGGAGAAATGGGCACTTTGCTGATGCTTGAAATGTTCCCTCAAGGGCGCTGGGGTGTAAAGGCGCAGGGACTGAGGGTAGAGCTCTGGAGTCCTTCAGTCCATGGAGCTTTGCATCTGTCTTGTCTAAGAAGAGCAAGGCCCCTTCAAACAGAAGGTCCTGGAGAGACTGCTGGACCTCCATTGGCAGGCCCAACGACTGCAGACAAGAACACCTGTGCATGGCCAGAGATTCAGCCACTGAGACTGCCATGTCCAAGGTGGCCTGCAGGAAGGCCCTGGCTAGTGACTTCTCCACACTGGTAGAAGATGGGACCTCCTGCCTGGACTCCTGAGGAAGCAAGTCTCTGAACTCTGACATGGAGTCCCAGACATTAAAATTGTATCTCCCGAACAACACCTGTTGGTTGGACAAGTGGAGCTGTAAACCTTCTGTAAAATAAACCTTTCTACTAAATAGCTCTAGCTTCTTTGAGTCCTTTGTCTTAAGGGTCACTCCATGCAGCCAGTCTCTCTTTCAGTGGCCCCTGAGACCACCAGAGACCCCGGTTGGAGGTGGGAGTACAAGTACTCATACCCTTGGGTGGGAACAAAGTACTGCTTCTTAGCTCTCCACAGGTGGGTGGCAGGGAGTACGAGTTTTACCACAAGGATTTAACTGGTCCCATGATAGCCTCATTGAGAGGCAGAGCCACCGTAGTCGGCTTCGCTGCAACCAAGATGTCGACGAGGCTGTGGGAGGATTCTTTGACTATCTCCAGTTGCAGCCCTAAGTTGGAGGCCACGTGATTCAACAGCTCCTGATGAGCTTTGAAGTCATCACCAGCAAGGGGTCCTCCTCGTCTCTTTCTGCAGCAACTAGGTCCTGCAGGTCTAGATCCTAAGGATCAGTACTGGATTTGGTACCGGAGTCCAGGTCAGGTGCTGCATGATGGGATGGAGAAGTCCTCTCCATGGCCACCAAATATGAGTGTCTGGAATGTGCCCCTGACATTGGGGGAAAACTCCAAGGGTTCCAAAATGGCCATTGCATTGGCATAGGCCAGTGCACACTGGGCCAAGCGCTTAGGGGTATCTGAGCCTGGGTCCACCACCACCAAAGGGCTGACCGGGGAGTACCAACAGCAACCACTCTGCTAGGTATATGACCCCACTTCCAACTCAAGACATCAAGCCCTTCTCCTGGGACCATGGAGGTGCGGTACTCATCGGTTCTGGAGATCAGCGCTGAGACAGGGAGGCCTGCATTGAGGGTAGCAGGAATGGTTCCCTGCTAGACGGTACACAGGGCAGCTTGGGGTGACATGCTCCTTTCTATCCACCTGCACCGCTGACACCTGCTCTTGGATTGATGGTGGTACCAATAACTCCAGCAAGTCTCTTGCCGCTGCAAACACCTCCAGGGCAGATGGAACCACAATCGCACTGGACCCTCATTGTCCCTCTGGCACAGGCTGGTCTGGTACTGGACTCAATGGAGGAGAACGCCCCCTGTCAGCCAACTGCTTATGTTTCCTTTTCAACACCAGAGAATGGTGAGAGTCCCTGACAGCGGGAACAGCAGTCCTCACTGATGCTAAAGTACTCAGTACTGAGTCTGACCAGCTCGGCTCTGCAGAGTATCTGAGTGCCTCTTCCATAAATAGGAACTTCCATATGGTCTCCTGGTCCTTCATATGAGGCTTGAATTCCCAGCAGATATGACAACGGTCCCGGACATGAGCCTCACCCAAGCACTTTAAGCAACTGGCATGTGCGTCACTCAAAGGCAGAGGCTTGCTGCAGGAGGTACAGGGGGCAGAAGAAAATTCACTAATAAGGCAGTATCTTCAACTAAACTATGTACAAGAACTATTTACAGTCCAAATGAAAAATAAATAACCAGAAGAAACAAACAGGGGAAGTGAGCAGTTCCGGCATCCATCACGGGCAGTAAGAAGGAACTGATGGAGTGTGGGGTTGGCTGGCCCCTTTATACCAGCACTGTGAGCATGCAGCACCAGGAGGCACTGGAGCCAATCTGACAGGTACCATTGAGGGAAAAATTTCTGGCAACTGTGCTCAAGGTGCTTACACCCCGAGCGTGGAATGGACATGTGCAAACACTCGAAGAAGAACAGTAAGCTTTTCTCTCTCAAGTTGCACTCGAATCCCAATTCCAGAAATGGGATTCCACACTGGGCAATGCTGATGCCCCGCTTTAAGAGTATGACCTCTATATGGACATACAAACATTATTTCCAGACCAATAACACAAGATAATTCTCTTTGCTCAGCCAGACTCAAACACTGTATCCATGACACTGACTTTGTAAAAGAGCTAGGGTCAGAGTCAATAATAACCCTATATGGGTATTTATTTATTTGGTGGAGGAATGGGGAGCTGGAACATCAGGAAGACTTCTAACAAACAAGTTATCATGTCTGAGAGGGAGTCTACCAGGGCTCCTCCTAGCTCCAGCAAGAGGAGTTCCAGATAATGAAGAGAAACTTCTTCAGCAGCTATGGGACAGAACGGGTGGAACTAGTGTTCTCTAGAGCTAGAGGGAGCCAACACTCTACTAATATATTTTTTTATTGGAAAGAGTCACCTATTTCCTATGTCAAAGTGTCAAGGAAAACCTTGTTTAATGATTTATTAACACAGCTTTCAGAAACATCCAGCCAGACCATTAATTTGTGCTTTTCCGTCCACATTTAAAAGAACACCTCTATCTTCTGTTCATACTCAGTCTATATAAGATATTGTCATCCACCCCTTCAACAATTTAAACTTTCTCGCATGCTTGTATTTGCCACACAGTAGACTATTTGGCCACAGGACTTATGAAACAACACAAATTTTCCACTCTCCATTTAAAGAAGCTGTGAAAGAGGAGATGTTTCACCTGCTGATTGCACACTTACCTTCATTGGGTTTTCATCGTACGTTGGAGTCCCAAGGTCCATCTCAGCTTCATGTTCGAGGCTGGCATCATCTCCGGGGCTGTCCCAAGTAGGAGGATCCCATTGGGTTTGCCTAGAGAAAGAAGGGAACGGTCTCACTCATATCTTGGAGTAATGGAAGCACACACATGAAATTACCATCATGTCCTCTATTCTGGACACCTGGAAGCCAGCCCTGATTGCCTTCTTGCAAATAACTGACTGGGGACAGGACTCTCAGCTTTGATTGCATATAACCAGTGCCTCACAAAAACTTCCTGAAAAGAATATTTTGAATTGACAGGGATATGAACAGCGTCACATGCATTGAAAGTATTATAAACAAAACAACAATAAACAGCAATTCATTTCATGTTGGGGCATCAATGAGCATGGCACTGGATTAGGGGCAGACTTAATCTTGATGTTGCCCTTCTTCCAGATCAATGACTAATAGCACAATAATAACATACACAGATGATACCAAATAGGGTAGTTATGACTGCCAGTGAAGACAGAGAATTATGCACTGTAGACATGTCTATGAAATAAAATGAGGTTCAATCCAAAAATATCCAAGCTAGTGCATCTGGGGAAATCATCATATACCCGAGAAACTAATGCTGAAAGGTGTAGGGATTACATGAATTTACAAAGCAACATGGTAGTAAGCAGAAACAGTGTGGTTTTGGTTTGCCTGTACAGAGACGTCACATCAGAGAGCCTGAGGGTAGTAGTCTTTTCTCTACAGAAATGAGGTCAGACCACACCTGGAATCAAGCGTTCAGTTCAAGCATTTCATTACTGGAAAGATGCAGACATACAGGGAAGATTTCATAAGAAGTGCAACAAGAACGAACAAAGGACTGGAGAGATCGATTGACTGATGAATAATTAATTTAATATGGAAAAGCTTGGCTAAATGATGACAAATGAGATATAATTGCCAGCTAAAAGGGTATATCCATCAACAAGGGAGAGAAATTGTTTAGTGTGATCCAAGATGGGCTAAGTACAAGTAATGGGATGAAAGGGCGCAATGGAAAATTTAGGCTATCAGGAAAGATGTCTTAAAAATGCTATTTGATTGTGGAATGGTCTCCCAGGAGTAGTTTTGGAAGCCCCATCCCATCACTGGAATCATTTAAAATTAGACTAATCAAAATCCTGAAGGGGACAACAAAGAGAACTATTCTGCACTGGGCCCTGGCAGACAGACTAAATGACCAAATGCTACAGGTCTTTTCCATCATGTTTTGATTCCAAACATGGCCTGGACTTATAGCTGTCTGTATACTATGGACAAAATCTGAAACCCTGAAGAAAAGGGACTATCTGGTTTGAAGGTTCTGGTTTTGATTCATCAGTGGAAGTCCCCAGACAAACACAATCCAAACTTATTTTTGGAGTGGGGTCAAGGAGGAGAGTAAATGATGGATTCTCTGTAACTTGAAGTCTTTGAACCTTGATTTGAAGACTTCAGTAAACTCAGCCAGAGCTTAGGGGTCTATTACAGGAGTGGGTGGGTGAGGTTCTCTGGCCTGCAATGTTCAGGTCAGACTAGATGATCATGATGGTCCCTTCTGACGTTAAAGAGTCTATGGGAGGACTGTGGGGAAAATCAATATGCTTGTTTAAAGTGGACCACATGTCCTGCAAACCCAAGATGCTATTTTTAAATCCTACTTAATGGTGGGCAGCTGAATTTTATTACATCACAACATAAACCATAATATTAAACTAATGTCTGCCTCATAGGGAAAAATGGACTGATAAGTAAAAGGTGGGGAAACTGAGTAGTCATGCAGTCTGACTCTACTGAATCAGCCTTGGAATGCTGCTACTTAAAACAAGTGCTTACAAAACATCTCCAGGGGGTAAGACTGCTATGAGTTTAAGTCTAAAAATGTTCAGTCAGCAGTTTCCAAAGCAACTCGTGGAGGATTCGTTGGTATCAATACCAACAGCTGAAGGCTGAATTGCATGTCATTCCTTTCATATGTAGACTCCCCAGACATGTAATGTTAATTGCTGTTAGGCAATCAGTAAGGTCTTCCCATTGCCTGGTGTTCTGAAATGCTCCTTATGTTGGTACTACATGGGGCTCATAAATCCTAGTACAAATAGGGATAGCACAAATCAACAACAGAGTCAGGGTTTTTTTAAAAAATGGAACTATTCACACTAGCTCTCCTTAAAATAAGGCCTAGTCTACACTGGGGCAGGGGGGAGGGAAAAGAGATGTCGATCTAAGTTACACAACTTCAGCTACATGAACAACGTGCCTGAAGTCGACGTACTTAGATCTACTTACTGCGGTGTCTTCACTGTGGTAAGTCAACAGCTGACGCTCTCCTGTCAACTCCGCTGGCGCCTCTCGCCCTGGTGGAGTACTGAGTTGACAGGAGAGCGCTCTGCCGTCGATTGTGTCTAGACTAGACGCAATAAATCGACCCCTGCTGGATCGATCACCACTCAATCCAGACAAGTCTTAAGAAACTGAATTCCCATCCAAACCTCTTTTCTGACTTATATTAACCATGAAAAACCTTAACCACATAAAGCATAAGAACAGAAGAATGGCCATATTGGGTCAGACCAATGGTCCATCTAGCCCAGTATCCTGTCTTTTGACAGTGGCCAGTGACAAATGCTTCAGTGGGAGTGAACAAAACAGGGAAATGTATTGAGGGACCCATCCCCTATCACCCAGTCCCAGCTTCTAACAGCCACAGGTTTAGAGACACGCAGAGCACAAGGTTGCATCCCTGACTATCTTGGCTAATAGACATGGTCCTATCCTCCATCAACTTATCTAATCCTTTTTCCAACCCAGTTTTACTTTTGGCCTTCACAACATCCTTTGGCAATGGAGTTTCATAGTCTGACTGTGGGGGTGTGAAGCGGTACTCAAGGAGAGCACACCTATCATCATTCTGGGTTATCGGCTCAGTGCTGACATGGGGGACACTGCTAAACGAATCCCCAGCACTACCTCCTGCAGCACCTTGCTGTGGCATTGTAGAGACAGTACAATACATTGCACAGTAGTTTGGAATACCGCCAACATAGAATAAGGGTGCAGTTTTTACACATGAATAAGAACACCAGCACTAAATACATAAGTGAGCATTTACCTTGTGATCACATGGTAATAATAGATCTTCCCCTCTGGATCGCGGGCGGTTTTCCAGTTGGGAGGGAGGACAATGGTTTTGGGTTTTGGAGGAGATGGTGGTGGTAGATCCAGAAGATTGTTGGTCACTACCAGCTCTGGCTAAAAATACCCCAACGACAGCAAAGAGAGAAAGTTGAGCAAAGAACGACAATATTACAAAGTTTTTAATACAAAGCTACAGTGCATAAGAAAGTAAAGGATACCTGACCAAGTCCATTCATAAAGCAGTAGTCAAGTGGACCACTCTTCACTTTCACTGTGATGCTTCTGATTAACTTAGCGAGTTTAAGACCATGTCTACACTAGGAGTGCCTAATATGTATTGGAAAATTGGCATACTACCCCAGCAAAGTGCTCCTAGTGCGGACACAGCTATACCCGCAAAGATGAGTGAAAAAGACGGTTACTCACCTTTGTAACTGTTGTTCTTCGAGATGTGTTGCTCACATCCATTCCAGTTAGGTGTGCGCGCCGCGCGTGCACGCTTGTCGGAAACTTTTTACCCTAGCAACTCCAGTGGGCCGGCAGGTCGCCCCCTAGAGTGGCGCCGCCATGGCACCCGATATATACCCCTGCCGGCCCACCCGCTCCTCAGTTCCTTCTTGCCGGCTACTCCGACAGTGGGGAAGGAGGGCGGGTGTGGAATGGATATGAGCAACACATCTCGAAGAACAACAATTACAAAGGTGAGTAACCGTCTTTTCTTCTTCGAGTGATTGCTCACATCCATTCCAGTTAGGTGAATCCCAAGCCATACCTAGGCGGTGGGGTCGGAGTGAGAAGTCGCGGCATGGAGCACTGCAGATCCGAAGGCCGCGTCCTCTCTGGACTGCTGGACCAGGGCGTAGTGGGAAGCAAAGGTGTGGACCGATGACCAGGTCGCTGCCCGACAGATTTCCTGGATGGGCACACGGGCGAGGAAAGCCAGCGACGACGCCTGCGCCCTGGTAGAATGCGCAGTCACACGGCCCGTAGGAACGTGGGCCAGCTCATAGCAGGTCCTGATACAGGATGTTACCCACGAGGATAACCTCTGCGAGGAAATGGGAAGCCCCTTCATGCAGTCCGCTACTGCCACGAAAAGCTGGGGGGATTTGCGGAACGGTTTGGTCCTCTCCACATAGAACGTGAGAGCCCTACGGACATCAAGCGAGTGGAGCTGTTGCTCCCTGCGTGAAGAATGAGGTTTCGGGAAAAAAACCGGGAGGAATCTCTCTTGGTTGACGTGGAAGGCTGAGACCACCTTGGGGAGAAAGGCAGGGTGCGGCCTCAGCTGCACCTTATCTTTATGGAAGACTGTATATGGGGGATCTACCGTGAGAGCCCGGAGTTCTGACACCCGTCTAGCTGAGGTAATAGCTACTAGAAAGGCAGTCTTCCAAAAAAGATAGAGTAGGGAGCAAGTAGCTAACGGCTCGAAGGGGGGCCCCATGAGCCGAGACAACACCAGGTTAAGATGCCAGGTAGAGGCAGGGGGTCGGACGTTAGGGTATAGACGTTCCAGCCCCTTCAGGAATCTAGTCACAGTCGGGTGAGAGAAAACGGAGCGGCCATCCCCACCCGGGTGAAAGGTGGAGATAGCCGCCAGGTGGACCCGCAGGGACGAGATCGCCAGGCCCTGCTGCTTGAGGGACCAAATATAGTCCAAAATATTGGCCACCGAAATTTCCATCGGGAGGAGACCTTTCTCCACGCACCAACAGGAGAAACGCTTCCACTTTGCCGAGTATGTCGCTCTAGTGGAAGGCTTCCTGCTGCCCAAGAGTACCTCACGTACCGGGATGGAGCAGCGCAACTCGGAACTGGTCAGCCATGCAGGAGCCATGCTGCTAGGTGCAGCGACTGGAGGTCCGGGTGACAGAGAGTTCCGTGGTCCTGGGTGATCAGGTCCGGGTGAAGGGGCAGGGGAACTGGGTCGGCTATGGCCAGGTCCAGCAACATGGGGTACCAATGTTGCCTGGGCCACGCCGGGGCTACCATGATCACGCGGGCCCTGTCCCTGCGCACCTTCAGAAGGACCCTGTGGACCAGCGGGAACGGGGGGAACGCGTAGAATAAGAGGGTCGTCCACGGAATAAGGAAGGAGTCCGCTATAGACCCGGGTTCCCGGCCCTGAAAGGAGCAGAACGCCTGGCATTTCCTGTTCCCCCTGGACGCGAAGAGGTCCACACGGGGACAACCCCACCTCTGGAAGATCGAGAGGGCGACGTCCGGGCGAAGGGACCACTCGTGCGAGAGGAAGGATCTGCTCAGGCGGTCCGCCAGCGTGTTCCATACTCCGGGGAGGAAGGAAGCCGTGAGGTGAATGGAGTGGGCTATACAAAAGTCCCAGAGTCGCATCGCCTCGTGACATAGGGGAGAGGATCTGGTGCCGCCCTGCTTGTTGATATAGTACATGGTCGTCGTGTTGTCGGTAAATACCGCGACACAACGACCCCGAAGCTGGTGACAGAACGTTTGACAAGCAAGGCGGACCGCTCTCAACTCCCGCATGTTGATGTGTAGCTTCACCTCCTGTGGGGACCACAGGCCCTGTGTTCTCAGGGTTCCCAGGTGGGCCCCCCAGCCGAGATCTGAGGCATCCGTCGTTAGGGACACCGAGGGCTGGGGCGGGTGGAATGGGAGCCCCGCACACACTACGGACTGGTCTAGCCACCAGCTGAGAGAATCCAACACCCCCTGGGGGATTGTGATCAGCATGTCTAGTGGTTGCCTTGCCGGCCGGTAATGTGCGATGAGCCACGACTGGAGGGGCCTCATGCGGAGCCGTGCGTACCCGGTCACAAATGTGCAGGCTGCCATATGGCCTAACAGGGTTAGACATGTCCGTATCGATGTCAAGGGGGCTGTCAGCAAGCGCTGAACGATCGCCGACAACGCCTGGAACCTTGGCAACGGCAGAAGGGCCCTGGCCACGGTGGAGTCCAGGACGGCCCCAATGAACTCCACCCTCTGCGAGGGGAGCAGGGTGGACTTGTCCACGTTGATCATGAGGCCCAAGGTGGCAAACAGGCCGGTGATCCTGCAGACGTGGCTGCAGACCTGCAGCTCCGACGTGCCCCGAATTAACCAATCGTCGAGGTAAGGGAACACGTGAATGCGACTGCGCCGAAGATGTGCCACAACGACGGCCATGCATTTTGTGAATAACCTCGGAGCCGTAGAAAGGCCAAATGGGAGGACTGCAAATTGGTAGTGAAGGCGGCCCACCACGAATCGAAGGAAACGTCTGTGGTGTGGCCATATGGCAATATGAAAATAAGCGTCCTGCATGTCGAGGGCAGCGTACCAGTCTCCCGGATCCAGGGATGGGATAATGGTCCCCAGGGATACCATGCGGAACTTCAACTTCACTAGGTATTTGTTGAGCTCTCGCAGGTCGAGGATAGGCCTGAGGCCTCCCTTGGCCTTGGGGATCAGAAAGTAGCGGGAATAAAACCCCTTGCCTTTCTCGTTTTCCGGAACCGCCTCTATAGCTCCTTTGTTGAGGAGCGTCTGTACCTCCTGTCGAAGGAATTGCTCGTGAGAGGGGTCCCTGAAGAGGGACGAGGAAGGGGGGCGGGAGGGAGGAAATGATACAAACTGCAGACGGTATCCCGTCTGCACCGTGCGTAAGACCCAGCGGTCGGATGTTATTTGGGTCCACGCCTGGAGGAAAAACGAAAGGCGGTTGGAAAACGGGGGGGAAGGATCCGTGGGGGAAACTGGTACTGCGCCCTCGGGCGCACCTTCAAAACGAAGGTTTGGGTCCAGGCGGGGCTTAGAAGGAGCTCTGATTCTGCCCCCCTTGGTTCCCCGACTGTCTGCGCCTTCCATTTCTGCCGCGGCGCCTATTAAGGTCCTGCCGCTGGCGGAACTGGGGGTATGGCCGACGCTGCTGCTGTTGCTGCGGCCGGAAGGGTCTGCGTTGCGTCCCAGGCGTGTGCATCCCAAGGGAGCGCATAATGACCCGATTGTCCTTAAGACTTTTCAGTCTGGGGTCTGTCTTCTCCGAGAACAGGCCCTGGCCTTCGAACGGGAGGTCCTGGATGGTGTATTGGAGCTCCGGTGGAAGGCCAGAAACCTGAAGCCAGGAGATGCGGCACATCGTTACCCCCGAGGCGAGGGTACGGGCAGCCGAGTCTGCAGCGTCCAAGGAGGCCTGCAACGAGGTTCGTGCAACCTTCTTGCCCTCGTCAAGAATCGCCGCAAATTCTTGACGAGCCTCTTGTGGCAGCAGCTCTTTGAACTTGTCCGCTGCCACCCAAGAGTTAAATGCGTAGCGGCTAAGAAGGGCTTGTTGATTGGAAACCCTGAGCTGAAGGGCCCCAGCCGAATAGACCTTGCAGCCAAGGAGGTCCATACGCCTGGCTTCCATGGATTTGGGAGCTGGGGCTTCCTGTCCGTGACGCTCCCTCTCGTTCACCGACTGCACCACCAGGGAACATGGTGTCGGGTGAATGTGGAGGTACTCATAGCCCTTGGAGGGGGCCATGTACTTCCTTTCGACGCCCCTCGCAGTAGGGGGGATGGAGGCCGGTGACTGCCAGATTGTATTGGCGTTGGCCTGGATCGTCCTAATGAAGGGTAGGGCGACCCTGGTGGGAGCATCGGAGGAGAGGATGCTGACGATGGGGTCCTCGATCTCAGAGACCTTCTCAGCTTGCAGGCTCAGATTCTGTGCTACGCGCCTGAGGAGGTCCTGATGTGCCCTGAGATCTAGTGGAGGAGGGCTATTGGAGGAAGTGCCAGCCACCGCTTCGTGAGGAGAAGAGGATGAGGAGACCCCTGGCAAGAAAGTGTCCAGCGGGGGGTCCGCCTCAGCCCTCGCCTCTGGCTCAGGAGGGAGACCAGGGTCTTGTTGCTTCGATCCGTCCTCCCCGTCCGGGGAGGGAGGGGGGCGAGACAACGACGCCTCCGGCGCCCTGTGCTCTGCCGTTGCAGGCCTAGGAGGAAGCTGTTGGGGGCCCTGGGCTTGATGGTACGCCCAGGGTGTCCAGAACCCCCACTGCTGCGGATCCTGGTCCTGTTGCGGAGGGTCTTGGAAAAGAGCCGCTTGTCTGTCGGTGCCCAGCGCGTGTACGCTGTCCGCCTGTGATGACACCGACGGCTGTCTGGAAGGCCATGGAGGGGCCGACCGCGGCTGGTAAGAGTCTCCGCGGTCCGGCACCGAAGATGTTCTCGGTGCCGGGGACCGGTACCGGGAGTCATACCGGTGCCGGGATCGGGACCGGGTTCTGTCTCGGTGCCGGGATCTGGACCGGTACCGGCCGCTGCCTCGGTGCCGGGATCAGGACCGGGACCTGCCACCGACGCGGTGTCGGGAGGTCGACCGGGACCGGGACCTGCCACCAGCTCGGTGCCGGGAGGTCGACCGGTGCGCTGATCGACGGCGGGACTGGCTCCTAGAGTCCCGGTGCCGGTATCGGCGGCTGGAACCAGACCGTGACCGTCTGGAGGCCGATCGGTGCCGCGAGTACGACCGGTACCGCCGAGGGGAGCGGTGCCGGGACTGCGAGCAGCGGCGGGATCTTGAGCGACCGTGGTGTCAGGACCTCGACCGCGAGCGTGAGTCCCGAGACGGCGCCGTCATCATGGGTTTGCCCCTGGACGCCACCCGCAACGGAGGGACTGGGGGTGGAGGCTGAGTTGACTCAGTCAGGGCAATGAGGTCCCGTGCCGAGGCGAAGGTCTCTGGAGTCGATGGGACCAATAGCTCAACCCCAGATCTTATGGGGGAGCTCGGCGGGACCGGACTTGACGGACCCACCGGGCCCGGAGTCGACGGTGCCGGTAACGCCGCGGCAGATGTCGATGCCGGGCGCTCCACTCGAGTCTGCCTGGATGGAGTTGCAGACTTCGAGGGTCTTGCTTCTGCACCCGGTGCCGGGGAGTCTTTCCGGTGCCGGTGCGATCCGGTGCCGGTGTAGAGATGACAGTCTGTGAAGCTGCTGGGTCAAGTGCCGCTTCCATTAGGAGAGTCCTAAGTCTCTGGTCTCTCTCCTTCTTTGTTCTGGGCTTAAAAGCCTTGCAAATGCGGCACTTGTCCGACCTGTGTGATTCCCCCAGGCACTTTAGACACGCGTCGTGAGGGTCGCTGGTCGGCATAGGCTTCTTACAGGCCGCACATTGCTTAAAGCCCGGCGAACCAGGCATGAGCCCGGTGCCGGGTGCCGGGAAGGGCTACGGCCCAAACCGGCTAACAACTATCTACAATATTATTTACACTATTAACTATATAACTAACTACACTGAACCACTAACTATCAACCGTAGAACAAGGAGAGCTAGGGACGTGGAGGACAGCTATGCCGCGCTCCACAGTTCCAACGACCGACACGGCGGTAAGAAGGAACTGAGGAGCGGGTGGGCCGGCAGGGGTATATATCGGGTGCCATGGTGGCGCCACTCTAGGGGGCGACCTGCCGGCCCACTGGAGTTGCTAGGGTAAAAAGTTTCCGACGAGCGTGCACGCACGGCGCGCACACCTAACTGGAATGGATGTGAGCAATCACTCGAAGAAGAACGAGCTATACTGGTAAAAGCACAGATTTGCTGGTATAACTGCATATATACTCAGGGCTTCTGATGCTACAGTTATGTTGGCCAAGGATCACATCCTGACTGATGTAGCTATGCCAGCAGATGTCTGTCATGTAGACATAACTTTAGGCAGCCTCAAGAGGAATCTACATCATTCTGTGAGGTGGCCAACAAGAACAGCACCAACAGCCCTTTTCAAGTGATAAATGCCTAGTACAGTGAATTCAGTCTGAAACCAAGGCTACTACAGAACCTAATCACCTTTCCTATACAGTGGGGAGACAGGAGGCTGGTAGGGAGGCAGAGATATTTCCCTTACACAGAGCGTTGAGGCCAGATCACCAAACATAACACAAGTGATTCTCTTTTCTCAGGACAGAGGATCAAGCTTAGGAATCATTCACAGCAAAGTCCACACAGGGAGAGAGGGAAGAGAAAAGGACATGCCATTTTAAGATAGCTTATGAGAGTACTATGTTTACAAATGCTACTGAGTGGGAGACGAGAACGGTGGATATGAAATCAACCAGCCCTTCTCACAATGCCAGACAGCAGAGCAAGGGAAGGGATGTTATTTGCAAAAAATCAACTCTAGGTTTTAACTACCCTTTTGACAGTAAATCCACTGGCTTTCTAGTTACAGTTTAGGGGATATGGAGAGGATATTGTCCTCCCCAACATAAAAGGGAAACAGGGGAAGGATACACCAAATGGGATATACATCAAACCATTCTCTCACATGGGTCATGAAAAAAATTGCACCCCATAATTTCTGGCATGTTACCAGGGGACTGTAATGCTCCAGGCCTCACCTGCTGTATGGGCTGAGGCTGTCCGGCTGCTACGATCGTTGTTACTGCTGTCGTCGGCTGCACCACCACTCCCTGTGGATGAGCTGTGTAAATCTGTTGCCCTTGGATATACTGAAGACCTGGCTGTGCGTAACTCTGAAACAAAGCAACAGAAACTGGGAAATCAGTTCCTTTATTGAAAATCTTTTGTTACTTCTGTGATCAAAGGTGGAACACAGAAACAGGGTAAAACTGGTTTATTTCAAGATGCAGTGGAGAGTGGAATATACTGTTTCTGTTGTACAACTGTTCTGGAGCAGGAATATGTATCAATGCATCTTGCATCTGAAGAAGTGGGTATTCACCCACGAAAGCTCATGCTCCAAAACGTCTGTTAGTCTATAAGGTGCCACAGGATTCTTTAATGCATTTTTAAATTCATAAAATGTTTTACATAAATTTGACAGATCTTTGTTCTTCAAAGGAAACTTAAGTTTAAAAAAATATGTAAAATATTCTATTTCTTGGCATTAAGAACGGCCATTCTGTCAGTACTAGAAGAAAACTGCAAGGCTGAGCAAAATGGATGCAGTTATGAACATGCTTAGGTCAAGGAACAGGTTCACCATGAATAGAACCTGCAATGCATTTTAAAGTAGATGGCATTTTGGAGCCTCCAACTGTTGGCAGTCATCTTGCTGAAAACAGATATCAATGTCTGCCATAAAGGGCACACATGTACTGCATGTATCTTGTCACTGAAGATCAATTATTATCCAAAGAAGGGACGTCTTGGATCTCTCTCCAGTATAAAATAGCTATTATGTTGAGCAAAACTCACTGCCAGTACTACTTCAGATACCACACATATAACCTACGAAATACAAGTTTTCCAGCACAATACTGATACTTAAAGGAATGACACCTTGTTCTTCCACTGGACAGAAGCTTTTGGACATTGAACCTCTTTAGCGGGATAACTGAACATAAGAATGACCAAACTGGGTCAGAACAATGGTCTATCTAGCCCAGTATCCTGTCTTAACAGTGGCCAGTGCTAGATGCTTCAGAGGGAATGAACAGAACAGGGCAATTATCGAGTGATTCATCCCTAATCATCCAGTCCCACCTTCTGGGACACCTAAAACATTGGGGTGCATCCCTTCTTGGCTAATAGCCATTGATGGCCACATCCTCTATGAAGTTACCTAATCTTAAAAAAAATCCAGTTATAGTTTTTGCCTTCACAACCACCCCTGGCAATGAGTTCCAAAGGGCTGACTGTGCACTGTGTAAAGCAGTACTTCCTTATGTTTTTTTAAACCTGCTGCCTATCATCTTCATTGGGTGATCTTGGTTCCTGTGTTATATAAAGGGGTAAATAGCACTTCCTTATTCACGTCCTCCTCACCATTCATGATTTTATAAAGTTCTATCACTGAAAAGGGTCTAGGTATAATCTGTATCTGTAGACTGAGAAGACATAAGAACGGTCATACTGGGTCAGACCAAAGGTCCATCCAGCCCAGTATCCTGTCTGCTGACAGTGGCCAATGTCAGGTGCCCCAGAGGGAGTGAACCTAACAGGTAATCTCCTGCCATCCAGCTCCATCCTTTGACAAATTGAGGCTAGGGACACCATTCCTTACTCATCCTGGTTAATAGCCATTAATGGACTTAACCTCCATGAATTTATCTAGTTCTCTTTTAAACCCTGTTATAGTCCTGGCCTCCACAACCTCCTCAGGCAAGGAATTCCACAGGTTGACTGTGTGCTGTGTGAATAACTTTCTTTTATTTGTTTTAAACCTGCTGCCCATTAATTTCATTTGGTGGCCCCAATGTTCTTATATTATGGGAACAAGTAAATAACCTTTCCTTATCTACTTTCTCCACACCACTCATGATTTTATATACTTCTATCATATCCCCACTTAGTCTCTTCTTTTCCAAGCTGAAGAGTCCTAGCCTCTTTAATCTCTCCTCATATAGGACCTGTTCCAAACCCCTAATCATTTTAGTTGCCCTTCTCTGAACCTTTTCTAATGCCAGTATATTGTTTTTGAGATGGGGAGATCACATCTCTATGCAGTATTCAAGATGCAGGAGTACCACTGATTTATTTAAGGGCAATAAGATATTCTCCATCTTATTCTCTATCCTTTTTTTAATGATTCCTAACATCCGGTTTGCTTTTTTGACTACCGCGGCATACTGCGTGGACATCTTCAGAGAACTATCCACGATGACTCCAAGATCTCTTTCCTGATTACTTGTAGCTAAATTAGCCCCCATCATATTGTATTTATAGTTGGGGTTATTTTTTCCAATGTGCATTACTTTACATTTATCCACATTAAATTTCATTTGCCGTTTTGTTGTCCAATCACTTAGTTTTGTGAGATCTTTTTGAAGTTCTTAACAGTCTGCTTTTGTCTTAACTATCTTAAGCAGTTTAGTATTATCTGCAAACTTTGCCACCTCACTGTTTAACTCTTTCTCCAGATCATTTATGAATAAGTTGAATAGGATTGGTTCTAGGACTGACCCTTGGGTAACACCACTAGTTACCCCTCTCCATTCTGAAAATTTACCACTTATTCCTACCCTTTGTTCCCTGTCTTTTAACCAACTCTCAATCCATGAAAGGATCTTCCCTCTTATCCCATGACAACTAAATTTACGTAAAAGCCTTTGGTGAAGAACCTTGTCAAGGGCTTTCTGGAAATCTAAGTACAATACGTCCGCTGGATCCCCCTTGCAACAGGGCAAGAGTCCCTCAGTAAAAAGACTCAGACATACTGTTACCAAGTAAAGTGTGAGCAAAATGTTCTGGGACAGAATATTTAAAAAAATTTAAAAAAAAAATCAAATATTCTGAAATCCTTCATTCTGCTGCAATAATCACCTTTAAGTAAATATTGTCCATTACAGCTCTAGGTGAAATCTGTACTTGTTAACTAAGATGAAGAACAACTGTTTCGAAAAGAAATAATGGACCAGTTCTGAATAAAACAAAGCTTCCTTAGACTTGAGTACTGTACATAGGCTGTATCCACAAGGGATAATGTGACCCACAGATATATAAACGGGGGAATCATAGAATTGTAGGACTGAAAGCAACCTCAAAAGGTCTTCTAGTCCAGTCCCCTGCGCTCAGTATAACACCTCTACTCCTATGCGTTGGAGCAGAGGTGTTATATTGCCTCTGTATTTGGCACTGATGCAACTACTACTGGAATACTGTATCCAGGTCTAGTATTTAGAATTCAGGAAGGATGATGATAAATTAGAGAGGATTCAGAGAAGAGTCATGTGAATCATTAAAGGACTGGAAAACATATCTTACAGTTATGGCTTCTGGGTTTTGGGGTTTATTGATTTCACTTTTGGGGATTTTTTTAAAGCAATTTTTGAGTTATCAGATGTACAAAAATCTGATTTTTTTCAGGGATCTCTCTTTCTATATACTTTAATGTGTAATATATACAATTACGGTATCATATTAATTAATAATCTCTTTGTAACATTCCTTAGTGGGCTTTAACACAGTACTGTTTCAAACTGCACAATGTTAAAGCACACTAGGGAATCTTTAGTAAGAACCAACAAGGTCTAAATGGACCAATTAATGCTCAACAAATCTATGCACTTTAGAAATCACATCCATATAATCTGCATTACTGCTCTGTATAGACAAGCCCTTAGATACAAGTAACCACTTCCTGTCTTTCTTATGTTAATCCAGTAAACACCGATTTCATTTTTGAGAGAGAGAGAAAATGTGTGCGCGGGTTGGGGATGTTTATTAGTTAAAACCTAAAATCGGAAGCC
Source organism: Gopherus flavomarginatus (assembly GCF_025201925.1). NCBI lineage: Eukaryota > Metazoa > Chordata > Testudines > Testudinidae > Gopherus > Gopherus flavomarginatus. The sequence goes on along the minus strand of NC_066618.1, from coordinate 5,338,277 downwards.
CTACCCATAATAATAGACTCAAGGAGCTCAGTCTATCTAGTTTATCAAAGAGAAGGTTCAGGGGTGACCAGGTCCAGCTCCAGGCAGCAGCTTATCAAGCAGATGCTTGGGGCGGCAACTCCAGGGAGGGGCGGCACTTTCATGTATTCGGTGGCAATTCGGCGGAGAGTCCCTCACTCCCGCTTGGAGCGAAGGACCTCCCGCTGAACTGCCGCAGATCGCAACTTTTTTTTTTTTTTTTTTGGCTGCTTAGGGCGGCCAAACCCCTGGAGCCAGCCCTGAGGGTGACTGATCAGACTCTAAGTACTCACACACAAGGAATAAAAAATAGGTAAGAGGGCCCTTCGGTCTAGCAGACAAAGGTATAACAAGATCCAATAGCTGGAAGTTGAAGCTAGACAAATTTAGACTCAGAAAAGATGTACATCATTAACAGTGAGCGTAATTAACCAACAGAACAATATACCAAGGTGCATTCTCCATCACTGGGAGTTTTAAAAGCAAGATTGGATGTTTTTCTAAAAGTTGTGCTCTAGTTCAAAGAGGAATTAAGTGAGGGGAGTCCTATGGCCTGTGTTATGCAGGAAGTCTAACCAAATGTTCACAATGGTCCTTTCTAGCCCCATAATCTCTCCCACCTCCCACTTCAACTAGTGACTGACCTCTCTGTTACCGAAATTCCTGTATTAAGCTCTCAGTTTTGGTTGCTCATCAGCAGCAAATAGTCTTTAAATAAGGGATGTGAACTGGCTATTTTTGTTAAGTTGGCATTACACAAAAATGATTCATGAAGAGTGAATGAATACACTTATGTCACCCTCAGATGCACTTATGTGCCTTCATTATCACTATATTTTTCAATATTAAGCAATTAAGACTACTTTCTATTCATGTCTGAGGAGGTTAAAGTAGCTAAAAGCTAATGAATTCTCATCAGTGATTTGAAATATTGTGTGGATTTTACAGCTTGATAAACTGAGGCACAGAAATGTGAAGTGACTTGTTCAAGGCCAGTGATAAAGCAATAGAGTAGAGAAGAGAATGTAGGACTCCTGGGTCCCAATCCCCTATATCTAATCACAATCCCTCCAGTAATGGTACTACACATCTGTGCATTTAAAGTCTGTATCATAGCCTAGATATGCCTGGGACAGACAAAAATTATGCTAGAATCAGCCCACGGCAATTACATGTGGAAAAGGAAAATTATGTGGAACTCAGCAAGCAACAACATAAAGCTGATAACTGAAGTCCTGTTTGTTTTTTATGCCTTCTCCCTTGAATTGATGATCAAGAAAGTGAGAGTGTTTTGTTCTTCTCTTACTGTGCATGCTCCTATTTGAATATTAAGATGCATGTTTGCTGATACGTATAGTAGAGGGATGAATTTTTATGCTCTTGGCGAGTTCTCCCTACCATCGTAACAGAGCCAACTTAATATCTTTATTGTATTTGGAAAATGCAAAAAATAGACCTGAGAGTGGATTTAGTGCTTCTAGAAGGAGCCAGACGGATACTAGAAAAATTGTCTGCAGAAAGTCTACAGCAGGGAAATCCATCTCCCAATGCTCAATACTGGCCTAATGGGACTACCTCTAGTGATGAATGTGTGTGTGTGTTGCAAGAGAAGGCTTCAGTCTCCATGGCCCAGTCAGTCCTGGTTGATCTGTTGAGAATGCCAACACGGAACAAATTAGTGGTGGGCATGTTTTTTGTGATGGACATCTGCCCACGAGGAATTGACTTGACTAGTCAAATCATTTCACACAGCCCACCAAACGGGTGGTAAATACCAACATAAAATGGTGATAATCACTGATCTGTGCTGAATTCAAATCAGGGACCTAAAAATGAAGGAACATTTGTCCTATTAGCAATCTTCAGAGCCATCCAGTTACCCCATGTGCTGCATTTGAAGGAAATCTGAATCAGCAACACAGTTGTTACCTAAGATCAAATAGCAGAATTTTTATTAATAGGCAGGAGTCGTCCAAGCTTGATTTTTCAGAGTGCCAGACTGAGTTTAACCAAATTGGTTAGGGAATCAAAAGAGAGTGAGTACGGAATACTACATTTTTCGTAGTTATTTCAAGATCTGGTTTCAAACAAAACCCCTAACACCACTGATGGATTGCAGTAAATTGCACAGCATCAGTATCATGGAGTTCTAGCATCATCATAATCTACTCTCTCAACTCTCAATTCAGGTCAGCAGAATCCCTGAAGGGATAGATTTAATTGTATGTTATCCCAACACTGTCTTCTACTTCAGAATTGCAGTAACTCTCTAGGGTGCACAGGTACTGCATTCCATATACGTTACAGAGAACCTTAGAGCCCCGACCATGTTTCTAAAAATCCACTCACGGTTTAGGAATGTTAAATGACTGCACACCTGCATGTTTTACTGCCTCCGGCCTGGTCTACACTACGCGTTTATACCGATTTTAGCAGCGTTAAACCAATTTGACGCTGCCCTCGTCCACACAACAAGGCCCTTTATATCGATACAAAGTGCTCTTTAAACCGGTTTCTGTACTCCTCCCCGATGAGAGGAGTAGTGCTGAAATCGGTATTACCATGTTGGATTAGGGTTAGTGTGGCCGCAAATCAACAGTATTAGCCTCCGGGCGCTATTCCACAGTGCACCACTGTGACCGCTCTGGAAAGCAATCTGAACTCTGATGCACTGGCCAGGTAGACAGGAAAAGCCCCGCAAAATTTTAAATTGCATTTCCTGTTTGCCCAGTGTGGAGCTCTGATCAGCGCAGGTGGCGATGCAGTCCCAAATTCAAAAAGAGCTCCAGCATGGATTGAACGGGAGATACTGGATCTGATCGCTATATGGGGAGACAAATCTGTTCTATCAGAGCTCCGTTACAGAAGGCGAAATGCCAAAGCATTTGAAAAAAAATCTCCAGACTATGATACAAAGTCCACAGCACAGTGCTGTGTGACAAGCCTAATGGAAAGCCAAAGAATCAAATGGACGCTCATGGAGGGAGGGAGGGGGTACTGAGGACTCCAGCTATCCCACAGTCCCCGCAGTCTCAGAAAAGCATTTGCATTCTTGGCTGAGCTCCCAATGCCTGTAGGGTCAAACACATTGTCCGGGGTGGTTCAGGGTATATCTCGTCAACTTACTCCCCCTCACCTCCCTGTGAAAGAAAAGGGAAAAAAATTGTTTCTTGACTTTTTTCAATGTCACCGTATGTCTACTGCATGCTGCTGGTAGACACGGTGCTGGGGCAATGAACAGTAGCATCCTCTCCCCTCCCTTCCCAGGTGGAAGACAATACAGTGCAGAAGGACTGATAGCCATCATCATCAGCCTGTGAGTGCTCCTGGCTGGCCTCAGGTGAGGTCAGCCGGGGGCGCCTGGGTAAAAATAGGAATGACTCCCAGTTATTCCCGGCAGATGGTACAGAACAGCTGGTAACTGTCCTCATCATAGCAACTGGGGGCTGAGTTCCATCAGCCCCCACCCCTTTCATGTCTAAAGAAAAGATTCTGCACTGCCTGGACTATCATAGCAGCGGGATGCTGCGCTCCTCTCCCCTACACCGTTTAATGTCCTGCCTGGACTATTATAGCAGCTGGAGGCTGCCTCCCCCTCATTTTATCTCACTAACAAGTCAGTGTTTCTTATTCCTGCATTCTTTATTACTTCATCACACAAATGGGGGACCCTGCAACGGTAGCCCAGAAGGGTTGGGGGAGGAGGGAAGCAACCGGTAGGGTTGTTGCAGGGACATCCCCTAGAATGGCATGCAGCTCATCATTTCTGTGGGATCTGACACAGAGCGGCTGTGCTCTCTGGTTCTCTGATACACTGGTTCTCTAGTACACCTGCCCCATATTCTAGGCAGGACTGACTCTATTTTTAGATACAACATAAAGGAGGGAATGCCCTGGGGGGTCATTCCCATTTTTGTCTTTGCACCCCCAGCCGACCTCAGCGAAGGTCAGCCAAGAGCACCCATGACAGCAGCAGACGGTACAGAACGACTGATAACCGTCATCTCATCACCAATTTACAACGGCACAGCAGACGGTACAGAACGACTGGTGACCGTCTCTGCTACCTTGCAAAGGCAAATGAATGCTGCTGTGTAGCGCTGCAGTACCACCTCTGTCAGCAGCATCCAGTACACATACGGTGAGTGACAAAAGGCAAAACGGGCTCCATGGATGCCATGCTATGGTGTCTGCCAGGGCAATCCAGGGAAAAAGGGTGCAAAATGATTGTCTGCCGTTGCTTTCACGGAGGAAGGAATGAGTGACGACATTTACCCAGAATCACCTGCGACACTGTTTTTGAACCATCATGCATTGGGATCTCAACCCAGAATTCCAATGGGCAGGGGAGACTGTGGGAACTATGGGATAGCTACGGGATAGCTACCCACAGTGCAACACTCCAGAAATCTATGCTAGCCTTGGTACATGGACGCACACCACCGACTTATTGTGCTTTGTGTGGCCGCGTGCTCTTGACTTTATACAATCTGTTTTACAAAACCGGTTTATGTAAAATGGGAATAATCCTGTAGTGCAGACGTACCCTCTATAACATACTATGTAAGAGTATAATCCCTTGCCCAGAAGCATCTGTTCACAAAAACAGACATTAACAACAGAAAAAGTAATGGATAAAACATATATAGAGTAGGAAAAATCTCTCTCCAACTGCTAAGCACGCAGTCCCAGTGACTAAGAAATTCTTCACTGTGCACATTAAAGAAAAAAAAAAACAATCTTAATAAATTAGAAGAGTCTGCTTCACTCAGACCCCACAAGGCAGGCTCACAGGATTAAACTGCCCCAATGCTCCAGACTCATCAGATACTAGAGCTAGAAGTGTTAACTGTAGAAAAAGATTGCTAGTTGAAAGACAAATAACTCCTTTCATTGTCTGGTGCTTATCAACAAGCTGAGTTTGAAGGGTTCATTATGCATTTTCTAATAGAGAGTTACCTGTACAATTGGTGGAGTCGTCTGAGAATAAGGTGACGTCACACCATAAACAGTCTGACACGTCTGTCCTGGGTAATATATGGTTGGTTGAGACTGAGCTGGAGAGTACTGCTGTTGCACAGCTACAGTCTGCTGACTGGAATCCCATACTCCATAACTCTGCCCCTGCACTGGACCCGGGGCAGGCAGTGGCAAGACAGCTACATTAGGTTCCTGATGGACCACGGTGTCACTTTGTGCTACGTATTGAGGAGCAGAAACCTCCATCGTTGTTGCTACATGTTGTACTACTGGTACCGGCTGAGGAGTTGTCATGGGTGGTTCGACTGTGTGCCCAACCAAAGTCTGGGGATGCTCATAGGCTGCAGGAGAGCACATGGGATCCAGGCTCGGCGTGGGTAGTAGCACCTTCCCAGCATTGGGATTGCTGGGATCCACATAAGCCTGCATGGGATAGCCAGGGGGATAGCCAATAAAGCTGTGGTGGGGTGCGCTGTAGCCCATGGAATCGTATGGAAGTGGGGAAGTCATTCCTAGGTTCTGTAGTTGCTGCTGTTGTTTCTGAGCCTCCCGCTGAGCTACTTCCTGTTCAAACAGCTTCCTGCGTTCTTCTGTGGACAGCTTGTTGCGATCCTTGAGCCGCACTTTCTTCTTAGAAGCGGGTGTGTCATACCTGAAAAAGAGAACCACTTCATAACTTCTGCCCCAGAGTTACACAGATTATAGGGGCACCCTTGGATGCTATTTATAGATAAAGGCCAATCAATAAATGCATTAAAAACCAAATGGAGAGGGAAGATAGGAGTCATAACAGAACATTTATCGCTCCAAATTGAACCTTGGAACACGTTTCTTCGCTCTAGAGTGAATTTTAAAATTCCTTTGAAGAAAAGATTGCCTGAAATAGACTGCAAAAGAAAAACAACTCACTAGGTTTGGACATTTTCTCCACTTCATACACAGACTCATATTCTCTGCACGTGTGCGAAAGACATTCACACACACACACACACACACACGTGTAAAGCATTTACTTTTCTAAAAAGCCCATTCAAAATAATGCAAAAGAAGATCTTGTTCATATTATCACAGGCAGATCTAATCCTGAAACTTAACCTTTTGGTGGAGGAAAGAAAACCATACTACTGGAAGAACCCCAAACGAAGTATCCAGTACCACACCAGATTTAAAAAATCCAGTGAAAGTTTATTCAGACCAGCAGACAGCTATAGTTTACATGTTCCCTTTCTGGGCTCCCTCAAGCTGTATTTGCATAAGTAAACGTTAACATAACTTGTTATACGTGGGGTAAATGTAACATACTATCCAGTAATAGAGGCAATCCCAAAAATTTTCATAGCATGGTCCACGTCTTAAGTTAGTTGGTTCCCTCTCTTTCCATTAACATAACATCTCTGTGGTCAGTACAGTAATGGCCTTTTGGAAAAATATTAGGAAAAGAATACTTCTAGGGTTTTTAATACACTTTTAGCAACTGGAACATGAAGAAGCCAGAACCTTGGATTAGCCAGTCTTTTGCGAGCCAACAGCGGTTTGGACAACAGCTGGGTAGCCTCTGCCGTGTTGCAATATAATGTATAAGCAAAAGGAGTTTGGGCAAATGATATTTCCAGTGGGAACCTAAACCTTAGAATTCCCTAACTATTGTATGTTTACAATGGCAAGTCTTAATTGTGAATTAAGACATTGACATTGAGTAGCATCCAAAAATACTGAGGAACCTCATGTCACTGTTCTCCCACTCCTGTAATGTTCATTCCCCTGGAGGATTTCCCTCTTCACAGCTGTATCATGGCTCTGGGTCTGTCAGAGCATTTAAGGATTTTAGCAGAGCAACACAGGTAATTATGCTGTCTCCGTGTAAGATACATTTTATGTGCCTTTATGCCCTCAAGTTTAAGCAATGCAACCCAAGAGAAATTGAGCTGGATAATTTAAATATATCTATTGCATTATAACTTTTCCTAGTGGTCAACATGATAGCAGATAACATTACACTGATATTTCCTTATAGTTGCCTTTTCATAGGCTTATAAATTTCTCAAAATATATCTGTTTTGGCTGATATTTTCCATGCTTCATGACTCTCAATTTTTTTGATAAAGGGAATGAAATATATTCATTGATCTGGAGCTACGCAAGGGTGAAAAACATTCAAACGTTTCTGGCACAAGAAGATTAAGACTTCTTTGCATGCATAACTCAATAATTGACATTCAACCACTGAGACCTTTTGGAACCTTTTAATTATTTCTGAATACTAGTCTCCATCTTAATTTGCAAATGTTATTTAAGAACAATGGAATTATAAACAATCGACTTCCATTTAGAGTTGTGCTATTTACTGGACCACAGATCTGCCTAAAAAAAATGTGGTTTGACTTTTTCCATTTATTTATTTATTTAAATAGGAGTAATATTTTTCTTCCTGAAACACAAAACTGCTGACAAGATTTTCCAAGGGTAAAAAAAAGATAGCTTAGGTCAGACACAAAGCATGGAAAATTAAAGATGAAAAGGTGGATATTTTTGAAAGTTATGAGTGCATGAAAACAGGGGTTACAAGTGAAAATGCTTTACAGCATTAACTATAGTGGGTTCTACAAAGCAGCCAATATATTCATATATACATCAACTTTTTATTCACGCATCCAGTTTGCTGGATATTGCTACAAGTACATTAGTTAAGATGCCCTTTTGTTTCTTCAGTCCAGTTCAAATACTTGTATTTATGTGAATCTTGTTGGTAGTGAGAATCCAATTTAAATAATTAAACGAAAAAGTCAGTATTTTTCTGCACTTATCCAAAGAACTTGTATTAAGAGACAACTCACACAAGGGAATAAATACAAAAAAAGGCAAGTGATTCAGTCATGACGTTAAGTGTGTGTCATAATAGTTCCTCCATTCATCCAAGGGCCCATCTCCTCTAGGAGAATCTCCACTCCAGAGAAGCAGCAAGGGCAAGGAAGTGTGCCAAGGGCATGCCAGCATACCTCCAAATCCTCCAGTGTTCTGAGAACACCTCTGGAGTTCTCCACCGCTTTGACTTCATCTGTTCTGCTCACCTCCACTATAAGGATTTCATACAGTTTTTTGGAATAAAGTACTATCCAAAGTGCCCTAGCTGCGGACTGATTGGCCCATATTACAAGATGGGGTCAGATTAACGATTATTAGGATGCCTCTAAGGGCAGTCATCCCCTCATTCTCCGAGCTTCATTTTTGCCATGCTACATTTTGCATATTTTCCTCCTACACAAAGTCACTGTTTACACAGCGAGGGTGCATCTGGGAAGAACATGCAAAGAAAGGGCTTCCTGATCTCTATCACCAGAGACCACTCATGCTCAATCATTTGCTAGTGAGTATTTTCTGTTTTTCTAATCTTCCCCTTGCTGTAATGAGAACTTTTCTGCCACGAAGTTTACCTTGTCTCATGTTTCCTGTGCTTTTTGCCATTTTTATCTCTCTTAATAGATGTTAGTAATTTCATCCAGCTCTACTTCTGCCTACAGTCATTTGTTTGGTTTTTGTTCTGCAAATGGATATTTTTTGTGGATTTATATTCCAATTTTTATGCTGGCCTTTCAAACGTGCTTAATAGAGAATAACATGAGGACAATGGAATGCTGTGTTATTTGAAAAATGTGACTTTTTTGTAATCAATTATTCTCTCTCAGCTTTTCTGAAGTCCATATAGCAGACCTTGACTGGCTCAGTACTGGCTTTAACAAGGATGTGTGTTGCATTTTAGATAGTCAGAACAAGAGTTCTGTCTTGCCCCCAAGAATCCCACATACTTAATGTAGCGTTTACTAACTCCACTAATCTCTGCTGCCTTTCATCATCTCTAAGCATAGCTTATTCAGAATTATCGACTCCTTGTTTTCTGGGACCAGCTCAACCGACTCTGCTTCATTTGCCCAACCCGCTCCACCAGTTGTCACATTCGTCTCTCCAGTCGTCAGCACTGGATCACAATGAACATGCAGTATCTTGGCTCTCTGAGCAGGGGCCATTTTGTTTCCTTTAGACTCTACACAATTCCACACGCTCATACAGCACTTGAAAAATAACCATCCAGATGACATGAGTTGCTAGACTGGGCAGTTTAAGGGTCCATATGAAAACGAAATGATATTCAGTAGTGTGATTTGACATTGTTAACGTACAGATATGGCTCATGCTCAATACTTGGGACATACTTTTAGCCATTTGTTATATTTAACAGGACTTCTCTCCCTCCATACACGGCGGCGTTTGCTAATCCTGCAGAAGGATTATATATTATATTAAATGTGGACCATAACTATTAAATTTCAGTAGGTTCCCACACTGTTCCCAATCAACTTTCTGTATGTCAATTTCTCCTCTAATTGTCCACTATTCCATTTGCTTCCATTGAGTTGTATTAATGACATCAGAATAATGAAAATGTGCACATATTCTGACTTTAACGTTGTAAGCAGTTTAATGGCAGGCACACAGAAGTGGTTGGACCACAGGACTAGGAGCCAGAAGGTTCTCAAATTCTAATCCTACCTTCCTGCATGGTCTGTGACAAGTCCCTCTTGGACTGGGGGTTGAAGCTCACTCAGCAGATCTGAGTCCAATACCTAGTTCTGTCAGACTTCCTGGGTGATCCTGGCCAAGTCACGAACTCTCTTTCTCTCAGTTTCCCATCTGAAAAATGGGGATACTACCTCTTTCCTCCCAACCTTTGTCCATCTTGTCTATTTAGACAGGGACTGTCTCTTACTCTGTGTATGTCCTGCAACTAACACAATGGAACCTCGGATCTTGGTTAGGGCCTCTTGCTACTAATGTAATACAAACCAAAATGAAATCACTTCTGAATTGTTTTTGTGCATTGTCAGTTTCACTGTTTCCCATAGGTAATTAGCCAGTTCTCCCCTTTGTCTGGATGTTTCACAGAAAGTATTTTTAAAATAGATAGTTTGATTTAAAAAAAAAACAAAAATTTGCAAAGGGTCTCAGGGACAGGTGCAGTAACTGAAGCTACTTTAAACTAATTAAAAAAATTAATTAGATTTCAAGGTGAGGGCATCTCTAACCTCTTATTTAAAGTTTGCCTATATGTAATATGAAGATACTGCTTACCTACCTCATAGGATATTTTTAAAGGGCTAATTAAAGTTCTTTTCAGATTATCTAAAGACAAGAAGTGATATACAAGTAGTATACAAGACGGAAATAGCAGCACTTCACTAACCTCTCACGTGCTGGCAAAGCTAAGCTGTGAAGAAACTGTGCAGGGGAGACGGCCAACAGATTGCTCAGGAAGAACCACCATCGTGTGGCGCCATTTTAATTGTTTTTATAGGTTTCTAAAAGTCACTTTACCTGAGCAAATGCAGCCTGATGAAACTGTTTGTGGAGAAAGGGGAAGGAAGGGTAATGGGAGAGAAATAGCTGCCTGATGATGCATTTCCTTGCGTTATTTTTTTTGCTGGATAGCCACTGAATAATTTCAATTTTTTATATATAAAAAGGTGCTTTTGAGGATTTTCTATGTATCCAGGGAAGTTATTTCTTTTTTGGCTTTGCACTTTTATTATCTGCAGTGTGCAGGCAGGTCCTAGTGCAAAGTAATTTAAAATTAAATAGAGTATTTCCTGGATAGGCTAAGGGGAAGTCTTCAGAGTCCAGGTTGGTACCCTCTGACTTCCCTTCTAAACTTTCCCACTTTCATGGTCATTTCTGAATGAGAACTGGATACGGCTTCCATCACCAAAACACCACCAGCATAATTCATTCTCAAGCAGCACTGAGAAGTTGATGGGAGGCACTAAGGGTATTTGCAATGGTCTGTTCAGCTCTTCTCAGTTGTAGCTACACAACTCCAAGCTACCCTAGCTGAAGCGGACTACATTTGAAGCAGTCATCTAGAAATGAAAGACTTGCTTCCATGTCCATTATCAATGACCACACAGTATATTCATTTAATAGAAAATTTCCTTTTTCCTATTTATTTTCAGAAGGTCACAAAAAATCAACTTTGGCAACTTTAGTTTGAAAAGGCTAAATAAACTCAACTTTCCCCTGCTGGACTGACATGGGATCATCAGAACCCTCAGCATGAGCATCCTTGATGGAAATGGTACAGTAAGACAACTTGCCTGTCATCCGGCCTCTTGGTTCCTCGCTCATAGGCCGAAGATGGTGGGGACAATGACTCTCTCCGTTTCTTCTTCTCTTTACTCTGGCTCTGCCTCTCAGGGTCTCTCTCTCTGCTCTGGTTTGGATTCTTTGGGGTAGCAGTTTGATCCCTATGACCAACTGCATCCCTCCCCCGGTCTCCTGTTAAGCAAGATGGATAAAAGGAAGTAGTCTTTAGATTTCAGTAGGTTTCTCCTTTCACCTTTGCTGCTGTTGTCGTACGTGTATTTTTTGGCCCAATCACTCAAATGAAATACAGGATGCCTCCTATTAGCACTACACTGTAGTTATGGACGAGACAATACTTTCTTTTTAACACTCTATTTTTAGTGACTTCTCTCTTTCCTGGGACATTACGTAACAGATCGAAATTTATCATGCTTATTCTTAGACCCCATGGGAATTCCCCCCTCCTCCTCCAACTGAATTTGAAAAAAATTTAATCAGAGTGAAAAATGAGGTCTTCAGACCTTAATATAGGTTATTAGATGCATTTTTGCACTTGAAAAGTTTGGATATAAAAAACTTGGCATGCGCATAGTCTTCAACATTGATTACATATTTTATTAGACTTGAAAAGCATCTGGCCTAGAACTCTAGGAGTTTTTAACAAGGGGAAGCACATAATGTGTGTGGTAAAACTTGAATTTTGTCTCCAGATAATCAGCCCAGGTGACGAAGCGCACTGGCGGAGTGTGACTTTGTATCAATCACTAGGGACACGTTTTGACACTACGGCCTCTTTCATGTACAGTTTGAACATAATTGCTTCCGTAAAACCCTTTAAAACAAGAAACAGGTCCTACTCAGTGTTTAGACATGTTGACACAACACAATATATTCCTTCAACTTTTTGGCACTTTATCTTTTACACTACTGTCATTTTTCACAATTGATCTGTGCACCCCGAATTTGCAGCACTGACATGTTACTATACCTATCAAGGAACTGTCACAATTATAAGACACTTGCAGTGAGACAGGTCATGATATTTTGCGCTGTTATCAGTGATTCTTCAATAGTGATCTCCAGCGCATACGCTGTCTGTCTGCAAAATAGTGTCACACTGATGAAGCACTTGTCAGTCTGCAAGGAGTGATGCCTTCTGCTACCTGTAAGCACAGTCTAGGATGCTTTTCATAAAGGCCAGAGATTTTTCAAACCCCAACACTTACTTATATCCTGATTCCTATCTTAGTCAAGGGTGGGTGGGGAAAGAGGAATTAAGCACAAACAAAATTACAGAGGTACCAAACATGCAGAAGGAAAGAACGGTCAAGTGACCTGGAGAGGAAGGACAGCAGGAAACAGGGACATTTGGCCCCATAAAATAAGAGCCTTCTACAAGCTGTGAAGAAATTTTATAGAATCAGAATTTAAGACTATTGAAGCCCATCTGATAATTTCTACACCTAGCCTACAACTTCTCTCTGAGCTATGAACGAACGGCATGGATACAATCTGCAGATTTCATAATCAGTTACACCTATCACATTAAGAGAATTTCTTTATTTTATTTAAATTTATATTTATTTTTAATTTATTTAAATTTATTTATCATTTAATTTTTTTTATATTTCTTTAACAGTATCCTATTTCTTTTTATCTCATTAATAGTGTCTTAATATTAATGTCACCTGTACGGCTGCCAAATGGAAAGGCATAGAAAGGGGAAAGAGAAGTGAAGATGCTCCAAAAGAAGAGCTTGATTTTAAAAAATGTCCCACTTCTGAAAGCCACAGCATTATACCACAAGAGAACTCTGAAGTGAATGTATTGTCACAGTATGAGTGCACATATAACATACCATGGTGCTGTACTGTATTAATAGTTAATTCCTTGAGTGCTCATATCTGAATCATTGCAAAGCTGAAAATTTGCAAGGACTTGGGTTGTGCAATTGTCTAATATATCCAACACATCTCAAGAATGCCATTAATTCTTCAGGGTACAGCAGAGTATTTTCCGTCGCTAGCACAATTCAATTAATTTGTCAAAGGTCATCCAATCAATGTAAAACTAGCATGAATTGCTGTTTGTGAAGAGCAGTAGAGTCGCTCTTTCTGCAGTGCTTGAGAACAACCTCTTTAGCTCCAATCTTTTTTACATAAGGAAAAATAAATAAATAAATAAATAAATAAATAACAGGCCCTTAAGTCCCTGCAAATGGGCAACATAAGGTGCCCAGGGCATGTAAGTCACTTTCCACAAATGCCCCCATGTCACGTAGCACTAGATGTAATTTAACATCTTGTTTTAATTGATTTTGTTCTTGTAGGGCTGTGCATAGATAAAAAGTAACAAGCACTACACACCAGATTTGAGTTCCCCCTCTCCTCATGAAACAGTGAGTAAAAGGTGCAAACACACAGTCCGAGCTAAAGTTACAAATCAGTGACCTGGTGAGACAGAATTGCAACCCAGGGGTACAAACTGCTTCTGTTTCTTGTTTATATCGAACCCCAGTATGCATGGAGATCCTTGGACCCAGGTACAAAAGAGCTACTGATTTGTAAACTGAGCTTGGAAACAATGTTCTAATCTTGCCTTTTATCCAGGCTATGGTACCAGTCTCAAAGTAGGTTTGAACACTTTTTACATCCACTCACATTGGTCTGCTGATACGCTTAAGCTTAATATGAGTCAACAGTGTGATACTGTTGCAAAAAAAAGCAAACATGATTCTGGGATGCATTAACAGGTGTGTAAACAAGACACGAGAAGTCATTCTTCCGCTTTACTCTGCGCTGGTTAGGCCTCAACTGGAGTATTGTGTCCAGTTCTGGGCACCGCATTTCAAGAAAGATGTGGAGAAATTGGAGAGGGTCCAGAGAAGAGCAACAAGAATGATTAAAGGTCTTGAGAACATGACCTATGAAGGAAGGCTGAAGGAATTGGGTTTGTTTAGTTTGGAAAAGAGAAGACTGAGAGGGGACATGATAGCAGTTTTCAGGTATCTAAAAGGGTGTCATCAGGAGGAGGGAGAAAACTGTTCACCTTAGCCTCCAATGATAGAACAAGAAACAATGGGCTTAAACTGCAGCAAGGGAGATTTAGATTGGACATTAGGAAAAAGTTCCTAACTGTCAGGGTAGTTAAACACTGGAATAGATTGCCTAGGGAAGTTGTGGAATCTCCATCTCTGGAGATATTTAAGAGTAGCTTAGATAAATGTCTATTAGGGATGGTCTAGACAGTATTTGGTCCTGCCATGAGGGCAGGGGACTGGACTCGATGACCTCTCGAGGTCCCTTCCAGTCCTAGAGTCTATGAAAAGTGGTTTTAAGCGGGTTCAGCAAACATGACTTAAGACCTGGTGCGTACGACACCTGAAGCTGGGGACCCACAAAAGGAAGATACTCAGTTAACGGGAGATGCACTGTATGGAGTCCAATACCAGTAGGCACAGAGAGAAGCCTCTGAGTTTAAAGCCCCCTCTGTCCATGTAGCGAGAAGCCTCTGTACATCCCACTCCGAATGTCCTTACTGTTATCGGATTATGTATTAGCTGTAGAGAGGAACAGTGGACTCATGGTTAAGACACTGGGCTGGGATTCAGGAGATGGGCGTTAAACTCTTAGCTCTACCATAGACTAAGTGACTTTGAGCAAGTCCTTTACTCTGTGCTGCAGTTCCCCATCTTAAAATGAAAATAGCAATACTTCCTTTCTCCCAACATTCGCCTGTACTGTCTACCTTGACTGTAAACGGTTTAGGGCAGAAACCGTCTTGAACAATGTGTATGTACAGCATCAACCACAAGGATCCCTTAGGTTCCACTGTAATACATATAATAAAAAAGTGTGTGTGTGTGTGTGTGTGTGTGTGCGCGCGCAGCCTCTCTGATAAGCATTCAACTTTAGACAGAAGGAAAATGAATCCTCTCTGGAGGAAATTAGTTTCAGCTGCTACTTGAAAGATTCCTTAGCTACATACCACTACTTTCCTTTTCTGCTTGACTCTTCTTTGGGATTCGATACACCTCCTGCAAAGCAAGCCAGACAAACAATCAAATTTTCAGCTGGACATTTGAGACCACTGCTGATATAACTGTGGGGTGGGAAGGATCACGTAAGTCCCACAAGTTTGTAAACAGAACAAAAAGGTCCAGATCTCTTAAAGTGCACATATAGTCCTAAAACATGGCATTGTGGTGGTCTCCATTTTATTTTCTCTCAATAACCTGTATATCAAATCTGTTCAGTTTATACAACCATTTCAAGTGCTACAGTCACTCTGTGTCAGCAATCCAAGTATGTCAGCAGAGGATTTAAGCCAGCAGGATCTACAGTTGCCATCTTTCCTGTTTACTATAAATATACAGAGTTGGAGATGTACTGAAATAAAAATCAAAGGATGCCTTTTCTAATGGTAAACCAACTCTGACCTGAATTAAATCATTCTCTTTCTGCCTCTTAAGGCCATGTTTACACAAGAGAGCTCACAGTGGTGCAGCTGCAAGCTCTCATGTAGCCACTCTAAGGGCTTGTCTACACTGGCACATTACAGCACTGCAATTTTCTCGCTCAGGGGTGTGAAAAAACACCCAGACACC
Organism: Gopherus flavomarginatus; assembly: GCF_025201925.1. Taxonomy (NCBI): domain Eukaryota; kingdom Metazoa; phylum Chordata; order Testudines; family Testudinidae; genus Gopherus; species Gopherus flavomarginatus. Next base: position 5,322,541 of record NC_066618.1, on the reverse strand, counting down.
CAAGTGCAGCAAGTTTCAGTGCCGTAAAGCACCAGTGTAGATAGCGCACCAGGGCTGGGAGCCGCACTACGCCCCTCGTGGAGGTGGGGTTTTTTTAGAGTTTTAACGTTGCCAGTATAGACTAGCCCTAAGGGGACAGACAGAACTCTCCTTTCAGTGTAATTAATCCACTCCCAATGAGTAGTGGTAGCTATGTCAGCAGGAGAGGTCAGATATGATGTGATCGACCTGGCCAAGACAAGCATTCGAGCTAAGCAGAGCTCTTCAAGTCTGAGAAAGGCAATCAGAGTGTTACAGCTAAATACAATGTGGAATAGATTGGGAAGCCTAGGAGTTAACTCTGTTGCAAGGGACCATTCAAAATGAAGTGGTCCATTAACACCTCTGCGGTCATAGGACAAAAGAAGGTAAGCCCTGTCCACACCGGAAACCTTAGGGCTTGGCTACATTAGCAAGTTAGAGCGCATTAAAGCAGCCCCAGGTGCCCTAACTCCTGAGGAGTCCATACTGGCAAGGCACCTAGAGCGCCTGGACTCTGCAGCTGGAGCGCTCCCGGTAATACACTTCCACGAAAAGCATAAGGCTTGCTGCACCCTAGCTAAACACTTGGGCGTCAGTATGGATGACGTGTTGCATTACTGCACTGTGACTGGCCTCCAGAAACATCCCATGATCCCCTGAAGTCAAGTGGCCATTGTTTTGAACTCTGCTGCAGGCGTGGGAATATCCCCTTTCAAAGCTCCATTTCTGACAGCGGGCTGCTTATCTGCTCCAGGACAAAGAAAACCATTAGTGTGGAATGCTGCTGTGTGTGGGGTCTGCTGCTGTCTGAACTTACAAGACAGCATGCTGACACATACTCAGCCCCCCAAAACACACTGTCTCTCCCCCCACATATACACAACACACTCCCTGTCATACTACACACACACCATTTGAAAAGCACGTTGAAGCCACTTGCACATAGGGATAGCTACCACAACACACTGCTCTTTGCGGTGCTGCGAGAGCTGCTCATGTGGCCCCACCAGTGCGCTTGCAGCTGACAGTGTAAACACAGGGCAGCGTTTTCCCTGCTGTGGTCTCCAAAGGCTGGTTTAACTCCCTGGGCTCTACATCTGCAAGTGCAGCCAAGCCCTTACACTGGTACAGCTGCACTACCAAGATAGAACTTTCGTGTAGCCACTGTAGGCAGACGGGAGAGAGCTCTCCTGTTGACATAATTAACCCACCTCCAACGAGCGGCGGCAGCTATATTGGTAGGGGAAGCTCTTGAAGATGGGCAGGTTGGTGGGAGAGGTCAGATATGGTGTGATCGTTTTGTGAAAAGTTTTTGCCCATGGGTGATAGAAAATGCTAACAAAGACAAACACCCTAGGTGAGCTCATTTGAGAGCTCATCATCATCAGATGCAAGCTCCTCGCAGACCAGGACACACCAACTCAAAGCAGCACCAGATATGCCAACTTTCATAATCAGATCGCAAGAGATGTGATTTCTGAGTAAAATTAAGCCTCACTCATGATCTTGTGAGAAAACTCTCAAATGTCAGGATTCACAGCTGAAAAAACAAATAAACAAACAGAAAAAAACATCCTGACATTTGAGAGTTCAGGAAGTGAGGCGAATTTTACTTGGAAATCCCATCAGACCCGGGTGCGGCAAGGGTTCCTGCTGTCAGGGTCACCTCAGGAATGATGGCTCCCCTGCCAGTCTGGGAAGTGGGAGAGGGGACTCTATTGCAGCTCCCAGACCTGGGGAGGGCAAAGAACCCTATGAGGAGCAGAGGCTGGGAGAGCTGGATTATGGCCTGGGGACTGCAGGGGGCTGAAGTGACCGGGGTGGATGCTGATGAGGTCGGGGGCTGTATTGATGGTGGATTCTGAGCAGATGGGATGAGTTCTGGGAATGGTGGGAGGTGATGGGGAGGTGCTGAACTGACAGGCAGAAGAGAGCAGCTGGGGGACTGAACTGAGGGGGGTTGGATAGGAACAGAACTGACGGGGGAACTACGGGGACAGGATTAATTGGGCAGATGTGGCGGTGATATTTCCTGCAGCAGGGGCCAAAATCACCTTATCCAATATCTGTGGGAGAGTGAACAATAGTTGTCCCATGCACACACCCTGGGGATGGGCAGGTGGAGTTCAAAAAAAATCAAGGAACTGACCTAAAAACACAATATAATCTTTTTTTTTTTTTTTTAAATGTCATGATTGTTGGGCCAATCTCATGATTTTTGATCTCTCAAAGTTGGCACTGCAGCACTAGACCCTGCTGTAAGAGATGCAAAACCCACAGACATATCTCTACTGCTATGATGATCAATGCCCTCACCCTCCCAACAGCACACCTTTAAAGATCCACATATACCTATCACAACATGTGGTGCACCTCAGAACAGTGCATCAAATGCCACACAACAGCTAAGAAGGTAAAACCAGACAATCACTATGATCTCAAAAATGAAAAAATTATTAAAGACAAAAACACGCTATCATCTGCGGGCAAGCACTTTTCACAAAATGATCACTCTGTACATGACCTCTCAGTCCTCGTCCTCAAAGGAAACCCACACAACATCTTCAAAAGATAAGCCTGGGAACCTACAGTCATTACTTTGGTAGACACTAAAAGTCATGGACTCCATAAGGATACTGGTTTTATGTCTCTTTACAACAATCTGTAACTCACTAACACTCCTTTGTCTTATGACTGCAGAGGTGTTAATTTTGAGTGGTCCCTTGCAATGCATTAACTCCTATACTTAAATCTGTTCCACCTTATATTTAGCTGTGACACCGATTACCTTTCCCAGGTAATCAAGTCTATACTAGAAAATTAGGTTGGATTTACTATGTCAAAAGTGTGAAAATCCACACTCTCTGAGCAGCATTGTTAAACTGACCTAAGTCTCCATGTAGCCCTTGTCTACACTAAAGGGAAAAGTCCATCTAAGCTATGCAATTTGAGTTACGTGAATAGTATAACTCAAGTGAACATAACTTAGATCTTCTTACTGCGGGATCCACACTACGCAATGTAGTCAGCTCCCCTTGCTCTTCTCTACCCAGTGGAGTACAGGAGTCAATGGGAGAGCAATCTGTGGTCAATTTAGTGAGCCTTCACCAGACCCGCTAAATTGATTGCTGATGCATTGATCACCAAGCGTCGATTTCCTTAGCACTAGGCCTCTTGGGGAAGTGGAGTACAACGGATTATGCAGAAGCCAGTACAGGATCCAATTCACTCTTCAACAAGTGCACTGGCTCTAGAGGGCTAACAGCTAGAATATTTACCAGGAAAGAATTCCTATGTAGAAAAGGTGCTTAAGCATACGCTTAAGTGCCTTCCTGAGCCCCAGAACTATGTTTGTGAAACTGGGACTGAACATGTTTAGCTGGCCCTCTCGTAACAAACAGTTTCGGCACATCCGCCCAGTAGGCTTTTCCAGGAAAAGGTGCATCAACTATGCATGGTCATACCTTTCACTTTACACAATTGTGGTTCAATCAGCACACTCCAGGAAAATACAAGCAGCTATTCCACATCTCAGCTGCTGGCACAAAGCTCAGGGGTGTTTCTCAAGATAGATATTTTAGGATCTGGGATTTCTTATGCCATGCCGAAAAGCCAACAGCCTCATTGGACATAGTGATGAAAGGAAATCTGCTTTGCGATTTGGGCTGCTATGTTTTCAAGCATTAAAGTCTCAAAGCTGGATTGCCTAGCATTGAGCAAGGTGGAAATGCTAACACGTAATCCAGTGGTTCCCAAACTTTAACAACCTGTGAACCCCTTTCACTAAAATGTCAAGTCTCACGAACCCTCTCCTAAAAATGAGTATTTTCAGGGATTTTCTCCTTTACCTGAATATAAATTATAAAAGCTGTGATCTTGGAAATTTATTTTTATAACATGCTTATTACACACTATTATTAATAATAATTTATCATTCCAGTGTTTTTATTACATTACGAAAACAGCAATACTCTTCCAAGATCTCACTTTCATAGCTTGTATTGTTTTGAATAAGTCTGTTATAAGACAAGGCTCCTATGTTTCATCAAGGAGCATGGGATGTGAAACAGCATGAAGGTATTTAAGAAGCCAACTCAAAGAGTTCCTCCTACACAAGCATTCAGGTCTTGAGCAGTCTAGGCAAACAACACACATTACAACAGAGCTTAAACTTGTTCTTCATAATAATTTCAAAAACAACACTAGTTGCCTATTTAATTTCAAAAACAGCAAAAAAATCCACCTCCCTTTCCATTTCTTATAAGGAGTCTGGAAATTGAAATCTCCTCACTGTGATAGATATGCTTGCTTTGATCTGCTTAGCTCTTGGAAGTCCAGGGGCTCCGAGCTGGTGGTTTTGTGCTGCCCGTGGTCCCTAGGGACAGCTCTGTCTGCCATTAGGGAATTTTTTCCCCAAGATCCTCCTGTAACATTTTGTGAACCCCAGTTTGGGAACCACTGATGTAAGCTGATCTCTCTGTATTGCTGACCTGACCTATGAAGTCCAGCTTTATCCCACTGGCAGCTACTGGGAAAGGAATTTGACGAGGAAATTGGATGACTAAGCACACTCTCAGCATTCTCTTTGAATGGAGCTAGCCCTGATGCTTGAATAAGACCATGCACTGGGTGAAGAGATCTGATTTGCACTGTAGAGGTTGGCTACCAACACTCACTACTGCTCCTTGACCTACACGCAGGAGCTCAGGGAACTCATCAGCAGTCAACACTGTTCAACTGTTCACACAGGGACAAGGTGGGTAAAGTAATATCTTTTATTGGACCAATTTCGGTGGGTGAGTGAGATAAGCTTTTGAGCTTTTGCAGAGCTCTTCTCCAGGTCTGGAAAACTTACTCAGAGCATCACAGCTAAATACAAGGTGGAAAAGATTCCCCAGCATTAGTACTACTTATGCTGAACAATCTGTTCCACCTTGTATTTAGCCGTTACACTCTGAGTAAGTTTCCCAGACCTGAAGAAGAGCTCTGCAAAAGCTCAAAAGCTTATCTCACTCACCCACCGAAACTGGTCCAATAAAAGATACTACTTCACTCACCAGCCCTGCTGAAAGCAATTCCGGGCCCCAGGGCAGAATAGTCAATGCCCCCCCCCACACACACAAAAAAAAAGAATGGCTGAGGTTTATGACCCTACTTTTTATGTTATTGGTAACACATTACAACCCACTGTGTGTAAATTGCGACATTGCTTGATCTAGTTAACATTTTCTCCCAGTTACAACACCAGTATTAAACAAATTTTGAGCCTAAATATAAGATGTAGAATTTGTTATTTTGAGTTATATATTTAAATTAAATAAATACATTATGGAATAAAATTAATTAATATATAAAACATTTAAAGCAGCACAAAGTAAGAAAACACCTACAGTATCAAGTAGGCTAATTAAACACCTAATCGTCATTCATGTATAATCTAAAGACAAGGAAAAAACTGATATACAAGATGTAACTGAATATGCCCAACCAGGTTGAAATACACAATACAATACTGGTGCATTTGGTGCTCTGGGACATCAATGCCCAGAGCAATGAGCAGATGGTAGGCACGGTGCGCCACATCTACCAGGAATTCTCCAAGGAGGCAGCCAGGGGATAAGGCAGAGGGAAAACCCACTCATTCTCTGGCTTAGCGGTGGAGGTGGCCCATTATCCTGTGCTCCTGATAGCGAAGGGGTTCTCAGACTTTTGTATTGATGACCCCTTTCACATAATAAGCATCTGAGTGTGACCCCCATTATATATTAAAAATACTTGTGCATATATTTAACATCAATATAAATGCTGGAGGCAATGCGGGGTTTGGGGTGGAGGTTGACAGCTCGCGACCCCCCGTTTGAGAGCCTCTGTCATAACGGCTTGTCAGCCAGTGCTAGCGGCAGCGAGGGAGGGGCTGGACCCACCTGCCTCTCAGTAAACCTAAGGTGGTTCAGCTGGGTGGTTGAATTTGCTGGCTTGTGTCTGGCGATGAGTTGCAGCCCTGGGGAAGGAAATCTGGTAGAGCACAGGGAGCTTGTTCCTCTTTCAAGTCTCCCTGTCCTCACCCCTGCAGCTGGAAAGCCAGCATGGCAGGCACAGCAGCTCCCAAACCACCAGAGGAGACAGCAAGCTCCATGGTTCCCAGGCTGCTGTTGTGAATGCTCTGCCAGAACAGCAGGTGCAGCAGCGCTCTGAAAAACTTACTGGCACAATGAGGGAAGGCGCTCTGTACAGAACAGCAGGAAACAGATCGCTCTCTTTTTCTAAACTGTAATTTAAAAATATGTATCTATCCCATCCGCCTTTTAAATCGCTGGGCCCCTGGGCAATTGACCCCTTCCCCCTGTCGGCAGGCCTGTCACTCCCCGTGCGTCTCTAATAGTCTGGGACCAACAGGTCTATTACAACACTGCAAACTTCTGCCACAGTAAGTCTCATTGTCTTGCCTGATGATGCTTGCAAATGTGCCTGAGATAACGGAAGGTTCTGAATACCTTGAGGGGCATTTCTGCACTGTTCTAGAGCTACTGAAGCAGCTCACTTTCCCCTACATAACCAGTTACCATGGGTAAGGTGACATTTTTATCATATTTCTGACTACTGCTACATTAAGACAAAAATGAATAATGAGGATTTCACAGTGAAGACACTGGGAAAGTAGAACATTTCTTGCCTTTACTGTCCACTGAATACCTGCTTCGCAGATTAAAAATAAATTCATTTTCTTATCACAATATTATTCTGTGGCAAAACTTGCTTGTCTTTGGTATTTCTAACACAGGTGACGTTAGCCACCTTGTTCTGGTAATTTCTCTAGCACGGATCGTGCCGGAATATCTTTGTATAGCAGAAGGATGGTCCCGTGTTTAGGGCACCAGGCTGGGGCTTGGGAGACCAAACGTCAATTCTCTGCTCTGCCACAAACTTCTTCTATGATCTTGAGAAAGTCAGTGTCTCTGGGCCTTATTTCCCCATCTGTACAATGGTGATAGTAGCACTTCCCTACCTGACAGGGTGTGTATGAGGATAAACCAATTAGAGATTGTGAGACGCTCAAATACTATGGCAATGTGGGGCCACAAGTACCTAAAATAAGAATGTTGCAAACGCCAATATAGCTCTTGGGACAGTATTTGGGGCTGATGCCTCATTAAAAGGAGTGCAAAATCTATGGAAGCCTACCATAACAAGTTATTAAACTCAGAGACTACATGGTCTAGTGCAGTGGTTCTCAACCAGGGGCACATATACCCCTGGGGGCATGCAGAGGTCTTCCAAGGGGTACATCAACTCATCTAGATATTTGCCTAGTTTTACAATAAGCTACATGAAAAGCACTAGTGAAGTCAATAAAAACTAAAATTTCATACAATAACTTGTTTGCACTGTTGTATATACTATACATTGAAATGTAAGCACAATATTTATATTCCAATTGATTTATTTTATAATTATATGGTAAAAATGAGAAAGTCAGCTATTTTTCAGTACTTGTGTGCTGGGACACTTTTGTATTTTTATGCCTGATTTTGTAGGCAAGTAGTTTAAGTGAGGAAGCCTGGGGGTACACAAGACAAATCAGACTCCTGAAAGGAGTACAGTCATCTGGAAAGGTGAGAGACAGGTGTAGTGCATCCAGTACCATGAATGCTCAGGTCAATTGCAACTGCTGTGCCTCAGTTTCCCCATAAGTAAAATGCAAGTAACCATTTACTTCACATGAGTCTTGAGATAACGAGCCATTCCTCAGCACTGTCCACCAGTGGTCTGAACACCGATACGATTATTGATTACAGTGTAATTTTTTTAAAAGCATAAATGTTCTCTACATATTTTCATTATTTTAAGGGTTGTTCAAGTTTCAAACTTAATTATCCAGTGGATCCTTGAAGCTAAAATCAAATAACCCCATTTTATTTACCAAAATTCTCCTTGCTACTTTAACTCTTTACCCAACACTTGTTTAGCAAGGAGTTCATTGCTTACACAGAGCCTCTCACCTCCAGCCATTTTACCAGGGTTTGTGAACTTATCAGATCTCAAGTTAATCAGGACTGGGCCTGGCCAGTACTTGGCCATGAGTGCTAAGGAGTCATACTTCTCTGAGGCATGAGCCAATGTCAAAGCATAGTGTTAAGAGTTTTGTGCTGGTGGATGTGCTGCCTCTCAGATGAGATATAAAAGAGGTCCATTTGTGGTCATTAAAAATCCCAGGGCAATTTTTACAATGGTAGATGTGTTAGGTCTCTGATTCTAACCAAATACCATCTCATGTAATTACATTTTATAAGAATACAATTTTCCCTTGTCCAGATGACTTGATATTTTTCTTTACTTCCTGGCCTATGCTATTGTTTGGTGTTCATTGTGTGCTATAACTTGATTCCATGCCCAGAGCTGGTTTCATTGGTAGGTGAAGTGAAACCAATAACCCTTATTTACTTCAGAGATGTCGAGGTTAATGTCTGTAAAGTATTTTTGGGTTTCTGAATTAAAGGTACTACAGCACTGCAGAGTATTATTAAAAGGTGCTATGTAATTATTTACTTCATAGTTTGCACTTGAAAAACACTGTACAAATGATTATTAAAATAAATCACTTTCTCTGAGGCTCCAGCCAAATCCTAAGCAATGCATTTATGACCTCCCACAATAACATCCACAATAATGCTTTGTTTGTAATGTCAGATGAAGACATCGCTGCAGGAACAAAGGGGAGAAAGCCAGTTTAGGAGACAGAACTCAGAACAAACTGATTGTGTGTGTGGGCATTTTACTTATCTTGAATATACATTACACACACATGCACATTTCTTCAAATGTTAAGCTCTTTAGGGCACGGATTTTCTGTCTCATGTGGCTAATGCATAGTACATTGTTGGTGCTACATTTTCATTTTTGGTGTCAATAGGATGGTCTGTGAAACGCCTTTTACGCATAGCACTACTTTCATCCTTATCTTAGAAGATTTCTAATAAGTATGCCACTGTTATATCTATGTACCAAAGCAGTTAATGTAATAATAGGAATCTTTCTATGCTTGAGCAGTTAAAACATCTATATATTTTCTATTAATTAGTTCTGTGCATTATATTTTGGGCCCTGAGCTTGTAAACATGTATACACATTTAGTTTTATTCACATGAGTAATTAAGGTTAATGGGACTACTTATGTGATTAAAGTTAAGCACATGCATAAGAGTTGGCAGGATTAGAGTTTTGGACTGCAATTGTGATTAGTGATCTAAGTGTTCTTGTCAAGTACCTCTGGATATGTTTAGTAATAATTATTTAAATGAAATATTAACCAATTGTATAGCATTATGGATTGTGAAACACCTTTCATAATCACCCATGTTTTAAATTGTATACTATTTAAATGTAAATGTTTGTTCTTATTGCACTCATTACGTGTAATAAAATATGCATTTCACGATAATGATCCTATAATATGTGTAACAACTTGCATATGAGTCAGTTTGTGGAGCTGCATTCTGGATCAGTGATGTTTTCTTTGTAATTTTCTCCTATTATTTTAGTTTCAACTCAGACCAAGACACTGCTGCTACCTACAGGGCTAACTGGAATAGCTAATGGAGAGCATCTCCAATCCATGCCCTTCCCAGACTGATTAAGGTTAATTACCAAGACTAGAAACTAATTTAATACTCTGTGGAAGTGGAATATGTGATGAACTAGCCATTTTCTGTCTGCATAATACTGAAAGTCAAGTGAAAAGATACAATAGCATTCATACTGGGAAAGAAAACTGACCTATTGGAAAGTAACAGAGGCAGACTGTTATGGGGGATGCTTCCATAAAGCGTGAGGGCTATAAATGTAGGCCAATTCAGAGTATTCCTAAGCATCTGGACCCCTCTATTAAAAATGCCTCCAATAAAACATGTCCTCTTTCAGGTCCACAAATGCTAAGTCACATCAGTAAATGGTCATCACCACATCATACAAAAGAAACTAGGTTAGCATAATCTGCTGGGACTCCATGGATTTGTGTTTGATTTTTTTTACATAGGGCTAGATTCTGCTAATGGATCTACACAAGTACCCAGCTGGAACCTCAGTGAAGTCAACAGTACTCTGCACAGCACAATGGTCCTTACCCTGAAACTGCCAGCTCCTCTGAACAGGTCTTTCCACTGGGTGTCGTACGGACACAGTGTACTGTCAGTACTTCAGTAATCATGTCCCAATCAAAGTAATGCACTATTTTCAACATAGCATTAAAGAAAATCTTTTGAATCCAAAGGCGGGAAAGACTAAACTGATGGCTAACAACGTGATGTCTACACAAAATAATATGATGAGGCTTTCCTGCCACTGTGATTGAGTGCTGGCAGTTTCTTTTGTATGTCTATAACTCAGCTGCACTTAAACATTAAAAAAGCTAATCGCTGCTTAACCTCTGCCTTCAAAATCTCAACTCTAAGTCAGTTTCATTTTTTTTAAGGTTCAATACAAAACTTAATTTAAAAGGGAGGCTGCACTACTCACCTCAGCAGTCTAAGCGTTCAGAGAACAAGTGCTTGTCAACATAAATAAAAATAAGTTCATATTCTTCAAAAGGTTTAAACATTTCATTATTCATTTCCCCATTTAAAGCCTGGTGCAGCCATCTTGCTCAAAAGTGATGTCATTTGAGATGCTGTCCGTGAGTGTCTGAATGCACTGATTAACCTAGCTTTCAGCCTGCTTTAATGGTTTAGGGTCAGAAGTAAAACTAATAAATACTTCAACAAAATGTTTATTTTAAAATACTAAACAAAGTTTTTATTATTTAAAGCTGATCAGAAATTGATTTACAGCCTTTTCCACTGGACTTCCCAGTGTCACAAAATGACAATTTTTGGCAAGGTGTTTATCTCCAGCACTAGACTTAGAAAACCCAATAGCCGTTAAAAACCACATTTTGCTATTTTATTGATGGGAAGAAAATGCTTTTTGTCCTATTCGGCTATGTGCACAAATTTCCTTTCAATGAGTTAAATCAATGTTTAAGAAATCCTAAAGAAAAACAACTCACTCTGCTTAAAATGAAATCTTGCAGTGCATTAGTGCAAAGAGTAACTACCGGATAACTACGCAAGTGCTATTGCAGGTCCAAAAACAGAGTGGGTTTCAGATAGTTTTAGTTACTTGGTTTGGTTTTAGTGTTAGCCTCTTTTTATAAGGGAAAATATAATCCTTATTTTTGTTTTTACATAGAATTTATAACAGTGCTTGAAACAGTAATTGTCAAACTCAGCAAAAAATATTTGAATACTGATTTATTGGCTTTGATACCATTTTTGAAGTATTAATTCTATATAAAATGTTCCCATTTGAATTGTACAGGTCTGTTGCAACTTACGCGCATTTAACATGCGCGATTTCAACTTTACGCGTATGACCAGAGTTGGGGGGGCATGGCCTCAAGCGGAGGGGGGCATGGCCTCAAGATTTAAAGGTCCTGGGGCACAAGCTGTGGAAAATAAAGAATAAAGCCTGGCGGAGCCCTTTAAATTCCGCCCGCAGCTCCAGCAGCGAGGCCAGGGCCAGCATTTAAAGGGCTCCTCCGGGGAGCCCTTTAAATGTCCCCCCCCCACCCCGGCCTGGCCGCTGGAGCTGCGGGTGGGGTTTAAAGGGCTTGAGGATATAATTTTGAGTATACGCAGTTTTTGCTTTACGTGATAACGGCGGAACGGAACCCCTGTGTAAGATGAGATTTGCCTGTAAATGGAGAAAAAAAAATGTTTTGTCGAAAGTATTTTTGCTTTAATGAGAATAATATTTCATTTTGCAAGATATTAAGATTCAAGGTAGACTAGTTGTGGTACTCTGGATATATTTTAAGTCTTAGGCCTGGTCTACACTAGGAAATTAGGTTGGTATCACTACATAGCTTAGGGGTGTGACAAATCCACATTCCAGAGTGATGCAGTTAAACCAACCTAGCCCCCAGTGTAGAGAGCTCAAGATAGCACAGCCAAGTTTCTCCGCTTGAGCTAGATGCTTGTGCGAGGCAAGATCTACACTACAGGCTTCTATTGGTATAACTATGTCACTCAGGGGTGTGAAAAATCCACACCTTTGAGCAATGCAGTTATACCAGTCTAACCTCCGATGTAGACAGTGCTATGTCCGCAGGAGGGCTCCTCCCGTCAACATAGCTACTGCCTCTCACAGAGGCGGATTAGCTACGCGGACAGGAAAAGCCCTCCCATCAGCATCTGAGTGTCTTCACTTAAGCACTGCAGCAACGCAACTGCACCGGTACAGTGGCACTAATGCAGCTTTTTAAGTGTAGATCTGCCCTGGGAGTGCAAGCACACTGTGAAACAACACGAGCTACACAGAGTGATCTGATCAGCAGTACATACAGATTATATTAGCAGAGTGATTGGATTAGCTGCTGAAGAGGTCTAACTCCAGCTACTAAATCCCAACTGCATTGTTAGCTCCAGTGTTAACAGCATGCATTATTAGTCCCGATGGACTAGCTAGCTTGAATTTAAGAGCACAACTTCACTTGATCTAGAGATGTGTGTGTGAATGAGAGTCACACAGGGGCAAAACTCAAGTTATATCTCCAGCTAACAATGCAGTAAAGACGAGCCCTTTGAGTTCCTTACGTGTAGATTGGGGCCAATATTACTTGCCTTCCTTATACAGGTGGTTAGGATAAATTCAGTGATGTTTTTGATGCTCACCTAGTACAATGAGAAGAGCCACAGAAAAGTCTAAATACTTTTTCATATGCTCTTATTCACGTATTGCTATCATGTATTTGTGGATCAAAAAACCTGTGCTGGGTTTATGATTGTGTTTATAGAAAAAAAATCACAGGGAACTTCCTGTGGTAAGAACATTATTAAAATGCTAAGTCTGTCCTCGCCCTATTTTTGCACCATGGCGAGATATGTAATTTGAAGTTAACAAAAGATCAAGAAGAACGACATCTGAAATGGCTCCATCCCACCATCAACCTCAGCCTGGACCAGTCCACACAAGAGATCCACTTCCTGGACACTACAGTGCTAATAAGGGATGGTCACAAACACCACACTATATCGGAAACCTACTGACCGCTATACTTACCTACATGCCTCCAGCTTTCATCCAGACCACACCACACAATCCACTGTCTACAGCCAAGCAACTGCATTTGCTCCAATCTCTCAGACAGAGGCAAACACCTACAAGATCTTTATCAAGCGTTCTTAAAACTACAATACTCACTTGCTAAAGTGAAGAAACAGACTGACAGAGCCAAAAGAATACCCAGAAATCACCTGCTCCAGGACAGGCCCAACAAATAAAGTAACAGACCACCACTATCCGTCACCTTCAGCCCCCAACTAAAACCTCTCCAGCGCATCATCAAGGAACTACAACCTATCCTGAAAGATGATCCCTCACTCTCACAGGCCATGAGAGACAGGCCAGTCCTCGCTTGCAGACAGCCCCCCAACCTGAAGCAAATACTCACCAGCAACCACAGACCACACAACAAAAACACTAACCCAGGAACCTATCCTTGCAACAAAGCCCATTGCCAACTCTGTCCACGTATCTATTCAGGGGACACCACCATAGGACCTAATCCCATCAGCCACACTATCAGAGGCTTGTTCACCCGCACATCTACCAATGTAATATATGCCATCATGTGCCAGCAATGCCCCTCTGCTATGTACATTGGCCAAATCGGACAGTCTCTATGCAAAAGAATAAATGGACACAAATCAGACGTCAAGAATTATAACACTAAAAAACCACTCGGAGAACACTTCAACCTCCCTGGTCACTCAGACCTAAAAGTCGCAATTCTTCACCAAAAAACCTAAAAAACAGAGTCCAACGAGAAACTGCAGGACTGGAACTAATTTGCAAACTGGACACCATTAAATTAGGCTTGAATAAAGACTGGGAGTGGATGGGTCATTACACAAAGTAAAAACTATTTCCCATGCTAATTTTTCCCCTACTGTTACTCATACCTTGTTGGCAACTGTTTGAAATGTGCAATCCTGATTATCACTACAAATTTTTTTTCTCCTGCTGCTAATAGCCCACCTTAATTGATTAGTCTTGTTAGAGTGGTACAGCAACACCCATTTCTCTGTGTGTGCGTGTGCGCGTGCGCGTCTTCCTACAGTATTTTCCACTGCATGCATCGATGAAGTGGGTTTTAGCCCACGAAAGCTTATGCCCAAATAAATTTTTTATAGTCTCTAAAGTGCCACAAGTACTCCTCATTCTTTACACTACACAAAGAAATCACAAGACTGCACAGAAGAAATTCATTAAGTGTAACAGAAGCAGGAAGCTTGTGAAGAATATATAAATCTGTTGGCCACCAGAGTATAAAGGGAGCAACTCTGAACGATAAAGACACTGCAGAGAGGCTAGATGATGCCCATGTCCTCTCTCTCCATCACCAAGGATACTGGGGAGATGCAATGCCAGGCTTTTCGTCTATGCCTCTTCACATTGGAAGGAGTGGTAGGCTTAAGGACACTATTTATGTAGATCCAGTGCCAGCAACTGGAGTAGCAGCAGCTGTGTGCACTGCCAACAATTTCAGCACCCCCCCGTCACCACCATCATACTGTTGCCCAGAAGAAGCCCATTTACTTGGGTCATGTATGGGGAAGAGTTAGTCTATACTGCATGTTACACTACATCCTATCAATTTCCAAGGGAACTTACATAATAAGATTTGTAATACAATGGTCTTATTGACACTTAACACATGCAGCTCTCAGGAAACACAAAAAATTGGGTAGAATAACCATAAAAAACTCCAGTACCCAAAATGAGCCATCTAGTGGCTAAAATAGAAACAGCCTGAAAGTAAGAGGGAAGAAGTAGGTTAGACTCTAGGAATTGGATTCCCCAAGCCCCACAAACCATTAGGCCAATTAGATAATGGACTTTGCCAAGGCAGGTTACTGATAGAGCCCTGCAAATCTGCAGATATCCACTTTATATCTGTGTGTATCTGCATCTGTGGTTGTACTGTTTACCATCTTTGCAGATCTGATGTGAATCCAAATTTTTGTATCTGTGCAGGGCTCTTGTTACAGAAACATGGTTACTAGAGGCCTTCTAGAGCTACAATGACTATGACAAGAACAAGGGCTCACTTAATAAAAACAGCACCAATAAATTTACAACAAATTAAGGGAATATGGCTTCACGCAGTATATTGGCAGTTTATGCAATTTACCGCTGCAGGTCATCATGTATCCAAGTTCTATGGCTGTACTTTAAAACAGATGGGTATTTTATGAGTATTAAAAATATTTTCAGCTTTGCAGACCAAAATAAAGATAATCTAGCCTCATGGTTCAGGGTGTGAAGAAGGTTGTGCTGCAAGGGGTCAGGAAGGTGCTTGACCTCCCCATGCACAACATAGCACAATTAGCTTGTTGGTACATCTTCCTCTGAAGCAAAAGATATTGGCCCCTGTTATAGGCAGAATAGCAGACCTGATGGATCAATGATCTAATCTGATACAGCAAATCTTATATCCTTGTTTAACAACTTAAAAGTTTAAGGCAGAAGACAATCCTGAACTAGCACATGGCAATGAACAAGATGCTCCAGGGCCTCTTTCCAAGTCTGCATGTCAGGGTCCATCAGATTTTGAAGGATCCACCGGTCGAGTGGTCTAGCACACAGACACATGCTATACAAAGTGATGGATCAAAATTATTCTATGAAAACCACCTGGCGATCAAAGGAGATGCAAACCAGATAGAATGCCAGTGAAAGGCCGATTTCATTTTTTGAAACTTAAGTGTCTAACTTGCATACACATAATGACTGAATCAATGCAAGCACCATAACAATGTCCAAACACTTTTCTACCCTCTTTCAGAACAATTTTTGTTTAACAGGATACACAGAAAATTAAATACAAAAAAATATGAACCTTAAAGGTCTAATATAAACTAAAGGAAAAGCGAGAGTTAAGACTGCCAGTCTGCCCCTAAATAACCCTATTGGGTCTAGGTAAGGTAGCATATTTGAGATCATTCTGCAGCTCTAGGGAAGGAGTATCAAATTTAATGGAATTTTCTTTTAATGTCTCGCCAATATAGAGTTTAATTTTTTTTTCCATTTAGCAGGATAGAACACGGATGAAGAAAGGACACTGGACAATTAAGACAATGAATATGAATGCATGAAAGTTACAGCACAACAAGGAAAGAGTACAACTCAACAAATCAAGGGAGAAAGCTCATCTAGCATAATGAACATGGATGAACAAATGTTACTATGTGGGGAGAACGGTAAAAAGGTAATCATTTATCCACACAGGTATCTCAGCATGCTAGAAGACTGCAGCAGAGGAACTGCTCATTTGACTATTTTGAACTTTTTCCATCTTTTGATTATGAAAGATCTGTGTATTTGAAACTCATCAATAAAACTGGGTACAGTCACTTTCATGCCTACAAATCCATTGCATGGCAGTTTGTGCAGCTACAGAATCACACAAACACTTCTCTGGAACTTGTGTCACTTGGCAAAGTTTGTAAATTAAGGGTGGAAATTATCAGTTGCTTGGACTTCTTAAAGATCTGTCTATGCCTAACTACAAGCTGAAGAAGAAGAAACTTAAGTTTCATCAACAATATTTGGTCACTGCTTTCCGCTCTTCAGTGCCAAAACAGAGCTAGCAGATGCTCTCCAGAGGAACACAATAAAATACAGGAAATAATATATGCACATATAATTCCACTAACCTACATGCAATGCATGGCATCGCATTTATCATTTCCATTTCTGTCCCTCTCTCCTCTTCCTATTGTTTCTCCTCATCCTCTCTACCTTGTTTTGCTTATTCTCTAAGGGTACGTCTATACTGGTAGTGTTCGCTGTATCAGGGATCAATTTATTGCATCTAGTCTAGACACGATAAATCAATCCCCGAATCGATGTCCGTACTCCACCTCAGCAGGAGTAAGCTGAGTCGATGGGGGAGCCGTGGTGGTTGACTCGCCGCCATGAGGATGGCCAGGTAAGTCAAACTAAGATACTTTGACTTCAGCTATATCTTAGTTCGAACCCTTCCACTAATGTAGCCCAGGGCTTAGCCTATTTCACTGAAAACACTGGCTTCTTTTACAGCCACTGAAACAGATCTAATTGCTATTGTGTTCTCTTCCCTTCCATCTTCCCTTATTTATTCTGAATCCTTTCTCCATCCCAGTCATAACTCCCCTCCCTTCTCTCCACATTCCACTTTCCTCTTCCCTGCTTGTCTGTATCATATGTTGCTCTCCTTTTCCATGAACAACTCTCCCCTTTCTCCTCTAGTCATTCTGTGGATGCCATGAGCTACAAAGTAACATTTGTTATTGCAAGAGCTACTGAGAGGGGAAAGAAAAACTATGCAAGGAGGTGTGGGCAGTGAAGGCTAAATAAATGCAAAGACGGTTGGTTGAGTTAGATTAGCTACTAAGCAGCAACTATATTTTCATAATTCATATTTTTCTTAATTTGAGCTTGGTATTTGTATAAGCTGCAAGACAGCCATCCTGGGAGATGAAGTCTGTTATCTATAGAATAGGTATAGCCTGAGAAATTGTACTTGTAAAGTTTCTCAACATTGCTCTACCCATGTGCCTCAGTTATGACTTGGAAAGACCACTTCTAGGGGCGAGAGGATAGGTTCAGTCTGCACGAGCTAGTCAATCCTTCCCATCTCTGTTCAGGCTGCTCACAATCATGCTATTTGTGATTTTGTTCTAAACGGACAGGGGCTCTTTTATCTGATACTGGGAAGCAGACTGCAACAGAGACCAAATCCATCTCACTAGGCCAAACTAGGACAATTACTTAACCACTGCTGACCCTAGAAATATTTGCAACTGTGACCCAGAGTTCAAAGCTTATTTAACCTTTACTAATCCCATGAGATACCCAGTTCAGAAAGGTACTCAGAAAAATACTATTAAAAAATGAGTATGCAATAATTTAAGTGCATGCTCTAGGAAGCCTAGCTAACAGCTACAACCTAATGCTTCTGACCTCTCATCAAGAAGGTTATGAGATCATCTGCACACCCAAAAGTATTGTGAAGAAAGATGCCAGAAGACTTTAGCACCACCAGCCCCAGGGAAGTGTGTATATGATGCTAACTTTATTGCAACACCACAAATTGAGTTGCTATTGCCATTTCTGTTAAAGTAACTAAATTCTCTATGTAAAGCCTTTGTATGAAAGAAACAATATACAAATAAATTGAAACTAATTATTTCTAATACTTCAAGGCTGCTGAGTTCAAACCCAGCTACAAATTTCAGCTACAAATCCTCAACAGCTAGACTGTCTTCAAAATATCAGCACTGTTAAAATGATACAACTAAACTTAAAGTAATAATTATAAGTCTTTATTTTATGAAAGATTAAGGAAGACCACCAAGATCAAAAGAACCTGTTGAGGAAAGCTCAACCCTTTCCTATATATTATTGTGAACCTCCTAACACCATATGCTTTTAATGGGTGTTAATGAGTGTGAAAACACTCCACAAATTAGCGTTAATGGTCAAGAACATCAGCCCCCTCAGATACCACTAGGTGAAAAGCACTGGAATCATTAGCCATCACACACCATGCAGTATTCAAAATAAATGTCACTAGGTACTCATCAGTCCCACAGGGGCCTTACCTGTTTCCTATGAATCTTGTTGTACAACAGCACAGTCCAGGTTCTTGCACAGGCTAAAGAGCATATAAGTACTGAATTTAACCACCACCTGTTACCTACTGTGTGTTCACCGACTTTTACGGTACATTTTCAGCATCAGGAGATATATGCACCATTTCCTCTTCCAACAGGAACTGTGTGCAAAAGCCTATGCTGAAAATTTACCCCACTGGATATTGTGAATGTTTGTGTTGCAGTGAGGTATGTATTATCAGCCAATATTCCTCATGGGTTCAAGAGTCAAAACGTACAAGGCCTTGCAACCCAAGGCAGCTGTCCTGTGTATAGAGGTATATAAAAAGATAGCTCACTTAATCCTTTCATGCCAGGAGTAGGGATTTTCCCGGAGCGACGTCCATTGCCGGCAATGGACGCACCAAAATAACGTCGGCATCAATGAGTTAACCACCTCTGTCCTCTTTTCACCTATTATATTTCTCATGCATCATCCAGCTTCCCAACCATCTTCCTGTTTCTTCACAGTATGCACGCTACGTTCTCTCCCTTCTTCAGCACGGAGTTGAGAAAAGGAGACACATGGTCAGCTGGTGATGTTAACAAGCTCCTTGCTGCCCTGAGAAGCTGGATGGAAATGGTTGAAATTACAAGGGGGTCATCATCAAGATCGGGGAGGACATAGCTTAAGTTACGAGATTTCATAACCTCCCACCCACCCCTCCTATGACACTATTATTGCAGATGACTCAAGTTCCACAACTCAATGAAAAAACAGCTTTAGAGAGCTTGGAAATACCTGAAAATTCACCTTGCTGTCTTCCTACTTTGGTGATGGGACAAAGTTGATGGGAAGACAGACCCAGCTCCCACAGAAAGTCTAAAGGATCAGGAGACAGGCTAACTATGCGTCCCTCTTTAATCTAGAATATGGTACTTTACTAGGTGCCTTCCTGTAGCCTAAAAATCTTAAGACTTATCAGCCATTTCAGAGCTGTAGTATCTTGGCCTGACAGTTAGCCCAAAAGACAATATGCAATACTCTAACAGGTGAAAGTTGGACAGAAGCAGTTAACTCTTAGTGCCATGATAAAACACAGGACGGAATACATCCAGAGGGTCACAGTTCCCCAAGCACACTTGGCAAGATAAAAAGGTTTTCACAGACTTAAGGCTTGATTCTGATTTCAGATACATGGTACATTATAATTCAAGTACCACAAAACCAGTTCTTGGGCAAATATACCCATGTACCCAAGATCAGAACTTTAAACCACGTTACATAAGGTTATTAGTGTCTTCAGAATTATATCAGGTAAGTTGCAACAGGGCAGACCCCATAGGGAGGAAGTGAATCCACATCTCAAATGGCAAATTTGATTGGTAATGATCCCATAGCTGACCACAGGTTTGAGCCAGTGGGTTTACGTAGCTGAAGTCAGGGCTACTCTAAATTCAGCAGAAACTGAAAGCGTGCTGAGAGTCAGCACTTGGTGTTAAAATCACACTGTCAGGTCAAATCTGGCCCCAAAATAAAGTTTTATAAACTTATCATTAGAATCTAAGATTTTCCTTAAAAGCTTCAATAAAATTTTTTTTTTAAACAATTTTTCCCCTATAGTGTTTGCAACTCAAACAATACAGCATGAGATCCTGAAAACGAAAGTAGCTGGAAGGAGTATAACCAAAAAGGTAGCTGAATAATCCATGACTGTCCAAGGTGAGAAAAATTCAAGAACAAAACAGCATAAAGTGAAGAATAATTTTTTTTAAACTTTTCAGTGTTAATAATACATGGTATTAATTATATAAGGAAAATGCATTTTGGTTTATATATATTTAACCTGACAGTGTCCCTTGAAGTGAAAAAATTTTCAACCCTGATTAAACAAACTGCAGACTAAAGCTGTTAACCAATATACTGTAGATACACAGGATTAAAAAAGGGGAAAAATACATACAACCTTATTTGCATATATCAACATATTTTAGTGCATAATTTGTAACTTACAAAGATCACATCTTTTCTCCTATTAGGTTTACAACATAATTATAGTCAAAACTCTGTAAATGCACACAAATTAGGGATTATTCTGAATAGTACACCTGTAAGATAAGAATTTCTCTTTCCTACCAAAAAATGGATAATTTTATGACCATTAACATTGGTGGCTATGGAAGCTAACAGAGTCATAGGAAATAGTCTCATGAATTCACACCTAAACTGATCTCCAGCAAAGACCAGGAAGGAATATCTCCATTCATGTATAGCACTGCCCCATGAGGTGCATTATCAATTTTCTTTACCAGACTCTTTTGAAACATCAAGAATTGATCATTTTAAGGGGCAAAATACTACCATCAAAGGCTTTATGGTGTGTTGTCTGATAGGAATGTACACTACAAGAGAATTTATTAAGGCAGGGCAAACTCTTTTCTTAAAATGAAGGCTACCTGTACCTTAACTAACCTAACCAAAAATAAACCCTTTTGGAAGTACAAGAAAGTTTCAGGACTGCATTTTCCATCTCTCTCACAAGGAGGCCACTGGGAGAGGTCAACCTAGAGTCCCTCCCCATTACTTGCTTTTGTTATCCTGGCTGGGGAGTATGATGGACAAGCGTATACTTAAGCCTTGCAATCCTCTGTTCAGCACCTCCCCTTCAGGAGCAACTCTTTCACTCCAGTGCAGTGGCTTGTAACATCTCTGCAGGGTCACAATGAAATGCCACTTTCAAATTTAAAGCTAACTTCCCACCCTTCCATTCCTGCAAGAAATGCTCATTTTATGAGGATGGGGTGAGGGTTTTTAACTGTACCATAGAGAACTATAGGACAGATGATTGAGGTGTTTTAAATTTTCAAGCGGCAGACTGTTAGGACTCACTGGGTCCCACTGGGCCAGAGTAGGCTGCTCACGGAAAAGATTTATTACCAGAGAAGGCCACTCAGTTGCTCAGAGGAGAGGTCAGCCTGATGCTGGAAGAAGGAAGCAGCCTGCCAGCCACCACCTCCCTAACCTGCCAAGACAACACCGCAGGTAAGGTACAGGGACTGGAAAGCATGTATGGAGTATCACAGCCCCCACTGCCCAGTGGCAGGCTTTAAAATTTCAAATTAGCATCCAGATGTTTTGATGTTTAGCTGATCCGAACATAAATCTTCAGATCTTTGGAGCTTAACACTAGCAATAATGTCAACAGAACAGAAAGTTGCCAGAAAACAACAGTCTCCTAATGCTACATAAAATTGCAGATGAAAAGCAAACATTTATAGGACAGCCACATTGACCGTCTCGAGATAACAATTTAAATCTAGATCAGACATTTGGTATAACATTCAGACGGATGCTGAAGCTGTTGAGCCAGAATTGCTCACTGCACTATTTTTGCCCTGCTATTTTCTGGCTGGTTTAGAAAACAGGCCTGCGAGTTAGCACCAGCTAAGCAAAGACCAAATCATCAATAAACAGCTTTTAAAAAAATAAACTAAACTCAACTGGATGAATAAGCCGTCATCTCAGTGGTCAAGATGGACTGATTCATCTTTGATCAATGAATAACATACGGATACCTAGCAAACTAGCTTACATTCCATAGGGTATAATTTGCAACAAAGGGAAATCACAGAAAGTACTCGGAGGTGTGTTTTTTGGCTGAAATCCCTCACTTAGAGAAGGCGTTCCTATTTGTTTGGCAAAAACATTTGCAAACAAGGCAACAACTTAGTTTTATTTATGTTCAACTGCAAACAATTACGTTTTTCCTTTATAATACAACTGTCAAAGCTTCTATGAGCTACTGTTCCTCTTACCTTTAGGTCTTTCCAGCAGTCCAGAAGCTTGGTAGCCAAGTCACTCATATCCACTATTTTGTCAGTCTGTTCTTGGCTCCTCTCACTCTCTACATCAGACACACCCTCCTCTTCATCTTGAGATGGTGTTTCCATTGCAATGGGCTCTTCTAGCTTTGTGCCATTGCTCTCTTTGGCCTCTGCTTCAGGCTCAACCTCCAGCTCAGTAGCCTGAGGTTTGCTGCTGTCCACTGGAGCATCAATGGCAGCTTTGATTTCCTGTTGCGGCTGCTCCTCTGCCACCTCTGCCGGCGCATTGTCCAGCTGGTCTAGGTCTTCTTTGCCCTCCTTTCCCTCCAGCTCACTGGTGGTATCAGAGATTGCACTGTCCATGCTGTTTTCACTTATAATTTTAAGCCTTCGAAAGACAAGCTTCTTCGGGGTGTCTGTGTCGCCTTCTGCGCTCTGCTTGATGGAAGGATCTGGCGTGTTGAGTGGCGTATGAGCCCGTGACGTGTTCTCACTGGAATAACCATCTCCCTCACTGAGCTGTGGGACTGCAGTCTTGGTCTGAGCCCAGCGCTGGATAATTGGAAGCACCTTGCTCTCTTCCAACATGTTTTTATTGGGTATAGGCAAGAGCTCCAGAGTCTTCATAATCTGGTTACAAACACAAAACCACAGCAGTTACATTTAAAATTGTCACTTTGCACTAGTTTTTTATACCTCTGACTTGGCAATAGATATTTCTTCCAAGACGAACTGAGTTCTTTAGTATTTGCCAGAGCCACACTCATACTGACACAAGTTAGCAGAGATGCATTTGCTGTAGGGGCGGTAGTGAACTTTTGCTGACTTCTACAGACACCAAATAAAATATATGGATGGAAAAAAAGACAAAGTATTCAGGTCACAACTGCAATGAGTTCAGGGGGCTCAGACACTTACAGCTGAACATGCATATCTTGAGTTTCCATGTAAACAAACTCAAGGTAGAATAGCTCAAATAAAAATGTGTTGATTTAAATGGTTAACCTTTTAACTTAGGCTTTGGTATAGAAATCACACTTTTATATGGTTAAGTTGATCTCTCTCTAAATTGACTGATTGCATACTACATGTTTTGGATCAGATTTTCCTCTTTGTAAATGCTGCAGTGATTATATAATTTGTAACTATATTAATGGAAGAGGTTAATAGAAACTGATTGATAAATAAACCAAGATAGATCAACAGTAGGAAGATCTCAACTTACTAATATAGCAATATTTGAAAAGTTCTTTTTTCACTAAACAGCAGTATTTAAACATCCACTGGATGTCCCAGAATTATATACATTAGCTGAAGGAAGACCCTGACATCATTCTCCTGGGTGGAATGTCACCACTGCTAGCACGTGTTTAATCACTGTTTGTGACTTAAAACTAGACTGGACAAGACACTACAGAAAAGTAATATGGACAACAATCCTGCACTGGCAAAGAGAGAGGCTGGATAGCTTTACATTTCCATCTGTAACATCCATGATCATGGATCATTCTATGATCATGTAGATTTCTGAAGCCTACAGAAAATAAAGACAAATAATACTACAGAAATGTGCATTTTTTTTTCAGGTTGCTGCTAGTTTGAAAATCTAAGTTTTAAAGAAAGCTAAAAAATTCAAGACGTGTTCCTAGCTAGATTGTACTATGATGCATATACATGCAAAAATCTTACAAAAATTAGACTATTTACTGCATGATTTGCATCTTGAGTGACTAAATAAAATAAAAATCACTTCACATACCTTCTGTATAAGAATTAAATTCCCACTCATGGTTTTAGGTTCTCAGCACCTAACTTGCAGGAACTCCTATCGTTTTAGTCTTCTGAGATCACTAAACCAACTCATGAGAAGGCAGCAATTCCTGATCTCAGGCCCCTCGCGCCTCTAATTACCAGTTCATTTTACAAGCAAATGACAGAAAACAAAAGAATAAAAAACAGTTGCCAAAAACTATGCACACCGGACCCATTGTAAGTGATATGC
Source organism: Gopherus flavomarginatus (assembly GCF_025201925.1). Taxonomy (NCBI): domain Eukaryota; kingdom Metazoa; phylum Chordata; order Testudines; family Testudinidae; genus Gopherus; species Gopherus flavomarginatus. The sequence continues at coordinate 5,298,019 of NC_066618.1, read as the reverse complement.
CTTCTAAGAGAAGAAAGTACATTTAAGTCTATGAAGAAGCTAGCGGTTGTCGTGCAGAAAGACAGGCATGCATCATTCCCTGAAGAAATTTCTTCACAGGTGGACAGATGAAAACTGAGAATTCCCCAGTGACAACAAGGAGGGTAATGTCAAGTCAGTCAAATCTCAGGAGTGAAGAACAGAAATGGCTACACGGCTCCCCGACTCCTTCAATCTGAAGACTCCCTCAGCAGCATGGACATCTGAGGACACATGGTACATGTACTTGTGCTCCATTACTTAAGAGACTGGCAAGATAGAAACGTGGGTGTTACCATCCACTCTGTTCCATCCACCCAAAAGAAGATGGTGCCATGGCAGAAGGGAATTCTTAAGCTAGCTCATAGTCTCTGCTTTGGAGTCCATGGAAGTTTATAAAGAGTAGCTCTGATACTCCAGAGAGGATGGCTGTCACAGCAGGAATTGTGATCTTCCTCCCCAGGCCCAGGATTCAGCCTTAGAGAGGTCTTTTAGGTAACCCACACAACCTGATGAGTCTCTCCTCAGATAGCAAGCTCAAGCTGAAGCATTAAGTCAGTTGGGGAAGGGATGTTGATTCAGCAGACAAGTACATATAGAAAACAGCAGAAGAAAATAATTTCAATGCTAGATATCGTCAGAGCAAACTCTGGATCCTCCAGCCAGTCCCCCACTCCTGAACAGCCAGTCATGGCAGTGCCCTTTTTTAAAGCTTAGCATCTGTTACTTAAGTTTAAGGAAAATCACAAAGGCAAATTCCTTCCAGGTATTTCAAGCTCTCTGTATATGAACTAATGTACTTAAAGAAAAAAAGTTATGGGTTTATCTGTACTTCATGTCAAGGTAAAGTACCACATATGACTTTCATTAACACTTTATGTACTGTACTTCACTGTCTGTGGACTGCAAAATGAAACCTACTTTTAACATTAACTCAAGAAGTAGGTCGACAAATTGAAGAAGGTTCAGAGAAGAGCAACAAGAATGATTAAAGGATTAGAAAACCTGCCTTATAGTGACAGACTCAAGGAGCTCATTTAGCTTCACAAAAAGAAGGTTAAGGGGTGACTTTATTACTGTGTATAAGTATTTTCAAGGGGAACAAATATTTAATAAAGAGCTCTTCAATCTAGCAGAGAAAGATATTACAAATTCAGCCTAGAAATAAGCCATACACATTTTTACCAGTGAGAGTAATTAACCATTGGAACAACTTACCGAAGGTCGTGGTGGATTCTCTTTCACTGAAAAATTTTAAATCAAGATTTCAAGTTTTTCTAAAAGATCTGCTCTAGGAATTTTTTGGGGCAGTTCTCTGGCCTGTGTTATCCACGAGGTTCAGATCAGATGGCCACAATGGTCCCTTCTGGCCTTGGAATTAATGCATCATATTTTTATTCATATATGTTCCCTCTTCTCAGCAATTACTACAGCTGCTTTGAAAGCTTCGTGTACAAATAGAGTGACCTGGAAATCCTGAGACAATTACTGACCTCTAGCTGGAGCTTCAAGTTGTTCACAGTGTTTCCCCGTCCATCACCCAGCTCAGCCATCCAGATCCAGAGGAGAGACAAGCCATGACATTCCAGGAAGGACTTCAGGCAGGCTTGCGAGTGTGTGTTCTAGATGAGACAGTTAACAGAGAATCCATGGAAACAGTCAGCACCTTCCTCAGAGACTAAAACCTAATTTCTACATCCTGACATTGTTAACTACTGAACTATGTACACATTACTGACAAAACACAATGCTACTAAAAATGCACAATGCAGAGAGTCGAGCCTAGACATGTGCCAATATCTAACAGCATCATCAAAAGTCTACAGTAACTTTAAAGTGAACAGGAACAGCTGTTTTCAGTGCAATAGTGCATGCAGAAAGTAAATAAGTCTCCCTGGTAGCCAGCTGGTATTACAGCATAAAAACTTAACAGGAAGTTAGAGTGAGCAGATAATTGGCAGTAACTAATAATCTTTTCCACTAAGTCAGAGACAAAAATTAAGGATGGCTTTAGAAGAGAATTGTAAATATATTCATTCTAAGATGTGCAGGTTACTCCCTCTACATTCATTTCCTTTTAAATTTTATTTTATCAGACATCTTAATATATTGGTAATCATTATTCTCATCTCAGCAAAATTAACCACTGCTTTTGGATGATTTTGTCAAAATGACCCTTTGAAGTTAACACCTAGAAAGGACTGTGTACGTCACCTTTCTAGTCCTCCAAAAGGCAAAACACTCTGGCTAAAGGTTGGAGCTACAAAGGGTCTACAAATTCTTTGAGTATGGCTGCAAACTTACCCCTTTGCCACACTAAATAGAGTAGCTCTTCCCTCCAGTTTCTGTTTTGGCATAACCGTAAAACCTATTTTCCATTTTCTCCTTCTTCCTCACTAGCCTTTAAACACATTATTTAAAATAAGAATACTTCACATAATTTTACTTCCCTCCTTCTTCAATCAGGTTGGGATCTCCTCACCTGTATGAGTTTGAGGCAGGTGAGTTTCTGCTCCAAAGTCTCAATCCGAACCATCAACCGGGATAAACTGAGAACTTGGTTCTTATCTGAAAGCCCCTCTCCATTCTCCAACAGCGCTTCCAATTCCCCATCCACCTACCACGTCAAAGGAAAATGATTATACAACTCACAAAACACCCCATCAAACTCACAAGGTACCACTTAACCAGCTGTTAAGAGAATTTATTCTCTGGCTCTGAGGTTCCATAAGAAGTCTCTCCATGACCAAATCTCATACACTGAAAGGGAAGAAAATCTAGTTTTAGGTATAGCTGATTTCATTTGTACTTTTTTTTTTTTTTGCCACCCCATAGTCCTCCTCTGATTCTTTCAGTCATTCCTTGAATAAAGACTTTGAATATAATATGTAAATATTTCACACGCTGTGCTTCTCTCTCAAGATAGAGGCTTAGACCAGTAAAATGGGTAGGGCTTGGGGGCGGGGGGGGAGAGAAAATCTGATTGTGTTCTTGGGAGCAAAAATGTGTGCAACATAGCATCTTCCATCTAGACCTGAAGCTTTAGCTTGTGCCACACATTGCAATCATACGCAGCGCCTACGTCCTTAGTCGTGTGCATTCAACACGTGCAGAACGCTCTGCAAAGGAAACTCTGGCTGTATTATTTAGCAAGATACGCTGGTTTTAAATTTACCTTTTCATATATGAAAACAGGAGATGCTATTTAAAACATGGCTGCTTCAATTTATGACCCCACAGAACAGAGGTTTCTCTGTATCCAAGACGAACACTGGGGCAGTAATAAGCAAATGTTCACTCTAAAGTTTGTATGAACAAAAAAAATAACCTGGGACAAATATTCTTGATCTAATGTGGAAGTAATTAATATTTTAACTCTACTTTATAAGTGATAATGAAGTGTAGGATTTGACCAGGCAGTCTTCTTAAGCAGGTAGAATATGGAAGCCTTGGCTTGCTCTGTACTAAAGGCGGTTATGTCCCTAATGGAAAGTCCTCAAGGAAATTTGAAACATAGGAAGACAGTGGTCTTGTCTTAAATCAATGTGATTGCATTCTCTGATCCAAGGATGCAAAGACCTGGATATCTGTTCTCAAGATCAAATAACTTTCACTTTTAACAATATCTTATTCAATGCAGAGAATTGCAACATCCTGTGAATACCTAAATATGAAGTTTGCTGGAGAGAAGCATATCATTCAAATGTAATTTATAACCTATTTTTAGGAAGACAAGTAGGAAAACACTTTTCTGGGAAAATGTAAAATATAAGAGGTCAATTTTAAGAAGTTTAATTCCCCGACCACCCAAACAGAGAAACGGTCGATCAAAATGAGGCTGCTAGCTTCAGAAGACAGTCCCCTTCCAAAAGGGTACATACATGTAAAAGCAGTTTTCAAGGAGGGTAATTAGTATTCCCATAAGCCAAAAAACAGCTACATTTTACAGACAGTGAAAAGGATTCTCCCAGTTTATTAGAGGAAACTTGTAATCAGGATAAAGCTTTATTCCCTCCCCCTCCTTTTTCTCTCTTTCTTTCTTTCTCTAAATTGTGCTTCTCATGAGAGTTTCCTGTGGGGCTTGTCATTGTCACTGCAAGTTCCCCACTACAATCCAATCAAAGGATTGAATTCAGATAAATACTTTGATCAAAGTTATTTGTTGGAAATGGTAGAAGGCCTGATGGAAGAAAGCTAGGAAAGGCTCTAGTTCTGTATAAATGAAATGGATCACATGGAGCAGCAAATACAACAATTAAAACTGATGTCAAAGCAGATATAATGCATATCCACATTGGCCTTTAAGCCAAGGTGAATGCAAGTTCGTATCTAACACCACACCTTCAGGGCTCACCGACAGCAAGAAAGCAAGGAACAGCCTCACTGGTTCAACATCTCAACCAAACGACTGCATTTGAACCAGTGCAGATATTTCCTGCAGTAGGTGAGCCCTGAAGCTGTAGTGAGAGATTTGAATTTGTAATCGCCTTGGCCTAGAAGCAAGGGAGCTTGCGAAGAAGTCACATGAGCATGCATTATATATTAATAAACTATTCTATCCTAAGCTGGCCTTAAGTGTGCTGCGTTTGCTTGCGTTTTTACAGGTGTGTAAAATATGTTTGCGGTTGGCAATATTTTGATGAAACCTTTGGGTCACACTAAACTTTTTTGATCCCAGAAGAGATCTGTCCCCTTCTTAAGGCTGCCTTTTGAGACTTTGATAAGAAAGATCACCTCTTGGGTCACCCTTTATGGAAAGCAGATTGTACAAAGCAAACAAGGAAGGGTCACACTCACCGAGTCTTTCTTACGAGAGCGTTCCTTTTTCATTTTTCCTCCTGCTGCTCTGATGCTGACCCTGTTCTCTCCTCCCAGGTAACCCCGGCAGTTAGTTGAGCCACAGAAGCATTTCTGAGCCTCTTTGCTGTTCAAGGGGTATGAGTGACACGTGAAGTTAGTTTGCAGAGGTTAGTAAGAGACTGATGGCATTCACAGCGGGGTTTTTTTCCTAAATACTAAATGCATTTTAATTTTACTGTCCTGGAAGAACAATTACAGTGTTATATAATCACTCCTTATCCTTTCTTTTTTCTATTAAGCTGTTATTTCAAATGGCTACTGAAGAACTATTAGAAAATTTTGAACAAACATTCTTAAGACAATTCTGTTTGTCATGTGATTCTTTGTATTTTTTTCTCCTCCATTTTGTTCTAAAAAATTAAGAGCTGCTACATCGAACATATAAACCAAATGGTTTCTAAATGGAATGTTTCACACCATTTCCCTCCTGCACAAGAAAGCAGTCTATAAGGTTATAAACCACTGTATGTGGCAGGTCCTTTCAGTTCTGGCTAAGGCAATCTCTCCCAAACTCAAACAAACCTCTGCAGTTTCTTTATGGCTAGCGTATTTCCATATCTCCTTAACAAGAAGTTGGGCAAACACTTATGGAAACTCAACTCCAGGCTGCGCCAAGATCTAACAGACAGAAAGCAAGAGTTCATTCATTTTCCTGGCTGTTTTTAGCTAACTATAGTGCTTCTGTTTTTCTACCTGTTTCTCAGGGCCTGTCTTTGTTTCACTCCTTTGTACACTGCTCAACACAACTGGAGCCTGATCACTGACTAAGCAGTGCCTGCAAGCCCCAATATAAACAAGAGCTTTATCATTATGGCTGAGACACTACACAGTTAAGGTTGTCATGGCAGAACAATTCTAAAATCCATGTCACAAAATAACTTTCTCAATAAGTTACTCTGAAGAGGAAAGTCTCATGCTTGGTTTCACCGAATGGGGGCAGGAGAAAAAAAGCTTTCTTCATCAATTCACACGTTCAGATTTTTAGTATTTAGAGAACTCAAAAATGACCAATTTAAAACTTCAAATTGCAGATAACAGTGACAATTCGAGGGGTTGTCTGGGTCCCCAGTCTGATTTTGTGAAAATTATGTTGTATTTCAGCTTCTATTTTGAGTGTGAACTTGTTTATGCCCTTCACTATGGACTGTAACAGTCACGTTGGACTGCATCATCACTCATGTTATGGAGCCTGGTGCCTGAATATGAGGCACATCAAGGGGCTACCAACTTTGAATAACACTCTCCTATTAGAACAATGGGTTTGCTAAAAAGGAGGACCTCAGGGAAGCTGGTTGGGGGAGGGAGGGAATAGGAGGGGCTGGCGGGCCGGGAATTTAGCCACAAGATTAGGGCTTTAAAGCCAGCCAGTGAATCACCTGACAGAGGAGACCAACTTTAATTAAGGGCAGGGTCTGCCCCAGATCCTCTCTCCCACTGGAGATCACCACCAGGAAGCAGAAGGCCTGCATGAGGAAGAGCCCCACCTCACACACACTGGGCCTAAGGACACACAGAAGGGGTGAGCATAGTCTCAGAGGGTGGGGAAGTGTATTGCCATTTGTACATAGATCTGTAAACCTCCTGTGCTGACTCTAAGTGAAACGTATATATGTTCAAAAGGTTCCGTTGCAAAGCCTCAGTATTCCTTACTTTATCTGCCACATGTCCCTGAAGAGTTCTACTACACACCAGAGTACCCATAAGGGTGGCCTATGGTGATAGCATGCATAGACCTCTGAGGAGATCTGAAGGGTTCATCACTGGTCTTGGGGTCTAGGGCAGCAGGACTGCAGGATCCACTGTACCACAGAAGGGTGCTAGTCAGGGAGTCTGCACTCTGGGAGTGAGACAGAGATCACAGCTACAAATAGTGTCTGGATGCTGCCCAGACCCAGTGGGCTTGTGGACATCTGAGATCCAGGTTGGGTATAGGACAGCAAAATGGTGACTGTCCATTGCGAGGACTCAACTCAGGCTGTAACTATTTGTCCAGAATAAAAACAAACACTTTCGAATAGTTTGAAATAATTTGCATATGAAATAAGGTTATGGATTTTAAAATGAGCAGTAAATTTGTTTCCTTAACTTCAGGAACTCTTCCCTATGTGCAATATTCTACACGCTCATTGATGCAATACACCCCGCTGCAAGTGACTGCAGAGGGTTGAGTAGATATTTGTTACATGTCAAAGCAAGTTCATGTGTCTTCATAATAGTTCGCATACTTCATACAAATGCTTAACATTTTCCTACCACAGTAACACTCCTATATTTTCATCTGGGACAGCAGTTTATAAAATTAAGTTAGTAGTACATTACACAAATACTAATCTGATGTAGAGATGCATCGTGGGAGTTACAGTATGTTAGAACAAAAGTGGAAATCAATAGGAATGCTTGAAGACTGACTCTCCTCGTAGGTGGACAGGCCTCAGATGGTCTGCCTTCTGAAGTCTGGAAAGGTTTGAGCTTGGTTACTACTTGGAATGGGTGACCATGTGAGAATAATTGACATTTTGGAACAGGTGGTTTTTTATTTTTATTTATTTATTTATTTATTTAAACTCAAACTAAATTATTTCCAGCTCTCAAATTCTAAATATACAGTATCTTCTGACATGGCATGGTGTCTGTAAGAGTGGACTATTCATTAAAACAAATGGCAAGATATTTTAAAATGGTATTAGTTGGAATTTTCATTGAGTATAAATTTCTCTACAATTCAACTCTGTTTAAGCTGAGTGCCTCATTCATGTATCAAACATGACATAGCAGAATGCAGCGATATCACAGTATGAAGCAGGGAGAAAAAAGCATCTCGCTGTAAACCCAGGGTAAGAACTGGAACAGTACATCTAGCTTTCCAAGTTAGAGGACTTTCAGATAAAAGTAACAACTAGGATAAAGTAACCGATCTACAAGGAAAGAGTTAAATAGGTATGCTGTAGCTTGTCTAAGCATCGGGGAGGAGGAGGATAGTGAGTGTGAGTGACGAGGAGTGTGTGTAAGGGGAGGAGGAACATGGTATTTGTCTACAAATATTTGCAAAGCTGTAAAATACTAAAGGTGCAGAAGTGGAAAACAGGAATTATGTAAAACAGGGGTGCAGCTAGGATAGCTAGCAAGGGGATGAAATTAGGAGAAGGAGTATATAAAATCATTATCTGGAAAACTCCCATATTACGGACAGTGGGATAGTCTCCCAAGGGAAATGCGGGAAGCCCCCAGACTTGGGACATTTAAAGGCAGATTGAAAGAAATACTATAAAATCTACAGGAATAAACCTACATTAGACGGGACATTGACTAGATTATCCTATTACCTTTTTCATCTCTAACCTCCAATTTGATTTCTACTGTTCACATACATTTGGATGTCTTTTCACTGGTCAGTTTTGCAGCACAATTTCTTAATTGTATGAGCACTCAGGGAGACTCACGCATAACACTGAAGCAGACAGACAGAGAAAATACCTACCCATATCTCTGGAACTGGTAGTCGAATGTTAGCTCTGAGCCTGATGGAACTAGTTTGGTGGTGAAAAAGCCAACCCTTAGCTGTCCATTCACAGTCCACTACAGCAGGAAAAAAATAGATGACAATATTGATTATTACAATACCCAGGCTTGACCCCCCCCGTTTCTATATTAAATGAAGGAACTCTGGCAAGAGACATTGCTAACCCTCCAAGAGGCAGAAAACATCTCTGAAGGATCTTAAAATCCCAAACTGAAGTGTCTGCATTAGCCGGTTTCCAAGGTATATTTACTTTGAATAGCAGTGATTGAATGATAGAGAGGCAAAGGTCAATGGCAAATGAATTTTCTACTGAGCATGTTAAAACTCAGAGACAAAACTGAAAACAAAGCAGCAGGAGGTTTTCTTTGAAGCTCACCTTTTGTGTCTCACAATTTGGTTCACAGCTGTGGTTCATGAAACGGGAGCAGTTTCCTTTCTGGGTTGCATCTATTATCTGAAAGTGAAAAGTAATTATAGCAAAAAGCACTCTCTTCCTCTCCTCTGTGCTATGGCAGAAGCAAAAGTCAGCATGCGTATGTAGCAAGGTGAAGGTGAAAACTTCAATAAGAATTTTAATAATTTTTTCCTGTTTTGTGCATCAGCCGTAATAGCTTTGGAGAAAAAAGGTTTCGTAATAAAAATTGTGTATGAGAAAACAAGACACTTATTTGATTTACATTGTTATCCATAGTATTAAGACAGTATGCATCGTATTTCTCCTTGGTTCTGGGGTTATTATTATATTTTAAATCTTAACAATTATTTCCCACCCATGCAGCCCCCAGCAATGTCCACACCAGGAGATCTGAAATGTTTTTGTCACATAGATCATGTTTTAATACGAAGATTATCTCATGTACCATGTTGCCCATCCATTCACAAATGTGCACACTATTCTACTGCACCCTCTCCCCACAAATTTGTGACCACATAACCACCCCATGGCCAACTACAGAAATTGCTTACGTGGAAAAGGAAAATATTCAAATGTATTTTTACAGACATGGTCCCCTCAGAGCCTTAGGGCCCATGAATCTTGCTTAGGCTTGTAACTATTCCAGATCCAGTTAGGGATTTAAACTCCAAGAGCAGCAATTTACAGAAGACAACGAAAGAAGAACTACTGGTATATCAATAGCTTAAATTAGCTATAAGTAGCCATTAACACTGTTTGATATAGCTCCTGTCAGGTAAAAGGGCTTAAATGAAAAACAGGGATTTGGGACTTCGAGAAAAAAACCTGCTATTTGTGCATACCACATTCAAGTAAAATTGTATTTACCTAGAGCTGTACACACACACACACACGATATTCTCTCCTACAAATGTGTATACACTGCCACTCACCTCATCATTTTTCAGTGCCATGAAGTAGTAGTGAATGTTCTTACTTCGGGCATACTCTTTCACTCGGGCTTTGAACTCTTTGTGATCCAGCACTTCTCCACAATATTCCAGCACAAACGTGTTACTGCAAGACCCCAGGAGGAAAAGCATCATTATCTGCTTAGGAGCAAACCAAGTTAAATACCAAGCATGAAAGTTATTGTTAGAGCTGTCAATATGGCTTAGATTTTTGTATTGAAACAAACAGTTTTAAGTGCATTATAACTTGGGCAATTAGGATTTTTTTTAAACTAACGTTATCACAATTATTTACAAAGCAACATGAAAGCACTTCAGAGAAGACTACAAGTTCCTTGCTAAGTTGAGTCTATCATATAAGCATATTATATTTTACTGAGGAAGTTCTTTGATACGAAGACTATAAGGAGTTTTAGCAGAATGTGCATCGTCAGATTTGGGGAAAAAACCATGAAAAGCTGTGATGGCCTCATTTTGTACCTCGTTGACCTTGTGGGCAGGGATGAAGAGGGGACTAAGTATCCTCTGTATTTTTAGGAAAAGATGAACCCAAAATTAGAGAAGGAAGAGACTTATTAGGTCATCTGCTCCATCTCCCTCAGAGTCATCACAGGATCACGCCATAGAGTACATTAAATGGCAAAAAAACTTCATTAGCACAGCATTATGATTGCTTGGTGATAGCCTGAGCCATTCCAGAGCATCAAATTCTGCAATGCTAAAACTCCTGATATACAGTTAAGGTAAATGCCCATGCAACCACAACTCTGCCCCACTGCAGCTGGTAATAGCTACTGAGAATTATCTGCATTCGCTCAAGTTGTATTCAATGAGTTAGGTGTAGCTCTACTGAATGGTGGAGGAAAAATTTGGAGCAGTTTGAAAGAGCTGTGATTGTGATCTGAGGAGATCTGTTCTGAGCCTCTCCTTCCCGCCATGTGTGGTATCAGAGGAAAGAGATACATAAATACCTTGAGGTTTCAGTCTCTATCATTTCAGTACAGAATTGTAAATGTGTCAGTTGCAGGGCACTGGGGACTTCTTGCCATGGGTATTGTCAGTAGCGAGGTAGAATATGAGAGCAATCTGTGATTTAATGATGGGTAGGTAGAAGAAAGTATAGGCTTAGGAGGTATTCTGTGTGCAAGTGTGCAGGGGTTGTAAAAGGGTATGAAGTGGTTGCAAAATTTCACAGAGTGTGGTATTCTGACAGGGGGAATCGGTTGTGTTTGAGCATAGAGCACGTGCAGGCAGTGCCTGTCCAGTACAGTGAAAAGGCTGAGTGGCAGTGTGTGTGTTAGCATTGCTGTTGCTCAAAGAGGACAGAGTTACAACTGTGTAAGCGTTGTGTTTTCTGAACTCAATGTTCTGGAAGGGCATAAGCTATCACCAGGCAACTTTAACTTTGCGTTAAAAGTTTTTTCCCATTTAATTTCCTGGCTTTGTTGAAAAGAGAATTTTTTTTTGGTAGCAGTTAGTGGTCATTTAAGCAGTTATAGTTCGAGCCAAGGTTTGCAGCGGACATGCTACTATGGCTAGGTAATAATCAAAAGACCTAGATTTTGTACAGGCCTTTTTTTAACCAGTAAATCTCAAAGAAATGTAGATCATTACCTCCATTTTACAAACGGGAAATTGAGTGCAGAGAGGCAAAGTGACATGCCCCAGGTCACCCAGCAGGCCAGTAGCATGCCTAGGAATAGTCTCAGTCCAGAGGTCTTGCCACTAGACCACATAATTGCTACATGATTCCACAATAATCCTCCCCACTCTTCTACCTTTTGTTGTAGTAGAATGGCGATAACGGCCGTGCTCTGAAATGTTTGCAGCATGTGGCTGCTGACAGGTCCTGTAAGAGAAATCTCCTCCATGGTCTACGTCCCAAAACCTTGACAGTTTTATTACACGATTGTTACTGTAATTTTAAGCATGAGAGAAGAATGATGCCTCTCTCTCCTCTATCTCCTGCCCCATCACTCCCCACAACACGTAGCCCTCCCAACATTTCCAGCTATCCCTTCCCATCCCATTAAGCCATTAGCTGGCACTGTAAAAGCCATTAATATGTAAGACGTTTCTCTTTGCTGTCTCCTGTCCTATGCTGCTTGTATCAGAGGCAGCAGCTTACTGGAGGGCCACACGCTATCTTGGTTATGTAGCCCGAGCTGCAAACTCAGCTGGGTCCCTCACTCTCACTGCCTACCTCCAGCCTGGGACTCCTGCTGCTGCTTCAGCCAGGCTTCCTCAGCCATGCCCCAGGTCCACCCAGTCCATCCCTCCTCCAAACCAGGTCCCAACTCCACACATTCTAGTGATATGTATCTGACCTATTCATTTCCTGGATTTCAGATATTTAAATATGCATTACCTTCACCACTCCCACTACTGATCCCAGCCCACACAGAGGGGTAGGGAGAGGGGTTCAGACACCCCAAGTGGAACAGGGTCCCCCAGATCCCAGAACACACAGTGGGCAGGGACAGGGGCTCAGGCCCCTGCAGCGGGGTAGGACACCCTCCACCTCCTAAAATGCCTCTCCCTATGGCTAGTGTGGAGTTTTTTGTCCTATTCCGCTCCCCCCCCCCAAAAAAAAAAACAAACAAACTTTGATTACGTTTCCACAAAATAAAAAACCCTGGCAGAGAAAGATTTTAGCAATATGCTTCCCAATCTTTTCCAGATTTCTGATCAAAGTGGGACTCAAACAGGCACTAGATAGGTCAGATTCAAAGGACTGCTTATTCTCTTGAGCTAGCCCGCTAGTGTGAAATTTTGAAGGCTAACAATCCTCTTAACGCCTCTGTCTGGGCCTGCTCTGTGTAGTCTATTAGGAGTGAGAATAAGCACAAGTCGCGAGTCTTGCAATAAGCTGAAAAAGAGAAGCAAACTCTTTCAACTAATGTTTTAATTTGATTTCCCTCAAAGGGCTGGTGGGTGCTAGGCACTCTATTGGGGCAACCCTCGAGTGCTGGAGACCCTGGTGCAATGATGTAAGCCTTGGTTTCATCTCGATCTGTAAGCAAAAAAGGTTGCCAAATTCTCTCCACTTTAAGTAAGCTGGAATTTTGGGAGGTGGGGGGGGGCACTGTATATCAGGAGTGCCTTGATCTCCAAAATGGTCTCCAAATTAGGATCAGTAAGAGAACCTGGTGCCCCTCATGAGGCACATCAAATTTCAAGTCAATCTGAGTAACTGTATAGGTTTTAGAGCACTTAGAAAAATCAAGTTCCAAGCAGAAAACTGGCTTTAACTTTAACTACAACCTTTAACCAATCTGGCTTGAAATGCTTCAGGCTTTCCACACTTCCTCTGGCTAGTAGGTTGCACTGTCGAGAATTTTTTCCTCATATTTCCCTTAATTTTCCTTTTCTTAACATCATCCCATTAATCCCCGTTACACTTTCTCATCACATCCTAAAAAATTCCTTTCACTCCCTAGAGTTTCATCGCCTGCAAACATCAAAGGATAGATCATGAAGAGAGGGACAGTGGGGAGGAAGTGATGGTACCCTCTTGAGCTCCACTTGAACTGAACATTCCTCACTTGCTACACCAAAGCATGGACCCTATGCACCCCATTTTCCCTAAACTCCTGTAATCTGTGGTCTAGACCATCTATATCTCAACTCACATCTGTTACCCATCTCTTCTAAGAGCCTGTGTTCATAAGTCAGGCTCCTCTATTCCATCTCCTCTGCCCCATTTATCCAATAAACCAGGCCCTGGCACCTCAGAAAGCCCCAACTCCCATATTCCACAACTGAGATCACCTAGACACCATCACATGATTCTCTCATGAAGTAGCTGGGTTTTTCCTTGCCTCTGTCATGGGTGGGTGCAATGAGGCAGAACTCAGCCCCCTGGGAAGTTGGTAGCAGTTTTCAGATGGACCCTCTATTGCTCCAGCTGGCTCTTTTACCTTCTACAGTCCTGACTGCACTTTCTGTTGGGCTTTTATGCTTCAGCACAACTCTGAACTCAGCATCATTGACTCTAGGATGTGGCAGCAGTGCTACCATCAGGGCATGGGAGCACAGCGAGGAGAAAAACAATCAGCACTGAGCTAAAAGAGTGCCTGCTCTAAAAACAGCTGCAAACCAGGCTGGGCCAACCCAGCTCCTGGGTTTATGTCCCTTTCACCTTCAGTGTTACCGTGCCAAACTATACAGACTTTCTTTACATTTTTCCTCTCAAGTCAGTCCTGTCTCCTCAATATTTTGCTGCTCCTCTCTGAACTCCTCCCCAATTTACATCCATTCTCTGATATGGAGGAGCCCAGTACCAAATCCACTATTCCCAAAGATGTAGAGACACAAACCTCTGGGACAGCTGTGAGAGTCTAAACTGTGATGCCTTTGCATATCCAGGCCAGAATCAATCAAAATTATTTTTGATACTATATCACACTGCAACCTCGCAACTGATTTGCTAGCCACTGTCACACCTCTCAAGCTCATCCTTATCAGAGCTCTGTACAAGTGAGGAGTAGATTGTGACTACTCTTAATAATCAATAGATAAGATAACCATAGCTTTGAAAGACTGATTATTTACCTTTCACATGGACTTTCAGTACAGAGGTCGCCAGGTAAACATATTGCTTTAAAAGCAGCAAAGAATCCTGTGGCACCTTATAGACTAACAGACGTTTTGGAGCATGAGCTTTCGTGGGTGAATACCCACTTCCTCAGATGCATCCAAAACGTCTGTTAGTCTATAAGGTGCCACAGGATTCTTTGCTGCTTTTACAGATCCAGACTAACACGGCTACCCTCTGATATTGCTTTAAATATGCTCAGCTTTAGCGACATTTTAAGCACTATTGTGCTTCATTTGTGAAGGACAGCTTCACATTAAAACTCTCCCTCTGTCTTCCTCATGCAAAAGCTCATATAATTGAGAGGACAGCAATATTTCTAGCTGCTACAAGACCAAATGTGCCCTCTTGTTAAAAACTAGCAAAGAACCAGAATTTCCAAGGGAACATACTAAAAACTCCAAGACACCAGAAGATTCTTGCATAGCAAAATACAAGACACAGTCATCTAAAACTTCCCAAGTCACATGCACTTGAGACAGAAAACAGATTTACTGCTCCCTTTCACGGACTTTTGAATCACAAATTTCAGAGCCTGATGCAATTGCCAATGCACAACACTGGCTCTTCAGACAACCAAGTGTGCAACTACAAAAGGTTTTGCAGGAGAAAATCTACCTAACACATTCTATAGAGAAACACTTGAATTTTCTCTTTAGATTCTGAAAGGATATGAAATATATTGGGGGGAAGGGGGGAATGATGCTGTCTAAACCAAATAAGCAGTCAGGAAAATGTATCCAAGTATTTAAGTACAGCATTTACCTTTAAGGCCATCACAACTTAGCCTCTCCCTACTTACCCATTTTTGTCTCTAATGAAGTCTCCCTCTGCCTCCTTCACAGACCATTTTGTCTGCTTCCCCCATAAGTACCCTTGCAACTTCTTCCAAACTGCCTCTTTTGCATGGAGTACCTGCCCTAAACTAGTCTACGCAGACACTACCCTGTCCTCACGTTAGTGCCCCTCCACCCCCCAACTCCTTTCTACTGTGCTTGTGGGAAACAGCCAACTTCTAAGTCGGTAGAGGGCCAGTAGGGACGTCTCAGATACATTTTAAGAAAATTTAACTTGCCTGAAACCACCTAGCTGTGCATATTTCACTTATATAAAAGCATATTCCTCCCATTACTCTTCTCCTTGTCTTTCTTCTGAGTATCATACTTTGTTACACCCAGCTGTTATGCCTGTGAATGCAAGCTCTTCAGGGCAGGGCCTGTAACTCTGTACAGCATCTTTTACAACGTGGCTTCAATACTAATTGGGGGTCTCTTGGCACTATTATAATAGATTTGTATTACAATCATGCCTGTAGGCCCTGATAAGGACTCGAGCCCTTTTGCACTAGGCACTGTACAAACACATGAATCCATGGCCTTTGCCCCACAGAGCTTCCAAACTTAAAGAAGTAACAAGGGGCGTGTGTGTGTTGGCTGGGGAGAGGGGAGAGACGGATATAGTCAAAATAAATGTAGATTTACAACAAATGAGTACCAGCAATATCCCCATCTGCCATCATTAAATGGCTGATTTCTCAAAAGCATTACAGCAGAGCTGGGTGTGCAGGGGAGATATGAAGGATGTAATATGACTGCGGCCTTACAGATCAGTTCAGCGAGAGAAGTCAAAGATGTCTCCAATGTAATTGGCCTCAGCCACAAACGACGGTGGTGTAGTTACAGTCAGAAAATTAAGGGGAATAGAGAGGATTTCAGTGGACAGATCAGGAGTTCAGTTTTGGCCACTTTAAGTTTAAATGTCAAGCAGGCTGTGATGTGGGATTAGCTAGAGGGAGACAAGTTAAGCATGGAAAGTCAGACTCCTGAATCATCAGTGTAAAAATGGTAGTTAAAAGCACGTGAGCAGATTGGATTACCCAGAAATAGGCTTATAAAGGAAAGAGGGGAGAGGACCAAGAGCCAATTCCTGTGGTGACGCCCCCACAGACAAGGGGGGGGAGGACGAAGAACCAACAAAGTAACCAAAGTAGTGATCAGAGGGGAGGTGAGATAGTAGGAAACAGAGTCACAAAAAGAGAGCACAAGATTTCAAGGAGTATGTGACAAACAGTAGGAGAAACAGAGGCCAAGGAGGACAAGAATGGAGTACTGGCTATAGTATCTAGCTATTTGTTGAGAAATAACTCAATTAAAGGTCATATGAAGAGGAAAGCCTTACGATGGGAGATCTTTGGCAGCTCTCAGTCCCCAGCCTTTTTTCTCAGTTAGGATCACTTCAACATCTGCATGCTGTTTCCTCTGGAACCGCCTGTTGGAACAGTAGTCCCCATTTGGGCACCTGGAAGAACTAAGTAGAGGAAACAGAACAATCAACTCCCAGTGGGTTGGCAGTGACAACAGAAGCAGCTTGGGAAATAGCTGGGAAATCAACATGAATCAATAAATAATAAGTTCAGTGCAAAACCCACCAACATTTCACTACAAAGAAGTATAACCACCTGACAAGCAATGTTCAATTTTGAACGGTTTATATTTAGACTAAGCTTTTTTTAGATCTGCAGTGTTACTGTGATTAAACCAACATACTGGCATCTGCCCTGTATATTTTATATGGCTTCTTCCTAAGAGTCTGCCCCCTTCCCTGCCTCTAGAGCAGAGCTGGGCAAACTACAGTCTGCGGGACCCTCCTGGCCCAGGAGGCTAGCCCCCGGCCCCTCCCCCGCAGCCTCAGCTCACTGTGCCACCAGCGCAATACTTTGGGTGGCGGGGCTGCAAGCTCCTGGGTCAGTGCAGCTGCAGATCCCAGTCTGACCCGGTGCTCTGAGCTGTGCGCTGGCGTGGCTGGCGCCAGCTGGGCGGCACGGCTGTAGCACTGCCAGCTGCTGGTGCTCCAGGCAGTGTGGTAAGGGGGCAGGGAGCAAATGGGGTTGGATAGAGGGCAGAGGTGTGGATAAGAGTCAGGGCAGTCAGAGAGTGGGGAATGGGGCTGAATGGGGGCACGGGTACTGGCGGGGGGGGAGTCAAGAAGGGGGGGTTGGATGAGGGGGTGGCAGTCAGGGGACAGGGAGTGGGGGGGTAGATGGGGCAAGGGTCCTGGGAGGGGAGGGGGGCTGTCAGGGAACCAGGGGGGAGGGTGGATGGGGCAGGAGTCTGAGGGGGAGGGGGACGTCAGAGGACAAGCAGCAGGGGGGGGATCCGATAGGGGGCAGGGCCGGGCCACGCCTGGCTGTCTGGGGAGGCACAGCCTCCCATGCAATTTCCGAAACCCGATGTGGCAGAAAGTTTGCCTGCCCCTGCTCTAGAGATTGGGCTGATCAGAGATCCGGCTGATCAGAGATCCAGGGTCTTAGATACTACAGAGTCCATATCATTCATCCCTCTTCTCCCATCTTACTTGGTAACAATCATTATGTCTCCACCTATCAAGAAGCAAATCTGATTGCCAATCAGCTGTTAGTGCAGCTCCTTTTGCCCAGTTCTTTGCCTCCTGCCAACTGAAAATGGAGGAGCAGCAGCTGTCTCAGCCCTGCTGCCTCTTTCTTCCGAGCAAGAGGACTCAAGATAAAGGGGAAGGAAAGAGCCTGATAAAAGCCTAGTGAGAGAGGAGAGGTAGGCAACGGAAGAAAAAACTGAAAAACAAGGCAGCGGCCTGGAAAGTTACACCTCCCACATTCCTGCCTCCCTCAAGCCTAGGCTGCAGTGCATTGAGCCTCCTGGGCAGACACTTCAGTGCTTTTGTGATAGGCTCAGAGATGAGTATGAGACTACTACACTGATTCACAAGCCCAACATTAGTATTTAAATTCTGATCTCCAAAAAGAAAGGCCAACGTATGAATATACGTCACTGCAAACAGCAACACAAAGACAAACTTAGTGTCTTCTGATACTCGATGCCAGGGAAACAGCTCAGTTTTGACATCTCACCAAAGACTACTTACCATTCTATCATGAGCAGGCGATTGAGACAATCTTCACCACAAGCTACCTCCCCTTGAGCTCTCTCTTCTTTGGAAAGAGGTGGACATTCACACTGCATTCGCTTGATATCACGATGGGATTTGTTCTTCTTCCTGGGGGAGGTTCAGGCAGCATTATAACATACTCATATAGACAAAAATCACTCCATCTAAAATTAACTCAATCTTCATCATTTGCTACTGGACTAAAATTGATTTGCCCTTTAGAAATCACTGTTCAACTATTCAGTTTACATCAACATGATGTAAGAGCAGTCAGGAGCATTATTTTTTGGTAAGTTCATGACCAGATGCGCTATTCAGAAAAGACTATCAAGATGTTAATGCAATTTAAGTATTCTCCACCTCTTGTTAACGCACAGTCCTATTTTAATTTCATTGCAGCTACACGCTGAGTAATGGTAAAACTCTAGCTTAGTTTTTTCAGTGCAGGGTAAGAATAGAATTTTCAAAGGAATAAATCTTAAAATCTTTATAGAAATTAGCCTGAGCTAGGCTGGCACAAATGATAGGCAGAGACCATTCTAAGTTGCCACAATTTATGGAGAAGAGATATGTGGGGAAGTCTTCAGAAAGATTGTACCTGTATTTCAGGGGCAAAACAGCCTTTCTGCCCTGGGTTCATGCTATCCTTCAGCAGCCTAGAGAACCAGAGAGCAGGACTGGGAATCAAATTTGTGTTTCTCGCATCACAGTGCAAGACACACAGCTTGTAGGGCGCTAATCGTAAATAGTGTCATAAATGGGGCCTTTTGGGGGGGGGGGGGGGTCCTAAAAAGGATAACAAGTGGACAGAACTTGGCTGAGGTATTCAAACCTATGAAAAGAATGATCAAGTATTACTTATTACCTCATCCAATCGTATGAGAACAAGGAATCACTTGATGAAAATACAGGCCATTAAATTTAAAAGAAATTAAGTATTTCGCAGATCATACAGTAAACCTGCTGAGTTACATACCCCAGCTAGATTTCAAAAGGGCAAAATTATTAATGTTTACATATAGCATAAATTAACTATAATCAAATAATTCAGAGTTTAAGTTCATTGCCATGAGGGCCACCAGAGTACTTCTATATCCATTCCTTTACAGCACTAGACAATTGTGTGGGTACATTTCTGAGAGGGAAGGGTTGTCTGGCTCTGAAGCATCATGTTATTAGCCATTCCCAGAGCGTGGAAACCAGAATGTATGGTTCAGTGATAAGATACAGTAAAATACATCAAATATTCCTATGCAACAGGAAATAAAATAATTTGCAATTAGTTGTCATCTTTTAAACATTCAGATTGCAATTCTGGGAGTGTTAAAATTATATTCTTTATTTACAATTGGTTACATATGTAACATTTAAAACTCCACACTGACAGTGCAAAACCTCTCTTCCTGCAGTCAAGATAGCCATTCACCTGTCTTGAGAAAAAAAATCTGTTGCCTGGGGCCACAGGCAAATGGATATGTCAAGCCCTGAAGAGAAGTTGCTATATGCTCCAGGCTCCTGTATACTCACATGAAGTTCAGATGAATGGTATACAACAAAAAGGGAGGTAAAATAATGAAAACCATCCTTACGAACTGCCATGGGTACACGGAGATGTATGACAATAATAAGTGCTAACTAGCATGGACTTGAGCAGCCTCAAATGCACCCATGATTTTCAATCTTCAGCTTATCAGGCTACTCAACAGCAAAGACAACCTTTTTTTTTTTTTTTTTTTTTAGCACTGCATGTGAAAATTAAACCAGCATAGCCAATTAATACTAGCAGGAGCTAAATTCCTCCAAGCACTTATGACTATTACCCCTCCATTTGGCTACATTTTGCTCTTAGATGTTTCTATGGACTGCCAGTGAATCTGATAATCTTGACCTTCTCTCTCCACACCTCTCATGGCTAATCCTTCCTCTTCTCTATGAAAAGCTTTCTTAGGTGGTGAAAATGTGATATTCCCTCTCTCTCATCCCTCTCCTACTGCTTGGAAAAGATTGTTATATCTTTCTAAATTCCCTATCAAATGATAAACTGAAATGTAAACTATTAGAAGCAAACAGGTGAAAATCCATTAGTTACCTTTCTGTTAAATACACATTTTCCTCAATAAGGTCAAAGTAGCAGGGCATTTTTCCTTGCTTGGCACACTCCTTCCAACGTTGCGGGTCTCTGAACTCTTCCATGATACACAGTGGGCGAACCACTACTGAACCCTGAGGCAAGGACTCTGACTGCTCCCCCTCTCCATCTGTTTTTACTTTCTTTCTCTCTCTTGGGTCTCCATCGCTCTCAGAGTCACTCTCTAATTCTTGCCTTCTTTTCTTTGGTGGTCCTCGCTCTTTCACATCATTTTTTTCCAAAACGTTTGTCTGCTCGTTTTTCTCATTTACAACTGTTGGTTCCTTTGCCGAATTACTGCTTATCTCATGTGCCTGCACAGAACCCTTTTCTTTATCACTGAGAGAATAAAATTTACTTGCCTGGCTAGGAAAGTGAGCTTTGCAATCATCATCCCAATTGTCATCCTGTTCATACTCTTCGTGGTCCTCTGTTAGGGAATCTGGTACCTGCCCTTGTATTCGTTCATAATTAATTCCAGATGGCCTACTACCAGACCTTGGGTCCCAATAACCATTGCCTTGCCAGTAATTCTGTGAGCCACTGTATGATCCTGAACCCTGCTGGCAAACATAACCCGAGTACATTCCATAGCTGCTGTCGGGCTGCTGGTATGTGCTACTGGGTTTCTCTGGTTGAGAGAAGTCCCACCCCAGGCTACCCAAGTCCTCTGTTGAATGAAAACCATCCAATTTGGAGAACTCTCCTGTACCAGATACATTACTGAACCCACTCTTTCCTTGCCTGCTGTCTGGCTTGGAAGAATTTGTCTGGTGCCTAGATTTATTTTCAGCACTTTCAAAGCTCTCAGAAAAACAAAATGGCTGCTCGTCTTGCTGTCTGCCAAGCGGTCTAGCTATGAACATCAATTCTTTCAATATTCTTTCATCGGGATTTGGTTTGCCATTAGAATTTGGTGTTAGGTCTGTCTGACTTGTACTATCAACTCCATCACTCTGAGGCTGAGTAATATCAGGCTGGAGATCTTCAGCTTCCTTTCTATTCAGCTCAGTAGATGTAGCTAGACTCCTGTCCATTCCCCTAGAAGGAGAACACTTGTTCTCAATATGTGGACCATTTTTATTTGCTGTATTCTCTGATCTTTCTTCATAGTAAGGTTTGCTGGACTCTGGCCTATCGTCTTCCCAATTATCAGAGTAACGTGTATTATCTTGGCTGCTCCGAGATGAACAAGGACTACTTTCTTCCATACTTAGAGTGGAATTCTTAGGAACCACCACAACTGACTGAAGACGGTTCCTTGGAACACTGTCATCAGAATCAGAATCCTCTGTATCGCTTTCTTCACTGTCCTGCTCACTCTCACTTTCTGCTGTATCAGAATAATCATCGTTATGAGTAGAAATGAATTCAGAAGTATTGCCACTACTATCACACGTGGCAGCTTGAACTACAGTTTCTGTTTCTTCTGCAGTCACAATGACATCACAAGATGGAAACAAAGCCTCTGAAAAAGCAGAAACCACCACTGTCTCATTTTCTTCATCCTTGCCAACTGAGACTTCCAGAGACTGGTCCTTAAAATTAGACCTGATTTTTTCAGTGAAGGTGATAGAACTTTCCTCAGCTGGTTTCTCTTTTTCTAAGTGTTCTACTGGTACTTCTAAATAATATGAATGCTCATTTTTAAATGATGGTTTTCCTTTTTCTAAATCAGGACCAATTTGCTGGGCATCTAATTCAATTATCATCTCAGTTTCAGAATGTTGCAAGCATTCTTCAATTTCATTCTGCACGGCTCTATCCCATCTGGAAGCAAGGTTTTCCTCTGGTTGTGGTGTAATAATTTCATTGTCTAATTTGATTTCGAGGGAGCATTCTTCTTGGGAAGAATCTCTGCTTAAACTATCTACTGTTAGGCTTGGCTCATGGGAGGAACTAATATCATATTGTTCATCTTCACATGCAGACTTAGTTGAATTTTGATCCTCCGTGTTTTTATAATCACATGTAACTGTTTGTGGCTCTACATGAATGTCCATTAAAGTTTCTTGAGTAACTTTTATATCAGTGGGCTCAACTTCAATTTCAACTTCTGAATGATACAAAGAAGGACTAGTATCATCTGAAATGTAGCAAAAGTCTGAATCTTTGGTTCTGTTACAAGGAGTTGCCAGATCATCCAATTTTTTAACTAACATTTCAGAATGATCTACATTCGTAACAGGAGAAGAAATAACTTCATCTTGCTCTGAAGGAACTGGAGCCTCTCCTTCTTTAAATGAGCTGTTGAATTCATTAGACTGTATATGAGAATCATCCAAACCTTGTTCTTTAGATTTATATACACTTTGAAATCCATTAGATGGCAACACATAAAATTTATTACTTTTTATCAGCGGTGATTCCTCTGATCTACCTAGACTATCATCAGAAGACATTGCAATATCCTCTGGTTTGGAGACACAGAAAGTTGCCAAGTCATCAGATCTGCCCTCTGGGGACCCATTTATATTCAGTTCTATGGGACAATAAGTTCTTAATTGATCGCGTTTTACCTTTATTAAATTTTCTGGTTCCTTAATACTGTCATGGCAATCATTTCCTATAAGTTCAGACTTCAAATTAGGAGAACCATCTTTTGACTCATCTAGCTTTTTAAAAGTAGGTGAATCATTTAATTGACTGAATGGAGAAACAGTCTTTTCCCTTTCAAACTTTTTTATAATAGTCATTCTCAACTCATTGCTTTTTAGACAAGATGTCTCTAAATCTAAAGAATTAGACTGCTGTTTGACTTCTTCAACTGATTCTGTACAACAGAAAGAACTTTTAGACTTATCAGACTTTGGTGCAGAAGTCTTTGTAGGGGTGTACTTATAATGGGAAGAGTTCACATTACTATCAGGTTTAGAATGGGATGACCCCCTTCGATAACCCAGCTCATTAAAGGGAGAACATCTTTTGGATACTTCACTTTCTGAAGTCCTTTTTGATTCTCTATCTGATTTTGAAGACTTTCCTCTCCTCTCTGTTTCAGCATAAGAAGACTCTGTTTTGTTGTCCCGGTCTGATTTAGAGTAGGAAGAAGTTCTAGAATCCCTGTATGAGGAAGAATGAGATGACGTACGCCTTGAGTCACTAGACTTGGAATGGGTCCTCCTATACTCATCTTCTGAATCAGAACTCTCTCTTGTCCTATTATCTGTGTAAGAACGTGAATACCTTGTCCTCTCTCTGTAAGGGGAGCTTCTATGGTATCTTCGGTCAGATTCATAATAATGAGAGCGTTCTGATCTTGAATAGGATGAGCTGGTTCTAGAACCTCTGTCAGACCTAGAACGAGAATGAGATCTGCTCCGTCTTCTGTCCCTGTCTGACCTAGACCGGGAGGACATATACCTAGAGTCTCTCTCTGGTTTTGAGTGGCTAGAATGTTTCTCATCTCTGTCCGATTTAGATCGTGAGGAAGATTTCAATGAATCTTCACTTTTGAGAGAAGTTGAACTCTTTTTTGGATCTCTTTCCTTTTCTGTACTTGTTGATATTTTTAATTCATGTGATCTCTGACTTGAAGAAGTCCTTATAGAATCTTCATCAGATTCAGAACCCAGTAGCGTGGCATCAGATTGAGAAAATTTCCTCTTAGAACCCTGCTTTTTGGAGCACAGAGAAACACTTCTTGAGCTGTTTGAAATTTCTTCCTCCTTCCCAATATGGGAATCTTCCTGCTGTGAAGTTATTTCCATTTGCTCAGACACATTTTGAGTTACATGTTCTTCGGAACTGTTAGATGCAGAATCCTGTTTAACATCCAGTTCTAAAGTGTCTTTCGCTACTGCATTTGATAGCTCTTTTGAAGTTTGGACTTCTGATTCTACAGGTGGTAGCAGAAGCGGTGCTGCTGTCACTGATACTGCTATAGGCGGTTGTGGAAAAGCTACTGCTGTTAGCACTGGTGCTGGTGGAGATGCTGTTTGGGAGAGCAGTGGAGGTGATGTCAATGGCAATTCTGCTGCTGCTGGTATTTCTGCTGGTGCTACAGCTGCTAGCGATGGTGGTGGTGCTACAGCAGCTGACAGTGGCTTTGCTGTTACACTGAGCAGATGCTTTTTAAAATGGATCTTGCCCAATTCCACCTTTGGTTTTGGTGGTGAAGATTCTTCTGCTGAACCAGAGGTATCACCAAGGTCCATTTTAATTTTGGGGGCAAAGTCAGTTGGGAGGGGTGTAGCTGGGGAGTTCTGAGTTTCATTTTGTTTTTCATTTCCAAGAGCAGTCAGAAATCTATTCTGCAAGGTTTTCTTTGTTAAACTAAAGCTGAAAGACACCTTCTGTCTTCCCTGTTCCTCAAGGTTAACCTTTGTCTTGGTGCCTTTGGGTAAAAAGCGGCTAGAAGCAACACCTTTGAACACTGGGCCTTTGACAACACCAGCTTTCTGCACATTTCCAGTCTTGCCCTGCAATAAAAAGACAGGCAGGTAAAGGAATAACTGCACTCTGCATACAGTATTAAACAATAACCCTTTAACGCATACATTTTTAATGATGATAAAAGTAACAACAGATAAGCTTGGCTGAAGTCAGAGATAGTGTGACCACACTACCTTCCAGAACTGGGTCTCTTCTATACAGAATCAATTACACAGTAATTTTGAAGTTTGAACAAAATGTCTTTTAGGACCTAGACAGGACCCATTCAAAATGTTAATCCATTTCTCTTGGAGGTAACAGATTTAGTATATTAAACTATTTCAACAGTTGCACAGCCCCCTGTTCTGACTTCAGAAAAACTATACAGGATTGCCAAGATTATGTCCATTTGTTTTCACTTCATAGAAGACTATGTACTGTAATGCAGTAATTTTTCAGAACAAGTCAGACTGCAAGTGAAATTTCTGACAAACTCACAAAAGTTAGTTTTCTCCAATGATCTTACATCATTCATACGTAATTTCTAATGAGGTGGGTGTTAGTGAATGGAATTATTCTAACATAACTGCCTTAAAGAAGCTCCATTAACAATCAATCAGTCATTCAGACTATTGTCACCTCCAGGCAGCTGTCTAACTTGTGATTTTGGATAAAATCCAAAGAGGGTGCTAGTATTTTTCCACCAATTCCACTGGTTTTCAGACACATTTCAAGTGTGAGAGGAGCTTACTGAATTGTCTGGGACCTGGTTATCTGAGCGACTACCTCCGTCTCCTCAGATAAAATTGGAACGCTCTTATGATAGAAAAGAAACAGAACTCAGAGACTGGCAATAAAACTTTATCAGTAAAGAGCCTCTTCCTCTTTGAAATTCACTTTCCTTCTCAGTCCATCAGAATCTGAAATCAGCAGTGTTCGGTGCATGAACCAAAGTGGGCTTATTTGGTTTTTGGACATCCATCTTTAAACTTCAAGCTTATCTACACACACAAATTGTATCGCTTTAACTATTCTGGTATACAAACAATACAATCCCCTCAGGGTCGACTTTAGGAACTGTGGGTCCCGATTCGAAGTTTCAACAGGGCCCCAGCAGGGATGACTTACCCAGCAGCACTCCAGGTCTTCTGCAGCACTGAAGGACCCACCACCGCCGTGCTGCCAAAGACCCGGAGCACCGCCAGGTGAGTAAAAATTAAAAAGGCACCTAAGTTAGGCGCTCTTCTTTAGGGCTCAGGGCCCGATTCGGGGGGATCAACCTAAAGCCGGCCCTGAATCCTCTACTGTGGATACCACACTGGTATAAAGAGGGGCTTATGCCAATATAGCTTATTCCCATAAATCCAAATTAGGTGTTGTACTGGTATAACTAACTCATTAAAATAATCACACCCTTAACCGAAAGAGTTATAGCAGTACAAAAATTGTATTGACCAAGCCTTAGTTTCATAACTATTCCATGAACACTATTCCATCCTTGGCAACAGCAACTGTTTCCTGCACTTCACTGTGAATCACTTATGTTCTTTGTTATTGCTCAACCTTTGCAAAACAGGCCTAGTTGCTAAGGAAAGAGGCACTATGGTAAATAATTAAATAGACTTCAGTGGCATTGAAACACCATTGCATTTCACCTACTTGCTATACACAGTAACCAGTTTTCATAAATATAATATCCTCCATAGTATTTTTACAAATAGCAAAATACAGTAGGTCTAATTTAAAGATGATGACCTGGAACTTCAGACACGACTAGTAATTTTGAGTGCCCAACCTGGGACATGTAAAGCGGCTTGATTTTCAGGAAAGGTAGAGCACATGCTAGCTTCTGAAAGTCACGCTCCTTTAAGATATCTCAAATTTGAGCATCCAAAAATTGAGACCCAACATCACTAGTCACTTCTGAAAATGTAGGCCCCTGTGCCTGTTCAACTGTAAGATACAAGATTAGAGCACGTGTGTCTCATGATCATCTTTGGGAAGGATACTCTAATAAAGACATAGAAAACGTTAGCAGATTTGTTTCTCAGGATTTATATGCAATGTTCCTTTTTTCTTGTAGGTGAGATGCAAGAATTTTTTTTTAAAAGATGAACTATAGGCTTACAAGCCAAATTCTCTCCATAAGCATGAAAGGTGAATTCACCCCATAAATAATTTCAAACCACTATTTTCTTCTCACAGTTCTGCCGAAGTCCCAAACCATCAGCTTCTGTCTGTGACAATTTCCAGGAAGTGGAATGCTAACGACATCACAATAATGTGCCTACACCAGAGTATGGAATTAGCCTACAAAGGTTCAGGCAAAAAGTGTTTTGTGAGTTTGCTTATTTTCTAAACACTGCATATTGAATAGTTTACAAAGTTATTTTTAAGATACTTAATACCCCCATGGAACAAGAACATATTTTCAAAGTTTTGCCCACAATGTTTGTATTTCATGTTGTACTAAGTGTAGGATGTCTGGACTGCCTCAATTTTGGAATAATATAAAATAGCAAAATTCTGGATTCTTCCTGGACTGAACAGTCTATGAATTTATTTAATGAAACAATTTAACAGAGTTAGGGATAGGCCCAAATCAAAACCTCAGATAAAAAACTTCTGAACTTTGGGGGTGAGGGGTTTTGAATCTGAACTCAGACCTGAACCTTGTAGTTTGGGTCTATTTATACATAAAATAAGGTGCAAGACTTGTAAAATAAGAAAAACAACATGTAAACTACATCTTGTTCCTCCAGTTTTTAATAGTTTATTTAGCATTAAAGTCTGGAGTTGAGGTGCGTCAGCCACCTCACAAGTTAGCTCTTTCACAGATTTTTTTCCTCCCTCTTCTGAAAATACAAAGGTTAAATAATGTGAGAGCCACATTTTCAAAAAAATTACAGAAAGGAACATTACAAATTCTGCCATCCATAAAGTGAAATTTAATGTAGAAAACACTTAAAACAAAGGGGTTAATCTTGCATTACAGAAAACATTTGTATTTGCAAAATACACAGAGCAACATTCTGAGGGCAAACATGACAAAACTGATAAAAGATCAGCCTGCCTGGCCTGTGTTGCAGTGCTGATTGACTGCTGGAGGTGTAGAGTGAATTGAGTAGGAATGAATAAGATCTTGTTTAAATTAATCTGATTTCCTGCTTGCCACAAGAGTAGGAAATGTGGACACTTGTGATGATATCTAAACCACAACAGTGGAAACAATCTGTGGCTGTAATGCGTCAAAAATTATAAATTTGAAATATCCCTCCTGGTCTGGGAATTTACAGAATATGTTTAGCTTGTAAAAGATTCCACCGCCCTCCCCCCCACCCACACACACACACAGTTTCTTGAATCTGAAGTCCTTATATAATCTCGTAATTATGAAACACAAGCTTGGTTAGAAAGCAGTCAATATAATTAGATATTCAGAGGTTCAAAGCCTTCTGCTATTCTGTTACCACTGGTATTTCTGAGGATGTTCATAACAAGAGTAAGCAAAGATCTTTAGTACAGGACAAGGGATTTGCTGCCTGCCGCTTCCCACAGCCCCCATTGCGCCAGGGGCTTTCCCTACACAAGCGGAGGCCCCAGTTTGAGAACCACTGGACTAGAGGGGCCACAGAATAATTTTTTAAATCTTATTACTTTCGATATCTCCAATGCCAATATTGTCTGATCAGGTTTTCTTTATATTTGATGTCTCAATATTCCTTTTTTTCAGGCACTCTAATGCAGAACAAACTACTAATGCTTTAGCTTCTCCCCACTGTTCTGCTAAAGCATTTCTCAAAAGGTGAACAATTAATTAGGACACTCACCTCATTTTCTTCTTCTCTATTGCAATCCAGCCGAGAAAGCATGCAAAAGAAAACACAGAAAGAAAGTGTAAATATCTTGCCGAAACAATAGACCTAGTAATAGTCTTTAAATTAAAAAGAAAAAACCCTATGAGCCAGATTCTGAAACCTTTATTCACACTGAGTAGCATATTGCTCTCCAAACAGTCCCACTGCAATGAATGAGGCTACTTGCAGAGTAAGGGTGCCAGAGTCTCTCCCTATGAGCACTAACTTTCTTAGCATGCAGCAAATCACATATGCCAACTACCTCTAAAAGAGAAGAGGCAACAAATCTTTGTTTTTTAAAAAGTCAGTCATTTCCCCTGGCTTCAATAGTCAAGGACACTGACAGGGTAAAAGCCTTGTTAAAACAGAGAATTAAGCAGATGCCCTTTTTCTGATGCTTTAAGAATTAATAAACTGCCTCTTTCAATGAGTAAGACCATATGATAGCATACTGCAGGCTTCCAGTTATGAAATCATGAAAAATAAACTTGAGAAATTTTGGTCATTTTTTCCTTCCAGTTTTGTCAAATGACTTTTAATAATGCCATGAAAAGATCACAACACCTGTCCTTTTCCAGAGAGTTCCCACTCCATCACTACCAAAAATAAAATATTTACAACTTATTTTTTATAGCTTGCTATTATTTTCCAGGGAAACCAAGAGAAACACTCTCATTTTATGTTATGGACTCCATTACTTAAATTCTATACAGCACTTCAATGCCAAGGAGACAGGAACTTTAAATATTCTCGCCTTTTGAGCACTAAATGATTGCAAGTGTTAAGCTAATTATAACTAACCTTCTAGCATTCAGAACTAAGTGCAACACTCATTTCTGACTTAGCTTTCCTTCATTAAGTTCTTCACACACATACTATATACAAAAATAAGTGATTTCTTCTACAACAAGAAAAGAAGATGATTTTTATTGCTATTTGTTTTTAAATACTTGGGAGTTGCTCAAATACTGCATTGATGGATAGATATAAAAAGCTCAGATATTTCTATCACCAGAGGTTATTGTGAAAGTTCAGTTTTATATATAAACTAGCCATTAATCTTCATCAGTCATGTCCTTCCTCAGTCATTTGTTGTTTAAAAGTGCTCCAAACATTCTGGCCTTTACGGACATGCACACGTGTCCTTTTATATGTAAATCTTATAAACAAAAGATGGTTTCCCAGCTAATTGCACAAGAGTGGGGATATTTCTCTCTCTCGGACTAGGAAAAGAAACAAATCCAGGCCCTTGTTTACATTAGATTCAGACTAAATTCACCACTGGTGCAGCTCAACCATTGGCAGCAATGGTGGAAGTGCTCATGCAGAGAGGGCCTGGACGTTTTACCACTGACTTCCAATCCTGAGGCTTCCTGGGAGGTAACAATTTTCAGAACAGAAAGCCAGCTTTCACTTTCTGTACTGAGCATGCAGCAACTCCTACAGATGGGAGCAAAGACCTGACTGGACACTTCCCCTCCTAAATAAATGTCTCAACACAGATAGGAACATGCTAGAGGAAAAAAATTATCACCACAGATAATATGCTATTGCTTTTCTGAATCGTCTGCCAGGGAACGTGCCCAAGAGGGATCTGGGGGTTGGGATAAATTGTGAATGTTTAGTCGGTGACATTTAGTATTTATTAGTTAATCCTAACTCATTCCTTCTTCAGATCTATTTTGGTGCTCCCAGAAAGCATCATTCATAAGTTACTTTTACAATATAAATATTAGGCTGTGTGTTTTTATGAAGAAAACATGACCAGTGAGTTTAAGCAACCAATGGGCTTCACAAAGGATGTAAACAAAATTTAATGGGGTTGTGAAAGACTTGAGTTCTGTATGTCATCTATGTGCAAGAAGCCTGAAGCCCCTTAAGAAAAGTATTTTAACATAGATTACAAGGACAAAAGGCACTATTATGGTCATCTAGTCTGACCTCCTGTATAAATAAGGCCAGAGAACAACCACAAAAAAATACTAGAGCAAATCTTTTAGAAAAAACATCAAATCTTGACTTAAAAATGGTTAGTGATGGAGAATATACTGTGACTCTTGATAAACTGTTCCAGTGCTTAATTACTCACTGTTAAAGATTTATGCCTTATTTCCAGTCTGAATGTGTTATACCTTTCTCTGTTAGACTGAACAGCCCATTTGTTCCCCATTTAGGTACATATAGAGTGTAATCAAGTCACCCCTTAATCTTTCCTTTGTTAAGCTAAAGAGATGGAGGTCCTTGAATTTATCACTATAAGGCATGTTTTCTAATCCTTTAATCATTCTTGTGGCTCTTTTCTGAACACTCTCCAATTTATCAACATCCTTCTTGAGTTAGCATTTAAAAGTAGGTTTCATTTTCAAGTCCAGACAGTGAAATACAACAACAGAAAACCGCCATCCTTGAGTCATATATTTCACATATTAAAAGGAAGTGTTTCTGGGGTTGAAAACTCACAGTGAGATTAGATACAGCTGACCACCAACATGTGAGCCGTCTATAAATACATGTTAAAGAGAGTGCCTCTTATGGAGCAACACAGTGCTGCCATACAATAAGAACAAATGGTTGCAGAAAGAAATAAGAAGGTTTTCCCCGTAAGTCAAATACTTAAAAATAAAACTAAAGTAAGCAGCTGTCTACTAAACACTGGATTTTCAAAACGTATAATCTGTTTGCAGGTAACAAACACTCAGGTCTTTTCGTCTGTTACAGCAATCTTCTACTTGCAGCCAAGAAGAATTATTCAGTGTTTTAAGGCCCGCAACGTAATGTAAAGCAAAATTAATCTAAAATAATGGCATATACATATAGCTTCTATCACCTGAGGATCTCCAAGTGATTATAAACATTCAGGATAAAAATTTCAAAGCACCTAAGTCATTTCCCATTTTCAAAGTGACTTGGGCACTTAGGAGTGACAAAAAAGATTGAATGTGACTTAAGTCGACTTAAGTTTGTAGTGTAGACATGCCCTAAGTTACGTCGACATATAGCTACTGCAGTCATTACTCAGGTTTTTCATGTCCTCTCTACCCTCCTTCTGTCAGCGGTGCATGTCCTCAATAGGAGCTCTTGCACCAACTTAAGAGGAGCAGCATGAGGGGCTGCTGCCCAGGCTCTCAGCTGCTCGCTCCTCACAGAGCTAAACTATCTGGAGTCTGGCTGAGAGCCTGGACAGCAGCCAGGCTCCACCTAGTGAGCTCTGACGGAAACAGGGAGCAGAGAACCCAGGTGGCAGCTGGAGCCCCCCACCTGCACCTGGATGGCTGCCTGAGCTCTGAGCCCACAAGGGGTTCACAACTGGGAGCCTACTAGCCTTTACTGTCAATTTCAGGGCTGCCTCAGACTCAGAGCAGCAGGGGAGCTCACAGCTGAAGCTGTGAAACTGACAAAGCAGGTAGACTCCCCGCTGTGAAATTGAGTCCTACATAATAATGGCCCTACTGGGTCAGACCAAAGGTCCATCTAGCCCAGTATTATGTTTTCTGACAGTGGCCAGTGCGAGGTGCCCCAGAGGGAATGAACAGAACCGAGAATCATCAGGTGATTCATCCCATTGCCCATTCCCAGATTCTGGCAAACAGAGGCTAGGGACACCCTCCCTGCCCATCCTGGCTAACAGCGATTGATGGACCTACCCTCCATGAAGTTGTCTAGCTCTTTTTTGAACGCTGTTATGGTCTTGGCCTTCACATCTTCTGGCAAGGAGTTTCACAGGCTGACTATGCGCTGTGTGAAGAAATACTTCCTTGCATTTGTTTTGAACCTGCTGCCTATTAGTTTCATTTGGTGACCCCTAGTTCTTGTGTTATGAGTAGTAAACAACACTTCCTTATCTACTTTCTCTACACCAGTCAGCATTTTATAGACCTCAATCATATCTTCCCTTAGCCGTCTCTTTTCCAAGCTGAAAAGTCCCTGTCTTATTAATCTCTCCTCATATGGAAGCCGTTCCATACCCCTAATCATTTTTGTTGCCCTTTTCTGAACCTTTTCCAATTCCAATATATCTTTATTGAGATGCAGCGACCACATCACAGGATGACTATGAGCCGCCAATGTGATATGGCCGTTAAAAAAGCTAAAGCGGTTTTAGGATGCATTAGGCGAGGTATTTCCAGCAAAGATAAGGAGGTGTTAGTACCGTTATATAAGGCACTGGTGAGACCCCACCTGGAATACTGTGTGCAGTTCTGGTCTCCCACGTTTAAGAAGAATGAATTCAAACTGGAACAGGTTCAGAGACGGGCTACTAGGATGATCCAAGGAATGGAAAACCTGTCATATGAAAGGAGACTCAAAGAGCTTGGCTTGTTTAGTCTAGCCAAAAGAAGGCTGAGGGGGGATATGCTTGCTCTTTATAAATATATTAGAGTGATTAATATTAGGGAGGGAGAGGAATTATTTAAGCTTAGTACCAATGTAGATACAAGAACAAATGGGTATAAACTGGACACTAGGAAGTTTAGACTTGAAATTAGACGAAGGTTTCTAACCATTAGAGGAGTGAAGTTCTGGAACAGCCTTCCAAGGGGAGTAGTGGGGGCAAAAGACATATCTGGCTTTAAGATTAAGCTTGATAAGTTTATGGAAGGGATGGTATGATGGGAGAGCCTAATTTTGGCAATTGATCTTTGATAATCGCCAGATAAGTATGCCCAGTGGTCGGTGATGGGATGTTGGATGGGATGGGATCTGAGTTACTGCAGAGAATTCTTTCCTGAGTGCTGGCTGGTGAGTCTTGCCCACATGTTCAGGGTTTAGCTGATCGCCATATTTGGGGTCGGGAAGGAATTTTCCTCCAGGGCAGATTGGCAGAGGCCCTGGAGGTTTTTCGCCTTCCTCTGCAGCGTGGGGCATGGGTCACTTGCTGGTGGATTCTCTGCAGCTTGAGGTCTTCAGACCACAATTTGAAGACTTCAATAACTCAGGCATAGGTTAGGGGTTTGTTATAGAAGTGGATGGGTAGGGTTCTGTGGCCTGTTTTGTGCAGGGGATCAGACTAGATGATCACATTGGTCCCTTCTGACCCTAGAATCTATGAATCTACATCTGCACACAGTGTTCAAGATGTGGGTGTACCATGGATTTATATAGAGACAACATGATATTTTCTGTCCTATTATCTATTCCTTTCTTAATTATTCCCAGCATTCTGTTCACTTTTTTGACTACCACTGCACACTGACTGGATGTTTTCAGAGAACTATCCACAATGACTCCAAGATCTCTTTCTTGAGTGGTAACAGCTAATTTAGACCCAATCATTTTATATGTATAATTGAGATTATGCTTTTCAATGTACATTACTTTGCATTTATCAACATTAAATTTTCATCTGCCATTTTGTTGCCCAGTCACCCAGTTTTAAGAGATCCTTTTGAAGCTCTTCAATCTGCCTGTGTGAACTATCTTGAGTAATTCTGTATCTACAAATTTTGCCACCTTTTTTAGTTTACCCCTTTTTCCAAATCATTTATGAATATGTTGAATAGGACAGGTCTGAGAACAGACGCCCAGGGGACACCACTATTTACCTCTCCATTTATAACTGTAAAGTAAAACTCTCTATGCCATTATCCATGCCTTCTTTCATGTTGGCCATATGACTGGACTGTCCTCTCTGAACCAGTCTATAAACTTACTCTCTTCTCAAGACCCACTATTACTGCACTGTCTACAAGAAACTACCAGATCTGCAGCCTGTGCTTACAGGTAACTATATATGGAAGATGAAAGTAAATGGAGAATCAAGCCTAGAGACTCAGAAAATCAATGTCTCCTATCTTTTAGTGCCCGGCAGTATTTGACATATGTTCAGTCCTTGAAGGAGACTTTTAAAAGAAAAATCATGGACAGACCTGAATATCAGGGAGAGGTCGGAAGTATGAAAAAGGTCATTGAGATTTGCTTATTTCAAGACTGACATACTTGAAATCTCCATATTCAGATTGCTTGGCACTTTATTTTATTCTGTTGTCTTCTAATCAGGGTTTTCTATGCTGCCCATCACCGTAATATTTGGGCATTTATTTGAGACTTGCAAAACACATCACAAAATTAAGTGGGCTTTGTTACACCCAAATTCTGGACAGTATTTTACAGTTAGATCAACTGTGATACACAAAGTGACTTGCCTAAAGCAACACAGAGATCAATGACAGAGCTAGAAGCAAAATCCAGGAGTCCTAGCTTCAAGCTCCTGCTCTAACCATTAGATGACATACTGTCTATAAATATATGATTAAAAGATTGTTATAGTGCATGTCTCTACTGAAGAAAAAAACTCCTGGGAACCATTTAAGAACTCCATCATGACTTTTTTTTTTTTAAATTACAAGTCAAGATGAATTACCTGAAATCTTTATCAGATCTGTTTTTCATTCCTAAAACATGTCCTATCTGAAATAAAATATTTAGTGCACTGAAAAATGAAGCCATCTCTTGTATACAGGAAACCAGTGAGGAGGGATAGCTCAGTGGTTTGAGCACTGGCTTGATAAACCCAGGGTTATGAGTTCAATCCTTGATGGAGCCGTTTGGGGCAAAAATCTGCCTGGGGATTGGTCCTGCTTTGAGCAGGGGGTTAGACTAGATGATGACCTCCTGAGGTCCCTTCCAACCCTGATATTCTATGGTTCTGAAAACTGACCATTTATACCTACCCTTTGTTTCTATCTTTTAACCAGTTGCCAATCCATGAGAGCACCTTCCCTCTTATCAGGTGGCAGCTTACTTTGTGTAATAGCCTTTGGTGAGGGACAAAGGCTTTCTGAAAATTTAAGTACACTATAGCCACTAGAGCCTCTTGGTCCACATACTTCTTGACCCGCCCCAAAGAATTCTAGTAGATTGGTGAGGCATAATTTCCCTTTACTAAAACCACGCTGACTCTTCCTCAACAAATTACGTTCATCTATTTGTCTGACAATATTGTTCTTTATTATACTTTCAACCAGTTTGCCTGGTATTGATGTCAGGCTTACAGGCCTGTAATTGTCAGGATCACCTCTGGAGCCCTTTTTAAAAACTGGCGTCACATTAGCTATCCTCCAGTCATCTGGTACAGAAGCAGATTTAAATGATAGTTACAGATTACACATAGTAGTTCTGCAATTTCACATTTGAGTTCCTTCAGAACTCTTGGGTGAATACCATCTGGTCCTGGTGACTTACTGCGGTTTAATTTATCAATTTGTTTTGAGTCTTTGGCTAATTGTTCCTCAAATTCTTTTTCGGCCTTCCTAATTATATTTTTACATTTCATGTGCCACTGTTTATGCTCCTTTCTATTTTCCTCACTAGGATTTAACTTTTACTTTTCACTTTTTAACGAATGCCTTTTTGCCTCTCACTGCTTCCTTTACTTTGTTGTTTAACCACGGTGACTCTTTTTTGGTTCTCTATGTTTTTTAAATTGGGGTATACATTTAAGTTGAGCCTCTATTATGGTGTCTTTAAAAAGTTTCCATGCAGCTTGCAGAGATTTCCCTTTTAGCACTGTACCTTTTAATTTCTGTTTAACTAGCCTCCTCATTTTTGTGTAGTTCGCCTTTCTGAAATTAAATGCTATAGTGTTGGCTGCTGTGGTGTTTTTCCTGCCACAGGGATATTAAATGTAATTATATTGTGGTCACTATTACCAAGCGGTCCAGCTATATTCACCTCTTGGACCAGATCCTGTGCTCCACACAGGACTAAATCAAGAATTGCCTCTCCTCTGGTGGGCTTCCAGGACCAGCTGCTCCAAGAAGCAGTCATTTAAGGAGTCAAGAAACTTTCTCTCCGCATCCCATCCTAAGGTGACATGTACCCAGTCAATATGGGGATAACTGAACTTGGGGGATACTGGGGATAATTGAGTCTCACAGCTGAAGCTGTCCCCTGGGGTGGGGGGCAAGGGCTCCAGCTGTGAGCCAGTCACCTGGCTGACAGTTGGGGGAGGGAGGAGCTGTGAGCCTGGTGCTGGGCTCAATTTCATAGAAGGGACCCTACCAGCCTTTCTTGTCAATTTAACCGCCCAGCTGTGAGCCCAGTGCAGCAGAGGCCTGAATTAACAGCCTATGTAAGTAACAGTGGCTACATAGACACTGTGTCACCGTAACTCCACCGACATAACTCCACCTCCATGAGAGGTGTAGGGCTTATGACGGTGTAGTAGGGCACTTACATCGGCAGGAGCAAGGATGTAGTGTAGACACTGACAATTAGACATAAGGCACCTTACACCGGCTTAACTCTAGTGTATACCAGG
The DNA here is from genome assembly GCF_025201925.1 of Gopherus flavomarginatus. Lineage (NCBI taxonomy): Eukaryota > Metazoa > Chordata > Testudines > Testudinidae > Gopherus > Gopherus flavomarginatus. The sequence goes on along the minus strand of NC_066618.1, from coordinate 5,261,116 downwards.
CTTTAAGGTACATCTATCTCAGAATCACTGGTTGTGGTTACAGTTCAAGCGGACATTGCTCGATCTATAGCTTGGGTATCTCGGGTGCTAGAGCAGTGCATGCTTCAGTCTAGGCTGCACAAGCCTGCCTAGAACCTTGGATAACTATTCAAATTACTCATGGGGCTAGCAGAGCTTGAGCTGCTGCAAATGTATTGCTCTGGGACCCAAACTAGGTAGGGTACATCACTAGAGCTCTGCACATCTGCGGATTTCCGCTTTACATCTGTGGATATCTGCATTCACAGATGTGCATATCCGCAGACCATATTTGCGGATTGGACGCGGATACAAATTTTGTATCCAAGCAGGGCGCTATATATCAACATAAGCTGTAATCACACTCTGTGATTACAGAACATATATACTCTTAAGGTTCCTTAATCACGGTCATTGGTGAAAGAGAGACTTATGCTCATAACATTTTACCCTAAGCCTCAATACTTCTGGGAGGTACACTGAGGCACAAGGCCATTAAGTAATTGACCCCCACTGCTATACTCTAGCCACCAGACCTCACTGCCCCAGTAATGCTTCAGAATATGGGGGACTGACTGGGATGGAGATTTGGCACACATATTCAGAGTCTTAAAGAAAAAGAGTAGATGGCAGCTGTTTTGGCAACAGTAATCATGAATGATAATATCTAATTTGTTCCTACTTCCAATACAATATCACAATTCATCATACACATCTGCCTGACCAAAAAAAAAATGTAAATTCACCTATATTCTCCTGGAATGTTGGTGGCAACCACCTCCACAATTATCACCTTATATACTTTTTGGCAAATCAAAATCTGATTTAAACACATGTTCTGGTATGTTACTGTATTGTACCAAATTCCCTGATAGGGTCTCTGGAATTTAGTCAGCTTAAACAAATCAGTCACCATGTATGTGCATCCATTAAAAACAATGAACTGTAATCCTTCAAACGCCCACTGAACATTTAGTGGGGGAAGAAACCACCAAAGAACTAGGAAATGAACACGTTGCTACTGCAAAACGCCTTCCCTCAACTACCAACTGTTTTCCCACAATTTTTTTTTACCCAAACCATTTGGTTCTCTAAAAATAAAACATTATCAGAACAACCATTTTTAATGATATGATCACAATCTCATAGACTCATAGACTCTAGGACTGGAAGGGACCTCGAGAGGTCATCGAGTCCAGTCCCCTGCCCTCATGGCAGGACCAAATACTGTCTAAACCATCTCTGATAGACATTTATCTAACCTACTCTTAAATATCTCCAAAGATGGAGATTCCACAACCTCCCTAGGCAATCTATTCCAGTGTTTAACTACCCTGACAGTTAGGAACTTTTTCCTAATGTCCAACCTAAATCTCCCTTGCTGCAGTTTAAGCCCATTGCTTCTTGTTCTATCATTGGAGGGTAAGGTGAACAAGTTTTCTCCCTCCTCCTGATGACACCCTTTTAGATACCTGAAAACTGCTATCATGTCCCCTCTTAGTCTTCTCTTTTCCAAACTAAACAAACCCAATTCCTTCAGCCTTCCTTCATAGGTCATGTTCTCAAGACCTTTAATCATTCTTGTTGCTCTTCTCTGGACCCTCTCCAATTTCTCCACATCTTTCTTGAAATGCGGTGCCCAGAACTGGACACAATACTCCAGTTGAGGCCTAACCAGCGCAGAGTAAAGCGGAAGAATGACTTCTCGTATCTTGTTTACAACACACCTGTTAATGCATCCCAGAATCACGTTTGCTTTTTTTGCAACAGTATCACACTGTTGACTTATATTAAGCTTCTGGTCCACTATGACCCCTAGATCTCTTTCTGCCATACTCCTTCCTAGACAGTCTCTTCCCATTCTATATGTGTGAAACTGATTGTTCCTTCCTAAGTGGAGCACTTTGCATTTATCTTTATTGAACTTCATCCTGTTTACCTCAGACCATTTCTCCAACTTGTCCAGATCATTTTGAATTATGACCCTGTCCTCCAAAGCAGTTGCAATCCCTCCCAGTTTGGTATCGTCCGCAAACTTAATAAGCGTACTTTCTATGCCAACATCTAAATCGTTGATGAAGATATTGAACAGAACCGGTCCCAAAACAGACCCCTGCAGAACCCCACTTGTTATACCTTTCCAGCAGGATTGGGAGCCATTAACAACTACTCTCTGAGTACGGTTATCCAGCCAGTTATGCACCCACCTTATAGTAGCCCCATCTAAATTGTACTTTCCTAGCTCATCTATAAGAATATCATGTGAGACTGTATCAAATGCCTTACTGAAGTCTAGATATATCACATCCACCGCTTCTCCCTTATCCACAAGGCTCGTTATCCTATCAAAGAATGTTATCAGATTAGTTTGACACGATTTGTTCTTTACAAATCCATGCTGGCTATTCCCTATCACCTTACCACCTTCCAAGTGTTTACAGATGTTTTCTTTAATTACCTGCTCCATTATCTTCCCTGGCACAGAAGTTAAACTAACTGGTCTGTAGTTTCCTGGGTTGTTTTTATTTCCCTTTTTATAGATGGGCACTATATTTGCCCCCTTCCAGTCTTCTGGAATCTCCCCCGTCTCCCATGATTTCCCAAAGATAATAGCTAGAGGCTCAGATACCTCTTCTATTAACTCCTTGAGTATTCGAGGATGCATTTCATCAGGCCCTGGTGACTTGCAGGCATCTAACTTTTCTAAGTGATTTTTTACTTGCTCTTTCCTTATTTTCTCTTCTAAACCTACCCTCTTCCCGTAAGCATTCACTATACTAGACATTCCTTCAGACTTCTCAGTGAAGACTGAAACAAAGAAGTCATTAAGCATCTCTGCCATTTCCAAGTCTCCAAGTCTTCCAAGTGAAAAACACTAGCATTTGAAAAGAGAAATTTTTCCATATGTCTATAGTTTATACCAATTTCTTTGGCAGAGGTGAACTAGACAGTTCAGGTATTTCATTTCACTCTGTCTGGGAGGATGGGCTCCCACTCCCCTCCTCACAAAGAGCATGCACTTACTTTAGAATCTACTGTTCTAGATGGAAACTGGGGAGGTGTCTGAGGATTATGAGAGAGCAGGAGAAAGCAAAATAGGTAATGACTCCAAAAAAAAGAAGGATCCTGATCTAGTAATTACAGTTCATTAAATTTAACTCACTGAATTTTATTAGGGAATCGAAGTATATTAGCAGAATAGAGCAATACAGGTGGGAACAAATCATGCAAGATAAATTTGGTTTTGGATAGAATATAAATAGGTAAAAGGAATGCTGTACATATAACTAATTTTGTAATGCATCTTGTATAATAGCCAAATCTTTTCTGAAAAAATTAATTCAGACTGAAGGGAGACCATAAGAAATATCTTCTCCCTCGCATAGTACTTCAGTCAGTAGCACAGAACTGAAATTTGCTGCTCAAAGCACTTTCTCCATAACCCAGCATTACCTACAGCTTTAAACTGACCAGGGTTGCACGGATTGCATTAGTTTCACCCTGCTGCTGCTGTTCTCCTGAAGGATATTTTTAAGAAGGAGAAGATGTGACACATGCTATCAACAATAGCAAGTTAAATTTAAAACCATCTCCTCTGGTGCATATAAAAAATGTGCATGGGCTTCTTAATGTTACCAGCTGCACTGGTTTTAGCTTGAAATCTGTTTGAGAGATTCCGGCTACACTGGATTTAAAGTTATTTGAAAATTCCATATTGCTACATATTAAGTACGAGCATTGTAGTAAACTTTATGAAAGAGGAACAAGCACAACAAAAAGGTATTAGCCTGATGACTTCATTATAACCACAACACAACTACAATGGTTTAGTGATGGCATGTTAATGGACTATGTTTCTAGCAACCTTGCTTAAAGTTTTCCTGTTTTGCATTTTATTAAACTTCAGGTATAAAAGAAAACACGTTTATATTTAAATCAGACACTTTTCCTTTTCTCAGAGACCGCTTGGTAGTTTAGTTTTGTAAGGTTTTTCTTAGAAAAAGAGGATTTTAAAACCTAAAGTAGAAATCACATTTTAAATTGAAGACAGCTATGAACTGATGGGTGGAATTCTGATCGATGCAATTTGCCCAATCATACTATCCATTATATGCCTTCTGCAATCCTGTATAAAATACTACAAGTGTTAGCATAAAATTTTTTTTTTAATCAAGACAAATTAAAATAAAGAACCACATTCACAATTTTGACAGCCTGTCGCAGTTACACAACAGTGAAAAATACTTTTATCCAGTTAGGTGACAGTGAGATTTGTAAATGTACATATACACACAAGCCGCACGGGTCTGACTCTGACACTAAGAGTAAATATAAATCCTAACTACTACATAATAAGGAACATCTTAGCCATTCCAGGTTGTCATGGGCATGTTAATACAAAGGAAGGTCTTCCCCCCTACCCAAATGTACAGCATCTCAGGCATTTCTAATGTATTTATCAACTTGGTATGAAAGCTTTCTTTTGCCTCTATTGTATGCCACCTCACAAGTGTCATTTACTTATAAGCTTTATCTAAACTAGACAATGTTACCAAAAAAATCCTGATGGTGATAGAACCACTAATAGAACCGGGTTCTGGGGGTTTCCAGCATTTTTATCACTTAAACAAACATGCAGGTTTCTTGAGTTCTGTGAGTGAAAACATACTGATTATTTATTTTTTTAAATTTGCAGAAGACATCTGAAACTAGAAATTGCAAATTTGACTTGTTTTATACGGTCCTCATTGAGAAAGAAAAGATCCAAGTTTGAAGAAAAAGTTCTCTCTCTTTGCTATGTGGCTTCTACAGGAGGAAAACAGATTCAAAACAGTAAACAATGCAACATCAAAACAGAACTCTTCAGCCTCAAGAAAAGGTACCTTGCACTTTTTTCCGGCTATTCTCAGCCATACAGCATATTCAAGAATTAAGTGTTAACAATATTGCACTGGGAAATAGAAGTAAAAGAAGAGAGAGATACAACAAGGACTTCACTTTCTTTTCCCTGCAGATATGCAGTCCACACTATACAAGAAAGGCATACTGCAAATAATAGGGGAATACTGCAATTTTTTTGAGTGCTTCTTCACAAACACTTTATAAAAAAAAAATCCAAGTTTGGGACCATAAATATTTATAATCTTGGACCCTAATTTGAGCAGCAGAAATACAGCCTTCCTCATACTTCCGGTGGTCAATCTTGACCTGGTGGGACTGACGTCATTGCCAGCAAGAATGCCTGTTAGTGCCTGTAGACATGGTAAATTTTGTGATATGAACAGCTGTACATTGGGAATAGGAGAACCCCTCAATTTCACCTAGACCACTGAATCAGCATTGCCCAGCAACACCTGTCAGTCATTACTGTCCTAGGCTGAATCTGAACCAACAATCCAGACATGAACGAATTTCTATTTTATTGCTCAATTCAACTCACCCAGTTTCCATAACATTTATTTTCAGCGTGAAACAATATCACATCACTTAAAATTATAGAATCTATATCAGGGCAAGCCACTACAGAGCTGCTGGACATAATAAATGAAGGGTATTATTCATGCTTAGAAGCAATACAAATGCCCAATTCACAATTATTAATTTTTATTTCTGTCACTCACTCACTAACAAATGTAACTAATAGTAAAAAAAACCCAAAAGTTTAGAAAACTCAGGTTTTATCAAGTGTTTGGTTAATTAATCCCTAATGTGCCTGGAGATTTAAAACAATCATACAAATTAGTACCAGTTTCAATGAATACATTTAATAAATGTTGTGCTACATTACTGTGAGCAGTTTCACAGATAATAATAATGTACTTCTAGTCCATAAGAATGTCCTTGATAACTACCACTGGATTATACTACTGTGAGAACAGCCGTGAAGTAACAGACAATCCAGTACCTTTTTCCCTCCTCCCAACAACTGGCATAGAATAGGAGGGCTAAGACATACAGCAACAGTGTCAAGACCCCTATTTAAAACAAAAACTAAACTCAGTGTCCGAACGGGAGTTAAATGAGTTTCAAGTATACACGTGTCCCTGAATCAATCCCCTCCCTCCAATCCATCCCCACTCTCTACCATGGTCAATGTTTGTGGTTCTATAATAGATTTTCCTATTTTAAAAGTGTTTCTCCTTTGTTGCTTTGTGAAAAAAACCCACAAACAGGGATAACTGACTGACTGTGCCAGGAAAACAGCATAGTTTACTGTACACACATTTCTATCAAATGCAAAAAGTATATCAAAAGAAATAACTCATTTTTTCTTTAATCTTTCATTTACAGGAATCTTAGGGGCTACTCGTAACAATAGTGCTATCACATTTTAGACAGAAATGTGATTTTAGAGCTATCATTGCTGGGCTGGGATGTCGCTGAACAATCTTGTATAGGGAACGACAGATGCTCCTGCTGGAGGAGATGCTTTGTTAGGCACAAAGCAATCCCTGGTCAGATTAAGGAGAAAGAGGCACAAGAGCCATAAATTTGTATCATAAGGCTGGTATGGCTTCCTGTCTCCCCATCTCTGATGGTCATAATTTGCTAATACCATGAACGGAGACCTTAAATAACAATGTGCAGTGATTTTCAAGACACTGGATTACATAAAGCTCCCTTTAAAAACCAGTCCTCTCCCTCAGAGTTGAGTGGCAGTATTCTGGAAGCTGAAGTTGAGGGAGTAAGGTTAGTATCCAAGAGGGGCGGGATGAAGAGGATGCAACAGTAGGGGCAAAATACAACTTGTGCCTGGACGAGTGTTTTGATGCTGAGTACTCATTTCTATTGAAGCTTGAAGGGAGTTTTTTTTCCCACTTTTTCCTCTTTTGTTCTGGTTTACACAACTCAGTCCAGTACATCAACCTACCCTCCTTCAAACAAAGAGCATCTTTTTAAAACCAAGGAGCTTCACTAAAACTGAGCACTGTATCTGAGCTGATCTTCCTGGGAAGATAAAATAAAAGACCAGTGTTTTTCTAGGGCTGGTCTACACTATGGGGGGAGGGGGAGATATCAATCTAAGTTACGCAATTTCAGCTATGTGAACAACAACAGACTTAGATCTACTTACGGCCCTGTCTTCACTGCATTGTGTTGACGGGAGACACTCTCCCATCGATTCTCCTGGTGCTTCTCACTGAGGTGGAGTACTGGAGTCGACGCTAGAGCAATCGGGTGGTCGATTTATGACGTCTATACTCGACAAAAATAAATCAACCTCCGCTGGATCGATTGCTGCCCATTGATCCGACTGGTAGTGTAGACAAGCCCCTAGTTAAATCCCCTACATGAGGATACCTTAAAAACTATTGTGTATATGTCACTATAGGTATGTGCACATTTTTTTTCCATTTAGAAAACAAAATACCTGACCTTGATTGTAACTCTGCTTTCAGGTTGTTGTACCAGCCCCTTGTCTCCCAGCTACATAAACAACATACAACGGTCATCATTAACACACCCCTGTTTATCAGCTCAGCCCTAACTTCAGAGCTGTGACAGGCACTTTCATAACAAAATGCCTGCTTCCTAAGGAAGTTATTAACAGAGATTTTAGACGGGGGTGGGGGGGGCATTCCTAATTTCTAAGGCTTTGTCCACAATGGAAATCTGCCTGGTTACAACAATTTGTGCCCTGCCACTGATATAATGGTATCAGCACAAACCCCTAGGGTGGACAAGACAAACGGCTGTAAGCTATAACTTGCACTGCTGCAGTTTATCCCAGTGTCACACAGTGGTAAGCTCCACTTGTGCATATACTGGGTCTACACAGATTTTCTACTGATGCAGGTATACCAGGGGCCCGTTATCAATGGCAGTAATCAGGGCAAATGTCAAGTGTAGATAAGGCTTTAGTTTCAACCCTGCCTTCTCCTTTCCTCACTTAATCAGGCTCTAACATTCAGAGCTGGAAACTAAGATCTGTTGCTCAACATACATTTTGGCGAAGAACACTTTGAAGGAAAGCATTATCTAAATACTTTACTTGTACAGTACTTGACATTTTCAGGATGTTTAACTTCATGTTTTAGCCAGGCCTATAATAATCCTACATCAGTGCTCAGTGGCATCGTGCATTGTCACTGGAATGTCAGTGTAGAATTCCTAACACATGCTGAGCTACTGGCACAGATTATCCCAGCAATCCCCCGAGTTAATGTTTGTCTCTTAATACACAAAATGCTGAACTTTGCAAACTGAGGGTATGTCTACATCTACAATTTTGCAGCGCTGGTTGTTACAGCTGTATTAGTACAGCTGTATAGGGCCAGCGCTGCAGAGTGGCCACACTTACAGCAACCAGCACTGCAAGTGGTGTTAGATGTGGCCACACTGCAGCGCTGTTGGGTGGCTTCAAGGGGGGATCGGGGAACGCGAGAGCAAACCAGGGAAGGAGACCAGCTTCCCTGCGGTTTGCTCTCGCCTTCCCCGAACCCCCCTGCAAACCGCAGGGAAGGAGACCTGCTTGCACAGGGGTTCGGGGAACGCGAGAGCAAACCAAGGAAGGAGACCAGCTTCCCCGTGGTTTGCTCTCGCGTTCCCCGAACCCCCCTGTAAACCGCAGGGAAGGAGACCTGCTTGCTCGGGGGTTCGGGGAACGCGAGAGCAAACTGGGGAAGGAGACCTGCTTGATTACCAGAGAGGCTTCCTCAGGTATGCTGGGATACCTGCTTATTCCACGGAGGTCAAGAAAAGCGCTGGTAAGTGTCTACACTTGATTACCAGCGCTGGATCACCAGCGCTGGATCCTCTACACCCGAGACAAAACGGGAGTACGGCCAGCGCTGCAAACAGGGAGTTGCAGCGCTGGTGATGCCCTGCAGATGTGTACACCTCCTAAGTTGCAGCGCTGTAACCTCCTCACCAACGCTGCAACTTTGTGATGTAGACAAGCCCTGAGAAAGAGGCAGATCAACTTTTGAGCCACACAAATTGATACTGTCCATTCAAATGCTAGATATTAAAATAATTAAGAACCTAAATGGACACAGCTTCCAATTTAGACATGCACAGTATCCCTACATGGATATGAGCCATTAAGAACAGATCCAATAGGCATCATAGCACAATATGGAAAAATTATAGCTCTAATTTTTTTTTACTGTGATCATTCAAACTCAGTTCTTTCACAGCTGGAGGGAATATACGCTTGATACTGGCATGAGCTAAAATGTCTTTTCTTGGCCAACTGGCATCCTCAAAGCTGCGGTAACAGAGAAAACTCTACCCTAGCAACCATTAAATGCTGCCTCTGGTTCCAGAGGAGGTGTGTCAGGGAAATGGAGTGGTAGGGGGAGGTGAGTGGGTGAAGGATGACTGCCATGATAAAGGTCTGAGCTGATTTGGTAGGAAGCAGTTGAAGCCCTAGGAGAAGATGAAAAATGGATACATGGCCATGTTATGAAAAGCATTTGCCTTTCATTGCTACTCTGAGAAGACACACAAACAGAAAGTGGGTCAAAGAAAGCAAGCACGTGAAAAATTGCAGTAATTTCCCCAAAAGCTAAATGTATTAGTTGCTATTTGTACATTTTTATATTAAAAGATTACAATTGTTGAGCATCTAGGATACTTTGCTCTAGGAAGCAGGAGGCTCGGTCAGAATTATACCACCAGCTTTTAGCGGCTTCCAGTCTTTTGTCCTAATAGAGAATACATGCACCCACTACTTCCCCTTAAACAATCAAAAATATCTCTGGACTGTTAAAGATAATTCTTTTCAACTCACCCTCTCTCCCCCTTTTGTTCAGCACCAGGAGATGTCTAAATAAGAAACCAAATGAGTGCTTAATTTTTAAACCATGACAGGAATCATCATAAGCAATGTCGTTGCCATAGCAACCATGCACAGGATTACTGAGAACACTGCAAGTAAATTAATGATTGCATGTACAATGACTAAACAAAGGTGGAGAAGGAAAAGACACCAATACAGTCCAGCTGAGACAGCGTGTAAAGGCAAGAAAAAGATATTAAAATCAATTTATAAAATCAAAATTAGTTAGCCACAAATCCACAACATAATCTTAAATGAAGACTTCTAGTCTGGTAATGTTTCAGACACAGCATGGGTAGTCCATAACTTCCTTGGAATGTCCTCTCCCCATCCATCCTCCTCTAGATATCAGAGGATTTTTTATTTGTAGCTCTTAGAGGGTATAAGAGCTGGGGACTCACCATTCTGCCTTTACTGCTTGTTAAATGCCAGTGATTGGTTTAAATTTCATCTCTCTTCCTGTAAACCCTGGTACCAGAATTCTGCCTCCTCATACCCCCCCATCATAAAACAGCACACATGGTTATGAAATACCGACTGCAAGGTATCAGAAGAGCCACTGAAAATTAATCTTCCAACTCTAACATCTTCACTCCTTAATGTGTTTGCATTGCTACTCCCATCTTCCATGTAGTCCATGGTAGGTTGTAGGTGCCTCATGGCAGGGACCTTGCCTTTTCCACATCTAATGTGTTGTGTACACTGACATCACTACAACAAATAATCCACAGCTATCTATTCGGCATCATGAGTCCACCTGCAGGTGAGACAGAAAAAGATATAGAACTTGACTGAAGCCACAGAAGCTTAAGCAAACTAAGCAGTGATGGGATAAGAGGGAAGGTCTTCTCACAGATCAGTAACAGGTTAAGAGATGGGAATTGAAGGATAGGAATAAATTGTCAGTTCTCACAAAGGAGGGAGGTAAATAGCAGGGTCACCCAAGGATCCTATTGGGACCTGTGCTATTCAATATATTAATAAATGACCTGGAAAAGGGGATGAACAGTGAGGTGGCAATATCTGCAGACGATACAAAGTTACTCAAGATCATTTAATACAAAGCTGACGGCAGAAAGTTACAAATGGATCACAATAAATTGGGTGACTGAGCAACAAAATGGCAGATGAAATTCAATGTTCATAAGTACAAAGGAATGCACATTGGAAAAAATAATCCCAACTATACATACAAAATGATGGGATCTAAATTTGCTGTTACCACTCAAGAAAGAGATCTTGGAGTCATCATGGTTAGTTCTCTGAAAACATCCACTCAACATGCAGCGGCAGTTAAAAAAAGTTAACAGGTTAGGATCCACTAGGAAAGGGTTAGCTAATAGAGCACAAAATATCATGATGCCACTATGTAAATCCACAGTTTGCCTACACCTTGAAAACTGCACACAGTTCTGGTCGCCCCCTCCAACAAAGATACAATTGGAAAAGGTGCAGAGAAGAGCAATGGAAATGATTAGGAGAATGGAACAACTTCCATATCAGAGGAGTGTAAAAGGACTGGGACTGTACAGTTTAGAAGAGAGATGATTAAGAGGGGGTATAGGACAGAGGGCTATAAAATCATGAATGGAATAGAGAAGTATTAATTACCCCTTCAGATAACAAGATACCCAATGAAATTAATAGGCAGCAGGTTTAAAACAAACATAAGGAAGTATTTCTTCACACAACACACAGTCAACCTGTGGAACTCATTGCTGGTGGATTCTGTGAAGGCCAAAGTATAACTAGGTTCAAAAAAGAATCCTAAGTTGATAGAGGATAGGTCTATCAATGGCTATTGGCCAAGATGGTCATGATGCAAACCCATGCTCTTGGTGTCCCGAACCCTCCAATTTCTTGAACCTGGGACTAGAAGTCAGATCACTTGAAATTGACCCACTCTGTTCATTCCCTCTGCGCCACTACTATCAGAGACAGGATACTAACCTGAATGTACTACTAGTCTGAACCAGTAAGGCTGTTCTTATGTTAAACATTCCCTGATGACACACTAAAGTGACTGTTTTCAAATCTTTCCTTTACGATACAAAGTCACAAGAAGAAGAGCTATAAAATCAAGTGTAACATTAAAAAGACAGTGACATACTCCTAATCAAAGTAAGGTGGTACTTACAAAGATACAGCAAATACATGACATTCCTAGTACTTTTCACTTTGCCCTTTTAAATGTTTTTAAAACTCCTTGGAAGCTTGAAATTAAAAACTACATCCAATGGCTAAGGCCTGGACTGGGATGTTGGAAATCTTGGTTCAGTTCCCAGCTCTGCCACAGACACCCTGTGTGGCTTTGGGCAACTCACTCAATCTCCCTACCCCTGTTCCCAATATTATGCTTGTATGTTCTATCCCTTTCTCTCATCCTTTGTCTTGTCTATTTATAAAGAAAGCACTTCAGGTTGGGACTGTCTCTTACTATTTCTATGCTCAGCGCCTAGCACAATGAGGCCCTGATATTGGTTTAGGACTCACGGCACTACTTTAATACAAACAAAAAATAAAAAGATTTCCTCCATTGGGCACACCCTGTTTATTGCTATAGGATTATTCCTAAACACTGAGCTTTTTGTTATTGAGCATATATAGCAGAAAATAATTAAAATGAAGGCCATGAAGAATTACCTGAATTTTGCAAAGACAGATAAAGACAAAAATTAGGTCAAATGTTGATCTCGGAAATAATCATAAATGTCCTTTTATGTCCTTATTTTAATATGAAAACCATTTCAGCTTTTCAATTTGGAAATATTTTTGAAAGTTCATTTAATCTCCTGTTTGTGCAAACAATTGCTTGAAATACCATAAGGAAGGGGTTGGTACATATTTTTCATAATGTAAACTCTACTTTGTCTTTTGATTCATTTTAAAAATAAAAAAAATAAGGATACCCTAGGGCAGAATAGCTTTCCTAAAATGATGACACTATATGAGAATCTTATTTATCTCAGATGCAAACCTGTGAGAGCTCAGAAAAGTTGCAAAGAAAAACCCTCATGGCCACAAAACTGACACTTAACCAGAGGAAGTAACACAATTCTAAGAAAAAATACAACATTATACCACAAAGGGCAATGATTATGCAAACTAAAGATTACTTTCCACACATGGATATGCAGAGAACTTCTCAAACACACTCTTGTGAGGACTTACATTGCTAGTAGTACGGTGTTTTCCCCTTCAATTTCATTAATGAACAAATGGCGGCTATTTGTAAACTGCTCCAGTGTTTCATCTAAGTGTCTGAGCTGCCACCAACTGGCTTTTTGCTCATAACTTCTTCCATTTCAAAACTCACCCTGACAGTTTCATGTAATCACCAAAGCTCTACGTAAACAGTTACGTGGGCAATGTGTTGATACCATTTCTTGGTATGGAGGCAAAAGGTACTAAAGGAACATGCTTCTTTTTCCTTCCACTCCCTCCTACACAGAGCAAAAAGAAAACAGTGAACCATCCGGTATAAGCCGAGTTTACACATTGTAGTAACAAACTGGTTATACTAAAAGTTTGGTCTATTAGTGTGGACTGAGCAAAATTGTGTTATGACCAGGTTAAAAAAAATGCTCTCAATACAATAAACAAGATCAATATCAATAAACAATTTTAAGATGCATGCTCTAAACCAGGGCTGTACCTCCACCTGGTTTCATAACCAGTGATAATGCTGTTTGGACCTAACTATATTAGCAATTTTTCTAAAATATTCCCTGCTAGCAATGGTGGGAGCAACAGGAGACAAAGTACCACAAGTCACAGTGGTTAAAACCAACTAAGGCTCCCTCATCATTGTTATCAGCAGAGATGTGCCAATGGAATGATGGGCAGTTCTCTGAAAAATAGTAAGGACACAGCAACAGCAGCGAGCTAGACCATGCTGTAACAAACTTTGGCTGCCACAATGTCAAGGAATGTTTGCCATATGTAGACAGACTTTTTGCTAACTGGAAGGAAAACTAGACTTGTCTGTGCCACTTGAAGGAAAGTCATTTTAATGCTCTTAACATAAACTAAGAAATAAGACTAGTCTTAGGCTTAAAGTAACTTTGTTAAAAGATTCAAAAATGGATTCACGCTGAACATTTCTGGGCAAGATCTTTCAGATTTCCTGGGTTCCATAAACAGTTAGGATTTAGACTGCAAATCTGATGAATGAATATACATACCAACACCCTCCCCGCAAAAGCTAGCCCTTTTCAAGCTGGCCTTTGAAACACAGAATAATCAATGGTGATACTTTTAAACGCTTTGGCATTAATGGCTTCAGAGAGCATGTTTTGGCCATTAAATTTAACGAATCTCAAGGACCCCGCAAAACAAACGTATCAACTAGACAAGCCTAATAACAGCGTGCAGCTCTGATGTGTCACCTGCAATTTGTTTTCCTCTCTGTTTTGAAGAAAACAACTGGGTCCTCCCTGCAGCTCTCCTTCTAGCTGAAGGGTTCTATTATATACATTTGCAACCTCCTCTGAGGGCTGGACAAGTACAGTATTCCTCCAGATTGAGCCAACATGTTCCGTCTCCTTTCTCAATGCTTCTTCACTGTTCTGAAGGTTCTCCGTCAGCCAGTGAAAGCAAAGTCCACTCCTCCATATATTAAAGATATTCAGGGGGTCAAAACTGCCTGTCTAGGAAACATTTTAAGTGACAGGCAAGAAATAAGATTCACAGCTAAAGGCAATCAAGCTGTCTAACCATGAAAAGTCATGGAGCTGAAGAAGAGCTCTGTGCAGCTCAAAAGCTTGTCTCTTTTACCAACAGAAGTTGGTCCAATAAAACATATTACCTCACCCATCTTGCACCATGAAAAAAATTAGTCTGATAGGCCAGGAAATTATAGCCATATACATCATTCCCACCTGTCATAATTCCCCCGCCCCTTACTTTAACAAATACAGTTTGCATGTGTAACCTATGCCTGCTTGACGTGGCGCTCTGTTCCCCTCTAGTAGCACCTAGACCATTCCAGAGATTAACAAGTTTACTACAGCATTAGCTAAGAGCCATGTGGCTTTTAGTTCATGCAGTAGAGGTGCATGCACTAAGCTTCAAAAGTCCCAGGTTCGATCCCGCTCGCCGACAACCAGGGTCTGTCGGTGTTATACATGCATTACTTAGTCTCTAATAAAAGTTAAAAAGTTTTTATGTTCATCGTTACTCTAGACCTACATGACAAAACAAATGCTATCAAACTGTAAAAAAGGTCAGGAACCAAAGATGAAGGAAAAATCCAGATTGTTCAAAATAGACAAAGCACTGACATATCAAGGTGTAAACTCACACTATCTGTGGTAGGTATTAGACACACTTATCATTAAAGTTGATAATTAAGCCCTTGTTCCCATTATTTCCTCCCAAAAGGAGAACTAAGGACTCAACTAATCATGTCCTCTGCCATCCAACCAGCACACACCTTTCATATATATTCCAAGATTTTTCCATGTCAAACTTAAAATTAAGAGCATTTACTTTTAGAATGTTTTCACTGTATTTTTCAGTACTGAGAATTCATCAGATTGCCATATAAATTTTACATATATACACACACACACACGTGTGTGTGTGTATGTGTGTATATATATATATATATATATATATATATATATATATATATACACACACACGCACACACACACAGACACACACACCTTAGAATAAATTTTTCAATAGTTTAATAACACCCATCATTAATTAGATTCCTAGGCTCACTGATCTCTGGCTGAAAAAAACTAAAGTCTAATTTAAATCATTCCCTGGTTTATCAATGCTGTTAACAGATCAAGAAGAGATTTTTACGTAGGTTCTGATCTGACACCCATGAGTTTTTGGATAATTTAAGATCTCACTAAGGAAACTTATCTCAAGTCTGACCATGTTTAGTTCTTGAAGCCTATCTTCACATGGCTTTACATTTGTACCCCAAATTAATCAATGTTTTCCCCTGTATGTCTTCCAATGCATGGATGTCCTCAAAAAAAATCAGTCCTCCATTTGATATTCTAGATGTGGTCTCAAGCATCTTCTGCAGCAGAATCCTTAGTCCCTTCCTTTATAACCCAGTGCATACAAACACCATTTGCTTTCCCTGCAGTATCATACAGTTCAATACTTACTAACATACTTAGGGTCTTTCTAAATTCCAATTCTAGAATGTTACCCATTCACTACCTACTACACCTCATCTCATCAAATGCCAGTCCTTACATTTTATAAGACGACTGCCTTCGCCACTTATCTTCGCAGATCCTTCTGCGAATCTGTATTTCCACAGTATTTACGACAGATCCAATGTAGGCATCAGCAAGTTTAGCAGCATGTTTTTGGTTTTACAGATAAAATTGAGATTAGCCACTATATAGAGCCCCGAGGGACATCACTTACTCCTTTGCTGCCATTTATGAACTATGTACCACCCCAGCCAGATTTTTATCCAGGTCACTGCTTCAGTACAGAATCCAAAATCCTTGTTTTACATTGTTGTTTCTTATGTGATAAATAAAGTTTAAGCTTATATTACAAAACTTGCCAACTAGGTTCAGTGAGCAACAACACATCTTGAAAATCACTCTTCCCTCCCCTCCAACACAAGGGGCTACAAATTTAAAAATAATCTAAACTCTAGGCATTACTTTTTAAACAATTGGATTGTCTGAAATAAATTACTTGGTAAAGCCCACCACTGCAGGAGGGGGAGAAACAAGTTATTGAAAACACAGTTAAACACTCTGGGCAAACATATGAAGTGTATTATTGCCCGCAGACAGGTACAGTTCCCAACATCCTGGTTTGGTTGCTGTGGCAACACTCAATAGAAGCTGATTTCAGGTGGGCAAACTACAGTAGTGGTAGAAATTTAACATATCCTGTTTTTATGCAAATATAACAAATAAAGGAAGTGAAAATGAAAATAGGCTATGTAGGTTTCTAAACACTGGTCTTCAGAATTTTCTGCAAGGTATCAGCACTGCTATTAAAGGGTATTATAAGTACAACTGCAAGTGCTTCACTACTTTTACTGTAACCAGAGTTACCAACTTTCACATGGTTAAATAAGTACCCAGACTTTCACAATAAGCCAA
The DNA here is from genome assembly GCF_025201925.1 of Gopherus flavomarginatus. Taxonomy (NCBI): domain Eukaryota; kingdom Metazoa; phylum Chordata; order Testudines; family Testudinidae; genus Gopherus; species Gopherus flavomarginatus. Next base: position 5,244,214 of record NC_066618.1, on the reverse strand, counting down.
AAATCAAGCAAATCCCAATTCAAAACAAGGCCAAAACAAGCTAATCCCCAAGAACCCCAACATTCTGTGTGTCTAGATCCCCCTGGCATGCAGTCTGGGACTGTTGTGGGCCCACTGTACACCCCTGCCTCTCTCACCACTTTGCCCCTTGCTGCTGTTTGCCGGGAGCTGATAAAAAAAAAAAAAAAAAAAAACAAGCTACAAGCAACATGCTACAAGCCAAACACTAGCCAACAAGCAACTCATAAGACAATTAATCCAAAAAGAAGCCTAATTTCTGCTGTATTTTTGCAGGTTCGGCATGTCTGACTAACACTATTTCTGCTCAGAACTGTCAATTTCTCCTTGTCAACTGCAAAACCTTCCCTGTTTAGTCTCAAATGGGATATTTTGGGGGGAAAATAGAAAAATCTATTAGATATTTATGAGTAATATATGTGGGACAAGGCGATTCTTCTACTCCAAAACTTTTAAAAAAAGAACAAACAGCTCAGGTAATTGAACTAGACTTTACGTTTCACATGTGATTGGTTCTCAGTGAGGAATGCTGGGTCCCATCAGCATACACTGAAAATTAACAAGATACAAGCAATTAAAAATGGGCTTGACCATGGATAGTAAAAGTAATGCCTATGGAATTACAGAGTTACAAGAACCAGCTGCATAACTGTCCAGTGTACCCAGTAGGTACTGAGTGTCAGTCAGTAACTAATAGACTAGTCAACTTTAATATCTATGAAGTGACCAAACAGAAGTTGCACAATTCCACTAATACAACCAGGATCCATTTTTTTCTTTTAAATTAAGCATAATTAAATGCAAACAACCTATTTTTAATGCAGCATTAAGTTTACACATACGACCATACAACTCAGGAAATTACACTTAAATTTCTCATTGTACTGTTAGTACATCCCTGTTGCAGAGGCAGCACTTTTCGTTACTAGTTAGGATACTACATGTATATCTTATAGAAACATATATATACCCTCAATACATGTATACTTAAAGCTACTTAAAAGTTCTGCCCTTTATACTTCTGAAGTCTAACTTGTTACTGACATGTTAGACCTATAAAACTAGAAAGTATTTAATATTGAAGAATTAAAATACTATGCTAACTGTTTCTGTCCACAATGGGACAGGACTTCACAAGATAATAAAGCCAGGCAGAAAAAGGTTTTTTTACCTGCTTCAGATTTTAGCATCTGTCTCATAATGGTTTGTCCAGCTAATCAGAGGCCTGAAAACATATTGTACGTGCTACAATACCTAGCAACAGCTAGGATATACTAGCAACCTTAACTCCTGCTTTTGTTATTTTTCATCCATCCATAACATCTACAGTAGTTAAAAAGAAAAAAGCGTTACTGACTTGGTCATGCCATTTAGCATGGAGCAGTTACGATGTCAATGCAAATACACAAGTCACTGCAAATATTAAACACTATTCGGTGTTCAAAATAACTATTTTGAAGTGCTCAAAAGCTGCTACATTTAGAGGACACACCTTTTAAGAAAACAACAATCAAATTGAACACCTAATTATGCAACTACTCGCTAGATGCCATTTCACCTCTTTCTTCCATTCCCTTCCTTCCACTTTCTAGAACTATCCCATGTCAAAGGGACACACTCAGTCTAGATCACTTCTGTCTATTATCACCACACACCTAGAATTACTATCACTGGAAGCTAGGGGGGAAAGTATTTGTCCAGTCCTAGTTTGTTAACTTCGTGCATTTGACAGCATTTTTCTGTCAGTTTTCCTTTTTGTAAGAATCTTTTACACCAGAAGCAGAAAACAAAGAGCCTTATGAAAACAGAGGGAAAATTGTAAAACTACAGAAATTGGCACAGGAACTCAGTGGTAGATGAAGTATCTGAAATGTAGTGTAATTTATACTCTTTCAATTAACTTAATTTCAGGTTGACTGTGTTCCTTCAAGACACTGTATGCAGCATGGCAGGGTAGATTTGCCATGTTTCTTGAGACATAAACATATGGAAGAGGAAGAGTGATACAAGGGAGATGACTAAGGTGGAAGCTGTGTGAGAAATAAGAAGAGAAATAAGAAAAGCAATGGAGGGGAGAAAGCGCAGAGCAAGAAATCCCTCTCCATCGGCCAAAAAAAGCGAGGGAGCTCAAAGTTAGATATCCAAGAACAGAAAAGGAAAGAGAATTCTTAATACAGGAAAGAAAAGTCCAGCTCTGATTTGTAAACAACAGATTTTTTATTTTTCAAAGAAAGAAAATTAACTGTTGGAGAACACGAAGTTGGAAAAAGAAAAATTAGGTTAGAGCATGACAGAACGTAAATTATACAGGACCATTTTACACACAATAAGCTTGTTGTCCTATTATAAGTGCAAAGTGATCAGCAAACCGCCTCATGTAATTCCACTCAACTAGTTCTCTACCAAAGTCCAGAGAATAGGATCAATTTTTGTAAAATCCAGAAGGGGGGTTTCCAGTTAGAGAACCGTAACACCTGTATAATTTAAGCTATACAGGATGATTGCATAAAGTATAGCTCTAGTTGGGAACTCAACATACAATTACCACATGAATACTCTGCAGATAATTAATGAATTATTCAAATAACTTAACCTGCTTATGTGAACAAGTCAGTAAGCTATTTTCCCACAACTGGGCACTGTGCACTGTTCAGTTCTACATTACCTCAAAGTATGTTCAAACTGGGTGGGACAATTATATCTAATTTAAATTATGGAGCTGACCCTGAAAACATTTACGATTAGGTGCAGACTCAACTGCTGAGAGTAGTCCCATTGAAGCAAGCACTACACTATGTAGTAAGTAACTGAAGGGTTAGACACTATTGTTCTCTCAGACACATAGGAATAATTTTCAAACTTGGCTGCCTAAACCTAAGCACCTAAAATCCATATTCAGAGACCAAAATATAGGTGGCTTGATTTTCAGTGAAAGCTGCAGATGTTTGGCATATCTTACTTCAGCTGGAACTGTGGTGTCCAGTGAAAGTTAGGCCACTTCTTAAGGTGTTTAAACAGAGATAGAGGTGCCTAACTTTAGGCATCCAAGTTTGAAAGTTTTGGCTGTAAGTATTTACATTCAAAATGGGAATAAATGTACTGGATTCAACTGATTCCTCATTAAGCCTTCAAGTGGTGTGATTAGCCACTTCAATGTAGTCCAGCTATCAATGCAATTACAAGATTCACAATGTACATTTCAGGAGCACAAGAGAACTGCATTGAATTTATAGCAAACATTTTGGGGACAAAACTGGAGGTTCAAGTCTATTATTATTCATTGTGTATCCCTTCCTGTAGAGAAAAAAATATTGAAAATAGGAAAGATGTACCAAAGTAGTGTTGCCCAATACAATTTGTGCCTGCAGAAATTTATGTTTCAAAGTTCTGAAAAACGGAATAGTTGTCATAAAATTACAGACTGCATATATACAGATTCTAGAAATAGAAAACAATGGGTACATTAATTGCATAATTTAACAGAAATGCTACATACATTTGAAAATACACTTTGGATGCTTTCATTCTTTAAGACTGACTTGCCTGAGAGAATAAAAAAGGACTGAAAATTATTCACAGCACTCCAATTATAAGTGGTGTAAGCAGAAATCTAGGGCACTGACAGTTTTCTGCCTGGTTTCAATTTATTTACTGAACAACATTGAGATGTTTTAATAAAAAGATGTATACAAACTTGGACCTGCAAGCTACAAATTATCTGTTTTTATGGATATTAGGCTCAAAATCTAAGTTGTACATGCATCATATAATTGTCATTTTTTTCTTTAAAAAGCTCTTTCTTAGAGAAGCAAGTGACACAGTGCAGTAATATCAAGAATGTAGTTAAAAAAAATTCACATGCCACGACAGCCAAGTTTCCTCCCTCAGTTTTATGCCCTGGGAGACCATTAGTCTCTCTAATAAGGAAGAGTGATCAAAGGGAGATGCAGCTGTAAAATAAGTCTTTTTCAGTTGCATTAGTGTCTCCCTGATGCATTATAACAACATAATTGAGGGAACTACCTTTCTGATTTAACTATATCCACCTACAATGTGTTTGCCAGGAGCGCCTACCTTGTGTTGAGGGCACTAAGCTACCGATAATTTACTCTTGGGGAAAAGAAAATAGAATTCAGCTGCCAACAAGAAAAAAGTAATCAAATCCCAAAGTGACACTACCCACAAACAGTACTAAATTGCCCAGGAGTCTTTAAAATAGCAGTAAGTTTTGAAAAATAATAAAGTCATGGCAACCACTATAAAGCTCAAATTTTAGACTAAACATTTCCTTAAAATATTTTAAAAAGCTATCAATAATTTTGAATACCATAGTTTTAGGCCCTGATCCTGAAGGGCACTGGTTTTTAAATTGTGGGGCATGCCCCACTGAGGGATACACTGAGGTTATCGGAGGAGACAAGGACCTGACTGGTTAAAAATGAACCATTACCCAGTATACTCAGTGCCATACTGCCATTCTAGTGCCAGCCAGCTTCTCAAGAACCCTCCCAAGAACCCACACCTTCCTCCTCTCTCAAACACTCACCCCGCCAGCCCTAGTGGCTGCACTCAGAATCAACATAACCATGGCACTGCAGACATGTCCTGGCCCCACAACAAAAACCTCACACTTTGGCGTGCGCATGCATTCACAGAGGGGGTGGAACCGCTGAGCATGCATGAGTAACTGTTCTGGGCAGCTGGGATTCAAACAAGGTATACAAGCCTCCTCCCTGTACATGCTGGTCGTTCGGGGATTCCCCCCACTCCCTCCAAACTCTGCACCATCCGGATTCCCCTCATGAATCTCCAAAGGTGGGGTGCAGCAAAAAAAAGTTTGGGAACTTCTGCTGTAGAGTGATCCATATAGCCAGACCTTTATGTGTGGATGGGCAGTGTCACCCATCTAGGTCTGGGGCCTTTGGCAGTAAAGTTGAAGAAGATACAGCCAAGCTATAACCTGCAGCAGAGAGCAAAACAAGAAACAAGTGCAGATTTCAGCCTTATACCGTTCAAATGTGTTAATTCATACTGCTTTTTTGTTGCAGGTAATTCTTGGTGGTGTATTCTAGTTTCCAGGTGTAATAAATGGTTTACAAATATCTGAAAGTAAACTACAAAATTTTTCTCTGAATTTGTCTCACAGTGAACAAATATCTAGTGCCACAAAAGTGTCAGCTTTGATTTGGAAGATTTAAGATGTTTTTGCATTTTCAATTCACTGGGTATTTTAATACATACATAATCTGAACTGAAAAATAAACTGAATTTCTTCTCTAAGAAAATAGTTTGTCCAGCATTTAATTGCACCACTAGCAGCCCTATATGCTCACTAGTAACTTTACTCACATACAGATTACGTTTCCTCCCACTTTAGCCCACCCAAATTCAAAACAAACAAAAAATAACTAATTTGTCAAATATCACTGCTAAATCAAAGTCAATACTATGCAAATTTACAAGAGAAAACCAGACAGATTTACAATGAATGTGACTTTGAATCTGGACACAAAAATTAGGAAAGATTCTCTATAAGGCAGTTATCCAGATATACGGCAAGTTCTATTTCACACAAAGGCAACATGAATTGGCTTTCTTATACTGTGAATTCCACAAAAATTCTAAGTTTTACTGTTGAGAGGAACATGTACCATAAAACATAAGCAGGTGAAAGTGTAAAGGGACTTTAATTCCTTACAAGGAAACTCAAGTCAGTGGCATCATCACTGTACACTCAAGTTCAATATTTTGGCACTTACAAATATAACATCCAACCATGTGATTAAGCAGCTCCCTTCAGTCTAATATATCTAGTGCAAAATTTACTCAGCAATAGTGCCATGAAGAAAAACCACTGCACTAGGTACAAGCCTATTGATTTACTGGTCTCCAGTTAAGGGTTCAAGTCATCTAGCCATTACTGACAGGTTTCAGAGTAGCAGCCGTGTTAGTCTGTATCCGCAAAAAAGAACAAGAGTACTTGTGGCACCTTAGAGACTAACAAATTTATTTCAGTATGAGCTTTTGTGAGCTACAGCTCACTTCTTCAGATGTATGTATAAATATCTCCTGTCTGTGTGTTCCATTCTGTGCATCTGAAGAAGTGAGCTGTAGCTCACGAAAGCTCAAGCTGAAATAAATTTGTTAGTCTCTAAGGTGCCACAAGTACTCTTGTTCTTCTAGCCATTACTGTCACTCTCCAAAACACCAGTATTTATTTATACATTTCAGACATTAAAAGTTACAAATCCTGCTTTTTCAAAATATGAAAATGTATCTCCTCTTTCTTTTCACAGCGACTATACCTAAACAGTACAAGAAATCCATGAATGTTCAGACAGGTCATTAATTGCATTAGCTACAGGGATAAGTAGCAAGTATTTCATTTAATCTCCCATCAAAGGGGGACGAACAGAAATTCTGGAGCAACAGAGTAAGAAATCTGTTACTGACAAGTCTGCATACAGGCTGATAATTTGTACCCTGCGCGGGTACCATATTTGGAGGAAGCCATCTTCTATAGCAGCATAAAATATCCTGCAGCTATCATGATTTGTGTTTAACCTGTGTCCTCCAACATGACAGACAACTGTGCTTTGAAAATACTCAACTGGCTACTGGAACATGCTATGCACTGCATTTTTTAAAATGTGACATTTGAGAAAGGGGAAGGAGATTATTAAAGACAAAGCATTCCTGCCTCTAAAGAAGATGCCATGACTGATCTACTTTATAAAGCATATGCACCTTTTGCTTTAAAGAAGAACATGTGCCTGAATAAGACGTAACACTTGCTTTAACAGAGTGGGAAACACTGATCAGATATATAAGAGCAAGGTTCCAGGATCTAGTACACAGGAGGGCGAGTAGGAAGACAGCTTCTCTATGGATTCTTTACATGACCACACTTCAAAAGGCTTCTCTAACATAACTTTTGTCTGAAGATTTTTCAAAATCCCATCCCTTAATAAATTTATTAAGAGATAATAAACCCGTTGTGATAAAATATTAAAGAAATATTTGTAACTAAAAGTTGTTAAATAAAGCCAATATGAATTTTTATAAATCGGGTTTACGATATGTTTGGAGATTGTTCTAAGTGACTGGTGACTATGCAAGATGATAAATAGGTTTTTTAACATGTATGAGCTTAATATGAGCTACTTATTTTAATACTGAAATGACCTGGAATGCCAAAAATTACACCAACAATTAGGGTTATCTGTTATGAATAACCACTTCTACATACAACTATTCATCATTTGCTAGAAGAAATAAGAGACTCTATGATCTAGGCTTAGTAAAACAGAACCTGAATTCAAACCAAAATCCTTGGCATTTTACTAATTTTAGAAGCATCAGATGTAAGCATCATTCAGCAAAACCTCATTTTGGTTGAAACATAAATCCCATCTGCTCTCCTTGAACATTAGAGATCTTGTGGCTTAAAAGGCTTCGCTTAAAAGGTTTGCACTGTTGTTCAAAATACCCCTTTTTGCCCTTCACACTCATCCAACTATTGCACTGGTAGAGTGCTATGTGCCAGTTGTCTGCCTCCTTCCATCCCAGAGGTGACTGCATTTCAGTGATGCTGCATGCATAAAGTTTATGAAGCACTCTGGGATCCTTCAGGATGCAAAGCATGCTATAAACACAAAATATTATTCAGGACCAGCAGCTAACTGTTAGACTGTTGAGGAAGAAGATGAAAAACACTATTAGCTACTGAACCACCTTCTCCAAGAGGCGATGAAAGCAGCAGCCCTGCCATGCTGCTTGTTGTGTGTGTATGTTTTGGTGAAAATCCCTGGCAGAGAGAAAAACAAACAAACATCAGCCATTAGTCTGTCCCCTCCTCAGGCTTGTACCTCATTGACCGTTTTTCCCTTCAGCTAGAAAATGGGGCAGGGGCACAACATGGCTTTAGTTCAACTTCTCTGAGAATACCATGTTCACCTACCTGGCCAGAGCCTGAGTCCCAACCTGTTACCCATCCCTAAGGGAACTGGGGACGATCCACAAAGGAGCAGGCAGGGAGAGGAGCCATTTAATCATCCACACACAAAAAAGTGGAGCAAGAGCCTCACTGGGAGAGCTGTAAGTGGCAGGGAGAGTGACCACCCCTAGCCTGCCCCCTTCACACCTGGGGGCTGACAGGGAGAACAATCCCCCCCCCATACACTCTCAGGGGCTGGCAGGGAGAGAGACCCACCCTGCCTTCCCCCAGAGACGGGGGGTGGAGGAGTGACCCCCTCCAAACAGACCCCTGGGCGGGGGGGGGGGCGGGGAGAGTGACCCCCAGCCCCCCCCCAACGTACACCCTCGGGGGCTGACAAGGAGAATGACCCGCCCTGCTCCCTCCCCACAAGCGGCGCCTCGCCGCCCCCACACTGCGCCCCTCCCCGGCTCAGCCGTTGCTTTCCCGGGCCGGGCTCTCACTCGAGGCCGCGGATGCGCGGCCTACCCCTCCCGCCGGCTCCCACAGGCCCACAAGCCCCGCGCGCACCTGCCCGCGCCGCCGCCGCCGCCGCCTCGGGTGCCCTTCCCGCGCCAGGCCCCACAGCCCGGCCCCAGCCCGCTCAGGGAACCATTTTGCCTCCCCCCAGCCGGGGGTTAAAAAACCCGGCCTGTCCCCTGGGGGGGTAATCCCACGAGCAGGCCTGGCCCGGGGGGGGGGTAATCCCACGAGCAGGCCTGGCCCGGGGGGGGCCCACGAGCAGGCCTGGCCCCTGGGGGGGGGTAATCCCACGAGCAGGCCTGGTCCGGGGGGGGGCCCCCCCCCGCAGGCCAATTCAGGTGTGTGGGTGCCCCCCCCCAGCCGGCCTGCGGCGAGGGGTGGGGAAATTCAATACTTACTCAGGGGTGGGATGTTCCGGATCATAAAAATCCCCCATCTTCGGCCTCCCCCGCTATCAGCAGCAGCAGCAGCGAGGATCCCAGCAGCCCCCGCCCCGCATAGAGAGAGAGGGGAGGGTGTCAGACAACCCCCCCCGCTCCGCTCCTCCGGGTCCCCGGGCACCAGAGACACCAAACCACCTCCGGGCTGGGGGGATCGGGGGTGCGCGCTCTCCTGCCCCGGCTGCCGCCTTCACATCCTCCCCGGGGATGGGGACACCACAAGGGGCACCAGGGACTGTCCCGGCGGCGAGGAGTTTCTGGGGGTAGGAGGGTGTCTCAGCGCTGATTCTCCTCCGGCCACCCCCTTGCAGCCCACGAAACGCTTCCCATGCACAGAAATCAGCCTCAGGACCAGGAACCTGCCGCTGCTGCCGCCCAGGCCATGGGGCTCCCCTCCATCCCGCGGGGGGAAGGGGCAGAAAGAAGCCGATTTATAATTAGCAATAATCCTCTCCCTCCAAAAGCGATCGCCTTGCCGGGGTGGTGGAGGGAGCGGGGTGGGCTGTGTCCTCCACGGAGATCCAGGCCCCACCCCAAAAAGGAGCCACTCTTCTTCCCAATGAAATAATCCAGCCAAGCAATACAATAAAAAAATCAACCCAACTGAAACCTCCTTCCCTCAGTAACTGTAAATCCTCAAGTTTAGACGTGGACGAACGTGTCTCCCCCGGCGCTGATTCGGTTTCTGCTCCTCTTCTGCTCTAGGTGTTCGATCCGATTCCCTGGAGGAAGGGGTGGGGGGTTCAGAGCCCCTTATGATGTAGTTCTGGGAGTTAAAAGTGGATTATATATTTTAACAGCTCTCCCCTTCCCCTTATCCTGTATTTTTGCTCTTCAGCGGTGGCTGAGCTTAAAGGCTTCTTCCTCGCTCCCTCCTCCTCCTGCTCTGAAACACAAACGGAAACTGTAACTCATCTACTTCCTACTAAGAGAGTAACAGAAAATACAGAGCGCGAGAGAAACAGCGACAAGGCCCCAAAGCAAGCAACTGGCATAAATGCAAGCTGCTGCTCCTTCTCGGCAAGGTAAAGAAGCAATTTCATGTCGGAAACAAACATGGAGCAGGAAGCTCACTATTAAAGGAGACATGTCTGTTTTGTTGGTTTGGGGCTTGCATTGACGATGAGGTTTTTCTTCCCAGATGAGTAGTTTACAGCCTTTTTTTTTTATTACAATGGGAACTAGAAGCATTGCCCTCTCCCCCTTCAAGTACCTGTTCCATGGATATAAACATTCAGTAATTTCCCCAGCCCAAGGGCTGTATTTTTGTCTTCTGTAGATTTTCTGAGAATTTGCATAATCATTACAGCACTTTATTTACCTCCATCCACAGCGTTGGTACTTTTACTTGATTTCTCTCCTCTGGAGTAGCCATTGCACAGCTTGCCTCCAGTTTACAGGACAAGGTAGACTGGTGCATTTGAAGGCTGTGATACTACAAGTCACTCCTGTGGGTGGACTTATTAGTCAGTGGACACAGTAGTCCTCCCATGCGGAGTCAAGTGGCACCACAGGACACAGGTTAAAAAAAACATTTTTCTCAAGTGTTGTTGTAGCCGAGTTGGTCCCAGGATATTAGACACACAAGGTGGTGAGAAAGACAAGCTTTCAGAGCTCTGTGTAAGCTTGAGACCTTGTGTCTGCCACCAACAGAAGTTGCTCCAATAAAAGATATTATACCTCACCCACCTTGTCTACTATTTTTATCAAGTACATTTCTTTACCTATGTTAGCATCTTAGCTTCTTATTAATAAAAAATACTTAGTACTTGCATAACACATCATGACGAAGAGTCAGATGCATGTAAAACATACATCTGACAAAGTGGGTATTCACCTGTTAAAGCTCATGCTCCAATACATCTGTTAGTCTATAAGGTGCCACAGGACTCTGTCGCTTTTTACAGATCCAGACTAAGACAGTTACCCCTCTGATACATAACACATTATGTTCAACATGATTACAAACATTAATCAATCCTCAGCACACCAGAGAGGCATGTATTATTCCAATTTTACAGACTGGGAAGTTGGGGTAGAGAGATTCAATGATATGTCAGAATCTAAGGCCAGAAGGGATCATTATGCTCATTTTGTCTGATATCCTGCATATCACAGGCTATTGAATTTCACCCAGTAATTCCTGCCTCAAGACTGTAACTTCTAGTTGAGCTGGACACATCAGTCATGAATCTAGTGGGAAAGCCAGCAGTACTATTCAGAATTTCCTGATCTCTGGCATGAACCATTGAACCATATTGGTCTCTGATTCTTAAAACAGAAGGAATTTAAATTAGATCCCTATCCCACAATGAGCGCCACATGTCAAGACTGGATGTTTTTCTAAAAGATATGCTCTAGCACAACCAGGAGTTATGGGCTTGATGAAGGAATCACTTGGTGAAATCTTATGGTCTGTATAAAATGGAGATCGGATTAAGTTATCATAATTGTCCCTTCTTGAGTTAAATTCCACAAAGCTATGAATGGATGGGGAGACTCTCATACCCTGACATAGCCCCATTGCAGCTCCATGGAGTTTATTGCAGAATCGAGGTCTTATTTCTCACCATTTATGTTTGTTTAGGTTTTGCATTTCAATCAGCTTGGATAATAAAAGCAGATGAGTCATTTTTGCTTGCTGGTTCTCCTGCACTTGCCTAGCAACTGCAATGTTTATATTGTAGACACTGCCATAAAAAGTTTAAATCCAAACATGCCATGATCCTACCAGCTGATCAGATCTCTGCACCTGCACAGAGTTCCACTGAAGTCAATGGGACTAGAGGTGTCCCAAAGGTCCACGCATGTGGAACAGCTTGCAGGATCAGGGGCAAACAGTTTTCACTGAGGTCTGAACAAAATAATTAAAACATTTCTATTAATTTTGTGGGGAAAAAATCAATAATTAAATCTTGACCCTAAAGTACCTGGTAGTATCTTAAGAAGTTACAAAATTAAGGTTCCAGTTCTGCCATTATATCTGCATGGTTGTCGGTGCAAGGACCTAGCTCCCACAGAGCTGACTTCTGAACTGGGGCCTTAATCTTGAAATGTGGTTTTGAGAGGCATTTGCAAGAGAATCTTTGAAAAGGAGTTTATTGTTACTGAACAGATATTGTATATTCACATATACAAGCTAACCTTAAATGGGATATTAGCCAGTCAGTTTTTTAAACCTCCAGCAGAGATTTGTGGATGATGAAATTTTGTGTAAGATGCAAAGTGGAGTCTCTCAAGTAAGATAGACACCCAAAGCTGATTGATAATCATACACATTTTGGTGATGCAATTGAAAAATATCATAATTAGAATTTCATAAATTAAAGGGCTGGAAATTTTTCTTTGATTTTATCCCTCATTTTTTACAGCAACAGTAAAATAAAACCTGCTACTTAGGCACAATAAAATAATTTTATTCATCAATAACTACTTTAAAAACAGCAAGAAATAATGAATGTTGTTTAGTCAATATAAAAGATCTACAGTACAAGGGACAGTTACCTCTGAATGCATCATGAAAGGGATACAGCCATAGCCATCATCAATTAATTGTTAAGTAACAACATCATTCTCTGTACTGTACAGACAGTCGCCTCCTAATAAGTTTGCAGGGCAATGCTCTGAACCCAGACAGAACCGCTGTGCCTTTGTTGACTTCACTGGATCTCCACATGAGTACAAAGGTTCGCCTGTACGTAACAAGTTGCAAGTTTGTGGCCTAAGGCCCTGATCCCATGAACACTTACACATATGCTTAATATTTACACACATAGGGCCCAATTCTGCAAACACTTACACACATGCTTAACTTTACTACAATGAGTCTTACACCATTACCTGCAGTGAATTCTGCATGGAAGACCTGTGCGCACACATAGTCATGTTGATTTAAGTGAAGAGCCACCATACATGAAACTCATGGCAGTGTTAGGGCATAATTCTTACAGTTAAACATGCATGTGAATTTGTGCAGGATTGGGGTAAAAGGCATTTAAGTCAATGTAAAGAGAACCCATGTGAAGCAACTCACTGGATTAAGGCCTAAAACATAGGCAGAGAAGATAGGATGCCCTGCAAAAGCCAGAAGATGTAATTTAACTTTTATTAATAAAAATATTAGAAATAATAATTTATTAAAGATAAACTTATCTTTACTTCTGCCTTAGCATCTGAAATTCTTAGAACAAAGAACTTTTCAAACTAATCTTGCTCTACTTTCTCTCTAGTTTTTACTTACTTTCCCTTGTATATTTGCATTTTCTAGTGATAATATTATTTAGCAAAAAAAATGAGGAGTCCTTGTGGCAACTTAGAGACTAACAAATTTATTTGGGCTGTAGCAGGGGCAGGGGGTTGTTCAAATTACAATATTATTGGCTGAAATTTAAATTTGCATGAAAACTTTTTTTTAAAACAACCTCCAAATTTGGGATTTGATCCAGCTGAAAGTGCTGCAATATGCGATACGATATTCAATACAACACACAATCTGTTCGGTACACTTGTCAGATAGCATTCAGTGGTGTCTATTGTTAGTTATTAATTGGATATTGTATAAAATTAATTAAATAATCCACATCAATTACTTAATATGCTATTGTGTGGTGACTGTTAGTATGTAGATAATACATGGTTGAGTATGGTTTGTTAGGGATAGCAGCCAAAAAGAATGATTAAGCAGAGAAAGTAATTGTAACACACACAGAACAATGTTCATAGTTTACAAGCTCAGCCCAGCTACAAGGGGCTTGGCTAGAGGGAGTTTCCCATATTAGTTTTCTTGATATGAGGTCATGTCAGGGAAGATCCAAATAATATATAGAAAGCAACAAGGTCCTAATTTTGTATGCACATATGCATGCAAGTAACTATCCACATGAGCAATCCTACTGAACTGATTAGTACACGTGCATAGTCCCACATTCATGCATAAACATTTGCATGTTTGGCACCAAATCATCTACCCATAGGCAGCTCAATTGACTGTATCTGTTCTGGTGTCTACTGTCTAGGGTGCCCAGATAGCAAGTGAGAAAAATGGGATGGGGTGGGAGGTAATAGGGGCCCATATAAAAAAAGCCCCAAATATCAGGGTTGTCCCTATAAAATCACAACTTCTGGTCACCCTACTACTGTCTAGCCACTTAAACACTAGCCATGATAGTAGTTATACAAGAGCAGAGCTGAAAAGAGTCCTGGATACTGGTTTTGTTAAGAAGCAGGAGCAAGCAAAGTGTGTCAAGGACAGTGGATTTGCCACCAAAAGGGACTTTAGCCTATGCTGTTTTAGGCTGTCTATATTCCCAGTAGACTACACTGTGTTTGAACCTATCCAATTCAAATGTTTTAGGTCAACTGTATTTTACCTTTGGGAATCTCTTAAATTAAGGGACTTTTCAATCAGGTTTAAGAGGATGCATTTTTAAATCCCCCATTGGTGGTTATGGGGGTATGAAAGTAACCCTAACTTTTAATACATTATTTTTCTAAAATAAATCCATACAGTGGAATTTATTAATCCTCTTACCTGATGTAGCATTCCCTCAGTATATGCCCTATTGCTGTGCTAGTACAGCTGGGTCTTTGATTTCCCTAGGGGGAGGGAGGCTGGCTGCTCTCTCCTTTTATTGGGACTAACAAGAAGCTGAGGTAAGTCACCACCTGTGTTCTGCCCAGGGTCTGCCTCTAATATCTGTGGGGTGATAAAAAGGAAGTCTGAGGTAAGCCAGCAGGTTCATTTAGGCTAAGCAGTAAAGCGTTTAGGTGTTGCTTCTTTGAAATAGGCTCATGCATGAGAAAAGACTTTGCATCATTCTTTTCTAGGATGATATAGTACTATCTTTCACTTGTGTGGTGTCACTAACAAAGCTTTTCCTTATAAGTTAGTCAACTCATTCTGAAAAGTGACTCTTGAAAAAGGAATTATGGGCTTCTGTAGTTAATGTCTCAACAATTTCTAGATGAAATGTATTCAATTTATGAATGAAAAGTTGTTTCTTCATTTAGTGTGAAGAACCCAGCCTGGGATCTGCTAGTTAAACTATGTTTTTCTCTGGTCTGTATAACATCACCATTAGGCCCCCTAATAGGTGCTACTTGTGTACTTAAAGTTAAGCATATGTGTGTTTGCAGAGTTGGAATCATAGGCAGCTGCTCAAATATATGACTTGATGCTGGTATTTGTTGATATTTGACAACTCACTTTTTGAAGTATTTGGTCATCTTTATAGCTGATTTAATATGAATAGTTTACTTAATAAATAACATTTGTCAACATCTGATAATATTTTTACTACTATTTAACCAGCAATAATTATTAAGAGCTTGATCCTGTGTGCATGTATATTCTGCTCCTGCAAACCATTAAGCCAGTACATAAGGGAATTTATTGTTGTCAGTTTGGCTGGGCTGTAATTAGAACATCATTATCTGTTACTTTGTTAACTCGACTTTTTAATATTTTAGGCATCAATCCCCCAATGAGCCCTGTGTTTGCCGAATCCTGCATCCATGTGGAATCCCATAGACTTCAACAGGGCTTTGCATGGGCATCAGGAATCAGCTCACACAGTTACCCTAGCGCTCTGTGCCTGAAGGCCATTAGATGCCTTATCCAAAATGAATTAAACAATATTCACTAAAGGCAACATCTACCAGACAAGCTGCTGAGGTATGGCCAGCGTAGGGCTGTTGTCCTAACTGTACTGTGTAGTCACTGGTATTATTAGACAGATTTTTATTGAACTTTGAAACCATATGTGCTTGCATAATAGGAGCAGTGCTGCCAACCCCAGAGATTTAAAAATCATGAGTCAAACCCTAGTCATTAGATTGACTTAAAAATCATGAGATTTAAAAAAACAATTGGATTCTCCATATTCTTCAGTTTTTTTAGTCCTTAGGTTGCACTTCAGTCACATTTTCAAGTTCTTTTCTGCAACCATGACAGCTGAGGGTCTCGTATATTCGTGTGACTTGGGAAGCAAGGGCTTTTAGATTAACACCAATTATCATGTGTTAGTTGCAATAAAATAAGCAGAGTTGATGACATGCAGGAGATAGCAGTTACTGTTGTGTCCAGTTGATCGTACTCGTGGGTTAATATTGGACTCCTAAAAACTTTATCAATAAAAAAATGAATACAGCGTTTTAAAATGTATTCATAGGATAACACTTTGTTCTCATGATTCTCCTGTCAGTCTCTTGTGCACATGGAAAAATGGTGCAGCAAGATTTTGTGTGGTGAATAAACATAATATTGGGATTAGTATTTAACCACAAGACGTAGATTTAGTTAAAAAAAAGTCATGTTTACCTCTGAATTTCCTAGTGTGCCTCATCTTCTGATAAGCTCTGCAAACACTTATGCATGTGCTTAATTCAGTATTGCCAACACCAAATATTCAAAAATCATGAGATTATTAAAAAACAGTCTGAGGTTCTTTTGAATTGCTTTCTGTTTTTTGAGCCTGTAGGTTTCACTTTTTCAAGCTTTTCTCCACAATCAAGAGGGCTGAAAAATTCTTAACCCAATAAATAAATAATTTAAATAAAGCTCAGATTTTCTTTATTCCCAGGAACTGGGGCCTTAAGAAAAACACCAAATGTTCTGAGATTTAGAACATCAGGAGAGGTGGTAGTAACTTTAAGCATATGAGACATCACTTAGGCTCTTCACATGTTTAAAGTTAAGCACATGAATGAGTGTTAGCAGGATTGAGGCCTTGGACTATAAATTCCTTGGGGCAGGCTCTCCTTCTTTCTGTGTGCTGTGCAGCACCAAGCACCTTATTTGGTCAACACCAAGAATACTAAATTATAGTGTGTGGCACAGAGCTGCCTGTATTTCTGTCTCTCTCTGCTCTATACCCTTTTGGCCCAGTGTCTTTATTCATTTTGTTCCTTCTCAAGACCGCCCTGTCCCTGACATTTGCAAGCCCTGTCTGTACTTTGTCCCACAGTGCCCCCACGCTTTAGTCAGCCTGTGGTTCTTCACAACCATCAGAATATGGTGTTATGTGACATACTAATGGTGCTGAGGTAGTTGCCCTGTGCGAGAAAATGGCAAATTAAAGCAGACACAAAAATCATATAGGTGGCAATGATACCAACCAGAGCTGAACTGTTTGAAACTTGTGACACGCTTAGAATGGAAGGTCCCGGGGTCCTGAAAGAGGCAGTTGCTGCTTTGCTCTGATTTTGTATATATGTGTTTTAACTGTATTTTTGAAGCGTATTTAGTCACCATACTCATGTTCATATATACTCTTTTAAGAAACACAGCTGCCTGACAAAAGCAACCAGAGAGACAGCCTTGAACTGAAGCTTTCTGTCTATCACAGAACAGGTACTCCACAGGACATGCGTGAGGCAGCGCGCCCACATTCTAGTAGAGAGGAGGCCAGCGAGCTCTTATGGGCTCAGCCAGCACTATCCAGACACACCTGTAAGACTTGCTGTGCCCGGAAGGAGGAATCTTAAAAAGGGAACACCTACCACAGGAAGGGGATGTGACTAGGAGAAAACTAGGGAATGACTAGGGCAGAGGGCTTGGAGAAAATGGCCTACAAGGATAGAGCAGCAAAGAGGAAGACATTTGCAGACCCTTCTTCCCCTGAGACTTCATGGACCAGGTATAAAGTTGGGGGTACCAAAAAGAGGGGCTGGAGGCAACCCTAACCCTAATCAAGGACACTAAAAGCTGCAGATAAGTTGAACCTCAAAGGGGTGACCAAAAGATTGGAAAGAAACTTTTTGTTTGGACAATCCCTTGTATGCCACAAGCAGGGAAGGACTCTGTGAGCAGCCCAAAGGGTCCCTCACCCACCTCAAGGGGTGGAGAATGCGGGCATAACACCTGATACCAGGGTGTATACTGAGCTTAGCAGTTCTGAGCAAGATGGAACCTGAGCAGTAGTGTAAATGGTTAGCGGACATGCGACAGCAGCACAGGGCTCAGCAATGACAGCTCCAGCAATTGCTGCAGCCGTAGGCTACCTGACAGCAAGTTCAAACCACGCAACAGCTGCTGTGGGGACTGAAGACCCAGCAGCAGGAGTTACTCAAGGAAATGATACAAGAGATAGCGTTAGCCCTATACTCCCACAGAAGGCCAATGGGATACGCTTCCACTGAGGCGGGTCCCCCACCTGTATCTGTGAAGCTAACCGAGATGGCACCAGACGATAATCCTGAGGTCTTTTTAGTTACATTTGAGAGAGTGGCACTAGCATCTCTGTGGCCCTCTGAGCAGTGGGCTTTTTAGTTCCACACTTGACTGATCTGGCACAGGCAGGCCTACCGTAGCCTGGACTTAGAGGAGGCTAAGGGCTGTAAACAAGTAAGGTTTGTCTCCCAGTTGATGTGCAAATTAGGCTCCCTTCTGAAGATCATGTCCCTGAAAACCTCAGTGTTCCACCTCCAGACAGGTGGCCTAGTGGAGCAATTTAATGAGACTCTGAAGGGAATGTTGAGACACGTCGTTAGTAAATACCCCAAGCACTAGGACAAGCTATTCCTGCCACTCCTGATTTTCCTAAGGAAGGTCCTGCAGGCCTCCACAGGGTTCTGTCCCTTCAAGTTACTCTATGGCTGCCAACCACAGGGAATTCTTGGCCTTGTTATGAGAAGGCTGAGAGGAACAGGGCATAGGCGCCTTACGTGCAGCCCAATATGTCTTACAATTCAGGGAATGACTCGGGGACCTAGGGGTATTTGCAAGAGAGAATTTGAGAAAGGACCAACCTACTCAGGAACAAAATTATAATTAAGGGGCACAACTACAGACCTACCTTGATGACTGGATCCTTCAACAGCTTTCTCAGCTGAGTCAAAATTAATGGCCCGGTGGCAGGGTCCGTTTGAAGTTGTTAGACTATTGGACTATGAGACAAAACTGCTAGGTGGAAAGAAGGAAACTAAAATTTATCACATGAATCTTCTTAAACCTTGGAAGATGCAAGAGGCCTTGCTGATAATTCCCTCCCTTACAGAGCCCGAATTAGGGCCCCAAGTATGCAGCAGCCAAGAACCAACACCAGTGGCAGTACGCCTGCACAGAAGAAGAAACTTCTCCAATTGACTAATGACTTTGGGACTGTATTTCTTCCTCCCCCTCGCCCTCCGTGGGAGAACGCAGTCCAATGCCACCTTGAGATCACCTCAGGCCAGCTAGTCAGAGAGAAGCATCTGCCATTCCTACGCAGGATGTGGGACACATTCTGAGAAGTGTGAGCAATGCTGGAGATGAGGGTAATTAGGGAGTCCAGAAGTGAATGGAGGATCCCTATAGTTCTAATTCCCAAACTGGATGCTTTGATTTTGCATAGATTTCAGGAAGCTTCATTCCATTTCGACATTTGATGCTTACCCAATACCAAGCGTAGAGGAGTTATTACAGCAGCTAGGACCAGCAAAGTCCCTGAGCACTATTGACCTGATGAAAGGTTATTGGCAGATCCCTCTGTTCCCATCCTCACACAAGAAAACTGCTTTCGCAAACTCCTTCAGGTATTTCCAATTCGACACTAGGCCTTACAACCTCCATGGGGCTGCTGCAACTTTCCAACTTATGAATAGGATCCCCAGTCTGCATCATCAGTATGCTGTGGCCTACCTAGATGATGTTATTTACAGTCCTACTTGGGGAGATCATCTACAGTACTTAAAAGCAGGGTTAAAAGCCCTTCGAGACACAGGTCTTGCAGCCAACCCCGCAAAATGTTGAATAACCATGACTGAAGTAATCTATTTGGGGTACCACGTAGGGGGCACCCTTATGAAACCAGTGATCGACACGGTACAGGCCCTAACGGATGTCCAGTTTCCCAGGCAAGTGAGGCATTTTCTTGGCCTGACATTCACAGCCCTTCGCCTCATTCACAGCCCTCCTGACAGACGTCATAGAAGGTAACAACTCAGAGAAGATCCAATACAATGGGAACAGTGAGGAAGCTTTTAACAAGCTGCAAACACCACTGTGCCGGATGCCCATGCTCTTCAACCCTGATTCCCCCTTCCTCCCGCCCAATGAATTCATATCACACATAGATGCCTCAGGTGTCTGTCCCAGTGCCATGCTTTCACAGGACTTCAAGGGGGAGGAATACCCAATCCTATGCCTGAGCAGGAAGCTATTCCCAACGGAAAAAGCCTACTCAATTATTGAAGAGGAGGCACTAGCAAATGAGTGGGCGGTGGATTCCCTCAGTTATTAGCTGCTGAATAGCCCCGTCTCCTTGACCACAGATCAAGCCCCCACATGCTGGCTCCGTACCATAAAAGACATAAACCTGTGTATAATGCGATAGTACCTTGTACTGCAACCCTATAGTCTCAGAGTGCAACACTGGGAGGGAAAGGACCATACTTGTACTGATTTTTCTTTCAGCAGGAAATTGGAGACGAAGATGACCAGCCTTAAGACGGCCTTTCCAACTTGAGGGGTACGGTTTGTGAGGGGACACTCTCAGAGGAGGTTAACGAGCTCTTATGGGCTCAGCCAGCACCAACCAGATACATCTGCAAAGGTTGCTGTGCCTGGAGGGAGGAAAAGGAAAGCATGCCACCACAAGAGGGGCAGCTAGGGGAAGAATGCTGTGCCTCAGAGACAGCTGGGGACAGGGATAGAGCAGCGAAGAGGAAGACAGTTGCAGACCTGCTGCCCCTGAGACTTCATGGACGAAGTATAAAATGGGGGTGACCAAAAAGAGGGGCTGGAGGCAAACCTTAACCCTGATCAAGGACACTAGAGTCTGCAAATAAGATGAACCCCAAAGGGGTGACCAAAAGACTGATCCCCTTTTGCCTTTTTCCCTTTACTCTGATTCTGCCTCTTCCAGTGGATGGAGAGGGGACGGAACCTTTTTGTTTGAAGAATCCCTTGTATGCCACAAGCAGGGAAGGACTCTCTGAGCAGCCCAAATTGTGATCTAGTGGGGACTCAAGAGGGCCCTCACCCACCACAACTTGACAGTGAAGAGCATTTGAAAGACACTGGCAATGTGCCTTAACCATGTTCTGGAGGGAGCATCAGTAGGAGCGTGATGGGGTGTTCAACCCACACTGGAGAAGAAAGAGTTAATGGAGACCTCATGGGCCTGCCACCCCGACCCAGAAAGGAGCAGTGAAGGTGAGTCCTCCAAGCAGCCTAGGGAGGCTGTGAAAGAAGCAACCTATCAGGGCCCAGCGGGCTCACATAAAAGGGAGTTGCAGGGCAGAGTAGGTTTAGTGGCTGCTGGAGGCTCAGGATGTGAGGACTGTGTCCCTGAGGGGCTGAGAGAATTGGTAGCACCTTGGAGAAAGCACTTGCTGCCAGGGCCTGGGGGAACCAAAGGGAGCTCCTGGCTGGCTGCTGGAACTTGCTGGCTGAATGCCCTGGGATAAGGGTGAAGAAGGTGCTGGGGCCGTGGGGAAGTGGCCCAGGGAATTGAAACAGCAGAGACTGAGGTTAAAGAGATGCAGCAGGAGGCTGCTATCCACAGGGTTCTTGGGCAGAGACCCAGAGTAGTGGGCAGGCCCAATTCCTCCTGGGCCCCCCGCCCACTCACCACTGGGGAAGTGGCACAATTTGGACTGTGGTACTAATTCCCCTCCTCCTGGAAGGGAATAACCGTAGATGGTGACATGGCCGGAGGGCTGAGCCATGAAGCAGACACTATGGTACTTGGACTGAGTGAGGTCTGCAGGCGGAGAAGATGACGGGAGAGGCACCACCAGAGTGAGTACTGGCTAGCAGAGTTAATCCCTGTGATGACCAGCAGGAGGTGCTGCTGTGGTGAGTGGACTCCATCACAAGCAGTAAAACAGTAGTTTGGGCTCCATGGTCCATCTGGTAGAAGGCAATTCAACTGATCTCTGTCAATAAGGTACCCAGCTTTTTTGTGCCTGTGGATACCAGTCGAGCTGGAACTAGGGTGAAGCCACCAAGTTACAGCATATAAAAAATTGAACCATCATCAGTTGGGGATAACTATTGGTCACTACATATTTGAATTTTTTTTGGCTTTCAGTGGTTGTTTAATGTTGAAGTCGCTCTTTGCTTGTTAAATGCAGAGTGGCACTTTTCTAGACTAAAATATCCCACCAAATTTGGTAAGAATCTTAGTGGCAACAGCTGAGTTGGAAGCACAAAATAAGATCAATTTTTTTTTCATGCAATAACTCAAAGCCCCAAAGGGATATGTATGACAGTGTGTAAAGAAGCTTTTCCCAAGCTGAGATCTTAACTGTAAAGATTCAGTGTGGATTGAATTTTTACAGCAAAATAATAAACCTTTGGAAATGGATTATTATAAAGGAAAGGCTCATTTACAGGCTATTAACTATAGTGGTTGTAGTAAGCAAATAACACTATTATAATGTGATTGTGCCACAGTACACTAAATTAACAGCTTTAGCTAATTAATATACCGAAAGATGATGTGAACATCCAGTTTCTTGGCTGTCCTTATATTCAGCTGTAATGTAGATTAGCCTCTCATTGATTGGAAATGGGGATAGGGGGAGTCTTTTCTGAAGCTAGAGAGTTTTAAACCGAGAGAAACACTTAGGGTGGTGTCCTTCCTTAAATGGAGATGGAAAAACGTTGGACCAGAAAGTCCTATGACTGTTGGAAGTGCCAATTGGTCCAAGAAGAAGCAAACAGCAAAATGGGGTGGTGCTGGACACCTGTGCCATTGGTGAGTGGAAGTGTGCCTAGTGACATCCCCTTACCACACCCTCCCCCCCATTTCTCCAAGGCGGAAGAACATAGCCTCCTTCTCAGCAGTGGAGGGGAATGAGGAGTAAATTGGCAGGGGGAGTTCAGACTGAAGTATAATGAACTACAGTTAAAATACTATTGATAGAGGAAACAAAGGTGGTGATTTGGCCTGGTTGAGATAGGAAGTGTTAGGATAATATTGTACTTGGGTATTGGTTATAGAGAGAATCAGAGTAACAGCAAGTTTAATGTGTGCACTTCTCAAAATAGGTTATTTCATCAAAGCTTGAAGGGTGGCATTTTAAAAAATACACCCTGCCTTAGTCTAATTCTGCTCCTAGTGAAGCCAGTGGGACTTTTACCACTGACTCCATGGCAGCAGATTGGGGCCAACACAGAATGCAGCTGAAAATCCTCTGCTAGAACTGCAAACAGACTTCCACTGTTTTATATGAGTTAAGCCTGGGAACATACAACTGAGGGGTAGTCTAAAGATGACCTGTAGAGCAGTGGTTCTCAAACTGGGGGTTGGGACCCCTCAGGGGGTCGCGAGGTTATTATAGAGGGGGTCATGAACTGTCAGCCTCCACCCCAAACCCTGCTTTGCCTCCAGCATTTATAATGGTGTTAAATATATTAAAAAGTGTTTTTAATTTATAAGGGGAGTCACACTCAGAGGCTTGCTACGTGAAAGGGGTCACCAGTACAAAAATTTGAGAACCACTGCTGAGAACCATAGAGGATGATAAAATGGATTTGTGCCCTCTTTTTTTCCACTTCTTTTAATGTATACAGAAGATTTGGAAGGGTTTTGTTCATTTTTGTTTCCTGCTAGGATTTGTGTGTTGGGGTTTTTTTTTTATTTTTTTTTTTAAACCTTAGAACTGTCCGCTGGAGAACACTTTGGAAGTCCAGAGAACTGGAGCTGCAGTTTTCTTAGTTCTTAATAGAAAGGGTGTTGAATCTTCAACAAATGGATCTTTTCTCTCAGATATTAGGGGGAAAGAATGCAAGCCAAAATAGGGAAAGAGCAGATTAAAGAATATTTAGATA
This sequence comes from Gopherus flavomarginatus, assembly GCF_025201925.1. Lineage (NCBI taxonomy): Eukaryota > Metazoa > Chordata > Testudines > Testudinidae > Gopherus > Gopherus flavomarginatus. The sequence continues at coordinate 5,220,540 of NC_066618.1, read as the reverse complement.
AGTTAGGTGTAGTCAAGTCAGCAGGACCTGACACAATTCACCCTAGTATACTTACGGAACTAGCTGAAGCAATCTCGGAACTGTCAGCGATTATTTGCAAGGACTAGTGAAGGATGGATGAGGTCCCAGAAGACTGGAGAAGGATAAGCATAGTACTTATCTTTAAAAATGGGATCAAAGGGGACCTGGAAACTATGGACACCAGTCAGCCTAACTTCAATATCTGGAAAGATACTGGAACATTGTTAAACAATCCATTTGTAAACACCCAGAGGATAATGGGGTTATAAGGAATAGCGAACATGTTTGTAAAAAAACACATCATGCCAAACTAACCTAATTTTCTTCTTTTCTGGGGTTACTGATCTACTGGCTAGGACAGAAGCTGTAGGCATGATAGTCTTGATTTTTAGTAAGGTTTTTGATGCCATTCCACATCACATTTCCCTAGTTTGTTTATTAGAATGTCATCTAGATGAAATTACTATAAGGTGGGTGCACAACTAGTTGAAAGACTATACTCAAAGAGTAGTTATCAACAGTCAAACTGGGGGGATGTGTCTAATTGGGTCCCACAGGTGTCTGTCTTGGGTCCAGTAATATTCAATATTTTTATTAATAATATGAATAATGGACTGGAGAGTACACTTCTGAAATTTGTGGATGACACTACACTGAGAGGAGTTGCAAGCATTTTGGAGACCAGGCTTAGAATTCAAAATGATCCTGACAAATTAGAGAATTAGTCTGAAATCAACAATCTGAAATTCAGTAAAGACAACTGTAAAGTACTTAGCTCAGGAAGGAAAAATCAAATGCACATCTACAAAATGGGGAATAAGTGGCTAGATGGGAGCACTACTGAAAAGGAGCTGGAGAGTATAGTGGATCACAGATTGACTATGAGGCAATAATGGAATGGAGAGGAGTTGCAAAAAAGGCTAGTATCATTCTGGGGTGTATTAACAGGAGGTAATTGTCCTGCTCTGCTTGGCACTGGTGAGGCCTCAGCTGAAATACTGTGTCCAATTGTGTCTCCCACACTTAAGGACAGATGTGAGCAAATTGGAGAAAGTCCAGAGAAGAGCAATAAAAATGGCAAAAGGTTTAAAAAACCTGATGTCTGAGAAAAGATTAAAAGAACTGGGCTGCTTAATCTTGAGAAAAGAAGATTGAGGAGGGGACCTGATGACAGGCTTCCAAGTATGTTAAAGGCTGCTATAAGAGGACTGTCATCAGTTGTTCTCCATGAGGCTAGGACTCTTCAGCTTGGAAAAGAGGAGACTAAGGGGGATATGACAGAGGTATATAAAATCATGAGTGATGTGGAGAAAGTGGATAAGGAAAAGTTATTTACTTATTCCCATAATACAAGAACTAGGGGCCACCGAATGAAATTAATGGGCAGCAGGTTTAAAACAAATAAAAGGAATTTCTTCTTCACACAGCGCACAGTCAACTTGTGGAACTCCTTGCCTGAGGAGGTTGTGAAGGCTGGGACTATAACAGCATTTAAAAGGGAACTGGATAAATTCATGGTGGGTAAGTCCATAGATGGCTATTAGTCAGGATGGATAAGGAATGGTGTCCCTACCTCTGTTTGTCAGAGGATGGAGATGGATGGCAGGGGAGAGATCACTTGATCATTGCCCGTTAGGTTCACTCCCTCTGGGGCACCTGGCATTGGCCACTGTCGGTAGACAGGACACTGGGCTAGATGACCCAGTACAGCCGTTCTTATGTCTGCTGAAGGTAGGACAAAAAACAATCAGCTTAATCTGCAGCAAGGAAGATTTAGGTTAGATATTAGGAAAAACCTTTCTAACTGTAAAGATAGTTGAGCTCTGGAATAGGCTTCCAAGGGAGGTTATGGAATCACCATTAGACGTTTTTTAAGCCCAGGCTGGGACAAACCCCTGCCAGGATGGTCTAGGTTTACTTCGTCCTGCCTCAGCGGTGGGGACTGAACTAGCCGACCTCCCAAGGTCCCTTCCTGCCCAACATTTTTGAAATTCTGTGATTAATTTATGCATCAGCATTACCACAAACAAAGGATTTTTTAAAACCATCTTAATGAAAATCCCTTTCACTCTCATTTGCTCAGCTTTCACTTCCTTGGTTCTTCCAATCTCAAAATTGTGCCACTTGTCCAATTGTCCTTAAATCTTTCGGGGGGGGAATGAAAAACCAAAACACACGCACAAAAACCCAACAGTGCAGTCGAGCTGCATTTGTAATGTGAAAGCAGATAGAAAGTGGATGAGGTAATCCCTCTCTTAACGGATCAAGTTCTATTGGTAAGAGAGACAAGCTTACACAGAGCTCTTCTTCCAGTCAGCAAGCAACTGTATAAAAGCATGCAGATTTAAAATTAATCCCGTCCTTTCTTCTATATCATAAAGAAACAAAAAGAGGAACACCACCTGTTTCACCCACTCTGCAGATCCCCCTGTACGTGCTTGCAGGAGGCCCATGTTATACATAATCTTAAAAATGATTATTTTTCCTGTCAAATAGAAATTTTCCAAGTGCCACTCTCTTCCTCTTCTTCATCATGGTTGGGCTGTAATCTTGTTCCCTTTGCATTTGACTCAGTGACTCCTCCTCCAGCAATATCTTGAATCCACTGCCTTTATCTGAAAATGATAAATGGGAACATGAAGGCATTGTCAAGGAAAAAGTGACTTTGGCCACACTCTGATATACGAAGAAAAGGTCAAGGTGTGACTTCTGCTGCAGTAAGAGAGCTGTTCGTGCACAAAGGTGTCCTTGTTCAGTTAACTGGGGTTTTGATTATGCTGGTCTTGGAAGGCCCATGATCAGCGTGGGGGACAACACACCAGCTTTCCAGGTGAAAGGAAAAAGTCTCTTCCTGCAGTTTATATTTACTACCTAGTTACAGAATAAAACGATCAGAATCCTGAGTCACAGGTCCTATTCTACCTCTCCCCCACTAGCACTCACTTTCACTGGGCTGGGTCAGGGTCAGGGGGAGGGGGTTCAGGCTCCCAGGTGGGGCCAGAAATGAGCGGTTCAGGATGTGGGAAGGGGCTCCAGGCTGGGGCAGTGAGCGCACTCTCTGGGGATGCGGGCTCTGGGGTGGGGCCAGGGATGAGGGGATTGGGGTGCAGGAGGGGGCTACAGGCTGGGGTAGAGGGGTTCATGGTGTATGAGGGGGCTCTGGGGTGGGGGGGTGAGAGCTCCATCTGAGGGTGTGTGAGGAGGCTCTGGGGTGGGGCAGTGAGGGCACTGTCCGGGGGTGCAGGCTCTGGGGTGGGGTCAAGGATGAGGGGTTTGGGTGCAGGAAGGGGCTCAGGGCTGGGGCAGGGGGTTGGGGCATGGGATTACCTCTGGTGGCTCCCAGTCAGCAGACCAGTGGGTGGGCTAAGGCAGGCTTCCTGCCTGGCCTAACTCTGCACTGTGCCCTGGAAGCATCCGACTCCTAGGCAGAGGTGTGGCAGGCAACTCTGCACGCTGCTCTTGCCCCCAGGCACCGCCTCCACAGCTTCCATTGGCCATGGTTCCTGGCCAATGGGAGTGCAGAGCCGGTGCTTGGGGCAGGGGCAGCGTGCGGAACCCCGTGGTGTGTGTGTCCCCCCAACCCAGGAGCTGGACCTGCTGGCCACTTCCGAGGCACGGAACCAGGACAGGTAGGGACTAGCCTGCCTTAGCTCCCCAGCACTGCCAACTGGACTTTTAGTGGCTTGGTCGGTGGTGCTGACCAGAGCCACCAGAGTCCCTTTTAGCCCAGGTGTTCCGGTCGAAAACCGGACACCTGGTCACCCCAGTTCTTTAAGATAAGAGTGTCATCTGTCCTGACTAACCAGGTCAGTAATGAAACTCCTATCTCACTTTTTGCATGGGACAAGGTGGAAAGGCAGCTCCCTCTTTAAGACTGTTTTGAAAGATACATAAGACAAGACTAAGATCATGATTCATTATGGAGTCTTCAGATATCTTGGGCCACATCTTGTGACCTTTGTACATTCTGGCACCTTCCAAAAGCCAACTTAGATATTGGGCTGGGGTGTTTCTTGTCTTTAAAGAATTTTTTTTCCCCTAATGATTTCTGAAGAGCTTGCGTGCTCCTTTACATTGTGATTAACTTATGTTAGGGGAACATCTAGGAAATCATTTGCTTAACTTGTAAGTTATTACTGTTTCAGCCATTCTTGATTTCCTGTGGAATGAGGAAATGAGAGAGACAAAGAGCAGAACTGGATGGTTAATAGGGTGACCAGATGTCCCAAGTTTATAGGGACAGTACCGATTTTTGGGTCTTTTTCTTATATAGACTCCTATTACCCCTCACCCCACCCCACCCCCGTCTCAATTTTTCACACTTGCTGTCTGGTCACCCTAATGGTTAAGCTCATATGAGATATATTGCAGAAGCTTAACAGCACTGCCTGTCCTGATACAACATGAAGAATTGACAGCTCTGTTGTTTGTGGAGTGCTGGCAGTGTGTTTGGCTCTGATGGGCAGCTTGGAGTAAGCAATGTGAGTAAATTGGTGAAAAGATAGGTGTGTAAATGACCTAGTGCAACTTGTACTAACATGGCATTCTGTGGGGGTGCAAAAGGAGTGTAATTGATGTGCTAAGGCAGGAGTCGGCAAACTTTTTGGCCAGAGGGCCACATTTGGGTTGCGAATCTGTATGGCGGGCCAGGTAGGGAAGGCTGTGCCTCCCCAAACAGCCTGGCCTCTGCCCCCATCCACCCATGACTGCTGCCCTCAGAACCTCCGACCCATCCAACCCCTCCTGCTCCTTGTCCCCTGACCACCCCCTCCCAGGACTCCACCCCCTATCCAAACCCCCCTGCTCCCTGTCCTCTGATTGCCCTAACCTCTGTCCACACCTCTGCCTTCTGACAGCCCCTCCCCAAATCCCACACCTGTCCAACCTCCCTTGCTCCCCATCCCCGACTGTTCCCCCATCCAACTTCCCCCTGCTCCCTGTCTTCTGACTGCCCCCCAGGACCTCCTGCCCCTTCTCCAAGCCCCCCCCCGCCCCGCTCCTTGCCCCCTTACCATGCTGCTCAAAGTGGCAGGAGCTCACAGCCGTGTGGTCCAGCCGGAGCCAGCCCTGCTGCCCAGAGCCTGGTTGTGCAGCAATGTGAGGTGAGGCTGCAGGGGAGAGGGGACAGCAGGGGAGGGGCTGGGGGCTAACCTCCCGGGCTGGGAGCTCAGGGGCCAGGCAGGACGGTCCCGCTGGCCAGATGTGGCCCACGGGCCATAGTTTGTCCACTCTGTGCTAAGGGATTAGAGCAAGAAAAGAATTAACAAAATAGTTTAGGATAATGCAAGCCCCAAATGAGTTCCACTGTGACCATGTCTAACAATCTGAGATCCAAATTTAGTCTTGTGTAACATCTGCCATTCAATGGGAACTGCTTATACCAAGAACTGGATTTAGTCCCAAAGACTATCAAATCTACATAAATTATGCTAATTTACAACACCCACTGAAGTTCAGACCTGTACTAGTCCTAGACTACTATTATTATTTACTATTTTTATTACCTTACTGCCTAGCAGCCTAGTTATAGACCCGGACCTGAACAAACACAGAACAATAAGACTGGCCGTTCCCCAAAGATCCCCAAGAGAGAACAGATGGTGACAGACCTACAGGGAAATACAAGGAAGCAATGAGACCATATTGGTCAATATGATGGGCTATGGTCTCAGCACACCAGCATCCTACCCATTCAAGTGTTTTGTGGACATTACAGCAAAGGAGAAGTTTGAGGAGGGTTTGAAGGAGGATCACGAGTTAGTTTTGCAAATGTTTATGGGGAGTTCCTCCCAAGTGGGAGGGGCAGCACTGAAGAAAGCACAAAGGTGCATGTTTGAAACAAGTGGGTGATGGAGGCAGGTATCCTGGGCCAACTGGAGGCAGGGGTTGACATCTTGATAACAAATGGGAGATGAGTCGGGAGGGGATAGACGATGAAAGGCCTATCCCTAGCACCTATTTGCTGACCAACTTACATTACCACTTATATCCCTGCTTACTGTGCTGCACGGTCCCTCCACAAGGGATTTACAATGGAAGCAGAAGGACTGGAAGAATTTAGGGTGGAGACATTATGACATCATGTTCAAGCAAACATCTTCTCGTCAATTAAGCCTCAGTGTAGGTTCATCTTGCCACATCTATGTAACATTCTGCAACTTTCACTTATCAAATGCTAGTTGCTTAACAACTGTTGAAAAGAGAATCTGCCAGTGTCATCCCTGATGTAACGTCACTGACAAATTTGGCCCCGTTTTTCTAATAATACTGTTGCAATCAGCATATTTGCATAGTTAATTACACCAATCTGAAATGTAGTAATTAACCATAAGCCTTAATGGGTTAATAATTATTAATAATAGTATTCCTATTGGGCTTGAAACGTGTTCAAAGCACTGTACTGACATTAATTAAATATGCCAGGTTCCCAGTAGTTGATCGCTCACTGGTTATGCTCTTCCCACTGACAACAAAGGTTTTTTTCTAGTTTTGGCTACCCTAATTCTGGTCCGTCTCCCATTGAAGTCAATGGTGAAACTCCCCTTTGCCCCTCAGTTTGACTTTCAGTGGCCAGGTATGCTAGCCATCTGGCTCTCAGGGGGCCCTCAGTCATTTGGTGCAACACTGCCCAGGTAGGGCCAAACCTCACTGCCTAGTTTTCCTATCAGAGCCCCAGTCCTGCAAAGACTTACCCATGTGCTTTAAGCACTGCAGGTAATCACATTGATTTCAGTGGCTGTATTCAAAGTGCATACAGTTAGTGCCAGGACTTACATATGTGCTTATCAGGAGCCAGCTCTGGAAGGGGCCAAATGGCTGGAGAACTGATGTAGGTGGGTCTCATTTACGTTAGTGTCCAGTGCGCACTATAAAAAAGGAGGACTAGGAAAGGTTTGGATGATGGGAAATGCTAGTCTCAGGGTATGCCAACCCTACAAGCAAGGCTGGATTAAGACCTTTAGAGGCCCTAAGCACTGAAAAGATTATGATGGCTCCCCCAATACGTAATTCAAAATAAAAACAATACTATACCGTAAAATAAAACTTTATTTTTTAAAATGACACAAAACGTACATGTATGCTGAAATTAAAATAGCTTCTTTCTAGATTTTCTGATTGCAAAATTCTGGATAAGTTTATCGAAGCTGACTCGACGAAGCATGTCCGCTTCCATACACAACAGGGAAAGTGAATCAGGTCTGTCCTGACACGTTCTCTGAGGGTTTTTTATTCTTTTCAGCTGAGAAAAAGAGCGGTCTGCGGAGCAGTTAGTAATCATCAATGTTAGAAAAATATGTAGTGCGATCTCTACATATGGAAATACACATTGTATTCTGTCTTTCAATATTGTGTCATGAAGATCAGTGTGACTGAATTTCATTTTTCCTGTTTCATTAAACTTTGTGTGCCTATAACAGTGGAACTGCCATACTTCTCCACAGAGATTCATGTTCAAGTCAACAGGGTATGAGTCAACTAGCTTTTGGGAGCCTTGTGAATATTGTTCGTCAGATAAGTCCATATTGTTTAGAAAAGAAAATCTACTTGATGCTTCTTTGTACTTTTCACCTTTCCTCTTCATAGGAGCTTCAAGTGTATCAATTATAGCATAGTTAGTAGATACACGAAATTTGTCTTTAGGGTTCAATGCTGTTTCTGTTGCACTGCTATCGTTTGCTTGTTTTTTCCTGATTCGCTTGCAGGACTGGGCTTCTTTGTAGTTAGTATCAGGCAAGATCTCTTTTGATATGTCTTCAGATCTTTCGAAATCATTCCTCAAGTGTGTAAGTGGTCTGCTAATGATTGACAGAGGTCTGCACATGTTTTCAAATCCAATTCTTTTTCTTGGAGAGCTTGACTTGTGTGGTAAAAGGCTTGTAAAATTTCATTCCACGTGGTCAACATGAATACAAACTCTAGTTCTTGCATCTTGTTTGCAATGTTTTCTGCCTCTCGTATAGTTTCTCCCTTTTTGTGATCGGTCTTCAGCTATACTTTCTAATGCATCCACACTCTGAGTAGGACTCCAGAATTGCACTTGCTGCCACTGCATGTGCCTCCCAGCGAGTATTAGAAAGAGATTTCAACACATGATCATTGCCCAAATATGTTTTAAGAACTGCCCATCGGTGTGTTGAGGCAGAGAAAAATGTGTAAAGTAACTGGACTGTTGAGGAAAACCTTACTGCCACTGGACAACAATCAACAGCACTGCGGCCAACAAGATTGAGAGTGTGCAGCACATGGTGTGAATATGACGTATTTGTTCTGTTCTAAAAGCTTCTTCTGCATTCCTTGATAACGCCCTGACATGTTGGCAGCATTGTCATAAGATTGACCTCTGCACTTTGAGAAATCTATTTTGCAAACGTGGCACAGATAATGCAGTACTTGATTTGCCATTTCTTCACCAGTGTGGCTTTTCAAATTGAGGAATGTTATAAATCATTCAACTGGTTTTCCATCTGTGGGAGACACATATCTTAGAACAATACTCAATTGATCAATATGTGAAAGATCAGGTGCAGAGTCAACAGATAAAATGAAATACCCAGCAGTACTTATTTTATTCACAATAGCTGAACAAACTTTGTCACTCATTACACCAATAAGTTCATCACATATTGTCTTGGATAAGTATGATGGGTTACCTTTGCCAGCGTTCCCATATTTTGAGATATGACCTGCTAAAAATGAGTCAAACTGAGCCACAAGCTCCAACAATCCCAAGAAATTTCCATTCTCTTTTTGGTGCCCCTTGCTTTGCTGGTGCCCTAAGCACATGCTTAGTCTGCCTATTGCGTAATCCAGGCCTGCCTACAAGCATTCCTAGGGCTCAGCCACTGCTGTCATGTAGACACTTGCTCCAGTGACAGGAGGGGTTTTTCTGTCGCTGTAATAAACCCACCCTTTTGAGAGGCAGTAGCTAGGTTAACAGAAGAATTCCTCCATCAGCTTAGTGGTATCTACACCCGGGTTTAGGTTTAACTACGTCACTCAGGAGAGAGAATTTTTCACAACCCTGAGGAACATAGCTAGGTTGACCTAAGTTTTAGGTATAGACCAGGCCTTAGCCTGAAGAGGGAGACTGGCTGGCCCAGCTTGCACTCTCAAACAATGAGAATTCTCTGGTCCTGATTCCCCACTGCCCTGCACCTTGTGCAGTATTTACCCCAGTGCATAGTGTGTGTAAAATGCTACCAAATCAGAATGGTGTTTTTATACTTACTTTGCATGGGGACAAACTGCACAAGGGGCTGGGCAGTGGTGAACTGGACCTGATGGGTGAGTTCTGTTAGTTCTCCCTTTCCAGGGTACAGTGTAGTGGGGGGTTGTTGTTTCTGCTTGTACTCTGGAGACAGGAAGGGGCTGGCTGGAAGAATCCTTCTAAAACAAGATGAAACCCCACATCAAGGGAAGAACAGTATTTGGGTGGTTTGTTTACCTACCTGCACTACAGGTGAGAGGAAACCCACCTTGCTACCCTTTCCTATAGCTCTGATGGCACGTCAAACGGTGTCCTGCTGCAGATTATCACCACAGGGTTCTCTTTTTGATTCCCATCAGAAAACTCTGCCACTTGCAGGGACAACTACTTGGCCCTAATAATGTCTTTCACTCAGCACTTGAGCATAGTCCCTTGCTAGAGGGCCCAGATGATGGCTTACTTAGACTTTGGTTTTTTCCATCTTTCCTTTTAAGTTTATTTTATGAAATCAAATACCACAGCTTCCCCATCATTACTGAACAGCACATCATGGTCAAAGATGGGAGGCTGGAAGATCTAAGAGAACTAGCAGCTGGGATTACCTCTCACAACTGGCAAACAATTTTACCTCCTAATTTGTGACTAGACTCAGCTGTTGGATTGTATCTGGTGAACTTCCCTTTACAAGGGGTTTTTTTCTTTACATAGTATTGCAAAAGCTGCCTGACACCATGACCTGGTGGTGATTTCAAAGGGGGTAATAAAGTGAAATACCCATTCAACTGCTTTTAGTTATTATGGCCTTGAATCAGTCACTTCATTGCCTTGTGCAATTCAGTTGGAAAGTGAAGTTTAAAAAACAAAAAAACCTCTCTGGATACCAGATGTTCTATCTGAACAAAAGCTTTCCTGGGTGGGTAGATGTGCAGAAAATGTTTATATTATACTGAATGTAGTTAAATATACCTCTCCATCCTAGTTGGGCTTTTGCAAGAGAGTCAGATAAAGGAGAACTGGGAGGTCTAATTTGTTTGGACTTCTGAAATGCCTTGGATAAATTGCATCCTCAGAGGTTGTTAAACTGAGTAGAGACATAGGAGTGAGAAGTAAAGTACTGACATGGATCAGTCATTGGTTAAAACATAAGTGCCTGAAGTGCGGTTGTGTACTGAACACCACTTGGTCACGTAGTGCTATCTCTGATCCTTGTTTCCAGCTACTTAATTGCATGGAAGGGCAGCTAAAAATACATTAAATACCTTCCTAATAGTCCTTTTCCATGGAAGCAATTGCCATAGTTGCCAAAGGGATGTTATTCGATTACTAATGGGAGTGGAGGTGGCTTATGTGATCATAAACAAGAGGGAAGTGTCCATAAGTTAATGCCCTTTAAGATGTGCTCCACACTAGGCAGAGAATTTGAGAGTCCCTGGTAAGATCAGTGATAAAGAATGGTCCATTTTCTATCTAGACATTTGCTAGTTTTGAACCAGCAAAGCTCTTAAAGATGTGCTTAACTTTAAGCACATGAGTAGTTCCATCAAAGGCAATGAGATTTAAAGTTAAGCATGTGTTTTTGCTGGATCGGAGGCTATATGAATAACAAGAAAATCTGCAGCTACATTAGGATAAAAATCTACAAGGACTATAAACCCTTGTATTTCAGAACATACGCTGACCTCTTACTGCCCAGATTGGGAAGATACTGCTTCCTTTGGCATGCAAGGCCCTGATCCAAAGCCCTTTGAAGAGTCTCATTAGTGCCCAATTGTCCATTAAGGGACTCACATCCATAGATGCTTTTCAAAGTGTTTAAAGTAGCAGGAAACAAATAGTGCAGGCCAGTTGCTGCAAAGGGGAAATGTATTATTGAATCACCATCTCCATTTAATACTGAAAAGCTGTAATTGACTGAATGCAACCGAGAAGAGGGAGATGAGAAAATGTCAGCATGACTCACGAGTAAACCACCACTGAGTGCTGAGATGCTGCCACTCATCGTGACTTTTAAAGGGCTACGTCTATGTTAAAACAGAGTGGATGGCAAAGGTGGCGCCTTGCACTGCTTCAGGTGTTTCTGCTGTTCATGTAAATGACAGGTCTATACGGTTGGAGTATGGTGCACCTGAGCTGACTTCTCTTGTAGCTTCTTTGAGTTTAAAAATAACCTCCAAACTCTCTGTAGGGCATAAATGTCCAGTGCCCTCAGGTACAGTGTGGCTTCTTGAGAAAGTATTACAAGAACTGGGCTAGCTGAAAGAGCTTGTGGGTTTTTCTGCATCCGACAAAGTGAGTATTCAGCCATGAAAGCTCATGCTCCAATACGTCTGTTAGTCTATAAGGTGCCACAGACTCTTTGCTGCTCTCATAATTATATAAGTCTTGAACTAAAGCATTTTTGTAATTGATAAGTGGAAGGCAGTTTCCCATTCTGGTCTCTTTTTTTTCATACCACAGCTGCAAAATAAATAAATAATCAATCTTCGCTTTCTTTAAAAGGGTGTTGTCAATAAGTGGAAGCCTCAAGGCAGCAAAACAAATCATGACAAGCATGGAATTCTGCAGCTCCACTTCACCTTTCTGGAGTGGTTAGGCTGATGGTGACATAGGCAGAATCAACAAACTCAAGGTCGTACCCTGTATCTTCAGAGTTCTCCAGTCTTACTCTACTTCACTGAGTCACAGAATCCCACATCTGCTCCTTCTGTGTAAATAGCAAACAATGAACTGTTTGTAAATGTGACTGAAAAGGCTGAAGAACTTAGGGGGAAGTTGAATCTGGTTATCTTGCTGGGAACCTCCCTGATGTGCTGTTTGCAGGTCAGTTTGTCTCATGTTCACAGGACTCTGTCATCCAAGATGCTCTGTAAGGCTTCTGTTACTCACAAGTCTTCAGTGTCTGGAAGCCCAGACAGAGCTTTCTCAGCAGCAGTCATCCTGTTAAAAAGGGAGGAAATCTCACCCTGGCTATTTCTTCATCCGATGCCTTCCAATGTCTTTTATTCCTAATCATATTTCTTTCATAAGTAAAACTTTGACTGAAGGAAGGGCCTTCATATCTTCCTCTCGTTCTTAAGATAAGCACGCCAGCTGCATCATGTAAGAAAGCATCTGTTGTTAGCTTGCCATCCAAGGTCACGCTATCTTGGCTCATGCAACCTCTAATAACATTCTCTTTAATGCCGTGGACACACATTATGAAGGCCTGATGGGCATTGCTAAGAGTTTTAGCTCCATCTTCCCACTTTCGTCATTTGAGGTGATGATAGGGTGCCCCAAACTGGCATAGGACACGGATTCTGATAGATCTGAATTGGAGGATATCCCAAAGGAAGTACCTGAGCCATCTCATTTCCCTGATAGAGGACTTGCAGTTCCTATGTAGGAATATTACCAGCATTCTTAGCCGATGAGGTGAAGGTCTTCTATCTCTGGGGAACTGGCCTTCATCTTGGCAGAGAAGGACTCTGGCTTGATCCACCACCACTCTCCGCCAATGCACTCAGTAACATCCTGGCAATGCCTGAAATTGCATTGCCCTTGCTACCAACTTAGCCAAGTTCTACCAGCACTTTGCTGCTAAAGCAAAACTCTGACCATCAGCCCTAAGTGACCTCCCACCTTTCTGAAAGCATGCCACTCCCAGAAACCTATTGGAAAAGAAAGCAGGTCCTTAGTAGAATGACAGGGAGAACTAATGGCCTCCTCTATGAAAATGTCTCATAAGTTGTGCCTTGGGACCTTGACCCTTTGTGATCTGATCTCTTATCTCCATGTCTTAGAGCAAAGCTCCCTCCAAATCTATACCTGCAGTACAGCTACTATCACAGTTGTAAGGAGTACCCTCTGGACATGTTCTTAAACTCCAGTTAAACTCATGGTAAATGTCTTGAGCAAAATTGGAAATGGAGAACTTTTATTCCAAAATAAATGTCCATATCCAGATGTGCACTGAAATAACAAAGTATGTGAATTAAAACTGATAGAGGCCTTGTCTTCACAATTTGCCTGGATTGCGTCTGGAGTCTATTGAAAAAAAATTGGTGTCATGTTAGCTAGGTGTGTTTTTGTAGCCTCTCTAATTTTTTTTTTGAGAATTTCACAGTCACCATCACCATTTTGGTCAGGTGGTCAGTAGCATATTCCTACTGCTATACTCTTATTATTCAAGCATGGAATTTCTATCCATAGAGATTCTATGGTACAGTTTAACTGAAGATTTTTTATTATATTTGACTCTCTGCTTTCTTTCACATATAGTGCCACTCCCCTGCCAGCATGACCTACTCTCATTCCTATGTATTTTCGTACCCTCTTATTACCATGTCCTTTGATTATCATTGTGCGCCTAGTGATTTGGAACATGAAGGAAAGCGTCCCTCGAGTTGACTGGCAAATGGCCGCCGGTATCGACTTCAAGGTCTCCATCTTGAATCTGGTCCTCCTTATGAAGTTGTTCAGGTGTTAAGTCTAACACCGCTCTAGCCTCCCGGATCTCTTGGGTACCAGAAATAGGATTGAGTAATGGCTGGAAAACATCTCCTCCGGCTCAGGAACTCTCTCTATTATATCTATTTGCAAATGATTGTCTGTGGCATTCTGCATCTTCTGCAGATTTGAGTGGAGAAGGGAGAAAAGGATGGTTCGGACTCTTTGAAAAGTTTGCCATTCCTTGGTCGAACCACATCCGGGACCCATCTATCCACCATTGAGAGAGGCCACTGGTCCTTGCATTTTAGTATCCTCCCCTTCCCCCTTTCCCCTGGGAGTGGCTTGTTGGACCTCTCCTGACCGCAGTCAGGGGTTACTTCTAGTGTTGGAATCTGCATTAAGGAAAGAAGATTTCTTCCCTTTCTGGCTTAGACTTGTTTCATCTGCTTTTGCTGTAGCCTCGCTTTCTGTGCTTCGAGAAGTAGCCATGAGAAGGATACTGTGGCTTGTAGTAAGGCTGGCTATCCCTTTTCTCGCTCGGGCTTCTAGGAGGGCTGACTCACACCTGATTAAAGCAGGCAGATAAATGTAGTCAGAAATAAGTGGTGGGCCAGAGATCCCCTTGCCCCCTGCTTGTTCCTCCACCTCTGGGCTGCCCTCCTTCTCAACCCTCTCTCTCAGCCCTCCAAGGCTGGCTCCACGGAACTTGGTTGACCGTCAGTGAGCAGGGTTCTGTTAGCCTGGCAGCTGTGGAATGGCTGACTGCAGCTTAAGTGGGGTCTGGTTAGCCTAGGTTTCCTCCGCTCCCCATTCCTGCCAACCTTTCTATTCCTCAGATTGCCCGTGAAGTGTTCTGCCAGAGGGGGCCTGCCCAGACATGCTATGTTCCAAGCTGCCAAGGACCTCCGTATCCAAAGGGGTTTCCAGCAACCCAACTGCAGAGCACCCTCAGGGCTAAACAGCCCAGTACTGCTTTTTGAATCGTGCTTGGTGGTTTGGTTTCCTTGTTGCCCTGAGCAGGAAGTCTGGGAGGTCCATGCATAATTCCTGACTTCCTAAGGGATGGAGACTGAACTGCCTAGCAGGGAAAGGGCCGGGGGAGGGGAGGAGATGATGAGATCTGTGCTCCGTCTGTGATGGATTCGCCCACTCCTGCTTGTGCTTTTCCCCACACCAGGCCCGTCCTCTGGTGCAGGCGCCTCCAGTGGCTGGTGGCTCTCTTCTTTTTCCCATCATCCTTCCAGACAGCCTCAGTCTGGTTGTCAGACTCCCCACAGGTGGGGAGCACCTGTGGAGCTGACATCTAGGTCAGAGAAGGGGCCCAAAGCAGATCCTCCCCAGTCCCAGCGGATGAGAAGGCCGGAGTGCATAAGGTGCAAACCTCTCCTCCTGCACCTTCTGGCAGGGGAACAGAGTGGAAGGGACACAGCCTTGGTCTCCTCCTTAGACCTTTCTCTGCCATCTGGGAGTGTGGGTTGCACTATGGTGATTCCAGGCAGGAGAGACACAACCTCTTAACTCTTCCTCCCACCCCCTTTTTAGGGTGACCAATATGTCCAAATTAGACCAAATGTTATCCGCATTACTAATGAACATTCTGCCTATCGCGGTAGGTGCTGGATTCCACTACCCTGCCAGTAGCTACCTGAGGCAGAATAAAACCAAGGGGGTGTCTGGAAGGTGGGGGCTAGTCTTTCATCAGCCATCCAGGCAGCTTTGATTCTGTCCCCTATGGCTATGGACAGGCAATGACCTGCGCCAAAGACCTGTGGCTCTGGCCCTGAGAGAGAATTTGAAAATTATTATTTCCTGTTCATTGTAGCATTTGCCATTTTGCAAATGTCGATTCCTCCTCTGCTGCCCCATCCCTGTGTTTCCAAGGGGAGGAGCATAGAGTCCGTTTGGATGATGACTGTTTAGTTAACAACAACTCACATTTCTTTTAGGCCTGATTATTTTTCAGAACCCCCACAAACCCTGGCTGAAGTCAGTGGCTCTCCTGTGAACCACCGTCCTTTTAGTCTTTGGAGGCATGAAATATATTGTGTCTGCTCCTCACTGGAACAACATCCATTTACACCACCTGAGGTTCTGGCCTATACTTTCTTTTGGCCCAGCCTCATCAGTTAGTGTCGCACACAGTTCTCTGTTTGCTAGTTCATTGCCCCTGCAGAAGAAGCACAAAACATGGGGCTATCATAGGGTCCGCAGAACTGGTAGTTTGTGTATATTGTTTAGTTCTTGGCAGCAGTGTATCCAATCAGGGGTTCTGAAACTTCAGTGCACTGCAACCCCCTTCTGACAATAAAAATTATTACATGACCCCAGGAGGCCTGAGCCTGCCCCAGTCTCACCACACCAGGTGGGGGAGAGCGGAAGGCCTTTAACCTGAGTCCCACCATTCATGGCCAAGCCGAAGCCCTCAAGTGTTGGCTTCAGCCAAGGGCACTGGGGCACAGGCTTCAGCTTCAGCCCCGGGCCCCAGCAAGTCTAAACCAGCCCTGGTGACCCCATTAAAACAGGGTTGCAACCCACTTTGGGGTCCTGACCCCCAGTTTGAGAACCGCTGTATTAGATTATAATACATTCTTGACAGGTCAGAAATTGAGTTTAAGGACTTGACATTGACTCTTTAAAGTAAGTACAGCCTACATTTTTGTGTGTGTATTTCTGCTCTCAGGGCAATGTCTGCTGTGTGGCTGCACGTTGGCCAATGTGGCAATCAGATTGGCGAGCAGTGGTGGCAGATCCTAACCAGTGAGAATGTGCTGCATGCAGAGGCTGATAGGTATGGTACCTCTGCGGTTCTAAGGAAGGAACCAGTTTTAAGCTACTCATGAACCTATGCCTGCTAGTACATGGAGTGAAATTAGTTAAGTGATCCACCCCTGCTCTTAACAGAGGGCAATTGTAGGAGTTCTCCTGCAGTCTCTGTGCAGCTGGCAGTCCTACCACAAGGCCACATGCAGCCTTGTAGAGCGCTCATAGCTTTAGATTTCTGATAACAATAAGATCATTGTTCCAGTTCACTTTCTACAGACCATTTTAAACACAAGCACGCTGCAAGATGGGGCAGAAGGATTAATGGTGTTGATCAAAACCTTCCCTTGCTGGCCTCTGATCAAAGGCAGGCATTCCCCCTGCCAGCATGGTTGAGCCAAGGGAAAGGTATGTAAAACTCTGGGTTTAGAGTCCAAATTCCAATATAAATATGAACAAATGTAACTGTTTCTACCCTTGGAGGGAAATACCCCTGGAACTACAGTGAGTACTCCTGGGGGAATTTTGCACCACTGCGCATGTGCAGAATTTATGACTCCCGCAGATGTCTTTGCTTCCCCACAGAAAAATGACTTTCTGATGGGGAGCCAAAGGGGAGCCACAAGAGCAGTCATTCAGTCCTCCCCAGTAGTATGTTTCAGGTGCCCAGGGAAGCTGGCAGAGAGGTAAATCACTGTGGGGCAGACTCAGGGCGGGACAGGGGAAGACCCAGCTGGTTGCTCCTATCCCGCGCCAGGCTCAACTGCTAGTCCTGGCTGGGCAGGGGAGGACAGGACTTCTTCTTCCCCTGCACAGCATCCAGGACCATGTCAGACTCACTCCTAGATTTCTCCCCCAGCAGCAGGAAGCTCTGCAAACTCCGTCCCCAGCTTCCTGTACTCATCACTCCTCAGCTGCAGGGGGAGAGATACCTGTACAGGGAGATGTTTTCCCCATCTGCCCAACCCTGTGCATCCAGACCCCCTCATACCCAGATCCTTCCACTGAGCATCACCCCCCTGCACTCAGAATCCCCCTGATGAGTCCCATTCCCCCTGTACCTGGACCACCCCGATGAGCCACTGTCACCCAGATCCTCACCCCACTGAGCCCCACTCCCCCAGCCTCTGGACCCCCCACTGAACACCCCACACTCAGACCCCTCTGCTGAGCTCTATCCCCCCTCACACCCAGACCACCTCCTGCTGAGCCCCAACCACCTTCACCTGGACCCCCCCCCCCCGCAGAGTCCCACTGCCATTGCACCCAGAAGCCCCCAACAAGGCCCTGTGCATCCAGATCCCCCCCAGCACCCAGATCTCCCTCTGAGCTGCACCCAGATTGCCCCACACAGAATCCTCTCAACCCATACCTGGATCCCCCACACTAAGCCCCTCCACACTTGGATCCTATCTTGCTGAGCCTGCCTGCCCACACCTGGGGCATCTGGCCCAGGAGCAGGCCCAGGGGCATTTCCAGGGCAGGCACAGTCCTTGCGCAATGTCAGGGTTAGGTGCCCCCTCACCACTGAGTCTGTGTACCAGGGCGGGAGCTGCAGAGTGATCTCCCACCTCTGTGCAGCCAGTGGCCTGTGTTCCTCACTGCTATGCTGGAGCCTCCACATTTATTTAACAAATAAAATTTGCAGAACTTTGCAGAATTTTTAATGTTTTGGTGCAGAATGCCCTCAGGAGTAACTGAGAAGTAACAGCTGCCTAGAAAGGAGAGCTGGAGAAGGTCTAATAAGTCATCCAGCTCATCTTCCCAGGGTAGGGCAGGGCTGGACTGTTCCCCGAGTTCAGGAAGGATTTGCTATGAGGATCAGAGTTGTTGGGAGCCCCCTTGCAGTGTATTTACCCAGTCGCCTTCAGGAATGGATGATCTTGAACTCCTGTGCTGAGCACCCTGCTAGGTGGAGTCCAGATCAGGCTTCAGGGAAGAGGGCTTCCCATACACACAGCTCGTGTCCTTTTCAGATATCCTTTCTGCTCCCCCGCTGGAAAGCTAAGCACTGTCTGCGTGGACAGTGAACCAAAAGTGGGGAGGAAGCTGCAGAAAGGAGTCACGAGAGGATAGGAGAACAGTGATTTGTCTCATTCATTTGAAACCCAGGCTGAATGCACAGTGCACGGGCTGCCTTTCCTGCCCCCTTTAGATGACGTGTGCTTGGTGGGAGCAACACACACCCACACCCACCTACCTAGTATGTCCCTGGGGCAAGGAGCCAAGGGGAGTCAAGGCCTCTGTTTGCTTCCCCCTGCCTCGCAAGAGAATCTTCTGGGCTCCCCCTTGTCACGTTGGTAAAACTGCTCAAGAGTCATGTGTGAAATACTCAGTGTGACTGTCCTCTGCACAGGCTAGACCAGGCCTGCACCACATGCGGCTCCCGGGCTGCACGTGGCCCCTGTGGGCTCACTGTGCAGCCCGCGGGCAAGCGGCGGCATGGGGCTGCTGGGTTTGCCCCGTGCCTGGGGGGGCCCACCTCACGCTCCAACCGCCCTAATGACCAGAACTGCCGTGTCTCGTCTCCCGCTCCCCCCACCTGGCGTACAGCAGGTGCGTCACTTCCGTGGCCCGTTGAGGCAGGAAGCCCTGGGCAGGAGGCAGAGCTGGTAAGTGCCCAGGGAGGGAAGGGGCACCTGGCCTGGGCTCGAGCCTCAGCTCGGGCTGGGCTGAGACCCCTCCTTCGGTTGGGGGCGTGGTGGCTACTGTGCTGGTTAGTCCCAGAGCGGCCTCTGTAGTGATGGTGGGGGGAGGAGGGGGTGTTGAACTGTGTGTGTGTGTGGGGGGGGGTGCACCTGCCCTGACCCAACTGTGCTGCCCCCTTCCCGGGTCCAGGGACCTTCCCCCTTCCCAGCCCCTATCACACTCTCCGTCTCTCTCTCCTCTCACCCCCCCCCCCGGGCTCCCTGCGGCCCCTGTGTTTGTGTTGGGCGGGGGATGTGCTTCAAGGGGGTGTTTCGGTGTGACTGGGCGGCGCTGGGGGGGGATTTTGGAGGGGCTGGGGGGTTTCGGCCCTCAGCTGTTTTCTTTGGAGTAATATGGCCCTCGCCACTTTATGAGTTGTGCAGGCCTGGACTAGATCCTAACTCCTCTCCCAGCTCTTTCAGGGAGAACAATCTTATCATGGGGACGCGAGGAAGAGGCAACAACTGGGCTTTTGGTGAGTGTCCATCTTTCAGAGCCCCCTAGATGAACTATTTCTGGGTGTGGACAATGTCCATCAAGGTTTGAAAAAAATATGTCTTTGCAATGCAGCTCTTAGCCACCTGCTTCCTGAGGAAAGGCAGCTCCTCCCTCACACCTGTGGCTGCAATGTACGTGTGCCATTGTGCTCCGCTGGAAGCAATGGCAAGGAAAGCTACTCATCTCTCATTACAGCTCAACAGATTCGGCTGCTGCTGTGCAGAGACCACAGCCTATCAGTGTGTCACTGCTTCCTTGTACTCCCATGTCCATCTGTCTGCGTCGATCTCTTGTCTTGTACTTCGGCTGTGAGCTCCTGTCTTGTTCTGTTTGCATGGTGCCTACCACAATGGGGTCTTGGTCCTACATGTTATGATGATAAGACCGTAAAAGCCTTACTACTACTGCTAGCTAAGGGAAATTCTCCTTTAGCTCTCTGAGAAAATGACAGTCATCCCACATCCTCCACCAGCAAACCAACACGGGTGAGATCCTCACCCAATATTAGTTAGCACTGCTCCAGTGACTTCCCAATGTCTATTGCTAAGGTGTCTCTTTTCCTAGTCTTGTGTTATCCAGTGTGTCGCACTGTTTGCCTTTAATAATGTCACAGATCCACAGGGTCCATTCTAGGCCCCAGTCACCGATCCCTTGGGAGTGACCCCTCTAGTGTGCTGGGCCCCAAGGACCTACACAGTTCCACAGTGCAGGCCTGTGACCTCCAGGACTCCAAAACTGGGCCATCGCGTGCCAACCAACCATGCTCCTCTCCATGGCTCCCTCCAGCAAAGCCAGACTCCAGCAGCGGGCTTGTCCTGTACCCCTCCCACGCTCCCAGTGAGTATTTGTGGGGACACCAGGCAATCTTTTCAGAACCAGGTAACGGAGCATTAGCCACCTGGCCCACAGACTCGGAAAGTCCTTAGGTCAGCCTAGAGAAGCAAAGGCTAAGGCAGCATCAGGCTCTTCCAGGCAAACTGCTGCAGAATCCATTTTTGCCCTGTCTCTTTCTTTCTCTCTGTTTTGTCTCTGTTTCCTACTGTGCACGGGATATTTCTGTGAGCTCAGCTCTTTATGCCCTCACCTGACACCATTTCCCCCTTTGTGCTCCCACTCGGGGGCGGGGGGGCTTTGCTCAGCTTCCTGGGGGGATGGGCAGAGGGAGACTCTGCTTCTGTTTGGCCATGGTCACTAAACGTGATTGTCCTGGCTCTTGGGGTTTCCAGTCTCTCTCTGGATCCTCCATTCACCTGTGCCAATTTTGTTCAGTTTATTATGACTCTAGTTTCCAGCCAGGCTGCTCAGTCAACCCTTCACCCCTTCCCTTTACACTCAGTACATGGCAATGCAAAGCCCAGAGGGAAACTGAGGCACACCTAGGCATCAAAAATATTCCCACCATGCCCACATCCATCACAAACAGTAATAAAAAGGCCCTTTTCAGCCCACAGACAAAGCAGCCCTTCTTCTACCTCCTTGGAGGTTGCTTCTGCTCTCTCGTCCACAATTCACAGAGTGCCCCCCACTTTTTTAAAT
The DNA here is from genome assembly GCF_025201925.1 of Gopherus flavomarginatus. Classification (NCBI taxonomy): domain Eukaryota; kingdom Metazoa; phylum Chordata; order Testudines; family Testudinidae; genus Gopherus; species Gopherus flavomarginatus. Next base: position 5,199,398 of record NC_066618.1, on the reverse strand, counting down.
GCAGGCCTCCGTATTGGACTTTCAGCCCCCTTGCCCCACCCATCTCCACCTACAGATCTGCGGTCAAAGCTAGCCCTTCCTGCTCGTGTTCCAGTAGTGCCTCTGCATCCTGATCCTGGCAGCCCTGTGTTTTGGGAGGGACAGTCTTCCATTCTGTCCCTGGAGCTGCATGGCCGCAGTAGAGTGGATGCTCTTGATGCATGCATACAGGATCTGGATTCACCGTGCTAGGAAGTAGCTGGAGCTGAGCCTCCTGAACGTGTGGAAATAAATCCATCCACTCACACTGAGTGTTGTTTGGGGCCTGGCATTAGGGGTGGGAGGCTAGGGTGGCTTTAGACTCTCCTGATCCTGGGGCCAGTGCACTCCTGTGTGTAAACTCCTGGTGTAAAACCAGAGTAGCCTGAAGTGTGCGTGTGCTGTCTGGCCTTCACTCATCCTGCATTGGAAACAGCTGTTGCTCTGCTAAGATTAGTTTAGACCCAGTGACATGCAGAAGGATTCAGATGCAGACAATATGCCCTCAGTGCAGAGATGAATGAGGTGTTGAATCATAAAAAACCTCTTAAGTCGTGTGACCCTGCAGCATGGATCTGTCTGAGCACCAACGGCTAAGATGAGCTCACCTTGGCCTCTAATTGGTTTAATGTTGACAGGATACCGCGGCCTGCACTCAGCCAGCGAGAGGAACCTCCTAGAAAGGACGATGGAGAGTCTGCGGAAGGAGGTCGAGCGCAGAGACTGTTACTGTGGGACGGTGCTTTTCCATAGCCTCGGTGGTGGTACAGGAGCTGGTGTGTAGGGACTTTGCCCTTGCAATTGGTTTTATGTGGAAGGTGCTCGGATACTTCATGGCTGGAGGGCTGGGTAGATGTTGTGATGGGAAAACAAGAGAACTCATATCTTTTTCAGTAGGTCCTGCCAGGTTATTTCACATTTCCCTCCATGTGCATCGTACAAACTTCCTTCCAGCCAGAAGCCTGCTTTCCACAGGTGCAATCAGAGAGAAATGGCAGGTAACTGTGAAGCAGATTTATCTGGATTACATTTGCCATCACATTTTCACTGTTACTCTTGTGGTGTTTCATTGTTGCTTGCAGCATATTTGGTACTCTGTACCTTTCACGAAAGTGGTTTTCCAAAGGACTCTGACATGCAACCCCCCACCCACTGCAAGCTGATGCTGCATACATGTACCTAAGGTTGTAGAAGAAAAATGGTATTAATTAGAACAAATAACTGGAGAAATATTAGGTAAACCTTAATTAGGCAAGCACTCATGGGGGCAGAGTTAAGATTCTATATGCAACTGTCACTTCCTGGATGTTGAGCGTTTAACAGGCAACGTTAACATTTTTAACATAGTTTATTGATGGAATTTCTAAGGTTTTTTATTTACAGAAAAAGGATAGGAAAAAAATCTATAATATGGAGATGCTTGGTTAGGCCATTCTGATGGTTTCTATCTCCTTATGAGGCCCTGTGCAGCACTGGCAAGGGGTGCAGTGAAGAAGGCAGGAACGCCGATAGAGCCTGCCTCATTTGCTGAAGGCTTTCACTACATTTTTTTTTCTCTGCACAGCTCAGTGAGTTTGACATTTGTGCTCAGCTTAATCTGCCTCAGCAGAACACCTTGTGAGATCAGCTAGAGGATATCTCAGGAAGTTTTTTTATAACTAGGAAAGTGTATTTTTCCCACTCTCCTCTCACTCAAAAGTGGCTAGGCTAGGGGTGGGCAAACTTTTTGGCCTGAGGGCCACATCAGGTTTCCAAAACTAATATATGGAGGGCTGGGTAGGGAAGGTTGTACCTCCCCAAACCCTAATCCTATCCGCCCCGTCCCACTTCCTGCCCCCCTCAGAACCTCCAACCCATCCAACCTCCCCACTCCTTGTCCCCTGACCACCCCCTCCTGGGACCCCCCACCCCAACCACCCCTTTGGGACCCCACCCCCATCCAACCCCCCCTGCTCCCTGACTGCCCCGACCCCTATCCACAGCTCCCCTGGAACCCCACCTCCAGCCAACCCTCCTCTAAAGCCTCTTTCAGAATGTGGCTGGGCGGAGGAGCAGGTGCAGCTGGAGAGAAGCGGAGCTTTCCCCTTCAAAGCGCTGCTTCTCTCTAGCCAGCTGCGCAGCCACCTGGTGCGCCTCCTGAGTCCTCCGCCCGTGCTCCCGCCACCCGCACTGCCCGCCTGCTCCCCTGAGGCTGCAGGTGAGTCTCCCTTCCTGCTCTTCCCTGCCCCAGCAGTGCAGCCCCCTCCCACGCTGGTGTTGCTCTGAGGCTGCGGGGAAGGGGGGACAGCAGGGGAGGGGCTGGGAGCTAGCCTTCCCTGCTGGGAGCTCAAGGGCCAGACAGGACGGTCCCGTGGGCCAGATGTGGCCCATGGGCCATAGTTTGCCCATCTCTGGCCTAGACCATTATTGGTCAAACTTGCCAGAAAAATTCACTGCCAGGAAGAGAACAATCCTGGAAGATTTCAGCAGGAAAGGTGAAAGTTCTATTTATACACACCCCCCCAACTGAAAACAGGGGGTTGGAATGGAAATGCTTATACCGCCTTAACTATAATAGTTGCTACTATTCTAATACACAATCAGGTCTTAAATAGCACCATGCAGTGAGCTCCTCCTTGTGGCTACTGGCGAGTATTATTATTGCACATAGAGACCCCAGTCCAAATCTGGGCCTGCTGGGCTAGGCACTGTACATACTTTTACTGAGACAGTCCCTGACCCCAAACAGCTTACAGTCCAAACACACAAGGCAAATGAAGGGTGGGCAGGGAAACTGAGGCACAGAGCTGAATTGACTGGCTTGGGGTTACACAGTGGGTTAGTAGCTGAGCTGGGACTAGCGTCCAGGGCTCCTGGCTCCCAGTTCCCATTGGAACACACTGCCTCTCAGGCATGCATGGAGGAGACGAGCATTGCGATTGCCAGAGCCCTCTGCCCTAGGCCAGGCCGATCGTGTTGATGAACAGGTTTGGGGGCTTTATCCCATAGGCCTCAGTTCCCGGCTGTGTGAAGCAATCCGAGACGAGTACTCCCTGGTCAGATCCTGTCGGTGATGGTAGCCCTGCACCAGGCTGGCGAGAGCCCTCTGCAGCACTACAACTCCTTGCTGTGCCTTTCGTGGCTCCAGAGGTACGTTGCTGGGGGAGTTGGGCAGTGACAATAGGTCAGCAGTGAATTGTGGGGCTGCGTGACACTATGAGCCGGACGCTGATCACCGTGCACTAGGGTGGTTCCCACAGTGTGGAGCAAAAGCCCACTCTCTGCTTGCAAAGAGCTCGCTGCCTGAGAAATAGAGAGTGGAAGACCTATTGCCTAGTACGCTACTATGGAATAAGATACACTAAGTTACCTGGCTTTTCCTGGCAAGCGCTCTCGATGACTGGATGTCACGGCTGGGCTGTCTGACCAAGGGGGTGGAGCAGAAGTCGGCTGGGCCTGGATACCAGGAGGTCAGAGTCCGAGATGGGCCAGAGGGCACGCTGGGAGTGAGGGTCAGGGTACCGGGAGGCCAGAGTCCGAGATGCGCCAGAGGACACGCTGGGAGTGAGGGTCAGGGTACCGGGAGGCCAGAGTCCGAGATGCGCCGGAGGACACGCTGGGAGTGAGGGTCAGGGTACCCGGAGGCCAGAGTCCGAGATGCGCCGGAGGACACGCTGGGAGTGAGGGTCAGGGTACCGGGAGGTCAGAGTCCGAGATGCGCCGGAGGACACGCTGGGAGTGAGGGTCAGGGTACCGGGAGGCCAGAGTCCGAGATGCGCCAGAGGTCACGCTGGGAGTGAGGGTCAGGGTACCGGGAGGCCAGAGTCCGAGATGCGCCAGAGGTCACGCTGGGAGTGAGGGTCAGGGTACCGGGAGGTCAGAGTCTGAGATGGGCCAGAGGACACGCTGGGAGTGAGGGTCAGGGTACCGGGAGGCCAGAGTCCGAGATGCGCCGGAGGACACGCTGGGAGTGAGGGTCAGGGTACCGGGAGGCCAGAGTCCGAGATGCGCCGGAGGACACGCTGGGAGTGAGGGTCAGGGTACCGGGAGGTCAGATGAGTCTGAGATGGGCCAGAGGACACGCTGGGAGTGAGGGTCAGGGTACCGGGAGGTCAGAGGAGTCTGAGATGGGCCAGAGGACACGCTGGGAGTGAGGGTCAGGGTACCGGGAGGTCAGATGAGTCTGAGATGGGCCAGAGGACACGCTGGGAGTGAGGGTCAGGGTACCGGGAGGTCAGAGGAGTCTGAGATGGGCCAGAGGACACGCTGGGAGTGAGGGTCAGGGTACCGGGAGGCCAGAGTCCGAGATGCGCCAGAGGACACGCTGAGAGTGAGGGTCAGGGTACCAGGAGGTCAGAGTCCGAGATGCGCCAGAGGACACGCTGGGAGTGAGGGTCAGGGTACCAGGAGGTCAGAGGAGTCTGAGATGGGCCAGAGGACATGCTGAGAGTGAGGGTCAGGGTACCAGGAGGTCAGAGGAGTCCGAGATGCGCCAGAGGACACGCTGGGAGTGAGGGTCAGGGTACCAGGAGGTCAGAGTCTGAGATGAGCCAGAGGACACGCTGGGAGTGAGGATCAGGGTACCAGGAGGTCAGAGGAGTCTGAGATGGGCCAGAGGACATGCTGAGAGTGAGGGTCAGGGTACCAGGAGGTCAGAGGAGTCCGAGATGGGCCAGAGGACACGCTGGGAGTGAGGGTCAGGGTACAAGGAGGTCAGAGTCCGAGATGCGCCAGAGGACACGCTGGGAGTGAGGGTCAGGGTACCGGGAGGTCAGAGTCTGAGATGGGCCAGAGGACATGCTGGGAGTGAGGGTCAGGGTACCAGGAGGTCAGAGTCCGAGATGCGCCAGAGGACACGCTGGGAGTGAGGGTCAGGGTACCGGGAGGCCAGAGTCAGGCAGCAGGAACAGGTAGCACAGGGCAGGCCGGCCATTCTAAGCAGGGAAAACCCAGTTACACAGACAACTTCCTGTTCCTCTGCTTGGTTTAAATAGTAGCAGGGGACCAGTCAGGACCCTCAGGGTTTTGCCAGTCAGAGCCCAGCCCAGGAGTCCTCTGCCAAAGTTGAGTTTCAAGTTGTGGCAACTCCTAGCAGATCACGGGGTGCTAGGTTGGAACGTAGCGTTTTCTAAGGGCCCTGTGGCCCAGGGTTTGAGACCTGCAGCCCCTGATGCTGGAGTAACTGGTACGATTAGGAGCGGGAAGTTTTGGCACTACTGCTGAGATGGGGGGATGGTCGCAGGTGTAAGGCGCTGGCCTGGCACTTAGGAGCGCTTGGTTCAGTTCCCTCATCTCCTACAGATTGCCTCAGTGGCCTTGGGCAAGTCACGTCATCTCAATCACACCACCTTTCCCCAGCCCTTTGTCCTGCCTCTTTAGCTTTCAAGCAGGGGCTTTCTCTCGCCGTGTGTCTGTACAGCACCTAGCACAATGAGGCCCTGATCTTGGCTGGGACCTGTAAGCACTCCTCTAACACATAAACGAAAGGGGTTTTACTCACATGGTCATCTGATGTAGCCCCGGGGCGAGCTGTGAGGACTTGCTCAGCCCTGATCCAAGCAGAAGTTCCACTAACTTCCGTGCGATTCCTAAGGACTTGTGGCTGAGATCCTAACTCCAAAGGAACAGTGACTCCAGTTTGTCTGTCTAGACATGTCGACAGCGTCCTCCTGTTCCAGAACGATGCCGTGCTGAGGAGGATGGGAGCCCTGCTTGGGAAGAAAGCGCCAGTGTCTGACATGCAGCCCCAGGTCTCCCTCTCCGCCATGAACAGCTATGTCGCTTCCTGCCTTGCTGGGATGGGGGGTGGGGGGTAATAGGAGCCTATATAAGAAAAAGACCTAAAAATCAGGACTGTCCCTATAAAATCAGGACATCTGGTCACCCTAGCTGTGTCTGAGTGGGACGGTAAAGAGGTTCAGAGAGAGAAGGCTGCACTACTCCGTAGCTGCTGAAGTATCACGGTGGTGGTGGTAGATGACTGTATGTCTCACCCTTGCTTTTCAGTGGGATCAGCATGGGGACAGAACCCTGGGAGCTGCTGAGGTCTGTCTGCCCCACGCCGACTCTGAAATTCCTTCACATGGCTCAGGCCTGCAAGAGGTAAGAATGGGGCCTGTCCCACCACTCGAAGAGATTCCGAGCCTCTCAGATGAGTCTAATTGTCCAGGTCAGTCTGCAGCCCAGCAGCTAATTTAAGAGACCAATACAAGACTCCTGTGGAGTCTCGAACCTGATGGTGGGCCACATTTTAAGTACAGAAGCCCACACGGTGGGTTTAAGCAGAGCCCGTGCTGCTCTGAAACTCCTGTGACATCCCCGTGTCTGAGCCTGGCCTGTGAGGATGGTGGGCCGCTTGCAGGAGGGAGATTGTCCGCAAGCCGCTTACAAACACACACTGCACAGTCCTCCAGAAGATGAAAAGCTCCTGTTGCTGCTGCCCGCAGAGGCCATCTCCATTTTATCACGAGTCTTGCGGTAGCTGGGTTATTCTGAAAGCCTCCCCTCCTGGCATCATGTAGTTGTAGGAGAATCTCAGTTTTCAGACTTGGAAATGGTAAATTGCTAGGCTCATGGTTCTGGAGAAAAGTTTGGAAATATGAACCTTATGGGCTCAAACAGCAGGCAAAGAAAAAGCCAATGTTGATGATTTGTTTAGCTTTAAATTCATGAGATTAAAAAAGTCTCTTTTGTTGTTTTTTTTTGATGGCTTGTCTACACGTACAGTGGTCATAGGGGCCGACTCTGTGGGTGCTCTGGGGCTGGAGCACCCATGGGGAAAAATGAGTGGGTGCTCTGCACCCATTGGCAGCCAAGCTCCATGCCCCGCCCCTCCACCTCACCTCCCCTCACCTCCTCCTCCCCTTCCCCTGAGCATCCCTGCTCCTCTGCCTACCTCCCAGCATTTCCCACCCAGCCACTGCCAAACAGCTGTTTGGCAGCATTGGCACGGTTGGGGAGGGAGGGGGAGAAGCAGCAACGTGGAGCAGTCAGGGGAGGAGGCGGAGCCGGGGCGCGGATTTGAGGAAGAAGTGGGATTGGGGCAGGGGTTGGAATGGGGACAGGGCCTCATGGAAGGGGTGGAGTGGGGGTGGGGCCAGGAGCAGAGTGGGGGGTCTCACGCACAGGGGAAAGAGGTGAAGTTGGTGCCTATGACAGCGAAGCTGCTGCAGCATGTCTGGTGAAGATGCTCTATGCCATCGGCATAACTAAACCACCACTGCGAGAGGCAGTAGCCATGGCGACGGGAGAGAGCTTCTGAGTACTGTCCACGCTGGCACTTATGTCGGCTGGGGGGTGGTTTATTCACAGCCCTGAGCTGCGTAAGTTCTTCCGACACATGCTCAGGGCCGGTGCTTTCATTTAGGCGACTTAGGCAGTCGCCTGGGGCGCCAGCATTATGGGGGGAGGGCGGCATTTTGCTGGGGGGAGCGGCAGGCGGCTCCAGTGGAGCTGCCACAGTCGTGCCTGCGGACGGTCTGCTGGTCCCATGGCTCAGGTGGACCTGCTGCAGGCATGCCTGCGGCAGCTCCACCGGAGCCGCGGACCAGAGGACCCTCTGCGGGAATGCCTGCAGCAGCTCCACCGAAGCCGCAAGACCCACGCGCGGGGTGGCGAAATGGCCCAGCACCTAGGATGCCAGAAACGCTGGCGCCGGTCCTGCACACACTGCAGGGGAGACACAGCCGGACCCCCACTCACTTGGGGCTGGCGAAACGGCAGGTGCACCGCTGTCCAGCTAACACAGCTTGGCAGAAAATGCCTTTCACCCCCCAGGGAATCAAAGCAGCAATGATTTGACCCTGCCCCTCCCTCAACCAGTTGTCAATGACACATGGGGTCTGCTTTTCATCCCCACCTCATTCAAGTGAGGTCAGGGCTGAGTGGGGACCCATTTAATTTCTAATGGGCTTGGGCCACTTTTATCCCCTTTGTTTGGAAATTAAATGCAAACAATAAAGTTCTTCTTGGCATGATTGCACACATGCATGGCACCCATGTTGTCTGCGCACCCAGCGCACAGCCATTGGACACTTCCCCCTGTGTGGTACCTGTTGGGCGGCTTGATTGTGTGAGAGGGGATTGAGCCCCATGCAGTGTGGGGGAGTTCACGTTGCTGCGTTCCCTGATGCTTTGGTGTTACTGTCACATTGCACCCATGCAGCTGTTTGTGCTTTTTTTATTGGAGGCCTGGCGACAGATTTACCTTAGTTTGCCTAAGCTCAGGCTCTGCTCCCTAGTTTTCAGTGAAACCGACGACTCGGGTAGAGGAAGGAGAGAACATCAACCAGATAGACAAGTTCCCTTCTACCTGCCTGTGACCTGAGCCAACAGGCCCTTGGAAAGCCCTGTAGTAGTGCTCCATGGCCCTTGGCTGGGGCAGGGCGAAGAGAGAAAGCTAAGCCAGTTGGCTTCGAGTTTATGCCTCGCAACCTTCAAGATGAGATACAGGGTCATCAAGATTTCACATTCCGAAACATCCCAGCTAACTGCAGGGACGAACCCTACCTCTGTTCATCTGCCTTGAAATACATTTGGAAACCTCTAGATTTAAATGCAGGCCAGGATGGGACCTCTGGGCACCCAGATGTTTGCCTGGGGGACTGGTCTCTTTAAAAGTATGATCTGCTGAGAAGGTAGAGTTGTGAGCTTGTCCCTCCCATACCTATTGTGGTCTGTATTACGGGTATCAGCTAGAGCAGCAGTTCTCAAACTGTGAGTTAGGACCCTAAAGTGGGTCATGACCCCATTTTAATGGGGTCACCAAGGGCTGGCAATAGCTTTGCTGGGATCCAGGGCCTGAGCCCAAAGGCTTCACCCCTGAGTGTGTGGGGGGCTCAGGTTACAGGCCCTCCTCCTAGGGCTGAAGTCCTTGGGATTTGGATTTGGCCCCTCTGCAAAGAGTGGTGGGGCTCTTGCTTTGGCCCTGGTCCTCCTGCCTGAGGCAGCGCGTTCAGACGGACTCAGGTTTCAGTCCCCCCTCATGGCATCATGTAGCAACTTTTGTTGTCAGAAGGGGGTCATGGTGCAATGAACTTTGAGAACCTCTAATCTAGAGGGCCCCAACTGAGTCTGAGGCCGTTATGCCAGGCACTGGACAGACCCCGAGGAGGTCCCGGGAAGCTGACGGTCTAGCCTGACAGAGTGCGGGAGGAAAGGAGTATTATTGAATCGCACAGGTGGTGGTATAGACACCACCTTCACCCCATCCCACTGGGACACCAAAAGGGGAACATGACTTGCAGAGCCAGGAATAGAACCCTGGTCTCCTGAGTCCTAGTCTACTGCTCTAGCCAGCAGGCCACACAAGTCTGTTGACAGTCCCTTCCTACACAACTAGATTTGTGATCAAAATGTCGCTCAGAGTCAAACCCCACTTGGCAACTCTAGGACAGGAAGTGTTCAAGATGGGACAGGAGAACACTTCCCCACCAGCTGGGGGAGAGCTCTGAAGGTCATCCCTGGATCTGCTTTGCCCTTAGCTTGCCTTGTTTGCAGCATTATAGCACCTCTGTGCTCGCTGTAGCCCGCAGCTACCAAGAGGACACCTTTCTTCTGTCCCGTGACTCGGTGCTGAGGAAGCTGAAGCAAGCTTACCGCTGTGTTCCTTGGAACCCCTTCCCTCTCCACCACTGGACAGGTCAGTCTCGCTGGGCCCTCTTCTGCGCATATGGCTGCTGGGGATATAGGGCAGGCTGACAAATGCAGCCAGTCTGCAAAGGTCAGACCAGAGCGTGTCACATTCCTTGTGCTCAAGAGAGGTTTTCTTTGCTTTGGAGAAAAGGTCACAGGTTGGGGAGGCGTCTGAAAACCTGCATAGACTTCACCAAGTCCATTGAACTCACTGCTGGTCTTGTCTAAGCACTTGCATCTCACCCACCACCGTAGCATCTGAGCCCCCCAGAAACTCACTTTAATTTATCCTGGCAGACGCATAATGAAGGACCGTTCTTCTCCATTCTACAGAAAGGGAAGGGAGACCCACGGAGATTAAGTGACTTGTCCAAGGTCCCACAGGAAGTCTGGCAGAGCCAGAAACTGGGCCCAAGTCTCCTGAATCCTAAGCCTTAACCACAAGGACATCCTTTCTATTGGTACATGAGGAACCAATTCAAGCCTGGTGGAAGCAGAAACATTGACTTCAGTGGAGCTGCCTCCACGTATCCCAGGACTGAGTTCAGGTCGAGGTCACTGTGGGTACCTCTACACAGCAACTAGATACCTGCGGCTGGCCCGCTGCTGTGGAGACACCCTGAGAATCTCTACTGTGCCCAGCCTAGCTGGGTGGGCTATGTAGGAAGGCAGAATGTAATGAGCCAGGTTGCAGCTAATATCCCTACTCGCTCTAAGGGAACCAGGGGCTATTTGATCCGGGAGGACTGGCCAGTGTCCGAGTGGCTAGAAGCCAGCCTGGGGAAGCAGGTTTCAGCAGGGGCTCAGGCTGAGGGGAGGGGCAGAACGCTGGCAGTGAGGGGAAGGGTCTCTGCAGGTGGAAGGGTGGAGGTGAGGGATAGATATGTGAGAGGGCTCTGATTTGGTGGGGAGAGAGGGAGGGGGCAGCGAGTGAGGTGGGGTGGGCAATATCTGGTTGGAGCGAGCCGAGGCAGGAAGGAGTAGGGTATTGCCTCGTCTACACCACAGCCTTAGGTCGACACAAGGAAGCTCACGTCAGCCTAACTCTGTAAGTGTCTACACTCAAATGGCACGCCCGCCGCCGTAACTCGCCCACTACGCTGACTGAACTCCACCTCCGCGAGAGGTGTAGCGCTTTGGTCAATGTAGTTAGGTCAACACAGTCTCACTCTAGATCAAGGGTCTCCAACCTTTTCATGCCCACGATCAGTTTTTGAATTTAAGGGCAACACAGGATCCACCCTCCCACTTCCCCAAAACCCCACCCTACTCACTCCATCCCCTCCTCTCTCCCTCGCCTGCTCTCCCACACCCTCACTCACTTTCACTGGGCTCTGGCGGGGGGGTTCGGGTGGGGGTGTGGGGTGCTGGCTCCGGGAGGGGGATCAGCCCTGGGGCAGGGGCTTGAGGTGCAGGAGGGGGTTCGGGATGCAGGAGAGGGTATGGGTGCTGGCTGTGGGAGGAGGCTCAGGGATGGGGTGCGGCCTCCCCCTGGATAGCACTTAGCCTTCCACCAATCAAAGGCAGGCAGGCTCCCTGCCTGCCACAGCCCCATGCCACTCCCAGAAGGGGCTAATGTGCCCCTGCTGCCCCAGGATGGGGAGGCACGTGGCTCCCCACACTGCCCCTCTCCGGAGGCACCACCCCCAAAGCTTTCACTGGCCACAGTTCCCTGTTCTCGGCCAATGGGAGCTGCGAGGGCGGTGCTTGCAGGCAGGAGCAGCGTGTGGCCCCACTACCACCTGGCTGCAGGGGTGTGCTGGCCACTTCAGAGAGTGGCAGGGGACTGAGGCAGGCAGCCCCACTGCACCATCGTGGTCAGAGATCATGATCGACTGGAAGAGTGCCCAGGATTGAGCAGTTGATCACTATTGACGGGTTGGTGACCTGTTGCTTATATCCTCTGTTGCTGCTTTTCAGAAGCTGTCCAGCAGTGCCCCACACTGACAGTCTCCTGGTGGTAGGGTGACCAGACAGCAAGTGTGAAAAATTGGGACGGGGGGTGGGGGGTAATAGGAGTCTATATAAGAAAAAGACCCAAAAATTGGGACTGTCCCTATAAACTCGGGACAACTGGTCACCCTACCTGGTGGGGCTGCGCGCCGCTGACACAGGGAGCATAGCATGTACATGCAAAAGCGATTTCATTACTGCAGGTGGCTGACTGTTTAGCACCATCGCTTAGGTCAACTTCACTTTGTAGTGTAGACTTGCCCTCAGATTCCTCGGGAGTCTCGCTGTGCAGTTCACTGCCACTCAATCCACGTGTCCTTCTGGCTCGAAGAGTTAATAGGCAGGAGTGGCTCAGGCCTTGTTTTATGGCTCAGCAGGAAGGGGTCTCTAGCTCCTGGTGCCCCCAGCACTGTGCTGAAGCACAAGATCATGACTGACTCAGCAGTGCTACCAACACCTCCCCTCCAGCTCTCCCAGAGCTGGGGGCAAGTTGGGCTCTCTGGTTCATTCTGTAGCTTCCCTCAGAACGTGGGGACTCTGGATCCTTGGTCCATTCCATAGTGAGGTGCTCAGGAGGGAGAGACTGACAGAACTAGCTGGTGCTGTTGGCTTTGTGGGATCTTCTCTCCTGTAACTGTAAGGCAGCCCCATCCTGGCCACAGCACCCTCACTAGTCCGGTCCTGAGACCCTGCTGAGCAGAGACACGGGGAGCACTGTTGAGTCTCCCACATTTGGAGAGAGGTGATCTCAGATTCATTGGCTCATCCCTCAAACCTCCCCATTTAGAAGGTGCACAGGCCCCTCGCACCCAAACGATGCAGTTGTGGGAGGGATTGGAAGGGAGAAATGAAGGAGAGAGGGGACAGGGTAAGAGATTGGGGCAAAATGGGAAAGGAGGGAGAAAAGGCAGCAAAACAAAGCAAAAACAGGTAGGAGCTGCAGTGACCCTTGTGGGGGAAGGCTCCTTCCTTCTGACCCAGCTGTTTGCCTTTCAAAAACCGATGGACAAAGGCAGACCCAGCAGCAGGGACGACAGCCGCAGAAACCTCTGAATCCATGTGTTCATTATTAGTAGTGTTACTGTAGCCTCTAGTCACAGACCAGGCACCCATTGTGCAAGGGGCTGTACAAACACAGAGTTGCCCTCAGTGTGACACTGGAAAGAACCAGCAGGGAATTGCACGCTCAGAAGTAGGGTCATTAGCCTTTTATTCATAATTTTGCATATAGACACAAAAATCAGTAACCCCAGGTTAAGGGAGAGAACGGCAAGCTGCACACACCTTTGCCTTGTTACGTTAGCCAAGCGTGTGAAACAGGCCCAGCGCAATCAATACACTTCTTGAGGCCCTTGTCCGATAGCGACTGAGGGGAAGCGAGTAGAGGCTAAACCCACTGGTGTGTTCATGCTGAGATTCCTCTTGGATTGTCCTCGGCTCTGAGCTGGTGCCAGTGGAGTTGTGTTTCAGGGGCCAATTTACACCGCAGCTTTCGCTGGAGGATCTTCCCTACTTTACACCCATTAATGAAGCATCACACCACTCCAACGAGGGAAGTATGATCCCCACCTAAAAGAGAGGGAGGTAGAGGAGTTGCTTGTACCCGGTCACATGGTGACTGTTTATTTCAGGGGAGTGGGATAAGGCCCTGGAAGATTTCACATGTGCGTATTATTAGAAATAAGGCTTTCGTATAACTCCGCTCTGCACTTTGCTGCAAGACCAACGTTACACCTGCGCAGTGGTAGACAGAACTTCAGTTTAGTTTAACTAGGCTGGGTGTTTAGAATGCAGAGGGCTTTCCCCCGCCAGGAATGAGGTAGGTGCCATATGTCCCTTTTAACCCTTTCTGGGTGGGAGAAGACCTCTCGGGAAGGGTTAATATGTCTGGGTGAAGAGATCACTTTCCGTCCCACAGACTCTCTCAACATTGTGGAGCCCGGATGTCACAGCCACTCGCTGACTGCGCCAACCAACACTAGCTCAGCGGAACTCCTGCAGCAGGTGGTGGCCAGAGCAGAGGCCATGTACAAGACCAACGCCTACTTGCACTGGTACTAGCGATATGGCTGCGAGGAGGAGGATTTCCAGCAGGCCTTCGAGACGCTCTGCTCAGTGGCAGATGATTACAGCCGGCTGGGAGAATAACACTGTCTGCTGTGGCATTTCCAGGCTGCTGGCGGTCAGCCTTCCTCCTGAGAGCCTGGAGAACCTCCAGGAAAGATCGTGCCAAGGTCTCTGGGAAAGGGGTGGTTCAGCGTTGAGGGGGATGCTGCTTTAAATCAATACTGTGACACATAAACTAGGTAAATAGAATTGCTTCTCAGCTGCTGGGGTGTGAGTGTGTGCAAAACAGACCTTGGGCTCAACTGTCTCTTGGTCCATGGCCCACGCAGGGGTGATAGGGAGAGCAAGATCCCTTTGTGCCCCCGCACAGGCTACCCAGACCTTGTATAGATTCATAGACTCTAGGACTGGAAGGTACCTCGAGAGGTCATCGAGTCCAGTCCCCTGCCCTCATGGCAGGACCAAATACTGTCTAGACCATCCCTGATAGACGTTTATCTAAGGCCATGGCTACACTAGAGAGTTGCAGCGCTGGTGAGGGGGTTACAGCACTGCAACTTAGGATGTGGCCACACTTGCAAAGCATGGCCAGCGCTGCAACTCCCTGGTTGCAGCGCTGGCTGTACACCCGGTCGAGCCTCAGGTGTAGCGATTCCAGCGCTGCTGATCCAGCGCTGGTCAGCAAGTGTGGACCCCACCAGCGCTTTTATTGACCTCCGGGGTATAAGGAGGTATCCCAGAATTCCTGTCCACAACAAACCGGAAGAAAGGGAGAGCTCGGAGTTCAGCCAAACTGCTTATTTAAAAAACAAACACAGCTCCTGTTTGCTGAGCGAGCGGAGGCAGGCAGGGGAATTACTTTGGAATGTTCACAGCTGTTTGCTTGAAGAGAGAAACAGCACGCTCACACGGTTAGAGGGGGAGGGGGAAGTCCATGTTGAGCAGATGCTTATCTGGTCTGACAGCTATTTAGGAGTGCATAATTTGCATTTAGTGAATGAGAGAGGGGTGGGGGAAGGGGGTCAGAACTTTTAAAATGATTGAAGGTAGGCACTGTGTGTCTTCCAGTCGTTAGAACTTGCAAGGCAGGGAGCTGAGAACAGTGTCAACTCCAAAAATCCATTCTGTCTGTCTCCTCCACGCTCCCTGTCACATTCCACCCCACCCCCCTCTTTTGAAAAGCACGTTGCAGCCACTTGAATGCTGGGATAGCTGCCCACAATGCACCACTCCCAACAGCGCTGCAAATGTGGCCACACTGCAGCGCTGGTAGCTGTCAGTGTGGCCACACTGTAGCGCTGGCCCTACACAGCTGTACGAACCCGCTGTATCTACCAGCGCTGCAGAACTGTAAGTGTAGCCATGGCCTAACCTATTCTTAAATATTTCCAGAGATGGAGATTCCACAACCTCCCTAGGCAATCTATTCCAGTGTTTAACTACCCTGACAGTTAGGAACTTTTTTCTAATGTCCAACCTAAATCTCCCTTGCTGCAGTTTAAGCCCATTGCTTCTTGTTCTATCATTGGAGGCTAAGGTGAACAAGTTTTCTCCCTCCTCCTGATGACACCCTTTTAGATACCTGAAAACTGCTATCATGTCCCCTCTCAGTCTTCTCTTTTCCAAACTACACAAACCCAATTCTTTCAGCCTTCCTTCGCAGGTCATGTTCTCAAGACCTTTAATCATTCTTGTTGCTCTTTTCTGGACCCTCTCCAATTTCTCCACATCTTTCTTGAAATGTGGTGCCCAGAACTGGACACAATACTCCAGTTGAGGCCTAACCAGCGCAGAGTAGAGCGGAAGAATGACTTCTCGTGTCTTGCTCACAACACACCTATTAATGCATCCCAGAATCACGTTTGCTTTTTTTACAACAGCATCACACTGTTGACTCATATTTAGCTTGTGGTCCACTATAACCCCAGATCTCTTTCTGCCGTACTCCTTCCTAGACAGTCTCTCCCCATTCTGTATGTGTGAAACTGATTGTTCCTTCCTAAGTGGAGCATAGAGTATAGAGGAATAAGGGGGTGACCCAACCCCATGCAATGAGTAGATGGGTGGGGAATGGCTCCCACCCGCACAGGGCCAGCCAGCACAGCTGAGCCAGCATCGCAGGAGTAGTAATTTATAGTTGGTTTGGATTAGCAGCAAGTTGGTATGCTCCTGGAGCAAAGGGGAGTCATAGAGGAATCATGCCTTTGCTTCTGGAGGACAGAGGGCATGTGGCAAGGCCACCAAGAAAGCCTATACACATACCACCCGGACATGCCTTGCCTCAGAAGATCTCGCTCACTTTGGGATGATCACATAAGGCTTTTAGAGATCTAGGGTGTGGATCCTTCTCCTTAGTGTTGAGCTAAAGCCAAATCCTGCTTGCCTTCCTAGAGGGGGAGCCACCCTGCATGACAAAGGGGAACAGATTTTGGTCCCTAATCTGGTCCCTGGAAAACTAAAGCTAAAGCTTTTAACAGACAGGGTTACAAAGCAGAGAGATCGAGCAGGTAATTAGAGGGCTGAACAAAACCCAGAGCAGATTTATTCAGGGAGAAGACTACACATGAGTAAAGACCTGACTCATCTCCACTTGTACAACCAGGCAGGAGACGCAGTTACAATGTGGTTGCAATTTGGCCTGTAGACAGGACCTCAGATGTTCCTTAACGAGGCTAAAGCCTTGGACATATTACATAGGCAATGTCTGGGGACAGGCAGGGGCAACCCTCACCCTTCCATTGGGGCATCTGACAGAGCGCCTCCTGCAGGTTTTCCAAGGACTCTGCTATTTGATGTTGTCAAGGCCAAGACGATAACAGGGTTCAAAAAGGAACTAGATCATGGAGGATAGGGTCATCAATTGCTGTTTGCCAGGGATGGTGTCCCTAGTCTCTGTTTGCCAGAAGCTAGGAATGAGTAACAGGGGATGGATCACTTGATGATTCCCTGTTCTGTTCATTCCCTCTGGGGCACCTGGCCCTGGCCACTGTCAGAAGATGGGATACTGGGCTTGATGGACCTTTGGTCTGACCTAGTATGGCCATTCTTATGTATTCAGCACTAAACTGAGAGCAGGCCCTAGAACTAGCTGTACCAAGAAGCAATTGTGCACAAAGTCAAAAGATTGTTTAAAACCCTGGCCCAACATGATATCTGCCTAGTACTAGCTGAAGGTGCCCCAGCAGCACTAGGTTGTTAGATTTTGACTCTTTCTTCTCCCTTAATATTGTGCCCTCAAGATCAAGAGGAAGGGGGTCCTCATAGGACCACCTGTGGCTGCATTCTTCCGTTCTTTCACAAAGCTTCTCCATTGGCTGGATTGAGGGCTTTTAGGGTATACCTACACTGCACACTAAGCCCGGGCTCTGACTCAGGTTTGAGCTCAAGCCCCTCCCCAAATGAGTCTGACTCAGGTCAGCAGGCACTCAGCTCCTAGGACCCTGCTAGCAGAGCCCGAGTCCTGCTGTGACTTGGGTCCCAGCCCTGTTGTTATGCAGCGTGGATGTATCTCAAGCCGCAGACCTGAGTCAGAAGGTCAGCGTAGCACAGTACGGACGTGTTAGCACCGCTGGGAGACCTGGTCCAGTAACCGTAACCCCAGGCTTGCAATGCAGCGGGCTACTCACACATGGGCTTGGAAACACTAGAAGCCCAGTTCCCACAGACCCGGGCTCAGTGTGCAACGTAGACAGATGCTGAGACCCCCTTTGTGTCACTCTGGCCACTTTACCTGGCATCAAGGGGCTGGAGTGGGGGGTAAGATTCTGACAAGCTCCGAATTCTCTGGGTCCTCCAAAGGGGGCCACCCCACCAGGGGCCTGGCCTGGCCACTCCTGGTATTTCTAATGTTAAAATATACGAGAAAGAGAACAACCCTTCAGGCCTTTTCACCTGTCACAAAGAGGCACAAGCTCTGGTTTCTTTCCTCTGCAGCTCACCTGTAACATGCACACTCCTGCCATGCAAAGGCGTTGAATTTTTCAGTCAGGGAAACAAGTTCTCCTAGTTCAATTAACCAACGTGTGTTTTATCTTCCTCTCTGGCCGATGACTCCTCTACCTTAGCTAGCACTAACCTTCATTCTAGTGAACCAAAACAGCTTGTCACTAGCCCAGTTTTATTTGTTGAGAAGTCTCCCATGGAAATCAATGCTTACAGTTTTCTGAGGTCAATTTGTCCATTTCCTTGTATAGAACACAACGCAAATGGCTCTGCCCTGCACCTGCTATATGACATGGAGCGCCGCTGGGGGTTTGTTCTTCACCGTAGCTGTGATGAGTCCAGGTTTCTTGCGCATTTGCTGGAGGGCGGCCATGGCTCTAAAGTACTTGTGCTGATAACAGAAAACAAGATCTAGTTATTAAAATGGTGTCGGTTCTTCAGGCCTATAGTTGAGATGCAGAGATGGTTATGGGAGCCGGCATAAAATTACTTTCACCAGCATCACGCTTATTTGGAAAAGTCGTCCTCATCAGGAACATGGGAACTGCCAGAACCCCTCCTAGTCCATAGCCTATCTCCAACAGAGGCCTATCCCACCTGATTCAGAAGAAGGGGTAAGAAACCAATTGGTGGGCAGTTATGGGATAACCAGTCCCCAGCTGAAGGTTGGGTTTGGGGGTGTTTGGTTTAGAATCCTTACTAAGTAAGCCTGGATGTGGCCACTACTGTAATGTAGTGGCCACCACCCAAGCAGCCCTTGGGGCCAGGGCTGCCTCTGCCATGCTCTGCCCCGTTTCCCCTTCTCCAGGGCTCCTTAAACAAACTCGACACAGCCTCTCGGCCAATCACAGCCTTTCTTGGGGTTTGGTTTCTGTATTAACACAAAGCTGTTAAACGCAACCACAAAAACCCATCTTCCACCCCACCTTAAGCTGGGCATGTCCCCTCCTCCACGAGGTACTGTCCCTTCCTGCTGCCTGAGCAGATGCAGGGCTGGGCCTGTCTTCTTTGCCTTCTCCCAAAGTAAAAACAAAGCTTTCAGCTAGGTTATAGTGCCTGGCCCCAACTCCCTACATGAGACCCTCTCTCCCTGCAACTTCACTCTGCAGTTTCTTTTCTAGCTGTGCCCTCACTGAACTCACTCTGATCCTTTATCGCCCCCTTGCTCTCATCTCCTGCTTTTGGCTAGCGGGAAGCACGTGCTCTGGCACAGGGGAGCTGTACCTGTTTCAGTCACGGGGTGGCCAGCCACCCTGTGACAATCACCCATACAGATACAGTTCTTTTTGAATCCTGCTAAGCTCTTGGCCTCAGTGATACCCTGGGGCAATCAGTTCCACAGGCTAATTGTGCCTCGTGCAATAATTGGTGATATTTTCAAGCACCTAGTATTGTGCGTGTTTGCTACAATATTAAGCAGGTGGATCTGCTCGCAGAGCCCAGGTTCTCTGCTCCCACTGCCTTAGCTGCCTTGGTGAGAACATCAGCCCGAAGTCAGCCTGCTCTGTGACTGACTGTAGGATATGCCCCACCTGATTATGCCAGGCACCATGTTTTCACCATGTTTCCTAGTTGCTCCCCAGCACAGAGCTGAATATGTAGAATTTCCCCATTGAGCCAGAGAACAGCTACATCCCAAGTCCCTTCCCGGGCTTTGTTAAAAGTCACAGCAAGAATCATCGTCCACAGTAACATGTCAAGGGCATCCTACTGCCAGGTGCTCCCATCCCCTGCCAGGCATGGAAGGGGAAGTCCCGAGCGTCTCATTATTATGAGACTGCCTCATAGCAGAGCCAGAGCACTAGAGACCAAGCCACAGTGGCCGAATCCTCAGCTGCGGTAAATAAGTGTAGCGCCACTGTCGTCACAGCCATTTACACTGGCTGAGGCTCTGGCCCTTAGAGTCATCAGCGGAGGTGACGGGCAGAAATTCAGAGTTCAGCCTGGAGTGTATGACCACCAAGCGCCAGCACCCGAGGTGGGAGAGGGAGCGGTGAACGGGCTGCAAACAGCTCCTTGTGCTGGATAACTGAACCGGGGCCGTTTCAGAGGGTATTGCCAATGCCCCATCCTGCACACAGGGGGCGTTTACTCCCAACAGAAAATCCTGGGACAGGTTTGCACTACTAGCCCGGCACCGACTCACGCTACCTTCTGATCAGTCTTCATTTTGGCATTGTAGAAAGAGGTGGAATCTGGACAGGCTGGCAGCACTTCCCCCTGCAGCCGGTCAAACCGCTCCTGCTCATCTTCATCCTGGGAGGAAGAGAAGGCGAGATCCCAGCTGTCACAGGGTGACTGGCCCTTTGGAGGGGGATTAGGGCCAGCCCCACCTGTGCAGCAGCTAACTGCATCCGGGCCTGAGGGGGTGGGACTAAGGGGTCAGGTGTTAGCAGGGTGAACACCTGGGCCCCAGAACTAAAAGGCCCAAGGAAACGCAGTCAGAGACCCAGTGATCGGAACCCCAGGGAAGCCCTGAGATCGGGGTTGGGAGAATCAGGGATGTCCCGGGGAGGGGAAACCTGCTAAGACGCAGGGCCTCTGGGGAGAATGCCCTGGGAGGCCGTGCTCCGCCTCGGGAGCAGAGAAGGAACGCTGCAGGGCCTGCGAGGAGGGGAAATGCAACATAACCTAAGAGGGGCAGAAGAATCATTGTTTGGACATTTAATTTGATTCTTTGGTTAGACTTTTGTTACCCTGGAATGGGATTGAGCTTTACCTGTGAACTGTCCAGAGGGCTGAACAGATAACTGCAGAAACAGATCAGCTGACAAAGGGGGGGAGGGGGGCGACAGAGTGGGAAAAGTCCCTGCAGTGCTGTGTCCTGACCTGAGGGGACGCTCTGCTGGTGAATGCGCCCCATAATGCCAACCCTATATGAACAATGAGGGATTACACAGGAGGCTGCAGAGATATCTGCGACTGCAAATGGAAGAGCTGATTCTCTCATCAATGAAGGGCAATCTAGGCTCTTCACATGAATGGAAGTTAGTCTCCTGTGATGCTGCACTCGGACAGTATGATCTTGGGGGCCACATAAGAGGCTAGAAAGACATGGACTGGAGATGAAAGCCCTTCCCCTTTCAGTGCCTGGGATATACAAGGAACCCTGAGCAGTCTCTGACAGGCGGTTCTGTCATTTCTCTATTGGCCAGCCACACCAGCAGGTGTAGGCAAGGAGCAACTCTTCTCACAGTTGCGCTCTATTGCTAGCTACATCCAGGACACCCTGTTCTCCGCTGCAGGCCAGAAGAACGGCGTGGGGCGTCTTGGAGCAGAAAAAGGACTAATCTGCAGAGTCTAAAGTCTAATGCCACACGTGCCTGGTGGGCTTTGACTCAACTGGAGCTGCTGGACAGACACCCACCGCTGCGTTTATCCGAACAGCCCTCTCCTTTAATGCCCACCTTTGAAACTCGCCTTGTCCAGCACGCCAGCACGCAGGGCATGAGGACACTGAAGAGAAATGTGCGTTCGAAGGATACCCAAATCTGACAATGATTGGGAGTGCATTGGGGTCAGGTCTCACGTGATCACTCAGGAATATATTTTGTCTTTTCATGAACGGCTTGGAGAACGTGAGTAAAGTTCATGAACAATATAAAAATGGGAAGGGTCAGAAATTGGGTGGAGAATGGGCTTAAATCTACAGTATGAATGTCAGAGGGTGACTGGCCCTTTAAAAGGGAGTGGGAGAGGCCAGTGCACCTGTGACTGATTACCAGCTGCCCAACTGGGCTAAATGGAAAGCACCTCGGCCTTATCAAGAGGGACACAGCAGCAGGGGTGAGGGGCTGCTTGCTGAAACCTCCAGCAGAAGGGTAAGGAGAGTGTTTGGGCCTGGTAAAAGGCACCTGGAGTCCTGGGCTCCAGCTGGGAAAGGGAAAAGGAAAAGGTGGCAGAACCTATAATATTAAAAGATAGTTTGACTCCTGAGCTAGGGGTGAAGCTGGTCTCTAGGGAGCAAGCCCTGAGAATGGGTGAATGGGGAGAATTGTAAGGAGGAGAGACTGCTGTTGTCCGTGGATGCTGGCTTTTAGAACAAGGTAAATCCTCCTGTTTGGGGGAGGGATAAGGTGACACTGTACCAATAAAGAAACTTGGATTGGGCATAAATGCTGATAATCCTGATGTAATCCAAATTTGGAAACCCTAATTTGTGGGGAAACACAGGCACATAGGGTGCTGCAGAAGCATGCTTGCCCAGAAGGGGGTGCTCCAGGGCACTGGAGCAATGGCATGGAATCATTAAATTAAAATTCAATACAGACAAATGCAAAATGTTTCAAAGTAGGACGACACGATCAAATACACCACTATAAACCAAAGGGCCCAGGCCTGGGTGGTGCTCCCACAGAGCCAGAGCTGGGGCTTGCTGAATAGAAAAGAATAACGCAATGCAAAGCAACTGCTGCACTGGGTTGCATTAACAGGGACAACCTTGTGATGTAAACCTGTAGTATCAAAAGTCAGAGGGAGCTGCGAGGCACATTTTCCGCACCTTTTGGGCCCGACTCGTAAGGAGGACAAGTAGTCCAGGGTTGGAAACCACTCAGGAAGCCTGTGTGGGGAAAGGTTGTGATTCAAAGTTGGGAGCCCAGAGCTAGAAAACACACTCTAAGGAGGTGTTTGGTGGACTGGACCTTCTGAGATGGTAAACAGCACAGGAGAAGCCAGGACATCTGAACTGCCGAGTCTAGGCTGCATGACCTTAGCTGGTTTTCTCCTTTAAGAGGTGTTGGGAAAAAAGCCCAGAGACTGTCTTCCTGGTGAACCAAGACTAGGTGAGGTGAGGTTGGTCCAACTTCTGAATAGTCCTAGAACTAGACAGGGTTACGTTACTTCTAATAGAAGTTACTTTTGATGTGTCTTCTCGTCTATGTGAACAGTGAAATCTAGTCCCATTGGCATCATGGGAGTTTTGCCATTGACTTCAATAGGTGCATTCACTCTGAGTGTTTATCCCCTTTGGGCTGTTCTGGACAGAGTTAACTCCTTTTTTTTTTTTTTTTAAATCTACCATGATCCTTGTATAAGTATTTGTCTGTAGTTCAACGATAACTTTAAGAACAAACCTGCTTCATTTGCCCTCACTTAATACCTGCTCTTTATACTCTGGAGATGGAGTAATTCAATAGGGAGGGAAGGCACTTACCATGATTGCCCTTGAAAAACCCTCTAATGTGTCTTTCTAGAGCAGTTTGGGAGGTAATGCTTAACTCTGAGCTTTATATTCCAAATAAGGGAACATTTGGTGGTAAAATCATTCCTTTTCAATTTTTCTTCTAAAAAAATAAACCTGCCAGATCCCCTTGCTATGGTCAGGATCTGCAGGATTAAGCAGGGATAATGCAAATATGTAATACAAACTAACTCCACCCTTCTCAATACTATTTGGGTCTCAGCTGTCATGGTATACCCCAGAGGTAGCTGCATTTCAGTGGTTCCGTATGGCTATAGAATGAGAAGTGTTTTGAGCTTCTCTGGGATTGGTGGCCCCAGGTCAATGTCAAACAGCATTATAGTTTTGAATCTCACATTTAAAAAAAGAAGAAGCATGGAGAGTGTGTTCAGAGGAGAGCAATATTAATGAGAAAAGGGTTGGAGAATGAGAACTGTTAGGAGAACTGCCCATATTCAGGCAGGAGAAAAGTTCAGGGATTGCATCTCTCTGCAGCAGTCTGGCTAAGTGGCAGTGGCCAATAGGTGGAGACATGACAATTCAAGAACTAGGGGTCACCAAATGAAATTAATAGGCAGCAAGTTTAAAACATATAAAAGGGAATATTTCTTCATGCAGCACCGTCAACCTGCGGAACTCTTTGCCAGAGGATGTTGTGAAGGCCAAGGCACTAACAGGGTTCAAAAAAGAACTGGATAAGTTCATGGAAGATAGGTCCATCAATGGCTATTAGCCAGGATGGGCAGGGATGGTGTCCTGAGCGTCTGTTTGGCAGAAGCTGGGAATGGGCGACAGGGGATGGATCATGTGATGATTCCCTGTTCTGTTCATTCCCTCTGGGGCACCTGGCATTGGCCACAGTCAGAAGACAGGATACTGGGCTAGATGGACCTTTGGTCTGACCCGGTATGGCTGTTCTTATGTTCTTAATTTAGTTAATGATAGAGACTAGAACCAACCCTCAGTCACTCCCTGTGCCTTCTTGACCACGTGCCTGGTTGTTGACATCAAGTGGATGGTCATGCCCTTGGATCAATAGATGGTTTGTTCATGTGACCATGAATAAAAGAAAACAATACCATAAAAACAAGACACGTGCCAGGAGCTGCCGTCTGCTTCTCCTGGCTGACGTTCCAGTGCTACACCTCACTGACCCCCAAAAGGGCCAGAGCTGCAAACCTCCCTCCTCCCCCAAGCACTGGTCATGCCTGTGACGACAGATGACACACCGCTGTCAAGCAGGGAGGAAAGCAGGACTCCCCAACACAGCTCACCAGACACAGGACTCTGTTCATGGGAATCATTCCAGGTCTGATGTTGCCTCCAGGCTTTATCGCTTCCTGCACATCCTCAGGGATAAGGAAGGACTCATTGTACCAGATTTCAAATTCTGTAAGACAAGGGGGGTGGGGGGGTGACAATAACCAGGGCTGTGGTAACAAAGGGGGTCAGGTTTGCATTTTTCCTGGCGTGCTGCACAATGACTAGACATGCACCTCCACAGCAATCTAAATCTGTACCATAGTTGGTGACCCGAGTGGCGCAATCAGTTGAAATATTCTGTTTAGGGGCTGGTCATACTCCTCCACCTTTAAATAGGAAGCAGGCACTAAACAGTCTCTGCCCCCTGCAAGAGCCATAGGGAACGTGCGGATCAGAACAATCTGAGTGGCCTCTAGAGGTTGCTCTTCCTATACTGCTAAAGATGAAAACAGTTTTCAGTCTGACATTTGGAAACTTGGAAGAAGCAATTTTAAGCAGTCAGCACATTTTTGGTCAGACTTCGCCTCCAGTGCTAAACGAGCATCATAGCCCCTTGCCATCCCATAATAGTAACTGAGAATGCACAAGAGGCAGAGCAGCGTTGCTGGAACCTGTGTTCTTATTACTAATATAATATGCATTTTCCTGGCACACGTCTCTAAAGCCTCGTTCCTCTGGCATGCTCTGCTTTAGGGCCTAATCCGAGGGAATTAAGCCCTGAGAAGCACAGTAATCCCCCAGGAATGTCCTGCGTTTGTTTTATGTCCTGGAAAGCATGGAAGAATGAAGAAAGCCAAACATGGAGCCCTGCTTTTCCTGGGCACTACTGACATGTCTATAACACCACCGACTTTATACCCGGGTCCAAACAAGTCACCTCTGCATTCCATGAAAACACCAAGTGTGTTCGTACGAATGGTCACACCATTGTTTGCACATCAGCTGCTCCAAATATGGGCCAAATCCTGATCCCGCTTGAGCCAATGGTTAGGAATTGGTCCCATGTGCACGTACCTGAATAACACAAGGCATTTGTTTCCGTGTGGGCTGCTCCTGAGAGATGCAAGCTTGTGCCCTGGCATGTTTGTAGAAAACGGAGCAGCTTCCAAATGCTGAGGACTTTGATATGGATACATCTAATGTCATCAGAAATACTGGGTCAAATCCAGGACCCAAGTATAGAACCAGGCCCAAACTGGGTGCCTGGGATGGGGTGCTGCATATCTGCCCAAGTTAACTCATACCAGAAACAAGTGTTATCCGAATGGGGAGGGACCCATGCTAAAATGTATGGCCCAAAGCCCGCAGACACAGGGCCCCATCCTGCAACACTGGGACTTGAGGCGCACTGAGCTCTTACGGGCTTCGGAAAGGTGCAAAAACTGGAGCACCTCGTTCAAGCCTTGGCCCAGTGATGTGCTGCACCACAAGTCTCTGTGTCAAACAAAATGAGGGGTGAAATCCTGGTCTCGCTGAATTCAATTATTACTAGTGGCATCTTGGCATCTGATCCAGAAGTAACTGTGTTAACATGGGAGGACAGAATCAGTAGGAGCTACGTGCCTCCTTAGAAATTGGGTAACACTTATAGAATATGAGCTGCAATGGTGATTAACAAAATCACATTACAGGGTCACTGGGACTCAAGAGTCCCTGGGACTCAAGGGTCCGTGAATTTTAGAGGCTTCCAATTCTGCAGGGACAAATTATTTCATTTAAAAATATGCCCACCTGTTCTGTGAGCACAGTGCAGGGCTTAGAGATCTGAGTGTGATCGAACGCACCAGCAAAAGTGCGTGCCATTTCCAAACCTCTGGCCAGCAACATGAGTACCTGAGATTAGTCTGTTGCGGCACTGATCCACCAGATGCTGACAGTATTGGACTTCTGCTTTCAGGTCCCGCAGTTCATCGAAATCAGACCTGTACTGTTTCTTCAGATCCTTAAGTTTCATGACCAGTAAAAATTCCTCCTCGTCAATTATGATCTGTCCTTCCTCATTCACATACTCCCCTGCAAGGTGAGAAGGACATGACAGGTTCTCACGAGTGGAAGGAGAGTGCCAAAGAACAGGGATCATACATGGAGGTTGACCACACAACTGACATTTCCTTAGATACACTGTTCTACTCCCAGTGGCATGGGGATGGAGTGGTTACTGAACTAGCTGAGATCACAGTTCCTCTTCCAACCCTAATCTTCTATGATACCTCCCTAATCCAAGAGGTACATGACTAAGAGTGGGCCGATTGGGTTGCCTTGATAACTCTTGCAAGACAGACTGTGTGAAGGTATCACTTAGGGATTGCACTCATTGTTCCTATTGCAGAACTCTCACTGATGTCACTGAGAGCAGGACTGGCCTGTTAAGGCAAGACATGGGAGATAAACTAGTCACCCCCCAGAGACCGTTAGCATCCAGCTACCTCCCACATTGAAAACCTCTCCTTGCTCATAGTTCCATGGAATCCTAGAAATGTCAGGTTGGAAGGGACCTCGAGAGGTCATCAAGTCCAGTCCGCTGAGCTGAGACACGACCAAATAAATCGAAATCATCTCTGACAGGCGGTTGTCCAACCAGTTCTTAAAAACCACCAATGATGGGGATTCCACAACCTCCCTTAGAAGCTTAGCCCAGAATTTAACTATCTTTATTGTTAGAATTTTTTTCCTAATATCTAACCTAAATCTCCCTTGCTGCAGATTAAACCCATTGCTTCTTGTCCTGCCTTCAGTGGCCATGGAGAACAACTGATCACCACACTCTTTATAACAGCCCTTAATATAGTTGAAGACAGTTATCAGGTCCCCCCTCAAACTAAACATGCCCAGTTTTTTTTAACCTTTCCTCATAGGTTGGATTTTTTTAAACCTTTTACCATTTTTGTGGCTCTCCTATGGACTCTTTCCAATTTGTCCACATCTTTCCAAAAGTGTGGTACCCACAATTGGACACAGTACTCCAGCTGAGGCCTCACCAATGCTGAGTAGAGCAGGACAATTACCTCCCGTGTCTTACATACGACACTCCTGTTAATACACCCCAGAATGAGATCAGCCTTTTTCACAACTGCATCACATTGTTGATTCATGTTCAATTTGTGACCCACTATAACCCCCAGATCCTTTTCTGCAGTACTATTGCCCAGCCAGTTAGTCCCCATTTTGGCTGTCAATTTGATTTTTTTCTTCTTAAATACAATTATCTTTACTGAATTTCATCTTGTTGATTTCAGATTAATTCTCTGATTTGTCAAGGCTGTTTTGAATTCTAAGCCTGTCTTCCAAAGTGCTGCAACCCCTCCCAGTTTAGTGTCATCTGCAAATTTTTATAAGTATACTCTCCACTCCATTATCCAAGTCATTCATGAAAATATTGAATAGTACCAGACTCAGGACTGACCACTGCGGGACCCCACTAGAGATGCCTTCCCAGTCTGACAGCAAACCACTGATAACTACTCTTTGCTTAGGATCTTTCAACCAGTTGTGCACCCACCTTTCAGTAATTTCATCTAGACCACATTTCCCTAATTTGCTTTTGAGACTGTCATGTGGGACTCTGTCAAAAGTCTTACTAAAATCAAAATACACATCGTATCTACTGCTTTCCCCCCAGCCACTAGATCAGTAATCCTGTCAACGAAGGAAATTAGATTGGCTTGGCATGATTTGTTCTTGACAAATCCATGCTGGCTAATCTTATAACTCTATCATCTATGTAGGTGCTTACAAACTGATTGTTTAATTTATTCCAGTATCTTTCCAGGTATCAAAGTTAGGCTGACTGTTCCATAATTGTCTGGGTCCAATTTGTTCCCCTTTTTAAAGATAGATACAGTAAAAACTTTGTTATCTGGCATGTTGGGGAAATGGGGGGTGCCGGTTAATCAAAAATTTTGGTTATACTTACCAATGGAACCAATTTTCAAAGAATTAGAACACGATAACATGAATAAAGTACAAAATAATTTACAGGTACTCACCAATCCAGTAGTCGTACTGCACTGCAGAGTGGTTGGTTTCTCAAAGCACTTAGGTGTATACAGGTAAAGTTTTCTCTACGGCAGGTTATTTTATGACACTACATATCACTATGGGCAGCGCATGGTGTACACCCAGATGACTAAAAATACAGTTAATACTAAAACTATACTGAACATACTTTAATCTTTCTTTGATGATTCAGAAGGCACTTCAGGATCTTGCAGTGCCTCAGGGTCATCATTATCAACAGCAATTATTGTAGATGTAGACGGTACAGGAGATAGGGTCATTACAGAGTCAGCCCAATGACACCCCCTGGAAGCTGCTTTTTTGAATAAATCCTTGATATCAGCTTGCTTGCTTGTCTTCTTCCTCTTTTACAGAAAAGTAGAGTGCAGAAAATAACCTCCTGGGCAGTATACCAGTCCCAGTTACTAGACCAAAGATTTGTACTGGGACATATCAGAAATGCTGGTTAATACAGCTTGACAAAGTGCCGGATAACACAGCTTTTACTGTACTATGTTTGCCCTTCTCCAGTCCTCTGGGACCTCACCTGTCCCCCAGGGGTTCCCAAAGATAATCACTGACTGTTCAGACTGCTTCAGCTACTTCCTTAAGTACCCTAGGATGAATTTCATCAGGCCCTGCTGACCTGAACACATCTAACTGATCTAACTATTCTTTAAACTTTTCTTTTCCTAGTTTGGCTTGTGTTCCTTCCCCCTTGTTTATATTGTGTTGAGTATCTGGTCCCATTAACCTTTTTAGTAAAAACAAGCAAAACAGACATTAAACACCTCAGGTTTCTTGATGTCATCTGAGGAAGTGGGTATTCACCCACGAAAGCTCATGCTCCAAAACGTCTGTTAGTCTATAAGGTGCCACAGGATTCTTTGCTGCTTTGATGTCATCAGTTATTTGTATTCCTTCCCTGCTAGGTAGTGGACCTGCACTTTCCTTCCTCTTTCTCTTCCTCCTAATGTATTTAAATAACTTATTTTCTTTTACGTTCCTTGCTAAGTGTAACTCATTTGTAACTTAGCCTTTCTGATTTCCCCTCTACATGCTTGTGCTATTCTTCTGTGCTCCTCCTTACCAATTTGTCCATGTTTCCACTTTTTGTGAGATTCCTTTTTGATTGTCAGGTCATTAAAGAGCTCCTGATGGAGCCATATTGGCCTTTTACTACTCTTCCTGTCTTGCCTTTGCATCTGGAGAGTTTGCAGTTGTCTCTCTAATGTTTGCCTCTGATTATGTTACTTTAGTGATTTCCAGCTTCCAGAATAAACCCACCAGTTTGTAGATATGAAATACAAGAGTAAAGACCCAAGTCACTAAACTAAGGGACTGATCTTAGGAGGTTCTAAACACCCTCACTTCATTCTGACTTCAACAGGAGCAGAGTTTGCTCATTAGCTAGCCAAGAGAGCTAAGCACTTTGCAGAACTGGACCCTACATGAAGATGCTCCTGGTAAAAAAGTTGCTATAATGATTGGGCAAAAATCAGTGGTCTCATTGCTGGTGGAATCCCGTGTCCAGTTCTGGTGTCCACAATTCAAGAAGGACGTTGATAAATTCAGGGGGTTCAGAGAAGAGCCATGAGAATGATTAAAGGATTAGAAAACATGCCTGATAGTGATAGACTCAAGGAGTTCAATCTAGTTAGCTTAACAAAGAGAAGGTTAAGGGTTGACTTGATTAGTCTGTCAGTAGCTACATGGGAAACAAATACTTAATAATGAGCTCTTCAATCTAGCAGAGAGAGGTATAATGATCCAATGGCTGGAAGCTGAAGCTAGACAAACTGAGACTGGAAATAAGGTGTATATTTTTAATGACGAGAGTCATTAACTGTTGGAACAATTTACCAAGGGTCATAGTGGATTCTCCATCGCTGACAATTTTTAAATCAAAATTGGATGTTTTTCTAAAAGCTCTGCTCCAGGAATTGTTTTGGGGACGTTCTCTGGCCTGTATTATACAGGAGGTCAGACTAGATGATCACAGTGGTCTCTGCTGGACTTAGAATCTCTGACTCTAGGAACCTGCATGACAGTGTGCAGGTGTAGCAGTACACATACGAGCAAGAAGCTGCAGGATCAGGGCCTGAAAGAATTGACGACTCTTAGAATTTGGTGCCGTTTCGAGTCTTCTTTCCATTTGTTTTGTTTTAGAGCGTTTAACGCCTGAGGCATTCTCACGCAAACGGGGAGCGTGGTGTTTCATATGTCAGGGACTGAGCCAGACCCATCAAATCAAATAGAATGATGTCTACCCTGCATCTAATAGGTTTTACAGTGAATTGGCCTAATTCTCCATTTCATTACACCGATTTTATGCCAGCATAACTCCGCTGAAGTCCATGTGGAGAATTAGACCTTATATCTTTGTATTCAGTCTGGCTGAAACTCACTTCGGCTGCAGAAAGCCTGAGTGACTGGGCTCCGTGTGGTTGAAGTGCAAGGAGATGAGGCAGTGGATTTGGCTGCTGAACCCAAGGCCAGGATGCAGAGGTACAGCACAGACCCCTCTGGCTGCCACTCCAGCCTGTGGCACAGCAGTGGTGTCCTGTAACGTGTTCCAACAGTTACAGCTCAGAGAAATGAAACAAGCTCTCCCTTCTCAGATCTGTGTTGTCCGATCCATTCTGTATGCCACTTACCCTGCTCCTCCCTCTCCTTCTTCTGGGCCCCGAGGGCCTCTTTGGTGATGTCCATCTCCTGTTTTATTAGATTCAGTCTGCGGGTGATCTCGCTCGCTTTCTTCTTCCTGTCGCTGAGGATGGCTTTGTTCTCCTTAAAGATCCGGTTGATCTCACTCCCTCGCTCGTTTTTAAACTCCTCAAATGCCACCAGCTTAGAGGGAGGGGAACTGCACCAAGGTTCAAAGAAGGAGAAAATACAGGAAGGGTCAGTTGCTCCAGCTTCAGGGTTACTTATTGCACCTGAGTGGACTGATAATCAGTGTCTGCAAATTACACCTCAGGGGCACTTTCAGAACCTATTGAACTTGCAGCCTCACGGTGCGCTCACTGTGCTAACCTTCAGGCCTCCTTCTCTCCCGGGATGGCTTGGCCTATACAAGCAATTTATGCTGGTATGACTCCATCGCTCTTCCACACCCTTGAGCGCCGCAGTTACACCTACCTAACTCCCAGTGGAGATGGTGTTATGTCAGTGGGATGGCCTCTCCTGTCGAATAGCTACCACCTCTTGCAAAGGTGGCATACCTTCGCTGACGGCAGAAGCCCTCCCATTGGCACACACAGCGTCTTCACTGACACACTGCAGCAGTGCAGCTGCAAAGGCGTAGCCTTTTAAGTGTAGACAAGCCCGACCACACCAAGAAGGGTTACTTATGCAGAAGCAAAGTTCCCTAGCAGCTGTCTCAGTTGAATCATCCCAGAATGTTGGATCTTATGGATCCAAACTTCTGAGTCTTATTGCCTCTGAGGCCAGTCTGGGAACCCAGGGGAGGAGAACCAGAAAGTGGTCAGCAAAGATCTAAGATTGTGCTGGTATTTTTTATGGATCTACATCTTCGGTTAACCTCCCACCGTCTCCGCTAGGGAGCCACGCCCTTGGGCTAACCTCCCACGGTCTCCTCTAGGGAGCCATGCCCTTGGGCGAACCTACAAGAGGGGTGAGGAGTGTGAATCCATGGAAATAATGGTTCACCTTCAGAGAACTCTTCTGACAGGGGCAAGTTATTTATCTCTTACCTTAAAGGAGCCTACCCTGTATTGATCCCCTAGAAATTGCGACACAGCTAGACAGATGCCTTCATATCCCCATCATGAGAATGGTGATAATACAGCCTTACCTCACAAGGGGGATGTGAGGCTTAATTAGTTAATGTGTGTTAAGCGTTTGTGAATCTAAAGCCCCAAAGCAGCATCAGCTCTGTTACTGAGCAATGGTCACATTTTAGTAGTTCAGAACAAAATGTTAGGGCTGCTACCGCTTACTGAAAAACATGTCCAAGGGGACTGCTTCCTTTGCTGGCAGCAGGGACGTGTTTTCAACAGCAGAGAGCAGAAACAGGGTGGATGCTGGGTGCAATGGCTGGAATTTACCCTGCAGCTCACTTTGAAGCTAGTGGGAGCTGGATCCAAAGCGGGGATGGAATGTCAATTCCCAGGTGGCAAGTGACAGGAATGCCAAATCCAAGAGAACCAAAACCAGGAGACACACCACAATGATGTATTACTGCACTGAAATGCACACACAAGCCACTCCCCATGTATGTGCATGGTGCCCCATTACAGCACCACTGCAAACAGCAAGGTGTGAGAGCAGGAAACCTAGGCCAAAATACCATGGAGTGAGGACAGCTAACACCCGCATCCCTTTTGCTAAACGGAACTATTTCCTCAGCCTTGGCCCTGTCCCCCTGTCCCCATCACAGACCAAGCCTCCTCAGACCCAGCTCAGCGACTGGGCACTCTGTCTGGCTTTGCAGCCTGGATGACCCCACCTGTTTAGCTTTGCAAATGGAAAGTGCCTCATTAAGGAGAAAGGTTACCTCGGTCGGTGGGACTCCTCCTTGGGCACTGACTCTGAGCGATGTGTTTCAATACTAGCTGCATCCTGCTCCCGTAGTAGTCCCTCCTTCACATCCAAATCCTTTGTGGAACTTACCAGCTGACTCCTTGATGGGGAAACAGAATCCAGATCTTTCCCCAAAACAGGGCTTCCTAATCCTTCCTTCCTGGTAGTGGGGCTAAGAGGAAAGAGATGGTTAATTTCCGGCATATGACAAAATACTGATAGTAAAACTACACTGCAGAAACCAGTTCTGATTCAAGAACTGGAGGTCTGAGCCTTCTCCTCTGAAGTTAACAGTGAAAGTTCTGCCAACTTCAGTGGGCCAGGAGCCATTGTCTCTATTGTCACAGCTCCCTACTTGCAAACCTAGAGGGACCTCTCTGAATATAAAATCTGTAGGAATAGCAGCACACGCAGGATCAACTTCTTGTGAAGGTTCTCAAGAAGTCCATTCGCATGCACAGGTTACACGGGCCTGGCTAGGGCACATTAAGAGACTGAATATACAAGTGTCTGCTTGGAGCAAGCAGCAGGCACTGGACACCCATCTACCCTCAAGGGAGCCCCGTAGCAGAGTCCAGAAGACCTGGCTTAGCCCCCAGTCCAGTTTAAGGAAGAGGAGTGAAGAGTCTCCTTAAACTGGCCTCCGTGAGTTTGTTCAGCAAGGGACACCCAGTGTGAGATGAAAGAGATGACAATGGACGCTGCATGTTAGTGCGGGGAAGCACTCTAGCATCAACCAGGGCAGCACACCCCAGCACCCCTCCTGGACCCAAAAACGTGCAGGGGAGATGCTCCCCACTCAGGGGTACTAGGACTGAGGTGGTGCCTCCTTCCCCCATGTGGTCTTGGGGAACAACTGCAAGGAGAAACCAGCCCGAGACTCCAGCCAGCAGGAGCAGAAGCAGCCAGAACAGGGGCCTCTGGACATTCAGAGAACGTTTTACTGTTCTGACTGGACCTTCTCTGCCCTGTGCTGATGGGCTGTTTGCACCAACCCTCCCTCTAGTCTCTTTAGCTCAGGTTCACTCCACATCTGCTCCTCTTACTCTCTGCTTCCCCTCCCTTGTCCCTCTCACCCCCTTCCCTTCCCATTTTGCTGATCACCTTCTAACTAAACCCACCCAACAACAAAACCATGCCACTAACATGCCATGTGCTGCCATCACATTGGTCACTCTGCTGGTGTGTTCTATCCCTTCCCCATTCTGTGCCTGCCTGGGGGAGGGACTATCTACTACTCTGAGTCTGTACAGCACCTAGCACAGTGGGGCCCCATTCTTGGTTTGTCCTTCGGTGCCACTTGTAATAAACATGAGAAGTCGTTTGCAGTAAATCCTGCAAATACCAGACTTTCACAAAACCAAACGGATTTGAGTCTGACACTGACTGTGCAAAGATGCATTCTGAGGGGCAGGTTTGGTCTTTGTCATGGGCGGTATGTAATGGAGGCCCAAATCTCATGCTACCAGTGGGGCAGCAGTGGATTTGAGGCCCCCAGAAAAATCTCCTGCCACAGCCACAGGGCAAGAGGCGCTCTCACTCCCTGTTGTGGCCCTGGGGCCGTGGCAGGGGCACAGAGCTTTTCTGGTCTTCAGGCAGCTTGAGGGAAGGAGCGAGTGGGGGCAGGGCCTGGGGGGAAGAGGCGGAGTGAGGGTGGAATGGGGGCAGGGCCTGGGGGGAAGGGGGTCAGATTATGGTGGGGCCCTGGGCAGAAGAGGTAGAATGGGGAAGAGGCTCAGGGCCTGGAACTCCGGCCAGGGTGGAGCTCTCAGCCCCCT
The DNA here is from genome assembly GCF_025201925.1 of Gopherus flavomarginatus. NCBI lineage: Eukaryota > Metazoa > Chordata > Testudines > Testudinidae > Gopherus > Gopherus flavomarginatus. The sequence continues at coordinate 5,165,042 of NC_066618.1, read as the reverse complement.
TCGCACTCACCCTAGCCATGGCCATTGTGGGGAGGGGCTGAGAGCAGCAAGTGGGGACGCAGCCTTGGCCAGAAGGGGTGGGGCAGGGTCTAGCCTCCCCTAGGGGAAGCTTCACCCACTGCCCATCGTCTTTGTGATCAGGCCACAACCATGTATCAACACCAATCCTAGTAGGCCAGGACCTCCCCATTGAAACAAACACAGAATATCACGAAGGCTATTGGGGCTGTTTCTCCACAGCCTTCTCCCTTGGGCAGCTACTCACCCCTGTAGGTGCAAAGCAGCCCATAAATCCCTTGTTATGTCACTGCCATAGGGAAGATTTTCATGAATGGAGAAAGACACCTGACTAAAGGAGAGGGAACAGCTGTTTTATATGTCAACTCACCTAAGCTGCTCTTTGGCTTTCCTGGCTTTAACTTTCTTCCCGCCGGGTTTGGATAAAGGAACAACTCCAATCCCAAAGCCCTGTCCATCCACTTCCCCCACTAGATGGCCCTCTGCATCAACCAGGCCTGCCTGAAAACAGAGGAGGCTGAAGATGTGAATACAGAAGTATTAGCCCTGCCGATGTCCAGCTTGTGAGAACTAAATACTCTGCTCAGAGGGGTAAGTCTGTCTAATTCCTTAATCTAAGTCCAGATTCACCTCATGGCATTTTGGCGGAAAAAATCATCTTAAAGGTGAACTGAGAAGCAAAAAAGCCCTTGGAATTATTTTCAGATTCATGTGCTGAGTGTTCCCACTAACTAGGTTTGGAGAAAGTACGGACTTACGTCACAGAAATAGGTTTAAACTAACGTTTAAAATTTTGTCCTCACGCCTTTATTAAATCCTACTGTATTTTCTGTTTCTTTGATGGTATCCTAGAATGCTTCATTCTGACACCTCACAAATACCAGAAATCTCACTGTAATCATGGTATCACTAATAATATCAGAGAATGACACACTCTGGGTTATCTTCATTCAACGAAGGAGGAGTTTGCAAGAGGATTTCATAAGTAAAATCTGATTTCTGTCAGTGACTCAACAGCATGGCTAAATGGCCCGTTCAGCACCGAAATCTGCTTAACTGGTGCAGCTCTACTGACTTGTAGCAGCTCTGTTCTTCTGTCATCCCCATCACCATGGTAGCTCAGGGCCTTGGATTTAAATGGTTCCTCTCAAGTAGCGTAGGAAGAATTTGAGGCAGAAGGTCAAGTCCCAGAGCCCTACCTTCTGAGCAGCAGTAATGGCTGCAAAGTCACTTTTGTCTATCAGGGTGTATTTGTTTCGTAGTCTGGCTTCCACTTCCTGTTCCTGTTGGCTGGGGAGAGATAACCACCCTTTTCATTGTGCTCAAGAGAAAATTTCATACAGCCCCAAACTTGTAAATGTGTCTTACTTCAAAAGAAAGCAGTGTCTAATATCACCCCTATGTCTACCTCTGCACTCCTTTCCTCCTACTCCCCTTCCTGCTTCCTGCATTCTTCCTAAGCCGCTCTCCTTCATGCACCTGTTCGGACCTCCTATTTTCTTCTTCCCACCCTTTTCCCACGCTGTCCCTTAGGCCTGGAAATCTCCTCTATTAAGACACGCATACATTTCACTAGCTTTTGAAATACTTTAGGGAGCCTTTTTTATGGCCCAAATAACACGACTCCACAGTAGTTTATCCCTGGAGGGTGGAACCACCATAAGACCTGATCTTCATGCTTTATTTTAGCCCCATAAAAGGATTCCCTGAGGCACAAAATCCATGCAAAACACCAACACATGGATCTGGACCAGTCTGGATTCCTGTGGAACAGGAATGCTCACCCGGTGACATACCACAGACTTGCCACTTCCCTCCTCAAAGCCCAAATCTTCCTGCAGTGACATCATGTTACTTTTGTAACTGTAGCATCTGACCCCTCCTGATCAGACACCAGAGCACACTTAACCAACTCATGGAGCCCATCATCCAAAGACCAGCCTCATGATCTATAGGTGCCACTGGGTTAGCCAGCAGCAGCTTCCCCCTGACCGAGCCATCAGGAGTTGGGCTGAGTGTCTCACAACTACAACTTATTCTCTGCATATTCTATGACATCACCAGCGGTGTCATGACACCGTGCTGTGCTGTCACAGACAGACACTTGCTTGGTGGAGAGTTTCTAAATCTTATCCAATGCACACACCCTGGCTACAATATCTTACCTTAAAATCACTTTGAACTGGTTAAATACCTCTTGGATTTGCCTGATGTTCATTATCTGAGGAAGAGATACATACATTGAAGATATAATGGGAGATAGGTCACATTCACTGTGGTCACATTCACTGTGCAATGTTTAAAAAACTTGCTTTATAAGGCTGGTTCATATACTTAGAATCCCAGGGCCCTATTCTCTAGCCTTAGGATACAGATAACTCAACCCTTGAATCCTGTACCGGGAAAATCAGACCCCATGTGGCTATGACCATCACTCATTGTTCATGCTTCTTGAGTGGGCTTTAAGAACAGAGGAGTCTATCCAATAGGCTGAGGCAGGTGCCAGCTGTGTAGGTATCCTGTACGACCCCAGAGGTCAGGAACTGTTAGCCAATTATCAGCCAAAGTGTAACACACAACATTACGCAGGAGGCAGGCCATGCTGCTCTCTCATCACTCACACACTGCTAAGTCTATCTAAAGTACGTATCTGGTTCCCAGCGCCAGAGTATCTGAGCCCCTCACAAGCTTTAATGCAGTGCTATTATCCCCATTGTACAGACTAAGGCCCAGATCAATCAATAGAAGTTAGGAGCTTAAATGCCTTTGCGGATCTGGGCTTAAGGCACTTACATGGGGTCATACATAGAGTCTGGGACTTAGATCTCCCAAGTCCAAGGCGAGTGGTCTAACCACTGGACCATCCTTCCTCTCTAGGAAGTCTTGAAATACATTCTCCCCACTCCCAGAGATGCATCCTTCCTGCTAAAAGATTCCATGACCCCATTAAGGACATGTTTCCCTATGAGAAACTCCTTAGTCCTTCCCTGCTCCTACTTAGACTGACCATCCCTAACCCTAAAAGATTCACTGGATTCCACAAAAGCCAACTCTCCTCAACCCCCATCAGCTGCAGGAAAATTATCTGGGACCTTTGAGGATGGGAGAAAAGCAAAGAGTAGAGAGACGGGACTGTAGTGCCCCAGAAGTTCCCCTCTCCCAGAAAAGGTGGAACACTTTTTGAACAATACTTTGGGAACACATCTCTTTGCCAGAAACTGGGAGTGGATGATGGGGATGGATCACTTGATGATTACCTGTTCTGTTCATTTCCTCTGGGGCACCTGGCATTGGCCACTGTTGGAAGACAGGGTACTGAGCTAGATGGTCTGACCCAGTGTGGTTGCTCTTATGTTCTTATGACATGGTTTTACCCAGATGGAGAATTCTGACACTGTCTTTTTAAGGAAGTTCAAAGCAGACCATCCCACTGAGTTTGAGGTCAGGTGGAAGCCTCCTAGAGCTTCCTACTCACTTAAGGGGAGAAAAGAATGAGAGGAGAAGGCAGGTGTCCAGAGTTTTCCTGTAAATACCAGGGAAGTGTTCAAAAAGTTAGTGCCACCTTTAATTCTAAATTCATTTCCTCCACAAACTGATTTCATTCCCTCTAGCTGAAAGAGCCTGGCATCCAGCCAAATATAACCAGCTGAACAATTTGTACAAGCCCCTGCCAGTTAGGTAGCTACTCACATCAATATCGTCTGTGGCTCCTTCTAGGTACCTGCGGACTTGAGAGTTAATCTCTGCTATCTGGATTTCATTCAGAGGGTCATAATTCACCAGACAGCGGTTGACCTAGGGATGAAAAGGTGAACAGCTGAACTGCAACAATTTACAATGAGCTGGGCAAATGCTAGCCTGACGGTCACCTGGCTGTGCTCTGCCTTGTCATGGCAGGTTTAATTCTTTTTTTCTCATCCTGTAGACTGGCTGGGCACTAGACTCTGGAGTTGGCTGGGAGTGGTGCACTCCCTGCCTCTCCCTTCTGAGCAAATTAAGGACAGGTACTGATGGGTTTTGAAAGGCTATGCTGTCTGGCATCCAGGACTCTGTGGGTTAATGACTATGACATGGAACCTTGTGGAATGGGAAATTAACAAGAGGGAAAACTGGTGGGGATCCCTCAGAACTCTGTCTAAACTCAAAGGACTCCACAGGGACACAGTGGGAAAGCAAAAGCTTGACAAGCATGGATATAACTGATCCTAGAGATAAATTAAAATCAAGATAAAGCACCCACTAAGATCCCCAGCAAGATGGCTTAGAGAGAAAGCACAGGCAGCAATTAACGGCTGCAGCCTGTTCCTTACCAAGCTGTCATGCATGGCTAGTTCCTGCTTCAGAAGAATAATCTCCTTCTCCAGATTCTTGACCATCCGCTAGCAGGAAAACAAAAAGATGCCAAGTGACCAAGTGCTACTAGAGAAAGAACTGTCCAAAGCCACTTCAGATTGGCTGCTGGCATGTGTGTAGTTTGGTGGGGGGCTGGGGAGGCGTTGCCCCAAGCCTAAGGCAGGCATGGAATTTGCCTCCCCATTGGCTTGACTGGAGCTGTCCCCCACAAATGTAGACGTCAAACTAAACCTACGGCTGCTGAATAAAATCTCAGCTGTGTAGCAGCTCCCAGAGAATTCACTGCTGGGCTTACATCACTGAAATGGTGAGTGAGTGATCTGGAAATCACTTGGCCTTAATACAGCTTCCAGCAGCCTCGTTTGCTGTGTCTTGGAGCCACCCTCTGTAAAGTCACATTAAGCTTTCGAAGGGAAAGTCACCTGTTTATCTAGTCAGTGCTTCGCCGATCTGATGCCCCCATACCGGGGTCTTTCTGGATTACATGGCATTATTTTGAAAACAGAAGGCACAGAGCCCCAGTGCTGCTTTCACTGAAGGCAATGCCAGTTTCGCCACTGACTTTAACAGGAATGCATTATGCTAGCGGATTCACACAGCATACTTGAAACCTGCATGTCTCCCTAATCTGGACTATTTTAAAGCTTTGGCTATTGAGGGGGCAATTCCCATTGAAACTCAGTGGGAATTAATTGCCAAACTGCCCTTTGTGCCTTTGCAAAGCTCCCACTTAGCATCCACATGTAATAGTCTCATTAAATACATTTCAGTTTGTTTCCACTCAGTTCATCACACAGCAAAAGAAAGGGAGCTGAAGGGGAAAAGACTGTTTGTTGCACAGTCCACAGCCTCGTCTGAAAACTCTTGGCGGAAGCTGCACTACATGGTTCTCTGCTTCCACCTACTGTACACAGACACGTGAAATCGGACAGTACAGTACAGCAAGGTTTTCTCCTGCCATGTGCGTTGTGCAGCAGTGGTTCCCATAGTGTGGTCCATAGAAGCACTTGCTGGTGGTTTGAGAACTAGTTGGACACAAAATGCCAAGTCTCCTCCTATTTTAAAGTGCATTAAAAGAAGCTAAAAGATATCAATTATTTTTCTAACGTTACTTTTCCATGTAAATAATTGCTGTAGTTGTTGCAGGGATGTTGTGTGACCAGCCGTGGGAAAGGAGGTGGTCTGCAGGGTCTCAGATAGGACTGGAGATGATCCTCGCAGTGGGAGGGAAGGTGTCCATGAGAGAGTTTCTCTGTTAAGCAGTGATACACATGATGACGAAGCTTGGGAAGTGTTGTCTTAATTTTTCCTGGATGTGAGAAAAAGAACCTCCTTCCTTCCATTTCCCCTCAAAAATATACATACCTCTGGGTCGTATTTCTCATTGATGGCTGGCTCCGTTGTGACCCATTTCATTCTGGTAGCAAAACGGAGAGAGGACAGCTGAAAAACATTACAGTTTGCCTATGAATCAGGACGCGAGTTTGGGTCACCAGACCAGACTCAAAAACCTTTGCTATTTTAATACTATAAGATCCCAGAAGCTAGATATGGAAAAGCTGTATCATTGTAGACCACCATTCTACACTATCCTTATTCCGGGAGTAGGTCTTCTAGTGCCCGGTTGCTTCTAGATGATTATTCATCTTTAGATGATGACTCTAGATGGTAAATTCTTTGGGGTGGGGACTGTCCTTTCTGTTATGTGTGTGTACAATGGGACTGGGGCCTCTAGGTGTCACCACAGCACAAGTAATAAATAACAATAATGATGCCCAATAGCAGAGAAAATTGTATGACAGGTCATTTAGTTTCAAAAACGTCTGCTAGTTAACTCCTTCCCTGGTAAACGGTAGTGTTTTGTTCGGCCCAATTTTAAATGACTCCAGCAATGAGGCTACCACCAACTTCCTGTGGAGAATTATTCCAAAGCCTAAGTGATCTCACCATGAGGAGGTTATTGCTGGTACTAACATAGCAAATTGTTTGTGTAGTTGCTACCAAGGACCAAATTCAGCCCTGGCGTAGAGTGGGATAGTTAAGGCCCTATGGAAATCACAATTTCACAGACTGAGCGGAAATCACAAAATTAGCCCATTAATGTGATTTTTCCATCAGTGGGGAGATGGAAGCAGGCATCTGCGTGCTGGTCTTGTGCATTGTGTGGCTCACAGTGGGTGGCAGCGTCCCATTGGAGCAGCAGTTCGGGGGGACGTGGCAGCCAGCTTTATGTGAGGCACAGTAGCCAGCGCCACTGCCATTTGGAACATGAATAACTGCGACCTCAGTGGGGAGGTGAAAGCAGGCATCCGTGCATGCCAGACTTGTGCTGTGTGTGGCTTGTAGGGCATGTTCCAAGCAGTGGCCACACTGGCTACTGTGCATCACATAAAACCAGCTGCCACGTCCCCCCAGCAGCTGCTCTGACATGACATTGACATGTGCCAGGCACCATACTGAGCATAAGACCAGAGCACAAATGCCCATTTCTTCCTCCCCACTGAGGCCACAGCTGCTTTTGTTTCAAGTGGTGGCAGCGCCGGCTACTGTGCCTCACATGCCCCCGCACCCCACTGCTCTTCCAATGTGATGCTGCTGCACACTATCAGTTGCACTGAGCACAAGACTGGCGTGCAGAGATGCACACTTCTGCCTCCACACCATTGGAAAAATTGCAGCACTTCACAAGGGACTCGGTTGCCAGGCATATTCTATGAAAATCAACACTTCATGCGTGGCACTACTGGGCATTTTCAAAAAAAGATCTCAGATTATCACAGGGCCTTAAGTATAACTATTGACTTCACTGTGTGCTGTACAGTTCCACACCCATTGTTGGAAAGGTACAAATAACAATAACACGTAATGAAACTATGCATGCTTAGATCCAGGCTGAATTTGGCCTTGAGTATTTATCTGGGCGAGTCTCATTTTCCTCTTGGGAGATTAGCATCCTCGATGGCTTATGTGGCCACAAAGTGGCTTTAGCAGACTGGAAAAACCAGCCCCATATAGTTCCCACCATGCTGCATTTGATGCAATGTCAAGTGATTTTGTTGACTTCGACATGATACTTCCTTGGACCTCAAACTACAGTGCTGTGCATGCTACAATTTAATCATGGTTATTGCTAGCATGATTCTGACTGTAGCGCAGACAGGACCGAAATATCTTTAAATGAAGGACATCATTTCTGAAGGAACTCTCTCCACTTACAGGTTTCAGAGTGGTAGCAAAAACTGACTCCCTACTTGGTAAGGCAACTCCCATCTTTTCATGTATTGTGTGTGTGTGTGTGTGTGTGTGTGTGTGTGTGTGTGTGTGTGTGTGTGTGTGTGTGTGTGTGTGTGTGTGTGTGTGTGTGTGTGTGTGTGTGTGTGTGTGTGTGTGTGTGTGTATATATATACACACACACACACACCTGCTACCGTATTTTTGACTGCATGCATCTGATGAAGTAGGTTCTAGTCCATGAAAGCTTATGCCCAAATCAATTTGTCAGTCTCTAAGGTGCCACAAGGACTCCTCATTGTTTCTCTACTTACAGTCTCCTCTATCTGAGCAGCTTCACCATAGATATTTGCCACCAGGACTGTATTGCAGTTTCCCCCTGAAAAAGGCAGCAAGGGGGAGGAATGTGACTTCCTCTGTGTTAGGTTCCTTCCTGGAGAATTTTACATTCTGTAGTGAGTAAAGAATGAAAGACACAGCACGACTACAATGAACATAGCTAGTTTGTAATTTTTCCTCCAAGGAAACAGGAAGGGTTATCAGTAGTGACCATGAAAGATAATGTTCATAAGCATGGTGGTATGGAATGAGTTAAGGGAATAGCCAATGTTCTGGCTCCAGCCTTCTGAGTTAGTGTGAAGTATGCGGCAATGCAAACTGTAAATGGTTAGAGTGGAGTAAAAGCTGAAAGATAGGATTTTAAAAGTGCTCAGTGTTGGCCTTTAATCCAATGAAATCAGAGGGAGGAGCAGGATTGGGCCAATGCTGACAGCTTTGAAATTCCAACCTAAATTTGTATGATTTCAGTTCCTTACTGCTGACATCTACAGCCTGTCTTCAGTTACTTTCTCTATTCAGACCGTGTCACACAGTGTTGTTAAAGTGGATACCTGTCCTACAGATTCCAGATGTAATACAATTTTTTCATTTGTCATGTTTGCCCAGGTCCTGATCATCCTCAACTCCTGCAGGATTCAATGAGAGTTGATAGCACCTGCAGGATCAGAACTTTGAAACAACTGTGGTGTGTTTTTAAAGTATTCTCAGCTGAGAAAAATTTAGTAAAGTTTCTACTCGCTTGATCAGTGTGAGGCTTGTGTGTACATATGCCTGATGTTTCATTAGGGTAAGAAAAACAGAAACCACTGCTAATTTTTCATGTTAGACTATTAACCGAGGGCTTGTCTCCACAGTGATTTAGTGCATGGCCAGCCAGGGCATGAATCTATCATGCCGCGCACTAACTGGCCATATGGACAACGCTACAGCACACTGTAAGTTCAGTAGTGTGCTTTGACATACTGCTGTTTGACGTGGGTGCGCATCATTGAGATGTTGAGTGATCTGGAAATCACTTTGCCTTGGTTTAGCTTGTTTGAAATGATAGGAGGTCAAAGTGCACTGTGGAACTGTTAGTGTGTTAGTCACAGCAAGCTAGTGCACTGTAGATTCACACTCTGGCTGGCCATGTATGAAATCACTGTGTAGACAAGGCATCAGATAGACTGAGCGTGTTTGGTCGTGGCGTCATCTCCCCATGAGAACTGAAACCCAAGATATTTTCTTGTCCCTCTGTTCCGATTCCAGGTCCTTACCTAATGAATCTTTAAGGGCATGGGTGAGCTTGCTCTGCCGGAAGGGGACATGGTCTCTCTTACGATCAGCCAATGCAATGATCGCTTGCTCAAGGAATGACAACGATTTGTTGATATATGTGGCTTCTTTCAGAACCTGCCCCTCAGACTGCAAGAAAGACCAAAAGGCAAAAAGTTTCCACATGCATCTTTCTGGTTGAACTGCGAAATAGAGTGTGTCCCTGACTGGGCTTACAGCTCTGATTGAAGTGGAGGATAAATGAGATGATGAGTCCAACACAGACTAACTATGAGATTCTAGATCCTGAAGGGCTTTCTACAATTTGAGAGCAAGTTCTTCAGGGCTGTGATTTGGCAATAACAAGTCTGCCAGAATATTGGCTTTCCTAGTTCTGAAAGGGGAAATCTTCCCTTTGTCACAAGGCTGCCTGGGGATTTCTTGCTCAGCACAATATAGTTGTATATCACAGGGGAGCACTGAAGGTTTAAGTTGTTCCCTATTCTTCCAGAAAGGCGATTGCATCAGTCTCCATAGTATCACCAGAAGCAGAAGGATTTTTGCTTTCAGTGCAGTTGCAGAATGAAGCTGAATTACAAAGAGTTCCCAAAAAGGCGGATGGCTCAGGCTCTTGCCTCGACTGAGCAATGACATTGTTGGAAGGAATGATCGAGCAGGAGACAGTTGCATGGAGGATGACGTTTGCACATTTGGACTTGATAAAAAGATATTACAGCTACTGAAGATAACCAAGCATCCTCTGATGCTTCCGTGGGGTTGAGCTTTGTCATGGTTCTTCCTATCTACTGACCAGGGGGTTGATCCCTGTGTCAAGCACAGATTTTGAAAACTGTGGTAAGGGGATGCTGACACAAACTTAAGGATTCACAACTGAAGAGTATATCCAACACCAGAATCAAGCCCCTTCTCGTCCCTGACACCAGATTCCCAGAAACAAGCTAGAATAAAATTCTGTTGGCTAAAGCAGAAATATAAATTCTGTTCACTATTGTTCACTATCAGCCTCCTTTAGAGGTAAATGTTCAATGTGGCAGAAAGGGAATTCAGTTTTGCTGTTTCCATTAACTGTAGTGGGAAAGTCCTCTGACTCCACAGGCATCACTCTAACAACTGGACTTATCTCTTAGAGAGCAAACATTTTTTCTCATCTGCTTACCCCAGTCTTCCCCAGTCTCTCTGAACCTGCCAGATCCACTAGGTTAATTTTTGAAGCAGTGTATTTGGCATCTGATAAAATTCTGGAATGAGACTGAGAAAAACATTGTATTTAACATTACACACAACTGAAGGAGAGTACACATTTAAATTCTAAAGACCCCTAGACTTCTGAGCCCTCAGGAAACCTGCCAGCGGACCTACCTCAATATAGATAGTGAATATGCAATGGGACCTGGATGAATTTTTATTCAGAGTATGTTCACCTATTATTCTGTTGGTCTCACCCTGAAAATGAAGTCAAAATTGAGGACATTATTTTTATTAAAAAATAAAATAAATACTAGTAGAATAAATGTGAAAGGAAGACTATTAAAGTCACAGTTAAATAAACAATGCTTGTATCTTTAATATGTAGAGATCATAATAAAATTGGCCATTTATCCACAGCCTTCTATCTGAGGCGCTCCCAACATCTGTCTGTGGTAGGCATTTCTAGCATGGCTCTCAAAGCACATTACAAATATTCCGCTCATGAAGACAGGTAAGGGATCACTAACTATCTGTCATACTGCTTCTCTGAATATTCCATATTAACTGGATTCCCATCCTTGGGGCTCAGGTTCCTAGTGTGAAAGGGGCCAGAGCTCCCCTAACCCTCAAAAAATGTGGCCCTTTGAGGAACAGGCAGGCTAGACTTAGTGCGTCCATGCCTGCTTCCATTCCTTGATAAGCATGAGGCAAAGATCTCCCCTAAATGTAACAGACACCCAAGATTACTTATAGGATAGGAAGAAACCACAAGAAAATGAATCAGTCACTGAAAATGATGCTGTGACAGTCTGTGATGGCTGCAGTTCTGACAGGGAGCGTCACAGTGGAGCATGGTTAGAAAGGAACTGAAGTTCTAGAGGGCACCACTAAGGCACCTGTAGTGGGTCTCAAAAGGCAGCTGGCCTACCTGTGTCTCAAAGCCTTTGAGAACTAGAGGAGTTACCCCCTGCCTCATGGTAAGGAGTCAACACCCCAAAACAGGAACCCAGTCAAGTTGGTGTCTTTAGAGAAGTGTTTTTATCTCTCAAGTTTCAGAGGGGTAGCCATGTTAGTCCGGATCTGTAAAAAGTGACGAAGAGTCCTGTGGCACCTTATAGACTAATGGAAGTATTGGAGCATAAGCTTTTGTGGGTGAATACCCACTTCGTCAGACGCAGCGTCTGACAAAGTGGGTATTCACCCACAAAAGCTCACGCTCCAATATTTCCGTTAGTCTATAAGGTGCCACAGGACTCTGTCATTCTTACCCTGTTTTACAGATGAGGAAATGGAAGCACAGAGCTCAAAGGACAAATTTTTCAAAACTCAGCTTCCCTTCTTGCAGCCACAATTTGCAGACACAAATCACTGTGGTGCTGTTTAGATCATTTTGATGTCTATGTGCCTAGTTATTTCCAAAAACTGCTCTGGCATTTCTCCTGATTCTCAGGTCTTGTTCAGTGGTTTGAACATTGGCCTGCTAAAGCCAGCGTTATGAGCTCAATTCTTGAAGGGGCCACTTAGGGATCTGGGGCAAAAATCTCTCTGGGGATTGGTCCTGCTTTGAGCAGGGGGTTGGACTAGATACCTCCTGAGGTCCCTTCCAACCTTGATATTCTATGATATGTCTCCCATTCTAGAAGTCAAGAATGATTGTTATTAGTTACCCAGCCTGAGCTTTATCAGAACACCTGAACATAGGCTCAGCAATTAGAAAGCAAAAAAAGGAAGGGTTTAAAAGGGCTTGTCAGTTATTGGTGAAACATGCTTTCTAGATAGGGAGCTAACTATTCAACTTCCTCTCATCCAAGCTAAGGCACCTATGTGAGAAATTGGTGCAGATGTATGGATGACTCCTAGTTTCACTTGCCCAGCTGTCTGAGTGTCCCCTCTGTATGACTGACTAGATGTAGGCATGCCATGACTACCCCATCTGTCTTAGAAAGTGTCAATGGTAGGTGTATTCGCTTGGTATGGGAGAGTGTTGACCCAGCCAGGACAGCTGGCAAGCAGTTTTTCAAAAAGGAAAGACAACACAGTTCAGACAATGGTTCTGCTAACTAGGATACCTTACAGACTATCCTTTGCACTCTGTTTAAGCTGCTCATTGACTTCCTAAATGTGATCACCAGTGCACTGGAAACAAGCCAGCTTGCACTCCCAATCCTGGCCTGCTCCAAGGCTAGAGAGGCCCCCAGCATAATTTAGACAACCCTGGGCCCTGTCTGTTACAGCAGCTTCCCTGGCCTGTCCTCTGGGCCCTAGTGCTGCCTGGAATCTTCACACCACTGTGTGATGCAGTCCCATCCCAGACACACCCCTTCCACCTCCAGCTTCACCCCTGCGCTGCCCATATACCAGGACTTGCAAAGGGGTTCTCGGACAGCAGTCATATGCTGTTTTCCACAGTATCTGCACCAGGGGAACCCATGCTTCCCATCTTCTGCTTTAACCCCAGACAACTTTTCTTTCCTCAGCTAAATCAGCAAAAATGAACATAAAAAATAAGGAGTCATTGTTTATGAGAAATAATAGCGAGTCATTGTTTAACTTGCCTCAAACAGGAGATTTAAAGCATCTTCCTCGTGGCTGGCTGGATGCATAGATAAGCCCTTCACAAAGACACCCTGTGGGTACTCCACTACAGCCATGTGAGTGTCACCCGACATGTCATGAGGCATAGTGGAGAGAAGGTCAAAGAGAGTCTCGTTGTAGATTTCCAGGTAGGACATTCGGACAGTGATGGACTGATCGATGCGTTCTTCAACTGCCCTGAACACCTGCACAGATCATATGCTTGTCAATGACAGTCTGTTCACAAACAAGGTTCCTATCAATTTGTGGCTTTTCAGGATGTGACTCACTATAAAGCAGTCAGTCAGTATATGGCAAACTCTCAGCAGGACTGTGGCGGCTCTAATAAGAGTTTCAAAATTATTCTGGTTTTGAAAATATTATACCTTTAAAGGGACACTGTCAAGGGTAGGAAGCCTAAAACAAGAGTTGTCTGTGATTTCTCTAAACAATAAGGAACATTCCATTTGCTGGCTGAATTGCTTTTTTCTATTTGCATGAACAGCACTTACACTACCACCAAGGAATATAACTAGTAAGAAATTATTCGGGCGGGAGTTAAGGACAATATAACAATGAGCTAATGAGATCAGCTCTTGGATGCAGGAATTCGTTCTTTTTTATGCTTGGAAAACACCTAACACAGTAGCTACTGGAAACAAACAATAAAACGTTCTGTTGCAGAACACCTTCCAGCTTTGGTTTGTGCAGGTTATGTCAGCCCTACACTCTGCTTTTCAGCTGTGCTTCTGTGGGCAGGCACACAAGAATCTTCACCCAACAGTGTGCCCTTTTGAGAGGTTAAGGAAGTTGCACGTCATGACATCATGTTTATGTTGCAACAGGATGACTAGTCCGCATGTCGCAATGCAACGTCATCCCACTGCACTGAAATGTCACCTCTCTCATGGCACAAGGTCACAGTGTTACAATGAAAAATCACGATGGAACATCACGGTGCAACATAATGATGTTTTATTGTCCCACAACTTCTTTAAGGACCATATAACATCCATCTCCTGTTAAAATGATTGGTGGTGACCTTGTAGCCCAGGTTTGGGGCGGTCAACAAATTTCTCAGGACTGGGAGGACAACAGATGATAAGATAGATGTACTAGTTTCTCCTTCTTCCTCTCCTTTCTAATTCAAATCTTCAGTACCTGCTGTATAGCTCGGGGTATGATTCCTCTATGCTTGTAGTTTTCAGTTGCTCCTGTCATGGTGTATGTTTTACCAGCTCCTGTTTGCCCATAGCACATTATAGTGCCTAGAAAAGTTTTAAAGCAAAAGAATAAATTCAGTAGAACTCATTAATTTCTCCAATGTAACATCAAAGGGATCTTATCCTCAGATGGGTATTTCTTAAAATAACACAAATATCAATTAAAAAATTACCATTATAGCCATCCAGAGCTTGGGATACCAAATCCCTAGCTACTGCATCATAAACCGAATCCTGTGAGGCATTGTGAAGAACACCATCCAGTTTAAAGGACCAATCAGTCTGCTTGTTATTGATGACTCCTTTCTTAACATCTCTCCTGATGTAAATATCTATGCTCTAAAAAGACAGAGATGAAGAATGTTGATGTGCTACAAGAGATATTGGGCCAAATTCATCCCTGGTGTAACTGCAACAGGGTTACTCCTCATTTCTGCTACCATAACTTAAATCAGAGTCTAGATCCATTACGCTCCTGATGTCTCTTGTTCCTTTACCTTGTTGTCTGGCCCATACTTGATCATGTCTTGAGGAAAATTAGCTGTTGGCTTGACTCGCACAAATGCATGTACTTTCCTTTCTTTTGCACTCATTGTAACTAAAAGAAGGGGAAAAAGGGAAAAATCAGATTTACAAGAAAATACTGTGTTCTCTAAAATACAGTTTAAAGGCTGTCATCAGCAAAAGGTAGGCTGCAGTGCCATCAATTTTTAAAATAAACTGTTTACAAATGTTAAGCTGTAGTTTCTAACCATGGTTTATTAAGAGGAACTATAGGCACATATCAAGCCTAAGCAGGGAAATTTTTAAAGTGAACATGTAAAAATAGAACATGCAAAAACCTTCTTAGTCATTACAATTTCTTCTTGTGCATCTGAGTCCTAGTTGTTTACTGACACAAATGAGCTTCTCTTCCTGCTAGTCCTGCAGAACAAAACAGCTACAGGAGAATGAGATGGATTCTATTCTGTCTCATGCATCATTAATGCAACTCTCAGCTAACAGCCAGATTCTGCTCTCTGATACAAATCTGGTAGAAAACCATTGACATTGATGCAGTTAGGCCATCTTTACAATGGTGTACCTGAGTGCAGAATTTGGCCGTAGGTTCTATCAGCAAACTTTTGATCACTGGTGAATTGAGAGGCAGGGAGAGACCAGCTTGATTTTCAGATCCCAGCATGAATAAGTGATGCTGAAAGGTGGAAAAATAATCTTTTTGCCTATAAACAGAACACTGGAAGTCACCAAGAGAGTATAAATGCAAAGACCCAGCCATGTAATTCTTACAGTAACAGGAGGATGTGTTGAAGGCGCAGTGCTACAGCAGCAACAATTTAGCCACAAACTTTTAATGAAAATGTTTTACGTCAGACATAGGATTTTCTGATCCATGGACAATTCATTATTAATCATTATTATTATTTCACTATGACACCCAGATTCTCTGATTAAGATTATGGCCACTTTGTGCTAAGCACTATACAGACAGAGAGAGGAATGTGGTCCTTCCCCAAGGAGCCTGCAATCTGAGAGTTGCCTTAACTTGTGCAACTAGTATGGGCACTGTGGGCCTTGAGCAAAAGGGAATAATTCAGAATAACTAGGAATGCTCTGGCCACACCTCCTCCTGCCTGGCCCTATCTATTCATGGACCACTCCAGAACACCCCCTTGGTAGGGGCTCTGCACCTCCCAAGGGCATAGATTGGATAAAGTGGCCATTACACAGAGTGAATACCCCTAGGGTGTTGTATGTTAGCATATCAGCTTTCTAGGGTGATCATTTGTTTATTGTTCACCTACGATCAAATGACTTGAGACATTACGGATACCACGTAGAACAAGGCTCTGCATTCCTTACACTGCTTTAGGTGGTTTATTATCCATCTGATTCATTTTTTAAATGAATAATAAAATATAGACATTTCTGTGTCTCATGATCACAGAAAAGCACCTTTCATGTGAGGCTCTCAAAGCACTTTACAAACAATCTGAATGGCTCAAGAAACACAACCCAGGGCATGGATATGTATTCATTTCATATGAGGGGGATTTCTCTTTAATTGTACCTAATGATTCCCTTGTCATTTTCCTTGGCTCTTTGGTTTCGCATATTCTGCACCCTGGTTCTCTTTCCCCAGAGTTCAGTAATGGTTGGATGCAAATGCTTTTGGTGTGCATTCCTAAAATAGAGGAAATCTGGAAGGTCAAATTCTAGTTTAAATTAACCCTTTCTTAATGCACCAAATGACAATATTCTTTTCATTCAGATTCCTCCTTAAAACTAAATGAGGCCCAAACCTGGCACCCTGAACTCAAATCCAATAGGATTTTCTGGAATGGGGATCGGATCCAAATGCACCACTACAACCGTGGTTCCAAACTGGATCCCAGAAAGAATGGCAGGTGTGTTCTCTGACTCTGGTTTAAACATGGCAGAAATTCATGAAAAACGTTATTTTTGTCAAATTTTAGCCCAAGACATTGAAAATCTCACACGAACAGCTGATATTCAAGAATTTAAAATGACCCAATCCAAACCCAGTTCAGTTTAGATCCCAAACTCCTAGCATAATCTGGATCCAAACACCTCAAGATTTCCTTCTTTATCAACACTCCAGCAAAGAGGATTATGGCATTGACATATGACCATTGTCTGGTGGTATGTCAGGCACTGTGTCTAATTCACACTGTTAATCGAATTTAGGATACAATCTTGTGAGCCTGAGATGCACAAAACTCCCACAGGACTCAATGACAGTTTCGCCAACTAAGGATTTGCAGGATTAGACCCTTAGATTGGAAAATTCTCACCATCTCATCAGACTCATAGTACTCACCAACTAATACAGATAATGGCCTGTGGGGAAACCTGGAGAAGATGAAACAGATACACATGAATATGCAGTTTCTATGTTATTACTTTAAAATGTATTTAGTGCTAGCGAACGACTGATGGTCCTAGAGAATGAAGTCCTTTCTTTATACAAAGAACAGGTACAGTTCAGGTAGTGCAAAGGTTCTTAAACTGGGGGTCGGGACCCCTCAAGGGGTCACAAGGTTAGTACACGGGGCTTGTGAGCTGTCCGCCTCAAACCTAAACCCCACTTTGCCCCCAGCATTTATAATGGTGTTAAATCAGGGGCTGGCAACCTTTCAGAAGTGGTGTACCAAGTCTTCATTTATTCACTCTAATTTAAGGTTTCATGTGCCAGTAATACATTTTAATGTTTTTAGAAGGTCTCTTTCTATAAGTCTATAATATATAACTAAACTATTGTTGTATGTAAAGTAAATAAGTTTTTTAAAATGTTTAACAAGCTTCATTTAAAATTATATTAAAACGCAGAGCCCCCTAGACCGGTGGCCAGGACCTGGGCAGTGTGAGTGCCACTGAAAATCAGCTTGCATGCCGCCTTCAGCACATGTGCCATAGGTTGCCTACCCCTGTGTTAAATATATAAAAAAGTGATTTTAATTTATAAGGGGGGGGTCACACTCAGAGGCTTGCTATGTGAAAGGGGTCACCAGTACAAAAGTTTGAGAACCGCTGAGGTAGTGATACTGTAATCTTTCACAGTACCACAGCAATAAGTTTCTACCTTGACAAGAAGATTGTGAGGATAGGTGCACTATTTCTTTAAAGTTGTAGCAAGAAGCCAGACAGGAAGAGGGAGCTGGAGAAGATTCTAAACAGAAGTTCTAAGGTGAAGCACAGAGAGGGAGAGAATAGCCTTGGGGCTAATGAAGTTTTTCTTATTGTAATAAAATTCCTTGTTCAGTGTTAGAAGAAAGTGACTCCTGTGACTCTTTACCATTGACAGAAGGTTCACAGCTACAGATAAGAAAGGGAGTTCAGACTCCACAGCCCATTCAGTCCTTGGCCTTTCTGCTGTGACTGCAACAAGGACGCCAATTAGTGTCAGTTGTGATGGTTGTTTTTGTCACATGGGCACCTATCCACTGATTGAGATCCACCAAAGTCATTCCACACAGGCCACCAAATAGCCTTTCAACTTTGCCAGCAATCACTCAGACAGGCTTTTAACCAGTAGCCTAGAAGTGCAAGGCTCCATAGCCCATTACCAATCTCCCAAGCCATGCAGTCAACCAGATTTTTTAAATGCCTGGGACGTGGTTACAAAGCCAACGGTGTCACAGGGCTGTGGGATTAGAGATGGCATGAGGATCGTTAGGATGTGGGTACAGAAATGGAGGTGATGCAGGGGTGAGAACATGGGGTGCAGGAGCCTTGGCAATGTGAGATCAGGGACAGCTGGGACATTGGGGATGGAGGCAGAGATGATACAGGGATGAGGATGGTGGTGAGATGGGAGCAATGGCAATGAGACAGGAGATGGCTGGGACATGGGGAAGAGGACGGTGTGATCCAGCTAGTGAGGGTGGAGGAGGTGCCGATGAGGGGTTGGTTGGGATGTGTGGATGGTGGTGGTCATGCAGAGACAATGAGATGCGCGGACAGTGGCAGCACAGGGATGGCTGGGGTGAGGGGGAAAACAGTGGCAATACAGGGATGGGTGGGAAGCGGGGATGGTGGTGGTGATAGGGAGATGGTTGGGATGTGGAGACGAAGATGGGGACAGTGGGGAAGTGGAGGCAGTAATTGTGATGGCTGAGAGATGGGGGTGGCTGAGGGGTGGGGACGAGATGAGGATTGTCACAGAGAGATGAGGATGTCTGGGAGATGGGGACGGCGACATGGGGACAGGGATGGGGACGGGGACAGAGAGATGGGGATGAGAACAGGGACGGAGACAGGCGATGGGGATGAGGGAGACAGGAGGATGGGGATGCTGGGAGGCGGGAAGGGGCCCGGGGACGGAGGCGGGGGACCGGGGCGCCGGGAGGCGGGAAGGGGCCCGGGGACGGAGGCGGGGGACCAGGGCGCCGGGAGGCGGGAAGGGGCCCGGGGACGGAGGCGGGGGACCAGGGCGCCGGGAGGCGGGAAGGGGACGGGGGCGGGGGCCCGGGGCGCTGGGAGGCGGGAAGGGGCCCGGGGACGGGGGCGCCGGGAGGCGGGAAGGGGCCCGGGGACGGGGGACGGGGGCGCCGGGAGGCGGGAAGGGGCCCGGGGACGGGGGACGGGGGCGCCGGGAGGCGGGAAGGGGCCCTGGGGCGGGGGCGGGGGCCCGGGGCGCTGGGAGGCGGGAAGGAGCCCGGGGGCGGGGGCCCGGGGCGCTGGGAGGCGGGAAGGGGCCCGGGGACGGGGGCGGGGGACGGGGGCGCCGGGAGGCGGGAAGGGGCCCGGGGGCGGGGGCGGGGGACGGGGGCGCCGGGAGGCGGGAAGGGGCCCGGGGGCGGGGGACAGGGGCGCCGGGAGGCGGGAAGGGGCCAGGGCCCGGTACTGACCGGGAGCAGCTGCTCTTCCCGCCGCCGCCGCCGCCTGCTCCTGTCGCTGCAGGTCCCCAACGCCGCAGGCACCGGGGCGAGCTGAGGCAGATGGGTGTACACACCGTTACCATGACTACCGCCACTTCCTGCCGCGTCCGGAAGTGCTCCGAGGGAATGCGGAAGCGAGGGGAGTCCGTTTCCGGCGGGGGCCCGAGGGCTCTGGTTGGTTACGGCGGCCGGGAGGGGCCAGCGTGGAGCTGGGTCGGACGGAGGCGTCTCTCTGCTCCCGCGTTGCCCTCCCTGCGGCGAGCGCGGCGGCCGCGGCCCGGGGAAGATGCTGGAGGCGGCGGCCGAGCCGGAGCTGGACCCCGAGGACCTGGTGCATTTCTCGGTGGGGGACCTGCCCAGCCGGGGCTACGGGGTGATGGGCGAGATCCGGAGGCAGGGCAAGCTCTGCGACGTGACCCTCAAGGTACGGGGGGGGCATGGGCTGGGGAGCCCCGAGCTGGGGGTGGGGGGGTGACATGGGCTGGGGAGCCCCGGGCTGGGCGGGGGGTGGGGGGGGTGACATGGGCTGGGGAGCCCCGGGCTGGGGGGTGGGGTGGGGGGGTGACATGGGCTGGGGAGCCCCGGGCTGGGGGGTGGGGTGGGGAGGGGTGACATGGGCTGGGGAGCCCCGGGCTGGGGGGTGGGGAGGGGTGACATGGGCTGGGGAGCCCCGGGCTGGGGGGTGGGGAGGGGTGACATGGGCTGGGGAGCCCCGGGCTGGGGGGTGGGGAGGGGTGACATGGGCTGGGGAGCCCCGGGCTGGGGGGTGGGGTGGGGAGGGGTGACATGGGCTGGGGAGCCCCGGGCTGGGGGGGGGGGTGGGGAGGGGTGACATGGGCTGGGGAGCCCCGGGCTGGGGGGTGGGGTGGGGAGGGGTGACATGGGCTGGGGAGCCCCGGGCTGGGGGGTGGGGTGGGGAGGGGTGACATGGGCTGGGGAGCCCCGGGCTGGGGGGTGGGGTGGGGAGGGGTGACATGGGCTGGGGAGCCCCGGGCTGGGGGGTGGGGTGGGGAGGGGTGACATGGGCTGGGGAGCCCCGGGCTGGGGGGTGGGGGGGTGACATGGGCTGGGGAGCCCCGGGCTGGGGGGGTGACATGGGGTGGTGTGGCTCTCCTTAACCCCTCACCACACCCACTATCTAGCTCCTGCCTGTGTCTGCACCACCAGAGCTGTCTTCTATGGGGGCCCTTCTCCCTGACCTTATGCAGCATGTTGGGGGTTTAACCTCCTCTCCCCCCCCCCCACAGCGTTGGGCTCTGCCCCTTGGTGCAGAGCCAGGGGACCCATCTGCCCTGGTTGGTTTCTGTGCCATGGTGAGTGAAGTTTGGGGAGACTTTGGAGTTGGGGCTGCACCCTCCATGCACCCCCTGGACCTCTCCTGGCTTGGTGGAGCTCATCTGTCTTGGATGACTGAGACTGGTGCGCACCCCAGCACCAATGTGCAGCTTGGGTGAAGGTGTATGATACCTGTAGGCACTGGCCTGTGACAGCTGGTCGTTCCAATCCCATGTGCCTTCATCCCCACAGGAGGCAGAAGCAGCAGCTCTGTATAAATAGTTGCCCAGGCTAGAGATTGTATCACATACAAAAGGGAGCTGAAATCCAACCCTGCCACAGTTTGCTAATCTCCATTCACGTCATATGCCTTTGAGTGGAAAGGGGCATCCAGTGAGTCATCTAGCCCAGCTCTCCTCACCCTAAGTATTTGTTGAGATGACTTGCCACTAGTCATCCTTGCATGCCAGGAGTGGCCCCATAAATAGTTTTGTGTTCTCCATTGAGGTGCCATAGGAAATATTTGTTAATTTGAGATGTTCCCACTGCTATCAGTCTTGCATTTCTCTCTAATGCGAGCACTGTTGTGAAGCAGGAAACTTAATTAAAATAGTCATGCTACAAGTTAATATTGTTCAGGGAGCTTATGTTTTTGCTGCTTGGCGATATTATTTATTGTGTTATAGTAGCTTCTAGGTCCCACAGTCAGGGATCTGTACACACACAAAATGTAGAGGTGGTTATAATAGAGAGACTGATTTAAACCTGTAAATCAGGGTAATGGGTTGGCATAGGATTGACTCTTTAATGCTACAAGTGTCATAAACAGATAGCTAAGGGTTAATGTCTCTTTCACCTGAAGCACCTGACCAGAGGACCAATCAGGAAACCGGATTTTTTCAACTTTGGGTGGAGGGAATTGAGTGTTTCAGTCTTTGTCTGCCTGCCTGCTTTCTCTGAGCTTTGGAGAAGTAGTTCTATTTTCTAGTCTTCTGTTTCCAAGTGTAAGGACAAAGAGATCAGATAGTAAGTTATATGGTTTCTTTTCTTTGGTATTTGCATGAATATAAGTGCTGGAGTGCTTTGATTTGTATTCTTTTTGAATAAGGCTGTTTATTCAATATTCTTTTAAGCAATTGACCCTGTGTTGTATCATCTAAATACAGAGAGAACATTTGTACTTATTTTTCTTTCTTTTTATATAAAGCTTTCTTTTAAGACCTGTTGGAGTTTTTCTTTACTTCAGGGAAATTGAGTCTGTACTCACCAGGGAATTGGTGGGAGGAAGAAATCAGGGGAGATCTGTGTGTGTTGAAGTGGCTAGCCTGATTTTGCATTCCCTCTGGGTGAAGAGGAAAGTACTTTTTGTTTCCAGGATTGGGAACAGAGAGGGAGATTCACTCTGTTTGGATTCACAGAGCTTGTGTCTGTGTATCTCTCCAGGAGCACCTGGAGGGGGGAAGGGAAAAAGGATTATTTCCCTTTGTTGTGAGACTCAAGGGATTTGGGTCTTGGGGTCCCCAGGAAAGGTTTTTCAGGGGGACCAGAGTGCCCCAAAACACTCTAATTTTTTGGGTGGTGGCAGCAGGTACCAGGTCCAAGCTGGTAACTAAGCTTGGAGGTTTTCATGCTAACCCCCATATTTTGGACGCTAAGGTCCAAATCTGGGACTAAGGTTATAACAACAAGTATGTGAGCCATAGAGAGATTAGATAGTGGAAGACCAATACAGTTGTTTGTAGGCTGCTAATTCAGAGGTAGCCCAGGATGGTGATAGCAAAAAATTGTTACAATTCTTTTAGTGGCCTAAGCAAAATGGGTTTGGTTTCAGCCCAGTGTCTGGTGGATGTGTCCACATCACAAAAATCTACAGCTGCAATTGGCACCCCTTTTGACGCTCTCAGTCAAGAGTCCAAGCACTGACTGAATCATGGACACTGTACTCCCTAATTCCCACAGAGTGGTCACTCTACATCAGTATCTGAGTGTGGCCCATAGCAGATTCTTCAGAGAAAAATGCTAGAATCCCTGTAAAGGTTAATAACAGAATAGGAGTTTTTAGATATATACAGTGCTGCTATTGCCGTGCCCAAGGCATGTGACGAGTCCAGTGAGTACAACGTTGTACTATTGAATGAAACGCTGAAACGTTCCCCAGTCTGCACAGGTTGAGACTCTTCACCTATTTACCTCTGCCTTAGAAAAAGATTACATAAATAAATAGACTTTGCATTCCTTACACTGAGTAGTGCGGGTTGGATACATCTAAATGAAAAATTCACAAGAATATTTGGTTAAGCAGTGTTCGCCAGTGCATTGTCTGTGTGGTGGCCATGAGCAAAGTTGTGCTGTCTAAGATAAAATGTTTGGGATAGGCTTGCTAGCCGTAATCAGAGAATCCCCTCCACAACTTAGATGATCATGCTTGGAAGTTTCTTAGGGAGTGTTGATCGCTATCTGTATAGTGTTATGTGTCCCAGCATGTGTGGATGTCTGATGGAGATGGGGAGCCTCTCACCCCTGCGATGTTAGTAGCATCTAAAGTAGTTGCTACCTGATGTGTCTTTAACCTATATGAAACTAGTCCAGTTCTGCATTCCTTTGTGTCTAGACACTATAGCATTACATCTGCCTAAGCTAGATCACAGATTCCACTATCACGGTTGGGACCCTTGGTGGTCTTTGTGGCAGAGACTTGAGCGGTCCTCCCAAGCTCACTTTTGATACATAGGGGGAGGAGATGAAGTTTGAAGTGCCAATACTTGTGAAATAGCTTTTGTGTCAATAAAGGACTTTGACTATTTCATTAACACTATGTTCTCTTTAAGAGTATGTCTCAATGTAATTAATCATGATAGTGAAATATCCTACTTCTCTGCCACTTCCTCCGGCTGCCAACTCACTTTTCAGCACTGACCTGCACGTCCCTTAGCAGCTGAGTTGACATTCTCAGGCCTGGTCCACACTACGCTGTTAAACCGATTTTAACAGCGTTAAATCGATTTAACGCTGCACCCGTCCACACTACATTGCTCTTTATATCAATTTAAAGGGCTCTTTAAATCGATTTCTGTACTCGTACAAAACGAGAGGAGTAACGCTAAAATCGATATTACTATATCGATTTAGGGTTAGTGTGGACGCAAATCGACGTTATTGGCCTCATTCTTTTACAGTAGCTACCCACAGTGCACCGCTCCAGAAATCGACGCTAGCCTCGAACCACGGACGCACACCACCGAATTAATGTGCCTAGTGTGGACGCACACAATCGACTTTATAATATCTGTTTTATAAAATCGATTTAAGCTAATTCGAATTTATCTTGTAGTGTAGATGTACCCTCATTCTCTTCAAGCCAAATCTTTCTTCCTGATCATTCAATGCAAGATGCCTTTTCCAGCTTTATTCATTATGCAGTACTGGGTGTTATGGAAGCAAATTTTATCAACTTTGAGTGTGTTTTTCAAATAGAGGTAGCAGCCACTTCAATATAGCTGACATGAAATGTACTTGTTCACTGATCTTGTACAGAACACTTTTTTAACATGTATTGATGAAACTTTAAATTCAGTGAAATGTGTTAACCGCACAAAGGGCCTGCAAAATAGCATGTCTAGCAGAGAGGGTG
Organism: Gopherus flavomarginatus; assembly: GCF_025201925.1. Taxonomy (NCBI): domain Eukaryota; kingdom Metazoa; phylum Chordata; order Testudines; family Testudinidae; genus Gopherus; species Gopherus flavomarginatus. Next base: position 5,140,533 of record NC_066618.1, on the reverse strand, counting down.
TCAAGCATCAAACTATGGAAGAAACAACATGAGGAGGCTTTAGTCATTGGGTTCCCTTGGGTGGTGGATGTTAGTACACGTTTCACCATTTTAACAGTTGTTGCTTACTATGGTTTGCTGACTTCAGATGTAATGGAGACAGCACCTAAAAGGTACTATCTGCACAATAAAAACATTGTGTTGCAGACCGATTTCCAAAACTGGCCCTGGTGTGATTAAAGCACTATTCCATCTTTCAAGGGAAGCAGGAATAAACAATGTTGTGGGCCATAGTACAGATCAGTTGAATAATGGTCTCTTCTCGGATGTTGATCAGTGCTTTAACCATGTTGGAGGACAATGGCTGTAAATGGGATTCCCCTAGCATATGATAGTGGTTGCTGGGTGGACAGGACCTAAATGGTTTAGTGGTATTAGCTGTACCTAACTTTCTGCTTCCTGTAAGTAGAGATAGAAGGGATAAAATCAGTGACAAAAATGAGTGTTAAGGCCATAACTGAAGGAGGAGCTAATTTAATGTGATGTAAGTGTTCTGGGTTTACTATTCTCTTTATTATTTGGATTACAATGAATTAGCCTTGGAGTGTCTTAACTCCTATGTGAAAGGCTGAATTCAATATGTAACAGTAGTCTGTGGGCCTGAGGTACGAATCTAGGACAAAACCTTACTCTGGATCTGTAGACATCAATAGGAAGTTTGTACATTGTTATTAAAGTTCCTGTATCTCACTTGGCTCATTAATTGTGCTAATCTTTGGGACCACTTCTGTTTTTTGCTCCTCTTCTTTTCTGACTACTTAGCTGACTGTGTCGTTCTAAAGTCAACACCTCAATAAGATGAATAGGTCAGGGGACATGAGGAGTTCTCAGCTTTCAGACATCCTCTTATCTGCTTGCATACTCAGGCCTGGTCTGCACTTCAGAGTTAGGTTGATGTAAGCTGCCTTGCTTCTATGGAAGTGTCAACCTTAAATTTGGTTTCTGGTGACGTAACGGCCCCGCTATGCCAACTTAATAACTCAACCTCCACGAGAGGCATAGAGTCAAGGTCAATGTGGTTAGGTCGACGCGGTGTCATTGTAGGCACTGCGTTGCTTACGTCGACTGTTACTGGCTTTCAGGAGCTGTCCCATGCTGACGATCAATATAGGCATTCCTGGTGAGGACATACACCTCCAACACAAGAAGCAAAGTGTAGACACGTACAAGCTGTGTAATTACTGCGGCGGCTGAATGCGGACATAAGTTAGGTCAGCTTAATTTTGTAGTGTAGACGTGGCCTCAGGCCGACAACACTACATCAGTTTACAATTGGCTCATGTTTGAAAAAATAACTTCACAACCACGCAGCAAAGAATCCTGTGGCACCTTATAGACTAACAGACGTTTTGGAGCATGAGCTTTCGTGGGTGAATACCCACTTCCTAAGATGCAGGCTCGACACAAGCCTCCCAGAACTTTTTAGCCACCTTCCCACAGTAGTTTCCACACACGAGTCTGGCGCAGCTCTTACAGCATAGTTCCTTCCAGCCCTGTCTCCTCTCTCCGGGAGAACTATGCTGTAAGAGCTGCGCCAGACTCGTGTGGAAACTACTGTGGGAAGGTGGCTAAACGGTTCTGGGAGGCTTGTGTCGAGCCTGCATCTGAGGAAGTGGGTATTCACCCACGAAAGCTCATGCTCCAAAACGTCTGTTAGTCTATAAGGTGCCACAGGATTCTTTGCTGCTTTTACAGATCCAGACTAACATGGCTACTCCTCTGATACTTCACAACCATGGTGTCTAGAAACTTGAATTTTAAAATGAAAGAATCTGAATGTGTCATTAAAGCCACATAAATGGGCCGGGTATTTGACACCTCTACTTGACTAATGGAAAAGTGCACAATTAACAAACAGCAATATTCAAATGATCATTGCCGAAAGAAACCTGTAAGATAACTTTAACATTGTACCAGCATTTCTCTTCCAACTTGTTTCTCATCTGAGAATCACTGCCGCTGCAATTCAGATTGCTCAATAGACCATGGTGCTGTTTCAGCAGCTGGCAGCTTGGTTTAGTTGCGATTAGACAAAGAAATGCTGATTTGACTGGATCTGTCAAATCTCTGATTATTCTAAACTGGGTTTGGGGAAGTCTGTCGCTGCTCCTCATGATCATCTCTGTGAACACAAGGTTTCTGGGGCAGAAGTTAAGCTGCGTGTCTGGCCGAAGCGCACCCTGCTAGGGTACAAGGTGCCCATTGAGGGCTCATGCTCTTGCATTTCTGCGCCAACGTAAAGGGTTTGTCTGGGTTGCTAAGATCAGGGGCTTGTAACACCATTCCTTAGTCCAGTCTTTCTCAAACTGTTCCAGATTGTGGATCCCACCTTAAGCTAGGCACCTCTCCTCCCAGCCCGTTCCATTACAGTAACTCCTTGCTTAACGTTGTAGTCATATTCTTGAAAAATGTGATTTTAAGCGAAACGATGGTAATCGAATCCAATTGCCCTAGAAGTATTAATGCAGGGCTTCTCGAAATGGGGGTTGGGACCCCTCATGGGGTCGTGAGGTTATTGCATTGAGGGTTACGAGCTGTCAACCTCCATCCCGCTTTGCCTCCAGCATGTATAATGGTGTTAAATATATTTTAAAAGTGTTTTTAATTTGTAAGGGGGGGTGTCACACTTAGAGGCTTGCTATGTGAAAGGGGTCACAAGTATAAAAATTTGAGAGCCACTGAATTAATGTAAGTAGGGGAGTTAGGTTCCAGGGATGTTTTTTTCTCTGCCTGCTAATACAGTACTTTGTCCACTATTTGCGGGATTCTCTGGAAGAGCAGCCCATCAGATCTAGCAGGTGATGGCTTGGAACCAGGGTGGGCTGGCCCAGCCCCTCTGTCAGCTCCCCGCCACCCATCCCCCAGTGTCTCCTACCCCACAGCAGGCCCCGTGGATCAGTGCCTCCCCCGCGCCTCCCGAGTGTGGCAAAACAGCTGATTGCTGCGAGCAGGAGGTGCGCAGCGAGGCGGGGGGTGGGGAGTCTGTGTGCCGCATCCTCACTCCGCTCCCCTCTGCCCCCAGAGCCTCCTGAACATGACGAAACTGCTGCGTTCAGGATGGGGGAGGTTCTGATCCATGGGCCTCACAGGCGGGAGGTGCTGGGGGGGGCGGAGGGGAGCTAATGGGGGGCTTGCAGCCTACCCTAGTTCCAAGTCCCCACCCGCAAAATGACATTATAAGTGAACATTGCACAACTTACATGAGTATGTTCCCTAATAGATCAGCAACATAACGAAATATTGGTAAGTGAGGCGTTACTGTACTTCCCTGGGGCAACTAAGTTACTTGGTTCCATGAAGAAAAATTTTAGCATGTCTTTAAGGAGACAAAAGAAAATCAACTGGAGCGTGGCTGCTTGGATGTATTCCCTGGCTATCACAGTGCTGTTAACTTCTCTTTCCCATATATGGGGATTTATGTGTAATAGAACCAAATCTTTCCTAGTCCCTTCATCTCCCACTGCTCTTATCTCTTCAGGTTGCTTTGTTCTTTGTTTCTGTTTTATTCTGTAGCCTTGTCTGTTAGAAATCTTGCACCACTGTAACTATTCTAGATCAATTTTAGTTACACTGGGGCAAGTTTCCTAACAGATAAGATATGTCCTAGGTTTCCAATATTAGTACTGTCAGTGAAGTAGATCAGTTGACTTTACACCAGAGAATCACCAGATGCAAAGAGGGGCTCTTTTTTTCTGAGTTCAGGGTTTCTAGAGGCTTTTTTGACTGCCTCCAAGAATAAAGTACAACTACCAGGAATGTCACTATCTGGAAACTGACGGCTGTTTTGCCATTGACTACTGTGAGGCATTTATACTGCCCTGACTGTCATGTATCTGGGTGCCCCGGATGGTTTGAGAATTAGTGCTTACTTTAAACTTCTTATCTGCAAATTAGGTTCAATCTAGATATCTTGTAAGATGAGGTGTTCCAGGTTGGTCTGCAGCTACAACAGGTGCAGCTTTTCTCTTGCTTTCTAGAGAGTGCAGAGGTACAGGAAAATGAACAGTATTTGGATACTTTAAACTTCTTTAGAGGCTTTGGAAAGGTTTAGGAGTGATGCAATTCATACATTTAGCCCACCGCTAAGCAAAAGATGGCATGGCCTAGTAACTTCAGAAGCACAGCACAAACTCTGCAGTACTGAGGTCTTCAGGGATTATAACCCATTGAGTCAGATAAGATTGAATAATTCTTTAGTTACAGCTGTGATGTTTTTTAAACAGAAACCTAATGATTTGATTTTTCTGGTATGCGGGGCCATCTGGTTCTGTACAGGAACTGGGTATAAAAACAGTTTTATTGGGTGGTCATGTGATGTTAGGAGCAGTTCCCTAGAGGAAGGAGATCTTGGTGTTCTAAATTCATTTCTCAAGCTGGTGGGCGTGTTGTAGTATTGGCAGTGTGGTTCTTGCTGGGGCAGTTTGTTTGGAAGAACAGTGGACAGAGAAAATGTGGTCTAATGGTAAAAGCAGGGGACTGGGAACCAGTGATGGTGTGTTCTAGTCCCATAGCTCTGCTATTGATTTGCCTTGTGGATGAATTGAGAGATTAGAAATGCTGTGCTTGGAGAGATTTTGGCCAGTTTACTTCATCTCACTGTTCCAGTTTTTCTCATCAGTAATATGAGAGTGGTCGTTCTTGCTCATCTCTCACAGGGGCATTTGAAGCTTTACTAATGGTGTTTTTGAGATCCTCAAATGAAAAGTGCTATGGAGGTGCCAAGAATTACAGTTAACTGGGGAAATTAGCTATTACGATGAGGTTAGACTCCATTCTTGCTCAGCTCTGCTTGAGAGACCCAGTGGACTTTTAAGTCAAATCAAAACCAATTGACAAGGGTTTGCACTCTTACTGAGCCTTTTCGGATGCAGATGCCTTGTTAGCATAAACGTCATCTGTACTTGTCTGCTTTCTACAGCTTGCTTTTTTCCTTTGTTCCTAGGTTCAAATATGTCCGTGGGCCATATTAGCATATTGCTGGAAGCCCAAGGACTGCACCCAATTTATATACAATGGAGCCAATCATAGCAGCAGTCATTGTTATTGCAGAAGTCTGTCTTGCAAAAGTTACAGGTCCCAATCTCTCTCTCTCGATCTCCAAGCTGAGACAGAGCAAGACTGAAGAATAGCATGCCCGAACATGTGCTCTTTATAACTATATCTCCTTCAGAAACGATGCCCCCCTCCCACCACTGTAACACTAGTTAGTTCTACCAGAGTTAATTTCTGTTGTTGCTGTTTGTCACCTGGACTGGAACAGTAGAAAGGCCTCATTCAGATTACTACTAATTACATATGGCTGATTAGAATATTTGAAAGTGTACAGGTCTGGCAGGATATCCCACTCTTATGCTGCACTCAAATGATACACCTTCACTTGATGTGTAACCTTGCTAGAATAAAGTCTTTATCGGAAATGTCTCCAGATTAAATTGACTGCAAATAGACTTGCTGGCTCTGCTCCAGTGGTTCAGACAATCCTAATCATGCTTATCCCAAAGTCAGCTATGTCAGTGTTAGAAGGGTTTCACATCAATAAATGCACAGATCTGATTGTCTATAGTTGTGGAGCATGTTAGAAAACAGACTCATAAAGATATCAGAACTCTCCTTCATCCTTCCACGGTAGATAAATGGAATTCCATGCAGTTTATTATGTGTATAATTTCAGATGAGACTTAAAAAAACCCAACCCCAACAACACAATCCTGCCCCTGTGTGCTCTCTGCAGCCGCTAAAGATCATTGCAACTTTTCTTAACAATGCAGATTTGTTCCAGTGTCCTTAACAGAACTTCCCCCAGCCCCCAATTATCTCCAGCTCGAGTCACCCTCACAATTTAAAATAACAATTCATTCAAGGATTAGCCAACCTCCGCCATAACCTACACCTCCCAATACATTTAAAACAAATCCCTAGAAAAACGAAGTTGATGTTAACGTTACAATTACATTACATTACCTTGGCTTTTGCAAATTTCAGATGCTTACAGTCAAGTCTCAATTTTTTAATTTTTTGATCCAAGCACTTTAACAAATCTTACATTGTATAAGCCTGATTCTGCAGACCCATAATCATGTAAATACAGGTTTGTAGAATGGGGCCCTGGATATGAAAGGAACAAAGGAAGGGATGATTGGAGATCAGTGTCACTGTAGTGGCAGAATTAAAGTCCAAAACTGGAGCAGAACAAATTCTGAAACATTAAGAAAAGGCACGAGAGTGCTCAGGCAAAGATGTTGCAATTGAAACCTACCGCGGTGATCAAAAAGGGGAAGGCACAGTAGAAGAGCGAGAGTGCCAGAGAGGTCCATGGACAACAGGACTGTCTTTGAAGACTCACTAGAATGTGTTAAGGGCAGTGTTTATATGCCATGGGGATGTGGTGGCACACAGTGTCCTGGTTCTTACTACCCTATTACAGCTGCCCTCCAGTGTCAACATTCTTAAGGATTTGTAGGAATTCTGGTGGCCTCACACTTGGAAGCTAAGAACCAAGAGGAAGAACGTTGGCTGAATTATATCTTCAGAGAAGCAATACTATAAAAATGTCCCCGATCCAGTTACAGCTGTTTGAGACTGTAATCAGATTTATTTTTTAATCTCAGCTAGGCACTCTTCCCCCAAACACTGAGATGAACACTTGGTCTACTTTGCCTTGAATTTAAATCTGTGGCATCACCAGAAGCAATGTACTTCTGTCCTCCTGGGGTATCTTATCATTGTTTACCTACGGCAAATAGACTTAACAGGTGATTCTCGAATTCATCTGAAACTAGTATTTTTAGGCTGTCTCTCTCTACATGTTCTTAAGAGGAATTACATGGGTAGTCTGTTTTCATCTTTGGAATCAACCCACTTCGAACAATAGCTCAGCTGTATACTAGCAGCAAGGCGTTTTGTCGATATAAGCTTGCCTCATATAAACCCTCACAGGCAGACAGGAAGTAGAGCTCACGGTTTAGATCAGGGGTCGGCAACCTATGGCACGCGTGCCAAAGGCGGCACACGAGCTGACTTTTAATGGCAAGCTGCTGCCTGCTGGGGTCCCGGCCACCGGCACCTCTCAGACCGCTGCTGAACGGAGGCCAGCAGCAGGCTGAGCGGGGCCGGCGGCCGGGACCCCAACAGGCAGCAGTTTGCCATTAAAAATCCTGCCTGGCCCGCTCTTCTCTGCCCCTCCCGCTGGCATTTGCACATGCTTTCCTGACCTCTGTCACTTCCAGCGGGAGGTTGTGTTTCCGGGTTTGCGTGTCCATACTGCTATCTGATGTCCGTGGAGTCTGAGCGGCCCCATCGGCAGGGGCAAGAAGAGGGACCCAGCCCCACAGGAGTCGCAGCGCCTGCGAGGCCTGTAAGTGGGGAAGGGTCCTGGGTCCCAGCTGCACCGTGCACCTGCCCGCCCCGAGCATGGCCGGCCCCGCTCCCTGGACTCAGGCAGGCTGCCCTGGCATTGGATCCTCGGTGCCGGGATGAGCTCAGCTCTGTACTAGGGTAGGCCGTGTCCCACAGCCCAAACCCAAGCCTGTGGGGCTGCAGCTCTCTGCTTGCTGGACCCTGGGAACAGCTGGGTCACGCCTCTTTCTCCACCCCAGGTCCCTAGACTCCACTCACCTCCAGCATTGAGGGCAGAACCCAGGAGTCTGGAGCCCTAGTCTCCATCTGTCCCCCACCCCCTCAAACAACTAGAGCCCAGCTGGAAACCTAGGAATCCAGAGTCCTTGCTCCCAGCACTCCTTCCCCGAGCCTCAGACACCAGCCCCTTCCCGGAGCCCAGGAGTCCCAGCTCCCACCCCGATCCCTGCCCCGCCCCCATACGCCCCCTCAAGCCCCTGCCCTGACCCCTGCACCCCCCACATCCTCCAGCCTTCTGCCCTGACCCCTGCATCCCCCTCACACACACCCTGTGTTCTCTGCCCTGACCCCTGCACCTCCCATGACCCCAGCCCTGACTCTAGCACCCCCACACATACCCAGCCCCCACACACCCCATGCCCTGACTCTTGCACCCCCCCACATCCCCACCCTGAGCACCAAATGGGAGCTCCTGCATTGCCCCCCCCCACACACATTCCCACCTGCACCCCTCACACCAAATGGGAGCGGCCCGGGTAAGCACTCCACACCCAAATCTTCTGCCCCAACTCTGAGCCCCTTCTAGCTCCTGGCCAGGCACTGCACCCCAACCCCCAGCCTGTTCCTTCACTCCCAGCCCTGTGGTCAGTGCACTCTCACCCTCAGCTCAGTGCAGAGAGGAAGAGAATGAGCTCAGGAAGAAGGTAGATACCCACTCTGTGTGGGCAGGGCCAGGACCCCTGAGTGTCAGCAGGCTGAGCCGCTCAGCCCACTGCCGGTCTGGGGGTCTCGGCAGCCAGTCCTACTCAGCCTGCTGCCAGCCTAGGTGAACAGAATCCCAGGTCGGCAGCGGGCTGAGCGGGCCAGCGGCGTAAGATCAGCATTTTAATTTAATTTTAAATGAAACTTCTTAAACATTTTGAAAACCTTGTTTTCTTTACATACAACAATAGTTTAGTTATATAATATAGACAGCGAGAGACCTTCTACAAACGTTAAAATGTATTACTGGCATGCAAAACCTTATTTAGAGTGAATAAATGAAGACTCGGCACAGCACTTCTGAAAGGTTGCCGACCTCTGGTTTAGATCTTCCTTGGATCTTGCAGTAAAGGTTATGAGTGGGGCATAGTTCTCTGCATAGTTTGAACTAATCAACAGCATTCCTTTTCACTGGCCATCCAGGAAAATTGCACGTATGCCAGGCTGGAGGCAATCCACAGCAGATAATACCTTGAAAAGCTAAAGGAATCTAAGAAATTGGAATCCAAAAAATCCACCTGTCTCCTCTGAGTTTAAAGCACAATACCACTGTGTGTTCCATTTAAATTTATTGTTGATGCCATGTTCCCTCTGTTTTAAAGCTATCAGTTGGCCTTACTAATTCCCATAAGCCGTTTTTCCTTCTGTTGCTCTAGATTAGAGGCATGCAATGCTTTATGGAGTCTTTGCTGGCGATTGGGTTCGATGGAGGATTTTTTTTTATGTCTAACTACTTTTATCCTGGATCGCACATGAGGGGATCTTTTTATACATAGTGATTGGCTGAATGATGACATATGACAATACCCTAAACTGGGATGTTTGATTACCTTCCTCCTGTTTGCAGGCTTGTCTACACTACCACTTAAATTGATGTAACTTACGTTGCTCAGGAGTGTGAAAAAGCCACCCCCCTGAGCGAAGTAAGTTATATCGACTTAAAGCGGGGTCCACACTGCGCTGTGTCAGTGAGAGATGCTCTCCCACTGACATAGCTTCTGCCTCTCCTTGAGGTGGAGTAATTATGCCGACAGACAAGCACTCTCCCATCAGCATAGTACATCTTTATCAGACGTGCTACAGCTGCGCCTATGTAGCGTGATAGCATAGACTTGCCCTAAGCTTATGCTGTTTCTGACTCTCTAATTCAGTGCTCTCCAAACTTTTTTGATCACGCACCCCCATCAGTAAAAAAATTTTGAGCATGCACCCCCTGCCACACTGGCTCTACCATTTTTGCTGGAGCAAAAAAATAAAGCTGCTCAGATTCCCACACGAACAGACGAAAGGGAAAAAAAAAAAAAAAGCACTCCTCCTGCCACTTACCCCCAAGGATCCTCTTATGCACCCCCTGGGGTGCGTGCACCCTACTTTGGAGACCACCGCTCTAATTTTCACTAGAATTGACTGCTTGGTCTTTTTTCCCTTTGACTTTTCCCTTCAGAATGTAATAGCCCCAGAAATCATAGCAAAAAGAGGTCCTAGTGTCATGTTAGGTAGCTGTGGTCCTGTTAACAAAGGCTCCTAAAGATGTCTCCCCATTTCCCCCCCACCCCCAAAAAGGAGATCTTTGCACCAAGGGGTTTACTAATGGCTTCTCAGCTATGCAGCCTCCTTATTTAATGAAAACAATAGTTCTTTTTATTACACCTACCGTGTTTTTCTATGAAGAAGGCTCCGTTATGTGTTGGAACTAATTAATATTTTAAGCGTGTGGGAGAATGATTTTTCATTAGTCTAGTACTCCTAGTAAAAGAGCATTGCATAACATCCTGTGTCAGAAGTGGAATAAACTGCATGGGTGATTCTGCCTGTAATGGGTTCCGCTGAGTCCCTGTAAACTGTGTCTTTCTCCAGGAAACTTCAAGACACTTGTAAATATGGATTGTAAAATATTTCTAAAAATAGTTTTATCCTTCTGTCAACTCTTCCCAGACTTCTTGCCCTTTAGTACTAATATTTTTGCTCAGGAAATGGAAGGGTTAGAAGAGCTAATTTGAGCACGCAAGCGACGTACAGAGCAGTCTCAAACAGCTCTACCAATCCTGACCAGTAGTGCCCTGTTCTGTCTATTCCTGGGGCTCCTGTCAACAGCACTTTAGGCCCTGGCATTTCGTTTGTGCCTGAAGACCGACTTGAACTCTAGTCTGTAAAAGTGAAAGGTGAATGTACTAATCTGTATGAACTCACATGAGTGCCTGTGTTTTTATGACCTCTCAGATGTTCCCACAACACAGATTAGGTCATTGCAGATAGAAGCTTCTGACGTAAAGTATGGGTGAAATCTTAAAAGATCCTTGTGTCACGCTGTCTGGAGTGGCTCACGACTGAGTGCCTACCTCCGGGCAGACTGTCAAAAACAGGGCAGACACCCTGAACTGGTGGTGTGCTCTATAATTTTATTTCACCAAGCCAGTAACAAGTGTCTCTTCTGGATCACTAAAACAGTCTTATCATGGATTCACAGACAGTCCTCTTAGACTCTCCAGTCCATCTTGCCACCCAGACAAACTGGGCGTACTGATAAATGGTCACTTACACCAAATGTTCAGGTTGCTTCCAGTCCCAAGAGACCAGTCACTTGCCCCAAATCAGCTGGTACTCTTGATCTTACATCAAAGACAACACCTGTAGCCAATCCTGTAATAAACTCTCTAAAGATTTATTAACTGGGAAAAAGAAATGTTATTTACAGGTTAAAGCAAGCAAACATACACACGCAAGCGAGTTATCTAAATCCTAAGAGTGACAGAGTTGTAGTGATCTGTCAATTCAAAGTGTGTCTCAGGACGGACCCAGGATCTCTGGCTTCAGTTTGTCTCTAGCCTTGTCAGAGTTCAAACAGTCAAAAAAGATGGAAAAAATTTCCTGTGACTTAGTTTTATTTCCTTCATTCAGCTTCCAAGTCCACAGGACAAGCTTCCTTGTCCATAGCATTTCCATGGTGCAACAGGGCCAGTAACCAGTACTCTATATTGGGATGTTCCTTGATGGCCGATCTGATTTTGGTAGTCCTTTTGGATGGGTGTGGGGATGATTCCAGTGGCTAGGTTCACAACTTTAGAACAAACATTTTCAAAGTTATAAAGCAAAATTGACATATTTTCTTATAGCGTGAAATACACACGTTACATGAGATGAATGCATGTAAGCATTTCGTAGTCTAAACACTGGATGCATTCTTATAAGACCGATGCCTGTTTCGAGCAAAACAAATGTATAGGTGAACTGGCCAGTCTGCAGCTATGAGTTTGTTAATTCTTAGCTAATGCCTGCAGCCTGGGCAAGGGCTGGCATCTGGCCTGCCTATGTTGCACCTTGTTTTAGGGAAATATCACTTAGTAACATGGAACAAAGGACAGCGGATACTGAAAAGGCACAACAGTGTAGATGTTTTGAAGTAGAATGCTTCCGTTTGCCTTGTGAGAGCAATTGCCCGGTGAAATCCCGTTTTGGGGTGCTACTATGCAAAACGCCAGACCTTTAGATTTAGCCACTTCTTACTTTCTTTGGAAACAACTGTTTTAACTTCAGCTGAGCTGCCCATCTAATTCCTTTTCCCTTTGGATGCGTTCAGTCCAGGGAGTGCTCTGTTCAGCGAATGTCTACAATTTATTGGTTTGTTTAAATGTACAACAAAAAGAAAATGCCTTTCCTCTTTGCCTGCATATAAACTGGGCTCAGTGAGATGCCCTGATAAAGGCTGGGCATAATGGTCAATTCCAAAAATGGCACTGTTGTGTTAACCATGCCCTACAAAGTCAAAACAGAAACTGAATGGCCCCAATAACATGTATTGACCACTCACACTAATTGTGGGGCATTCACATGGCTTTACTGAACCCTAAACTAGGGGGATCGAGGGGTGTTGGTTTTTTATCTTCAACAAAATCTGCTGACACTTCTGGTTTCGCTAGAGATGCTTGTCCGATAGCCTTTGATCCATCTGTAATTTATATTTGATACAGCAGAATTAATGTTAAGAATGAATTGTAAGAATGTTATAAATCCTGTATCTTTAACATTGAAGCCAGATCAGTCCATGTTGTTTCTTCCAGGCTGATAACTATCATGCAAACCCATGTTTGTTAGGGCCAAACAAAGAGAGGAGCAGACTGCCCTTAGAGGTGGGAATGATTATTTGGATGAGATGTAAAGGTCGATTGAGAGACTGTTGCATGCATCTATCATCAAAAGAACTCTTGTGCAGGAAAAATTAGTCTCCATTTCTTGTTATGAACAAGAATTGATATGATATGCAGACCATTACTTTTATTATAGTCCAGTTCTCTCGCTAATAAACCTCATTTTACTGAGAGACCAGATGAGTGAGGTACTCTTATTGGACCAATTTTTGTTAGTGAGAGAGACACTTTTTTGAGCTAGACAGAGCACCTCACTCATCTGGTGTCTCTAATATCCTGGGACCAACACTGCAGACAACTTGTTTTAATGAGACCACGTGGTTTTGGGGTAAGATCACTGTGCAATTTCTGCAAAAGAATGTGTTTGATAAAAGCGTTTGTGAAGGAACCACTGCCTATCCTGGAGCACTTCTATATTGGTGCTTATCCTGTGTTCATTACTGTAGTATCTGAATGTCATCTAGTAGTGCATTGAGCAGCATGACTGTCACATGTGTTCTCTGCTCCTCCCCACAGGGGGCAGAAGTGGGTCCAGTGGAGTTTATTTTTATATATACAATGCACACACCAACGTTGCTATGTTTGTTAGAGATGGTAAGTACTAAGGAGGACTTGGAGAGGAAGAGTTTTGTGATGGTCCCTAGTTCCTGTGGGAGTACATTCCAAAGTCTCAGACGGGCACCTGAGAAAGCCCTGTCTCTTGCACAGACAAGCTTTACCCTTACCGTAGAGAGGTGTCTTGTGCCAGGGGAGTGGAATTGTTGACTAGTCTTTATCCCGAAGGGCTAGGGAATCTTCTAGACACTCTGAGCCCAGGCCATTGAGTGCCTCATTTGATTGAGGCAGCCCCTAAGAAGTGCCACTTTGATAACGGGCATGGTTTGTAGGAGCAGGGCATAAGCCAGCTGACCTTGGGGGGAGGCAGGAATAGGAGATTAGAGTAAGTATGGTCCAGCAGCAAGGGCACAAGACTTAGACTTGGAAGACCTGGATTCTAGTCTCTGCTCTGTTACAGACTTCCTGTGTGACCTTGGGCAAGGTACATCCCTTATGTTGTAGTTCCCGTGTGTAAAATGGGCATAATGGTACTTCTGTCCCTCACTGAAGATTATGAGGTGCTCAGATGCTGTGATAGTGGGGAGCCACGTAAGTACTGTAGATAGATAAGGTTCCATCATTTGGAGATGTCACCAATACCAGAACTGCTTGATCTCTTGGTATCTGATGTCCTGGTATGGTGGGTGCTGTTGTTAGAATGTGTTTCACATAAAAATTATTCCTTCCCGCACTGATCTGGAGTCCTGGGCTAGCAACAGCTGTTTAAATGACTGTTGCTAGCATACATTCAAATGCAGTGTAGGATGGGCACAGAAGAATGCCGAACCCGCTGAACAGGCCTGGCATCTCTGACATCTGGTCTGGAATCTAGACTAGCTGAACAACAGCCAGGTTACCTCTGGCAGCCAACCCTGCTGTTGTTTCTTTCTAAATCCTTCACCAGCAAAACTACTGCTCAGTTCAGAGGTTTTGTTCTAAAGTCTCACAAGGTGTAACTGGACACTGACGAGGCAGTGTGTTCTGATTTAATTACAGTGCTTGTACAGGTTGTTGCATTATAAGCAGGTTCCTTTCCTATTCTAGAAAAAGTTGTGTGGTGGAAACCTAGTCTAGTTGCAGTCTTCTGCTATCAGTGTGTCACTAACATTCTTGCAGGTGAAGTGCTGTGCAGGCAGGTGTGTGAAATAGGTACAGAGAATCGAGCAAAACTCAGCTGAATCCAGGCTATAATGGGATCCTACAGGTAATCTGACCAGGGATGCTGTTATAAAGTGGTGGCCTGTACATGGATTATTGGAGTCAGTAAAACAAATGGGGTCCACATAGGTAGGTGGATGGAAACACGTGTTACTGGGGACAGGGGATCATTTGCATAACAGGGCATCCTGTGACATGGGATGGATCATATGTTCGTTACTGCTTCAGCACAAAGGGGCTGAGTTAAGAGGATAGGGGTGGCAATAACCACTTTACTGTGGCTACATGTACTAAATGTGCAGTAGTTCAAAGAACACTGGCTCCTGCTGTGGCACCACAGGGACCGCTGGCTTTGGAGAATCAGAGCCATCATGTTGGGTGTTGTTTTTAGAGAAATCGTGTTTTACCAAAACCCCATGGAACTGATACTTTTCTTGCTTTCCACCACTTCTGACTCTTGATCTACTTTTAATACATTTTACACCTTCAAACTATCGTAGAAACACTTACCTTCAATGGTTCTGGGAGGTGATTGATGCTCAACTCAGTCATATAGGTGAGGGAAACTGAGGCACAGTATGTGCAGCGATTTGGCCAAAGTCATCTGTGAACAGGTTGAGAATAGAGCCTAGCTCAGGGGTAGGCAAACTATGGCATGCGTGCCGAAGGCGGCACAAAAGCTGATTTTCAGTGGCACTCACACTGCCCAGGTCCTGGCCACTGGTCCGGGGAACTCTGCATTTTAATTTAATTTTAAGTGAAGCTTCTTAAATATTTTAAAAACCTTATTTACTTTACATACAACAAATAGTTTAGTTATATATTATAGCCTTGTAGAAAGACCTTCTAAAAATGTATTACTGGCATGCCAAACCTTAAATTAGAGTGAAGAAATGAAGACTTGGCACACCACTTCTGAAAGGTTGCCAACCCCTGGCCTAACTGATCCCACATCCCAGTCATGCATTCAGACCAATAGATAACGGTATCTCACCTGAAAGCTGGCTTAGTGGCTGTCTCATTTCCACTCTGACTGCTCTTCGTTGTGCGCTGCGTAATTCCACAGCCTGATGCTTGTGGCGGGATTTGTTCACCCACATGGAAGTGATTATGCAAAAGCAAAATCTCTTCCAACATCTAGACACAGAGCTCGGTAATTCACTGTGATGGAAAAGGAAATGCAATAAAAGAATATTTGCATAGTAGGAGCCTGTTATGCTCATTAGCTTCCTGAGGTGCAGAGGCTCTTTAACTGAAAATGTCCTTCCTCTTTGTGTTGTGTACTTGTGTGTGTTCAATGGGTTCTCTCAGGTAGGCTCAGTGCAAGATTTGAGTTCACTTTTAAGCAAAAGTGGCTTCATAAAACCCTTAGTAGGAACCCTTCTGGTCTCCTTAGCATCCACAGAAAAAGATCTTTGGGGTTTAAATAAGACTGAGGAACTAGCCTGCAACTCAGGAGATTCACATTCAGTTTCCTGCCCTGCCACAGGCTTCTTGTCTGACCTTGGGCAAGTCACTTATCACCCTGTGCCCCATTACAGGACATCTGTGGTGAAGTTTGTGAGGCACGTGGGTACTGTAGAAGTATGTGGAAATCTGTATTGTGGCTGCAACCCAAACACAGCAGAACTGTGCGAGCTGCTGTCTTACTATGTCCTTTTGCTTTAATACCTCCAAAACCAGTCCTTTCCTCACTGTCTCCATGTTTGCTTTGATTATTGTAACCTTTCCTCACTGCCTCTCAACTCTCCCCCTGCCCAATCTGTTCAAAGTGCAGTTGCTAAATAAGCTTCCTCTTCCCTTTTCAACCAAGTCACGCCAACCCACATGCCTACTCAGGTCTCTTCATCGGCTTTCTGTCTTCTCCCAAGTTTGATTCAAGTTCGCTGTTCTTGCTTGGCATAATCTTACCGCCTCCCCAACCTGTCTGTTCTCATTTCCTACTTCCCCCTTCCTAAACTCTTCCCACTCTCTGCTTCCTGTATGTTCTCAGGCTGCCCTTACTCCTGGACCACTCTCCTGGCTCTCCTGTGTCAGCCACTTCTAATTCCCTTCTTCCTCAAGCAGCCTTTCCTCTTTCTCCTCCACACTCGGTCTCCTTTGAACTCTTGTCTAGTGACTGGTGTTTTGTTCAGCGTAAGCTCTGAAGGGCAGGTGTAGCAATGTGAGACTCACCCCTGTGGCGCCTCCTGCTGGTCTTCTCAGGGAATTAGCTCATACAGCCTCCGAAGCGCCCTCTGCAGGCCGGTGTCCTGCTGCCGCTTGGCCCATGTCCCAGACGCGGTGCCCTGTTATCTGGGGTGCTGCCTCCTGGCAGTGCACCCCTCAGTCTCAGGGTCTCCCCTCCCCAGGGAACCACCAGCCCCTATCCCCACCTTGCCTCAGTCAGAGGCTACTGCCAGTCACCAACTAGCCCCTATTCCCTGGGGCAGACTTCAGTATAAGCCATTCATCACAGGCAAGGGGGGTTTGGACCTGCTGCCTTTCTCTGCAACCCAGTACCTATATGGGGCCTTGGACAAGGCCCTGCAGCCTGGGGAGTTGCCAGCCTGCGGCTCCATAGCCCCTCTGGCCATTCCCCAGCCCTGCCTCACTCTAGGTACCCTAAACTTCCCAGCAGCCAGGTCCCTCTCCCTCTCTGAACGCAGAGAGAGACTATTTGTGCTTCTGGCCCACTGCCCTCTTATAAGGGCCAGCTGGGCCCTGATTACACTGGGTACAGCTGTGGCTGCTTTCCAGATCAGCCCAGCTTTTCTCTGCCACAGCCCTCTCCCAGGCTGCTTTAAGCCCTTCCAGGCAGAAGCAGGGTAACCACCCTGCTACAGCAGGAAATGTGTATAAATAATAATACAGTAGAACTAGAAAGTGACACATGGCATACATATGACTTAACACGATTTATAGACAGAAAAATAATAGGGAAATACCTTTACACTATAGAGTTCACCTTCCTAATTATTTGTGATGTTACTGTCTAGAGCAGGGATGGGCAAACTACGTCCTGGAGCCGTATCCGGCCCTTCAGTTGTTTTAATCTGGCACTCGAGCTCCTGCCAGGGAGCAGGGTCCGGGGCTTGCCCCACTCCATGCATGCCCTGGCTCTGTCTGGCTCCCAGAAGCAGAGGCATGTTCCTTCCTCCGGCTCCTATGCATAGGGGCAGCCAGGGGACTCCGCATGCTGCCTTTGCCGCAACCACTGGCCCCGCAGCTCCCGCTGTCCAGCAACCACAGCCAGTGGGAGCTGCAGGGGTGCTGCCTGTGGACGGGGCAGCACACAGAGCCACCTGGTCATGCCTCCACATAAGAGCCAGAGGGAGGACATGCCACTGCTTCTGGGAGGTGCTTGAGGTAAGTGCCACCCGGAGCCTGCATCCCGACCCCCTTCCATGACCCAACCCTCTGCCCCAGCTCTGATCCCCCTCCCGCAGCTTGAACTCCTCATTTATGGCCCCACCCCAGAGCCCACATCCCCAGCCAGAGCCCTCAACTTCTCCCGCACCCCAAGCCTCAATTTCATGAGCATTCAATTTCCATACCCAGATGTGGCCCTCGGGCCAAAAAGGTTGCCCACCCCTGGTCTAGAGGCCTGCTTGATTATTTGCAGTTTTAATAAGGTTATATCAGTAGGTGAGAGGTGGAAAATGTTGTTTGTGTGGAAATGTTTATCCTTTGTAACAAACCTAATTCACATCTCTATAATTGATTGTTGATGACAAAAGTCTAAAGTGAAACTTTTATTGTACAAGTTGAGATGCGGTAAGCAACTTAGTGGCGAAAATAAGCTTTTAAAATCTCTAGCCCTCTGCTAATGACATAGGTAAGAGTATTTGTTTTTTAAAGACAAATAAGCATAGATTACAGATAATTATGTATATTGTGTGACTCTTCCCCAGTTTGTTTGACTGCATTTATAATGCGCTCATCACATGAGTGCTAAGTTTGATGGCTCTTCTTTGTAGCCAGTCGTCCAACTGCCTGCGAAGCGAGGTTGTGTTGATATGGTGTAACCACAGAACCATTTCGCTAATGCATATGGCAGAGCATAAAGTGTGGTTAAGGGCTGTACAGAGAACATAAATATGAGCAGATATATTAGGGGTGGGGAAGTGAGTTTATGTGGGAATGAAGGTAAATGAACAGATGAGGCATTGGGGTATAATGACCATGATGAAGGAAATGGCAGAGGCTGAAATCACAGAATGTAAACCCTAAAATAAAGATGTGGATTTAAGTTGACGAGCAGCTAGGAATGGGTGGCTGAGGGAAGAGAAAACTAATGAATTGATTAGCCCAGCTTTGAATTCTGTGGAATGACTGGAATCCATGATTCATGTCAGATCTAACTGACCTGACTGTTTTCCTGGCGTAGGTGCCCTGACAGCAGATGGATGATATGAAAAATTATGATTATAACAGTTTCCTCAGACAGCTTGGTATTTCCTGTACTGAAGCAGGTGAGGGAGACAGATCTGGGACTAGAGAAGTTGCATACTATTGAACCAATGAGTTATTGTAGCTAAACTGACTCTACCAACCTTGGTTGTTGATTATTAACAATCCAGAGATGACCCTGCTGTTAATCTACAACAGGGTCCAGCAGATGCCAAACAACAGGCAGTCACACTGGCTGATAAAGGAGACTGAAAATGTTCCAAACATTAGACTGGGATAGGAGGGAGGTGTGCTTTGGTGTGTACGGTTAGAAACTTATTTCCACGTGTAGGCATCTAAATAGAAGTGATTTGATTTTTTTTCCAGAGATGCTGAGCACGTGCAGCTTTCAATGACTTTAGCTGCAGTTGTAGGTGGTCAGCGCCTCTAAAAATGAGGCACTAATTTAAGTGCCGAATTCTAGAGGTCAAGTTAGAGAATTTTTGCACAGCCTTTTTAACCCCCTGGTTACCCCGAAAGGTGTCAACGCCCTGAAGTGGATCATCTGGACCAATAGTTATGCTGACTGCCTTGTTCACCTTCTGTCTGTTCATAGGTAGGGGACCACAAATTCAGCGCCCACCGGATCGTGCTAGCAGCTTCCATCCCTTATTTTCATGCCATGTTTACAAATGACATGATGGAATGCAAACAGGATGAGATTGTCATGCAAGGAATGGATCCAAGGTAACTCCCTGGGACAGCCAAGGGACCACAGCCAACACGGCTTGTCAATGGTGTTTTGGCCTATATCTGCAGACAAATGCAAGTGTGTCGGTTTAGAAACATGCCTTAAAAGGGTTAAGATAAATCACATTTTTAAATAAATTTATGTTGCTACTAGCATCTTTGATTGTTATTAAGTTGAAATAATCTAATAGAGCTGAACGCAACTGACCCTTTTTCTGTTCTTCTCCACCCTTTTTAGTGCACTAGAGGCTCTGATCAACTTTGCTTACAACGGACACCTAGCAATTGATCAGCAGAATGTTCAGTCTTTGCTGATGGGGGCAAGTTTCCTTCAGCTGCAAAATATCAAAGACGCCTGCTGTACCTTTCTTAGAGAGAGGTAAGGGTACCCTGTGTCCTGTGCCTTTGACTGGTCCCTTGGAACGTGGGGTCATGGGTTCTGGTCTTGCTGTGGAACAGGGTGGTTGGATTGTGCTATTAGAGGACAAGGTGCTAAACTGTGTTCCTTCCTTCCAGTTGCTTGTGGTGGGCTCAGGAAAAAGTTAAATATCCTTTGGTCCTTTAGGAGAAGGGTGGAGGACTCTGTATCTTCGTTCTATGTCTCAGTAGAACTGGTTGCCCACCTGTGGGTGGTGGGGCAGGCTATGAGACCTTAGATGGGCACGAGTTACTCTCTGAAACAAAGGTGAAACATCCCGATCACTCAGACTCAAAAATGGAAATGCTAAACTGACATGTTTTACTGCACTCTGTGTGTCTGGAAATATGCCATACGTTCACCATTGGTAATGTCAGATAAACTTAGTTTCTATGTGTTACTATGCCATGTTCTTCCACAGCTCCTCCATTCATTCCATGATATTGCACCAAACATACTTAATAAATGCAACATCTCGACCAGTTTTTTTCATTCTACATGGACTTATCCTAAAATGCATAATTCAGAGAAGAAAAGTACTTTGGCCCTGTTTCAGATGTTTCCGTGTGAACCCAGGGGTTCTCTATTATGTGTAAAACATAGATACTTAGCTCAAATAGTTAGTCAAATCATTACATACTTGGTTTTTCCTGGCAAAAAAATAAATTTTTGCACACTGGGCTTGGTACCAAACGGAGAGAACTGGATTGCACTGGTGAAGTGCTGGGGCCAAGCTTAGAAACTCAAATCCATTTTAGGCACCTAAATGAAAGTGGCCTGATTTTTTTCTCAAAGGTTCTGAGCTGCCGCAGCTCCACCTAAAGTTAATGGGAGTTGCTTATGCTGAGCACGTTTGAATGGCGGGCCACTCTTACTGAGCTCCTAAATATGATTTTAAGAGGTATAGTTAAGGTTTTTATGTATAATGAGATACATTTGAAATCCAGTGGGTTCTGATCACATGCCTCAGGAATAGCCAGAACATGCATGTCTAGTTCCAGTTTTTACAGGAAGGATATGATGACTGTGCGGTTTTCTACTTTGATTTTACTATGTGTTCCTGGGGATTTTCTGGGTGTTGGTGACCTCACAGCTTGTGAGGAGGTAAAGTCCAAGGTTGTGTAAACCTTTGCTTGGCAGGCAAAGGCTGCTCTTTCCCTCCACTCACAATATCTAACTCTTTGTGTTGTAAAGTACTCTTGGTTCACTCCATTATTAAACGTGCCACAGTGTTGTTTTAAATGTTTGGATCTTTATGCCCTGTAAGAGCTGGGCATTGCCAGACCTTCAGGGTTCTGTACCCATCCTCTCCGTGGTCATTTCTTGGATGCTCAGAATTGGTTATCTAAAGTTTGAAAGCAACCATGAAGATTCTCTCTTCAAAGGATCAAATCCAAAAAGGCAACTTCCTTGTGGTGGATCTCCCCTTGACCCCTTCTGAAGACTACGGAAACTTGTGCCTAGGGTTTATTTCCATTCAGGCATCAGGACTGAAAGGAGGAGGAAGGAGCATAAAAGGAAGGTGCCCAAAGTTTGACCTTTGGGCTACAGGCAGTTTATGGAGTCTTTGAATGGTAACACACAGCCAGTAAGCTCTTAAATATGGAGATGTGGTCCCTGGAAATGCCAACCATGCATGGCTCCATCTTGACAGAGCATTCTGTTTGCTGCTGCTGTAGTGAATGGTCTTGGCTCAAACCACTGAGTTTGCCCTGCTGTGGTACGGGTGACTTTGTGGGTCCCCAGTTAGGCAAAGTTGAGGCATCTCTGTCAGTCTGATTCTGGGCATTGTAGGCCTAGTTTAATGGTGAGGCAAGAGTGGTACCAAATGTTTCCACAAACTATTTTCATTTGGGTTAGAATAAGAGAAACAAACAATGGTATTCTGACATGTCTCATAGTTATATGACCCGTAAATACTGTGAAACAACCAGAATGGTCATCTCTTGTTGAATAGAGATGCACAGATCTGGTGACAGAATTTCTCCCTTAGATGGGAGTTTCCAAATCTCCCATAGCGTGGACTTGATTTTCAGCATTTTTGCAAGTTTTAGGAAACATCTGTGCTGATAACTCCTTGCACCGCACTGTTGTTTAAAGCAATACATTTTCAGTGCTTTTGTGCTGCTTTATGATAGCATGCAGCAGCACCTGTTCAGCTGGTCTGATCACTAGTTCATTTCTGCAGGGATTGTTCCTGCATTCTGACCTTTAATTGCTAAAAGACATCCTCAATAAAGCTTTGTTGGCCAGGAAAATCAAGTAAGAAGAGGTGGCCGACATCTCACTTCAGTAATTAGCAAAAGTGCCTGGTGAAAACAAACAAGGTTTGTAAGTTTCTGAAGAACACACTTATCCTTGCTGTCAAACCAACAGGTTTCATTCCTGGAATCTGAAATCAGACTTATGCACGGAATAGCATTGTGTAGACTCTTGCACTGCTACTCCTACAGGTTACAGCCTTGACTTTAGGAGACCCACCCGGGGAGTGTACATCAGTCTCTAGGTCCAGTCAGTCTTTGGTAGTTCAGAGAATGTCAGCAAGGGAGCTTATTGTCCGTATGGTGCGATTCCCCTTCCTCTTAATTTGGCATGTGTCAGTCCATGACTGTGCATACATTGGCCAGTTTAACCTGCGAACTGGTGTCTGTTGGAAGGGTGAGTTCTCCAATGTGGCGCATCCATCAGTTTCACAAGGTTACATTTTTCCTTGGTTCAGTTTCACATTCACTGCTTCTTTGGACTGCATTAAAACCGTGTAAATTGCTAACTCCTCTATTAAAATAATGTTAATTTGTATCCCCCCCGCAAGGCTTCATCCTAAGAACTGCCTGGGTGTACGTCAGTTTGCAGAAACCATGATGTGTGCCGTGCTCTACGAATCTGCCAATAGCTTCATCCACCAGCACTTTGTGGAGGTGTCCATGTCTGAAGAGTTCCTTGCTCTACCCTTCGAAGACGTGCTGGAGCTGGTTTCAAGGGAAGAGCTCAACGTCAAGTCTGAGGAGCAGGTATGTGCACCACCTGGTATATGTTATAGCAGAGGCACCTTTTGCCACCAGAGGATTTGAAACCACTGGGGCAGTCGCACAGCACGTCTGGGTGAGAAGTTGTTGAACTGGTCCATTCAATGATCAAAGCTGAGAAGATGGTCTTGTGGATGGTGGGTGTATGCCCTTGGCTAGAATAGTGGTGCTCCAACTCTTTCATTCTGTACATAACTTGTAAGAATTGGGGCTTCTCTCAGCTTAGTTATCAGAACACTGTTCTGGGGAGCATCTATTATTTGCCAAGCATGGCACTGAACTGTGCTGAAATGTTCATGGCAGAGAAACCTTGACATCTTGAACTCTAGTGATTGTGCCTCTTGCTTTAATGAGTGACTTCAGTTCTGGTGAAAGGTGCCAGGATCTCTGCTCTGGAGGCAGTCTCTAGAACTACAGAATAAACAGTGTTTCAGCCTTATTCTGGAGGGATTCCTTCGAGGATTGAGATTCTCTACAGCATTTTGTAATGAATCTTCCTCCTGAAATGGCCAATGAGATGGTCGGTCAGGTTGATGGCTTACATAATATGCAGGCCTTTGTACAAGGAACTGGACTGAACAACACCAAGTCACTTCACACAGGCCATTATAAATAACCGTCACCACTTTGATCCGTAGCAGCAGCAATCCCAATCTGAACTGGAGATCTGCAGCTGAAAGGCTCAGCATCCTGCTGCCAGTGCTCAAGCCATCGCATCCCCTGTGGTGATGCTAGGGGCTTATTCCTAGAGAGAGAAATCAGACTTCTAGAAAGTCCGGGTTGGAAAAAGAGGGCCCTGGTTAGGGGTATAAGCATCAGGTCTGAAACGTCTTATCTCCTTAGAACCTCTTGTTCAAATTTCAGGCATGCTCAGAGCAAGCTGCCTTCTTTTGAGGCAGGTAAACTTTAGCACAGGCTTTGTATCTTTTGTAGGAATTTAAAATGAGAGATCCTCCCCGCTGCCTGAAGCAGTTATGATTCCAGGACTCTCCTTGTGAGGGGCGGACTCTGTCCCTGTCCTTGGTGACCATTTCCCTTCTAACTGTTGTGCAGCAGGCTGGCCGCCACCCTCCACCTCTGAGCTGGTTGCATTTTAGTGCGGTGCAGCGTGCAGTTGGTTTTACAGTTGAACCTCAGAGTTACGAACACCAGAGTTAGGAACCAACTGGTCAACCACACACCTCGTTTGGAACCGGAAGTACACAGTCAGAGAGCAACAGAGACAAAAAAAAAAACAAATGCAGTACAGTATTGTTTTAAATATAACCTACTAAAAATACAGGGAAAGTTTTTTTAAAAAAAGATTTGATAATGTAAGGAAATGGTTTCTGTGCTTGTTTCACTTAAACTAAGATGGTTAAAACAGCATTTTTTTTTTGCATTGTAAAGTTTCAAGCTGTATTTAAGTCCAGTGTTCAGCTGTAAACTTTTGAAAGTTTCTTTTTTTATTTTGAAAGTCTATCAGGGATTTTCTAGACAGTATTTGGTCCTGCCATTAGGGCAGGGGACTGGACTCGATGACCTCTCGAGGTCCCTTCCAGTCCTAGAGTCTATTAATCTATGAAAGAACAACCATAACATTTTGTTCAGAATTACGAACGACCTCCAATCCCGGGGTGTTCGTAACGCTGAGGTTCTACTGTACAACGTTTTAGGGTCTTCTGGGGTGCAAGTTGCATTTAAAGATATGACTACCAGCTGATTTGTTGGAGAAATACTTTGCTAGAACCCTCTAGAGAACGGAAGTGGGAGGTTCTGGCTTTGTCCAGTATAAAATGAAAGGCTTGGAAACTTTGGTTTGATGTGTGTGGCTATCCAAATTTTCTCCATGACAACTCAATATTTAGCAAGTGTGCATGATGGTTAGTGGCCTGTTTCAGTGGCAAGATTGTACCACATGGTGGCAGCAGTAACCACAAATGCCAATAATCAGATGTTCACAAAGCAAAACTTTTTCTGGTACTCTTAGTTCAGTTCTTGGGAGAAGAGGGGCCGAACCCTGTAAACTGTTGGCCTTAAAGGCATTAATGCTGTTCCACATGAGTATTGTGGAGACCTCGGTTTAAATTCTTTTCTGCTGCTGATCAGCCCAGCAGGATCTCTGGGTGCAGTGGCAGTAGCCTGGTTAGACCAGTGGAACAGTGCCCCCTGAAATGGAAATTCTCAGCTGCACACCCAGAAGGTCAACATGTTGGGGCTATTTCAGACAAATGGGTGGGGAATTGATTCCAAATCTGGGCCCTTATGAAGAGTGCCCTGCGTTATAATGGACCCCTCTGGTGGATTCAGGAATGGCATTGATGGCCTCTGTGATTGAAAGGTGTATGCTAAGAATGGGGAAGGAATCATGTGATGAGCTGGATGTCAGCTGAGACATGCTGTACTCTGAGTGGCAAAGTGTAACTATCTTTGCTCTAGATCGGGGTAAGCAACCTATGGCACGTGTGTGGAAGGCAGCACGCAAGCTGATTTTCTGTGGCACTCACACTGCCTGGATCCTGGCCACCGGTCCGGGGGGCTCTGCATTTTAATTTAATTTTAAATGAAGCTTCGTAAGCATTTTAAAAACCTTATTTACTTTACATACAACAATAGTTTAGTTATATATTATAGACTTATGGAAAGAGACCTTCTAAAAACATTAAAATGTATTACTGGTATGCAAAACCTTAAATTAGAGTGAATAAATGAAGACTCAGCATGCCACTTCTGAAAGGTTGCCGACCCCTGGGCTAGATCCCTTGAGTAACTTCTGTTTTCCTGTGCACCTTGGCAAGACGTTCCTTTTATTACAGTCCATCTGTTCAAGTTTATCCTCATCCCTCCTTTTGTGAGCTGCTTCAGGACAGAGAAAACAAAATCTCATGTCTCCCCCAGGCGCAGAGACCTAGCAAAGAAATGGCTCCTCTCTCTTCTGGCAGGTATTCGAAGCTGCGTTAGCCTGGGTGCGGTACGACCGAGATCAGAGGGAACCCTGCTTACCTGAGCTACTGTCCAAAATCCGACTGCCCCTTTGTCGACCTCAGTTCCTCACTGACCGTGTGCAACAGGATGACCTTGTCCGCTGCTGCCACAAATGCCGGTGAGCTGTTCAGGAGTTGTCCAGTGTGTTTCGGCCTCCCTGCTGATAGTGTGTTGGATTGGCTGTCCCAGAGACTGAAATCCTCTCTCCATGAAATGGGAACATGTAGCAGAAGAGCGATTCCCTCATGCTGCCCTGCTGATGTGGCTAAACCATCACCTAGAAGGATTTGCTCTGTAGAGTAGAGAAGAGATCAGTTGACATAATCATTGGCAGATTCAGCAGAGGGGCCAGTTTGAACGGTGGTCCCAAGACCCACCAAACTATCGTTCTAACGTTTGGTCTTATTTTCAGGGACCTGGTGGATGAAGCAAAAGACTATCACCTAATGCCAGAACGTCGGCCGCACCTCCCGGCATTCAAAACACGTCCCCGGTGCTGCACGTCAATCGCAGGATTGATTTATGCTGTTGGAGGTCTTAATTCAGCAGGTACCTTGCATATCCACTTCCCACAACTACACAGTGATGTGTCTATTGAGTAACGGCATCAGACTGTAAACTTCATTCTTCACCCATACAATGGTGAGCAGTCTCTCCTGCCCTTCCCTTTTTCTGCAGCCCTGGGTTGACACTCATGCCATCTAGCCAATAAAATGCTGAAGGGGGCTGTTGCCAATTGTTGAACCTTTATCACTCTAGGAGTGCTGGCTGGATGGCTCAGAGGTGTTGTTTCCAGTTTTTGTGAAATTGCACTGAACAAAAAGCTGTTGCATGCATCTCTTTAAAATCATGGGGTCCAATGGAAGTGTGGAGAACCCTGAAGGCAGTAATAGAAGAACATATTGGCAGCAGGGGCTACTCGAGGCCCTAGCATGCCAAACGCGTGCTTGGGGCGGCAAGCCGCGAGGGGCGCTGTGCCGGTCGTCGCGAGGGCGGCAGGCAGGCTGCCTTCTGCGGCTTGCCTGCGGAGAGTCCACTGGTCCCGCGGCTTCGGTGGACCTCCTGCAGGCGTGCCTGCAGGAGGTCCGAAGCCGCGGGACCAGCGGACCCTCCGCAGGCATGCCTGTGGGAGGTCCACCAAAGCTGCGGGACCAGTGGACCATCCGCAGGCAAGCCACCGAAGGCAGCCTGCCTCCCATGCTTGGGGCAGCAAAATCCCTAGAGCCGCCCCGATTGGCAGGATCATGCATTGCATTCAAGCATACAACAGGTAAAATAATTGCAGTGCTCTTTGGTCTCTTTCAAAGAAGCAAAGCCTGTGTAGTAAAGGCTGTTTCCATTTCCATTATGAACCTTTCTGTTGTACCTTGACCATGAAAACGTGGCTCGTGCCACGCAAAGCTTCATCATGGGAACAAGAGCACGTATCAGTTGTTCAGTTTCTCTTTGATTTAGGCACACATGGAGTCACTCCAAGGACGGTGCTCCCCAGTATCTGATTAGCAGGGCGCACACAAGTTTTGTCCAAATAATCAGGAGTTTGGATGATGGACAGGACAGGAGCCTCTTCCCCGCAGTCCTGGCCAGGGGTCTCTGCGCTGCCCTGCTCATTTGCTCCCCTGACACTGGGGATGCAGAGAACTCGCTGTGCTGCCACAGAGCCATTGACACCCAATCCCTTCGGACACAAACGCCCCTGACCAGGACTCTGCCCCTCCAGGACCGCAGCCATCCCTGAACCTTGTGCCTGCAGGGATCAGATGTCAGCGGCCCAGCGGCAGTGGAAGGAGCCCTCTGCAGCCCTGCTGTTACTACCCTACTCGTTCCTTCCCATGACTACCCAGCTGCAGAGGGTTCCCCGCACTGCCACAGGAGCCATTCAGCAGGAGGGTTGCCTCCCCTGTGGCCGGGGACTCGTCTTCCTCGCAGTCCTGGACGGGAGTCTCTGCTCTATTATCTGAGCCTCCCTGCCTTGTTCCCCCAGCATAAGATCCTTGTGGGACAAGGAAGGGATTTGATAAAGCGCAGGTTCAGCAAGTGGGATTTCGGATAAACTGGAGTCCACACTAGTTCTTTAGGCCCACGGTCAACCTGCTTAAACCCAAGAAACTTACAATAGCTTTTAAAATGGGCTGCTGCATGGCATTTATCCTATTATCCAATGAACACACAGCTACTACAGGGCTGCTTCCTGAGACCTGGATTCCCTACCCTAGAAGAATGAAGTCAGCCATGCAGGAATGTTGTTGCTGTGATTCCAGGGAGTTGCCTGGCCCCTGCTATGTTAATTGTTAAGTCTCAAACCCGGCTACCCACTCTGAGCGTCCTGCCTGTGGTTTGATTGCAGGGGCTGGGCAGGGACAGGATATCAGGAGTCTGCAATGATTGTGGAGCCCAGTTTTACAGGAACTCCCTCCAGTGTTGAGCAGTTCCCCATCGGGGTTAGGTGCAGATGGGGCCGATGTGCTGATGGGGTCTTCTTGCACCTGCTGACGTTTATGTAGGAATGTGGAGATGCGGGGGCTGAGGAGGCTGCACCAACCCAGAGACTCGAATAGGGACCGTTTACAGGCTCCACTACCATTCCATAGCCTGGGGGGCAGGATCTCTTCTCTACTGCTGCCTGCACAGGCCATTCCTACAGATACTCAAGGCACTGAGTCCAGGTTTTGCCCTTAATGCTCAGAGCGCAAACCCTGTATCGCCATTATCCTTCCATGCATGGATGAACAGATGGGAAAAGTCCATCACTTTCTGCTTCTGCCCCCTGTTCAGCAGAGACACCAGAAAAAAAAGAAACCCAAAACCTATCACTTTTTTTAATTTGAGTAGCAAATTTTTATGCAGGTGATTCACTGAACGTGGTAGAAGTCTTTGACCCCATTGCAAATCGCTGGGAGAAGTGCCAGCCGATGACGACGGCACGTAGCCGAGTGGGTGTTGCTGTGGTGAATGGACTCTTGTATGCCATTGGTGGATATGATGGCCAGTTAAGACTGAGTACAGTGGAAGTTTACAACCCAGAGATGGATTCTTGGTCCAAAGTGGGAAGCATGAACAGCAAACGAAGGTACGTGAGACATACACTCCATTCTGTACAAAGAATTTGAGCGGGGAAGAGATGAAATGTTCACAATGGCAGGGAAAAATCTAGGAAGTGCTGAAAATGGCTGAGGCGACCTGGGAGATCAGAGTTTGCAGTGCAGTACAATAGGAGAAAGATCAATACACGTTTTGGGCTGCGTGCACAAAGGAATGGAACAGGAAGGGAATGGTTGCGCTTTACATAGCTCTGGTGCAAGCACACTTGGAATGTGTGTTCTGGCCTCCTCTTTACCAAAATGATTCACCGGAGGGACATCAGTGCAAGTCTAGAGGGATTGATGTACGAGAAAAGATGAAAAGCTACATATGTATGGTGTGGCTACGCAGTGACCAAGGGCGGGGACAGAACTCTGTTGGTGTAAGTGCTGGAGGGAGAATTATTTGTGGTGGCACAAGGAAAAATAAGATGAAATTGAGACAGGGATGACAGGCTGAATATCAGAAAGAATTGCTGGTAGATATGCAAGGATGTGGAATAGATTCCCAAAGGAAGTAGCAGAAGCCATGTTGCTTGGGACCTTTTTAAAACTAGACTCGATAAAGCAGTGGAAAATGTGTTGTAGGGAACGCTCATCCACTGGCAGGCAAGGTGATGAACACATGGGTCTTCTGTGTCTCTGGTGCACTCATGCATCACTGAGCATATAGACTCCTCCACTAGAAAGCATTGCCAGTTCACACAATGCAGGGCTTGCAGTCCAGGCTTTGCAGAATGAGTCCTGAGTGATCTTATGGCTGAGCGGAAGAGCTGGTGGTTTATATGCTGAGCAAGGGGAAGCTGATGCATTTCACACCAACCTAGGAATTATGTTGTGGTGGCACTTGGAGAGGCGCACAGCGTTATGTGGCCAACAATATTGAAAACCCACCTATTAACTCTCCTGGCAGCACTTTCTCTCCTTCTGCAGCAGCCTGTGGCTCGTTTATCTCCTTCCAAATTTAAATGTGTTTGTGGCTTTCAGTGTTTTTACTCTGGTTTCTTTTTCCTGCTCCTTGGTCACTGAGTTCTTAAATTGCCCACTTCTGCTAGCTTTGCAGCATGTTTTCCCCATAGTCGTTTGTGCGCCTTATTTTAATGTGGTTTCAAATGCTAATCGCTTGGGAAGAGCGTACTGCGTGTATCTTGTTACTTGAAATTCTGTGTGTAACCCAGATGCTTGGTGGCATCAGTGCGATTCTGCTGGGATTACACTCGTTCAGAGTGGTTAGCTGCTCTGTTCAAGCAAATACAATCTAAAGTCTGTAGTGTGCAGTCCGGGAGTTAAGCAGGTTGTGCCAAGTAAGCCCTGTTCAGACTGGTAGCTGGCCAAGGCTTTAGGTCTGGCTCCAGGGGCGATCTTGAGTGTAAAGTCCTGAAACCATTTCCACGCATATCATAATCTCTAGTAGGAAAACTCTGTTTTTGCATAGCTATGAGGTTCCTTGTATGGAGCTTTTCCCACAGTAAGACGACCGCTTTTCTTCCGTAGCTGACTTATTCTGCTCTTTGCATTAGGAACAAAGCAGCTGAGTTTGCTAATCCCCTAAACAACATTCTGGGCTGCAACCCTGCCACGAGGATCCTGTTCTGCTCGCACTTCACTGAAGCGTGCATCATGAGAGTGTTGTCGTTCCATCCTCGCTAAAACTTAGTCCTTTGAATCCAAGCAGAGTGGGTGTCCATAAGAGGGTGTTTTACACAGAGCAGAGTGCACCTGAAGGATTGTATCCAAGAGCTTGGCTTTTGCAGTCTATAATGGTTTTCTCATTGCATGATGAGTGCTGAGAGGAAAGGGGGGGGCGCTTTAAGAGGAGAACATAAATGTGAAGCTGCAGGTTTAATTTGAAGGTGGAATCCCATTGTCTCATTCCTTAACGTGCATTGTGAGCCAAATGTTTAACCTGTCAAATACAATGGAGAGCTGATCAGCTTAATGGAGTTGACATTGGTACAGTAAAGCAATTGCTGTCTATATAAGGGTTTTGTACTGAAGCCCATCACCATCTTCCACACAAAATCAACAGCAAGAGCAAAATCCCTAGTGGACTTCATGGAGTCTGTAGACATGCGGACTCACCCCTGCGGCGCCTCCTGCTGGTTGTCTTCGGGAATTAGCTCTTTTTCCAGCAAGGAGCGCCCTCTGCAGGCCAGTGATCTGCCTATCCTCTTGGCCCTTGTGTCCCTTCCCGGGACCCCAGTGCCCTTTTGCCTGGGATGCTGCCCCCGGCAGTATCCCACCAATCTAGGTCTCCCCTCCCTGGGGAACCTCCAACCCACTATCCCCACTTCACCTCAGTTTTGGCTACTGCCCAGTTTCCATCTAGCCCCCATTCACTGGGGCAGACTGCAATATCAGCCACTCATCATAGGCAAAGTGGTTTGGACCTGCTGCCTTTGCCTACCCCTTGGGTTGTCCCCTGCAACCCGCAGTACCTCTTGGCTTTATGCTAATCCGCAGCCTGGGGCTTTCCAGGCTGGAGCTCCCCAGCTCCTCTGCCTTTCCCCAGCCCTGCTCCACTCAGGTACCCTGCCTCTAGCTCCCTGCAGCCAGGCCCTTCTCCCTCTACAGGCAGAGGGAGACTGCTGCTTCTGGGTTCCCTGGCCGCCTTATAAAGCCCTGTGGCTCAGTTTGGGGCGTGGCCCCAGCTGCATCCACTTCCCCCAATCAGCCAAGGTTTTACCTTGCCCAGCCCCAGCCCTCTGCAGGGTTTTTCCAACCCCTCCAAGGTCAGAGCGGGTGCTCACCCCGCTACAGAGTCTATGGCATGTCTCCCTTTTCAGGGCCAAACCTCTTCTTGGGTTGGGAGTTGGAAGGGGTAGGGGAACAAAAGGGGACATTTGTATGGGGACTTAATGTAGAAAGGTCTGTTACTGTGAAACCAGTTTTGGGGCCAGACAGGTGGTTTAGCACACTGGTGATGGGATACTGAGCCTTTCCCTCCTAGGCTGGTTGGTTGATTCCATATTAGGTCAATAGTGACCAAAGTGTGCTTGGTTGAGTTGACCATCTCAGACCACTTCCTAGCTTGCTGAACCTCCGCCACCAGTCAGCTCCATGGGTGGCCACAGTTGATAGAGTTAAAAAGGAGCAAAGACTAAACATTACGCACCCTAGAGTTGGTTCTTTCAGGGCAGGATCGAGGCGCATTTGCAGAATGTTATAAACAATTTCTCTACATCTCTCATGCTGTTTTCTGATTGGCTGCAGTAGACTTTATTCATGAACATCTCAGTGTTAGCCAGATGCTATGGTCATGCAGGCTACATAAATATGTAGTTCAGTACTGTATCTATCGACCTGATTGTCAAACTCCCATTTCCACGTTAAGCTGTTTTATCCGCCAGGTGTCAGCCAAGATATGTTGAAAAAGTGTGTTTTGTAATTCAACATGTATCGTTTGCCCAAAGCAATCTAACCTGGTGTTGTGCACTTCATTGCAGTGCAATGGGAACAGTAGTGCTGGATGGGCAGATCTATGTATGCGGTGGGTATGATGGAAACTCATCCCTCAACTCCGTGGAAACGTACTCACCAGAAACAGACAAGTAAGCTTCTGAATGTACTACTGCTTCTCCCACTGGGCTCTACCCACATCCTGAAGCATAGAAATAATAGTTGAGAGTGCTGTTTTTAAAACCAATGAGCTACGATATGCTGGAAAACCTTTTATTTCCTGTATAGCACTATATTTGGCTTCAAACCATGCGCACTCGCTCGAGAGAAGTGAATAGAGTAAAGTTTTGATACAGAGCTAAGGCCCTTCGTTTTCAGTTTTACTGATTTCCCGCCCTCCCTACATTCAGGTACATGGAAATACTGATTTGTCTTAAGAAAATTCAGTACGTTACATGAGAGAGATCTGTTTGTTAATATCCAAATAGTTGAAGTGTAAATACAAGACTGTTAAAGTACGGTGACGTAGTCAAAGACACATGTGTACATCCTGTTAACATCCAGTTCATGAAATAAACCACAGCATTACGTTATTTTTACTTTCAATACTCTTACTTTTCCCTATTGTTGCTTTTTTCCATCCTTCCGTTCCCCAATATTATCTCCAGTATTTACCCAGAAATTGGTGAAGTTAATTTATTGTGCTGATATTCACCCAATTATGAATCTTTGTAATAAACACTGATAAATTCTAGGGAATTTTTTTGTTTATTTAAACAAAATAAAATCTGAGAATGAAGGGCCTTGTCCAGAGCTTATAGATGGTTGAGTGAAAAATACTGGAAACTCAGTATCTGAAAGGCTTCTGGGTCTTCTGAAACATTTGTATAATCGATGGAGCAGCTCATTGAATGTGTTTTATGTGGAGCTACATGAGCTCTGCCTTTGGAAGGAAGAGACTCTTGCACTTCTGCTATTTGCTTCTCTTGGCAAGGTGGACGGTAGCGACTCCCATGAGTTCGAATCGCAGCGCGGCTGGAGTCACCGTGTTCGAAGGCAGGATCTATGTGTCTGGAGGACACGACGGTTTACAAATTTTCAGCAGTGTAAGTCTGAATCTCAGAGCCCGTTCTGTACCACGTTGAGTTCTTGTAACTTTGTGCTGATGAAGTTGGAGTAAGAATACTGACCAGAGATCGGTAAAAGGGCAGGTGGGAAAGCTTACACAGCTCCCTAATCTAAGCACACAGCTCTTTAGTCCTGATCTTTAACGGCACCTGTTGATCTAGTCCTGGATGGTTCCTGAGCAGGGACTGCTAACTGAGCCACCCAAATACCCACTAGGGGCTAGCCTGAGACAGTGCAAATCCTGCTCTCTTGTGGCCTGAGCCGAGAAGTGAGACTGCTGCACTAGTCGACTTGGTTCTCACCAGTTCCTCCCTCTTCGCTTAGTAAATCATTTTAGCCTCGTGTCTTTGGTCCTTCGTGTTTCTAGCACCATTAAAACTCCCAGGTGGCCACGATCATTCTATCTGCTTTCTTTGCCTGTTTGTGGGATGTTGTTTCAGAAACTATTGTGACCCTTTAAACAAATTCAGAATGCAGCGGGAGTTGACCGTGCAGGGCAGAGCTGCTGTTCCTAGTGTGATTGCAGTCTCAGTCCTAATTTATAGACTTCCTTATTTTTTTATTCAGAAAAGTCTGTTATGGGGGTTCTCTTCTGCCCTACTGGGCACAGAAGTGCGGTTTGTTGTATCTGAATTAGTCTTGCCACCCATTAAGTGCTCTTGGAACATTAGCTTGTCAACTGGAGGTCCAGCCTTCAGACCGGGCTGTAATATTGACTATTACTGCCTTCCCTAGCAGACTAGGAAAAAATCCTATTGTCTGTCAGCCTGGGATGCCAAAAAGCTGAATCTGGGCTAACATAGCAGCCTGCCTGGACCACAGCTTTGCCATATTCCTCCTTGAGCTCCACCAGTTAGGTCTATTGCTGCTATTCAAGAAGAGGGATGACTGACCATGCACTCCAGAACTACCACAGGTACATTCTGATGACTGTATTTTCTTGTTGAAAAACCATTTTGAGATCCAAGTTTTCCTTGTACAAGTCTAGATAAAATTATTACAAGGTGGGAGTGCACAACTGGTTGAAAAACCATACTCGAAGAGTAATTATGAATGTTCGCTGTCAGTCTGGGAGGACATAGCTAGACAGCAGGAGTCTGTCCTGGGTCTGGTACTATTCCATATTTTTTTTATGACTTGAATAACGGAGTAGGAAGCATGCTTATAAAATTTGCCGATGGCACCAAGCTGGGAGGGGGTGCAGGCACTTTGGAGGACAATATTAGAATTCAAAATCAACTTAATAAACTGGTGAATTATCTGAAAACAACACAATGTAGTTCAGTAAAGACAAGTGCAAAGTAATATACTTAGGAAGGAAAAATCAAAGGCACGATTACAAAATGGGGAGTAACTGGCTAGGCAGTTGTACTGCAGAAAAGGAGCTGGGGGCTATAGGGGATTACAAATTGAATAGGAACCAACAATGTGACCGAGTTGCAAAAAAGGCAAATATCATTCTGGATGGCATTAATAGGAGTGTTGTATGTAAGACACCAGAAGTGATTTTCCCAGTGCTGGTGAGGCTTCAGCTGTAGTATTGTCCAGTTTTAGGCACCACACTTTAAGAAAGATGTGGACAAATGAGAGAATCCAGAGGAGAGCAACAAAACTGATAAAAGGTTTAAAAAACCTGACGTAAGGTTATGAGGAAAGATTGAATAACACTGGGCATGTTTCTTCTTGTGAAAAGGAGATGGTGTGTGTGCTTGGGAGGGGTCTTCTCATAAGTCCTCAGATTGTTACGGGCCATTATAAAGAGGACGGGAATCAATTGTCCTGCCTTTGGCAGACATGGAGAACAAGAAGTAATGGATTTAATCTGCGCAAGGAAGATTTAGGTTACATATTAGGAAACCTTTCCAACTATAAGGATACTTAGGCACTGGAATAGAGTCCCATCCCTATCATTGGAGTTTTTTAAGAAAGAGGTTAGGCAAACACCTGTCAGGGATGGTCTAGGTTTACTCAGTCCTGCCTCTAGCATGTCAAGGTTGGATTCGATTTCCTGTTCCAGCCCTACGATTCTATGCCTCTATAAGCCATATGAAAGGTTAGCAAGAATGGCTGGCTGAAAGCTGAAGCCAGACAAATTCAAATTAAAAATTAGACATGCTATTTTAAAACTGAGTGTGATTAACCATTGGCGCCACCTACTGAGGGAGGTGTTGGAATCACCACCACCATATCTCCAAACAAAGATTGGCTACCTTTCTGGAAGATGCTTTAGCCAAGTGCAAGTTATTGTATACCTTTATACAGGTATAACTGAGTATAATTTAGTGGCCTGTGTTAAACAGGGGGCCAGACTAGATGAATTGATGGTCCCTTTCTGCCTTAAACTCTAAATCTATGAAGTCATGATAAAAATTTCCTAGTCTGCCTGTAATTATCTTAGTGACATATACTTACCTGGACTCAAGGGCAGGTATCATTTCTTGTCCGTGTGCAATGCACAATGCAGGGGTACTAATGCCAGAACTCACTCAATGTGTCGACACTCTTAACTGCAGGTGGAGTACTACAACCATCACACAGCCACGTGGCACCCCGTCGCAAGCATGCTGAACAAACGTTGTCGGCATGGAGCCGCCTCCCTGGGCAGCAAGATGTTCGTCTGTGGCGGCTACGATGGGTCTGGCTTCCTCAGCATCGCCGAGGTGTACAGCTCCATGGCGGATCAGTGGTACCTGATTGTCCCAATGAACACTCGACGGAGCCGCGTCTCCCTGGTAGCCAACTGTGGCCGCCTGTATTGTGTGGGTGGCTATGACGGACAGTCCAACCTGAGCTCAGTGGAGATGTACGACCCAGAAACCAACCGCTGGACATTCATGGCTCCTATGGTGTGTCACGAGGGAGGGGTTGGTGTGGGGTGCATACCGCTCCTCACCATCTGAACAGGAAGTATTGGTGGCCGTCTTCAAGCAACAATCCCTGGAGAGGTTTGGCGAGGGTTTTATGATGTGATATATCAAGAGGTACATTCTAGGTGCTCAAGTGTCATTCGCGAACACAAACGGTTCAAAAGAAAGTCGCCCTGCGATTTTTTTGGGCTGAGGCTCCACAACAGATGAATAATTCACCGTTCAGATCATGCGCGTGTAACCTACTCCCTTCCCTTCCCCCACACTTTGGTCATTATGTGGATCTAAGGCTAGGCAGATGCTTCCTTCTCCTAGCCTTTGCTTCAGGTACTGCGTTGATCCAGACGTGGTCTACTTCTGGTTATGCTGTTGGGAAGCAGTGGTGGAGTCTATATGTTGGTTTGACCCTGTATAAACTAATATTGGCCAGATCAGTGGGTGAGAGTATGTATGCAGTATGTTCCGGGCAAAAGACCCTAATGCCACGATTCAGTTTATTGTTAACTGCAGGAGCTTGAATATAGCAAACAGTCCTGTTCATTCTGTTTCATTACCAGGCACTTTGGATTTTACCCACTCTTAGCCCCTCCTGTTTTGTTTCTCACCAGTATTGGTTCTTAGAAGCCCATGAGTGGGTAATCCTTGGAGATGTGTAGCTTCCTTAATTTCGGAGGATCTATCCCTATGACCAGTGTGTTTCATTTACGTCTTTTGAATGTAATTTACTTTATTCTGCTGGATCAGGAAAATTGGATGTAACCATTAAGAGGATGACAAATGTTTTCCCCTTTCACATTCTCCAAAAAAATAGATTAAAACATCTAACAGTACTAAAAGACTGCTGAGAAAAAAATTGAATATAAATGATACTAGCAGCAAACTTATATTTAAATAGGAAAAGTGCCAAAATGTTAATTATACAGATATCTTTTTTTTCAATTAAATCTGTTTTAAATCTTTTTTCCTTTCACAAAACTTAGGCATTGGTTTCCAAAATACATATTAGAAACAGCTCGATTGCAGTATGGTCAAGATCTGTCCTTTTGATCTTTTGCGCAGAGATGAAAATGTAGCATCTCACATGTTCTTTGTTTTGGAAAGTTCCTGCTGTGCATTCAGATGTTTTTGATTTCACAAAAATGTTTTGTGGGTTTTGAAATACGCACTTGGCCTGCTGTGTTCTGAGCTCTTACATCTATTGTTGGTCTGTTTGACAACTGTCTTTCACTTAAGAAAGCTCAAATACAGACTAGTCCTTAACAGAGAGATAATGCATAGGTAAAGACAATAAGGGTTTGTGCAAGGGACGTAACTTGGGCCCCGGGAAAATCACAACATGCACAAACTTTCAGCGCAGCTGAAGGTTTTGTTAAATCAGTGTCTAGCTTTTTCTGTTTAGCTACACTGGAAAGATCTTTACAGCACGCTTGGTTGATGCTCTGTTAACCTAGCCATGCAGCCATTTTTTTACAGCCAAACAATGACCGTTGCGAAAGTGTGAAATTGTGCACATCCTTCACTTAAAGGAGAGATGAATGTGAAAGACTATTAGCGACCAAGCTATCAGTCTGGTCTTTCCCCAGGAGTCCGTGCCCATATGTTCCCCACTGTTGTTTTCCTATCATGTAGCCCTATACTGGCAGAAGATAAGGCATTCTCTTCCCCTTCTTCCTTGGTTCTTTGCCTTTTTAGTATCCCTGTTTCTCCTCTTCTGTAACGATTGCAAATGGAAGGACATGTGGATCCTTGTGTTCTTACTGCAACTGCAGTGGCACGTGCCACTTGACAAAGAGATGCTTTGGAGTGTCCGCGTTTGCACCTGTGCCCTGGAGACATGTCAGATGCCTTTATGTTGCCTGTTAACCTTTGTAGACCTGAAGAGTGGATGGCTGGGTCCAAGTCTGAGTCTTGTCCTACATTGCTGCCCATCTAGCTACTTCAGGCACCGAGATCCGGCTTTACAATGATTTTTTTTTTTTAAATGCCTCAAGGTTACAAACTTTACCCCTTTTTTGAAAGCAGATCATCCCATGATGATTTGGTTGAGGTAAATGTGAGTGGCCAGCACATGGTATGGTTGTGGACAAGTCATCAGAGTTCTCTCACGTCTGAGAGGGGGACAATTCTTTGAAACCTTCTTTTGTGCTAAATCAAGAAGCAACAACGTTTTCAAAATCCAAGTAGGTCTATGACTGCGTTAGTCAGTCCAAGCATGAAGCCAGCACTCTGCTTAACTTCCATCACAGAGGGGTTAGAGTAGCGCATGACACTGACAGCCTGTGTGGTGTGCAATATCTAGACGCAGCAGGATGAGGGAAGGACAGCATGGCCTGGGAGAGACCCCTTTGAACTTGGGGATAATGTTATAAAATGATGTGAAATGTATTTATTAGCTCTTCAGTATTTCACTGCATGAATATGATCTGTCACTAATCTAGGGCTTCCTTCTTAGCCTACTTCCTCCTGTATGCTCCTTTAGTGAAGACCTGGTCAGTCTGTGAGAATGCCAGCACAGGCTTCTGATGAGATGAGCAGCTGGGAAGGGAAGGACGCTGTATTCCAACACTAATCTCTTCCATTGACACAAAGGGACATGGGGAAATGATAAATCTAAGTCCATTCCTTTTCGTGTATGCTTTTTTATGTTTGCATCTTCCTCTGCAAGGGCCAGATCCTGTGAGACCTTGAGCACCCTAATTTTGGTCACTCAGTGGGAGCTGAGCATGCTCTGCATCTCTTCAAACAGAGTCCTGAGTCTGAATTTCTGCGCGTCGTCATGAGTTTTTTGTTTTGTTTTTGTTCATATAAAAAACCTCAATGCTGCTTGGATTTTTTTCATTGGGTGTGGATGTGGACGTCTCTGTTTTCAGGTACCATGTATTGTAGATGTATAATATGAGCATGTGTGGTTCTAAATGTGAGTGGTTTGTCTAGGGATCAATATCTATTTCCTGTTTGTATACATTTACCAGCCAATGGATCGTGCTTGAGGATAAACATTCGTTTGGCATTTCCATGCTGCTAAGACTTTTTTTTTTTTTTTTTTAAACATTGGCATCAAGACTAAGGTGGTTTTCGGGCCATGAACTGAAAGATGGTAGAAAAATAAAATTGTTGTTTGCCACTAGCTGCAAGGCTTTTAAACTGTGTATCTTGGGGAAGGAGTGAGTGTGTGTGGCTGGGGGAGGGGGGATTTTTGGTTTATTTGCATTTGAAAGTAAAGTGTGTGGCAAGGAAGGAATCAGCAATTTCATTCTGTTCATCTTCCCAACTTGTGTTTTCCACTCTCAGCCAAGCCTCACTAGCAGGGGTCTGAGTGTGCACATTTCTTTAGGGGCCCATGGACCCTGTCTATTACGGGGCGGCTCCAGGCACCAGCACACCAAGCGCATGCCTGGGGCGGCAAGCCACCGGGGCGCTCCGCCAGTCGCCACGAGGGCGGCAGGCAGGTTGCCTTCAGCCGCATGCCTGCAGAGAGTCCGCTGGTCCTGCAGCTTTGGTGGACCTCCCGCAGGGGTGCTGCCGAATTCGCGGGACCGGGGGCCTCCCACATGCAAGCTGCCGAAGGCAGACTGCTTGCTGTGCTTGGGGCGGCGAAATACCTAGAGCCGCCCTTGCTGTTAATACTGGAGTTTCTGTGTCTTTCTTAGCAGGGGCGTTGCGTTGGCTCAGCAGCTGTCGAGTCATTTGGTGCCCACTTCCATACAGCAACCGTGGTGATTGTCATGGGGTTGCTCTCCTAGGGGAGAGGATCATTTGTCTCCTGCCTCTTTATTAATCCATCATCCCAATTTTTTCCCCTCAGCGAGAATGTATTTGCATCACTGAGTATGTAAATATCCTGCAGGCCCATCAGAAGTAACCCAAGGGGTGTGGAGAAGGAGAACTCTTTCAAAACTGCTTTTACCCTTGTGACTCTTTTTCTTTGCTTAAGGATGAACTTTACTGCCCCCCAATATGCAGAATGATTGGTAGGTGCAGTTCTAGAGTTCCACTGAACCTACTTGGGGTAGATCTGCTTGTACCATGATGAGTAAATGAATGTGCCTTGTCAGGAATGAATTAGATATACCGAACAAGGGAGTCCTAGAGGAATTAAACTCCTTGTGTTTTGGGTAATCTCAAATCGCTTTGGGATAGTTCTCATAGTTTCTCAAGCCATCTCCATTAGCCTTGCCTTGAATGGTCATTCCAAGAGTTCACTTGGCAGGGAGATTGGCATGGTTCTAGTGGACTGGGAATGCCTGACCAAACCCTGTTTCATGCCCATAAACAGCTGGTGGGCTAATGGTTACTCCAGCAGCCTGTTTGCTAATTAGGGAAGCTTTGTGCTTTTTCCGAGTCAATCTTATGCCTGTTTGCAGAGAACAGATTCCTGACCGTGTTCAGAGCAGTTCTGAGGATTAGCTAGAACAGGAGTGATCTGGATAGTAAGTATTCCAAACACATCTTTAATAATGTCTTTAATGCCATAGGGTTGCAGGAATCCTCATCCACTACAGCTATGATTTAGGGACAGTTAAAGACTCATATTCAAGACTCACTTCCTGGCTAGCTGAACCAACAAGCTGTAGCAAAGAGAACACTTTGGAGGGTCGGGCGGGAAATGTTGCTAGGGGCTCTCTGGCTGCCTGCATTCCCACCTCTTCGGACACAGGTTATGCAGAGTGCACCCAGAAGTTTGAATATCTTATAACATTATTCCCCACAAAGTGAGCAGCATCCTCTCTTTACAATGTATTTGTGTTACAGTTAACAGCCTGGATCAGGGCCCCTTGTGCTGGGTGCTGGACAGGTGTCTGGTAAAAGATAGTCCCTGCCTCAGAGAGTTTCCTATCTAAATGGTGAGAGGGTTAACTGAGGCACAGAGTCCACAAGGTCACACAGCCAGTCCGTGTCAGAGCCAGGAACAGACCCCAGGTCTCCTGACTCCCAGTGCAGTGCCCTAGCCACTAGATCATACTGCTTCCTTTTTCGGGTCACTGTTACAAGCGGCAAGGAAGGAGAACCAGCCTGGTTTTAAAATCCCAAATCCACAGCAGAATGAAATCACAATAGTACATTTGTAAAGCAAAGTCCTTGAAAATTACTTCTTCCTCTTCTCACCAAGACTTGAGTTCACATTTGTTTCTTGGTCGCCTACAGTTGAGGGTCTCCCTAGCCCCCAAAGCTGTGGAAGGAGTGCTGTCCCTCTGGCCTGGTGTCTGGGATAGCACCAGCTGCTGCAAGGGAAATGCACAGCCCTGAACTTGTGAGGCCTAACTGGTAGGTAGCCTGTCTGGTCACCATTCTATTCAAATACATGTAGAAGAGCCATTGATCAAAGCATTGAAGTCCGTAGAGCAGGGCGCACTTACACCAGCTGAGAATCTGGCTCTGAGCATCCTTGAACTGCACGCCGAGGAGCTGGTAGAAGAGTGTATATGCCCATATATACCCAAATATGGTGATTAGGAGGCTGTTGACCCATTAGCTAGCATGGAACAGTGCAGAGTTAGGTCTCTTGCTGATTGGTTACTAATGGAAAACTAATAGTATTTACAAATTTAATATTCGAATCAGTTATCCAATGGATGGGGTGTGCCTGTGACAACCTGGGAGGGATGAAGTTGCTAAATCAACTCTTAAGCTTCCAATGGGTTTGAGACATTCGGGCCACTCAAATTTTTTGACTAGGCTCTTCCTAGAGCCTGACGTGGCATAACAGTGTTACAGATCTTGCTGAGCGTTTTCTCTAGGCTTTTAGCACACTTCGTACAGTTGTGGTACCTCCCCAAAGCAATGCCCAGACAGCTGGGTTGGGGAGTTCTAAAGCAAGGCTCGCATGACCTCATGATTTCCTGCTGGTGTAGTCCACTTCTTAATCCAAGTGGCATGCAAATGTGGGACGTACTTGCCTTCTGTTTTACAAAATGCTTTTTGCTTCCTCTTTGGCAGTCGGATGTGTTCGATAACAGAAGGACTGTTACAATGCAGAAAAGCATATGGAAGTATTTATGTGAGGCCACTTGTATAAGACAGCGGGGGCTTTTTCACTGTTATCTGATAACCAATATTTGAGAATCTGGCTCTTTGATTTTTCTTTATTGGATTAATCTAAACCCTGTCATGGTTGGTTAGCATCAGAGCTGACAAGCATCAAGATTATGAATTCAGCCAAGCTAATGCATATTTTGCTCCAAGTCTCAGAGCAGCTGGTGGGAAGGGGTTTGCTTCAAAGAAGTTGGGAGATTTGTTAATGTGATAACTGTGTCCAGTTGTAACAACTCTTGGAAATGATAGTAAATGCCACCTTTCCTTTGACATTCTCAATCTTTGCCTACACAAGCTCACCTGGGTGTACGTCCATGCGGCAGGACAGAAGACTTAAGCCAGGCCTTTTGACTCCTCCTTTTTGTACACATGATCTGATTAGGGTTTCTTGAGCTATTGAAGGTTGGTTGAATATTAACTGCTAAAATGATAGGACTAGATGGGTGACCAAGGGCTCTGTTTTTGGCGATGATTCACCCTGATCAAAACATTTTATGTCTAAATTTTAATGGCCACAGCAGGAGGTGGGATGCTGGGCTTGATTGGCTATTGATCTGATCTGATTTGACAAATCTTTTATGTTCTTATCTATCCATACCAGCTGCCTTGAGCTACAGCAAATAACGGAGTCAGCTCAGTTCTGCAGCTTCAGCTTTCAACAGGCATGAGAGCACGTGTCTGGCAGTGTCAGCTCTGACACCATTAGTGAAGTACCGACGATGTACCATGCATTCTGCCTGTGGCAGAGGTGTTGCAGGTCCCATCTCTTGTGTGGTATTGGAGGGGGGCTTTTGTTTCCCAGTAGTGCAAGTCGCCCATTCTCAAAGGAGAAATGAAGTGTCTAATGCCTCCTGCTCTTCCAAGGTATAAACAGGGTCCACAAAATGGTCTTCAATATGCAATCTCCCTCCTCTGGGTTAGCAATGTCTTAGCCTAGTATCTCCCCACCACCACCACTACCCAACACCAGGGAGAGGAGGTTGGCTGACGGGATTTCCTGCGACTGTAGGGCCTATTTCCGTTCCTCCGTCTGTTCACGCATCCGGGCAGAGTTCCTATGGGCGGCGTCCACTGGCTCCCTTGACGCCTTCGAGGAGCAGTGGGCCTTGTCCGGGGTTCTCTGCTCGGTGTCCCCATCAGGTTCCCTTCGTTTAGCCCTATGACCTCACTCCCGATCCTGTTTTTTCATTAGTTGTCCCCCGTGATTACTTGGTGTCCCAGACCTGTAGGTCCTCCCCTTAGGCTGGGGGGAGGCCCTTTAGAAGTGCTGCTGGATGCCATCCACCCCTGCTGGATGCCAATAGGACCACCACTACCCAATCCTTTCTTCTAAGAATCTGCCAGACCTAGCAGATCTGCAGCCACTACCTAGCCTTTCTGTCTGGTTCCAAAGCTCTGCAGACCAGATAGGAGAAGAGGGGATCTGGGCCTTGTTTCCACCAGGCTGGCCACATCCCCATAGGCTATAGTGGAAAAGAAGCCCTCCAAGGATTCCCCTTGTGGTATGTCAGTCTGCTCCCTGTGCTTGAGACTGTCGTCTTTGTGAATGGTTGGTCCGTGTTCCTGAACAAAAGAGAAATGAGAACCAAGGTTACCTTGTTCTTTGAAGACAAGTATGATCCTAGTCTTTGTGCATGTTTTAGGTGGCAGGTGTACTACTCTAGTGAGAGGTTTACTCACTATTCAAAGAAGAATTGAGTTTGTTTTGAATGAGTTTGGGAAGATGGCTGAAGCATAGTTTGGTACTATCTATGCAAGCACGTACTGAGCCCCTGATTCTCCAACAGGCCTTTGTAGCTGGGTTCTTCAATACCAGAGAAAATTCTCTGTGGGATGAGGAGAACTTAAAAATGTTTGATTCTGGAAAATGAACATTAAGGAAGCCAGTGGGATGTAAACTGCGTGGGAATGGTGCCATTTTCACCTTGTACATCCCTTTTGTTTCAATGCATTGTACTATAATCATGACTTTAAGTTAAAGAAAACCAAAACTTTTTTATAATTTTAAAATTTGCTTTAAAAAAAAAAAAAGCACATCCCACCCCCGGTTCTGCAGCTTCTACTTATTGTCATCGCGTGGCAGAGCGATAGAAACGTGAATTGCTTTGATTGTATTTTTTGATGCACAAAGATCCAATTCCCCTCCCACGTGGCTAATCATGTTCTCTGTTGTGTATATGTGAAAAGGGCACTTTTATGGTAACTTCATCCTTTTTTTATATTAAAAAATAGTAGAAATGTTTAGTCTGCCCGACTGTTGTGATGTCCAACTGTTCTATATGACAGTTCCACGTGTCTATATTGCAAGTGTCATCTTAGTCGTGAAACATGCTCTACCCTAGCGATCACATGGAAAGGAGGAGGTTTTCCACCCGGAAGTGACGTATATATTAAACCTGATCTCGGGAGGGCGGGGGATATATTGTAAACCTGAGTGCAGCACAAACTGTGGCCTTGTCTAGGATTAAACACTTAAAGAGTTGGTCTTAAACATGGCTCCAGCTAAGGCAGTTCACAGTCCTGGGGCAGTCGTTGTGACCAGATGGCTTTAGAATGTTGTTTAAAACCCTAGACTGAACTGTGGTTC
This sequence comes from Gopherus flavomarginatus, assembly GCF_025201925.1. Classification (NCBI taxonomy): domain Eukaryota; kingdom Metazoa; phylum Chordata; order Testudines; family Testudinidae; genus Gopherus; species Gopherus flavomarginatus. The sequence goes on along the minus strand of NC_066618.1, from coordinate 5,095,634 downwards.
CCATTTGGCTTGGCCCCATCTACACTGCCTGACCTAACTTAGAAACTGATTTAGCTGGCATGAGAGGGAGGGATAGCTCAGTGATTTGAGCATTTGCCTGCTAAACCCAGGGTTGTAAGTTCAATCCTTGAGGGGGTCAATTAGGCATCTGGGGCAAAATCTGGGGATTGGGTCTGCTTTGAGCAGGGGGTTGGACTAGATGACCTCCTGAGGTCTATTCCAACCCTGATATTCTATGATTTTAACTTTAATTTGGAAGCACATGGGGATGCAGTTTGAGAAATTGCCTTCCAAGGGGAGACCTGGACTTGTACAATGTGGTGGGGGTTGGAAGATCTTGTGTGTCAAGAAGGTGGAAGGCAAACAAAACAACGATTTAGGCAGGGGATGGGAGTTCGTGTGTTGGCATTTTACCAGTGGAGACCTGGGGTCAGATCCTGCTTGGTGTATAAGGTGAGTTTCTCTCCTCAAAGTCCATATTCCTGCATAGCACCACACACACTAATACCATTTCCAGCACAGTTGGGTCCCAGTCTTTGCTCAGTGATGGGGAATACTCCTCCTTTGCTGTAGGAGTAAAGTGAAATGTCAGAGCCTGGGGCTGAGGAGGAACCCACCCTGCAATTGCAGATGGGACTGAACTGCATTGGAGAAGCTTCTCTCCCTGGTAGAAGCTTCTCCTGTACTCTGCTTTACCCAGTGATATTAATCCTATCACCCTTGTGAAGCAAGGTGTAATCACAAACTGAAAATCCAGCCGATCCCTTTCCCTTGGACTGATTCATGTTCCCACCTTATCCCTTCCTCCTGCCTCCCCCACCAAAGTCAGGGTATGGAAGTTCTCCAACATCCAGTCCATCCTCATGCGGAAGTGTGCCGCTGTATCTGGATGTGGATTTCAGACCAGCCTTCGTTAACTTCCTGCCCCTCTAAGGCTCCTAGTGCAAAGCAACAGGATATGATAATAAAATAGACCAGTGGATTCATTAGGCCCTTGTCCGGGAAAGTCTGAGGAGGAAAACAGTGGGGCCAAATTCATGGCCGAAATCAGTGGGCTTACATTAGCTTCAGTTCCCACGCTGGATGTGGGGGTATACGGGAGAAATTGTGTAAAGGTTGATTTCATGTATGTATTTATTCATTTCATTTTCCTAATAGACTACTCAGTTGAAGCTTTAAAATTTTGGGACTTTGTTATATAAAATTGCAGCAGCTAATTTATTTCAAGATGTACCAATGAGAACACAGATACAGATACTAATGTACAGAGCTCTCACCTCCAGTCACCATACAGGGCGGATTCAGTTGCCTAGCAACTATCCAGTCTAAAAGAACTCGGAACTTAAGGGTTTTTTTTGGTGATATACGTTGCACTGTAACTATAAGTGTACGTAACCATGAAATGTGGACAGATGGCTAAAGACAGGTAGTATCACACAAAGTATCCATGGTGAGAAGGGTGAGGGTATGGGGGCAGCTGGTAGATCAGGAAGGGGTACGCAATGAAAAGTTTGGGACCTCTGCACTATCTTAGTCTAGAGTCGTTCAGTGGGTCCACTGCCTGGAACGAGACTGGAATTGAAAATGCTGTGCATATGTTCCCCTTCCTGGAACTATCTGCACTTTTTCTCTTGTTGCACTCTGTTTCCATTTGTCAAAAGGCACCATAGACACTTCATGCCATTTGTCCCCTAGGGTGAAAATCTAGAGCTCAGTGACTTCCATAAAGCACCCCCGTGTACAAATAAGAACATATAATATAAGAACGTAAGAGCTGCCATACTGGGTCAGACCAAAGGTCCATCCAGCCCAGTATCTTGTCTACCAACATGACCAATACCAAGTGCCCCAGAGGGAGTGAACCTAACAGGCAATGATCAAGTGATCCCTCTCCTGCCATCCATCTCCATCCTCTGACAAACAGAAGCTAGGGATGCCATTTCTTATCTATCCTGGCTAATAGCCATTAATGGACTTAACTTCCATGAATATATCCAGTTCTCTTTTAAACCCTGTTATAGTCCTAGCCTCCCCCAACTTCCTCAGGCAAGGAGTTCCACAAGTTGACTGTGCGCTGTGTGAAGAAGAACTTCCTTTTATTTGTTTTAAACCTGCTGCCCATTCATTTCATTTGGTGACCCCTAGAAGTGTCCATGTATGATGGAGAGGACCTTCCTTGTCCTTCGCAGGCTGAGGAGGAAGAGCCCGTTGCTGTTGTAAAGTGCCACCTGCATATAAAATAATCCCAGCAGTCCAGGCTTTCAATCCGTGGCCATTCCAGAGTTGAAGCATTTAGGAGAGCGTTGGGGCATATGGCAGCCAAGTAGCTGGTGGTGGGAGTAGGGCAAGGGCTGAAATGTCTGAAGTCCCTACTTAACCCATGTATCTCATCACTAGTGTTAACTGCTGACTCTCTTCTTCGGGAACCATACAAGGCAGAGGTGGTGTTCCTTTTGAAGCAGGTGATGAACAATGGGAAACTAGTGATCTTACCACAATGGATCTTGGGGGATTTTGCTGCAAGGAATGGGGATGGGGGGGACGGAACAAACTTTCTCAGTGAATTGTAATTCAGAGGCAGGTGATGATCTTTGGAAAGAACAAGTTAGACAAACACCTGTCAGGAATGGTCTTAGTCCTGCCTTAAGTGCAGGGGACTGGACTAGATGACCTACTGAGGTGCCTTCCAGTCCTACACTGCTGGGATTCTCTGTTTCAAGTGCACAGATTGTGCGGCATCCCTGAGGAGTGGGCCGGTCGGGTGCACTGATTCTGGGTGCGTTGTAGACGTGACTTTGATAAGAGGGTTTGGGCAGTGCTCTGGATCGGCCCTCACTTTGGATGCTCTGTTTAGTCTTTGAACCTTTCGGTGCAAGGTCAAAAAAATTACTAGCACTTGTGACCGCCTCAGCTGTCCTGATGTGCTAGCACTGTGGAGCCTTCCCCTGCCTGGCTGTGTATGCTGGAGAACTCAGATTAATATCTAGCACCTCTCACCTTCTGGAGTCTGATTCAAAGACAACTGAAGTTAATTGGCTTTGCAATAGGTTCTTGTAGCACCTGCATCTCCAATGGCCCGTGCGATCATTAACTAACGGACCCACTCACAACAGAGACTTGTAAGCATGCTCTCAGTTTTTCAAGACAGGAAAATAGGCGCCCTGAGATTATGGGGCCTATTCCTGTCCCCACAGTAACTGAGTGGTGGAACTCCAGGCCCCCAGCCCTGTGGTCCATCCACTAACCCGCACTACCTCATTAGCTAGCAAAGGTGGTTTTAGCTCCAGGTGGAATGTTCCATGGTGGTTTCAGCAGGGGAACACGCCTTCAAAAACCTCACATGCTTCTCTAAACCCCTTACAAAGTTTTCTCTCCCATGATTGCCAGGCGAGTTTGGCCATCACTCAGCGCAGCTTTGTGGTTCTGACTCTCGGACCAATGGAGATGAAGCTCCTACTTTCTACTCAGCCCTCCCAGCCGAATATTAATCTGCATAAAGCATGGTTATTCTGTCAGTACAGGAATGATTTCACCCAAAGGTCTGAGTTTCCAGTGCCTCCTGGCCAGTCTGCTTTGGGCCAGCTGGGAACCTTCTCTCTTGCTGGGGGGGAGGGAAGGGGAGAAAAACGGAGCCCTACAAACTTTGCTGCACGTCAACAAACATCGCAGGGTTTGGCAGCGTTTTATCTTTAGCCAAGGCCAGAATTATTTCCAGCTGCATAAATACCCCCCTTTAAGTGCTCCTGGGCTCAGATCCTGGGAAATCGCTGTTTAGAGTTAGGATTCCGAGAAGTCAGCATCAATCCCATTGAAATATGTTGCACCATCCCGAAGCCTAGCTTGGAGAGCGCCGCTAAGGCTTGGGTTTGTTTTTGAAAGGGATGCGTCTTGCCAAGTCTGATGCAGTAAGTTCAGTGACTCTGACCCATTAGCCTCGCTGTCTTTAAGCCTGGGAATGAAGTGCTTTGTCGGCGTATTCCGCCCACCGGAGTCAGTGGAGCGGCAGCAGCCATGGCGGTGGTGCTATTCCTGGTGGCCCTGCTGGCGTCTCTCGGGGTGTCCGTTACTGCCAGTCCCCTTTTGGAGGCTCAGCTGCTGTCCCCCCGAGATGTGGCTCGTTCTGCGGTCGAGGCCTATAATCAAGAAACTGGAACGCAGGCAGTGTTCAGGCTGTTTAAGCTCAAAAGCTTCCACAAAACAGTAAGAATGCATTGGTTTTGGATTCTCCTTTTCCCCATAGATGTTAGCCCATAGTGTGGGGGGGGGGAGATGGTGGGGGAGGGAGGTGAGGGTTTTTACAGTATTTGTATAATAGCAGGAAGAACTCCAGGAACTGAACGGAGGCAGGAATGTAAGTGCTGAAGATACAATGAGGAGCGTGATATAGGCAAGCCTATAAATCAAATCCTATATAAAGCCAGATTTCCTGCTGAATTCTCCCCATGGGCAAAGCTTGTCTACATGGGAGCTGAACTGGTTTAATGGAAGATGTGAATTTAAGCCAGGATGGGGGGCACTTATTTCAGTGTAGCTTTAAGTAGACCGGAAAGGGATTTAATCTAAATGGAAATAAGCCACCTTGAAATGGAAATGTCTCCGTGTGGGTTTGCACCACGTTCACCGAATTGGTTTCAAAATTCCCTTTAAACTGGTGCAACTTTCCCGTGGAGACTTAGTGACTCCTCGTCTCCTAGGGAACTCGGCTGCCCTCCTTCTCTAGCAAAGTGCTGGACAAACCAGTTCTCTGTGGCCCTGCTGGGAAGAGGGACTGGGCAGAGGATTCTCAGGGCTCTGCATTCACTCTCTCCTGGACTCCAGATCAAGGGGGCTTCAAATCCCCAAGTGTGCTGGAGGCCGGTGGGTCAAATAAGCCATGGGAACTGCGCAAGTTGGCTGCTTCTGAGCAGCCTCCTGATGTTCAGAAAGGATTTTGTTTTGTTTTGTTTTAATGGGGACCTAGAGAACTCCAGAGATTCTGGAGCCATTGAAGTGGGGTGCACTTAGGGTGACCAGATAGCAAGCATGAAAAATCAGGACAGGGAGTGGGGGGTAATAGGAGAAATAGTTGGGACTGTCCCTATAAAATCGGGACATCTGGTCACCCTAGGCGCACTTGATTCTTGGAATGTCTTTTTTGGTTCATTGAGGCAGGGTGGGGATCAAAACCAGCAGGGAAGAGCAGGCAACAGCCCCTTTCACCCCCCAACACAGAGCACTGTTGTTAGTAGGCTAAGCAGAGCCGTGGAAACAGCTGGTGGAGTCCGGAGGGAGGCTGCCCAGAGCTGGGTGCGGGGAGAGGCCAGTAGTAGGCGAGGCACCAACAGGCACTGGAAAAGAAGGGACACAGTATGTGGGGAGCCAGTGGTGGGGAAGGGAGCTGTCGCAAAAGGAAGAAAATGACAAATCCAAAACAGCCAGAGAGCACAGTAAGGCAAACAAGGCGAAGTGACAGGAATAGAGAAAGCGTCAGAGAGCTCAGGGCCTGTAAGCCAGAAAGGACAGGAGGGAAAATAGCCAACACATTCCATCAACTGCAAAGAAAGATTGCACAAGAGGATTGCTCAAGATCTGACTAAACCACTGCAGAACTTTTCCTCCAAACTCAGAGCTTACAGAGGATGGAAACTGACAAGGGAACAGAGAACGGTGGAGGTTATGTTCCAGAGCATTGTTTGTTCCAATTCAGGCTTCTGTTTATTTCACAAATGGAGGTTAGCTATAAAGTGAGTTTAATTAAGATAATAACTCCTCTCCAGCAGATAACAGTAATTCACCGTGGGAGCCTAAGTGGTGGTTCCTGCTAAAATAACTCCCTCTGGTTTCCTTGTGATTCTTCCCCACTTAACTGATTTCTACTTGATCCCAACTAATTGAGATGAAACATAATTTGCCCTCTAGATTGCTGCTGCCTCTCCTTATCGCGTCAGTTCAGAACACCGCCCCCTACTGGTTAGAGTGCTCTCTTTACAAACGAGAGTTCTGAGAGTCAAGCTGGTGGCTTTCCTTCTTCCGTGTGACCTGTAACAGATCCCGTAAGCCACCGTTTGGCCCTCTGTGCCACCCACTCAAGCCCCATGGGCTCCAAAAGGCTTGCCCAGATGTGGCCGAGTGGACCTGACGCAGCCCGAGACCCCTCTGAGGAGGAGCAGACTGCCGCTCCCTCCCCCATTAGCTGTGTCAGGAGTAAGGAAGAGGTATTTCCGTCACAGCAGCCGTGACTCTGAAGGGGGGCGGGAGCTGTCGTTGTCACACAGACACTCTTCAGCGCAGAACTTTACTGTATGTCTGACTCCTGTACGTACCATCCCTATTTTACAAATGCATAAACCAAGGCCCTGGCATGAAACAGCCTCAGTCACAGAACGAGCGAAGGGGCTGGGGCGGGATCCGGGAGTCCTGACTTCCAGGCCCTTGCTCTGCCTATGCTGCCAGTGTAAACAGAGCTGCTTGGAAGTGCCAAATGTTTGCTTACGTTTTGCACCCATTTCCTTTTGGGCCCGGTCAGCCTCTGCCGGCGTCCCTTTTTGCTGGTCACGCCTAGCCGCGGGCTGCTGCAGAACCAGCTTGGGGAGGGGCCAGCAGAGCTGGGAGTGAGAGGAAAAATGATAATGTGTGGGCAGGGGGACAGCCTCCTTCAGCGGTGAAATGTTTGTTACACCTCTCTTGAATGTTGCTGTTTGACCAAGGGTTATTTTACTGGAGGAAACTCAAGTAAATCGACCCACAGCCGCTGGAGGATGGGATCATTTACACTCCCAGCTAGGGCCAGTCCCAGTTTTGGCAGGGCCCTATGTGAATCAGAATGAGCCAGGTGCCATTCGTTTCTTTCCCCATCTCTCCATGCCCACAACAATCCCCCTGCCCCAATGTGCCAGCTGCCTGCAAGTGCCTCTCCTGCTGCTGGCTGAAGTTCACCCCTGGGCAGAGACCTATGCACCATTTAAATCAGGGGTGGGCAAACTACAGGCTGCATCCGGCCCCTCAGATGTTTTAATCTGTCCCTCGAGCTCCATGCGGCTCCTGGAAGCAGCAGCATGCCCCCCCACCCCAGCTCCTATGCATAGGGGCAGCCAGGGAGCTCCACACACTGCCCCCGCCCCAAGTGCTGCCCTCACAGCTCCCACTGGCCAGGAACCACAGCCAATGGGAGATGTGGGGCAGTGCCTGCCCCCTGGCCGTGCCTCTGCATAGGGGCTGGAGAGGGTACGTGCTTCTGGGAGGTGCTTGAAGTAAGCACCACCTGGAGCATGCACCCTAAGCCTCCTCCATGCCCCAACCTCCTGCCCTCTGAACCCCTTAGTCCCAGCCTGGAGCATCCTCCTGCACCCCAAGCCCTTCATCCCTGCCCCACCCCACAGCCTGCACCCCCAGCCGGAGCCCTCACCCCCCCAACCTCCTGCGCCAGTCTGGAGCCCCCTCCTGCACCCTGAACTCTTCATTTCTGGCCCCACTCCAAAGCCCTCACCCCCTTCTGCACCCCAACCCCAATTCCATGAGCATTCATGAGCCGCCATACAATTTCCATACCCAGATGTGGCCCTCGAGCCCCCTGATTGAAATCCTCAAAATAGGTTTGGGCAGGACCCAAGTGGCACAGATGCCGGTGTGGGCACTCAGCTCCCTGGTGAATTTCACCTTCGGTGGATGTCTTGCTGCTGCTCCCTAGCGTCTTCCACCAGTCTGTGTGGCTCTGTGGTGGCCTGGCCTGACCCAGGTCCCAGCACACATCACAGGACACCAAGAGGTGCCGGGGGAGGAAGGGCAGCGAGCAGAGGCATGCAGAGGAGTTTGTGAGAGACTCCTTTTGGGCAGGCAGGTTCTGTTTCCCCACCAAGACCTGGGCTCGAAGGCGCTTGCTCTCCCGCCCCCCTTCCCCACCCCCTGTTCATGGCTGGAGAGTTCTGTGCCCCTGATGATTATTTTTTGGGGGGTGCCCTTACTTGCCCTCTCCCCCCGTGTGCATGCACCTGGTAGTGAGGGAATTCCACCCATCTTGACCCACTGTGACAGGAATCAGGCACAGCAACAGATGGGAAAGCAGGGATGGCTGGTGAACAAGGGGAGTGTGTGGTGCAGGTCTCTATACTACCACCTTGGCATAAGAGCACGAGCGTGCACCATTAGACATGCGCCCAGAGATCAGTGCCTAACAGATGCCTGACTGCAAACAGGATGCGCGCACAAGTAGCTATTGGTCTCCTTAAAGCCCCCTGTGGGGTTGCCATGCTCCTCGAAAAGCAAGCGGCTTCCTTGACACGAGCAGGTGTAGCGGATGCCGGGGGAGCCCTGGCTTGTGCACGAGGCATCGCTTTGTGACGCCATTAAAAGATTTGTCCTTGTACTTGTAGCAATTTGACTGGGGCACGCACTTCAGCATCAACTTCACCATCAAAGAGACGAACTGCCGGAAAAGCGCGGCTAGCTACCGCCTCGAGGACTGCAGATATCAGCCAAACGGGGTAGGTGTGAAACACAGCTGCCAACTTTCACACGGTAAATAAGCCCCCCGACCTTCACAATATGCCAAAACTCAAGCTAATCCCATTTCAAAACAAGCCAGTCCCTGAGAACCCCAACACTCCATGCAACTAGATCCCCCCAGCGTGCAGTCTGGGACTGTGGTGGGCCCGCTGTGCACCCCTGACTCTCCCCCCACCCCGCTTGCCCCTTGCCCCTGCTTCCCAGGAGCTGGAAAAAAAAAAGCTACAAGCCAAAAACTAGCCAACCAGCAATTCCCAAGCCAATTAAGCCAAAACCAAGCCCAATTTCTGCGTTTTTCTGACAGGTTTGGCATGTCTGTTGAAACTGTCCCCTTTCTTGCTAGGAGCTTTGCACCACTTGGACATAGTAGCTGCCAGCCTGGCTCAGACCCCTGGTCTGTCTAGTCCTGTCTTCAGCAGTGGCAGGTGCCAGCTGATTCAGAGAAAAGTGCACAAAGCCCCCCAGTGGAAGTGTCCTCCTGACCCCCAGCAGAAATTGGCTTGAGCCCTGACTCATGAGGGTTCCTATCCCTTCCAGAACTCATGTTTGTTTTTAACACTATCACTCTGGAGATCCTCATTACGCATATAAATGTCTGTTCCCTCTTTTTGAATCCTGCTAAGCTCTTGGCCTCAGGGACGTCTTGTGGCAGTGAGTTCCACAGGCTTTTGTGTGAGGGTGAAACAATGCATTCCCTTGTGCTCCCTTTAAAGTGTCATTGAATGTGTCCTTGCTTTTCTGTCATGGGACTGGGAGAAAAAAGTTCCCGATTGCCCCTCTGTACCATTCATTTTGTTCCAGTTTTCCCTGTTCTAGTTGGGGCGCCCTTGCTCATCTGAGCTAGGCATATACACACAAGTTATCATTGTGGCTGTTGCTATAACTCAGAAAGCTTTGAAGGTGAAAGGAGCTTTCAGTACAGCCTCAGCCATGGAGTTTCACACCAATCTGCCACCCTTGCTGACCTGGCATTACATCACGCCTAGAGTTTTGCTAAACTCCTACGGATGAAATTGGGGCAAATCATCGAGTTTCAGGTTTCACTGGGCACAGATCTGTTCCTAGCTGTCTGCACGCTGTCCAGCGCGCCTGGGTCACATGACAGGGGAATCGGGGACAATGAGTGGGTTTTGTTGGATGGGAACTTAGGCAGGTTCAGCAGCATTTGATCAAATCAGAAGTTCAGAGGGAAAATCTGGGCACAGCTCCCTGCAAACCAAACCTGCCCGTGCTTCACGTGGCTCCAGTCATGGTGAGATGTTCGTGCCTCACCACATCCATCATGCCACATCCTGATTCTCCTCCCCATTTTAGGAGGCCGGGGAGGTGTTTGTATGCCAGTGGCTGCAGTTGTTGTATGTAAAACAGCCCTGTAAAGCGTTCTGCATGGCCAGGTGCCATCTTCATGTCTTGTTAAAACAACCTCAGAGGCGAAGTGTGTGGGGCTGGTACTGCTGCACGATGATGGACCCAGGGCTTTGACCCAAGCGGATTGATGTGGCATGGGAACACATCACTAGGAGGGTGGTGAAGCACTGGAATGGGTTATCTAGGGAGGTGGTGGAGTCTCCTTCCTTAGAGATTTTTAAGGCCTGGCTAGGCAAAGCCCTGGCTGGGATGATTTAGTTGGTGTTGGTCCTGCTTTGAGCAAGGGGTTGAACTAGATACCTCCTGAGGTCCCTCCCAACCTCAGGGACGCCCAGAGGATTCAGGGGGCCTGGGGTCTTCGGCGGTGGGGGGCCCCTGCTGCCAAAGACCTGGACCGGAATAAGCTCCGGGGGGCCTGGCCCCATGAGAGTTTTCCAGGGCCCTCAGAGCGAGTGAAGGATCCCACTCCAGGGCCCCCAAAAAACTCTCATGGGGGCCTCTGCGGGGCCCGGGGCCTGGGGCAAATTGCCCCACTTGCCCCTCCCCCAGGCGGCCCTGTCCAACCTTAACCTTCTATGATTCGCCCTCCCAGGCCTGTGTTCTTATTTGCACGTACAAGAGGGTCTCCTCCCCAGACTTTCTAGTCCTGCTGTTATTTTGGTAAGTAAGTGAATGGGCTGGTGAGTTTCTTTGTACTATGGTGCTATCTGGAGGCCCCAGCCGAGATCGGGGCCCCAGTGTGCTAGGTGCTGTACATAAAGTACGTCTCTGCCCCCAAGAGCTTGCAATGTAAGAAGCTAAGACAGAGAAAGGATAGCAGGGCAAACAGACAGAGAGAGGTCGTGACTGGCCCATGGTCACCCAGCCCAGCAGTGGCAGAAGAGAAGCCTGTTCTCTTGACCCTCTGCACATTGTGCCAACGAAGGAAGGAGGAAATTGGTGTCCAGCCCTCTTCAACCATTGGCTTGTGTCTGCAAGGTTGCCTATTCCAGGGGTAGGTGTTGTGGTTTTTTCTTTTTCCCCCCTTTTTTGTGGTCACCTCTAGGGAACACGGTTGAATCCACTGGTGCTGCAGAACCTTTCTTTTGGGCATGTGAAGTTTTTGTATCCTCAATGGACAGTGGTGCTGAGCTGGGAGTGTATTCACTGTCAAAGCCGCCTGCCCTTTATTTTTGAGCTGTGGACTGTTTCGGATCCTGTATATCCTGGGGTAGTTAATAGGCCAAATCCCAACCACCAGATGCTTTTGAACAGACTCCAAAATCATTATTGTTATTTTCTTCTCTGGAGTCTGGACTTTAACTACACCTTGACCAAGGAATTTGGACCGTGACAAAAAATAATTGACTACCCCTGCTGTACTCAAACCTGACTCAGAACAACACCTGCCAGGGGCTGCGTGGCATTGCCAGAGAATTACACCTGCCACAGAACTTAAAACGAGTGACGTGTTTAAGCCAGATGTTCCAGCCTCTCTAGTGGCCTCAAGAAGACGTTGCTTTGCAAAGGCTCTATTGTCCCAAGCTACAAGGCATTCGAATCACCAGTTACTGCAAGGAGTAAAACGAATTGAACCATCTTAAATGTTGTTGCAAAGAAATTAACAATTCAGGCAAGAAGGCTCCATCTCCAGCAGTATGAGGTAGAACTAGGGTGACCAGATAGCAAGTGTGAAAAATCGGGACGGGGGTGGGGGGTGGATAATTGGCAACTATATAAGAAAAAGCCCCAAATATCAGAAGTGTCCCTAGAAAATTTGGACATCTGGTCACCCAAGGTACAACAGGACTCCAAAAAACATAGTTCCCATTTTAATAAACAAAACACCAGCATTGTCCCATTTGTGGTCAGATAATTTACGTTCCTTAGATAATAAAACCAACTGCTCAGCAACCTTGGAAAATCAGCTTCTGAACAGGGGCTGAATTCCAAGGTGTTTGCTCTGTGAAATGGCTGCTTCAGCTGAGGTAGACAAGGTCTCTATTGATGACGGTGAATATAGTGAAATAGTGGAAGGGAGAGCTTAGAACTGTTTCAGCAGGAGAGTGGAGTGGTAAGGTAACGCTGCTAGAACGGAGGCTGAGGACAGCAGAGTTGGGTAACATTTTTCTAAAGGAACTTTATTCACACACATTTGGGTCGAGTGAAACACTTTGTGTCGAATTCACCAAATGGAGTCAGTCGGGGGAAAAAGCAATTACAAAATATTTTGACTTTTTTTTTTTATTTATGATCCTAAACAACCTTTTGGTTTGAATTTTACTTCATTTTTATTGAACCAGGTTAAAAACTCAAACAAAATGCTTCATTTGACCTGATGCACAGTTTTTCTGATTCTTTTATTTCACCACATTTTTTTTTTTTTAAATTTGCTTTGGGACAACTCAGGAAAAAAAGGGGATTCAGCCGCTGAACTGACAAATCGGTGATTTGCACAACTCTAGAGATGAGCTCACAGTTTAACAGCCAGTGTTTCTAGTTCAGACATAATTCTTTACTTAGAGTGTGAGGCCTGCTCTTCGGGGCAGGAATTGTCCTTTGCGATATGTCTGTCCAGCTCTTGACACGATGGGGCCCTGGCCTCAGTTAGGGTGTTCTGTATTAGTGTTATTTAGTGTGTATTCACCGTGATTATTACTGTCACTGGAGGCTTCCTGTGAGTTGAAAACGATTGCTAAACTGCACTTCCATGAAGCTTTGAAACAGGGGCTCCTCAGATACCCTCTTTAAAGTGCTTCTCCCTCGTTCTCTCCCCAGATAACAAGGGATTGTTCCGCCGACGTGTCAGTTCTTGACTTCGTACAAGAGGCACCTTTGACATCTGTGAAATGCACCCAGCAGCAGGTGAGCTGTTACCTTTCTAGGTAGGCGCGCTCCATTGGGGTCATGGAGCCAGGTACAATCTGCCCCCATGGTAATGAAGTTACAGTGCCTTGTGTTGCCCCTTGACTGTCCCTAGAGGAAATTGATACAGAACCAACACGGGTCAGTGAGGGAATCAGTCCATGTTTTCCTTGGCTGGCTATTGGTCATCTCATCCTTGGACAAACCTACATGGAAACTCTTCTTTAAACATATGGGGCCACCAGAAGGAGGAGGCCATGGCGGTCCCCATGGTTACACATGGTGCTGCTAGATCTAAGGCCTTCAGTGTTGGCCCATGTAGAGATGTGTAGCTGCATTGTGGGCCCACCAGGTGTCTGGATCTTAGTCTCTCCCAAGACAGAGACCAATATTCTGCTCTCAATCTGCAGCTCCTGTGGGCATCAGTGGAAGATGCTCACGAACTTTGATGGCAGCACATGTCCCTGTGGGACTGGGTTTTCCTTTCTCTGGTGCGAGAAGGGAGGGAAATGGAGGAATGAGTCACCATAGGCTCCTCCGTCCTTCACTCTGACCATGGCTGGAAGGGGTAGAATCGGGGTTAAGAGGAATGACCCTGTCCAGTTTTCAGAGAGGTAGCTGCAGCCCCAGAGGTGAGGCCAGCGGTAGAATTAGTTTCAATCCAGGACCCATTCAGGATTGAGCAAGGGCCTGGGAAATTATTTGCCATTCATTCCAGCAGGAGGCAATCATGAGCTAACTGGGTAGATGGATGGTTTGGTTGAAGACTATGAAATAGAAACTGGACCTTGGGAGGGAAATATTGATGCTTCTGATTCCTTCGAATTCCAGCGGGCGAAAAAACCCAGCAAGAAACCAAAACCCAAGGCCCAGACCGTCCCCAAAGTGACTGTAGAGTACTTCCCGTCGTCCTTCTCTACCGCGGCCCTGACAATACCAGAAGACTAAAACACAGCCTGCCTGACGTCGAATTAGGGTGCTGCCATCGTCTTCAAATGGCCTGTTTGCTTTCCTGCCACGCCACCATCTCAGCCAACAGATAATTTGAGAGCTTTTGGGTCCATGTTATTCTTGGCTAGTCTCTTTCAGTGGTTTGCTTTGCTTTGCTTTGGGATGACTGAGAAGCAGGCGTGAAAAAGCCCTTGCAAAATGGGGGAAGCCTTTTCGGTTTGATATTCTCTAAGTCGCAATAAGGACTGAAGTGTGTGGCTGAGTTGCCCCTCGCTTGCAGACCTCACACACATTATATCCATCCCGGCCACGTTCCCTTCCAGAGACGGCCATTCTCACAGGGCCTCCTCTGCTTGAGTTGCCAAAGATTTAGGCATTTTGGTGCCTTCATGTTCAGGTGCCAAATCTGAGATCCTTTAACGGGGCCTGATTTTCTGCAGGTGCGGAGCAGCTGCCTTCTGGAAGCCAGGCCTGTTTTAATTGCTAGACATTTTTGAAAACCTTGGCCTTAATTGAATTCTGAGCCTGTGACTAAAGGGGTGACACATGAGATTGCTGGGAAGAGATGGAGCTTCTTGTGAGGTGCACCAGTCCTACCAAAGGCTCCACTCACAAGGTAGGGATCCTGGTGATGGTTACTCCCACGGTTACTGGCCAACTCTCGCAGTCCTGTTGCAAGTGTCATGACAGCTGGTGCTTTTCTTACAGACCCAGCTCCTGGAGTCATCTGATGATGTGAGAATCGGGGTTTTTCATTTTAAATCTATAAAAGCAAGTTTCTAGCCCTTGTCGGTGGGAGAAAAAAGCTTGAAATCGTGGTGCTCTGAGGCTCAAATCAAAAGGTTAATAAAAGAACTGCAAGGACAGTAGCTTCAAAACCTTATAATTTGCTAAGTCCATTTCATGATTGTCAGGACCCTTGACCTATGGTTTTGGAACGCTTGAGGCTGGCAATAGGGAGTCAAGGGTTTCCTCAGGTACCACTCCGAGATGATACACAGAGGGGAAACGCAAGGCAGAATCTTGCAGAACCAGAGGCTCTGCAGGGAAGAGACGTGCTGCATGGAACTGTCCTGATGGGAAGGCTGAGGGGAATAGGCAGAGCCAGAAATACTTGTATGAGGAGCTGAGCAGAACTTCATTCCAATAAGACTGAAACCACCCGCTGTGGTTTCTCCTGCTGCCCCAGTAACTCCCCATGGCAGGGCTGCCTTCTCTGACAGCCCTTTCCAGCTTTGCTTTGCCCCGCGTCTCTTTTGGATTCGGCTTCTCTGGCTGTCCAACAGCTTAATCTGTAAAGGGGAAAAGGCTTCCAGTCAGGTTGAAGGGCTCAATCTCCCTCCTTCTCTGCCCCATGCCCTTGCTGCTACTCCAGCATATGCTGCTGGCTACATACGTTCCCAGGTCAGCTTCTCTGGCCTCGCACCTGCTCCAGTGGGGCTGCTGGTCCATGCGGAGCTATAGTAAAGAGTGCCACCTAGTGCTCTAGTTTGGAACTGCCCTCCCCTTGTAACACTTCCCTTTGTCAGCAAAACACTCAATTTAACACTAGTTTTAAGCCTGCTTCTGCGCAATCTCACGATCCTCTATAGAAATAAGCACCAATTCATAGACAATCAATTGCATTCCTTGATCACAGCATATAATCAGCCCTGAGTTTGCCCCCAGAGAATGTAATCGCTGCCGATATTGAAGATCCAGGGCAAAATTTTCAAAAGCGTCCAAGTCCCATTTTCAAGAGAGTTAGGGCTGGTCTACACTGGGGGAGGGGGGGCAGGAATCGATCTAAGAGATGCAACTTCAGCTACGTGAATAGCATAGCTGAAGTTGAAGTATCTTAGATTGATTTAGCTCGGGTCCTCAAGGCGCGGGATCGACGTCCGTGGCTCCCCCTGTCGACTCCACTACCACCGTTCGCGCTGGTGGAGTTCCGGAGTCGACAGGAGCACATTCAGGGATCGATATATGGCGTCTAGATGAGACACGATATATCGATCCCCGAGCAATCGATCGCTACCCACTGATACAGCGGGTAGTGTAGACGTACCCTTGGGAGTCTAAGACTTGGTGTCAGCCAGTGGCTTAGGCGCTGTTGAAAATTTGCCCCCATCTGTGTCTTGTCTGATTTAATGTATTGCAAAACGCATTGCCGGTGCTTGTGTTGGGGCAGCTTTGTGTTGTAATAAAGATATCGGCTGTGTTGTGTGTGTGATTAG
Source organism: Gopherus flavomarginatus (assembly GCF_025201925.1). Lineage (NCBI taxonomy): Eukaryota > Metazoa > Chordata > Testudines > Testudinidae > Gopherus > Gopherus flavomarginatus. The sequence continues at coordinate 5,079,774 of NC_066618.1, read as the reverse complement.
CTGTGAGCTATAATGTCAGCCTGGTGACTTGCACCCTCACCAACACCCTTTTGGTTATGCTCGTGTGCGCTCACCAACACACCTTTGATTACGCTCACGTGCGCTCACCAATGCACCTTGTCTTTTCCCTTTCAAAAAGGATGGGCCTCCTTTTTCTTTGCTGCAGCGCGTGCACTGGTCTAATCAGCAACTCCATTGCTCTTAGCTCAGCAGGAGAACTCCTAGCCCCTAGCAACCTCGGTGAGGGTGAGGAATGGAGACCGATCCTGCCTAGTGTTTTTCATTTGCTAATACTGATAGGTACCTTCCTTAGGTTCAATTCCTCACCTGGGTGTGTCATCTATCCCTCCCCAGCGCAGACGGGAAAGCCACAGCTCGGTGCTGGGATGTAAAGAAACAACGGCAAATACATTATAAATTAAAATGCCACCATCCTTTATTGTAACAAACATAACAAACCACGTGGTACGATTAGATTGCCTCCAGTGGCATATAGCTGATCTGCGACGGCAAATAGTAGCAAATATCAGGACTGGCTCCAGGTTTTTTGCAACCTCAAGCAAAAAAATAAAAAAGGAGGGGAGGGGAGTGCTGCCACCGAAACTCCCCCCACCCCCCTTCCGGAGTGCTGCACCTTGAAAAGTGCTGCCCCAAGCACATGCTTGGAACGCTGGTGCCTAGAGCCGGCACTGGCAAATATCTCCAATGGCCGGAGACAGGACACTAGAGGGGAAGGCCTCTGAGTTACTCCAGAGAATTATTTCGCGGGTGGCTGGTGTGACACTGCAACCCATATTCTTCACAGTGATATTATTATGATAGGCTTATGACATAATTATAATGCATTTTATGCAAGATAAGTCATGTGAGATGTCATTGAAAAAGTTATGATTTGCTGAATATAATTATCCTATCTGTATGCATGGATCATTTTTTACTATAGCACTAGTCTCTTCACGGCCGGTCCTGTCTTTTACTTGGCGTGTGAACAGGGCTAGTCCAATGAGACCTGGATCCTGAATGGGACCTCTGGGTGTGACCTTAAGAGTAATTAATGAGTGTTTAGATTGAAATCGAAAGCCCCAGGAGTGTGTCTTGTCCTCATCTGGAAAGTGCAATGTCCTCCTGTGTCAGTAACGGGATGGGATCCCAGGTAAGTTCACCCTGCCTGGTGTTCGTCAGAGAGGCTGACAAGGAGCCTTGCACTGCCCCAGAAATGTTCCTGGGAGAGTGATTCATTGCACAATGGTGAACCAGCCCGAATTCTTAGCATGCCTGACTGGAGCCATTGCCTTCCTACTGTTGGTTGCTGCTGTTTCCAGCTCATCTGTACCTCCCCTGCTGGCATCCTCCCACCCAGGTCTCCACTGGGACACCTGCATCAGCCCTGCTCCCTGCATCTCACCACAGCTGGCATCATTCAGACAAGCCCCAACGCCAGGAAAGAGGCTGAGCCCACACGCGGTGTCTGCTGCTGTCTTGGAGACCAGCTCAAACATCAGTGAGCTAGTTTCGCTTGGAGCAGCACCGGCTGACCTGGGATGTCCGCATAGCGTTCAGTTCCAGCATGTCGAACAGCTGAGTACCAATGAGCTCTGAAGCCCCCTGCTATGGAGGAAAGACAGACTAGACCAGCTCTTGGAAGGCAGAATGGTCCAGGGGATAGAGCGCTGGACTAATAGCCAGAGAAACTGGGGTCTGTTGCCGGCTCAGCTACTGATCTTCTCTTTGCCTCTGTAACGCTTCTGCCCCTCTGAGTTGGCAGCAACAAGGGCCGGGTTCAGTATCCAGGGGTTCCGTTTCAATAACACAACGTAAAACAGGCTTGAGCCCCCACCTAGTGACCTGGGACACTTACATTCCACCCTCCCGGGTGCCTCTAGGAGGCAATACTTTCCCTCTCGCAAGCATGGAGTATGAGTGTAGCAAAATCCTTTTAATAAAGGAGGGAAATAATGCGGCATCACATTGGAGAAACACCACAAACAGGATTATAACACAAACTGTAAGCAAAAAACCACTTCCAAGTACATTTGGCAATGTCCTTTCCCCCTTAGGGTCTTAAGTCCAATCACTCCAAAGTCCAACAACCTGAAGGTCTCTGGTCAGTGCCACCCCAGAGTTCAAAAGTTTATCTGCAGAGTTTTACCCCCCCAGCCTGGGTGGAAATGGGGGGGGGGACACACAGGGTGTTAAGCGGCACCTTACGTGGGCCAGGGCTAACTGCTCCGCCTCTCTGTGGAGTTCTGCTGCAGCCTTCACCACGACCCGCTCCACCTCACCAGCTGTGCCACTCCTCCAGCCGACCCCTGAGCCACTCCAGCCGTTCCCGCAAACCGCTCCACTCCGCTCACTGTTCCATGGGCTGCTCCAACACGCTGCAAACTGCTCCGCTCTGCCAGCCGCTTAGCGATAGGTCTTCAGGCTCCACCACTAGTTAACACAGCACTCAGTGATTTCAGCTCTTAGTGATTTCAGCTTGTAGTAGGGGAGCCCCAGTGCTGCTGCACCATTGGCCCAACGTGAATTCAGCTCAGCAGCCTCTAGATGAACTCTTAATGGAATCAAAATTAGCTCTGCTCTTCAACAGTGGAGAGAGGAGGATGTGCAATTTGTGTTCCAGGCTCTCAAAAGGGAGCCTGTACTATCAGGTACACACACCAATCCCCAACCTCTCTCAATTCACTGGGTTTTGGAACCCGTGTCCCTTGTCTAGCAAGTACTACTTATTTGAGTTTGAGTCATCTCTGTCATAAAGCAGTCTCATAGTTCCTCATTCACATAATTAGGGTGACAACACTTTATTCCTCCTGCCCTAATAACAAAGAAACTGGGGATCCCAGAGCTGTCAAAACCATCCCAGGCAGTCGTGGGCTATGCTAGGTGGAGTGGGTGTGCCAATGCAAATACCTGAAATTCCTTTCCACTCTCCCCATAATTCACCACCAACTGTCAGGGTAGAGCTCATCCTGACTCTGCTTACACCTCTGTTTCCCCTCCTGCCCTTTGTCTTCTGTAGACTTTAAGCTCTTCGGGGCAGGGACTCTTACTATGTGTCTGTACATCACCTATCACCACGGGACACTGTTCTTGGTTGGGGCCTCTCAGGGCCCCAGAACAGAACAACATTGTGCTGCATCCAAAAGGCTTTACCCTAGCACTGCTATCACTGGGTGTTTTTCAGGCCAACCCCCTGCCATGGGTGGCAAGTTTGTAGAAATTTTGGTGGTGCCCAGAACCTGCCCCCCAACTCCGCCCCCACCTGCCTAAGGCTCTGGGAGGGGGTTTAGGGGAGGAGGTCTGGGGTGCAGATCCTGGGCTGGGGATTAGGGTGCAGGAGGGGTGAGGGGTGCAGGTTCTGGGAGGGAGTTTGGGGGTGGGAAGGGGTGTATGGGAAGGGGAGGGAGTGCACCCTTTGGGAGGGAGTTTGGAGATAGGAGGGAGTGCAGGGGTGAGGGCTGAGGATGAGGGGTTCATGCTGCGGGGGGGCTCAGAACAGGGGCAGAGGATCAGGGTGCGGAAGGATGAGGGTTGGGGCTGAGGATGAGGGGTTCCTGATGCAGGAGGGGGCTCAGGGCTGGGGAAGAGGATTAGGGTGCGGGAGGATGAGGGCTCTGGCTGGGGCAGAGGATAAGGGTGCAGGGGGATGAGGGCTCTGGCTGGGGATGAGGGGTTTGGGGGCATTGGATTCTGTCTTGCGTTTCCCCTCTGCTTATCATCTAGGAGTGCTACCTGAGGAAATCCTTGACTCTCTATTGCCAGCCCCAAGCGTTCCAAAACCATAGGTCAAGGCCCTGACAATCATGAAATGGACTTAGCAAATCATAAGGTTTTAAAGCTACTGTCCTTGCAGTTCTTTTATTAACCTTTTGATTTCTGAGCCTCAGGGCACTACGATTTCAAGCTTTTTTCTCCCACCCACAAGGGCTAGAAACCTGCTTTTATAGATTTAAAATGAAAAACCCAATTCTCACATCATCAGATGCTTCCATGAGCTGGGTCTATAAGAAAAGCACCAGCTGTTATGACACTTGCAACAAGACTGCGAGAGTTGGCCAGTAACCGTGGGAGTAACCATCACCAGGATCCCTACCTTGTGAGTGGAGCCTTTGGTAGGACTGGCGCACCTCACATGAAGCTCCATCTCTTCCCAGCAGTCTCACATGTCACCTCTTTAGTCACAAGCTCAGAATTCAATTAAGGCCAAGGTTTTCAAAAGTGTCTAGCAATTAAAACAGGCCTGGCTTCCAGAAGGCAGCTGCTCAGCACCTGCAGAAAATCAGGCCCCGTTAAAGGATCTCAGATTTGGCACCTGAAAATGAAGGCACCAAAACGCCTAAATCTTTTGTCAAGTATCAGAGGGGTAGCAGTGTTAGTCTGGATCTGTAAAAGCAGCAAAGACTCCTGTGGCACCTTATAGACTAACAGATGTTTTGGAGCATGAGCTTTTGTGGGTGAATACCCACTTCCTCAGATGCATGTAGTGGAAATTTCCAGAGGCAGGTAAATATATGCTAGCAAGCAAGCTAGAGATAATGAGATCAGTTCAATCAGGGAGGATGAGGCCCTGTTCTAGCAGTTGAGGTGTGAAAACCAAGAGAGGAGAAACTGGTTCTGTAGTTGGCAAACCATTCACAGTCTTTGTTCAATCCTGAGCTGATGGTGTCAAATTTGCAGATGAACTGAAGCTCAGCAGTTTCTCTTTGAAGTCTGGTCCTGAAGTTTTTTTGCTGCAGGATGGCCACCTTAAGGTCTGCTATAGTGTGGCCAGGGAGGTTGAAGTGCTCTCCTACAGGTTTTTGTATATTGCCATTCCTAATGTCTGATTTGTGTCCATTTATCCTTTTCCGTAGAGATTGTCCAGTTTGGCCGATGTACATAGCAGAGGGGCATTGCTGGCATATGATGGCGTATATTACATTGGTGGATGTGCAGGTGAATGAACCGGTGATGGTGTGGCTGATCTGGTTAGGTCCTGTGATGGTGTCGCTGGTGTAGATATGTGGGCAGAGTTGGCATCGAGGTTTGTTGCATGGATTGGTTCCTGAGCTAGAGTTATTATGGTGCGGTGTGCAGTTACTGGTGAGAATATGTTTCAGGTTGGCAGGTTGTCTGTGGGCAAGGACTAGCCTGCCACCCAAGGCCTGTGAAAGTGTGGGATCATTGTCCAGGATGGGTTGTAGATCCTTGATGATGCGTTGGAGGGGTTTTAGCTGGGGGCTGTATGTGATGGCCAGTGGAGTTCTGTTGGTTTCTTTCTTTTGGGAACTCAAGCAGAGGAGGCCCTGTGAGAATGGCCGTCTCTGGAAGGGAGAAATACTTCCAAGAGGGTATCTGAGGAGCCGCGTTTCAAAGCTTCATGGAAGTGCAGTTTTGCAATCGTTTTCAACTCAGAGGAAGCCTCCAGTGACAGTAATAATCATGGTGAATACATACTAAACAACACTAATACAGAACACCCTAACTGAGGCCAGGGCCCCATCGTGCCAAGAGCTGGACAGACATATCGCAAAGGACAATTCCTGCCCCGAAGAGCAGGCCTCACACTCCAAGTAAAGAATTATGTCTGAACTAGAAACACTGGCTGTTAAACTGTGAGCTCATCTCTAGAGTTGTGCAAATCACCGATTTGTCAGTTCAGTGGCTGGATCCCATTTTTTTCCTGAGTTGTCCCAAAGCAAATTTTTTAATAAAAAATTTGGTGAAATAAAAGAATCAGAAAAAAAGCACTGCAACCCCGCATGCCTGGTCACAACGCCTGGAGAGGGCCGCTGGACCCAGCCCCGCGGAAAAGAGCTGCAGGAGCTGCCAGTGCAGAGTGAGTCACAGATGCAAAAAAAAATAATTATTCCTGGACAAACAGGAAAGTGACACTACCCAGGACTTTCTTCGCCACCATGACAAACCTTGAGCCCGAACCGTCGTCTGTGGAGCTATTCCCGTGTGAACACTCAACAGTGACCACAAAGCGGGGATACGGTTATTTGGGTCTGGTAAGACGTGAAATTTCCCTCTCCCCCAAGACACGCTCACTCTCTTTCAGTGCGAGGATTCTAAAATGTTGGAGTCTGTTTATTATTGGGAGTGGGGTGGGCTAAATATCTAATTAGCAGCAATAATTAATTAATTATATGGGAAAGTCCACTGCCACCTCCACTTTGAAATCAAGCAATTCACTTATTTAGAGGTCATTATTAGCTGCCATTATTATTACTACTTGTTTTCATAGAGTTATAGATTCCAAGGCCACAAGGGACAACGAGATCATCTAACCTGCCCTCCTGTATAACACATGCCTGAGAATTTCACCCCATTTCCCTCATATTGAGCCCAGTAACTTGTCTTTGACTAAAGCCTCGTCCAGGAAGACATCCAGGCTGGATCTGAAGAGATGGAGAATCCACCCCTTCCCTTTGTTTGTTGGAAGAGATGAAGTGTTATCCCCATTTTACAGAGGGGAAACTGAGGCATGGAGCAACTAAGTGACATTCTCAAGGTCACACAAGGCGTCTGTACCAGAGATTGGAATTGAACCCAGGTCGCCTGCTCCACTGCCTTACACACACACACACACACACACACACACACACACACACACACACACACACACACACACACACACACACACACACACACACACACACACACACACACACACACACACACACACACACACACACACACACACACACACACACACACACACACACACACACACACACACACACCTCTTCCGTTTCTCTTTGCTGTAAAGGCCCCACATTGCACTGACCAGAAGGACACTGCTCCTTCCCAGCGTCCCCCCTTTCGGTCAGGTATAAATGCTGGGTTTAGACAAAGAATGAATAAAGCTGCTTTTCCTTCCAGGAACACATGGGTGCTTCGGGCAGCAGCAAGTATTCTGTGTGATCAGAGAAGCAGCCAGTTTCAGAGAACCAAGGTCCTCCTCCACCAAATGCCAAAAAACAGCTCTTTACCTAGGAGAAGCCTTTTCCATTCACTGCACACACCCCTTCTACAACTTGCTTCACATTCCTCCTTCCATTTGTCTCTCGCTGGAAGAGGTTTTTAAAGGTCACAGGTAGTCCCAGGTCTCCATAATTAACTCGAGGTCACCTCTTTCAGCTCATAGGAAAGAAGGCTTCAACCATTCTAAGACCGATGCACAAGCCTCCAAGAACTGTCAGGTCGCAGACGCTGCATCCTAATGCGATCCTGGGATGCATAAACAGAGGAATCTCGAGTAGTAGAGAGATTATTTTGTCTCTGTATTTGGCACTGGTATGACCCACGGCTGGAATCCTGTGTCAAATTCTGGGGTGTACAATTCAAGAAGGATGTTGATAAATTAGGAAGGGTTCAGAGAAGAGCCCCGAGAATAATTAGAGGGTTAGAAAACCTGCTTAAAGCAATAGGCTCAAGGAGTTTCGTCTAGCTTAACAAAAAGGAAGATAAAGGGTGACTTGATTCCAAGCTATAAGTACCTACACGGGGAACAAATATTTAACAACCGTCTGCTAGACTGAAGAGAAAGAGATGTAAAATTATCCAGATGAAGTTAGACAAATTCAGACTGGAAGTAAGACAAGAATTTTTCAGAGTGAGAGTAATTAACCATTGGAACAATTTACCAAGGGTCATGGTAGATTCTGCATCCCTGACCATTTTTAAATCAATGTAAGAACATAACAACGGCCATACTGGGTCCATTTAGCCCAGTATCCTGTATTCCGACAGTGGCCAGTGCCAGGTGCTTCAGAGGGAATGAACAGAATATTTCAAGTGATTCATCCCCTGTTGTCCAGTCCCAGCTTCTGGCAGTTGGAGGCTTAGGGACACCTGGAACATAGAATTGTGTTCCTGACCATCATAGTTACTAGCCATAGATGGACCTATCCTCCATGAACTTATCTAATTCTTTTTGTAACCCAGTTATACTTCTAAGTATCTCCATGCATCTGAAGAAGTGGGGTTTTTAGAGATAAAAGCTGATGCTCAAATAAATCTGTTAGTCTTTAAGGTGCCACCAGACTCCTTGTTGTTTTTGTAGTTATACTTTTGGCCTTCACAACATCTCTTGGCAATGAGTTCCACAGGTTAACTACACACTGTGTGAAGAAATACTTAGTTTTAAACCTGCTGCCTATTGATTACTGTGTTACGTGCAGGGGTAAATAACAATTCCTTATTCTCTTTCACCATCCCAAGACTGGATGTAATGCTAAGAGCTCTGCTGTGGGAATTATTTGGGCAAAGTTCTGTGGCCTGGGCTATACAGGAGGTCAGACTAGATGATCACACTGGTCCCTTCTGGCCCTAGAATCTCTGAATCTCTGACAGGCTCTGGCAAGGGTGAGCTGCTATCGGAGCCTTTCCCTGCAGGAAGGACCCTACACTACTGAAAATAGCAGTGTAGACATGGGAGGAACTGCTTGGGTGTGTCGAGAGCCATGTAGGCCAGTGGTTCTCAGCCAGGGGTCCGGGACCCCTAGGGGCCTCAAGCAGGTTACAGGGAGGGGGCCTCCGAGCAGCATTAGACTCGCTGGGGCCCAGGGCGGAAAGCCAAAGCCCCACTGCATGGGGCTGAAGCCTAGGTTCATGAGCCCCGCCACCCGGGGCTGAAGCCGAAGTCTAAGCAATGTAGCTTTGTGGGGGGCCCCTGTGGCATGGGGCCCCAGACAACTGCTCTGCTTGCTACGCCGGCCCTGGCTTTTATATGCAGAATATCAGTTATTGCAGCACAGGTGGGCCATGGAGTTTTTATGGCATGTTGCGGGGGGGGCGGGGGTTCAGAAAGAAGAAGGTTGAGAACCCCTGATGTAGAGTACATACCCTAAGGTTTCAGCTGGTCGTTACTCTACTCACCTAAGACGCGTCTCACTATCTACACTGCTATTTATAGCCGTGCGCGGGTGGCATGCAGTGTATGCATTCTACTCGCCACCATGCCACGTGTGCAGTGTAGATGTACCCCTAGGGCACTGAGGCCTGTGCTTGCTTGCATAGGCTGGCAGGATTCCTATATCATGCTGCGCACAGAGGGATGGCAAGATGTCCTCCAGGACACAACATCCCCTAAGCCCTCTGTACTCCTTGTGCTAGTTCAAAGGGAAAGGGGGGAAGATTTAGTCCAGGCTGCACTTTGCACCAGTGCACACTATTGGCCAAAAGCCCTTTCATAAAACAAAATAGGTCAAAACTTGAAAAGGAGGCAATGACGTGATGTCAGAAAGCAAACTGCAGTGTACAGATGCTGACATGCAGAGGCCGTGGTTCTCTGCTCGTTTATAGCAACATAGGAATTGCCACATGGGCTCAAACCAATGAACAATTTCTGGCATCCTGGCTAAGGCAGAGCCAGATGTTTCAGAGAAAGGTACAAGAATGAGCAATTATGGAATAAACTGGCCAGAAGGGAATTTTCTTCTTGAACTTATACACCACTTTCTCCCCAGACCCCAACAGTGTTAACTCCTGATTCACACCAGCACAAGCGAGAGGAGAATCGGGCACAGAAGGGGTTTAACTTTGCAATCTCGGATGGGGGTTGTGGGCATGCAAGGAAAATGGAAAAAGCAGCAGCGTAGGGTTTTTCCAAGAAATATTGAAAGGAGCCAGATTACAAAAGTCTGAGGGCCGTTACCAGTAGGGTGGTCAACAGTAAGTCTAGTGTTTTTACACAACCACTCATCTGCAATAGTGTTGCAAGGTTATTTCTAAAGCAATCGGTTGTCAATATAATTACAGAACATCAAAAGAAGGAACAGAGAGGAATTCTAGCAACTGCCAAATAAACAGAGGGAAAACCAGACCAACTTCTTTCATTAGCTCAACTGACACTAACAAAAGAGAACTCTCCACAGATGGCAATAGGAAGAGACTATCACCAGACAATGGGTAACACACTTGACAAAATCAGAAGCAAACACTGTACTGAACTCGAGCTGGAAACACTAATTTAAGAGAGAAGACCAAGGGCGTACAGTGCATTTGTCAGATTCCTTCTTTTTCAACACCACATGCATTATCCCAAGATCAATTCCATTCTGCTATTATGAATGTTAGCTGGAGGAATGGGAGGTGAAATAGAAGCCAACTGCAGTTAATGACACTGCCCTACATCACAGACTTGGTAATTAAGAGTATGTCTACACAGCAATCAGACACCTGCAGCTGGCCCCTGCCAGCTGACTTGGGCTCGCAGGGCTCGGGCTAGAGGTCTGCTTCACTGCTGTGTCGGCTTCTGGGCTGGGGCTAGACCCCTGGTCCTAGGACTCTGGCAAATAAACTGTCAAAAAATGTCACCCAGTTCTATTCCCAACACTGTAGCAGATAAGCGCTGAGTGTCTAAGACAATATTTGGTACCAAAACTATGAATTAAGTCAGCTGTACCAGACACCAGCAAAATCTGCGTTGTTCAAACTCCAAAAGAGACATGAGCCAGCTGCGAAACTCGTACCCGGGCCATTAAAACAAACAGGAAACAAAATCAAATGCCATTGATGTTTGGGACAGAAAGAGGGCATCTGAATGAAAGCAAGAGGATAGTAACAGAATATGCCATTAGTTACTCCAAAGCAGTGTTTGTTGCTCTGTGAGGGGCACGCGTTATTGGTGGGCAGCTACGTAGCAAGGAGATTAGAGAGGACGTGGACAGGAGATCTTTTAGGAAAACCCAGATCCTCTAATAGGGATGATTCAATACCTGGGGCTCTTCCCTGTAAGCTGCTGCTGGAGGTGGCATCTGTCAAACAAGATGCAACCTCCCTGTGGTCCTCCCACACAGGGCTATTATCTACCTCCGACACTTTGGGCAAGAATAGGGTAGTAGGCCCAATGTCCTGATTAAACTATAACTGGGTAATTAGTCACTCTCCCTTAAATTCCCCTGTAGTTGTAGCTGGAGATGGAATTCTTCCCTTCCCCACTGCTGTGTTGTACTGTGCTCAAGAACTGCTGCAACCTGCCCTAGGCTCTTCTTCCTTCTAGCTGCCAGCAATCGCTGTACATAGAATCATGGGACTGGAAGGGACCTCGAGAGCTCTCCTAGTCCAGTCCCCTGCACTCATGGCAGGACTAAGTATCATCTTACTACAGGGACTCAGTGTGTACTGCCAAATCCACTGGCTTTTCTCTCTGGACGCTGTTGCCAACACTCCCCTCCATGCTGGTGCTGCCTTGTAACCTAGGGCTCCTGCAGCGCACAGACACCTCCCCACACCGTGGGCCCGCTGCAACAGGACGTGGCTGTGTCCGACGTTAATCCTGTGCTTGCTCTTCATTAACATGCATTCGACACAGCTGGAGCACGTGGGGTTATCTGTGTCCCCTATGCTAGAGCGTTTAATAGTCCAGCTGAGTAGTCAGGGTTCAGTGAGAAGCAGCTATACCTCTTCTCTCCTGGGTACATGAGATGGGAAGGGGGCCTGGAACTCTATTCTGTTGTTACATGGGATCACGGTCTGGAAAAGACTGGGATTTACAGGTCACTCATTTAGAAAGCAAACATATGCCCCACATGGCACAGAGATTAATCTGATTTCAAAAGCGCCGAGTCTCCTTGGAGTCAAACACATCCAATTTTATAATGAGAGTTGGTTGGGAAAGAAAGCATATTTAGCAAAACAAAATTCTCTAGATATTAACATTTTTGGTATAATTCAGTCTAGTGTCACTGGGAGCCTGGCCAGCGAGTGGCTGAAGGACTAGCCAGAACACCATAAATGATGTGTGATGATTGGTTCTGTCTCTCTGTAAGTGCTGATGGATCTATCGATCAAGGTATAATTCAATATTTTTTGTGAATTTGGGTCTTTCTTCCAACTAAAATGAAGTTTGGGGGGATTTTGGAAGTATTTGAAATTTTTCAAAATATTTAATTTTATTGAGGAAATCCCACTCCCTCCTTCCTCTTGTTTCCAGTGGGGGAAAAGTGAAAGAAAATTCCCACACGTACACATGAAATGAAACAAAATGGTCTTTACAAAAAATGAAATATTGAAATGTTTGTATCCAAAGTTTTGAAATGTTCATATCAAAAGTTTTCATCCCCCCAAAACTTTTGTTTTGCAATTTGTAGTCAAATCCAGAAACATTTTGACCAAATTGAATATTTTTCACAAGTATCTTTGCTTTGGTTAGAAGGATATCTTCTGGCAAAAAGTAGGTTGACCAGTTCTAGTGATAACACCTGTCACTTCCCTGCGTAACGTAGGACATTGTTCAAATTGAATTGAAAGCACTAGCCTGTAAATCAGCCTCCCATATTGCCCTCAATTCCACGGCCTATTTCCTAAGATATTTTTTACCAAATAAACAGAATTTGTCACAACATAAGAGAGGGATCCCACAAACCCTTATGTGAATAGGTTGGTTGCCTGCAACAGAACTACCTGCGTGAGTAAAGACCACAGGATCATTGGCTTTAGACCAGTGGGTCTCAAACTAGAGCTGCCACTTGTTCAGGGAAAGGCCCTGGCAGGTCTGGCCAGTTAGTTTACCTGCCACAACCACAGGTTCGGCCGATCGCAGCTCCCACTGACCGCGGTTCGCCTCTCCAGGCCAAGGCATCCAATTTCTTTGCTGGTCTCTAGTTTGCAGGGGTGGCTCTAGGTATTTTCCTGCCTCAAGCACAGGAGGTAGGCTGCCTTCGGTGGCTTGCCTGCGGGAGGACCCTGGTCCCACAGATTCGGCGGCACGCCTGTGAGAGGTCCGCTGAAGCTTCGGGACCAGGGGACCCTTCGCAGGCATCCCGCCGAAGGCAGCCTGCCTGCCGCCCTCGCGGCGACCGACAGAGCACCCCCGGTGGCTTGCTGCCTCAGGCACATGCTTGGCGTGCTGGTGCCTGGAGCCGCCCCTGCTAGTCAGGTTATTCAGCAATAACCAGTTATTCACTCTTTATTTTTGTCTTAGGCTTGATCTACACTTAAAAATTAGATTATGTCACGCAGAGCTGTGAACAATTCCTTGCCCTGAGTGGTGTAGTAAGGTCAGCCTCATCCCCGGTGCAGACGTGGCTAGGTCAAGGGAAGAATCCTTCCATCAACATAGCTGTCACCTCTCAGCGAGATAGTTTAACTACATAGACAGAAAAACTCTCTTACATCAATGTAGGAAGCATCCATACTACAGCCCTACAATGGCACCACTCAGCAGCTGTCGAGTAGACAGACCCTTAGACAGCTATTCATATATGTCAGTGAACGTGATTAGAATAGTGACTGTTAGCAAGTACAAGCCGGTCACCCCTGGTCCTCTGTCTTGCCATGTTCTTAGTAATGGAGGCAGCTCAAGCTGTGAGAGGCTGTCCGTTTTCTGGTTGCAGCTGTGGGGTGGGGGAGTGGGGTTTGTCTCCTCTCTTGGTATTTTTGCTCCCCTTATCGTACTGAGAGCTATAGGGTGAGGTTTCAAAGCCCCTCTCTTTGCAGGCACTGGCTCATTGGCTGACAACACTTTCCCGTGAGAGAAGGAGAAAGCCACAGCTTTGAGGAAGAGCTGCGCACAGACTGAATGAGCCAATCATTCCCCTTTGCACGAAGCTGCTGAAGAGGCAGTGTATATAAAGCACCCGGGCACTGCACTCCTACCTTACCTTGAAACAAAGAGGACCAAGGATGGCAAGCTGCTGGGCGGTCCTGCTGCTGCTGGTCACCGTGGCCGCCGCGGTCCCCGTGAAGACCCCTCAGCCCTACGAGAAGGCCATTGCCCGGGCCATCGCCTTCTACAACCAAGGACCAACGGTGAAATATGCCTTCCGCCTCCTTACAGCCACACCTCCGCCTGAAGTGGTGAGTACTGAAGGGTTCCCTTCGTTAGCTGCTGTTTGAAACCCAGGCACATACTCGGGGATACGTGATTCTCCCTGAACCTGGGCCCCCATCACCTCTTGCCCGGGTCACTCAGTGCCTGCTCCATAGCCCATGAAATAGACTTCAGCGGGGGTTGGATCAGACCCCTGACCTTTCACTGTTCTAACACTGAGAGGCAGGGTGGGTCGGTGGCTGAAGCAGAGGCTTGGAACTGGGGGCACCTGGATTCTAAACCTGGCTCTGCTACTGACCTGCAGGGTGACCTTGGGCCTGTCTCATCCTTCAGCTGCCTGATGTAGTTAGATGATAAACTCCTGGGGGCAGAAATCTCTGTTTGTTTGTTTGTTTCTCACTATGTGCGCTCACAGGGATTAGCTCAATGGGCCCCCTGCCTTAGAGGAGGCTGTTAGATGCTAACAACAGTGACGATCCTCTCAACTTCGAGGCTTCACACTCCTCCAAATGTACAACTCAGCAGCAACCTCCTAAGGGCAACCGGTCCCACTCCAGTAAGCAGCCTGTCCTCAGTAAGAACACCCAGCTCTTATCAGTAGCTCTCAAAGGAGGCCAGTAACATCGTCCCCATTTTACAAATGGGGAAACTGAGGCACAGAGAGGGGACATGACTTGCCCAGTGGGCCAGTGGCACAGCCAGGAATAAATCCCAGCTTATTAGGCATTAACAAAACTGGGATTGCTTCCTATCCCCAAAACAAAAGACACTGAAATAAAAATGCATTTCAGAAGGGTAAAGCATGGCCGGTCGTGGTGGTGGGGATGCTGGTGGAACAGGATTAGCCTGACACACTCATGGAGACTTTGTACATATAGCATTATTGAAATATTCACAGCTGGGTGAATTGTGCAGTGCTGTCCTACCAAATTCTCAGAGCTACATCTAAAGTAAATGCAACATTCACCTCACGCTGATGAACACCGTCGGATTGCTTCAATATGCATTTACCACAGTGTTTCTCAAACTGGGGACGCTGCTTGTGTAGGGAAAGCCCCTGACAGGTCTGGACAATCGTGGCTCCCACTGGCCGCAGTTTGCAGGTCAATGGGAGCTGCTGGAAGCAGCACGGGCCGAGGGACTTACTGGCCACCGCTTCCAGCAGCCACCATTGGCCTGCAGCGGCGAACCGCGGCCAGTGGGAGCCGTAATCAGCCAGATGTGCAGACGGGGCGGGTAAATAACCGGCCAAGCCCACCAGGGGCTTTCCCTACACAAGCAGCGACCCCAGTTTGAGAAACACTGATTTACCACATCACATCTCAGCTAAGGATTAGACACTGACATAGAGAATAGGAACAACATGAGTTATATAAATTGAGGTAAAATTGTATAAAGGGTACAACCACTACCTGCTGGAAGTTATGGACCCCCTTCCCCTATGGCAGGTTATTCTGTAATTGTCCAGTAGGGGACTTTGATACCTCCCTCCAAGGTGTCTAGTACTGACCAATGTTGGAGACAGGAGACCAGAGTAGCTGGCTAACTGGTCTGATCCACCATGGAAATTCTCACAAGTGAGCTCACTGCAGAACATTGACACAAGGCTATCTCCTGCCTCCACCCGCCACCTCATTCCTTGCTTCATGCCAAGGGTTTCAGTGGGACTGCTCGTTTAAGGGTAGCAAGGTCTGGTCTCAAAGACTCAGGCTGCATTGGTACATGTCATGATCTGCTAAACAAATGCAGTGGTTGAGCCCGGCGTGAAGCTACTCGCCATGAGAAGGGCATCTCATTCCTTTACTGGTTCTCTCTTAGGCCCAGGGCACCATATCCAATGCTTTTCAGCTGAACTTCACCATCATGGAGACCACGTGCCCGGCGTCAGACAAAACCCCTGTGGAGCAATGCGCCTTCAAAGAGAATGGGGTAAGGAACAGCTCTGGGGGTGGAGATAGTGCCATGTTCTCTTGTTTGGCACACCTCTGCCGGGATGAGCAACAAGCTCTCCTGAGTCCCTGGGGGCTACAGTGGACACCTGGCAGGCTTTTACTGCCTTTGGCTTAACACTGTGATGCTACAAACTATAATGATCCAATGTGTCGTCACAGAACCTGCTGAGCCAGATTCACTGCTGTAAATGAAGCTGCTGGTTTCTTTTGCTTGTTCCACCAATGAACTTAGCCCTGTGTCCAGGGGGGATGGAACAGTTTGTATTGTGGGGGTGCTGACAGTCATTGACAAAACTGTGTAATCCCTGCATATAATGGAAACCACTTTGAACTGGGGGAACAGCAACCCCCCCACCTCAGCACCCCTAGTTCCAGCACCTCTGCCAGTGTCATAATCACAACTCAGAAAGATCTGTTCTCAGCTTCACTCAGGCCTGTTAACCCACTAGCCCTAGCAGGGGAACAAATTACACCGAAGATCAGGAAAAAATGTGTGGCACAGTGTTTAGGGCTGTGACCCAAGACAAGAGATGGAAGCGCTGGTACTAGGGATTCTGAAAACGGGGCAGAACAGAGGGTTAGAAAAATTCCCACGCAGAACAAATGACGGGGAAAAGGAGCGAGTGACGTACAGGTTCTCTGCCACCTCTGCCCTCTGGGATATATGTGTGTCTGTTTCAGCTGAAGGGAAGGATGCAGGCTTCCAAGGTTCAGCAAATAATTTCACAGCCAGAATTTCATAAACGGCCTCTTGCTTTGGGGCACTCAGCTTCAGGTACATAGATGCCTGAAGTTAGGCACCTGCCATTCATCGTTAGGCCCCTAACTAAGCTTTTGACTTTCAGAGGTGGCGAGCGCCCACTTGAAGCCCCAGTCGAAGTCAATGTGAGCTCAGCACCTCTGAGGGAAAAAGCACACCACCATAGACCCACCGTTCCTAACTTCCCTGAATGTCTTCAACAGCCCCCAGACTGAGTGAATATCAGAACAAAGGGAAAGATCCAGGGAAGATCAAATAGAAACATATTAAAGAAGTCAGTAAGTGATGCCAGCTGCTGACCGGATTTCACCTCAAATTGCAGCGGCTGCACGATCTAGTGGACAAGGCAGTGACATAGGGTGACCAGATAGAAAGTGTGAAAAACTGGGACAGAGAGTGGGAGGTAATAGGCACCAATATAAGAAAAAGCCCCAAATTATCAGGACTGTCCCTATAAAATTGGGACATCTGGTCACCCTAAAGTGACAAGACACAGATTCAGCGATTTAGCACTACAGGAAGGGTGAGGTCTGATCCATACCTGCCCGAACACCTGCTTCCAGATGTGAGCGGTGGGGGGGGGGTCCATCAAGAGAGAAGAGGAGACTGTTTTTTTCTGCTAAATGGATCTGTTTTGAGTTACTGCACCATGTGCCAGAAGCCGAAAGAAGCACCCCCCTACTTCTTTCTGCTTTTCGCACAAGAAACAGTAAAAGAGATGAGCAGAAAAAAGACCCTCCTCTCCCCCCATGGAAGCCCCCTGCATCTAGGGGCAGACATCCAGGAATGCGTAGATCTGACCTCAACCCACCTGCGGAAGTCACCTGAGCTGCTGCAATGCTTCGGGGGACAGCAGTGACGGGCAGGGTTCTCCTGTCGCTGTTGATAATCCACCGCCCCAGGTAGGTGGAGGGAAGAATTCTTCCCTCGACCTAGTGCTGTCTGCACGGAGGGCTAGGTGGGCACAGATACATCTCTCAGGGGTGCAGCATTATCCTGAGAGACGTAGCTACGCCGCTGTAAATTTGTAGTGTAGACCTCAGTCTACCTAGATCAAAGTGAACTGGGCTGTCCCTACGTGAGCTGCAGCCACACCTCCCCAAGTGCTGTTTAGACAGACTAGAAGCTATTGTCCCCTCCTCTCCCTCCCTTGCAGCTGGTCAGAGACTGCTCAGGACACTTCTCCACCCAGGAAACATGCCCTGTCTTCGCGATCACCTGTGACGTCGCCCCTCCACAGGTGAGCTGTCCAACCCGATGACTCGGAGGGCGAGGGAGGGGAGAATATATACCCTGAACAAGAGGGGCTGGGGCAGCATCTCCCCAGGGTGAAAATGCCACTGGGGCATCTCCTTCTGCTTTCGGTGCATTCACCTGCAAACCCACCTCTGCCAAATAGAGAGAGGAGTCAAATCCTCCCCCTATGTGGGACCTAGACAACCCAGGGAAGGCGAATGTCCGAGATGGCTCTTTGTCACTGCACGGCCGGGTCTAACAAAACAAATGTCTGAGTTTTGGCAGAAGACACCTGTAACCTCATGCTACAGACATTAGGCCCCAGGTTGGCTTCCCGGTCTCTCCCACGAAAGGATCTGCCTTGGCTGGGATGGGTCAACCCTCAGTTGAAGTCGTAGGGCCTCATCCAGACATCAAGTGAAACCCATGACAGTCTTTCCATTGAATTCAATGAGCTTTGTTTCAGACCCGGAGAGACAGAAGTATGTGATTTGGATCCCCATATGAAAGGGTTTCCCCAGAACATCAACCCTGCAGCTGGGAATCCCAGTTCCTCCCTGGCACAGACCCCATTAGTGTGGTGTCGTCCAGCAGCCAGGAGAGCTGTCCTCCTGAAAGTGAGCCCTTGCCACACGTGCCCAGGAAGAGCCCCAGCTGCTATGGCAGACGCTTGTCCCGGGACGTAGAATTCCAGCCATCCCTTCCTGGCCATTCCCAACTCCTCTTGGTCTAGCTCCAGTCTCAGACTCCGCTCCCCAGAAGGGGCTGCGCAAAGCGTGTTAGAATAGGACTGTCCCCTGGTCCCCCAAACCAGCCCTCAGATATTTGACAAGGTGCAGATGATGAAGTTGAACATAAACACCATTAGAAGCCAGGTGAGTCTCCATGGAGACGCTAACACACTTCTTTCCCCCTCCATACAGCCCGTTCGCGTCACCAGATGGTGGCCCCTTGTGAGGATAGGCGCAAAAATCGTCGGTCACGGCATTGACTACTACCGCAGAAGGGGTTAATCCAGAGATCGAGGAGGGTAATGCAAGTTTGGAAGACCTGCCCGTGCCCCACGCTGGAAGCTTACCAGGAATCACGCCGCAAGTCGGAACCACCCCAGGGATCGCACCTTTCCTCACGGCCTAGCTTCCCCCTTAGTCCAATTGCATCTGCCAGGGCTTCTCTGTACAATAAATGGCTGTTCGCAGAGCCGTATGGTTGTGCATGTTTCCTGCGCGCCCGCGCACGTCCCCTCACCCCTCACCTTCCCATGCTGCCCCCACCTGTGCTTGTGGTCAGTGAAAAGCCCCCATTAGGCACCCAGCTGCCCCTCTCCCCCGGCCCATTGCCAGGAAGGGCCAGAAGCTCAATGCCTGGATTGGCTTTAGCATATGGACTTCAAGTCTAGCTGGGAGCTGAGTCAACACGCAAAGCCCAGCAAGCGGGCAGAGCCAATGTAAGAGGCCCGTACCCTGGACTCACCCAGCTTAGTAACATGGACTGTGGGCACCTCTGGCTTCCATCACTGAAGCTCCAATGGGGCAACCAGCCAGTCCAGGGCCCACAAAGTTATGGGGGCCCAACCAGGGTATGATTTCAAATGCAGGAGTCCCAGGCTGGAGGTGTCTGGGGATTGCACCCCTGACAGGTTCGTATAGATAGGACTCAGGCATCTGGAAGCCTGTATACCCACTGCCTGAAGGTGTAGCCAAAACATAGATAGATAGAACCCAAGCATCCGGTGATCTGCTGTGGGGGGGGGCTTTCTGTGCTGGTGCTGCAGGGGGCTGCTGGCCATGGAGGGCTCCTGGATCTAGCCCACGTGTTCCTGCCACTACCAGACCCCCAGAAGTTGAGCCACAATGCTCCGCAATGGAGAGGGGCCCCAGAGGAGAGCAGGATCCGCCAGTCCTGCAGGGCAAAGGGAGTGGCTAGAATGGGGGGCGGCTCTGTTTGGAGTGGCTCCAGGTTTGAGTAGCCAGCAAGGACACACAGGGGAGGCACGGTGGCATTGCAGCGCTGGGGACACACGGGGGGCACAGCAGGCAGAGACAAGGGACATGGGAGCCCCTAGAGATGAAACACAAGGTAAAGCATCGGCTCCTTTGTATGGGGTGGGGGTGGAATAGGGGAGGGGGAACTAGATCGGAGCCAGAGGGGGACAGGGAGAGCAGCGGGAGCAGAACTGAGGGGCTGGAGTTGCTCAGGCTGGGGAAGGGGACGAGTGGAGCTCAGGGCATCTGGATCGGAGCTGGGGCCAATGCGGAATTGGAGTAGCTGAAGGTGTCTGAGGGGAGGAGCTGGGGGAGGGCTTGTGGGGGCTTGAACCAAGGCTGGGGGGTGGATCAGGGAAGGTGGGATCAGGGCTGAACTGATGGAGGCTGGAGAGGGGTTGAGGGAGAGCTGGGGCAGAGATTGAACAATCCCAGTTCCCTCAGCCTCTCCTCATAAGTCATGTGCTCCAGCCCCCTAATCATTTTTGTTGCCCTCCACTGGACTCTTTCCAGTTTTGTCCACATCCTTCTTGTAGTGTGGGGCCCAAAACTGGACACAGTACTCCAGATGAGACCTCACCAATGTTGAATAGAGGGGGATGATCACGTCCCTCGATCTGCTGGCAATGCCCCTACTTATACAGCCTGTTCTCCAAAGTAGCATCGGGTTGGCCATCCTTTGAGGCGGGGCTGCCTGGAAGGCACAATGGGGGGTTGAAAGCTTGGAGCACTTTCACAGGGGCCTCCAGGCAGGGATTAAACTCATCAGGGAACTCCCCTTTGCTGCCCCCCCAGCTCCCAATCCCCTTTGGCTGGGCCAGCGCGAGCTGTTCCCCCCCACCCCCGTTTCACTCCGCTCATCCCAGCTGGTGGCAGTCCCTTTGCACACCTCCACGGAGCTCTGACACGATGGGGCAGCACAGGCAGGGAACCAGACCCTTCGACTGCTGGCTTCACAGCCGTATGACCCCAGGCAGGCGGGGAGAGTCATTCGGCCTGACGGCAGCTGAGACTGGGGCGAGAGAGGGGCCAGTCTGAGGCCTGGGGCAATGACAGGTCAGTGATGGAGGGCCAGTCACAGACTCAACCTCAAAGGCTGCCTCTGGAACGCCAGTAGTAACATGCCAAAAGGAGGGAGACTCCCCCTGTACCACCACCCCAATTAGGAGTCAGTTTGCAGACCCTTAGCTCCTCCAGCCTTTAGGAAAGGAAGGCTGGTCTTGGGGCTAAGGCACACAGCTGGGAATCAGGAGGTCTAGGTCCCAGATTCCCTGTCTGGCCTGGAGCCTCAGCTCCCACTCTGTAAACTGGGGCTAATGACCCCTCCTTTCCCCCACCCTTTGTCTGTCTCAGCCATTCAGCCTGTCAGTTCTTCTGAGCAGGGCCAGTTGCTCACACTGGGTTTGTACAGCACGTAGCACCTTGGGGCTCTGATGTCACCGGAGGCCTCTGGTGCAAAGGCGGTACAAGTAACTAATAATCATCCTTCAGCCCCCCAGCTCCTGGTTCGCTCCGCCACAGCTCCAATCCCTGCCCCAGCTCTCCCTCAACCCCTCTCTAGCCTCCATCAGTCCAGCCCTGATCCCATCTTCCCTGATCCACCCCCCAGCCTTGGTTCAAGCCCCCACAAGCCCTCCCCCAGCTCCTCCCCTCAGACACCTTCAGCTACTCCAATTCCGCGTTGGCCCCAGCTCCGATCCAGATGCCCTGAGCTCCACTCGTCCCCTTCCCCAGCCTGAGCAACTCCAGCCCCTCAGTTCTGCTCCCGCTGCTCTCCCTGTCCCCCTCTGGCTCCGACCTAGTTCCCCCTCCCCTATTCCACCCCCACCCCATACAAAGGAGCCAATGCTTTTACCTTGTGTTTCATCTCTAGGGGCCCCCATGTCCCTTGTCTCTGCCTGCTGTGCCCCCCGTGTGTCCCCAGCGCTGCAATGCCACCGTGCCTCCCCTGTGTGTCCTTGCTGGCTGCTCAAGCCTGGAGCCACTCCAAACAGAGCCACCCCTCATTCTAGCCACTCCCTTTGCCCTGCAGGACTGGCGGATTCTGCTCTCCTCTGGGGCCCCTCTCCATTGCAGAGCATTGTGGCTCAGCTTCTGGGGGTCTGGTAGTGGCAGGAACACGTGGGCTAGATCCAGGAGCCCTCCATGGAGAGCAGCCCCCTGCAGCACCAGCACAGAAAGCCCCCCACCCCCACAGCAGATCACCGGACGCTTGGGTTCTATCTATCTATGTTCTGGCTACACCTTCAGGCAGTGGGTATACAGGCTTCCAGATGCCTGAGTCCTATCTATGCGAACCTGTCAGGGGTGCAATCCCCAGACACCTCCAGCCTGGGACTCCTGCATTTGAAATCATATCCTGGTTGGGCCCCCATAACTTTGTGGGCCCTGGACTGGCTGGTTGCCCCATTGGAGCTGCAGTGATGGAAGCCAGAGGCACCCACAGTCCATGTCACTAAGCTGGGTGAGTCCAGGGTACGGGCCTCTTACATTGGCTCTGCCCGCGTCCTGGGCTTCATGCGTTGACTCAGCTCCCTGCTAGACTTGAAGTCCAGATGCTAAAGCCATTCCAGGCATTGGGCTTCTGGCCCTCCCTGGCAATGGGCCGGGGGAGAGGGGCAGCTGGGTGCCTAATGGGGGCTTTTCACTGACCACAAGCACAGGTGGGGCCAGCATGGGAAGGGGAGGGGTGAGGGGACGTGCGTGGGCGCGCAGGAATCATGCACAACCATACGGCTCTGTGAACAGCCATTTATTGTACAGAGAAGCCCTGGCAGATGCAATTGGACTAAGGGGGAAGCTAGGCCGTGAGGAAAAGTGCGATCCCTGGGGTGGTTCCGACTTGCGGCGTGATTCCTGGTAAGCCTCCAGCGTGGGGCACGGGCAGGTCTGCCAAGCTTGCGTTAACCTCCTCGATCTCTGGATTAACCCCTTCTGCGGTAGTAGTCAATGCCGTGACCGACGATTTTTGCCCCTATCCTCACAAGGGGCCACCACCTGGTGACGCGAACGGGCTGTATGGAGGGGGAAAGAAGTGTGTTAGCGTCTCCATGGAGACTCACCTGGCTTCTAATGGTGTTTATGTTCAACTTCATCATCTGCACCTTGTCAAATATCTGAGGGCTGGTTTGGGGGACCAGGGGACAGTCCTATTCTAACACGCTTTGCGCAGCCCCTTCTGGGGAGCGGAGTCTGAGACTGGAGCTAGACCAAGAGGAGTTGGGAATGGCCAGGAAGGGATGGCTGGAATTCTACGTCCCGGGACAAGCATCTGCCATAGCAGCTGGGGCTCTTCCTGGGCACATGTGGGAAGGGCTCACTTTCAGGAGGACAGCTCTCCTGGCTGCTGGATGACACCACACTAATGGGGTCTGTGCCGGGGAGGAACTGGGATTCCCAGCTGGAGGGTTGATGTTCTGGGGAAACCCTTCCATATGGGGATCCAAATCACGTACTACTGTCTCTCCAGGTCTGAAACAAAGCTCATTGAATTCAATGGAAAGACTGTCATGGGTTTCACTTGATGTCTGGATAAGGCCCTACGACTTCGACTGAGGATTGGCCCATCCCAGCCAAGGCAGATCCTTTCGTGGGAGAGACCGGGAAGCCAACCTGGGGCCTAATGTCTGTAGCATGAGGTTAAGGGAGTCTTCTGCTGAAACCCAGACACTCATTTTGTTAGACCCGGCCGTGCAGTGACAAAGAGCCATCTTGCACATCCGACTTCCCTGGGGTGTCTTGGTCCCACAAAGGGGGAGGATTTGACTCCTCTCTCAGTTTGGCAGAGGTGGGTTTGCAGGTGAATGCACTCAAAGCAGAAGGAGATGCCCCAGTGGCATTTTCACCCTGGGGAGATGCTGCCCCAGCCCCTCTTGCTCAGGGTATAAGTTCTCCCCTCCCTCGCCCCCCGAATCATCAAGTTGGACAGCTCACCTGCGGAGGGGCGACGTCACAGGTGATCGCGACGACAGAGCATGTTTCCTGGGTGGAGAAATGTCCTGAGCAGTCTCTGACCAGCTGCAAGGGAGGGAGAGGAGGGGACAATAGTTTCCAGTCTGTCTAAACGGCACTTGGGGAGGTGTGGCTGCAGCTCACGTAGGGACAGCCGAGCTCACTTTGATCTAGGTAGACTGAGAGCTGGTCTACACTACAAATTTACAGCGGCATTCCTACATCTCTCAAGGTAACACTGCACTCCTGAGAGATGTATCTGCACCCACCTAGCCCTCTGTGCAGACAGCGCTAGGTCGAGGGAAGAATTCTTCCCTCCACCTACCTGGGGCGGGGGATTATCGACAGCGACAGGAGAACGTTGCCCATCACTGCTGTCCCCTGAAGCATTGCAGCAGCTCAGGTGACTTCCGCAGGTGGGCTGAGGTCAGATCTACGCATTCCTGGATGCCTGCTCCTAGAGGCAGGGGGCTTCCATGGGAGGACAGGAGGGTCTTTTTTTCTGCTCATCTCTTTTACTGTTTCTTGTGCGAAAAGCAGAAAGAAGTAGGGGGGTGCTTCTTTCGGCTTGTAGCACATGGTGCAGTAACTCAAAACAGATCCATTTAGCAGAAAAAAACTGTCTCCTCTTCTCTTCTGATGGATCCCCCCGTCACTGCTCACATCTGGAAGCAGGTGTTCAGGTAGGTATGGATCAGACCTCACCCTTCCGGTAGTGCTAAATTGCTGAATCTGTGTCTTGTCACTTTAGAGTGACCAGATGTCCCAATTTTATAGGGACAGTCCGGATAATTTGGGGCTTTTTCTTATATTGGTGCCTATTACCTCCCACTCTCTCTCCCAGTTTTACACTTTTTATCTGGTCACCCTATGTCACTGCCTTGTCCACTAGATTGTGCAGCCGCTGCAATTTGAGGTGAAATCCAGTCAGCAGCTGGCATCACTTACTGACTTCTTTAAGTATCAGAGGGTAGCCGTGTTAGTCTGGATCTGTAAAAGCAGCAAAGAATCCTGTGGCACCTTATAGACTAACAGACGTTTTGGAGCATGAGCTTTCGTGGGTGAATACCCACTTCCTCAGATGCATGTAATGGAAATATCCAGGGGCAGGTATATATATTTGTGCTAGCAAGCAAGCTAGAGATAACGAGGTCAGTTCAATCAGGGAGGATGAGGCCCTGTTCTAGCAGTTGAGGTGTGAAAACCAAGAGAGGAGAAACTGGTTCTGTAATTGGCAAGCCATTCACAGTCTTTGTTCAATCCTGAGCTGATGGTGTCAAATTTGCTGATGAACTGAAGCTCAGCAGTTTCTCTTTGAAGTCTGGTCCTGAAGTTTTTTTGCTGCAGGATGGCCACCTTAAGGTCTGCTATAGTGTGGCCAGGGAGGTTGAAGTGCTCTCCTACAGGTTTTTGTATATTGCCATTCCTAATGTCTGATTTGTGTCCATTTATCCTTTTCCGTAGAGACTGTCCAGTTTGGCCGATGTACATAGCAGAGGGGCATTGCTGGCATATGATGGCGTATATTACATTGGTGGATGTGCAGGTGAATGAACCAGTGATGGTGTGGCTGATCTGGTTAGGCCCTGTGATGGTGTCGCTGGTGTAGATATGTGGGCAGAGTTGGCATCGAGGTTTGTTGCATGGATTGGTACCTGAGCTAGAGTTATTATGGTGTGGTGTGCAGTTACTGGTGAACCAGTACAGCGACACCATCACAGGGCCTAACCAGATCAGCCACACCATCACTGGTTCATTCACCTGCACATCCACCAATGTAATATACGCCATCATATGCCAGCAATGCCCCTCTGCTATGTACATCGGCCAAACTGGACAGTCTCTACGGAAAAGGATAAATGGACACAAATCAGACATTAGGAATGGCAATATACAAAAACCTGTAGGAGAGCACTTCAACCTCCCTGGCCACACTATAGCAGACCTTAAGGTGGCCATCCTGCAGCAAAAAAACTTCAGGACCAGACTTCAAAGAGAAACTGCTGAGCTTCAGTTCATCAGCAAATTTGACACCATCAGCTCAGGATTGAACAAAGACTGTGAATGGCTTGCCAATTACAGAACCAGTTTCTCCTCTCTTGGTTTTCACACCTCAACTGCTAGAACAGGGCCTCATCCTCCCTGATTGAACTGACCTCGTTATCTCTAGCTTGCTTGCTAGCACAAATATATATACCTGCCCCTGGATATTTCCATTACATGCATCTGAGGAAGTGGGTATTCACCCACGAAAGCTCATGCTCCAAAACGTCTGTTAGTCTATAAGGTGCCACAGGATTCTTTGCTGACTTCTTTAATATGTTTCTATTTGATCTTCCCTGGATCCTTCCCTTCTGATATTCACTCAGTCTGGGGGCTGTTGAAGACATTCAGGGAAGTTAGGAACGGTGGGTCTATGGTGGTGTGCTTTTTCCCCCAGAGGTGCTGAGCTCACATTGACTTTGACTGGGGCTTCAAGTGGGCGCTCGCCACCTCTGAAAGTCAAAAGCTTAGTTAGGGGCCTAATGATGAATGGCAGGTGCCTAACTTCAGGCATCTATGTGCCTGAAGCTGAGTGCCCCAAAGCAAGAGGCCGTTTATGAAATTCTGGCTGTGAAATTATTTGCTGAACCTTGGAAGCCTGCATCCTTCCCTTCAGCTGAAACAGACACACATATATCCCAGAGGGCAGAGGTGGCAGAGAACCTGTACGTCACTCGCTCCTTTTCCCCGTCATTTGTTCTGCGTGGGAATTTTTCTAACCCTCTGTTCTGCCCCGTTTTCAGAATCCCTAGTACCAGCGCTTCCATCTCTTGTCTTGGGTCACAGCCCTAAACACTGTGCCACACATTTTTTCCTGATCTTCGGTGTAATTTGTTCCCCTGCTAGGGCTAGTGGGTTAACAGGCCTGAGTGAAGCTGAGAACAGATCTTTCTGAGTTGTGATTATGACACTGGCAGAGGTGCTGGAACTAGGGGTGCTGAGGTGAGGGGGTTGCTGTTCCCCCAGTTCAAAGTGGTTTCCATTATATGCAGGGATTACACACTTTTGTCAATGACTGTCAGCACCCCCACAATACAAACTGTTCCATCCCCCCTGGACACAGGGCTAAGTTCATTGGTGGAACAAGCAAAAGAAACCTGCAGCTTCATTTACAGCAGTGAATCTGGCTCAGCAGGTTCTGTGACGACACATTGGATCATTATAGTTCATAACATCACAGTGTTAAGCCAAAGGCAGTAAAAGCCTGCCAGGTGTCCACTGTAGCCCCCAGGGACTCAGGAGAGCTTGTTGCTCATCCCGGCAGAGGTGTGCCAAACAAGAGAACATGGCACTATCTCCACCCCCAGAGCTGTTCCTTACCCCATTCTCTTTGAAGGCGCATTGCTCCACAGGGGTTTTGTCTGACGCCGGGCACGTGGTCTCCATGATGGTGAAGTTCAGCTGAAAAGCATTGGATATGGTGCCCTGGGCCTAAGAGAGAACCAGTAAAGGAATGAGATACCCTTCTCATGGCGAGTAGTGTCACGCCGGGCTCAACCACTGCATTTGTTTAGCAGATCATGACATGTACCAATGCAGCCTGAGTCTTTGAGACCAGACCTTGCTACTCTTAAACGAGCAGTCCCACTGAAACCCTTGGCATGAAGCAAGGAATGAGGTGGCGGGTGGAGGCAGGGGATAGCCTTGTGTCAATGTTCTGCAGTGAGCTCACTTGTGAGAATTTCCATGGTGGATCAGACCAGTTAGCCAGCTACTCTGGTCTCCTGTCTCCAACATTGGTCAGTACCAGACACTTTGGAGGAAGGTATCAAAGTCCCCTATTGGACAATTACAGAATAACCTGCCATAGGGGAAGGGGGTCCATAACTTCCAGCAGGTAGTGGTTGTACCCTTTATACAATTTTACCTCAATTTATATAACTCATGTTGTTCCTATTCTCTATGTCAGTGTCTAATCCTTAGCTGAGATGTGATGTGGTAAATCAGTGTTTCTCAAACTGGGGTCGCTGCTTGGGAAGGGGAAAGCCCCTGGCGGGCTGAGCTGGTTTGTTTACCTGCCCTGTCCGCACGTCCAGCTGATCACGGCTCCCACTGGCCACGGTTCGCCGCTGCAGGCCAATGGTGGCTGCTGGAAGCAGTGGCCAGTAAGTCCCTCGGCCCGTGCCGCTTGCAGCAGCTCCCATTGACCTGCAAACTGCGGCCAGTGGGAGCCACGATTGTCCAGACCTGCCAGGGGCTTTCCCTACACAAGCAGCATCCCCAGTTTGAGTAATACTGTGGTAAATGCATATTGAAGCAATCCGACGGTGTTCATCAGCGTGAGGTGAATGTTGCATTTACTTTAGATGTAGCTCTGAGAATTTGGTAGGACAGTACTGCACCATTCAGCCAGCTGTGAATATTTCAATAATGCTATATGTACAAAGTCTCCATGAGTGCAGTGTGTCAGGATAATCCTTTTCCACCAGCATCCCCACCACCACGACCGGCCATGGTTAACCCTTCTGAAATGCATTTTTATTTCAGTGTCTTTTGTTTTGGGGATAGGAAGCAATCCCAGCTTTGTTAATGCCTAATAAGCTGGGATTTATTCCTGGCTGTGCCACTGGCCCACTGGGCAAGTCATGTCCCCTCTCTGTGCCTCAGTTTCCCCATTTGTAAAATGGGGACGATGTTACTGGCCTCCTTTGAGAGCTACTGATGCAAAGCTCTAGATAAGAGCTGGATACTCTTATTGAGGACAGGCTGCTAAGTGGAGTGGGACCGGTTGCCCTTAGGAGGTTGCTGCTGAGTTGTACATTTGGAGGAGTGCGAAGTCTCAAAGTTGAGAGGATCGTCACTATTGTTAGCATCTAACAGCCTTCTCTAAGGCGGAGAGCCATTGAGCTAGTCCCTGTGCGTGCACGTAGTGAGAAACAAAGAGAGATTTCAGCCCCAAGGAGTTTATCATCTAACTACATAAGGCAGCTGAAGGATGGGACAGGCCCAAGGTCACCCTGCAGGTCAGTGGCAGAGCCAGGTTTAGAATCCAGGTGCCCCCAGTTCCAAGCCTCTGCTTCAGCCACCGACCCACCCTGCCTCTCAGTGTTAGAACAGTGAAAGGCCAGGGGTCTGATCCAACCCCCGCTGGAGTCTATTTCATGGGCTATGGAGCAGGCACTGAGTGACCCGGGCGAGAGGTGATGGGGGCCCAGGTTCAGGGAGAATCACGTATCCCCGAGTATGTGCCTGGGTTTCAAACAGCAGCTGACGAAGGGAACCCTTCAGTACTCACCACTTCAGGCAGAGGTGTGGCTGTAAGGAGGCGGAAGGCATATTTCACCGTTGGTCCTTGGTTGTAGAAGGCGATGGCCCGGGCAATGGCCTTCTCGTAGGGCTGAGGGGTCTTCACAGGGACCGCGGCGGCCACGGTGACCAGCAGCAGCAGGACCGCCCAGCAGCTTGCCATCCTTGGTCCTCTTTGTTTCAAGGTAAGGTAGGAGTGCAGTGCCCGGGTGCTTTATATACACTGCCTCTTCAGCAGCTTCGTGCAAAGGGGAATGATTGGCTCATTCAGTCTGTGCGCAGCTCTTCCTCAAAGCTGTGGCTTTCTCCTTCTCTCACGGGAAAGTGTTGTCAGCCAATGAGCCAGTGCCTGCAAAGAGAGGGGCTTCGAAAGCTCACCCTGTAGCTCTCAGTGCAATAAGGGGAGCAAAAATACCAAGAGAGGAGACAAACCCCACTCCCCCACCCCACAACTGCAACCAGAAAACGGACAGCCTCTCACAGCTTGAGCTGCCTCCATTACTAAGAACATGGCAAGACAGAGGACCAGGGGTGACCGGCTTGTACTTGCTAACAGTCACTATTCTAATCATGTTCACTGACATATATGAATAGCTGTCTAAGGGCCTGTCTACTCGACAGCTGCTGAGTGGTGCCATTGTAGGGCTGTAGTATGGTTGCTTCCTACACTGATGGAAGAGAGTTTTTCTGTCTATGTAGTTAAACTATCTCGCTGAGAGGTGACAGCTATGTTGATGGAAGGATTCTTCCCTTGACCTAGCCACATCTGCACCGGAGATGAGTTTGACCTTGCTACACCACTCAGGGCAAGGAATTGTTCACAGCTCTGCGTGACATAATCTAATTTTGAAGTGTGACAAAAATAAAGAGTGAATAACTGGTTATTGCTGAATAACCTGACTAGCAGGGGCGGCTCCAGGCACCAGCACACCAAGTGCGTGCCTGGGGCGGCAAGCCACTGGCGTGCTCTGTCGGTCGCCGCGAGGGTGGCAGGCAGGCTGCCTTCGGCGGGATGCCTGCGGAGGGTCCGCTGGTCCCGAAGCTTCGCGGGACCTCCCGCAGGCGTGCCACCGAATCTGCGGGACCAGGGACCTCCTGCAGGCAAGCCGCCGAAGGCAGCCTGCTTGCTGTGCTTAGGGCAGCAAAATACCTAGAGCCGCCCCTGCTAACTAGAGACCAACAAAGAAATTGGATGTCTAGGCCTGGAGAGGCAAACTGCGGTCAGTGGGAGCTGCGATCGGCCGAATCTGTGGTTGTGGCAGGTAAACTAACTGGCCAGACCTGCCAGGGCCTTTCCCTGAACAAGTGGCAGCTCTAGTTTGAGAACCACTGGTCTAAAGCCAATGATCCTGTGGTCTTTACTCACGCAGGTAGTTCTGTTGCAGGCAACCAAGCTATTCACATAAGGGTTTGTGGTATCACTCTCTTATGTTGTGACAAATTCTATTTATTTGATAAAAAATATGTTAGGAAATAGGCCATGGTGTTAAGGGCAATATGGGAGGCTGATTTACGGGCTGGTGCTTTCAATCCAATTTGAACAATGTCCTACGTTACGCAGGGAAGGGACAGGTGTTATCACTAGAACTGGTCAACCTACTTTTTGCCAGAAAAAATCCTTCTGACCAAAGCAAAGATACTTGTGAAAAATATTCAGTTTGGTCAAAATGTTTTTGGTTTTGACAAAAAATTGCAAAACAAAATTTTTGGGGGGATGAAAACTTTTGATATGAACATTTCAAAACTTTGAATACAAACATTTCAATATTTCATTTCTTGTAAAGACCATTTTGTTTCATTTTGTGTGTACCTTTGGGAATTTTCTTTCACTTTTCCCCCACTGGAAACAAGAGGAGGGAGGGAGTGGGATTTCCTCAATAAAATTAAATATTTTGAAAAATTTCAAATACTTTCAAAATGCCCCAAAACTTCATTTTAGTTGGAAGAAAGACCCAAATTCACAAAAAATATTGAATTATACCTTGATCGATAGATCCATCAGCACTTACAGAGAGACAGAACAAATCATCACACATCATTTATTGTGTTCTGGCTAGTCCTTCAGCCACTCGCTGGCCAGGCTGCCAGTGACACCAGACTGAATTATACCAAAAATGTTAATATCTAGAGAATTTTGTTTTGCTAAATATGCTTTCTTTCCCAACCAACTCTCATTATAAAATTGAATGTGTTTGACTCCAAGGAGACTCGGCGCTTTTGAAATCAGATTAATCTCTGTGCCATGTGGGGCATATGTTTGCTTTCTAAATGAGTGACCTGTAAATCCCAGTCTTTTCCAGACCGTGATCCCATGTAACAACAAAATAGAGTTCCAGGCCCCCTTCCCATCTCATGTACCCAGGAGAGAAGGGGTATGGCTGCTTTCCACTGAACCCTGACTACTCAGCTGGACTATTAAACGCTCTAGCATAGGGGACACAGATAACCCCACGTGCTCCAGCTGTGTCGAATACATGTTAATGAAGAGCGAGCACAGGATTAACGTCGGACACAGCCACGTCCTGCTGCAGCGGGCCCACGGTGTGGGGAGGTCTCTGTGTGCTGTGGGAGCCCTAGGTTACAAGGCAGCACCAGCACGGAGGGGAGTGTTGGCAACAGCGTCCAGAGAGAAAAGCCAGTGGATTTGGCAGTACACACTGAGTCCCTGTAGTAAGATGATACTTAGTCCTGCCATGAGTGCAGGGGACTGGACTAGGAGAGCTCTCGAGGTCCCTTCCAGTCCCATGATTCTATGTACAGCGATTGCTGGCAGCTAGAAGGGAGAAGAGCCTAGGGTAGGTTTCAGCAGTTCTTGAGCACAGTACAACACAGCAGTGGAGAAGGGAAGAATTCCATCTCCAGCTACAACTACAGGGGAATTTAAGGGAGAGCGACTAATTACCCAGTTATAGTTTAATCAGGACGTTGGGCCTACTACCCTATTCTTGCCCAAAGTGTCGGAGGTAGATAATAGCCCTGTGTGGGAGGACCACAGGGAGGTTGCATCTTGTTTGACAGATGCCACCTCCAGCAGCAGCTTACAGGGAAGAGCCCCAGCTATTGAATCATCCCTATTAGAGGACCTGGGTTTTCCTAGAAGATCTCCCGTCCATGTCCTCTCTAATCTCCTTGCTACGTAGCTGCCCACCAATAACGCATGCCCCCCACAGGGCAACAAACACTGCTTTGGAGTAACTAATGGCATATTCTGTTACTATCCTTTTGCTTTCTATCAGATGCCCTCTTTCTGTCCCAAACATCAATGGCATTTGATTTTGTTTCCTGTTTGTTTTAATGGCCTGGGTCCGAGTTTCACAGCTGCCTCATGTCTCTTTTGGAGTTGAAATAACGCAGATTTTGCTGGTGTCTGCTACAGCTGACTTAATTCATAGTTTTGGTACCAAATATTGTCTTAGACACTCAGCGCTTATCTGCTACAGTGTTGGGAATAGAACTGGGTGACATTTTTTGACAGTTTATTTGCCAGAGTCCTAGAACCAGGGCTCTAGTCCCAGGCCAGAAGCCGACACAGCAGTGAAGCAGACCCCTAGCCCGAGCCCTGCGAGCCCAAGTCAGCTGGCAGGGGCCAGCTGCAGGTGTCTGATTGCTGTGTAGACATACTCTTAATTACCAAGTCCATGATGTGGTGCAGTGTCATTAACTGCAGTTGGCTTCTCTTTCACCTCCCATTCCTCCAGCTAACATTCATGATAGCAGAATGGAATCGATCTTGGGGTAATGCATGTGGTGTTGGAAAAGAAGGAATCTGACAAATGCACTGTATGCCCTTGGTCTTCTCTCTTAAATTAGTGTTTCCAGCTCGACTTCAGCACAGTGTTTGCTTCTGATTTTGTCAAGTGTGTTACCCATTGTCTGGTGATAGTCTCTTCCTATTGCCATCTCTGGAGAGTTCTCTTTTGTTAGTGTCAGTTGAGCTAATGAAAGAAGTTGGTCTGGTTTTCCCTCTGTTTATTTGGCAGTTGGCTAGAATTCCCCTCTGTTCCTTCTTTTGACGTTCTGTAATTATATTGACAACCGATTGCTTTAGAAATAACCTTGCAACACTATTGCAGATGAGTGGTTGTGTAAAAAAACTAGACTTACTGTTGACCACCCTACTGGTAACGGCCCTCAGGCTTTTGTAATCTGGCTCCTTTCGATATTTCTTCTAAAAACCCTATGCTGCTGTTCTTTCCACGGCTCACTCAGTCCATTTTCCTTGCACGCCCCGACCCCTATCCGAGGTTGCAAAGTTAAACCCCTTCTGCGCCCGATTCTCCTCTCGCTTGTGCTGGTGTGAATCAGGAGTTAACACTGTTGGGGTCTGGGGAGAAAGTGGTGTATAAGTTCAAGAAGAAAATTCCCTTCTGGCCAGTTTATTCCATAATTGCTCATTCTTGTACCTTTCTCTGAAACATCTGGCGCTGCCTTAGCCAGGACGCCAGAGATCGTTCATTGGTTTGAGCCCATGTGGCAATTCCTATGTTGCTATAAATGAGCAGAGAACCACGGCCTCTGCGTGTCAGCATCTGTACACTGCAGTTTGCTTTCTGACATCACGTCATTGCCTCCTTTTCAAGTTTTGACCTATTTTGTTTTATGAAAGGGCTTTTGGCCAATAGTGTGCACTGGTGCAAAGTGCAGCCTGGACTAAATCTACCCCCCTTCCCCTTCGAACTAGCACAAGGAGTACAGAGGGCTTAGGGGATGTGTCCTGGAGGACATCTTGCCATCCCTCTGTGCGCAGCATGATATAGGAATCCTGCCAGCCTATGCAAGCAAGCACAGGCCTCCGTGCCCTAGGGGTACATCTACACTGCACACGTGGCATGGTGGCGTGTAGAATGCATGCACTGCGTGCCACCCGCGCACGGCTATAAATAGCAGTGTAGATAGTGAGACACGTCTTAGTGACTAGAGTAACGACCAGCTGAAACCTTAGGGTAC
The DNA here is from genome assembly GCF_025201925.1 of Gopherus flavomarginatus. Lineage (NCBI taxonomy): Eukaryota > Metazoa > Chordata > Testudines > Testudinidae > Gopherus > Gopherus flavomarginatus. Next base: position 5,045,892 of record NC_066618.1, on the reverse strand, counting down.
GTAGTCTACATCAGGGGTTCTCAACCTTCTTCTTTCTGAGCCCCTCCCCAACATGCTATAAAAACTCCATGGCCCACCTGTGCTGCAATAACTGATTTTCTGCATATAAAAGCCAGGGCTGGCGTTAAGGTTAGCAATCAGGGCAGTTGCCTGGGGCCCCATACCACAGGGGCCCCCCACAAAGCTACATTGCTTAGACTTCGGCTTCAGCCCCGGGTGGCGGGGCTCATGAACCTAGGCTTCAGCCCTATGCAGTGGGGCTTTGGCTTTCTGCCCTGGGCCCCAGCGAGTCTAATGCTGCTCGGAGGCCCCCTCCCTGTAACCTGCTTGAGGCCCCTAGGGGTCCCGGACCCCTGGCTGAGAACCACTGGCCTACATGGCTCTCGACACACCCAAGCAGTTCCTCCCATGTCTACACTGCTATTTTCAGTAGTGTAGGGTCCTTCCTGCAGGGAAAGGCTCCGATAGCAGCTCACCCTTCCCAGAGCCTGTCAGAGATTCAGAGATTCTAGGGCCAGAAGGGACCAGTGTGATCATCTAGTCTGACCTCCTGTATAGCCCAGGCCACAGAACTTTGCCCAAATAATTCCCACAGCAGAGCTCTTAGCATTACATCCAGTCTTGCGATGGTGAAAGAGAATAAGGAATTGTTATTTACCCCGCATGTAACACAGTAATCAATAGGCAGCAGGTTTAAAACTAAGTATTTCTTCACACAGTGTGCAGTTAACTTGTGGAACTCATTGCCAAGAGATGTTGTGAAGGCCAAAAGTATAACTACAAAAACAACAAGGAGTCTGGTGGCACCTGAAAGACTAACAGATTTATTTGGGCATCAGCTTTTGTCTCTAAAAAACCCACTTCTTCAGATGCATGGAGATACTTAGAAGTATAACTGGGTTACAAATAGAATTAGATAAGTTCATGGAAGATAGGTCCATCGATGGCTAGTAACTATGATGGTCAGGGACACAATTCTATGTTCCAGGTGTCCCTAAGCCTCCAACTGCCAGAAGCTGGGACTGGACAACAGGGGATGAATCACTTGAAATATTCTGTTCATTCCCTCTGAAGCACCTGGCACTGGCCATTGTCGGAATACAAGTTACTAGGCTAGATGGACCCAGTATGGCCGTTGTTATGTTCTTACATTGATTTAAAAATGGTCAGGGATGCAGAATCTACCATGACCCTTGGTAAATTGTTCCAATGGTTAATTACTCTCACTCTGAAAAATTCTTGCCACACTTCCAGTCTGAATTTGTCTAAATTCATCTGGATAATGTTACATCTCCTTCTCTTCAGTCTAGCAGACAGTTATTAAATATTTGTTCCCCGTGTAGGTACTTATAGCTTGGAATCAAGTCACCTCTAAACTTCCTTTTTGTTAAGCTAAATAGATGCAACTCCTTGAGCCTATTGCTATAAGGCAGGTTTTCTAACCCTCTAATCATTCTCAGAGCTCTTCTCTGAACCCTCCCTAATTTATCAACATCCTTCTTGAATTGTGCACCCCAGAATTTGACACAGGATTCCAGCCGTGGGTCATACCAGTGCCAAATACAGAGACAAAATAATCTCTCTACTACTCGAGATTCCCCTGTTTAAGCATCTCAGGATCGCATTAGGACGCAGCGTCTGCGACCTGACAGTTCTTGGAGGCTTGTGCATCAGTCTTAGAATGGTTGAAGCCTTCTTTCCTATGAACGGAAAGAGGTGACCTCGAGATAATTATGGAGACCTGGGACTACCTGTGACCTTTAAAAACCTCTTCCAGCGAGAGACAAATGGAAGGAGGAATGTGAAGCAAGTTGTAGAAGGGGTGTGTGCAGTGAATGGAAAAGGCTTCTCCTAGGTAAAGAGCTGTTTTTCGGCGTTTGGTGGAGGGGGACCTTGGTTCTCTGAAACTGGCTGCTTCTCTGATCACACAGAATACTTGCTGCTGCCCCAAGCACCCATGTTTTCCTGGTTCCTGGAAGGGAAAGCAGCTTTATTCATTCTCTGTCTAAACCCAGCGTTTATACCTGACCGAAAGGGGGGACGCTGGGAAGGAGCAGTGCCCTTCTGGTCAGTGCACTGTGGGGCCTTTACAGCAAAGAGAAACGGAAGGAAACTTGGGGGAGAGTGGGTGTGTGTGTGTGGCTAAGGCAGTGGATCAGGCGACCTGGGTTCAATTCCAATTTCTGGTACAGACTCCTTGTGTGACCTTGAGAATGTCACTTAGTTGCTCCATGCCTCAGTTTCCCCTCTGTAAAATGGGGATAACACTTCCTTTCTTCCCCTCTTCCAACAAACAAAGGGAAAGGGTGGATTCTCCATCTCTTCATGTCTTCAGATCCAGCCTGGATGCCTTCCTGGACGAGACTTCAGTCAAACACAAGTTACTGGGCTCAATATGAGGGAAATGGGGTGAAATTCTCAGGCATGTGTTATATAGGAGGGCAGATTAGATGATCTCGTTGTCCCTTCTGGCCTTGGAATCTATAAATCTATGAAAACAAGTAGTAACAATAATGGCAGCTAATAATGACCTCTAAATAAGTGAATTTCTTGATTTCAAAGTGGAGGTGGCAGTGGACTTTACCATATAATTAATTAATTATTGCTGCTAATTAGATAATTAGCCCACCCCACTCCCAATAATAAACAGACTCCAACATTTTAGAATCCTCGCACTGAAAGAGAGTGAGTGTGTCTTGGAGAAGAAGGAAATTTCAACTCCTACCAGACCCAAATAACCGTATCCCCGCTTTGTGGTCACTGTTGAGTGTTCACACGGGAATAGCTCCACTGACGACGGTTCGGGCTCAAAGTTTGTTGTGGTGGTGAAGAAAGTCCTGGGTAGTGTCACTTTCCTGTTTGTCCAGGAATTTCTCTCTTTTTTTTTTTTTTTTTTTTTTCATCCGTGACTCACTCCGCAGTGGCAGCTCCTGCAGCTCTTTTCCGCGGGGCTGGGTCCAGTGGCCCTCTCCAAGAGTTGTGACCAGGCATGCGGGATTGCAGTGCCTCTCAGGCTTGGCTCAGCTGCCTCTCCAAACCTGCCAGTGCTGCAACCCAGTACGCCAGGTTACAATGCCTGGAGTGGGCTGCTTCCCAGGTCGAGTGCGGGATGGGCTTGCCTTCAGCACCCTTCCCAACGTCTCCTCCCAACATGGATGGGAACTAGGGTTGTGGGGCAGAGCGAAGGGGGCTGTGGAGGGTGGTTGGTGCCCCCCGTTTGTCAGGGTATTTTTTTATCAAAAAAAAAATCACATGACTGTCACTAAATTCATGACGTTTATTAAATTTATCATGACTGCACTATGATTTTTTTGGTTTTTGTTTTTTTTAAAAGTCTTGGCACATCTGCACTCCTACGATCACTGGTTTTACCCTGCTGTCAATGCTGATAGCAGAATATCCTTCTTTTAGATTAAAGAGCAAATTACTCTGTTCATGTGAGGGGGCTGAGCAGTGGGTGAGGTGGTGGCTTAGGTAACAGACTTTGTGCTCCACCTGGGCGTTTCCTTCCCACTATCCCTGGATATCTCTTCAGAGAAATCCTGTGGCGTGTGTTACATAGAAGACTAGACTAGATGATGAGCAGCCCACACTGGCCCTACAAGCTCAGAATCTCTGAATCCAGAGTTATTTCCTGCTCTCAGCTACACATAGTTTTTCTTTCAGTTGGGGGTTTGTTCCCCCAATATTACATTTGGGGGTGGGGGGATTTTTGGAGAGGCACAAAGTAGAAGTCAGTTGTGCAAATTTACTGAAAGAGCTTTGCTCGTTGAACTGCTATTGCCTAAACTTTTCTTTGTCTCCCTTTCGGCTGACCAAAACTCTCATTTGTTGCAATATCAGGAGCGAAACCTTGTTAATGTCCATGGATAACTTGCACGGTTACCAAATCCTCTCACAGTCAGAGTCTGCATGCTGTCAGCAGCATTGCAGAGCTAGTAGATTTTAAGGCCAGAAGAGAGCATGAGGTCATGTAAGGTCAGAGTTTTAAACGTAGTTAGGCACCTTAAAATTCAGATGGATGTCTAGGGGGATTTTGGAAAGCACCTAGGTGTCTAACTCCCACCGAAGTAATTGCCCTGACCTTCAGTTCTGTGCTGGGCTATCGTATTTAGAAATTCTGCTCTTCGTGTTTCACTTTCAGAAGTTACAAAAAATCACTATTTCTACTAGCCCATGTGCTGCCATATGGGTGTAATTCATAACATGTAAAACATGGAAAATAGCTGAGAATTTAAAAACTGGAGGGCACCAGACAGGAAATCCCAGTGCTGATTGAACCTGGCGCTATTTTAAACCAAAAGGGCTCGTAGCTGTTCCCATCCTTTGACGTTGACTCAACAGACACTCAAGTGACAATCCTGGAATCTTGTTGTCTAGGTGGCCTCATGCCAAGTTCTCTCCTAGGCCCACAAGAGATCAAAATCCAGCCCCCAGTGCCCGGGGATCATTATTAATGTCTGATGTGATAGTTTCTGTGACCACTGCACAGACTTTGCTGAACTCAGGGTGCCCTGTATCTAGCATACTCAAGCTAGGGAAAGTGACAGGAGGGAAGAGAGCACAGAGAAATGGTCTCTTGTTGGGTGGGTCCAGAGCAGAGAGAAGGCAGACTGAGCAGGAACTAGGACCCGGTTTTCCTCTCACTTACATGATGTCAACTGGGAGCTAGCAGAATTACACACTGGGGCCAAACTGGTGTGAGTGAGGGCAGGTAGGGTCCTAAGTTTCCAGGAGGATAGAAGGAAAAGTGGGAGGAGAGGAGGAGTAACAGAATCAGAGGAAAAGAGCCAGAGTCAAGAGAGCCAAATTCAATCCTGAGGTAAGTGGGCAGGACTCCTGGCACAGGAAGCAGCGCCTGTGACAGATCAGTGCCCCCACAGCTGATCCTGGGCGACCGGGCACAGGGTCAGTTCTCAGACCCAACTGGGAAGGAGCGAGGGGATTTCCTTACCAGGCTGAGAGAGCTCAGCTGCGGAAGGAGAGCTGTAGGAGGGAGATTGGCTCCTGCGACTGGCCTGGCAAGGAGAGGGTGGCAGGAGAGATGGGAGGCTCTGGAGAAGGCCAGGCCACAGGCTGCTGGCCTGGAGCAAGACTGGAAAGGCGGATCCAGCCTGTGGAGAACCAAACTGGGAGAAAAGCCACAGGAGGGAGCTTGGCTTCTGCAATTAGCCATGGAGCAGAGAGAGGGAAGGAGGCCTATGGGTCCCATGTGAGTTTTTGTTTGAACCAATAGAAAGTTGCCCTGGAAGAAGGGCCTGGAACATGCTAGGCACAGCGGTGCATCCTTCACAGGCTGGGAAGACAGGCTGCAGCTTGTATGCCTTTAGAAACCACATCCCCTTCACACAGGGCTGAGATTGGCCTGGTGTGTTACTGAGGAGATGGAGAAGGCACTGGGTTTAAATGAAGCCATAGTCTTGTTTCCCCTCTGTATCACAGGACACCGTAAGCTCAGTCAGAGCCAAGCAGCTGCCCCCTCGCCGAGTGGTGCCATCAGAGGTTGTTCCCTAAGTTTTGGTGGTTTTTTGCTATTCAGAAGGCGTTTCCTTGAACTCCTCACTTCTGCTCTGGGGCTCTCGGAGCAGGAGTGGGCTTAGAACAGTGGGGGCCAGGAGAGAATTGGAGGGCATTGTTGGGCCTGACTAGCATGGGGAAGCAATTAGCTTTGCTTAAAAATCCCAAGCAAATCCCGTATCTACCAGAAAGTAGCTACTGGCTCTCTGATCGCTCTGCTTAGCTGTTGCCCAGCCTCCGCATTTGCAGTCAGACCCAGGGAAGCCTTTCTTATTCTCCCTGAATTAGTTCTTGCTCAGGCCTTCCAGTGTGGTCCATTGCTTGGGTGGTGGCTTCTATTGCTTCAGCTCTCTTACTCCATTAAGGGAGCTGAATTGCTTCTTCCATTTAGACTGGATGAAAGGTGGCTAGCCCGCCCATCAGCTTCAAGGAGATCTGTGATTGCTCATAGATCTGACACTGGCAACCACCAACACACTCCTGCATAATAATAATAAATAATGGGCTGACTTCAGCGTGGCTACTAACCCTTCAGCGTGGCTACTAACCTTTCAGTGTGGCTTCCAAGCAGCTGATCCCAATGAATGAGTTGGATCATTGCTGAGGAGCTATGATATTGCTGCTGTTAGAGCCAAGTCTAACTACAGTCACACACGCTCTTTTTTCTACTTTTGGTCCAGGAAGCGAGACGCCTGTAACTCTCCCCCCGGCATGCCAGTGTGACCAGACTGCCCCATTATTCTATAACCACTGAGAAGAAAAGAAACCCAGCCTGCCTCACCATAACCAACAACGTGCCCAGCAAATCCACCAAAAGCACATCCCATTTTAATAGCGTTAGGGACATAAAGTGAGCCAGAAGGTTTCCAGGAGCTGCTTTCTCTAGGGACATCAGGAAAATTGAAACAGTGCCAGTTACAGCATGTAGCAGCCAGTGTGGCTCCCCTCCTGCCCAGGAGAGGGCGAGCCCCGCTGGACGCCTGAGTGGGCGGAGCTACGGAGCAATGAGCCCGCCCCTCAGAGGGTCAGGTGGCCACCCGGAAGCATAAAAGCCGGCCGTCAGAGCTCAGTTAGAGCCCAGCCACCGCCAGGAGCAGACCTGCCACAGGGAGCTCGGGACTGGGAAGCAGCTGGGACCCAGGGCAGTCGCCCTGACTGGCCGGAGCTTCCCCGCGCCCGCCGCCGGGAGGAGCCGCCGGAGCTTCCCCGCGCCCGCTATTCGGAGGAGCCGCCGGAGCTTCCCCGCGCCCGCTATTCGGAGGAGCCGCCGGAGCTTCCCCGCGCCCGCTATTCGGAGGAGCCGCCGGAGCTTCCCCGCGCCCGCCGCCGGGAGGAGCCGCCGGAGCTTCCCCGCGCCCGCCGCCGGAGCTTCCCCGCGCCCGCCGCCGGGAGGAGCCGCCGGAGCTTCCCCGCGCCCGCCGCCGGGAGGAGCCGCCGGAGCTTCCCCGCGCCCGCCGCCGGGAGGAGCCGCCGGAGCTTCCCCGCGCCCGCCGCCGGGAGGAGCCGCCGGAGCTTCCCCGCGCCCGCTATTTGGAGGAGCCGCCGGAGCTTCCCCGCGCCCGCTATTTGGAGGAGCCGCCGGAGCTTCCCCACACCCGCTATTTGGAGGAGCCGCCGGAGCTTCCCCACACCCGCTATTTGGAGGAGCCGCCGGAGCTTCCCCACACCCGCTATTCGGAGGAGCCGCCGGAGACTCGCCGTCCCTGTTGTTACCCCGAGGAACCCCCAGACCCAGCCTGGCCGGATTTCCCGGAGGAGCTGCTGGACCTACCGCCCAGCCCCGGCCGCGAGGAGCCCCTGCTGCTGGACTTCCCGGGAGGTGACACTACGGACCAGGTAGGCCCGGAGGGGGAAATTGGAAGTAACCCAGGGGCAGCCGACCCCAGTCAAGCTGCCTATGTCAGTGTGTTGCGGTCAGGATCCCCACTGACCGTCAGCGGTGATAACTGCTACTAGGGCCCCGGGCTGGGACGCAGTGGAGTGGGAGGGCCTGAGTTCCCCCGCCACCCTCCCAAGGGTGGCAGACTCCCCCTCTCCCTGGCCCGAGGAGGCCATTAAGACTAGTTGTTTGCTCAGCCCCTCCTGAGGGGCCTGAGCCGAGTGTTGCCTCGCCCTGAACAAGGGCCTGGGCTTTATCCTAAGTGACTATACCTTGCTCCTCAGCACTGAGACAGGGGGCCTGAGCTCCCTAATTAACTGTGTATTGTTGCTCAGCCCTGAGACAGAGGCCTGAGCTCCCAATTGACTGTGCATTGTCGCTCAGCCCGGAAGCAGAGGGCTGGACTCGACCAAGTGTAGCGGGCCGGTGTGGCTCCCCTCCGCCCTCAGAGAGGGTCAAGCCCTGGTCGCACACCTCTACACAGCACAGCATGCATATTGGTGAGTACATTTTGAATTTCTAAACGGCCCAGCTAGCTCCAGCAGGGAAAGCCAGGGCATTAACAATTGTTTGAGTTGTTTATAACAACAACAGAGATGAGCAACTTTATTTACTGTGAATTTTATCTTGTAATGATACATCTCAGCCTCTTGAATGTGCAGCTCTGGGGACAGGTCTAACAGTCCCTCTCTGTAGTTCACTTCCCTGCCAGCTGACTGCTTCACCAATCCCAGTGCTCATCCCTCTGCTCCGCTCCCAATGTACCCATTGTGCGCTCCGCTCCCAAGCCAGCTCTGTCGTCAAGCGAGATGTGTGGTCAGCTGTTGTATGTGCAGAGGATGTATTTATGGGGGGACGAGTCACTGCACGCAAGCTGTCTCTTTTCTTTCTCCTTTCCTTCTTATTTCTCTTCCTGTGCAAGGGGGGAGGTGGGGATGAGGGTGGAGTTCTCGCATGCCCTGTGTTGCTGATGCACAATGAGGCAGGGAGCTACTCCCCATATGGACATTTGAGGAGAGATTGCTAGGGGTATTATAAACTTGGCCAGCATTTGGTTGTTTAGGATGCAGATGATGCCACTTACTGGGTGGGACCTGCTGGTGAGTCAAGCTCTGGCTACCACATCTGGGTCACTCTCATCCTCCTGGACTCAATTAATAGCTGCACATGGAAGTTGCACCTAGTCCCCCATCAACCCTTGGTACTTGACTTAGCTCAGTTGCTCTCCCAGTCTGGTGTCGTAGTCGAAGTGCCAGGTGATAAACCCATTATGTGCCTTGAGTTTCTGACCTGGAGTATTACCCTTAGAAAGGGTGGGGACCAGAGCATGACATCTCCTCGCTGGTACCTTCCATTGGCTAATAGCATGGTCAGGTGACTCACTGGTCACATTGCCCCGCCTCTTCACGTGACACAAAGGAGAGGCATGGAGGAGGGCTGGGACACCGAGAAGGCGACTCAGGGCTGGGGCAACCATTTAGGTGGACTAGGCTGTTGCCTAGGACACCAAGATTTGGGGGTGCCAAAAAGCAGCACCCCTCAATTTTTTTAAGTGGTTGAGTGGCCACTGCTGCTGGGATGGAGAGGGAGTCTGAGCTGGCAGCGGCAGCCGGCAGCCCTGGGGGTCCCCTGGGTCAGCACGCCCCCACAGCAGCCGGCAGCCCAGGGGGTCCCCTTGGGTTAGTGCGCCGCTGGCAGCCCAGGGATTCCACTGCGCAGTCGCTGCTCCACTTCTTTCGCCTCCCAGGCTTGCGGCGCCAATCAGCTGTTTGGTGCCGCAAGCCTGGGAGGAGAATTAGAGCAGGACAGCGTGCTCGGGGAGGACGCGGAGCAGAGGTGAGCTGGGGTGGGGAGGTACCGCAGGGCTCCTCGGGCCAGGGGGTGAGAAGCTGCCACGGGAGTGGGTGGAACACTTTAGGGCAGGCAGGGAGCTGCTGCAGGGCTGGGGGGGCGCAAGGTGGAAGTTTCACCTAGGGCGCGAAACTTCCTTGCACCGGCCCTGAGGCGAGTGACCTACAACCCACTGAAAATGACCATTTATTATATTGAGACTCTAAGGTACAGGACCAAGCCAGACGCACAGCTCAGATACAAGAAGCAGTAGTGGCTGTAGGGATGTTTGGGACGTTTGTGCCTTTCTCCCTGTTCTGCCTGAGAATCTCATTCGTCCTCCAAGTGTGATGTAGGAGTTGCGGACAACATCGCCGAGCTGCTTCCTCACTTTTTTGAAAAACCTTCCAAACTAGGACCGCTGGATACAAGTAGGCTAGAGAGAGAAGCACATTCATAAGGGGTTCCAGGAAAACAGGGAGCCGCTCTACCTGACACTCAGAGAACTCCACTCCTCTCTCTGGCACTTATCAGCTAGGGGGGAGGGAATGTCGTTAGGGGTTTCTGGGTTCTCCTTTGAGAACAGCACTGGCCGGCCCCTACGTGCGTTGCACAGCCCTAAGAGGGAGCTCTTGAGTTTCACAAGTGATTTTTCACTCCTGATCCTGGGGCCTGCCGGAGATGATACTTGCACACTGGGATGTGGGGGGAAAACCCTGCCGTTGAAATCACACCTTTGGGGAATAGAGCAGTTTTTAAGAGGGCAGGCCCCAGGATCAGGGTGTAAATCCTCAGCTGGTGTAAATCGTTGCAGCTCTGTAGAGTTCCGTGGAGTTTTGCTCCTTCACCCCAGCTGAGGTCTGACTCTGCGTGTGACTCCTGCCCTCTTGGCTGGGAGAGGGCAATGCGTTATGGGTGCTGTGAGGGATGGGGAGAGGAAGGGCTGATGTTCTGGAGAAGAACTTTCATACTGGCCCAAAGGTAAAGATCCAGACACTGCAGCTGCTCCCCACCTCTCTGGGAATATGAAGAGAGAAGAACCTTTGCCAGGGCTGTTGAGTGGGCATGGGAACATCCCCTGCTATAATCAGGATCTTCATCCCATAACCTTCCCAAAGTCACTAGCCCATCAGGTCCACCTAGAAGCAGGTGGCCTAGAGGGGCCCCAAGACCCCCCCTTTCCTGCCTACCTCTCAGCCCCATGTGAACTCCGTAGATCCTAGCATGGCACTTTTCTTTGGCACATGTGGATGTTTGTCCGATGGGACTATGCCCCAAGCTGATGCCATGTGGAATCTGTGGCCAGGAACCCAGCTAGATAAGGATGCCCTGACTCTGCCAGGCTCCTATGATGACCATGCAGGTCCCTCAGCTGGTCACCTGAGTGGAAACCTTCCTTACCTCCTCAGCCACTATGTCGCAGGTGATCAGGTTGGTGGCCGGCTGCTGCTCGGGGAAGATGTATCCTGAATAGTCTCTTGCCAGCTGCCAGGGAGTGAAGGTGATAAGAGCTCAAAAAAGGCAGAGAAGAAGTCAAGGGTCAGTTCATTCATCTCCGCAGCCCTGGGGCTGGGAGCAGACCTTGCGCCTCTGGGTGGGTCTGCTGAGGTACAGACCGATTTCCCTGGAGCAGGGACCGCCCCACGCCCTTCTGAAATATCTGGAAATCAGCCAGCGCATGGCGGCCAGCATCCTCCTGTAGTGCAGTGTGCCTTGACGGTAGCACACGCCAGGAAGTGGACCTGGCTCCACAGAGTTCAGATAGTTTGGTCTCTGAGAAGCTGCAGCAAAATTCTGTTTGTTGGTACCTCCTAGGCTGTGTCCCTGTTAACTGCCTCCTGGTCTGGTGCTAAACTAGGGACGTTACAACTTGGGCATAACGCTATGCTGAAAGGTGCTAATGGCCCCTCATCCCAGGTGTCTTGCATGCAGAAGTGATCAGGAACCAACAGTAGGAGTAACCCAGGCTCTTGTGGTGCATAACAGCTGATTTGACTGCAGAGAGCGGGCAGCTGACAACCAGAGCTGCCCATGCGGCCAGAGGGAGGGCCTGGAGCTACTAACTTCCAGACACAGGGGCTGGAACAAGTCTGTGTCCTGTGTGCTAAGTGATTGGGATGAGCAAGGGAGACTTGGCGAGAAGCCAGAGCAAACACTGCCGCTGCCTAGGACGGGGCTGCCCTATCTGACCTGGCATTTCTGCCGCAAGGAGTGACCTGCGTGAGGTTTTGTTCCTACTGCTGGTTAGGGGCACAGGAACGTGGGTACGTTTTGTAAACAGGGTAGTAAATAGCCGGCCTCTGCAGCACTGATTTCTCACCCAAACCACCCCGCAAGGCCCCGACTGCTTGACCAGAGGAGCAACAAGAGCGATCCTCCTGCTCCCACCAGCCTGCTTGCAGCAGGAGAAGAGGAGCTGCTCACACGCATGGGGCTAGGGGCCATCTACAAGAAAGGAGCAGAAACAACCCTGGCACCTAGAAGGTGAATGTGTCTTGTCTTATTTCCTTCTTCCATTTCTTTAATCTCCCCTTTCCCTCTCCAGCACGTCCAGCACATTCTGGCCAGCTCCAGACTACTGCTTCATTAGGCTTTTCCCCTCTTTAACCCCCTTTTTTCCCCCCTCAGAAAAGCACCATTCCCTTCCTTCTGATTTCGCCTCTCTCCAGTTCACTCCATGCTCTTGCGTCTGCTGTCTCTGTCGCCTTCCGCTACAGTGCTTTCTGTCTCTTGGCCTCATGTTTCTCTGCACTGCTGCCCCCATCTGGCTATAGCTACAGCCCTCAACTTTTAGGAAGGAATGTGAATATTTTTATCCCCATGTCACAGATGGAGAAACTGAGGCACAGATTTTTTGGAGGACTTGGCCAAGGCTGCTGAGTGGGTCAGGGGCTGATCAGGGGAGTTTCTTGCTCTCAGTCATAACCTTAGCTCACTAGATCACATTTTTCCTGCTGCTGAGCCGTTGTCCCCATGTGTGCCCACCTGTGGGCACAGAAAGACCTGGCAGCAGTCTGAGCACCACTGTTTGCAATCTAGTAACAGCTCCTTACACCTTTCTGCTCTGCAGTCGTTTCCCCTCTCCGTGCCTCAGTTTACCCACCTGCAAATGAGGATAATACTGACCTGCCTCGCAATGAAATTAATAGATTTTGAGGCCACAATGTGAGCATCTAATCTGACCTCTTGCATAATGCAGGCTAGAGAATTTCACCCAGTGATTGCTGCATCAAATCCAATAACCCAGGGCTGACTAAAGCAGACTTTGAGAAAGAGACATCTAGTTCTGATATAAAGACACCAAGTGCTGGAGGGCCCAGCGCTTGGGATGTGCTTCCAATGGTTAATTGCCCTCATAATTAGGAATAATTCATTAATATTTGTGAAGTGCTTTGGCAGCTCTGGATGAGGAAAATGCAACATATATGTTGAATCTGCTAGACTTCAATATGGTGTGTGTAACATTGTGCATTTAACAGTCTGTCATGTTATATTTGCCACTTATCAGAAACATTACTGTATAGATAGTGTGATAAAGTTCCTCCTCTACCTTGGTGGGTCCTGCGCTTATTGGTGGATTTGCTCACCTCAGTGATCTTCCCCTCTTGTGGAACCCATAGTCTGGGTCAGATCCTCCTGTGTCTGATCAGGAGTTGGGAGGTTTTGGGGGGGAATCCAGGCCCGCCCTCTACTCCGGGTTCCAGCCCAGGGCCCTGTGGATTGCAGCTGTCTATAGTGCCTCCTGTAACAGCTGCATGACAGCTACGACTCGCTGGGCTACTTCCCCATGGCCTCCTCCAAACACCTTCTTTATGCTCACCACAGGACCTTCCTCCTGGTGTCTGATAATGCTTGTCCTCCTCAATCCTCCCGCAGTTCACTCTCAGCTCCTCTCACACACTCCTTTTCCTCTGGCTCCTCACTGAAGTGAGCTACTTTTTAAACCCAGGTGCCCTGATTAGCCTGCCTTGATTGGCTGCAGGTGTTCTAATTAAAGTAGCTATCTCCACTGCCTTCTAGAAAGATCTTAATTGGCCCCAGGTGCCTTGATTAACCTGGAGCACCTACCATTTGGTTACCAGGGTCCTAGGGATTTGTTTAGCCTGGGGCTAACATACCTGTTTCTCAGTACTTTACTGTAGGCATCTGGCCTTGCCCCATCACAATAGGTGTCATTTGGATAAGTTAACGTTACTCTGAAAATTGTCACTCTCCCTCCCACCCCCCAGATACCCAACTCTTAGATACTTAAACTCATAACCATAAAATGTCAACAGAAATTTTTCATGCACTGCACTGACCAATCCATTGGAAAGTACCATTCTGTGTTATTTGTACCTGGAGTGATGGCATGGGCTTTGGGTGGGGACCTCTCTGAGATAATGTTCCTTGTATAAGGTCTGAAGAACCTTGTCTGAGCTGATCTGTGATCTGCAGAATTTTTTGAGACCTGAGTGTTAAATCAGATTGAAACAATGAATTCATAGGGAAGCGACAGGGCACTGGGCTGGGAATCAGGAGATCAGGACTTTATTCCTGGCACTGCTGTATGAGTTTGGACAAGTCAAGTCACTTCATGTGTTTCACCTCCTGCTCTTTGTTTAGACCGTAAGTTCTTTGGAGCAGGGACTGATTCTCACTCTGTGTGTACAGTGCCGAGCACAATGCAGCCCTGCTATTGATTGGGGTTTCTACATTCAAATGTTATGCAAATCATTATAAACATCACAATTCTCCATCTAGCATGTGATTCCTTACCCCATCCCCTTTGAAGTTGCACTGCTCCGTGACAGCTTTCTCCGACACTAGACACACAGTCTCTTTAATGAGGAAGTTCAGCTCCCAAGTGCTTTGAGAGTTTTCATCCTAAGATAGTAAATGAAAAGACAAATATCTGTGATACAAAAGAACAAAACAAAATCTTTTGGGGAGCAGCGATGTTCCAGATCCCACTGTTGTGTTTGTCCAGCAGCTGCAATTCACCAGCAGGATGGGCTTTTCTCTCACCCCTCGGAATTGCTGCCTCTGAGCATGTTCAGTGCTGCCGCTCATGCTGAGCCCAGCTCCCGCTCTGCTTCTGCTGTCTCTGCTCTGGGTTTGAAAGACACCCCCAGAAGCCTTGTCAGTGTGCGAAGAACTGAAATTGTGATTTCTCCAGGCTGTCTGCAATGCTAGGGCCCAATCCTGACTCTAGATTCATACGGCTTTAAGGCCAGAACCAAAGGATGGCAGAATCATTTTTGGTGTCAGACCGAACAGCCTCAGTGTTTTCAATATGATGGAATTTGCATCTTTAATGACCCTGCTGTGGCATTTGGTTCCTTTTGCTGATCTCTGTGTATGGGTAGATGGGAAGGGAGCTGTGTGGTTTGCTCAAAGCTGCGCTAGGTGCCTGAGCTATAGTGGGTGTGTTTGGTAGGGAGAAACCTCGGGGCAGCTCCATCTTGTTCTTTAGGCTGAAATTCACCCCATGGCAGAGGGGCTGCACAGGGCCCGGAGCATCCTCAAGCCTTTAACATGCGATGCCATCAGTCCTTCCTTGCTGGAGTACATTAAACCCAGGGCTGGTAATTTCTTTACATGCTCATGATGATGATGATGATTTGTATGGCCACAGCACCTAGGAGTCCTAGTCATGGACCAGGACCCTGTTGTGCTAGGGGCTGTACAAACACAGAACAGCCAGATGGTCCCTGCCCCAAGGAGCTTGCAGTCTAAGTGCAAGACAAGGGACAACAGCTGGAGACAGACAGACAAGGAAGCAATGAGACAATGCTGGTCAGCAGGAGAGGAGGAGGTTTCAGCACCTTGGCAGCCTTACTGTTTTTTGTAGGCAACCCGGCAAAGGAGAGTTTTGAGGCGAGAGCTATAGAGGGACAATGAGGTGGCTTGGCAGATGTTTATGCAGGCCATTTCTTGAGTGCCTGGGGCAATCTGAGAGAATGTAGGAAGGTGCCTGTTTGAAAAGGAGTGGGCAATGGAGACTAGCAACATGGACTCACCAAAGGCGAGCAGCGACAGCTTGGCAGCGAATGAGAAGAGGATACGGAGGGTGGGGATCAACTGTGAAGGGACTTGAAAATGAAAACAAGCAGCTCATGTGTGAAGTGGTAGAGAAGGGAGAGGCAGTGAAGGGATTCAAAGAGGCGGGCAGCACGGTCAAAGAGAGAGGCTAGGAAAACAAGCTTTGCCACAGCATCTACATAGATATTAGTGGGGCAAGATCGCATTTATCAAGGCCAGACAGAAGGACGCGGCAGCAATCAAGCTGATGAGCACTTGGCCAAGAGTTTTTTAGCCCTGTGGATGGACCTGAAAGGCCATGTCTTGGAGGCATTATACAGGTTTAGAATTGGATGTGAGGACCTAGCAAGAGGGCAGAGTCAAAGACCCGGTCTACACTGGGGTGGGGGATTGATCTAAGATACGCAACTTCAGCTACAAGAATAACGCAGCTGAAATCGATGTATCTTAGATCGACTTAGATTGACGTACTTTGCGTCCTCGTGGCACGGGATCAATAGCCTCCGCTCCCCCGTCGACTCCACTTCTGCATCTTGCCCTGGTGGAGTCAATGGGGAGCACGTTTGGGGATCGACTTATCACATCTACATGAGACATGATACATCGATCCCCAATAAATAGATCACTACCCGCCGATCCGGTGGGTAGTGTACACCTACCCAAAGATGACGGCCCAGGTATGGGCCGGAGTGCCGGGGAACGGGGGAGGCTTGTGGGGAACAGAAGAATGGCCAGACTTGGTCAGACCAAAGATCCATCTAGCTCAGTGTCCTGGAAAGATGAGGAGCTCTGTTTTAACCATGTTCAGATTGAGCTGATGACTGGACGTCCACAAGGAGATGTCACAGAGACAGGCCGAGATTTTAATTTGGACAGAAGGAGATTTTAGTTTCAAACAGAGAGGTGGATCTGTTAGTCATCAGCATAGATGTGGTTAATTTATTTTAGGGACGAGGAGTTATGGCCTACCTATGTCAGTGAACGAACAGGGTGTGGGATGTTACCCACTTTCTCCCTGTGGTGAATCAGGGAGGCTGAGTGAGTCCACGGTGGAGATGACATGACCGTTAACTCAACCAAGTTCCTCAGTGACTGAGGCCAGGGCTGTGGGTGCTAGTTATGCCCATTCCCTTAGGGCACCTGAGGCCAATTGGTGCCCTATAGTGGTGGATGAATGAAAGTCCCAGTTTGTAAATCATTACATGCCCTGGGCCATACATTTTCCAAAATGACTGTTGATTGTAGGTAGGTCAAAATTTGGGTGCCCAAATAGAGAGATCTTGAAGGAGCTTCATTTTCAGAGGGTGGAGGCTCAGCACTTTCTGAAAACCAGGCCCCTTTGAGGACTTCCTGTGTTGGGCACCCAAAATTACTAGTAACTTTTAACAAGTTGGACCTTAGGGCTTGTCTCCATTTACCGGAGGATCAACGCTGTGGCGATCGATGCATCAGCGTTCGATTTAGTGGGTCTAGTGAAGACCCGCTAACTCGGCCGCTGATCGCTCTCCCACCGACTCCTGTACTCCACCTGATCGAGAAGAATAAGGGGAGTGGACAGGAGAGCATCTCCCATTGATGTTGCGTAGTGTGGACCCCGCGGTAAGTAGATCTAAGCTACGTTGATTTGAGTTATGCTATTCACGTAACTCAAATTGCATAGCTTAGATCGACTTTTCCTTCTCGTGCAGACCAGGCCTTAGTGTCTGGATCTTGGTTACAATTGGGCCAGGGATGGTTCTCCTTAACAAAGATGGCATGTGACTCTTAGTCGGGGTCTTTCCTTGGCCAGTAGCACTGTCAGGTGACTCACTCCAGTTCATGTCTCTAATCTTCTCCCTCAATACGGAAGAAGAGGACAACAGTATAAGTCTGCAGCATGGCAGTTTATTGTGCAGAGAAGCCCTGGTGAGCAGCACTGCAACAGATGCTACACGGCAGGTAGCAGCAGATGCTCTGAAGCTGTTCAGATTATTATGGGCCTTGCTTCCGATGATGCTTCCAGAGGAGGAGAAATGGAGCCACAGCTGGGTCTATCAGGGTCAAAGTCACTTTTACATCTTCTCTCCCTGGATCTTCTCAGCTATGGAGAGCATGCCCGTACGGTTTTCGTGCTCTGGTTATGAAAAAAAGTTAACAACTTTTGTAAAGAATTTTTTAGCTCTATACCTTGTAGTGGGTCTAGGCTAGAAGGAAAAGAGCACAGAATGGTAAGCATCTCCATGCAGGCTGATACTGGCTCCATACATTCAAGGAATGTTAGTTCGTTGTGCCTCTCTTGTGCTTTATTTAATATTATTAATGCCTAGAGGCCTCATCATGCAAGGTGCGGTATCTACACACACAGTAGCAGAGGGTATCTGCACTAAGGCGCTAAAGTCTAGATAGAGATGCAACAGTGTGACTTGCCCAAGGTCACACAGCAGGTCAGTGGCAGAGCAGGGATTAGAACTCAGGTCTTCTGATTCTCAGGTGCACGTGGCCTCTCCAGAGAGCAGCCAACATCATTGTGGGCCTAGGTAGGGAGAGGAGTAGCCTTCAGGAGTGGACTCTGGACGGAGGGTGACATCGCTCTGTGGCTTTTAGGGAGGGGCAGGAGCTTGCCTGCTGGAGTGACAGGGTGCAAGGGCCGTGTCATTGAAGGCAAAGGATTATAAACTCAGCCATTATCCCCTCCCCCTTTGCTGTCTGTAACCCTTATACCACCTTGGGCAGGTCCCTGTTCTAGGATAAGAAGGAGAGGCCATGCTGGGGCCTTTTATCTGGTGTGTGGGACCAGGGGCCATTCAGTGTCTGCATCGTACAACGTATGTAAATGTCACTGCCAGACAAAGGCAGGTGGTGAGGAGCCTCCCCGCCCTTGCCCCACTCCCACGCACCGTATGGAGCTTTAGGTTTCTTACGTATCCCAGTGAGATTAGAATTTGCTCCCTGTGGTTCTACTGGCAGCTGTAGGTTCCACCTCCAGGCTCGTGTGGCAGGAAGCCTTTGCCAACTCGCTGCCAGCAGATGAGCTGGACACTTGTTCTGGGGACACTTGTGCAGTGTGAAATACCTGGCCAGGATCTCAGCGAGGGAAACCCTTAACCCTGCGTCAGCCCAACCGTGAGCAGAGAGGAAGCCATCTAGGCCACTCATCTTCTCAGATGCCTCCTCACATTTGATAATGATGGAAGGGGGGTCCTGTTCAGTGGAGAAGAATCCAGAGCAGTCTTTGACCAGCTGCAAGGGAGAGAAAAGAGACCTCAGCAGTAGAACAACTCGAGGGACTGCTGGAAACTGTTCTCGGTGAGATTCCCATGGCAAAGAAACTCTGGTAACTTTGGATCAGCATTTGTACTGTGGGAAGCTGATCCCAGCCAGACCTTCCCCACTTCTGATATTCACCTCCTGCTATAACGAGTGCACATTGTTTATGACGTGAGTAAGAACTAAAGAACAGCCATACTGGATCAGATTAATGGTCCATCTAGCCCAGTATTCTGTCTTTTGACAGTGGTCAGTGCCAAATGCTTCAAAGGGAATGAACAGAACAGGGCAATTATTGAGTGATCCAGCCCCAGCATCTGGCAGTGAGAGGCTTAAGATCATGGGGCTGCATCCATGACCGTCTTGGCTAATAGCCACTGATGGACTTATCATCCATCAATTTACCTAATTCTTTTTTTAATCCAGTTGTAGTTTGGCCTTCACAACATCTCCTGGCAATGAGTTTCACAGGTTGACTGTGTGTTGTGTGAAGAAGCACTGCCTTTTGTTTGTTTTAAACCTGCTGCTTATTAATTTCATTGAGTTACCCCTGGTTCTTATGTTATGTGAACGGATAAATAACACTTCCTTATTCACTTTCTCAACACCAGTAAGATTTTGCAGACCTCTCTCATATCCTCAGAGTCATTTTTTTTCTGAGTTGAACAATCCCTGTCTTTCTAATCTCTCCTCATAGAAGCTGTTCCATCCCCTTAATCATTTTTGTTGCCCTTCTCTGTATCTGGCCATTTCTAAAGTATCTTTTTTTGAGATGGGGCAATCAGAACTTCACACACTATTCAAGGTGTGGTGTAAGGATCTGTAATCAGAGTACAGTAGGAAAGACACTGTCCCATACCATCTCATAGACTCATAGACTCTAGGACTGGAAGGGACCTCGAGAGGTCATCGAGTCCAGTCCCCTGCCCTCATGGCAGGACCAAATACTGTCTACCCATCCCTAATAGACGTTTATCTAACCTACTCTTAAATATCTCCAGAGATGGAGATTCCACAACTTCCCTAGGCAATCTATTCCAGTGTTTAACTACCCTGACAGTTAGGAACTTTTTCCTAATGTCCAACCTAAATCTCCCTTGCTGCAGTTTAAGCCCATTGCTTCTTGTTCTATCATTGGAGGCTAAGGTGAACAAGTTTTCTCCCTCCTCCTGATGACACCCTTTTAGATACCTGAAAACTGCTATCATGTCCCCTCTCAGTCTTCTCTTTTCCAAACTAAACAAACCCAATTCCTTCAGCCTTCCTTCATAGGATATGTTCTCAAGACCTTTAATCATTCTTGTTGCTCTTCTCTGGACCCTCTCCAATTTCTCCACATCTTTCTTGAAATGCGGTGCCCAGAACTGGACACAATACTCCAGTTGAGGCCTAACCAGCGTAGAGTAAAGCGGAAGAATGACTTCTCGTGTCTTGTTTACAACACACCTGTTAATGCATCCCAGAATCACGTTTGCTTTTTTTGCAACAGTATCACACTGTTGACTCATATTAAGCTTGTGGTCTACTATGACCCCTAGATCTCTTTCTGCCATACTCCTTCCTAGACAGTCTCTTCCCATTCTGTATGTGTGAAACTGATTGTTCTTCTTCGAGTGATTGCTCACATCCATTCCAGTTAGGTGTGCGCGCCGTGCGTGCACGTTCGTCGGAAACTTTTTACCCTAGCAACTCCAGTGGGCCGGCAGGTCGCCCCCTGGAGTGGCGCCGCCATGGCGCCCAATATATATCCCTGCCGGCCCGCCCGCTCCTCAGTTCCTTCTTACCGCCGTGTCGGTCGTTGGAACTGTGGAGCGCGGCATAGCTGTCCTCCACGTCCCTAGCTCTCCTCGTTATCTCTCGATTATCTCTAGTACTATTATAGTTGTTAATTAGATTGTTAAGTGTAGATAATAGTAGTTAAGTTAAGTAAGTTGTAAATAGTTCTTCGCCGGGGGCTTAGCCCTTCCCGGCACCCGGCACCGGGCTCATGCCTGGTTCGCCGGGCTTCAAGCAGTGTGCGGCCTGCAAGAAGCCTATGCCCACCAGCGACCCCCACGACGCGTGCCTGAAGTGCCTGGGGGAATCGCACAGATCGGACAAGTGCCGCATCTGCAAGGCTTTTAAGCCAAGAACAAAGAAGGAGAGGGATCAAAGACTCCGAACTCTCCTTATGGAGGCGGCACTTGACCCGGCGGCTTCGCAGGCCGTGATCTCGGCGCCGGCACCGGATCGCGCCGGCACCGAAAAGACTCCCCGGCACCGACCTTCTCCGGCACCGGGGACAGAGCCGAGGCCGTCGAAGTCTGCTACTCCGGCCAGGCAGACCCGACTTGAGCGCCCGGCCTCAATATCGGCCGCGGCGCCTCCGGCACCGTCGACTCCGGGCCCGGCGGGTCCGTCGAGTCCGGTGCCGCCAAGCTCCCCCATAAGATCTGGGGTTGAGATAGTGGTCCCATCCACACCGGAGACCTTCGCCTCGGCTCGGGACCTCATAGCTCTGACTGAGTCCACTCAGCTGCCTCCCCCGGTACCTCCGGTACGGGTCGTGTCCAGAGGCAAGCCCATGATGTTGGCACCGTCTCGGGACTCACGCTCACGATCCAGGTCCCGATGCCACGGTCGCTCCAGATCCCGCCGCCGCTCGCAGTCCCGGCACCGCTCCCCTCGGCAGTACCGGTCGCACTCGCGGCGCCGGTCGACATCAAGACGATCGCGGTCGGACTCCAGCCGCCGATACCGGCACCGCGACTCCAGGAGCCAGTCCCGGCATTACTCGCCGCACCGGTCGACCTCCCGGCACCGAGCTGGTGGCAGGTCCCGGTCCCGGTCGACCTCCCGGCACCGAGCTGGTGGCAGGTCCCGATCCCGGCACCGAAGCGGCGCCCAGTACCGGTCCAGATCCCGGCACCGTGACAGAACCCGGTCCCGGTCCCGATCCCGGCACCGATATGACTCCCGGCACCGGTCCCCGGCACCGAGATGTTCGTCCGTGCCGACCCGCGCAGACCCTTACCATCCAGGGTCAGCCCCACCATGGCCCTCTAGACAGCCGTCCGTATCTTCCCAAACGGACAGTGGGTATGCGCTGGGCACCGACCGGCAGGCGGCGCTGTTTAGCGATCCGCCACAACAAGACCAAGGCCCGCAGCAATGGGGATTCTGGACACCCTGGGCATACCATCAGGCCCAGGGCCCCCAACAGCTCCCTGCTAGGCCGGCGACGGCGGAGCGCAGAGCACCAGAAGCCTCATTATCTCGCCCCCCTCCCTCCCCGGATGGGGAGGAAGGGTCCAAGCAACAAGACTCCGCTTTGGCTCCTGAGGCAGAAGCGAGGGCCGAAGGAGACCCGCCGTTAGACACTCTCTTGCCGGGGGTCTCCTCATCCTCATCCCCGGATGAAGCGGTGGCTGGTACCTCCTCCAACAGCCCCCCCCCGCTGGATCTCAGGGCGCACCAAGACCTCCTCAGGCGAGTAGCTCAAAATCTGAGTCTGCAAGCCGAGGAGGTCTCGGAAATAGAGGATCCAATCGTCACCATCCTCTCAGCAGATGCTCCCACCAGGGTCGCCCTACCCTTCATAAGAACCATCCAGGCCAACGCCAACACCATCTGGCAGTCTCCGGCCTCCATCCCTCCTACTGCGAAAGGCGTCGAGAGGAAGTACATGGCCCCTTCCAAAGGCTATGAGTACCTCCATGTGCACCCGACACCGTGTTCCCTGGTGGTTCAATCGGTGAACGATAAAGAGCGTCATGGGCAGGAGGCTCCAGCCCCCAAATCCAGAGAGGCCAGGCGAATGGACCTCCTCGGCCGTAAGGTGTACTCTGCTGGGGCGCTGCAGCTCAGGGTCTCCAACCAGCAAGCCCTGCTGAGCAGATACGCCTTCAACTCCTGGGTGGCAGCAGACAAATTCAAGGAGCTGCTGCCACAAGACGCTCGCCAAGAGTTTGCAGCCATCTTGGATGAAGGCAAGAAGGTTGCACGCACGTCCTTGCAAGCCTCCTTGGACGCTGCAGACTCGGCTGCCCGTACCCTCGCGTCGGGAGTAACAATGCGTCGCATCTCCTGGCTGCAGGTTTCTGGCCTTCCGCCGGAGCTCCAGCATACCATACAGGACCTCCCTTTCGAAGGCCAGGGCCTGTTCTCTGAAAAGACAGACCCCAGGCTTAAGAGCCTGAAAGATAACCGAGTCATTATGCGGTCCCTCGGGATGCACACACCGGGGACGCAACGCAGACCCTTCCAGCCGCAGCAACAACAACAGCGCAGGCCGTATTCCCAATTCCGCCAGCGGCAGGACCTTAACAGGCGCCGCGGCAGGAATGGAAGGCGCAGGCATTCGGGGAACCAAGGGGGGCAGAACCAAGGCTCCTCTAAGCCCCCGCCTGGACCTAAGCCTTCATTTTGAAGGTGCGCCCGAGGGCGCAGTAACAGTTTCCCCCATGAATCCTTCCCCCCCGTTTTCCAACCGCCTTTCGTTTTTCCTCCCGGCGTGGTCCCAAATAACATCGGACCGCTGGGTCTTAAGCACGGTGCAGACGGGATACCGCCTGCAGTTTGTTTCATTTCCTCCTTCCCGCCCCCCTTCCTCGTCCCTCTTCAGGGACCCCTCTCACGAGCAATTCCTTCGACAGGAGGTGCAGACGCTCCTCAGCAAAGGAGCTATAGAGGCGGTTCCGGAAAACGAGAAAGGCAAGGGGTTTTATTCCCGCTACTTTCTGATCCCCAAGGCCAAGGGGGGCCTCAGGCCTATCCTCGACCTGCGAGAGCTCAACAAATACCTGGTGAAGTTGAAGTTCCGCATGGTATCCCTGGGGACCATTATCCCATCCCTGGATCCGGGAGACTGGTACGCCGCCCTCGACATGCAGGACGCGTATTTTCACATTGCCATTTGGCCACACCACAGACGTTTCCTCCGCTTCGTGGTGGGCCCCCTTCATTATCAATTTGCAGTCCTTCCATTTGGCCTGTCCACGGCCCCGAGGGTGTTTACAAAATGCATGGCAGTTGTTGTAGCGCATCTTCGGCGCAATCGTATCCACGTGTTTCCTTATCTGGACGATTGGTTGATTCGGGGCACGTCGGAACAACAAGTCTGCAGCCATGTCCGCGTGATCACCGGCATGTTCGCCACTCTGGGCCTCTTGATAAACACGGACAAGTCCACCCTGATTCCCACACAGAGGGTGGAATTCATCAGGGCCGTCCTGGACGCCACTGTGGGCAGGGCCTTGCTTCCATTGCAGCGGTTCCAGGCCTTGTCGGCGATCGTTCAACGACTGCGGACAGCCCCCTTGACGTCAGTGCGGACATGTCTAACCCTGTTAGGCCACATGGCGGCTTGCACCTTTGTGACCGGTTACGCTCGGCTCCGCATGAGGCCCCTCCAGTTGTGGCTCATCAGTCATTACAGGCCGTCAAGACAGCCGCTAGACATGTTAATCACAATCCCCCAGAGGGTGTTAGATTCTCTCGGCTGGTGGCTAGACCAGTCCGTGTTATGTGCGGGTCTCCCTTTCCACCCACCTCAGCCCTCGGTGTCCCTAACAACAGATGCCTCGGATCTAGGCTGGGGGGCCCACCTAGGGACCCTGAGGACGCAGGGCCTGTGGTCCCAGGAGGAGGTGGGGTTACACATCAACATGCGGGAGTTGAGAGCGGTCCGCCTTGCTTGTCAAACGTTCTGTCATCAGCTTCAGGGTCGCTGTGTCGCGGTGTTCACCGACAACACGACGACCATGTATTATATCAACAAGCAAGGAGGCACCAGATCCTCCTCCCTGTGCCACGAGGCAATGCGACTCTGGGACTTTTGTGTAGCCCACTCCATTCACCTCATGGCTTCCTTCCTCCCCGGAGTACGGAACACGCTGGCGGATCGATTGAGCAGATCCTTCCTGTCGCACGAGTGGTCCCTTCGCCCGGACGTCGCCCTCTCCATCTTCCGGAGGTGGGGTTATCCCCGGGTGGACCTCTTCGCGTCCAAGGGGAACAGGAAGTGCCAAGCGTTCTGCTCCTTTCAGGGCAGGGAGCCCGGGTCGATAGCGGATGCCTTCCTTATTCAGTGGTCGACCCACCTGTACTATGCGTTTCCCCCGTTCCCTCTGGTCCACAGGGTCCTTCTGAAGGTGCGCAGGGACAGGGCTCACGTGATCATGGTAGCCCCGGCATGGCCCAGACAGCACTGGTACCCCATGCTGCTGGACCTGACCATAGCCGACCCAGTTCCCCTGCCCCTTCATCCGGACCTGATTACCCAGGAGCACAGGACCCTCTGTCACCCGGACCTGCAGTCGCTGCACCTAGCGGCGTGGCTCCTGCGTGGCTGACTGGCTCCGAGCTGCGCTGCTCCACGCCGGTGAGGGAGGTGCTCTTGGGCAGCAGGAAGCCGTCCACGAGAGCGACATATTCGGCCAAGTGGAAGCGTTTCTCCTGTTGGTGCGTGGAGAGAAATCTCCGCCCTATGGAAGTTTCGGTGGCCGACATCCTAGACTACGTTTGGTCCCTCAAACAGCAAGGTCTGGCCATATCGTCGTTGCAAGTCCACCTGGCAGCTATCTCCACCTTTCACCCGGGTGCGGATGGTCGCTCTGTTTCTTCTCACCCAACGGTGTCTAGATTCCTTAAGGGGCTGGAACGTTTATACCCTAACGTCCGTCCCCCTGCTCCAACCTGGGATCTTAACCTGGTGGGGTCCCATGAGCCGGGACAACCCTTTGAGCCGTTAGCTACTTGCTCCCTGCTTTACCTCTCTTGGAAGACTGCCTTTCTAGTAGCTATCACCTCAGCTAGACGGGTGTCGGAACTCCGGGCTCTTGTGGTAGACCCCCCATATACGGTCTTCCACAAAGATAAGGTGCAGCTGAGACCACACCCTGCCTTTCTCCCCAAGGTGGTCTCAGCCTTCCACGTCAACCAAGAGATATTCCTCCCGTTTTTTTTCCCGAAACCTCACTCCTCAGGCAGGGAGCAGCAGCTCCACTCGCTTGATGTCCGTAGGGCTCTCGCGTTCTACGTGGAGAGGACCAAGCCCTTCCGCAAATCCCCCCAGCTTTTCGTGGCGGTAGCGGACCGCATGAAAGGGCTTCCTATCTCCTCCCAGAGGTTATCCTCTTGGGTAACGTCCTGCATCAGGACCTGTTATGACTTGGCCCATGTCCCTACGGGCCGTGTGACTGCGCATTCTACCAGGGCGCAGGCGTCGTCGCTGGCTTTCCTCGCCCGTGTGCCCATCCAGGAAATCTGTCGGGCAGCGACCTGGTCATCGGTCCACACCTTTGCTTCCCACTATGCCCTGGTCCAGCAGTCAAGAGAGGATGCGGCCTTCGGAACTGCAGTGCTCCATGCCGCGACTTCTCACTCCGACCCCACCGCCGAGGTATGGCTTGGGATTCACCTAACTGGAATGGATGTGAGCAATCACTCGAAGAAGAAAAGACGGTTACTCACCTTTGTAACTGTTGTTCTTCGAGATGTGTTGCTCACATCCATTCCACACCCGCCCTCCTTCCCCACTGTCGGAGTCGCCGGCAAGAAGGAACTGAGGAGCGGGCGGGCTGGCAGGGATATATATTGGGCGCCATGGCGGCGCCACTCCAGGGGGCGACCTGCCGGCCCACTGGAGTTGCTAGGGTAAAAAGTTTCCGACTAACGTGCACGCGCGGCGCGCACACCTAACTGGAATGGATGTGAGCAACACATCTCGAAGAACAACAGTTACAAAGGTGAGTAACCGTCTTTTCCTTCCTAGGTGGAGCACTTTGCATTTATCTTTATTGAACTTCATCCTGTTTACCTCAGACCATTTCTCCAATTTGTCCAGATCATTTTGAATTTTGACCCTGTCCTCCAAAGCAGTTGCAATCCCTCCCAGTTTGGTATCGTCCGCAAACTTAATAAGCGTACTTTCTATGCCAACATCTAAATCGTTGATGAAGATATTGAACAGAACCGGTCCCAAAACAGACCCCTGCGGAACCCCACTTGTTATACCTTTCCAGCAGGATTGGGAGCCATTAACAACTACTCTCTGAGTACGGTTATCCAGCCAGTTATGCACCCACCTTATAGTAGCCCCATCTAAATTGTACTTTCCTAGTTTATCTATAAGAATATCATGCGAGACTGTATCAAATGCCTTACTAAAGTCTAGGTATATCACATCCACCGCTTCTCCCTTATCCACAAGGCTTGTTATCCTATCAAAGAACGCTATCAGATTAGTTTGACACGATTTGTTCTTTACAAATCCATGCTGGCTATTCCCTATCACTTTACCACCTTCCAAGTGTTTGCAGATGATTTCTTTGATTACCTGCTCCATTATCTTCCCTGGCACAGAAGTTAAACTAACTGGTCTGTAGTTTCCTGGGTTATTTTTATTTCCCTTTTTATAGATGGGCACTATATTTGCCCCCTTCCAGTCTTCTGGAATCTCCCCCGTCTCCCATGATTTCCCAAAGATAATAGCTAGAGGCTCAGATACCTCTTCTATTAACTCCTTGAGTATTCTAGGATGCATTTCATCAGGCCCTGGTGACTTGCAGGCATCTAACTTTTCTAAGTGATTTTTTACTTGCTCTTTTCTTATTTTCTCTTCTAAACCTACCCTCTTCCCGTAAGCATTCACTATACTAGACATTCCTTCAGACTTCTCAGTGAAGACTGAAACAAAGAAGTCATTAAGCATGTCTGCCATTTCCAAGTCTCCCGTTACTGTTTCCCCCTCCTCATTAAGCAGTGGGCCTACCCTGTCCTTTGTCTTCCTCTTGCTTCTAATGTATTGATAAAAAGTCTTCTTGTTTCCCTTTATTCCCATAGCTAGTTTGAGTTCATTTTGTGCCTTTGCTTTTCTTCTTTCCTTCCAGTCTCTGCTTGAGACTCGCATCTTCTAGGAGGTATATATAAGCCGTAGTTTCACCCTGATGAAATGTCAGTTTAAATGATGACCAAACAGAGCCGGAACAAAAAATCAAACAAAAGATAAGATGCTACAAGACACTTGTCGGACATGATTCAACTTTTGCCTCTTTCAGCATCTCATTCCTACCTTCTTTCATCTCTCTTTTATAATGGCTGTTTAGAATAAGCTGTTCTGTGCAGGGTCCTTATCTCCATATTTCTCTGTACAATGCCTAGGAAACTTGGAGCATGCCAGGTGACGTGCACCCTGGTGCAGATGGCCAGCCCAAAGACCCTCCCCATCAAAGTACTCAAAATAAGGCATAAGTGGAACTTTGGGATGCACAGATGTCACGCTGGCCCCTTTGCCTATGATCGTTGCACTGTAGTTCATGCAATTTCACTCGTGCCCATATTGGGCTTGGAGACCCAGTAGATCCTATAGGTCACCTGAAGGTGTAGATGTGCGTTAGATGAGACAGACAAGAGGTGTAGATGTCTCCATGCACCCAGAGTTCCATACTCCATCTGGTTTGAATTCACATTGGTTGACGTTGCGTTTCTCTGATGCCAAGCACACTGTCTCTTTAACGGAGAACTTCAGCGGTTGGATAGTTTTTGAAGATGCGTCCTAAGAAGAAATTCAAGAAAAAACAAAATAAATGTTTGTGGTAAACAACAAGGCACCAGGCTCCAGTGTGGCTTTTATATTTATCTTTATTTTATGGCACATCATCATCCTGGAGGCCTTGAGCAGCATCAGAACCTTATTGTGCTAAGCACTGTTGAAATCCGAAGAGAAGGTCCTTGCCCTAAAGCAGGGGTTCTCAAACTGGGAGTCAGGACCTCTCAGGGGGTCGCCAGGTTATTACATGGGGGGTCGTGAGCTGTCAGCCTCCACCCCAAACCTCGCTTTGCATCCAGCATTTATAATGGTGATAAATATGTAAAAAAGTGTTTTTAATTTATAAAGGGGATTGTACTCAGAGCCTTGCTATGTGAAAGGGGTCACCAGGACAAAAGTTTGAGAACCACTGCCCTAAAGAGATTACAGTCTCTGAAGAGCTAAGAGGAGTAAAAAATAGAAACTACTTTTGTTAGCCATGGGCCAAGGTTTTAGAAAGTGGCTGATGATTTTGAGTGCTTTGAGTTTTTGGGTGTCCTGAGCCTCCTTAAAGGGAACTGTTTCTCAGAGGGCAGGAGCTCAACAAGTTGGGCCTAGGAAATCACTCGTCTCTTTCAAAATCTTGGCCCAAAGCCAACAGCCTACAGAGAGGGAGCCGCTCTGCTGAGCAAGGGGTTGCTATTTTGGGGCGCGCTCACTCTTCAAAGGAGAAGCAGCATTTTAAAGCGAACACAGACTTGAAATGAAGATAAAAAAATGACTCTGGAAACTTTTTTGCAATCAACGTCAGGGCAAGCAAGTAGGCCATTGATGAAAAATTACATTAGTATACCAACATTTGATATTATAAGCTCATTTCGATTGCAAGGTATCCCTCTGGGCTTCGGCTTTCCTATCTACAAGAAGGTTAATAATTAAAACTGACTGGAAAACTAGAATTGCATTTACGCAAAAATCAAAGTTTTGTATGTTTTTTTTTCATTCCATATTGAGAAACCAAACCGAAGCATTTCAAATTTTTTTTGCAAAAAACCTCCAGTCTAATGAACTTCACTCTTCAGATTTCTTTCCCACATGTTAACCTAGATTACCCTGTGCTCAGTTTTATCCCAGTTGGATGCACCTCTGAGCCTCTTCCTAATCCACTATGCTTGTCCTGAACCCAGCCACTGCATAATTTACCATCCTCCTCTCACCCAAGGCAACAGCCCTGCACTGGGAAGGGCTCCCCTCACAGATCTGACTGTGGACGCATTTCTAATTGCCCCATGTGGACACTGCAGGGGATTTGAACCTTCACGGTCTTGGGGATTGAGCTAAAGCTCATTAAAGTCACTGGCCAGACTCCCACTGATTTCAACAGGCTTTGGATCAGTCCCTTGCTAACTCGTGCTGAGGATCAGCTTCCAGGAGCCGATAGGCCAGTGTTGTGCCTGGCTCTTGGTTGTAGATCTGAACTGCAGCTAAAACCGCAGCCTCGTGGGTTGGCAGAGGGGACGATGAGGGCACAGGGGCTGCTGTGACCACCCCGACGAGCAGCAGGACTTTCAGGGAGGTCTCCATCCTGTGCCCTGTGGCATTCAGTGAGAGCTGGGTGGGTAGCCCTGTCTCTCCCAGGAGAAGCCCTTTTATACACTGCCTTCTCCAGGTGGGCTAGTGCCTCATTGGCTACCTGCTTTGGTCCTCCCATAACCGGTGACTTTTCTCCCTCCATCTGCAGGACGTTTCCATTAGCCACCCTCCAGGGCAGGAACAGGGGGAGGACAGTCAGAGGAAAAAGAGGGATTTTTAATTTAAATTGCTGAAATTGTGTGCACCAATTGCTAAATAATGCACAACGGGGGGTAGTGGCCACGGGCCTCTGTTGGGGAACGCTGGGGTACGTGTCTTCATTCTGTTGGGCCAGATCCTCAGCTGCTATAAATTGCCACAGCTCCATTGGCTTTCACAGATTTGTGCTGATTTATGTCGACTGCAGAAATACATCTATGAAGTCCAGATTGCCAGAGCTTTACTCATCCACTCTGTCTGAAATTCCTCTAGAGTCAATTGGCAGGCACGCGACGCTGTTTCTGATGGTGCCACTCATAAATCTAAGGGGAATGTACAGTGCAGGAACAATGGATAAACACACGCCGGGCTGCTCCCAACAGGCCATTTTCCAGGGTTTCATGCCCTTTGTGTCCCAAGCGATGGGGCTCCCCTGTCACCATTGGAGGGCATTGTTCCAAAGCCTGAGGCCTCTCGCTATCAGGAGGTTTTCCTGTGATTCAGCCTAACTTTTCCTTTTCTTTATTTTATGCCATTGCTGCCAGTCATACCCCATATCCCACCTCTTCACTTTGTGTGAACCCCTCTGCCAGCTGCTATCATGTCTTCTCTCAGCCATCCCTTAGGCTAGCAATCCATGGTTAGCCCTTTTAATCTTTACTCACAGGTTGATCCCTCTATCTCCCTGGTCGGGTTGACTGCTGGTCTCTGAATTCCTCCCAAGTTGGTCAGTCCCTTTCTGGAGGCAAGGTGCCCAGAGCCAAAAGCAGAATCCTAAGGCCTGAGCCTGCTGACCCTTATTTCATAGAATAGAATCTCAGGGTTGGAAGGGACCTCAGGAGGTCATCTGGTCCAACCTCCTGCTCAAGGCAGGACCAATCCTCAGACTGATTTTTCCCCAGACCCCTAAGTGGCCCCCTCAAGGATTGAGCTCATAACCCTGGGTTTAGCAGGCCCATGTTCAAACCACTGAGCGCCAAGTCTGTTCAAGTCAGCAAAGTTACTCATGAACTAAGCTTCTGTCAAGCCATTGAGGGAGGGATGGTTACCTCTCTGCGCTCTGACATCATGGCTTCACGTAGACATCCCCAAATGTGTACTGGCTCTTTTTGTCTCTTCCAGATCGTTAATGAAACTGTCTACAATAAGTCTGAGCCTCGGATCAAACCATAACGTTTCCCATTGGACAGAACCCACAACTTCATGCCCCATTTCTTCCTTATCCTTTATTTACAGTTGACCAATTTTCAGTGCACATGGCTGTATCCCTACCCAGGCCAATCTGAATTAATTTTGAGAGTCAGATTTCTTGAGACAGTTTCAAATGCTTTATCAAAAACCAGTTATATCACAGTGACCACTTCCTATTCATCCACTGCTCCTGCAGTTCGGTCAAGCACAGCAATCAAACTATCAGATCTCTTCTGTGTGATTAGAGCACGTTCTCTGTGTCCTGAGTGGGGCCCTCGCAATACTTTCCCTCCTACACAAAACACAGTGAACAGTGTGGCCGGTATTGCTGGCTGCGAAGCCCCCTTCATCAGGATTCTGCTGCGGGATACGAACAGGAAGTCTCAGGATTCTTTCTTCAGCTCATTTCTTGCACATTCTGGCTGATCGTTTAGCTATGGTTTTGTAATCCAGGCAGGACAGACGGGGTTTGTAACTGATATTTCCATCCTTCCCTGGGTAATACGTATATTAAAACTGGTGCCAGACAGAACTGGGCAACAGTGTCTTCATACCACTTGCTTCTCTATCAGTCGGTTGCTGAAATGCTACAAGTTTTGGACCTGTCTTATAACACTCCCCTATTAGCCTATCTGATCCCTGAGTCATGCTTTTCTTTAATCCACTTCTTCTTGTTATTACTGATTTGTATTATTATAACACCTGAATCGCAAAACCATCCTTTCTCTAGCCCAACTTTCACCCTCAGCCCCAGGGAGTGTCTCTTGCATGCGCCTCTCTGGGGTTTAGGTTAGATGCAGAATAATACTTGAGTCACAGTTTGGATGTTGATCATTGAATTTGGCTAATGGTTTGCAAAATCTGTCGATTCCTTCTCTGACTTCAGGTAAGTCACTTTATCTCTCTGTTCCCCATCTGTAAATAATGATCCTTCTTTTCTCCCACTTTTCATCTGAATTGCCTGTTTAGACTGTATGCCCATAAAAGTATGTTCTCTTTCTATCTGTATGTACTGCGCCTAGCGCAATAGGGCCCTGATCTTGCCTAAAACCTGTAGGTGCTGTGTCATGTAAAATAATAGAAGAATGAGATGCATTGTGGTGGAGAATCTGGCCCCGCCTTTAGTCTCTGATGCTCTACTGAATAGTGGTTGCTCTGAGAGTCCCTTAGCAGCTTCCTTGCAGCCCTAAAGTTTAGCACTGCTCAGCAAAGGGGCCTGCAAATATTTGCAGTCTCCTTCTTGCAGGTGCATCTGTAACAAGATGTTACTTTTGTAGCAGTCAGATGTCTCCCTGCTTTTTCCTTGCAGGTCTCCAGTGCAAACCTGATTGCTGACCCCTGCTTATCCTAGAACTCCTGCTTAACTGAAATTTGGGGGTGTCGTCCTCTAGGTTTGCCTTGGGTTGACAGGGTGTCTGCACTAAATTCTGAATTTCCAAGCGTGCAGCACAGGCTCCTCCAGCTTAGGAGACTGACCAGCATTTATCCTTCATTGCAGTCCTAGTCCCTCAAGCAGCCTGTCTTCAGACTTCACTGGTATATCTTCGCCACACTACAGGTCCTCTGAATGTGGAGGGCAGCTGCCTCCTTCAGAGCCTTTGGGGAGGCTAGCCCTGGCTCCGACCCTTCCGCCCACAGCTAGAGCCCTGAGACCCCCTCCTCCCCCCTGCAGCCGGAGCCACAAGCTCCCCACCTGGAGAAGCCTGGCGCCACACCCCCCCCCTTGGCCACAGGAGCCCCAGGCTGGCTGAAACCATGAGCACCCCCCCACCCCTGCCTGGAGGAGCCCTGCCTGGGTCTCCCTGCCCCAAGGAAAAGTGTTTGTTAGAAGATACTTTTGATATGCCCCATGCAGGTTCCAGGGTGGCCGAGGAGGTGGTATGTGCCTTCTCAGCCACCCTGGAAGCTGAATCGGGCATAATAAAGTAAAAACTTCACCACCAAACCCACAACTTGGGGGTCCTGTGGCTGCAGCAGTGCCGGGGGAGGTAGAGCCTCCCATGGCCTGTTATACCCACTGCCTATGCATGCCACCCGTACTGCTGGGCTGCTGCCTTCAGAGCTGGGTGGCCGGAGAGGGGTGGCTGCTGGCTGAGGCTCAGCTGTGCAGGCAGCAGGGCAGAAGTAAGGGTAGCAAGGCCAGGAGTGGCGCCACTGTTTTTGCCGCCCTAGGTGGCAGCACTCCTCCTCTGAGCATTCGGCGGCAGGGGTCCTTCTGCTCCGTGTCTTCTGGGCACTTTGGCGGCAGGTCCCAGAGTGAGTGAAGGACCCGCCGCCGAATTTCTGCCGAAGACCCGGAGCAGAAGGACCCCCCTGCAGGGCCGGTGCAAGGAAGTTTCGTGCCCTAGGCGAAACTTCCATCTTGCGCCCCCCCAGCCCTGCAGCAGCTCCTCGCCCTGAAGTGTGCCCGCCACCCCCGTGGCAGCTCCCCTCCCCCTGGCCCGAGGAGCCCTGCAGTACCTCCCCACCCCAGCTCACCTCTGCTCTGCGTCCTCCCCGAGCACGCTGTCCTGCTCTAATTCTCCTCCCAGGCTTGCGGCGCCAAACAGCTGATTGGCGCCATAAGCCTGGGAGGCGGGAGAAGTGAAGTAGCAACTGCGCAGTGGAACCCCTGGGCTGCCGGTGGCACGCTGACCCAGGCATGGGTGGCAAGCTTGTAGAAATTTTGATGGTGCCCAGAACCTGCCCCCCAAACTCCGTCCCCACTTGTCTAAGGCTCTGGGAGGGGTTTGGGGGGAGAGCTCTGGGGTACAGGCCCTGAGCTGGGGATTAGGGTGCAGGAGGGGTGCAGGCTTTGGGATGGAGTTTGGGTGCTGGGTGCAGCCTCCGGGCTGGGGTAGGAGGTGGGTGTGCAGGAGGGGGTGAGGGGTGCAGGCTTTGGGATGGAGTTTGGGTGCAGGCTGGGGGTGAGGGTGTAGGAAAGGGTGAGGGGTGCAGGCTCTGGGAGGGATTTTGGAGGTGGGAAGGACTGTGTGGGAAAGGGGAGGTGGTGCACACTCTGGGAGGGAGTTTGGGGATAGGAGGGAGCGCACCAGCTCCAAATATTGCTGGAGCAGGGCCTCCAGCCCTGAATACTCCTGGTGCTCGAGCACCGCAAACAGACATAACCTGCCCCCTATAAACCCTGGGCAGCCGGCTGCTGCGGCGGCGCCCTGAGCCAGGGGACACCCTGGGCTGCCGGCTGCGGATGCTGCCGGCAGCTCCGAGTCCCTCTCGATCCCAGCAGCAGCGGCCACTCAACCACTTAAAAAAAATTGGGGGGTGCTTTTTGGTGCCCCCAGATCTTGGCGCCCTAGGCAACCGCCTAGTCTGCCTAAATGGTTGCACCGGCCCTGCCCACCCCCGCTGCTGAATTTCCGCCGAGGGTGGCAAAATGCCACCCCCCAGATCCTGCTGCCCTAGGTGACCGCCTAGGGTCGCCTAGTGGAAGTGCCGGCCCTGAGCGTGGCAATACCATACCAGAGCTGGGCTCCTGGCTAGCAGCTGCTGCTCTCCAGCCACCCAGTTCTGAAGGCAGCGTTCACAGAATCATAAAATATCAGGGTTGGAAGGGAGGAACCTCAGCAGGTCATCCAGTCCAAACCCCTGCTCAAAGCAGGACCAATCCCCACACAGATTTTTACCCCAGATCCCTAAATAGCCCCCTCAAGGATTGAGCACACAACCCTGGGTTTAGCAGGCCAGTGCTCAAACCACTGAGCTATCCTTCCCCCTGTTGCCATCAGCCACAGAGCAGAAGTAAAGGTGACAATACTGCGATCCCCTGCAATAACTGTGACGCCCCCCCCCACTGCTCTTTTTTCAGTCAGGACTCCTACAGTTACAACATTTTGAAATTTAAATATCTGAAATCATGAAATTTATGATTTTTAAAATCCCATAACCATGAAACTGCCCAAAATTGGACTGTGAATTTGGTAGGGCCCTACTTTTCAGGCTCTGGTTTATTTGGAGACAAAGTTAAGTGGCGTTAACATGGAATTATAGGACTGAAAGGGACCCTGAGAAGTCTCTAGTCCAGTCCCTGCACTCATGGCAGGACTAAGTATTATCTAGACCAGGACGGGCAAACTTTTTGGCCTGAGGGCCACATTGGGTTTCTGAAATTGTATGGAGGCCAGTTAGAGGAGGTTGTGCCTCCCCAAACAGCCAGGCATGGCCCGACCCTGCCACCTATCCGATCCCCCCGCTTCTTGTCCCCTGACAGCCCTCCCGGGACTCCTGCCCCATCCACTTCTCCCTGTCTCCTGCCCGCCCCCGGAAACCCTGCCCTCCCCCCACTGCCCAATCCAACCCCTCTTCTCATTCCTGATTCACCCCCTGGGATCCCTGCCCCACCCAACAACCCCTTCTCCCTGTCCCTGACTGCTCTCCCGGGACCCCTGTCCCTAACTCCTACCCCCATTCAACCCCCTTTTCCCCGCCCTCTAACCGCCCCGATCCCTGACCACCACTCTGATTCCTGACTGAGGCCCTGGACGAGGACTGCTGTGATGTATATCAGTGATAATAAATAATTTTGCCATGAATTTTTCCCTAGAAATGGCTCTTTGGGGTTTTCAAACATGCTGTGTCTGTTACACACATGATACAAATATCTCAGAACACTACATACCCATAGTGACTTATGTGTGAGTTGTTTCCTGTTGTATTGGACAGTCTGTGATTTACCCTACACAGAACTATAGCGCCTTTCCTTTCTCGGGTTATGCTTTCGTTAGAGGAAACAAAAGATAAATGGCATAACTGTGCCTGGAACTCCCTGCAATGGAGATTA
Source organism: Gopherus flavomarginatus (assembly GCF_025201925.1). Lineage (NCBI taxonomy): Eukaryota > Metazoa > Chordata > Testudines > Testudinidae > Gopherus > Gopherus flavomarginatus. The sequence continues at coordinate 5,010,129 of NC_066618.1, read as the reverse complement.
TAATATTTCTCTAGACCCAGTGTTTCAGGAATGCTGGGAGGGTTAATTAGACAATGTCTGAATATGTAAAATGTAATATAAATTCTGCTATTAGAGTAAAGAACTCCGACCTGAATGAGCTAAGTGCTGAGGTTATTCAGAACAGGTCTCCTGCTCTCACCTACACAGCACTGGAACGTTATGGCAGTTGCAGGTTTGTTTCCCAAATGGGATGGTATTTCTTTTGCAAATGCAGGAAACAGAAGTTAGTTGGATAAGATGCCCAGCGGTTTGCTCACTGGAATAGGGTTTCTTGTCCATTTCTTTGCTGTGCTATGTAAAAGCCCAATTCCACAGTATTGTGCAGACAGACAGAACCTGGTACCTATCTAGCACCCCATTGTTTTCTATGGGTCCCTGTGTGCACAGGGGTCTGTCCTCTGGAATGACTGCAGATCTGGGGCCTAAAAGTTGGAGCTCTTGCAATGTTCAGAGTAGAAATATGGTGCATCTTTTAATAATGAAGATAATTGACCACAGGAACAATATACCTCGGGATGTTCTGGATTCTCCATCACTTGCAGGCTTTCAGTCAGGACTGGATCTCTTTCTAAAAGAGCTGCTCTCGCTCAAACAGAAGTTACGGACTTGAGGAAGAAATGGTTGGCTGAGGTTCTTTGGCCTGTTCTGTGTTCCATAGCAGGTCAGACTAGATGATCACAGGGGTCCCTGCTGGCCTGAACATCTGTGACTGTATGAAAGCTATGAAGGTCGGCAGCAACACTTCAGTAACACATCTGTTGGCTTCCAAATTCCTTTCTCAGGGAGAGCTTGGAAGCTCCCTCATCTTTGCCTCTCCTTACAATTGCATCATTGTTAGCACAAGAACCTGCTTCTCTGCAGCTTCTATCATTTGGACCAGGCTTCTTGCTTCTCTCTCTCCATCAGATGATATTTTGCATGAAAATTCCAAATCCACTCAGTCCCTGGGCTTTACCAGTGCCTCTTACATATCAAATGCAGTGAGAAGTTTAGTCAGATAAAGACAAGTGAGTGTTGCGCCGAAGTGCATCGAGCAGTCTGAAATGTGAGCACAAAGTTGTCAGTCTGTCCACCACAACACACACACACACACACACACACACATTTTTTATCTAAAGTCTCCCAAGGCAGACCCACCTTCACACACAGTGGATCAAATCATATCCTACCTATGGATTAAATTCCCTGATTGTAAAAGTGCCTCTTGATCTATAGAATTTAATGGAGTTACTACCATCAGGTGAAGTTCCCAGTGATTATAACCTGGGTGCCTAGAGATGCAGGTACATTTGTCCCAGGAGGATCACTAGCAGAGTTGATGTAGTGAGATATCTCCCTGGCGGTGGGTTTCCCTGACAGAGAGCCGCAAGGGCTGTTGCACTCCAGACACTGAAAGCCGTACACTCTTGTGAATGTGGGGTGTGCGCCTAACCCCATGATTCCAGCTGATCTGAGTTCCCATCTCTGCTAGTCCTGGCACATTTGCCAACAGATATTTCCTGCAAAGGGAAGCAACAGCTTTTGGGAAAACCCAAGTTCACAAACAACAAATCCCCCAAGGTCAGAGTGACAATCTGGGGTGTCCTAGTGGGGCAACATGACGTCCCTTCCCAGCACTGGATGAGGAGAGGTGGCATGGTCCTGTTGGTGGGTCACTGTGACCACGGCAGCCAGCACATTCACTGCTCAGCAGCAGACCCTGAGCTGAGGGAGAAGAACTGCATGTGACAGCTACTGCGACCCCCTGCAGGATCTTTGGGGACCAATGTATTAAACCTAGAAATAGCTTCGGGATTATGGTATTCTACTCTCAGTTAAGGGGAGTCACTAAAACTGAACCATTCTAAAGAGGCACCTGCCCCTGGACAGGTTTTCATGCACTGGTTCAAACTGGGGTTTCCAGAGACAAGCAGAGAAAGGGCTTTTGGTATAAATAACTGGAGTTTAAACTGACACGGATTCTGATCCAGCAAATGGACAGGGCCTTCTGCCCAAGGGGGGCCCCAACCTTTGCAGAAGTGTTAGAAAGACTTTGGCCTGGCAGGGACCCCATAAGACTGCTGAGTGATTCCTGGAATCTTTATTGTGTACGTAAATTGTGGGTGCCAACAAACGAGGGCGGAGGGGCAAGGGTATCAAAAGTGCAGTTAATGCTGAAACTATTCCAGAGCTTAACTATCCTTATAGTTAGAAAGTATTTCCTGATATCTAACCTAACTCTCCCTAGTTGCGGATGAAGCCAATTGCTTCGTGTCCTATCTTCAGTGTTCATGGAGAACAATTGATCACCATCCTCTTTACAACGGCCCTTAACACATCTGAAGACTGTTATCGAGTCCCCCTCAGTCTTCTTTTCTCAACACTAAACATGCCCAGTTTTTTCCCCTTTCCTCATAGGCCAGGTTTTCTGGACCTTTTATCATTTTGGTTGCTCTCCTCTGGTCTTTCTCCAATTTGTTCATGTATTTTTTAAAGTGTGGCATCCACAACCAGACACAGCACTCCCGCTGGGGTCTCACCGGTGCCCAGTAGAACGGAACAATTACCTCCTGGGTCTTACATATGACATATCTCTTCAGACACCCCAAAATGATATTCAGCTTTTTCAAAATAGCATCCTGTCATTGGCTCATATTCTGCAGTATTACCACCTAGCCAGTCATTTCCCATTTCGTATTTGTGCATTTGGTTTTTCCTTCCTTGGTGTAGAACTTTGCACTTGTCTTTACCGAGTATTATTTTGTTGATCTCAGAAAAGTTCTCCAAGGTGATTTTGAATTTTAATCCTGTCCTGCAAAGTACTTGCAACTCCTCTCAGCTTGGTGTCCTCTGCAAATTTCTTAAGCATACTCTCCAGTCCATTATCCACCTCATTAATGAAAATATGGAATAGTAATGGACCCAGGACAGACCACTGGAGGACACCATTAAATACACCCTCCCAGTTTGGCTGTGAACATTCATAGCTACTTTTTAAATATGTTTTTTCAACTGGTGTTGCACCCATGTTGTAGTATTTCATCTTCACCACATTTCTCTCATTTGCTTATGCAAATGTCATGTGGGTCTGTGTCAAAAGCTTTACTAAAATCAAGATACAGCACATCTCCTGCTTCACCCTATCCACTGGGCCAGTAACCTGACAAAGAAAGGAATGAAGTTGATTTGACATGATTTCTTCTTGACAAGCCATTTCGTCTACTACTCATCATGCTGTTATATCCTAGGCACTTACACAGGGATTGTTTAATGGTCTGTTTGAGTAACTTTCCAGGTATGGAAGTTAGGCTGACTGTCTGTAATTCCGCAGGTCCTCTTTGTTCCCTTTGTTAAAGAGAGATACCAGAGGCATTCCTGTTTTTTTCCTATGTTCTTGGGTTGTTGTTTTCTACTCATCCTCAGCAATTTGTCCATGTTTCGACTTTATAATATTCAGGTCACTAAAGAGTGCCTGATGCAGCCATTTTGCCTCTCTTGAGACTTCATATTTTGATGACTTCAGCTGATAGATTTTTAAGGTTAGAGCATAAGGGTGGCAGAATCAGGTTTGTTGTCACATCAAAGAGCTGGAGGGTTTTCAGTCTGATGGAATTTGTACCTTTAATGACCCTGCTTTGGGATTTTGTCCCTGTGGGTTGGTGTACAGGAAGGTGGGAAGGGAGCTGTGGAGTCCTCTTTCATTATCAACACCATGCTGAAAGCTGTGCTGGGAGCCTGAACTCTGTACGGGTGTGCCTGGTTGGGAGAAACCTTGGAGCAGCCCCATCTTGTTTTTTAGGGAAAAATTCCCCCCATGGCAGGGAGTCTGCAAAGGGACCTGAGCACTATCAAGCCTTTAACACAGGACATTGTCAGTCCCTCCTTGCTGGAGTGTACTGAACCAGCAGGGAGTGATTTCTTTGGGGCTACCTGGGTCATAAAATCAGTAGGACAGAGGATGTTACCCACTTTCTGGCTGGAACCTGCAGTAAATCAGGGAGGCTGAGGGAATGAATCCACGATGGATGTGACTGTTAACCCATTTAAGATCCTCAGTGACTATATCCAGGGCTTGCATGTGCTATTTAAACCCATGCCTTTAGGGCCTCAAGGCCAATTTTGCCATCTTGTGGTGGATGAATGCAAATTCCAGTTTCTAAAGCATTACATGCCGTGAGTACTAAATTTTCCAAAGTGACCATTGATTTTGAGTGCCTCAAAACTTAGAGAGGCTTTGAAGGGGCCACATTTTCAGAGGGAAGCTGCTCAGCATTTTCTGAAAACCAGGCCCCTTTGAGGACATCATGTGTTGGGCACCCACAGTGGCTAGTCACTTTTAACAAGTTGACCCTTACTGTCTGGATCTCTGTAGCAACAGGGGAGGCGTTGGCAGGGCTGCCCAGAGGATTCAGGGGCCTTGGGGCAAAGCAATTTTGGGGGCCCCTTCCATTAAAAAAAAGTTGCAATACTATAGAATACTATATTTTCATGGGGGCCTGTCATAAACAGATAGCTAAGGGTTAATGTCTCTTTCACCTGGAAAGGGTTAACAAACAACACCTAACCAGAGGACCAATCAGGGAACAAGACTTTTTCAAATCCAGGTGGAGGGAAGTTTGAGGGTGGGTCCTTCGTTCTTGGGCTGTTCTCTCTCTTGGCTCTGAGAGGGACCACAAGAATCTCCAGGCTCCCTAATCTTCTGTTTCCAATTTGTAAGTACAACGGTAGAAAGACAATAGGCTTTTACATGGTTTTTCTTATTTGCAAATGTGTAGTCTGCTGGAAATAGTTTAAATTGTATCTTTTCTGGATAAGGCTGTTTATCCATTTTCTATAAGCTAAAAGACCCTGTAACTGTTTACCATCTAAATTGCAGAGATAAACCTTTTACTTTTTGCTTTCTTTTTTTATTAAAAGCTTTGCTTTAAGACCTGTCTGATTTTTTTTCTCCTAGTTAAGGCTTGAAGAAAGGGAGTCTGCACTCACCAGGGAATTGGTGGGGGGAAGGGAAAAAGAGCAGGGAGGGAAAGGTGAATTTCCTCTTTGTGTTAGATTCACGGAACTTGAAGCTGTATTGCCTCTGGGAAAAAAGGGAAGAAAAACCTGCTCTCGGCATTTATCTGTGTATCTCTCTCCAGGGAAGAAGGGAGGGGGGAGTGGTGATTCAAGGATTTGAATTACGGTGATCTCCCAGGGTACCCAGGGCGGGAAAAATCTGGGAGGAGGTAAAGAGTGGGAAGGGAATGGTTTATTTCCCTTTGTTGTGAGACTCAAGGAATCTGGATCTTGGGGATCCCCAGGGAAGGGTTTGGGGACACCAGAGTCTATCAGGCGCTCTACTTAAGTCCTGATTGGTGGCAGCCTATCAGATTTAAGCTGGTAATTAAGCTTAGGGGAATTCATGCCAGTACCCATATTTTAGACGCTAAGGTTCAGATTTGGGAATTATACTATGACAGGGCCCCTGTGGGGCCCGGTGCCTGGGGCAAATTGCCCCACTTGCCCCCCTCCCTCCGGACAGCCCTGGGCATTGGATCTCTTTAATGAGGATGGTGTGTGACTCCTAGTCGAGGGTGTTCATTGGCCAGTAGCACAATCAGGTGACTCACTCCAGTTCATGTCCCTATCTCCTCCCACAATATGGAGAAAGAGGACAACAGTATAGGTTTGCAGAATGCCAATTTATTATGCAGAGGAGCCCTGTGGAGCAGCACTGCAACAGCTGCTAAGCAGCTGATAGAAGCAGATACTCTGAAGGTGTTCAGATTGTTTTAAGCCTTGCTTCCGATGGTGCTTCCAGTGGAGGAGAAACGGAGCCACAGCTCGATCTGGCAGCATCGGTTCACTTTCATCTCCTCTCTCTTTGGATCTTCTTAGCCAAGGAAACCAAATAAACCACTAACAATGCTTCTCCCCCAAGTTCCCCAGCGTGTGACGACTTTAGGCTAGAGAGAAAAGGGGTCAGGGTCAGAATCTCCACTCAGACTGAACCCGTCTCCTGCAGGTCCGGGGCTGTTACTTTGTTCTCTCTTGTGTTTCATTTGTTATTAGCAATGATTAGAGGCCCCAACTTTGATCAGGGCTGTGGTAATCGCTGTACACATGCACAGTGGGAGACAGTCTCTGCCCCAAGGGGCTTACAGTCTAGATAGACAGAGGGGTAAAGGGTGAGGAGGTGACAGTGTGACATGCCTGGGGTCACACAGCTGGTCAGTAGCAGAGCAGGAAGTAGAGCCCAGGTCTCCTGAGTCCCAATCCAGTGTCCTCTCCCCAGGAGCACATGGCCTCTGTGGAGCAGCACAGGGCATCCGACCAGTGTCACTGTGGGCCTAGGTGGCTAGTGGGGGAGAGGAGTAGCCCTCAGGGGTGAGTGTAACCCCTGTAAGTGTAAGAGAGTGTAAGAGAGTAAGGGCTCTTTGACAGAGGGTGACATTGTTCGGTGACTCTGAGGGAGGGGCAGGAGCTTGCCTGCTGCAGGGACAGGGTGCAAGGGCCATGCCATTGAAGGCACAGGATTATAAACTCGGCCATTATTCCCTCCCTCTTTGCTGTCTGTTACCCTTACGCCCACCTTGGGCAGGTCCCTGTTCTAGGATAAGAAGGAGGGGCCATGCTGGGGCCTTTTATCTGGAGTGTGGGACAAGGGGCCATTCAGTGTCTGCATCGTACAACGTATGTAAATGTCACTGCCAGATGAAGCCAGGTGGTAAGGAGCCTCCCCAGCCCACCTGCCCTTGCCCCGCTCCCAGGCACCATATGGAGCTTTAGGTTTCTTACTTATCCCAGTGAGATTATAATTTGCTCCCTGCGGTTCTGCTGGCGGCTGAAGGTTCCATCTCCAGGCTCGTGGGGCAGGAGGCCTTTGCCAACTCGCTGCCAGCAGATGAGCTGGACACTTGTTCTGGGGACACTTGGTCACTGTGAAATACCTGGCCAGGATCTCAGCAAGGGAAACCCTTAACCCTGCCTCAGCCCAGCCGTGAGCAGAGAGGAGGCCGTCTAGGCCACTCACCTCCTCAGATGCCTCCTCACATTTAATAATGATGGAAGGGGGGTCCTGTTCAGTGGAGAAGAATCCAGAGCAGTCTTTGACCAGCTGCAAGGGAGAGAAAAGAGACCTCAGGTACTGTCCGGGAGCGCTACCGCTCAGGCCACTCGCGTGTGGAGACCTGCTTCCCGATGTGGGTTGGTCACAAGTTCAGCAGGAGGTTGGGAGGCTCAGCCTCCAGCCTGGTTTGGACATCACAGTGGATCAGGACCCCGTTGTGCGAGGAGCTGTACAAACACAGACCAGAAAGAAGGTTCCTGCCCTGAGAAGCTTTCATTGTAAGTAGCCTTTGCTCATATTGAATAGTTCTTTACTTTGCAAGCAGTCACTGTGCGATTCCTTGTGTACTCCAGCTGCGTGAGAGGGGCCATTCAGGAGACCTGGGTTGAATTCTCCTCTCTGCCACTGTCCTGGTATGTGACCTTGAGCGAGTCACGTCACCCACTGGTGACCCGGGGATAAGAGCACTCCCCCCTGGCCAGCCTTTCTCGGTCTGGTCTATTTAGATTGTGAACACTTTGGAGCGGGACAGGGACTGTTTGTGTTTGTGCAGCACCTGACACCATGGGGCCCTGATCTCATTAGGGACATCAAAATGCTAGTGTACCATGGATAAGATTTTACACAAGCTGCATCCCCTTCTCCTTGTGCCTTCAGTGAGGGTTTCCCGGTAGAACAGTGCCCCCATTGACAACAGCAAACCAGAGATTAAAAATCATCCAGTCCTATAAGTAGGGGTTGGATGAATGGATGGATGTTGTTTGTGAATTGATGTAAGGATCAGTAAACAGACTACTGCAGAAAGGGCCCTGGCCCCTGGCCCCATTCCTTCCTTTATGTCTCTGCTGGAAACACACATTTTCTGTGAGGCTTTGAGACCTGACAGATGCTATTGGTCAGCTTAAGGTGCAGAGGGAGGTGTCTCCCTGCAGCAGATGATCCTTACCCCGTCTTCTTTGAATTCACACTGGCTGGGGTCGCGTTTCTCTGATACCAGGCACACTGTCTCTTTCACAGTGAAGGTCAGCGACTGGATAGTTTTTGAAGACACGTCCTAAGAAGAATTCAATGAAAGAACAAAATAAACTTTCACTGTGAGCAGCAAGGCACCAGGCTCCACTTTGGCCTTGTAATTCTATTAATCTTGTATTACAGTATTGCCCGGCGGCAGGAAAATGATGGTGACTGCCCCGGGGAGGCGGGGCTCTGGCTGTCAGCCCCAGAGTGGCAGGACTCCATCTGTTCCCTTTCTCCCCTCTTGAGCCCTATCCGTCAGGGCTAACAGCCAGAGCTCTTCCAAAAAAGCACCCAACTCCTGCCTCCCTTGACGAATTCCCATGCCTCCCTTGCGAGGCCCACCCCGTCTTTTGAGAACCGTTCCTCTAGTCTACTGAGGCCATCAGTTATTGATAATCATTCTCAGCTCCTGTCTAGGGCCTTACATATTTCAAATGCAGTTGAAACGTTAATGCAGGAAGGCAACTTTATATGCCATGGGCTAGATCTGGTGCAGCTCCATTGTCGCAAGTGAAGCCGATGTGCACCAGATGCAGGTCTGGCTCATGTCTCTCCATCAGTAGGTTCAGAACAAATCATTGGAATCTTCCAATTCTTCCCCCATCTCCTGCCTTTCTCTTACACAAACACTGAGTGACGGGATTTTCTATGTGCTCTAATTCCTGAAAGTGCGATTCTGGTGAGAAATGACATGGTCCAAGTGAGGTTCTGGGATTCCAGGGCTTATTGCCTCACGGTAATTTTCATATGTAGGTTCCTGTTTTGCAGAAGTTACTTGCATGTGCCAATGTTTGCAGGATTGGGCCCCAAAGTGTCCTCCTTTTGGGCCTGATCGGGTACCACTCTGAGCACTCCTGTGTGGGGCTGAGTGCCCTCAACTTCCACTGACCTCACTGCGACCAGAGCGGAACAAGCCTGTCATTAAACGATGGTCATTTCCCTAGCTGTCAGTCCTGCAAACCGAACTTTGCTCTGAAGCTCAGGCCGTGCTTTTCCTTCTCCTGCCTCAGCGTGGGAACGCAGTAAACAAGCTGCTGTTGATGATGCAAGAAAAGGAACAGAATCCAGCTCCTGCTCCGCAGAGCCAGCTGGAGTACAAAGGAGAGAGCATTTCTGTTAGCCATGGGCCAGGATTTTAGAGCGTGGCTGGTGAGTTTATGTGCCTTGTAAGTGGGCGCCCGATTTGAGATCCTGAATGGGGCCTGATGCTCAGAGGGCAGGTGCTCAGCATGTTCTGGAAATCAGACGCTTAAATAGTGTTTCAAATTGGGCACCTGAAATCACTTTTCGCTTTCAAAGCCCTTGGCCAACAGCTCTGATTGCATACGCAGAGGGAGCAGCTCTGCTGAGCAAGGGGATGCCAATTTGGGGCACACTCATGTTTCAGAGCAGGTAAAAAGGAACATAAGCTTGAACTGAACATAAACAGTAACTCAGGCAACTTTTCCAGTCAGCATAGGTGTCAGTAAACAGGGCATTAATTAAAAATTACATACATTAGAAGATAGGATAGTGTATGCTTATTTTGATTGCCAGGTATTGCTCTGTGTCTCAGTTTCCCCTTCTAAAATGCAGATAATAATACATCTTTTCTCCACCCTTTGCCTTATCTATTTAGATTGCAAAGTTCTAGGCAGGAACTGTCTCTTGCTATGTATTTGCACAGCACCTAGCACAAAAGGGCCGTGGTCTTGGCTTGAACTCTAATGCTACTGGGATATAAATAATATCTCAATTAGGTCTCTCCGGGAAGAACAGTGCCAGCACTTTGTTACCACTTAATAAATAATGACACTAAGGGACTATCAAATGTCTATAAACCTGCTTCTACTGCTAAATTTGAATTCTCTGCGCACGGAGACCCCGGGAGGGCACTGAATTCAAAGAATTTCTCCTCTGAAGTCTTTTTAAAGCTTCAGAAATCCAAGCCTTCAATGATCAATCAGTATTTATTTGTAAAGGCTCAGAACTCAGACAGGAAAAACAAAAGTATTACTTTAAGAAAATTCAAGAACTGTAAGCCAATCCCATGATTTTTTCAGGGCAGACTCATTCTCTTTGAACACTTCTGGCTGGTCACCCCCTTTGTGCCAGGTGCTGTACAAATACAGATTAAGATGGTCCTTGCCCTGAATTGCTCAGAGTATAATTCAAATGGAAACCTTCCCTGCCTGCTGAATCTGAATGAACTGCTGGTGTCAGGCCCTTCCTCTGCAATGGGACCAGGAAGCTGCTGTGTGGTCATACAGGGAAATCGCTGTCTGGCTGCTACCCGTCCCTGCACATATTTCACTCCCTCTTTATAATCAATTTTGGCCATGCTGCTTTCAGTGACTCCAGCTGGCTTGTCGATAAATTCCCTGTTGTTCCCCTTCCCCATCTTCTGCCTACTTGGATTGTGAACAGAAACTGTCTTTCATGGCACCACCAGAAATCAGCCCTGGATAACGACGAGGCTGCAAATACCATCTGTAGGTACAGGAGTCTAGCATCAGAGGCAGCGATTTCCATTGACCTGCTCCACGAGCTCAAGCGGCATCATATATGCACAGGCCACAAAGCGATTCCCCAGGTCACTCACCCAGTCTGGCTGCGGCTCAGCTTCCAGGAGCCGATAGGCCAGTGTTGTGCCTGGCTCTTGGTTGTAGATCTGAACTGCAGCTAAAACCGCAACCTCGTGGCTTGGCAGAGGGGATGATGGTGGTGTGGAGGCTGCTGTGACCACCCCGACGAGCAGCAGGACTTTCAGGCTGGTCTCCATCCTGTGCCCTGTGGCATTCAGTGAGAGCTGGGTGGGCAGCCCAGTCTCTCCCTGGGGGAAGCCCTTTTATACACTGCCTCCTCCGTGTGGGCTAGTGCCTCATTGGCTACCTGCTTCGGTCCTCCCTTAACGGGTGGCTTTTCTCCGTCCATCTGCAGGACGTTTCCATTGGCCACCCTCCAAGGCAGGAACAGGGAGGAGGTCGGTCAGAGGAAAAGGAGGATTTGCTGAAATCATGTGCACCAATTTCAAAACAAGCTCTGGTGGTGGCTATGGTTCTATGCTGATTTACACCACTAGAAGACCTGTCCCCTAAGGTCCAGACAACCAGAGCTTTACCCCACAGCTCTCAGTCCAGAAATCGCACAACATGCATTCCCCTAGAGCCAGTCAGTAGGTCCAGGTAATTGGTTTTGATGGTGCCACCACTAAATCCAAGGGGAACGTACAGTTCATCGACAGTGGATGACCACAGACCGGACTGCTCCTGGGAGGCCAGCCTGCTCTTTTGTATCCCTAGCAATGTGGCTCCCCCATGTCCATTAGGAAGACTCTGTTATAAAGCCTGAGAGATTTTGCTATCATGAAATCTTCCTATGAGTCAGCCTAACCCGTCCCTTCTTAATGTTATTCCATTGCTCCTAGTCATACTCCTAGCCCCCTTTAGAAATGTATCCCCCTCTCATGGGTTAAGTCCTTTGTAGGCTACTGCCATGTTTTCCTTATCCTGTATTCACAGATGGCCAATTTTACTGCATGTGGCTGTGTCCCTGCCCAGGAAAAGTTGAATTAATTTTGAGAGTCAGATTTTATGAGACGCTGTCTTAAATGTGTTACCAAAAGCCAGTTATATCCCATCGACCACTTTCTCTTCATCCACTGGTCCTGCAGTTCTGTCAAGCACAACAATCAAAGAGTCAGACCTCTTCTTTTTATGGGATTAGAGCACGTTCTCTGTGTCCCGAGTGGGGCCCTCGCAATACTTTCCCTCCTACATAAAATACAGTAAACAGCGTGGACAGTATTGCTGGCTGTGAAGCCCTCTTCATCGGGATTCTGCTACAGGATGAGAACAGGAAGTCTCAGGATTCTTTCTTCAGCTCATTTCTTGCACATGCTGGCTGACCGTTTAGCTACGGTTTTGTAATCCAGGCAGGACGGACGGGGTTTGTAACTGACAATTCCATCTCTCCCTGTGCGGTATGTGAATTAAAGCTGGTGCTGTGCCATGCGGGGTTGGGTGGCAGTGAGCTCGGACCACTTGCTTCTTTATCAGCCAGTTGCTGAAATGCTAGAAATTCTTGAAGTGTCTTATAACACTCCCCTGTTAGCTCATCTGATCCTTGTACCTTGATAAAATTTAATGTACTTATTATAATGATTGTAAAACCGTAATCACAAAATCATATTTTGTCCAGCTGAAATTTCCCTCTCAGCCTCTTGCATGTGCCCCCCTGGGGTATAGCTTGATGCAGACTGGTACTTGGTCACAGTTTGGATTTTGATGACTGAATTTGGCCATTAGTTTGCAAACTCTGTCAACTGCATGTGTGACTTCCAGCAAGTCACTTTATCTGTCTGAGGCTCAGTTCCCCATCTCTGACTAGGGATCCCACTCTTCATCCGTATGGCCTGTTTAGAGTGAACACTCATAAGGGCAATGATTCTCCTGTCCTACGTGCATGTACAGCTCTTAGCATAACTGATCTTGGTTGGTATGTGTAGGTGCTAGTGTCATATGAAATAAGAAGCCTGAGGCTCATGGCAGTGAAGAATTCAGCCCCCAGTCTTTAGTTTCTGATGCTCTATTGAATAGCGGTTGCTCTGAGAGTCCCACTGCAGCTCTGTTGCAGTCCTAAGGTCTAGCACTGCTCAGCCAAGGGGCCTGCAAACATTTGCAGTCTCCTTCTTGAAAGTGCATCTGTAACAAGATGTTCTCTTGTATCTGTCCGATGTCTCTGTGCTTTCTCCGTGCAGCTCTCTACCACAAACCTGACCACTGAACCCTGCTTATCCCAACACTCCTGCTTAATTGAAATTTGGGAGGTTCTTCTTGGTTTGCCCTGTGTTACAAGCAGGGCCGGCTCCAGGGTTTTTGCCGTCCCAGGCAGCGGGCGGGGGAGGGGGAGAGCCATGATCACCATCGGCGGCAGCTCCACTGTGCCGCTTTCTTCTTCGGTGGCAATTCGGCGGCAGGTCCTTCCTTCCAAGAGGGATTGAGGGACCTGCTGCTGAAGAGCCCGACGTGACGCCCCTTCCCCTTGGCCGCCCCAAGCACCTGCTTGCTGAGCTGGTGCCTGGAGACAGCCCTGGTGACCAGTGTGTCTGCACTACAATGAAATCCTCCGAGCACGGAGCACAGGCTCCTCTGTCTGAAACACAATCTGGCCTTGAGAAACTGACTCACATTTATTCCTCGTGGCAGTACAAGTCCTTCAAGCAGCTCTTTCTCCAGATCTCACTGACATATCTTCCCTGTACGCCCAGTCTCCCAGATCTGGAGGGAAGCTGCCGTTTTCATAGCCAGCCAGCACAACTTCTTTGTGTCTCCCACTCCCCGGATTCTGGAATCCAGCCCCTCCTTCCAGGACCAGCCAGTACTGATTTCAACGCAATCCTCCCTGCTCATATGGTCCCCACAACCATGCCATGCTGCAGGCTCCTCCACAACTCCCCAGCTCTCGGCCCCGGAAGAGCGAGGAAGCTGCACCTACATGCCTTGAACTCCCTTTCCAAAGTTTGGAGGATCCAGAGCACAGAGATCGAAGCCTCAGATTTCAAGAATCCCACTTGTTTTCATAGAGCTTTGTGTGCCCTCCTGAAGCCTTCAGCTAATGAGAGACCCCTAGTTTGCATGGAGTGCTTTTAAGACAGGTTAGTTTAAAGAGGACCCTGGGGCCATCTCAGTACAGGCTGGCCTTAAAGACTGTCCTCATCAATGGTGGCTACCAGCCAACTCCAGGCTTCATTCCTGGTTATGGTGCTTGGCGCAATGGGACTCTGATACCGGCCCTGAACAGGGACTGCTGTGATGCAAATCACTGATAATAAATAATTTTGCCATGAATTTTCCCCTAGAAATGGCTGTTTGGGGATTTCAAACACCTGTGCCCATCACACACACAATAGAAATATCCTAGATCACTACACACCCATCGTGACTTACACGTGTGTGTTGTGTCCTGTTGTGTTGAACAGTCTGTGATTTACCCTACACAGAACTATAGCGCCTTTCCTTTCTCGGGTTATACTTTTGTTAGAGAAAACAAAGATAAATGGCATAACTGTGCCTGGAACTCCCTGCAATGGAGATTATAATATTTCTCTAGACCCAGTGTCTCAGGAGTGCTGGGAGGGTTAATTAGACAATGCCTGAGTACATAAAATGTAATACAAATTCTGCTTTTAGAGCAAAGTACTTTGACCTGAACGAGCTAAGTGCTGAGGTTATTCAGAACGGGTCTCTCTCTCACCCTCACCTACACAGCACTGGAATGTTATGGCAGTTGCAGGTTTGTTTCCCAAATGCGATGGTATTTCTTTTGCGAATGCAGGAAATAGAAGTTAGTTGGGTAACACCCGCAGTGGTTTGCTCACTGGAATAGGGTTTCTAGTCCTTTTTTTTGCTGTGCTAAGTAAAACCCCAATTCCACAGTATTGTGCAGACAGACAGATCCTGGCACCCATGTGGCACCCCATTGTGTCTACATTGCGGTCCATGTGGTGCAGCATTCTGTCCTTTAGAATAACTGCAGATTTGAGGCTTAAAAGTTGGAGCACTTGTACTGTTCAGAGCAGAAATATGGGGCATTTTTGAATAGTGAAGGTAATCGACCATGGGAACAATTTACCTCGGGATGTTCTGGATCCTCCATCACTTGCAGGCTTTCAATCAGGACTGGATCTCTTTCTAAAAGAGCTGCTCTCGCTCAAATGGAAGCTACAGAGTTGAGGCAGAAATGACTGGCTGTGGTTCTTGGGCCTGTCCTATTTTCTGCAGCAGGTCAGACTAGACGCCCACAATGGTCCCTGGTGGCCTTAACAACTATGACTATGAAAGCTATGAAGGTCGGCAGCAACTCTTCAGTTACATATTTTATGTGGTTCCAAATTCCTTTCTCAGCAAAAGAAGCTCCCTCATCTCTGCCTCTTGGAAGCTCCCTCATCTCTGCCTCTTCTTACAATGGCATCATTGTTAGCACAAGAACCTGCTTCTCTGCAGCTCCTGTCAATTGGACCAAGCATCTATCCGTCAGATGATATTTTGTATAAAAATTCCAAATCCAGTCGGTCCCTGTGCTTTACCAGTGCCTCTCACATGTCAAACTCAATGAAGAGTTTAGTCATCTAATGACAAGCGAGTGTTGCCCAGAAGTGTGTCTAGCAGTCTATAATGTGTGCACAAAGTTGTCAGTATGTCCTCCACAATACACCTTCACATTCTCTCTCTCTCTCTCTCTCTCTCTCTCTGTACACACAGTCTCCCAAGGCAGACATGCCATCACACACAATGGAAAAAATCATACCCTACCTGTGGGATAAATTCCTTGCTGGAAATAGTGCCTTTTGATCTGTTGAATTTAATGGAGTTATGCCTGTTACCATCAGGTGAGGTTTCCATTGATTATAACCTGGGTGCCTAGAGGTGCAGTTACATTTGTCCCAGGAGGATCACTAGCAGAGTGGATGCAGTGAGATATCTCCCTGGCAGTGGGTTTTCCTGACAGAGAGCTGCAAGGGCTGTTGCCCTCCGGACACTGAAAGCCGTACACTCTTGTGAATGTGGGGTGTGCACCTAACCCCATGATTCCAGCTGATTTGAGTCCCCAGCTCTGCTATCCTGGCACATTTGCCAACAGATATTTCCTGCAAAAGAAGCAGCAGCTTTTGGGAAACCTCACGTGCACAAACAACAAATCCTCCAAGGTCAGAGTGACATTTAGGGGTATCCTAGTGGGGAGATATGACGTCCCTTCCCAGCACTGGATGGGGAGAGGTGGCATGGTCCTGTTGGTGGGTCACTGTGGCAACGGTAGCTACCACATTCACTGCTCGGCAGCAGACCCTGAGCTGAGGGAGAAGAACTGCGTGTGACAGCTACTGCGACCCCCTGCAGGATCTTTGGAGATCAGTGCATTAAACCTAGAAATGGCTTCGGTGTGATTGTGTCCTGCTCCCTGGGGGAGGGGACCAGACCTCCTCCCAGAACTACAAAGATTCACGGGTTGATTAAGGTGAGTCACTAAAACAGAACCATTCTAGAGAGGTATCTGCCTCTGGATTGGTTTCAATAGATTGGTTCAAACTGGGGTTTCCAGAGACAAGCAAAGAAAGGGCTTTTGATATAAATAGGCTGAGTTTAAACTGACACGGATTCTGATCCAGCAAACGGACAGGGCCTTCTGTCCAAGGGGGGCCCCAACTTTTACAGAAGTGTTAGAAAGACTTTGGCATAGCAGGAACCCCACAAGACTGGTGAGTGATTCCTGGAATCTTTAGTGTGTGCGTAAATTATGGGTGCCAAGGAACGAGGTCGGAGAGGGAAGGGTATCAAAAGTGCAGTTAATGCTGAAACTATTCCAGAGCTTAACTATCCTTATAGTTAGAAAATATTTCCTAATATCTAACCTAACTTTCCCTAGTTGCGGATGAAGCCAATTGCTTCGTGTCCTACCTTCAGTGTCCATGGAGAACATTGATCACCATCCTCTTTACAACGGCCCTTAACACATCTGAAGACTGTTATCGGTTCCCCCTCAGTCTTCTTTTCTCAAGACTAAACATGCCCAGTTTTTTCCCCTTTCCTCATAGGTCAGGTTTTCTAGACCTTTTATCACTTTCGTTGCTCTCCTCTGGTGTCTCTCCAAGTTGTTCATGTATTTTTTAAAGTGTGGCACCCACAACCAGACACAGCACTCCCGCTGGGGTCTCTCCGGTGTCCAGTAGAATGCAACAATTACCTCCTGGGTCTTACATATGACATATCTCTTAAGACATCCCAGAATGATATTCAGCTTTTTCAAAATAACATTCCGTCATTGGCTCATATTCAGTTTGTGATCTACTGTAACCCCAGATCCATTTCTGCAGTATTGCCAGCTAGCCAGTCATTCCCCATTATGTATTTGTGCATTTGATTTTTCCTTCTTTGGTGTTGTACTGTGCCCTTGTCTTTACTGAATATTATTTTGTTGATCTCAGAAAAGTTCTCCAATTTATCAAGGTGATTTTGAATTTGAATGCTGGCCTGCAAAGTACTTGCAACCCCTCTCAGCTGGGTCTCCTCTGCAGATTTTATAAGCATACTCTCCACTCCATTATCCATCTTATTAATGAAAATATTGAATAGTAATGGACCCAGGACAGACCACTGGAGGACACCATTAAATACACGCTCCCAGTTTGACCGTGAACATTCATAACTACTTTTTGAGTGTGTTTTTTCAACCAGCGTTGCACGCACCTTTTAGTATTTCATCTAAACCACATTCCTCTCGTTTGCTTATGCAAGCCTCACGGTGATGGGGGGAGGGCCCATATGGTTGGAAAAAGGCAAATATAGTGCCCATCTTTAAAAAAGGGAAGGAGAATCCAGGAAACTACAGACGAGTCGGCCTCACCTTAGTCACTGGAAAAATAATGGAGCAAGTCCTCAAGGAAACTATTTTGAAGCACTTGGAGGAGAGGAAGGTGATCAGGAACAGTCAGCATGGGTTCACCAAGGGCAAGTCATGCCTGACCAACCTGATTGCCTTCTATGATGAGATAACTGGCTTTGTAGATATGGGGAAAGCAGTGGACGTGATATATCATGATTTTAGCAAAGTTTTTGATACGGTCTCCAACATTAATCTTGCCAGCAAGTTTAAAAAAGTATGGATTGGATGAATGGACTATAAAGTGGACAGAAAGCTGGCTAGATTGTCAGGCTCAATGGGTAGTTATCAACGGCTTGATATCTAGTTGGCAGCTGATATGTAGCCAAGTGCCCCAGGGGTTGGTTCTGTGGCCTGTTTTGTTCAACATCTTTATTAATGATCTGGATGATGGGATGGATTGCACCCTCAGCAAGTTTGCAGATGACACTAAGCTGGAGGGAGAGGTAGATATGCTGGAGGGTAGGGATAGGGCCCAAGGTGACCTAGACAAATTGAAGGATTGGGCCAAAAGAAATCTGATGAGATTCAACAAGGACAAGTGCAGAGTCCTGCCCTTAGGACAGAAGAATCCCATGCACTGCTGCAGACTGGGGACCAACTGGCTAAGCAGCAGTTCTGCAGAAAAGGACCTGGGGATTACAGTGGACGAAAAGCTGGATATGAGTCACTAGTGTGCCCTTGTTGCCAAGATGGCTAATGGCATATTGGGCTGCATTAGTAGGAGCATTGCCAGCAGATCGAGGGAAGTGATAATTCCCCTCTATTCAGAACTGGTGAGGCCACATCTGGAGTATTCGTCACGGAGTCACCGGGCGATGCTCTGGAACTGCTCCCCACCAAGCCAGTCAGGACTTTGGGGAGCCTCCTCTCCCTTGGAGAAGACTTGTTCAGGGCAAGTCTTCACCTCCTGGGTCTCTCCTTGGAGCATTCAGCATCCTCTGCCCCTCCGTGCACTTCCCACAGCGAGCCCGCCCCAGCAGGGTCCTAGGGAAAGCCACAGGGTCCTGCACCCCCACTTTGCAGTCTGACGTGACTCTCAGCTAACCAGTAAAACAGAGGTTTATTCGATGACAGGAACAGGGTCTAAAACAGAGCTTGTAGATACAGTGAACCGGACCCCTCGGCCGAGTCCATTCTGGGGGGCAGGGAGCCAGACCCCCATGTCTGCACTTCACTCCTTGTCCCCAGCCAGCTCCAGACTAATAACCCCCTCCAGCCCCGTCTGTCTGCTCAGCCCCTTTCCCGGGCCAGGAGGTCACCTGACCTCTTTGTCTCCAACACCTTCAGCTGGCATCTTTGCAGAGGAGGGGCCCAGGCCATCAGTTGATAGGAGACAGAGGGCCAGGCATATAGGTGCACTGGCCACTTCCTCTGCAGCAATCACACACCCTTATTCCACCACCTAGATACTTAAACGCTGCATAGGGGACACTGAGGCACCAACACAATATTCAGAGCAAACCTTAAGAACATTCCCAGTTCGTCACAGTATTTCATCCAGTTCTGGGCCCCCCACTCTAGAAAGGATTTGGACAAATTGGAGAGTCCAGTGGAGGGCAACGAAAATGATCAGGGGGCTGGGGCACATGACTTATGAGGAGAGGCTGAGGGAACTGGGCTTGTTTAGTCCACAGAAGAGAAGAGTGAGAGGGGATTTGATAACAGCCTTCAACTGCCTGAAGGGGGGTTCCAAAGAGGATGGCACTAGGCTGTTCTCAGTGGTGGCAGATGACAGAACAAGGATCAATGGTCTCAAGTTGCAGTGGGAGAGGTCTAGGTTGGATATTAGGAAACACTATTTCACTAGGAGCGTGGTGAAGCACTGGAATGGGTTACCAAGGGAGGTGGTGGACAGGAGAGGCTCCAGGCCCCAGCATGCCAAGCGCGTACTTGGGGCAGCATGCCGTGGGGGGCACTCTGCCGGTCGCCGGGAGGGCGGCAGGCAGGGCTCCAGTGGACCTCCCGCAGGCGTGCCTGCGGAGGGTCCGCTGGCCCCGCGGCTTCGGTGGAGGTCCACCGGAGCCGCGGGACCGGCAGAGCGCCCCCTGCGACTTGGGGCGGCGAAATGTCTAGAGCTGCCCCTGGTGGCGGAATCTCCTTCCTTAGAGGTTTTAAAGGCCCGGCTTGACAAAGCCCTGGCTGGGATGATTTAGATGGTGTTGGTCCTGCTTTGAGCAGGTGGTTGGACTAGATGACCTCCTAAGGTCTGTTCCAACCCTAATCTTCTATGATTCTATGAAATGTCATGTTGGACTGTGTCAAAAGCTTTACTAAAATCAAGATATAGCATATCTACTGCTTCACCTCACGCACTGGCCAATAGCCTAACAAAAAAAGAAATTACGTTGATTTGGCATGATGATTAGTTCTTGACAAATCCATTTTGTTTACTACTCATTATGCTATTCTCTATACTCTAGGCACTTACACATGGATTGTTTAATGGTCTGTTTGAGTATCCAGGTGTGGAAGTGAGGCTGACTGTCTGTGATTCCTCAGCTCCTCTTTGTTCCCTTTTTTTAAAGAGAGATACGATGTTTTCCCTTCTGTAGTCCTCTGGGACCCCACCTGCCCTGCGTGAGTTCTGGAAGACAGTCACTACTGGTACAAAGATTGCTTCAGCTAGTTCCTTAATACCTTAGGGTGAATGGCGACCAGCCTTGTCAATGTGAATACATCTAACTTATTTAACTATTTAATCTGTTTTCCCTATTCTGGCTTGTGTTCCTTCCCCTCTTCTTGCTAAGCATCTTGTCACAATCAACTCCTTTAGTGAAGAGTGAAGTAAAAAAAGCATCAGAATCCTCAGTCATTTTGGCGTTGTCTATTATTAGCTCTCCTTCCCTCTTAAATAGCAGACCTGCACTTCCCTTGCTAGCTGTGACATATTTTGTGTCTTAGCCTTCCTGGTTTTGTCCCTACATACTTGGGTTGTTCTTTTCTTCTCATCCTTAGCAATTTGTCCATGATTCCACTTTATGATTTTTCAGGTCACTAAAGAGCACCTGATCCAGCCATATTGGCCTCTTGTCATGAACTCAAAGGACTCATGCTCTCTCTTGGCTCTGTATGGTCCTTGGCAGGAACCCCCTTCAGTGTGACAGCCTTTCTCAGGGGTCCACTTTCCCTCTGGGGTTAAGCCGTAGGCCCCTCCGCCTCCTGGAACTGCACCTCTCTGAGTCCTCAGCAGCATGCCTGCCTTTTGCCATGGGCCCCCTCAGGGAGTCTACTCACTCTGGACCTCTGGGGCCTCCACACTCAGAGTGAATAATGCAACCCTGATCTCTAGACTGGAGTGACTCTCAGCCAGCATAAAACAGAACAGTTTATTGAGCATCTAAACACAGCATAGGAAACTCTCAGGGCCGCAGGCCTAGAACCCTTCAGCACAATACATCTAGGTTACTCCTGCCTCAGGTGGGCTCTGGCTGCTCTCTCCTCCCAGCCCAGAACCCCGTCCTTCCAGCTGGGCATCTGATATCACCGTCCCCCAAGTCTCATCTCTGTCCTTTGTTTTCTGTCCCAGGAAAAGAGGCATCCTGGTCGTCCTCTTCTCTCAGCTGCTCCTCTCATCCATCCTTTGTTCCCTCTCTGGTCAGGTCAGGTCACCGGGGTCCTCTCTCCACAGTCCATTGTCCTCGCACTGGCCAGAACCGGCTGTGACTCCCAAGCTGGGCCTCCTGGTCACCAGTTGCTGGGGTATCCATTCTCCAGGCCATTCGCTGGCCGTCTGTAACAACAAACTCCCTCTCCCACCATCTCATTAAACCAGTAATACCCAGGGAAACTGAGTCCCACGCCCTCTGCATGCAAATCATTGAAAACAACAAGAAACCCCCCTGCTTCGTCACATCTCCCCCCGCCTTTGAGTCTGAACTGAGCGGGGTCACTTAGCCACAGGGCCGGCTCCAGGTTTTTGCTGCCTCAAGCAAAAAAAAAAAGAAAAAGCCTGAGTGCCACCGCTGAAGCAGCAACAGCACCCAAAAGAAGCGGAATGCCGTCCCTTGAAAAGTGCTGCCCCCAAACAGCCGGGGTGCCACCCCTTGAAAAGGGCCATCCCGAGCACAGGCTTGGGACGCTGGTGCCTAGAACCAGCCCTTCTTAGTCAGTGACCTGGAGAGGTTGAGGGCTCCCGCCCGGTGATAAAGCATCGGCTATAACATTGGCACTCCCCCTCACATGGACAACCGCCATGTCATAACCCTGGAGGAGCAGGCTCCATCTCAAGAGCTTAGCATTAGCCCCTTTTTATCTGGTGAAGCCACGTCAGGGGCGGATGATCAGTGTACACAGTAAAGCGCCACCCAACAGATATGGCTGCAGTTTTTTAAGGGCCTACACCATGGCCAGGTATTCCTTCTCTATGGCTGTTAACCCAATTAAGATCCTTAGTGGCTGAAGCCATGGCTTGCATGTGCTATTTAAACCCATTCCCGTAGGGTTTCTAAAGCATTACATGCCCTGAATCCTAAATTTTCCAAAGTGACCATTGATTTTGGGTGTCTGCAAATTTAGAGAGATCTTGAAGGGGCCACATTTTTGGAGGGAAGTTGCTCAGCACTTTCTGAAAACCAGGCCCCTTTGGGGACATCCTGTGTTGGGCACCCAAAATTGGTAGTCCCTTTTTAACAAGTTGGGCCTTAGTGTCTGGATCTCAGCTGCAATTGGGCAGGGGATGGATCTCTTTAAGGAGGATGGCATGTGACTCTTACTCTGGGTCTTTCATTGGCCAGCAGAACTGCCAAGTGATTCACTCCGGTTCATGTCCCCAATCTCCTCTCACAATATGGAAGCAGAGGGCTACAGTATAGGTTTGCAGAATGGCAATTTATTATGCAGAGGAGCCCTGGTGAGCAGCACTGCAAGAGTGGCTAAGCAGTAGGTAGAAGCAGATGCTTTGAAGCTGTTCAGATTGTTTTAAGCCTTGCTTCAAATGGTGCTTCCGGTGGAGGAGAAATGGTGGCACAGATGGATCTGGCAGCATCGGCTCACTTTCATCTTCTCTATTTCTGGATCTTCTTAGCCAATGATTTTGAGAGCAGCAGCAACAATGCCCCCACCACGTCCTTTCCAGAATCTTTTCCAGCGGCCCCGTGTGACGACATTAGGCTAGAGAGAAAAGGGGTCAGGATTAGAATCTCCACTCAGACTGAACCCGTCTCCTGCAGCTCAGGGACTGTTACTTTGTTCTCTCTTGTGTTTTGTTTGTTATTAGCAATGACTAGAGGCCCTAACTTAGATCAGGGCTGTGGTAATCGCTGTACACATGCACAGTGGGAGACAGTCTCTGCCACAAGGGGCTTACAGTCTAGATAGACAGAGGGGTAAAGGGTGAGGGGGTGACAGTGTGACATGC
The DNA here is from genome assembly GCF_025201925.1 of Gopherus flavomarginatus. Taxonomy (NCBI): domain Eukaryota; kingdom Metazoa; phylum Chordata; order Testudines; family Testudinidae; genus Gopherus; species Gopherus flavomarginatus. Next base: position 4,987,288 of record NC_066618.1, on the reverse strand, counting down.
CTGGGGTCACACGGCTGGTCAGTAGCAGAGCAGGAAGTAGAGCCCAGGTCTCCTGAGTCCCAATCCAGTGCCCTCTCCCCAGGAGCACATGGCCTCTGTGGAGCAGCACAGGGCATCCGACCAGTGTCACTGTGGGCCTAGGTGGCTAGTGGGGGAGAGGAGTAGCCCTCAGGAGTGAGTGTAACTGCTGGGCTCTTTGACAGAGGGTGACATCGCTCGGTGTCTCTGAAGGAGGGGCAGGAGCTTGCCTGCTGGAGGGACAGGGTGCAAGGGCCATGTCATTGAAGGCACAGGATTATAAACTCAGCCATTATCCCCTCCCCCTTTGCTGTTTGTAACCCTTACGCAAACCTTTGGCAGGTCCCTGTTCTAGGATAAGAAGGAGGGGCCATGCTGGGGCCTTTGTCTGGTGTGTGGGACCAGGGGCCATTCAGTGTCTGCATCGTACAACGTTTGTAAATGTCGCTGCCAGACAAAGGCAAGTGGTGAGGAGTCTCCCCAGCCCCCATGTCCTTGCCCCGCTCCCAGGCATCGTATGGAGCTTTAAGTTTCTTACATATCCCAATGAGATTAGAATTTGCTCCCTGCGGTTCTGCTGGCGGCTGTAGGTTCCACCTCCAGGCTTGTGGGGCAGGAGGCCTTTGCCAGCTCACTGCCAGTAGGTGGAGCTGGACACTTGTTCTGGGGACACTTGGTCAGTGTGAAATACCTGGCCAAGATCTCAGCAAGAGAAACCCTTAACCCTGCGTCAGCCCAGCCGTGAGCAGACAGGAGGCTGTCTAAGCCACTCACCTCCTCAGACGCCTCCTCACATTTGATAATGATGGAAGGGGGGTCCTGTTGAGTGGAGAAGAATCCAGAGCAGTCTTTGACCAGCTGCAAGGGAGAGAAAAGAGACCTCAGCATCTTACTGTCCAGGAGCGCTACTGCTCAGGCCACTCGCGTGTGGAGACCTGCTTCCCGATGTGGGTTGGTCACAAGTTCAGCAGGTGGTTGGGAGGCTCAATCTTGGGCCTGGTTTAGACATCACGGTGGATCAGGACCCCGTTATGTGAGGTGCTGCAGAGAGACTAGAAAGATGGTCCCTGCCCTGAGGGGTTGACAATCTATGTAACCCTGGCTTGCGTTCAATAGCATCTGACTTTGTGAGCTGTTACTATGTGGTGTCTGGGATTCCTTGTCTACTCCAGCTGAGTGAGAGGGGCCCACAGAGAACAGCATATGGGTAAATTGTAGATACAGACAAGGAGAGAATGAGCCAAAATCTACACTCAGCTGAGCCAAGCGAGGCTGGATTGCTATTAGGGCAAAGCATGTTTACGGAATGAGAAGCAGGGTCTGGCAGTTACAGCGCTGGGCTGAGATTAGAGAAACTTGGGTTGAATTCTCCACTCTGCCACTGTCCTGGTGTGTGACCTTGAGCGAGCCACGTCACCCACTGATGACCCGGGGATAAGAGCACTCCCTCTCAGCCAGGCTTTCTCGGTCTGGTCTGTTTAGATCGTGAACACTTTGGGGCAAGGCAGAGACTGTCTGTGCAGGACCTGACACCATGAGGCCCTGATCTCATATGGGATGTCAAAGTGCCAGTGTACCACGAATAATATTTTACACAAGCTGCATCCCCTTCTCCTTTTGCCTTCAAGGATAGTTCCCAGGTAGAACAGTGCCCCAGCTGACAACAGCAAACCAGAGATTAAAAGCCATGTAGTCCTATAATCAGGGGTTGGATGAATGAATATATGTTTTCTGTGACCTTGATGTAAGGATCAGTAATAGGATACAGCAGAAGAGGCACTGTACCGTAGCCCCCTTCCTTCCTTTATGTCTCTGCTTTAAAGATGTTGTTGGGCATCTGTGTGATCAGTGAGACAGAAGAGCAGAGGGAGGTGTCTCCGTGCAGGGCGTGATCCTTACCCCGTCTTCTTTGAATTCACACTGGTTGGGGTCGCGGTTCCCTGATACCGGGCACACTGTCTCTTTCACAGTGAATTTCAGCGATTGGATAGTTTTAGAAGACACGTCCTAAAAAGAAGTTCAACGAATAAGGAAAATTAACATTCACAGTGAGCATCAAGGCACCAGGCCCCACTTTGGCCTTGTAAATATTTTTCTTTGATGTTATAGTATCGCCCAGAGACCCAGATTGGCATCAGAGCTGCACTGTGTGAGGTGTTGTTCACACACATACCCAGGGAAGGCCCTTGCCCTAAGGAGAATGTAAGTATTGACTTGTTCAATTCTACTGAAGTAAAGAGTTATTAATAATCATTCTCAGCAGTAATCTAGGGCCTTGAATTTTTCAAATGCTGTTCAAACCTAAATCCCGGAAAGTAAATTCATATATTGTGGCCTAACTCTGATGTAGCTCCATTGTCTCAAATGGGCTGATTTGCACCAGATGAGGCTCTGGCCCATGTTTCTACTGCATGAACGAATAACTAGTATCTTGCAATTCTCTTCCCCCCCACCCTGGTCCTCTGCCCTTCTCTTAGAAAATCCAGTCACTCAGTGTTTCTGCATGTGTTTTAATTCCTGAAAGTGCGATTCTGGTCTGAAATGACAAGGTCTTATTGCCTCACTGTCACTTCTGTATGTAGGTTCCTGTCTTGCAGAAGTTACTTGTATGTGCAGGTGTTTGCAGGATCGGAGCCCAAGTGTCCTCCTTTTGGGCCTGATCATGAAACACTCTGAGCACTTTGGTGTGGTCTGAGCCCCCTCAACTTCCACTGACCTCGCTGTGAGCAGAGGGTGCTCAGTAGCTCACGGGATCAAAACTTTCATTAAAAGTATGATTATGTCCCCAAATTGAATGTTTGCTCATTCTCTTTGAACACGTGTGGCTGGCCACCGCCTTTGGGCCAGGTGCTGTGCAAACACAGAATAAGATGGTCCCTGCCCTGAATTACTCACAGTATCATTCAAAAGGAAACCTTCTCTGCCTGCTGAATCTGAATGAACTGCTGCTCTCAGGCCCTTCATGTGCCCTGGGACCAGGAAGCTGCTGTTTGGTAATACAGGGAAATCGCTGTCTGGCTGCTACCCGTCCCTGCACATATTTCGCTCCCTCTTTAGAACCAATTTTGGCCACGCTGCTTTCAGTGACTCCAGCTGGCTTGTCGATAAATTCCCTGTTGTTCCCCTTCCCCATCCTCTGCCTACTTGGATTGTGAACAGAAACTGTCTTTCATGGCACCACCAGAAATCAGCCCTGGATAATAACGAGGGTGCAAATACCATCTGTAGGTACAGGAGTCTAGCATCAGAGGCAGCGATTTCCATTGACATGCTCTACGAGCTCAAGCAGCATCGAATATACACAGGCCACAACGCGATTCCCCAGGTCACTCACCCAGTCTGGCTGCGGCTCAGCTTCCAGGAGCCGATAGGCCAGTGTTGTGCCTGGCTCTTGGTTGTAGATCTGAACTGCAGCTAAAACCGCATCCTCGTGGGTTAGCTGAGGGGATGATGGTGGTGTGGAGGCTGCTGTGACCACCCCGACGAGCAGCAGGACTTTCAGGCAGGTCTCCATCCTGTGCCCTGTGGCATTCAGTGAGAGCTGGGTGGGCAGCCCAGTCTCTCCCTGGGGGAAGCCCTTTTATACACTGCCTCCTCCGTGTGGGCTAGTGCCTCATTGGCTGCCTGCTTTGGTCCTCCCTTAACCAGTGACTTTTCCCCATCCATCTGCAGGATGTTTCCATTGGCCACCCTGCTGGGGCGGGCAGAGAGGGAGGTTGGTCAGGAGAAAAGGAGGATTTTTTCTAAAAAATTGCTGAAATCGTGTGCACTAATTGCTAAACAAACCATGGCGGGGGGTGGCTGGGGGCCCCTGTATTGGGAAAGGCTAAGGTACCTGTACCTCTCTTGGTGTAAGTCAGCATAGATCCATGAAAGCCAATGGAGCTAGGGCAAGTTAAACCAGCTGAGGATGTGTTGGGCCAGAACCTCAGCTGCTATAAGTTGCCATTGCTCTATCTACACTGACTTTTATCAAGAAAACAGCTCTACCCTAAAGTCCAGACAACCAGAGCTTTACCCCACAGCTCTCAGTCCAGAAATCACACAGCAAGCATTCCCCTAGAGCCATTCAGTAGGCATAGGTCGTTGTTTTGGCTAAATCCAAGAGGAACATACAGTTCATCGACAATGGATAATCACACACCGGACTGCTCCTGACAGGCCAACCGGTTCTTTTGTATCCCTAGCAGTGGAGCTGCCCCTTGTCCAAGAGGAGGACCCTGTTCCAAAGCTGGAGACATCTCACTATCATGAAGTCTTCCTATGAGTTAGCCTAACCTATTCCTTCTTATGTTATCCCATTGCTCCTAATCATACCCCATAGCCCCCTTTCCAAACCAATCCTCCTCTCTTTGGGTTGATTCTTCTGTAGGCTGCTACCATTTTTTCCTTATTCTATATTTACATTGGCCAATTTCAGTGCACATAGCTGTGTCCCTACCCAAGCCAATTTCAATTAATTTTAAGAATCAGATTTCATGAGACACTGTCTCAAACGTGTTACCAAGAGCCAGTAGTATCCCATCGACCACTTCCCATCCCATCTTCATCCACTGGTCCTGCAGTTCTGTTAAGCACAGCAAACTATCAGATCTCTTCTGTGTGATTAGAGCACGTTCTGTGTGTCCCCTGAGTGGGGCCCTCCTACACAAAACACAGTGAACAGTGTGGCCGGTATTGCTGGCTGTGAAGCCCCCTTCATCAGGATTCTGCTGCGGGATGAGAACAGGAAGTCTCAGGATTCTTTCTTCAGCTCATTTCTTGCACATTCTGGCTGACCGTTTAGCGACGGTTTTGTAATCCAGGCAGGACGGACGGGGTTTGTAACTGACAATTCCATCCCTCCCTGTGTGGTATGTGAATTAAAGCTGGTGCTGTGCCACGTGGGGTTGGGTGGCAGTGCGCTCGGACCACTTACTTCTTTATCAGTCAGTTGCTGAAATGCTAGAAATTCTTGAAGTGTCCTTTAATACTCCCCTATTAACTTGACTGATACTTGAGTCTTATTATTATTATTGTAACACCTTAATCCCAAAATCATGTTTTGCCCAGCCGAATTTTCCCTCTCAGTCTAAGGAGTGCTTCTTGCATGTGCCCCCCTGGGGTATAGGTTAAATGCAGCATTGTATTTGATTCAAAGTTTGGATGTTGATGATTGAATCTGGAGAATAGTTTGCAAAGTCTGTCGAGTCTGTGTGTGACTTTTGGCAAGTTACTCTATCTCTCTGGCCTCAGTTCCCCTTCTGTACTCATGGCCCTTTCTTTCTCCCACTCTTCGTCTGTATGGCCTGTTTAGATTGAACGCTCGTAAGGGCAATGATTCTCCTGTGCTATGTGTGTGTACAGCTGCTAGCATCATAGATCTTGGTTTGTATGTGTAGGTGCTAGTGTCATATGAAAGAAGACTGAGGCACATGGCAGTGAAGAATTCAGCCCCCAGTCTTTAATTTCTGATGCTCTATTGAATAGTGTCAAGTATCAGAGGGGTAGCCGTGTTAGTCTGGATCTGTAAAAGCAGCAAAGAGTCCTGTGGCACCTTATAGACTAACAGACGTTTTGGAGCATGAGCTTTTGTGGGTGAATACCCACTTCGTCAGATGCATCTGACGAAGTGGGTATTCACCCACGAAAGCTCATGCTCCAAAACGTCTGTTAGTCTATAAGGTGCCACAGGACTCTTTGCTGCTTTTATTGAATAGTAGTTGCTCTGAGAGTCCCACTGCAGCTCCGTCCCACTGCAGCTCCGTCTGTTAGTCTATAAGGTGCCACAGGACTCTTTGCTGCTTTTATTGAATAGTAGTTGCTCTGAGAGTCCCACTGCAGCTCCGTCACAGCCCGAAGGTTTAGCACTGCTCAGCCAAGAGGCCTGCACATGTAACCCACACACCTCCTGAGTGCCACTAGATGGGCCAGAACACCACACCCAGGAGGTGTGTGGGTTACACAAACATTTGCAATCTCATTCTTGCAGGTGCATCTGTAACAAGATGTTACTTTTGTAGCTGTCGGGTGTCTGTGCTTTCTCCGTGCAGCTGTCCAGGACAAACTAGAGCACTGACCCCTGTTTATAACAAGACTCCAGCTTAATTGAAATTGGGGGGGTTCCTCTTGGTTTGTCCTGTGGAGCACAGCCTCCTCCGTCTGCAGCACAACCTGCCCTTAGGAAACTGACCAGCATTTATCCCTCATGGCAGTCCAGGTCCCTCAAGCAGCCTCTTTCTCCAGATCTCGCTGGCATATCTTCCCTGTATCCCCAGTCTGACAGAGCTGGAGGGCAGGTGCCTTTTACATAGCTGGCCAGCACATTTTCCCTGTGTCCCCACTCTCCAGATCCTGGAATCCAGCCTTTCCCTCCAGGGACAGCCTGTATTGATGCCAATAAAATCCTCACTGCTCATATGGTCCCCACAACCGTGCCATGCTGCAGGCTCCTCCACAACTCCCCAGCTGTCTTCCCTGGAAGAGCAAGGGAGCTGCACCTACAGGCCTTGTACTCCCTTTCCAAAGTTCGGAGGATCCAGAGCACAGAGATCGAAGCCTCAGAATCCCCACTTGTTTCCATAGAGTTTTGTGTGTCCTCCTGAAGCCTTCAGCTAATGAGACCCCTAGTCTGCATGAAGTGCTTTTAAGACACGTTGGTTTAAAGGGGACCGTGGGGCCATCTCAGTACTGGCTGGCCTTAAAGACTGTCCTCATCAATGGAGGCTACCAGCCAACTCCAGGCTTCATTCCTGGGTACGGTGCTTGGCACAACGGGACTCTGATGCTGGCCCTGAACAGGGGCTGCTGTGATGCAAATCACTGATGATAAATAATTTTGCCATGCATTTTCCCCTAGAAATGGCTCTTTGGGGATTTCAAACACCCTGTGCCCATCACACACACGATACAAATATCCCAGAACACTACATACCCATAGTACCTTACACGTGTGTGTTGTGTCCTGTTGTGTTGGACAGTCTGTGATTCAGCCTACACAGAACTAAAGTGCCTTTCCTTTCTCGCGTTATGCTCTCGTTAGAGGAGACAAAGGTAAGTGGCATAACTCCCTGAAATGCAGTTTGTAATATTTATCTAGACCTAGGTCTCTGCTGTGTTCGGAGGGTTAATTAGACAATGTCTGAATATGTAAAATGTAATATAAATTCTGCTATTAGAGTAAAGAACTCCGACCTGAATGAGCTAAGTGCTGAGGTTATTCCGAATGGGTCTCTCTCTCACCCTCACCTACACAGCACTGGAACGTTATGGCAGTTGCAGGTTTGTTTCCCAAACGTGATGGTATTTCTTTTGCAAATGCAGGAAACAGAAGTTAGTTGGGTAAGATGCGCAGTGGTTTGCTCACTGGAATAGGGTTTCTTGTCCATTTCTTTGCTGTGCTATGTAAAACCCTAATTCCACAATATTGTGCAGACAGACAGACCCTGGTACCTGTGTGGCACCCCATGATTTCAGTGGGGTCCATGTGTGCACAGGGGTCTGTCCTTTGGTACAACTGCAGATTTGGGGCCAAAAATATGGTGCGTTTTTTTAAATAGTGAAGATAATTGACCACAGGAACCACTTATCTGGGGATATGCTGGATTCTCCATCACTTGCAGGCTTTCAGTCAGGATTTGATTTCCTTTCAAAAGAGATGCTTTCACAGAAATGGAAGTTACAGGCTTGATGCAGAAATGACTGGCTGTGGTTCTTTGGCCTGATCTGTGTTCTGCAGCAGGTCAGACTAGATGACCACAATGGTCCTTGCTGGCCTTCACTATGACTGTAGGAAAGCTATGAAGGTCGGCAGCAATGCTTCAGTTACATGTTTGATGGGGTTCCAAATTCCTTTCTCAGTGACAGCTTGGAAGCTCTCTCATCTCTTCCCCTTCTTACAATCACATCATTGTTAGCGAAAGAACCTTCTTCTCTGCAGCTTCTATCATTTGGACGAGATTTCTTGCTCCTCTCTGTCCATCAGATGATATTTTGCATGAAAATTCCAAATTCACTTGGTCCCAGTTCCTCTCACATGTCAAACTCATTGAGGAGTTTAGTCATATAATGACAAGCGAGTGTTGCACCGAAGTGTGTCTAGGAGTCTCAAATGTATGCTCATAGTTCTCAGTCTTGTCCCCCTCGCCCAACACACTCACACACACGCTCTGTACACACAATCTCACAAGGCAGACATTCCTTCATGAACAATGGGAAAAAATCATACCCTACCTCTGGGATAAATTCCCTGCTGGGAACAGTGCCTCTTGATCTATTGAATTAATGGAGTTGTGCTTATTTACATCAGGTGAGGTTTCCAGTGATTATAACCTGGGTGCCTAGAGATGCAGGTACATTTGTCCCAGCAGGATCACTAGCAGAGTGGGAGCAGTCAGATATCTCCCTGGTGGGGAGTATCACTGACGGAGCCACAAGGGCTCTTGACCTCAGGAGAGTGAAAGTCGTACACTCTTCTGAGCGTGGGGTGTGCAGCCTAATCCCACAATCCGAGCTGATTTGAGTTCCCATCTCTGCTTGCCCAGCACATTTGCCAACAGATGTTTCCTACTCAAGGGAACAGCAGCTTTTGGGAAAACCCAAATGTACAAACAATAAATCCCCCAAGGTCAGAGTGACAATCAGGGGTGTGCTAGTGGGGTGACATGACGTCCCTTCTCAGCACTGGATGGGGAGAGGCCTCATGGTCCTCTTGGTGTCTGACTGTGGCCACGGCAGCCATCACATTTACTCCTCAGCAGCAGATGCTGAGCTGAGGGAGAAGAACTGCATGTGACAGCTACTGCGACCCCCTGCAAGATCTTTGGGGACCAATGTGTTAAACCTAGGAATGGCTTCAGTGTGATAGTTTCCTACTCCCTGGGGAAGGGGTACCAGACCTCCTCCCAGAACTACAAAGATTCGGGGGGTGATTAAGGTGAGTCACTAAAACTGAACCCTTCTAGAGAGGCACATGCTCCTGGATTGGTTTCAATAGATTGATTCAAACTGGGGTTTCCAGAGACAATCAGAGAAAGGGCTTTTGGTATAAATAGACTGAGTTTAAACTGACACGGATTCTGATCCAGCAAACGGACAGGGCCTTCTGCCCAAGGGGGGCGCAACCTTCGTGGAAGTGTTAGAAAGTCTTTGGCCTGGCAGGGACCCCATAAGACTGGTGGGTGCTTCCTGGAATGTTTAGTGTGTGCGTAAATTGTGGGTGCCCAGGAACTAGGGTGATGGGGGAAGGGTATCAAAAGTTAATGCTGAAACCATTCCAGAGCTTAACTATCCTTATAGTTAAAGTATTTTCTAATATCTAACCTAACTCTCACTTACAGCAAATTCTCCAATTTATCAAGGTGATTTTGAATTCTAATCCTCGTAGACTCATAGACTTTAAGGTCAGAAGGGACCATTATGATCATCTAGTCTGACCTCCAAAGTGCTTGCAACCCCTCTCAGCTCGGTGTCCTCTGCAGATTTTGTAAGCATACTCTGCACTCCATTAGCCACATCATTAGTGAAAATATTGAATAGTGCCAAACTCAGGACAGATCCCTGGACAACCTCACTAAATACATCCTCCCGGTTTGACAGTGAACATTCATTACTATATTTTCAACCAGTGTTGCACACATTTCATCTTCACCACATTTCTCTCATTTGTTTTTGCAAATGTCATGTGGGACTGTGTTAAAAGCTTTCCTAAAATCAAGATATAGCACATCTACTGCTTCACGCCACGCGATGGGCCTGTAGTGTAACCAAAAAAGAAATTAAGCTGATTTGGCATGATTTGTTCTTGACCAGTCCATTTTGTCTACTACTTATTTTTCTGTTCTACTTTAGGCATTTATAAATAGATCATTTAATAAATATTTCAGTAACTTTCCAGCTATCGAAGTTAGGCTGACTGGTCTGTAATTCCTCAGGTCCTCTTTGTTCCCTTTTTTAGAGAGGTACTGTACCATGTTTTCCCTTCTGTAGTCCTCTGGGACCCCACCCGTCCTCCAGGAGTTCTGGAAGATAATCACTACTGGTTCAAAGATTGCTTCAGCTAGTTCCTCAAGTACCCTAGAGTGAATAGCATCCGGCCTTGCCAACTTAAAAGCATCTAATTTATTTAAATATTTTTTAATCTGTTTTCCCTAGTCTGGCTTGTGTTCCTTCCCCTAGCATCTGATCACAATCAACCCCTTTAGTGAAGACTGATGTAAAATAGGCATCCAACTCTTCAGCCTTCTTGATGTCCTTTGTTATTAGCTCCCTTTCCCTCCTACATAGCAGACCTGCATTTTCCTTCCCCTTATCCTTGCTCCTAATGTATTTATAGAACCTCTTCTTATTGCCTGGTATGTCCCTTGCTAAGTGTAACAACTTTTGTGTCTTAGCCTTCCTGGTTTTTTCCTATGTTCTTGGGTTGTTTTCTACTCATCCATAGCAATTTGTCCATGTTTTCACTTTATAATGTTCAGGTCACTAAAGAGTGCCTGATGCAGCCATATTGCCTCTCATGAGACTTCATATCATTCATGACTTCAGCTGATAGATTTTTAAGGCTAGAGCATAAGGGCGGCAGAATCAGGTTTGTTGTCACACCAAAGAGCTGGAGGGTTTTCAGTCCGATGGAATTTGCACCTTTAATGACCCTGCTTTGGGATTTTGTCCCTGTGGGTTGGTGTACAGGAAGGTGGGAAGGGAGCTGTGGAGTCCTCTTTCATTATCAACACCATGCTGAAAGCTGTGCTGGGAGCCTGAACTCTCTATGGGTGTGCCTGGTTGGGAGAAACCTTGGAGCAGCCCCATCTTGTTTTTTAGGGAAAAATTGCCCCCATGGCAGAGGGTCTGCAAAGGGACCTGTGACCATCAAGCCTTTAACACAGGACATTGTCAGTCCCTCCTTGCTGGAGTGTACTGAACCCGCAGGGAGTGATTTCTTTGGGGGTTATGAGGCTACCTGGGTCATAAAACTAGTAGGGCAGAGGGTGTTACCCACTGTCTGGCTGGAACCTGCAGTAAATCAGGGAGGCTGAGGGAATCCACGATGGATGTGACTCTTAACCCAGTTAAGATCCCCAGTGATGTGTGTGCTAATTACACCCATTCCCTCTACTGTACCTGAGGCCACCTGGTGCCATCTAGTGGTAGATGAATGAAAGTCCCAGTCTAAAGTATTACATACCTTGGGCCCTAAATTTTCTCAAGTGACTGTTGGTTTTGGATGGCGCAAAATTTGGATGCCCAACAAGAGAGATATTGAAGGGGCCTCGTTTTCAGATGGTGGAGGCTCACTACTCTCTGAAAACTTTCTTTGAGGCCATCTGTGTTGAGCACCCAATATTGCTCATCACTATTAATGAGTTGGGCCTTAGTGTCTGGATCTTTGTTGCAATAGAGCAGGAGTTGGTTCTCTTTAATGAGGATGGCGTGTGACTCCTAGTTCAGGGTTTGCATTGGCCAGTAGCACAGTGAGGTGACTCACTCTGGTTCACATCCCTAATCTCCTCCTAGAATATGGAAGAAGAGGACAACAGTATAGGTTTGCAGCATGGCAGTTTATTATGCAGAGGAGCCCCGTAGAGCAGCACTGAAACAGGTGCTATGCGGTATGTAGCAGCAGATACTCTGAAGCTGTTCAGATTGTTATGAGCCTTGCTTCCAACGGTGCTTCCAGTGGAGGAGAAATGGAGCCACAGCTGGGTCTGGTAGCATCAGCTCGCTTTCATCTCCTCTCTTTCTGGATCTTCTTAGCTGGTATGGGCAAGACCGATTTGAATAAGCTTCCAGGCGTTTCGATGAATAAACCTACTAATATTTCCTCTGCGGCCCTGTACGATGACATTAGGCTAGAGGGAAAAGAGGTCAGGGGTTACCATCTCCACACAGACTGATACTGGCTCCTGCAGCTCAGAGAACGTTCGTTTGTTCTCTTTTGTATATCGTTGGTTAGCAATGACTAGAGGCCCCACCTTTGATCAGGGCTACAGTTGTTACTGTACACACACACTGAGAGACCATCTCTGCCCCAAGGGGATTACACTCAAGATAAACGTGGGCAAAGGGTGGGACGGTAACAGCGTGACATGCCTGAGGTCCCATAGCTGTTCAGTGGCAGGGCAAAGAGTAGCGCCCTGAGCTGCTGAGTCCCAGCCCAGTGCCCGCTCCCCTGTAGCACGTGGCCTCCTTAGAACAACAGAGAGCATCCGACCAGTGTCACTGAAGGCCTAGGTGGCTACTTGGGGAGAAGTGTAGCCTTCAGGAGTGAGTGTTGCCAACGAGCTCTTGGGCAGAGGGTGACATCGCTCTGTGGCTCAGGAAGAGGCAGGAGCTTGCTTGCTGGAGGAACAGCATGCTAGAGGTGTGTCATTGAAGGTGCAGGATTATAAACAACTCTTATCCCCTCCCCCTTTGCTGTCTGTAACCCTTACGCCCACCTTGGGCAGGTCCCTGTTCTAGGATAAGAAGGAGGGGCCATGCCGGGGCCTTTGCCTGGTGTGTGGGACCAGAGGCCATTCAGTGTCTGCATCGTACAACGTATGTAAATGTTACTGTTGGACAAAGGCAGGTGGTGAGGAGCCTCCCCAGCCCCACAGCCCTTGCCGCACTCCCAGGCACTGTATAGAGCTTTAGTTTTCTTACGTATCCCAGTGAGATTAGAATTTGCTCCCTACGGTTCTGCTGGCGGCTGTAGGTTCCACCTCCAGGCTCACGGGGCAGGAGGCCTTTGCCAACTCGCTGCCAGCAGATGAGCTGGACACTTGTTCTGGGAACACTTGGTCAGTGTGAAATACCTGGCCAGGATCTCAGCGAGGGAAACCCTTAACCCTGCATCAGCCCAGCCGTGAGCAGAGAGGAGGCCATCTAGGCCACTCACCTCCTCAGACGCCACCTCACATTTGATAATGATGGAAGGGGGGTCCTGTTCAGTGGAGAAGAATCCAGAGCAGTCTTTTCTCTCCCTTGCAGCTGGTCAAAGAGACCTCAGCATCTTACTGTCCGGGAGCACTACCGCTCAGGCCACTCGCGTGTGGAGACCTGCTTCCCAATGTGGGTTGGTCACAAAGTTCAGCAGAAGGTTGAGAGGCCCAGCCTCCAGCCTGGTTTGGACATCACAGTGGATCAGGACCCCGTTATGTGAGGTGCTGTACAGAGGAAGGTCCCTGCCCCAAGGGGCTCACAATCTGTGTAACTCTGGCTCGTGTTCAATACCACCTGACTTTGTGAGCTGTCACTATGTGGTCTGTGGGATTCCTTGTCTACTCCAGCTGAGTGAGAGGGCCCCACAGAGAACAGCATATGGGTAAATGTAGATACAGACAGGGAGAGAATGGGCCAAAATCTACACTCAGTTGAGCCAAGCGAGGCTGGATTGCTGTTAGGGCAGAGCATGCTTACGGAACTGGAAGCAGGGTCTTGCAGTTACAGCGCTGGGCTGAGAATAGGGAGAGTGGGGTCGAATTCTCCACTTTGCTACTGACCTGGTGTGTGACCTTGAGTGAGTCACATCACCCACCAGTGACCCGGGGATAAGAGCGCTCCCTCTTGGCCAGCCTTTGCCTGTCTGGTTTATTTAGATGGTGAACACTTTGGGGCAGGGACTGTCTGACTGTGTCTGTGGAGCACCTGGCACCGGGGTCCCTGATCTCATTAGAGTTGTCAAAGTGCTAGTGTAGAAAGTAATGTTATACATGAGGTTCTTCCTGCTCTTCTTTTGACTTCAGTGAGGGTTTCCCGGTAGAACAGTGCTCCAGCTGACAATAGCAAACCAGAGTTTAAAAACCATGCAGACCTATAATTAGAGGTTGGATGAATGAATGTATTTTGTCCGTGACATGTGTGACGAACTGGGAATGTTCTTAATGTTTGCTCTGAATACTGTGTTGGTGCCTCAGTGTCCCCATGGCAGTTCTTAAGTATCTGCCAGAGCAAAGGGCCAGTGCACCTAAATGCCTGGCACTCTGTCTCCTAGCAACTGATGGCCTGGGCCCCTCCTCTGCAAAGGTGCCAGCTGAAGGTGTTGGAGACAAAGGGATCAGGTGACTTCCTGGCCCGGGAAAGGGGCTGAGCAGAGAGGAGGGGCTGGGAGGGGTGGTTAGTCTGGAGCTGGCTGGGGTCAAGGGTGGAGGCCAGACCTGGGGGTCTGGCTCACTGGCCCCCAGAATGGACCCAGCCGAGGGGAACGGTTCGCTGTATCTACAAACTCTGTTTTAGACCCTGCTCCTGTCATTGAATAAACCTCTGTTTTACTGGCTGGCTAAGAGTCACGTCTGACTGCAAAGTCGGGGTGCAGGACCCGGTGGCTTCCCCAGGACCCCGCTGGGGTGGACTCGCTGTGGGAAGCGCACGGAGGGGCAGAGGATGCTGAATGCTCCAAGGAGAGACCCAGGAGGTGAAGACGTGTGAGCTTCTTGCCCTGAACAAGTCTGCTCCAAGGGAGAGGAGGCTCCCCAAGTCCTGACTGGCTTGGTGGGGAGCAGTTCCAGAGCATCGCCCGGGGACTCCGTGACAACATGTATGTATGATTCAGTAAGCAGGCTACAGCAGAAAAGGCACTGTCTCATAGCCCCATTCCTTCCTTATGTCTCTGGTTGAAATATACATTTTCTTTGAGGCTTGGGGACCTGAGAGATACTATTGGTCAACTCAAGGTGCAGCTGGGTGATCAGTGAGATAAAAGAGCAGATGGAGACCTGGGTGCCAGGTTTGTATAATTTTTGGTGGTGCCCAGAATGGATGCAAGCAGAGCCATCCCATCCATAGGGCAGACTGGGGCAACCGCCCTGGGCCCTGCACTTTGAGGGGCCCCATGCTTCAGGGGGATGCAGGTTCCAGCATGGCCTGGGATGTTAGCAGGGGGCATGGCTCCAGCAGCAGTGAACAACCTGGTCCCAGCCCGCCTTGCTCCTCTCCGCTCCGTGCCACACCGCCAGCTCCTGGCGTCGCTCGGGGGAGGGGACGGAAGCCAGAAAGAGGTGGGTCGGGAATTTGAGGAAGGGGTGGAATGGGGGCAGGGAGAGGGTGGAGCAGGGGGGAAGAGGCAGGTCAGAGCAGGGCGGGCTGGGGTCGGGTTGCTGCTGCCAGTGCCAGGCCCCCGGCTAATCCCCCAGGCCGCCCTGGATCCTGCATCCCCATGAAATGTGGTGCCTCCCAAAATTGCCACGGTCCGTCCTATGGATGGGCCAGCTCTGAAAATATAAGCCCAAACATTGGTGGTGGAGCACAGGCACCACGGGCCCATATAACTCGCTGCCTAGGGACGGAGATGTCTCCCTGCAGCAGGTGAGCCTTACCTCTGTCATAACATATTTCAAATCTGGGAAATATTTGGGTGTTAGCATGAAAACCTCCAAGCTTAGTTACCAGCTTGGACCTGGTAAAGTTGCCACCACCCAAAAAATTAGAGTGTTTTGGGGCACTCTGGTCCCCCCAAAAACCTTCCCTGGGGACCCCAAAGACCCAAATTCTTTGAGTCTTACAACAAAGGGGAATAAACCATTTCCCCCCCCCCCCCTTCTCCCTTCCAGGTATTCCCTCCCTGGGTTCCTGGAGAGATACACAGAAGCAAGCTCCGTGAATCTAAACAGAGGGACTCCACTCTCCCTGTTTCCAGTCCTGGAAACACAAGTACTTCCCTCTTCACCCAGAGGGTATGCAAAGTCAGGCTTAGTAAATCTAACACAAAGAGATTTTCCCCCTGACTTCCTCCTCCCACCAATTCCTTGGTGAGTTGCAGACTTAATTCCCTGGAATTCCCACTAAAGAAAAACTCCAACAGGTCTAAAAAAGAAAGCTTTATAAGAAGAAAGAAAAATACATAAAAATGGTCTCTCTGTATTAAGGTGACAAATACAGGGTCAATTGCTTAAAAGAAATATGAATAAACAGCCTTATCCACAAAGAATACAATTTAACACATTCCAGCAACTACACACATGTAAATACAAAAAAAAACCAAAACTATGGTCTTCCTATCTTTGTACTTACAACTTGGAAACAGAAGATTAGAAAACTGGAGATAGAAAAATCACTCTCATAGCTGAGAGGGTCAGACACAAGACAAAGAACAAAGAACTCACACACAAACTTCCCTCCACCCAGATTTGAAAAAGTCTTGTTTCCTGATTGGTCCTCTGGTCAGGTGTTTCAGGTTACTCCTTTCCAGGCGAAAGAGACATTAACCCTTAGCTATCTGTTTATGACAACCCCATCTTCTTTGAATTCACACTGGTTGACGTCATGTTTCTCTGATACCAGGCACGCTGTCTCTTGAACAGTGAATGTCAGCGGCTGGATAGTTTTTGAAGACATGTCCTAAGAAAACATTCAATAAAAAACAAAATTAACATTCACTTTGAGCAGCAAGGCACCAGGCTTCACTTTGGTGTTTGGCCTAATTATTTTTATTTTATTATTATTTTGTGTTACAGTATCACCCAGAGGCCCAGACTGGCATCAGAGCCGGTAGCCAGGTGGTTACCCGCTCCTGCCCTGAGGGGTTTAAAAAGCAGCCCTGAAGAGGGCTGCAGCTCTAAAAGCTGGGCTGATTGGGGAAGCAGCCACAGCTGGGCCATGCCCCAATCAGACCACAGCTGGCCTGTATAAAAAGGTTGGGAGCAAGGCATCCAAACAGTGTCCCTCTGCCTGTACAGGCAGAAGGGCCTGGCTGCAGGGAGCTAGAGGCACGGCACGGCACGGCACGGCACGGCACGGCACGGCACGGCACGGCACGGCACGGCACGGCACGGCACCTGACTGGAGCAGGGCTGGGGAAAGGCAGGGGAGCTCCAGCCTGGAAAGCCCTAGGCGGTGGCCTAGCATAAGGCCAACAGGTACTGGGGGTTGCAGAGGGCAGCCCAGGGGTAGGCAAAGGCAGCAGGTCCAAACCCAACCTTGCCAGTGATGAGTAGGCTGATACTGCAGTCTGCACCAGGGCTTGGGGGCTAGATGATGATTGGCAGTTGCCTTATACTGAGGTGAGGTGGGGATAGTGGGTGGGGGGTTCCTGAGAAGGGGAGACCCAAAGAGAAAGGAGTTACTGCTAGGGGAAGCAACCCAGCTAACAGGGCACCAGAGTTCAGAGAAGGACCCAGGGGCCAAGCGGTAGTGGATCACCAGCCTGCAGAGGGTGCTCTGGGCTGGAAATTGAGCTAATTCCCTGAGAGACCAGCAGGAGGTGCTGCAGGGGTGAGTCCGCATGCTTACAGAGCTGCATTGTGCTGGGCGCTGCTTGCACACATATGCAGGCAAGGCCCTTGCCCTAAAGAGATTCCAGTCTAAGCAGAATGTAACATTGACTTGTTCTAGTTCTCTGAAGTAATATGGTTTTAATAATCATTCTCAGCTTTTGTCCAGGGTCTAGCATGTTTCAGATGCTGTTCAAAGATTACTCCAGAAATGTAACTTTGTGTGCTGTAGGCTAGTTCTGGAGTAGCCCCATTATCTTAAGTTGAGGTTTTGAATAAATAATAAGTATCTTGCAATTCTTCCCCCATCCTGCCCTTCTCTGAGAAAATCCAGTTGCTCAGAGTTTCTGTATGTCTTTTAATTCCTGAAAGTGCAATTCTGGTTTGAAAAGTGACACGCTCCAAGTGAGCGCCTGGGATTCCAGGGCTTGTTGCCTCACGGTAATTTTCATATGTAGGTTCCTGGCTTGCAGAAGTTACTTGTGTGTGCCAATATTTGCAGGATTGGGCCCCCAAGTGTCTTCCTTTTGGGGTTGATCATGCACGGCTCTGAGCACACTCAACTTACACTGGGCACATGTGAGTAGAGGCTGCTCAGCAGCTCACAGGTTCAAGCCTTTCATTGAACAATGGTTATTTCCCTAACCTGTCAGTCCCACAAATTGAACTTTGCTCTGAAGCTCAAACCCTGCTGTTCCTTCTCACGCCTCGTCACAGGAACACATTAAACAAGGTGCTGTTGATGATGCACAAGAAGGAACAAGATCCAGCTCCTGCTATTGAGAGCCACTGGAATACAAAGGAGTGAGTATTTCTGTTAGCTATGGGCCAGGATTTTAGAACGTCTGTAAGCTGAGTCTGAATGAATGCTTCCCTGGCAGCTAGCTGGGAGTGGGAGAGACTTGGGGCTGTTTATGTATATACAGTTTGCTCCTGCTCTATTTACATATTCATCAGATACAGCAGTGTTAAAGTCATCAATTTTGGTGGGCATTAGGTACAAATCACCTGACTACTGAATGCAGAGGTAGTGAAATATGGTTGCCAATGTTGTAATTATTGTAGGAATATAGGAAAGCAAGACTGTGCTTAACTGGTCCCAAATGAAGGGGCCACCCTCAGCTGAAAGAACCTCATTAAGCCAGGGGCTCAAATGTCACAGCTCTGTGCTATTAGGAGGGGTGAGGACAGAGATCTCTGGCTAGGAGGCTGTAGACCCTCAAGGGTCTTTCCTAGACTGGTTTAACCTGTTCTTCCCCATTGTTCAAAGACTAGAGCTAAATAGGCTTTATTAGGAGCCTTTGTTATGTTAAATGGCTAATCAGAGCTGAAATCAGTTGTGGTAGGACTGATTTTGCCCTGCCTGCTAAGCTAAAAATCATGGAGAGCTGAAATCACATAAGAGGGGGGCCACTGTTCCTGCCAAGCCTATAAAGAGCTGAAATTTACTAAGACTGATGTGCAGAGGTCTGATAGCTGGTGACTGAGTGGCTGGCATGGCAGAGAGGCACAATGAGCAGCAAGCAGGGTGTCTGGTGGAGAGGCCCTGCGAGAGCGGTGAGCAGACAGCCAGCAGGGCAGTGGCAGAGAGGTGTGATGAGCAGCCGGCAGGGCGGCTGACAGAGAGGCATGGTGAGCAGGTAACCAGCAGAAGCAGACAGTGAGCGGCCAGCAGAGTAGCCGGCAGCGAGTAAGGTACCTCTTTACCCCACCCAGAGTGGCAGGGAAGTGAACTCTGCAGATGCATCTCTCAACTGTGAGTCACTCAACTCAGTGGGGTGCAGAAAAGGGTTGAGCACGTGAAAGGGACACTTCAGTTGCTGGGCTTAAGAACCTGAGGAGAAAAGGACACTGCCCAGTTCCTTGGGGTGGGTCTTTTACTCATGGTTTATGTTTATGAGCCCTATTTGTGGTGTTTTCCAAATTAATGCCGAGTTACTTCCCTCCTTTAGTTAAGTTTCTTTTCTACACACATACTCTGTGCTTGTGAGCAGGGCAATACTGCCTCTCCGAGGCACTCAGGGGTGGGGTGTAAATTTCCCAGGTTACTGGGTGGGGGCTCAAGCCAGTTCCGTGTTGTATCAATGGAAAGGAACCCCTAGATAGTGCCTGCCCTGAATTGCTCACAGTATAATTCAGATGGAAACATTCTCTGCCTGCTGAATCAGAATGAACTGCTGGTGTCAGGCCCCTCGTCTGCGGCGGGACCAGGAAGCTGCTGTGTGGTCATAAAGGGAAGTAGTGTGTGACTGCAAACCTCCACATATTTCGCTCCCTCTTAAAACCCCATTCTGCCATGCTGCTTACAGTAACTCAAGTTCACTTGTCTATAAATTCCCTGATATTTCCTTCCCCTAACATCTGCCTACTTGGATTGGGAGCAGGGATCATCTTCTTTGGAAAGTACCTAGCCCATAGCCGGCACCACCAGAAATCAGCCTTGGATAATAACGAGGCTGCAAATACCAGACTGTAGGTACAGGAGTCTGGCATCAGAGGCAGCGATTCCCTATTGACCTGCTCCACGAACTCAAGCAGCATCGAATATACACAGGCCACAAAGCGATTTCCCAGGTCGCTCACCCAGTCTGGCTGCGGCTCAGCTTCCAGGAGCCGATAGGCCAGTGTTGTGCCTGGCTCTTGGTTGTAGATCTGAACTGCAGCTAAAACTGCATCCTCGTGGGTTGGCAGAGGGGACAATGATGGCATGGGGGCTGCTGTGACCACCCTGATGAGCAGCAGGACTTTCAGGCAGGTCTCCGTCCTGTGCCCTGTGGGATTCAGTGAGAGTTGGGTGGGTAGCCCTGCCCCTCCCCGGGAGAAGCCCTTTTATACACTGCCCCCTTCAGGTGGGCTAATGCCTCATTGACTGCCTGCTTCGGTCCTCCCTGAATCGATGGCTTTTCTCAATCCATCTGCAGGATGTTTCCATTGGCCACCCTGACAGGGCAAGCAAAGGGGAGATGCTGGCTAGGGGAAAAGGAAAATGTTTTCAAATACATTGCAGAAATCACATGCACCTATTGCTAAACAATTCATGGTGAGGCGGGGAGCTGTCCTGGGGCCTCTGCGCTGGGAAAGGCTGAGCTACGTGTCTTAATTCTGTTGGGCCAGCTTTCCACACAACTTAAATTCATTTTGGGAGTCACATTTTGTAAGACACTATCTCATATGTGTTACTAAGGGCTGGTTATATCACACACTGACCACTTACTGCTCATCCACTGCTCCTGCAGTTCTGTCAAGCACAGCAATCAAACAGTCAGATCTAATCCTCTGTGTGATTAAAGCACACTCTCTGTGCCCTCTGGGTGGGGCTCTCACAATACTTTCCCTCCCACATAAAATGCAATAAACAGTGTGGACGGTACTGCTGGCTCTGCAGTCTCCTTGGATTCTGCTGTGGGATGAGAACAGAAAATCTCAGGATTCTTTTTTCAGCTTATTTCTTGCACATTCTGTCTGACCGTTTAGCTGTGGTTTTGTAATCCAGGCAGGACAGATGGGGTTTGGTATTTAAATTAAAACGGTTGCTTTGTCCCATGGGGTTGGGTGGCAGTGCGCTCATATTACGTGCTTCTGTATCGGTTAGTAGCTGAAATACTAGAAATTCTTAATATGTCTAATAATACTCCCCTAGTCGCCTGTTTGATCATTGAGTCGTCATGTTTTAATTCACTTATTATTATTATTATTATTATTAATTGTATAGTTGTAACACCTGAATCACACAAACATCCTTCCATCCAACTTTCATCTTAGCCCCAGCGAGTGCCTCTTGCGTAGTGTGACTAGATGTCCCGTTTTTAAAGGGACAGTTCCTTTTTTGGGGACTTTTTCCTATACAGGCACCTATTACCCCCCACTCGTGTCCCATTTTTTTTCACAGTTGCTGTCTGGTCACCATAGTCTTGCATATGTCCCCGTAAGGTTTAGTTTAGATGCAGAGTTGTACTTGAGCCCCCGTTTGGATGCTTGTTCGCTGAATATGGCTCCAAAGTTTGCAAAGAGTGTCTACTGCTTGTATGAAGGTGCCAAGTCACTTTATCCCCCTGGCCCTCAGCTACCCACTTCTAAATAATGATCCTTCCATTTCACCCACCCTCTTTCAGTATTGCCCATTTTTATTATAAGCTCTTAAGGGCAGGGACTGTCTCTTACTATGTGTACACAGAGTGGGACCCTGATCTTGGTTGGAGCCTGTAACTCCATTGAATTCTGGTTGCTCTGAAAGTTCGATTACAGCACTAGGGTTTAACCTTGATCATCCAGGGCACCTAGATGATAAAGATGGTCCCTTCTGGCCTTAAAGTCTGTGAGTTTAGGAGCCTGCAGAGTTTGGCCATCTCATTCCTGAAGCTGCTTCTGTAATGTGACTGCTTTTATATCATTCAGACATCTCAGTGAGTTCTGCTTGTAACTGTGCAGCAGAACCCTAGTTCACTGAACCCCCAGAACTTATCCTGGAACTCCGGCTTAACTCAGATTTGGGGATGTTTTCTAGTTTTGCTCCACAGTAACTGAAAAATGTGACTGGCAACTTTTGCAGTAAATATAGGTATCTGTGAAGAGGGCATTAATAAAAAAGAGATGCATTAATACTGGAAAATGTAATAGCTCTCTCTGGCTCAGTTTCTCCCTCTAAAAAGGGGGATTAATCATTAGGCCTGACCAGAAAACAAAAATTCAGTTTCACAAACAAACTAGAGATTTCTGTATTTGTTTTCCTTCCGTATCGGAATGAAATTGAGAGCTTTTGAAAATTTTAACAGCCTAATAAACCTCATCTTCTGGTTTGTTTTTTTCCTCCATATGGTCTACCTGGAATACCTTGTGTTCAGGAGAGAGATCACTTGATCATTACCTGTTAGGTTCACTCCCTCTGGGGCACCTGGCATTGGTCACTGTTGGCAGACAGGACACTGGGCTGGATGGACCTTTGGTCTGACCCAGTACAGCCATTCTTATGTTCTTTGTTATCACAGTTGGCGGCACCTGCTTTCCTCCAAATCACTCCTAACCCCTGTGTCCTAGTCCCACTCATCAGCCCCTCCTTAATTTACCATCCTACTCTCACCCAAGTAACAATCTGCTTGAAGAACTAACCCTTCTTGTTCAGTTCCTGGGCTCTGCTGGCTAGGCTCAGACAGGCCTTCCTGGGAACTGCACCACTCGCAGATCTCACTGTGGACACATCTCTAATTGCCCCTCTGTGGGCAGTAGTGGGCGTTTTTAAGCTTCAGGATCTTGACAATTGAACCAAAGTCCTTTGAAGTCACTGGACGTTGATTTCAAAGGGCTTCAGATCCGGCGCTTCCTTACTTGTGCCATTTTTGCCCACACAGTTTCCCTTGGAATACAGACACACAATTGGTCTTAACTTGGCCCAGGAGGATCAGACCACAGAATAAACTGAAGCTAATCAGCGGTGATGTTTACTGCAGTGAGGGTGCTTCCAAGCTCTCCCTGAGAGAGGAATTTGGAACCCCAACAGATGTGTTACTGAAGCGTTGCTGCCAACCTTCATAGCTTTCATACAGTCACAGCTGTTAAGGCCAACAGGGATGATTGTGATCATCTAGTCTGACCTGCTGTGGAACACAGAACAGGCCAAAGAACCTCAGCCAGCCATTTCTTCCTCAGGCCTGTAACTCCTGTAGGAGTGAGAGCATCATCTCTTTTAGAAAGAGATCCAGTCCTGATTTAAAACCTGCAAGTGATGGAGAATCCAGGTAAGTGGTTTCTGTGACCAGTTACACTCACTATGGAAAAATGTCCACCCTATTGCTAGTCTGAACAGTGCGAGAGCTGCAACTTTTAGCCCCTGATCCTGCAGTCAGATCTGCACAGATGGCCCCACGTGCCCACATGGACCCTGTTGGAGACTGTGGGGTTCCACACAGGTGCCAGGGTCTGTCTGTCTCTGCACGTGATTGTGGGATTGGGATCTCATTTCTTTGCTGTGTTAAATGGACTAGGAGACCCCATTCCAGCTAGCGAGCCACTGGGGATGTTACCCAACTAACTTCCACTTTCCACATTTGCAAAAGAAATGCCCTGGCATTTGGAAAGCAAACCTGCAACTGCCATAACATTGCAGTGCTGTGAAAGTGGGAGACCCATTCTCAATAGCCTCCGGCTCTAGCTCGTTCATTTTTAAATAGTGTGCTCTCATAGCAGAATTTATATTACATTTTACATATTCAGCCATTGCCTAATCAACTCTCCCAATGCTCCAGCGAG
Organism: Gopherus flavomarginatus; assembly: GCF_025201925.1. Classification (NCBI taxonomy): domain Eukaryota; kingdom Metazoa; phylum Chordata; order Testudines; family Testudinidae; genus Gopherus; species Gopherus flavomarginatus. Next base: position 4,963,865 of record NC_066618.1, on the reverse strand, counting down.
CAGGGTCTAGATAAGGGTTTCATCCCCATTTCGGGGAGTTCTAGGCCCACCAACATCCCTTCATCTGTATAAACCAGAGCCTGACTAAAGAACAAAGCTTCAGTTCTGCGTAAGACAAAGTCTGGGCTGGCCAGACCAGCAGGATGCCCTACACGCATGTCTCTAGGATTTGGGGAGTGGGGACACAGGAAAGAAAGACCCTGGACTTCCTGGATCTGTGGCTGTGGGGTAGCCCCACCATATAGGCTGCTCCAGGGATGGGAACCCCAATGCTTCCAAGTTCTGCAGCTCCTGGATTGCATCCACCGGGCAAACAGCCACAGAGCCACAAACCCCAGATCTCCCAGGTTCTGCAGCAAAGCTGGAAGTTCAGGGCCCCAGTTCTAAACAGGACTCGACTCCTGGCTGTACAGCATTCCCAGGTCTGGCCAGTTGATTTCACTAGGGTGACTGGGGCATGCAGGTAAATTTGTCCCAGTCTGATCACTGGCACAGGGGTGCTGTGAAATGTCTACCTCATGGTGCATGTGACTGTTGGCTTCCAAATCCGCTAGGTCTCTGCTTTGCCAGTGACTCTCACACGCCAAACTCAAGGAGGCATTCAGCCATCAAACGACATGCGAGAGCTGCCCAGCAGCGTGCCTAGCCGTCTGAAACAGACGCACACACTGGTCGGTCCATCTCCCTCCCTGCCCACCACACCCCACTGTCTACCATAACCACCCAGGACAGAAATACTTTTACACACAATGCATCAGATCCTGCCCTGACTGGGCTGAATCCTCTGGGCTGTTGGTATAAATGGCTATAGCTCCCTTGACCCTAATGGAGCTGTGCTCAGTTACATCAGCTGGGGGTCTGTTCCATTGAGTTCAACAGGGTTGCCTGGGGAAGCAGGTACACTTCCCCAGGAGGATCACTAGCAGACTGGATGCAGTGAGATATCCAGCTAGCAGTGGGTTTGCCTGCTAGGCAGCCATACGGGAGGCTGCCTGCAGGACCGAGAAAGCCATATGCTGCCGTAAACACGGGGTGTGCAGCCTAACCCCACGATCCCAGCTGGTCAGAGTTCCAACTCTGCTTGCATCGGCACCTTCGCCAGCAGAGATTTCTGCAGAAGGAAGTGTGATAGGCCGGGGCTTTGCCAGGCTCCGTCTGGGCTTTTTCAGAGTCTCTCCCTTCTAAAGTCCTTTCTGCTTTTGGGAAACTTCCTCCAGTCTTCCTGGATTCACAAATATGGGAGCATTCTGATTAAGTGGATCTCTACAGGTTTGGCTAATTTGTGGCCATGAGATGTGGCTAAACCCCAGGTCAGGGCTCATTTTTGAGTTCTTCTGGGACCAATTGGTTTGTACCTCGTCTGGCGAGTCCTTGTGGGGGGCTGTCATAAACAGAGAAGAAAAGTTAATAGCACAGAAGTACTTTATATCTCTTTGACTGTAAAGGGTTAACAAGAACAGTGAGCCTGGCTGTCCCCTGACCAGAGGGCCAGTCAGAGGACAGGATACTTTCAAATCTTGAAGGAGGGAAGTTTTTGTGCTGTGCTGTTAGTGTTTGGTGGTTGTTCACTCTGGGGGCTCAGAGGGATCAGACGTGCAACCAGGTTTCTCTCCAATACAGGCTCTTATAAGTCCAGACTAGTGAGTACTAGGTAGATAAAGCGAGTTAGGCTTATGGTTGTTTTCTTTATTTGCAAATGTGTATTTGGCTGGAAGGAGTTCAAATTGGTATTTTGCTGAAAAGATTTTAATTTGTACTTGTATACTTAGGCTGGGAGGGTGTTCCCAGTGTCTATAGCTGAAAGACCCTGTACCTATTCCATTTTAAATTTACAAAGCTAATTTTTACTGTTTTTTCTTTCTTTAATTAAAAGCTTTTCTTGTTTAAGAACCTGATTGTTTGTTTTTTTTATTCTGGTGAGACCCCAGGGGACGGGGTCTGGATTCACCAGGGAATTGGTGGGGAGAAAGGAGGGAAGAGGGAGAGAGAGGCTGATTTCTCTCTGTGCCAGGATTACTGTCTCTCTCAGGGAGAATCTGGGAGGGGAAGAGAGAAGGAGGGGGGAAGGTGAATTTTCCTCTGTTTTGTGATTCAAGGAGTTTGAATCACACAGTGATCTTCCAGGGTAACCCAGGGAGGGGAAGCCTGGGAGAGGCAATGGTGAGGGAAAGGGTTTACTTTCCTTGTGTTAAGATCCAGAGGGTCTGGGTCTTGGGGGTCCCTGGGCCAGGTTTTGGGGGGACCAGAGTGTACCAGGCACTGGAATTCCTGGTTGGTGGCAGCGCTACAGGTTCTAAGCTGGTAATTAAGCTTAGAGGAATTCATGCTGGTACCCCATCTTTTGGACGCTAAGGTTCAGAGTGGGGGTTTATACCATGACAGGGGCAGTGTACACGCTGTCTTCCTCTCAGAGACCCCACTGTAAGAGACAGCAAACTCCAGGGCCCAGCCGCTCTGGGCCTGGGAGCCACCTCTTCCCTTGACGAGCTCCCTTTTTAAGCATGTTTCCCCCGAATGTCCCAGGCACTGCTGTGTGCTTAGTTAGTGCCAGCTGAGCCCAGAGGGGCTCGTTAGCCTTCTCTTGATTGAGACAGGACTGTGCCCGTCACAAGATGCAACAGTGTTCAGGAAAACCAAGTGCACAAACCGGCCCCACAAGGTCCCTAGTGGGGCAATAGGACGGCCCTTCCCTGCACTGGATGCAGAGGGGCAGTGCAGGCCTCCTGATGGCTCATTGGGACCACAGCAGTCCCCACTTGGGCTGCTCAGCACCACACCCTGAGCTGAGGGAGAAGACGGCTTTGGGGGGACACTTTTTTCCATCTTTTGGGCTCTTCTCCCTGATCTTGCTGTTAGCCCATCACTTCCCCAGTCCCTCATGCAATATCCATCACCTTGAAAAATTGAGCAGGGGGGTCCCACGAGGCCAGAGGCGGAACTGTGGGGTGAGAGCAGGACTGGAACAGCAGAAGGGGTGAGGTGGCCTGGCAGAGATGGAGGACACCCGGGGCTGGGAATGCTGCAGGTCAGGATCCATATGCCCTGGTGGGGGGTGTGCGGGGTGGGGGAGAGAGGCCAGGGATGGAAGAGCAAGGGAGCTGCAGCTCAGCCCTGAGGTGCATTGTGAAGCTACATGGGGGGTGGAGGGTGTGTGCTCAGGACTGGATTAGCAGTGAGGTTGCAGGCCCTTTGGCAGAGCAGCGTAGGAGACCAGACCGCACTACCAGGGGCTGCTGCAGTGCTAGACCTGTGCTGAGAAAGACACTTGCGGACATAGGTGCTGGGGGTGCTGCCGCACCCCCCTGGCTTGAAATGGACTCCATTATATACAGGGTTTGGTTCAATGGCTCTCAGCACCCCCACTACACAAGTTAGTCCAGCTCCCCTGCTTGCAGACATGTTTCATAGGCCATGAGGAGCAATAAGTCTCCGAGCAGACAGCAAACAGGTGTTCCACAACAGGTGTAACTAGACTGAAAGAGCATCCGAGCCATCAGGGAAATAACCCATGGGGCAGGAACCAAGACAGATTAATGGATGATTGTCTGATCATAGAAATCAAGAGGTTGTAACCGAGTAGAGGGCCAGCCTTCCTGTATGATGGACACAGCAAATCAGATGACCAGCAGAGAACGTTCACGGAGAGCCTTACGCAGCACAGAGGTCGTCTGTGGGACTTCAGTGGTACATAGCCCTGGGCTGGCCCTCTGCCCAGGGGTAACTTTCACCTAGAGAGGCCGTGCAGGGGGTGATGTTACTGGCTATACTCTCAATGTGAAGGGTGAAGCTTGACACATTTCTGTTACACTCTGTATGTGCCTGAGATCTGCTTAGGACAGCCACGTGTAATTGTGTTTAGATTGCCCATACTTAGTGACTGCACTCACGTTTGGGTTTGAGAATAGCTGTAAATATCACTGCTGATTATCTAAATTTATTTACTGCCTGAGCCAAATTCAGACCCAATTGTGTGTCTGGAACCCAAGGGAAGCCATGTGGGGGCAAAAAGGGCACAAATCAGCAAGGGCTGGATCTGAAGCCTGTTGAAATCAGTGGGAGTCTATCCAGTGGCTTCCTAACTCCAGACCCTGAAAATTCAAATCCCCTGCAGTGCCCACATGGGGCAATTAGAGATGCGTCCAGTCAGAACTGTGATTGGAGCCCCTCCCAGTGCAGGACTGTCTGTGTCTGGCCCACAGAGCATGAAGAGCTCGTTCTCCAAGGAGACTGTTACTTGGGTGAGAGGAGGATGGTACATTCAGGAATGGCTGGGGGGCAGGACTAGGACAGAGTGTTAGGGTGAGACTCAGAGGAAAGCAGTTGCAACCGACTGGGATAAAACTTAGCACAAGGGGATCTAGGTAGAACAGCTGGGGATCGTTACTTGTGCCTCATCCAATCCCCCACCCCCGTTCCCTGACGGCCCAGGGGACCCCGCCTCATCCATCCCACCTGCTTTCTGTCCTCCACCCACCCCTGGACCCCCCACCCCATCCAACTCCCCCTCTCCTTCTTGACTGCTCCCCCAGGACCCCTGCCCCCATTCAACCACCCCTTCTCCCTGACCGTCCCTGGACCCCTTGCCCCTAACTGCCCCCCACTGCCCCATCCAACCCCCCCTCCTTCCTGACTGCCCCCCCAGAACTCTTGCCCCATACAACCACCCCTTCTCCCTGTCCCCTGACCATCCCCGGATACTCCACCCCTAACTGCCCCCCGTTATCCTATCCAACCCCCCCTCCTTCCTGACTGCCCCCCTGGGACCTCTGCTCCCATTCATCCCCCCTGTTCCCCACTCTCTGACCACCCCAACCCCTATCCACACCCCTGGCCCCTGACCACCCCCCAAACTCCCAGGCCAGGAGCTCAGGGGCCGGACGGGACGGTCCCACAGGCCGGATGTGGACCGCAGGCTGTAGTTTGCCCATCTCTGATCTACAGGAACCTTCATATGCGGATAGACTCCAATAGCGTCGTTGGATGTAATTGTACTAAACCACAACTTCAGGGGGGATGAACTCTCCCCACCCCGAAACGGGGCACTGAGACTAGTATGTATCTAGGGCCCCCTGCCAAAGGTTAAGGGGAGACTGGGAAGCCTGATGCAGTGTCAAATACTGTCTCTGTCTCCCCTGATCTCGGGGGAAATTTCAGCCTCTACTTCCTTTCTACATTGCCTTGGGGTTCTTGTCAGCGGTATGGGGCCTTCAGTGCCGCAGCGATTGCTCTGCCACTGGGAGAGCCCAGGTGACGTCCGGCGCTTCTCACCCGCAACAGGCCAAGGGAAGCGGGAGCTGAAAGCCTGACCCAAACCCCACTGAAGTCAATGGAAAGACACCTCCTGGCTTCCGTGGGCTTTGGCTCAGGCCCATACACAGTGACTGTTTTAACCATCTTCATCAATCGGCAGTTCTGGAGCACCTGTCACTTGTCCCGAGCCACCAGCTGTGAGGCAGGAGCCCCATTCCCAGCTCTTTCCACCCCAGCTCCTCATATGTCCCTACTGGCTTCGAGCCCAGAGTGCTTGCGCTTGTGTTGGGCATCCCTGGACTCACAACGCTGGGCAGGAAGCCCAAGGACGAATGTTACTCGAAGGCCCACCCCTGTGTCACCCGGCTGTGCTAAATCTCTTGTTGAGGAAAGGACACGTGCCATTTAAAACCAACCCAAGGAAAGATGGGAAATGAGACAGTGCTTGAAACGTCTTTCCTCCTTGCGTCATCTTGAGAAGCTAGTCCCGGCGTGAGGCAGGACACTGGCCTAGCTGGACCGTGGTTCTGATGTCATGTGGCCAACCTTGGTATCTGAGTCACTTACAAGCCAGTCAGAAGCTAGAAGGAGAAGGCTGGAAGTGTAATGAGATGCTAAATTGTATTATACTGTCAAGCCACTGGGGGAAGTCTGTGTGTCAAATACTTTATTTAATACCTTCTTGCCACACCTGTGTGTCAAATACCACCGGCAAAGCATTAAAGGTTCTTATGATGAAAACATCTGGTGGGTATAAGGAAGCTCTGGAGCCAGTCCACATCTGGTGCAGAAGAACATGACATGGTGTCAGGAGTAAAACAACGAACAGAAACGGAAGGAACAAAGCAACAAAGGTTGCAACAAAGCGAGAGTCGCAGAAGCTGGTGTATGGATGCCCAGGCCTCTTCCCATCAGGCCACTTGTAATCTACTGCCTTTGCCTTTGCCTTTGCCTCCGCCATGGGAGATGAGTGTGTAGGAGCCAGGCAGGTGCCTGCGAGGAGGCCTCCATTTACGTCTTGGGCTCCTGGGCCTCCTGATGTGAGTATCCTGGAGAGAAAAGAGCACATGAGCGTTTACAGGGAGAACAATACTGGCTCTGTATCACTATCTGCCACTCTGGATTTGCTTGGGAAGTGGGAGGAGGTGGCTTCCTTCAACAGCCCATTGCTATGTTCTCGGCACTGCCCTGTGTTGGGGAGGTCTGAGTCAGGAGGCCCAGCTTGGTCGCCTGCTCCATGGCCGGGAGTTGGGAGCTTAGTGGCGGGGATGCTATAACTGGGTGCTCTGGGAGCGGGGAGAAGCAGCTGCAGCCCTTGGGTCCCCCCAGGAAGAGACTGTTGCTTCTCTCTTCCTGGCTGAAGGCTGACACTGCACGATGGATCCTGTCCGGGATGGCCTTGCTGGAGAGCCAGAGCTCTGGGACAAAGCTTTCATGGAAGAAAGAGTACCCACCTCCCACTTCTGTCCAAGCCTTGCTTCCATGATGGTTCTCTGGGCATGGGGGAAGGTCCTTGCTACATCGTGGGAGGGGGCAATTTCTGTTATATGGGCTTAGGAAAGGCTCCTGCTATATTGGTTACCCATAAATCTCCTAAATGGGACTAAATCGTAGCTGCAGAGAGGGCATCCCCCCTCCACCTGGCCATCTCTTGGTCCCAGGTGGAGATGACATCGAAGTTTGGATTCCTCCTATATCCCAGTGAGGTGTTTGCATGGCAGATGGGATCTGTGGGATTCAGCTGTCAGCCCAAGGGGGGGTCTCTAGTGGCTATGCCCCTACTGGATGCAGCTAGACACCCATCACTGTGCTATCCTCACAGTCTCAAATCCCACCCAGGGAACTGATAGGGAAGACACCCTCCCTGCCCCATCACCGGCCCAGCCCCCACTTGGAAGATGATGTCACCAGAGTGCAAGACCTACCTCCTGGGTCACAGTGTTGCAGCTGATGATGACTATGGGCGACTCCTGCTGGGTGGAGAAGGATCCTGAACAGTCTCTGACCACCTGTGAGGAGGAAGATCTCAGCTCAGTTTCTGAGTGCCGTGGGAGGAAGGGCAGTGCGTGAGCCGCCTCTGGAGGTGTGGGTACAAATCTGGCTGTGGGGAAAATGGGCTGAAGTCTTCAGCCTAGGTCATGGTGACAAGCAGCACCTCAGGAGGTGTGGCTGGGTACAAGAGGGAGAGATCAGGATGGCCACTTTATCCACCAGCTGCATCCCTGCTAGTTAAAGTCCTTGGTGGTCTGCAAATACAGCCCTAAGTAGAGCAATGACAGGAGTCTAGCCCAGAGGTGACTACAGCTGGATGACCCTGGTGAGGACCACGGTAGAGAGGAAACATTGCAACTTCTGGGCTAGGCAGAAAGCTGGATGGGCCATTGCTGCTTCCTGAGCAGTGCTGGACTACAGGCTGAAAACCATTATGGGCAGAAGACACATGTGGGTCAGAGCCCACCTCCAACCATTTCTCTAAGAACGCTTACCCCCAGCAGCAGTCTTCCCTGCTGGGTGATAACGGCAGAGCAGCCTGTGAACGTCTGCTCATGCTTGTAAAATGAATTCACTCCCGTCCAGATAATCATTTCGAGCAAAAGGGCTTGGGTCTGGTGCCGCATCTCTTACCCCTCCTGGGTAGGGTTTACTCCCATGACTAGCCCCCTCTATTTCAGCACAGAGCCTGTCACCCCACAAAGGGCCATGGTGAAGAACGTTCTACGCCTGCTAGCCCTGGGGGCTAGGTAGCGCTGATCAGGGACCACGGCAGCTGGGTGTTAAACGAAACAGGAGACAGAGCCTGTGGAGCTGTCTCCAGAGACGGTTATGGCTTACCCCATTGTCTATGAAGTCACATTCGGTCCCATGGCGGTTCTCTGACACCAGGCACACAGTCTCTTTAACCGTGAACTTCAGCTTCTGCCGAGGGTTAGACGTCATATCCTGGGGGCGGGGAAATGAAATAGAAGATTGGGATAAATGCTGATGAGGAGTAAGCTCCCATATCCACCACGGCACCCACATATCAGCCTCTGCTTCGCCATTTAGCTCACATCAGCCACGTGCTATCTCAACTTCTCTCTCTGCTTTTATCCAGCAAGAGCAACCATGCAGCGGGCTGCAGCTCAGCACTAGTGCAGCCGCAGGTAGCGCACTGGTCCAGCTGTAATGCGGCAGAAGACAAAGTTCCCACGTCACCCAACTCACACCAGTGGAACTCCTCCAATTTACACCGCAGCGACTGAGAGCAGGATTGAGCCCCATCGTTGCAATTTACAAATAAAATGAGTCTTTTGCAAAGGACACGGGGAGCAGGTGACTGTTGCTAAATCTCCATAAATCTGCTTTCAACTCGATCTCCAGCTCTGTCCTTTAGGCTTTTAGTAGTGTCTCAGGGTTTATCTTATTGAGATGTCAATTCACTGCACAGTGAGGCACACGGTGGACACCAGGGGGCAGATTTACAAACATTTTGGATGGCAAATAGTCACCTAATTTAAATAGTAACATAATTATCACTAGTGATCATGCAAACTGGACAAATACACACACAAATGCACTGCTGGTAATCAGGACCGGCACTAGGGTTTTGAGCGCCCTAGGCGGATGGCAATTTCGCCGCCCCACGTGCTGGTCCCGAGACTCCGATGGAGCTGCAACAGTGGTGTCTGCAGGAGGTCCACTGGAGCTGTGCAAGCAGCCGACCATCCGCAGGCACAACTGCGGCATCTCCACTGGAGCCACGCACGCAGCCGACCGCCCACAGGCACTACTGCGACAGCTCCACGGGAGCTGCCTGCTGCCCCCTCCGGCAGCGCCCTGACCCAGGGGACACCCTGGACTGCGGGCTGCCGCGGCGGCACCCTGACCCGGGGGACACCCTGGGCTGCGGGCTGCCGCGGAGGCGCCCTGACCCAGGGAACACCCTGGGCTGCCGCGGCAGCGCCCTGACCCAGAGGACACCCTGGACTGCAGGCTGCCGCGGAGGCGCCCTGACCCAGGGGACACCCTGGACTGCGGGCTGCCGCGGAGGCGCCCTGACCCAGGGAACACCCCGGGCTGCCGCGGCAGCGCCCTGACCCAGAGGACACCCTGGACTGCAGGCTGCCGCGGAGGCGCCCTGACCCAGGGGACACCCTGGACTGCCGACTGCTGCAGAGGCGCCCTGACCCAGGGAACACCCTGGGCTGCCGCGGCAGCGCCCTGACCCAGAGGACACCCTGGACTGCCGCCTGCCGCGGCGGCACCCTGACCCAGGGGACACCCTGGACTGCGGGCTGCCACAGAGGCGCCCTGACCCGGGGGACACCCTGGACTGCGGGCTGCCGCGGCGGCGCCCTGACCCAGGGGACACCCTGGACTGCCGGCTGCCGTGGAGGCGCCCTGACCCAGGGAACACCCTGGGCTGCCGCAGCAGCGCCCTGACCCAGAGGACACCCTGGACTGCCGGCTGCCGCGGCGGAACCCTGACGCAGGGGACACCCTGGACTGCGGGCTGCCACGGAGGCGCCCTGACCTGGGGGACACCCTGGACTGCGGGCTGCCGCGGAGGCGCCCTGACCCAGGGGAACCCCTGGACTGCGGGCTGCCACGGTGGCGCCCTGACCCGGGGGAAACCCTGGGCTGCCAGCTGCCGCCGGCAGCTCAGACTCCCTCTCTGTCCCAGCAGCAGCAGCTGCTCAACCATTTAAAAAAAATTGGGGGGTGCTTTATGGCGCCCCCAGATCTCGGCGCCCTAGGCAACCGCCTAGTCCGCGTAAATAGTTGCACCGGGCCTGCTGGTAATGCAATTACCAGTTTGCACAAGCAATCCCAGCAATCACATGTGCAAATTAGTCTAGCTATCACCTCCTGTATTTTGCACAACCAAATGCTTGAACACTTGACCCTTAACTCAAAACTCCTCTCTTCTTGCATGGTTCTCCATTGGAAATATATGTAGAGAGAGCTCTGCAATATATGTAATATTAAGGTTTATCATGAATTTTTGCCTAGAGAGAAAACAATCCCTATCTTAACAAATCCTGTGGAAAGGCTGCGTTAGGACCCCTCGTGGTTGTCTATGTAACCCTCACACCTCCTAGATATGGTGTTCTGCCCCCTCCAGTGGCACCGAGACCACTTAGAGCGTAATGAGTGCTACCACCTTAGCTAAGAACCATGAGGCTTTTAGCTCATGCAGTAGAGACTCAAGCACTGAGGTCCCAGGTTTGATCCCACACAACAACGACTGGGGGTCTGTTGCTGTTACAAGTGGGGGCTCGTCTGGGATTTCAGCTGGGAAGTCTCTGAAGCTCAGGACATCTTTCCTCACTAGGGAGGTATGTAACCCGCACACCTCCTGGGTGTGGTGTTCTGTCCCCTCTAGTGACACCGAGACCAGTTAGAGATTAATGGGTATGCTACAGCCTCAGCTAACAGCCATTGTGGCTTTTGGTTCATGCATTAAGCTTCAGAGGTCCCAGGTTCGATCCCGCCCAACAACCGGGATCTGTCAATTATAGACTTACAAAGCAGGAAGTTGCTGTGTTATAACCTGGTGTGAATATCTCAAAGCTTCTTGGGTTGTGTTTTGAATAGATGGGAGTTGGGTTGTGGGAGCGAAGAGCCTAGTGGGTGAGGGTCTGATTCTGGTGCCTGGTTTCAAGCCGCAGCCAGGGCATAGCACCATAAAGAGAGTGAGCTGGTACTTACCCACTCAGGCTGTGGGTCCGCTTTAAGGAGCCGGAAGGCATGATCTATGCCTGACTCTTGGTTGTAGAAATCGACAGCCAGGGCAACGGCCTCTTCATAGCTCAGCGTCTTGTGTTGAGAAGGCACCGCGGTGGCTGCTGCAGCCACAATGCCTAGCAGCAGGAGGCACCGGCAGCAGGTCTCCATCCCTGGGCCCACTGGAGGCAGTGCCAGCGGAGTGCCATCCTGCCTCCTGAGGGAAGCCCTTTTATATCTCGCTCCACTACGGGGAGACTCATGACTCACTGTTTATGTCCTTGGGCTCCCCGGAAACCGAAGCTTTTTCTGTTTTTTACAGGAAATCTCTCTTGGCCAATCTGCTGGTACATGCAAAACAAGCAGCTCAGCGCAAACAAGGGACAATGCTGGGGCTGTGCATATTGCTAAACATTTGTCTGTCTTGGCATGGGCAAGCAGCTGCGAAGGAAGAAGGAAAAAGTGGCCGTGCAGCTCCCTGCCTACATTTCATTTATTATTAGCTCTTCTCTCCCAGGGTCCGGGTGAGAGATGCCCAGGAACGTGGTGGAGCACCACGTCTCCCCAACTGCCATCTTGTTCTGTGCGATCTCATCTGTCCCCTCTGCAGCAGTGTCTGCCTGAGCCTGCAGAGAGCCTGAAACAACAGCTCCTGCCCCATTCATTGCAGTGCCGAGCTAACGTAGGGGCCCAGTGACCATCATTTTAATGCCAGCTATGATGCTGCAGTTTGGCATCACAAGTGGGTGTTGCTTAGGAAATACCTCTTATCCCCCTGCCCAACTCAAGGGAAAGAAACTGAAAAGAGCCTGACTGAGATTGTGAGCTAGCATACTCTGTGTGTGTGTGTACACAAAGGAGACCTGCTCCTGCCTGGCCCTGTGATGAGACACATATACCCCATCCTGGCTGTAACAGGGTTAATGAGAGGCCAATTAACCCAGCTGGCTGCAGCTGTGGGGAGCGGGGGCAGCCCCATGTGTCACAGCCGGCAGAGGAGTGGGGTGGCTGCTCTAAAGGCAGGAAGTCCGGAGCAGGGAGAAGCTCTGGGACTAGAGTGGAGAGATCAGGAGGGAGCCCAGGGGATGAGTGGGCTCTGCAGGGGAGTCCGGTAAGAGGCCAGGAGAGGCATGGAGCAGGCTCTGGGGCTGGAGCAGGCTCTAGTGACGAGCTCTGATACTGAGGCAGGATCTGGACCTGCAGGGAGAGACCCTTGGGAGGTTTTCCCCTGAGGCTCGGGGGGATGAAAAGTCAAGCCGAAGGAGGGCAGAAGTGGGTTTGTTTATACTTGTTTGGTGGGTTGATGGGGTATTCCGGGGGGAGCCTTGTGCGTCCTGGCCCTGGCAGGACAAGCATAGAGCTCCTTGCTGACACCCTTGGTAGGGAGAAGTCTAGAGGGAAGCTAGCAGCAGGGAGTCTGGTGTGATCCTTGACTAGGGCAACCACACAGCAAATGTGAAAAACTGGGACAGGGAGTTGGGGGTAACAGGACCCTATGTAAGACAAAGACCCAAAAATGAGGACTGTCCTTATAAAATCGGGACATCTGGTCACCCTGTCCTTGACTGCCTCTTCTAGGGTCGCTGGACTGGAACCAGTGTAGAGGATGGGCCTGGGTTCCCCTACCAACCTTTGGTAGGGTGGCGTGAACCCCTGGGGAAATCATCTACCGACCACTGGGGCCAGAACCAAGGGCAGCAGAGGGGGTCAGGCGTTTGTTTTTGTTGGGCTGTCTGTTACCCCGGAAGGGATGGCTGTGACCTGGCCAGAGGGCCGAGTCATGAAATGAGGCAGACCACCGCAGGGACTGGAGCAACCGTCCCATGGGGACATTAGAGGAAGAAAGCCTGGTATGCCATGCCCAGCCAGAAGGAGGCATGCCAGCAGCAGGACCCTTCCACGGTCCTCTAATCCCTACATGTCATGACACCAATCATACAAAGCATCAGCTGCGTTCAGAAATCTGCACACAATTATTTGTGACCATGTCACTGTGGCAGCGGCCTGTGCGCTGCAAACCATGGATGTATGCATGCCAACCATCATTTAAAAGCAGCAAAGAGTCCGGTGGCGCCTTATAGACTAACAGACGTATTGGAGCATGAGCTCTCGTGGGTGAATACTCCAGACTAACACGGCTACTCCTCTGATACTTAACTATCATTTAGACACTCAGCTGGTCACCTTGCACTTGCCTGAATTAAGCATGCAATCCTTGGACGCGTGTGCAAATTAAATGTGCAGTTGTGCCAGCATTACTGCAGGCTGCCCTGGGCTACCCAGAAGAGCCATATGCATCTAAACATAGATGGGACCAGTTGCTGAGCTGGGGGCAGGTCCCAGGCTCTTACATAAACAGGGAAGTGACTACTGGCCCTGGCCTTGCTGTAGTAAACTGGGGGGTTTCCATCTAGTGCTGAGAGGTACTTTCACATCATGGGCAACTCCCATGTGGTTAAACAAAGGTTCCCTCCCTTCCTGCCCAGACGTTCCTCTTCCAGTAGTTTAGTTATAAGGGCAAGGCAGGGAAATGTCCTGCTCTGATATTATTTATCCCCCGGCTCTGAGTACCCTGGGCCACTACAGTTCACGGCATGGTCACTGTCCTCCCACGAGCACTGCAGGGAATGAGAGCCCATGGATGAGTAAAGCAAGCAGGATTAAGCTCCTAACGTGCATTTTCCCCTCCATCGATGAGCCTGAGGTGTGTGGTCCTGTGTGAAGCAGATTATCGTGCCAGTCAGCTTTGTGTGCTTTCCATACCCTAAGGTAACCTCCCACGAAAATCCCTCTTTTGATCCCGCACCGAAGCAGTCAGGAGAGGGGCCCCAGCGAGGGGTAAGGACACGTGGGGATGGGAAGGATCAAACCACAGCAGAGATGTGTAGTTAATTAGCCAATCAAAGGGCAGGTTGCCAGTGTTCTCCAGAGCCCACCCTTATGGTAACGCCCGGTGCCTCATGTCCGTATCCCAGAGCTGGGCTGAGCAACCTGCCAACTCCCCTCGCTTTGTGCATGGATCACACACACACGCTGGATGGTACTTTTCCCCATGCCAGGAGCTGTTCGCCCTTCACCACGGTCCCTCCAGGAGTGCGTACCTGACCCTTAGAGCCCCCTGGGCATAGCAGTGTGTGACAGCAACCACCTGGAGCCATTCGATCCTGGGAAGTAGGGGGGAGGGGGACGGTTAACTGCTGGGAAGGGAAGCGGGGAAAGACAAAGCCACAGTGCAATGAGTTTCTGGGCTGAAGATAATGGACACCCTACAGCTAAATCACAGACATGCTGCAGCAGGGGTAGAACCTTCACCCTTGGCCTCTGAAAACACAGGCTTCTGCCGCGTGAGTGAAAGGAGAAAGTCTGTTAACGCTCACCACCAGGGCTTAGACCCCAGGCCCATGCCCACATACCCAGTCAGGGGTGGAGAGACCCACCCATTTCGGTGGAAGCAGATTGGGCCTGAGGCGTCAGAGCAACTCAATGGGTCCCTTGTCAGTGGCCCTGCCATGGCCTGGGATGCTGTGTGGGGTGTGAACTCAGCGCGCCTGCAAAAGTAGCTTCTCTGGGAGCAATAACTCAACCAATACAAACCCGCTCGGGACAGCAACACCTCGTGCCCCGCCACACCTGGTAAGCCCGTGACTGGGCGTGTCTTGTTAACTGTGCTTACAGAATGGGTGACTGGAAGGGACAGCATATTAACAAAGGACGTTTTCTAAATCTCGATCGACTGAAACAGCTCTGTGGCACCCAGCCACTTAGGACTGGAAGTGAGGAAAGCCCAGCTAGGCCTTGAGAATGATGCAATATGATCTTACCAATTCAATCCATCTCTGCCTTCGATGGGCTAGAAATGCCCAGCAGGACCAGTGACAAATATTTCCAGAGTCAGTGAACTCTTCTAAGGGTGTGAAAGGAAAAAAAATAAGTGGATCTCTGAATAAGCATGCGAATCATTGCAAGCACATCTAGATCAGGGATCACCAACGTTTGGCACGCAGCCTGCCAGGGTAAACCCCCTAGCAGGCCGGGCCGGTTTGTTTATTTGCCGCGTCCGCGGGTTCGGCTGATCATGGCTCCCACTCGCTGCGGTTCGCCGCCCCAGGCCAATAGGGGCTGCGGGAAGCAGTGCAGGCCGAGAGATGTGCTGGCCGCAGCTTCCTACAGCCCCCATTGGCCTGCAGCGGCGAACTGCAGCCAGTGGGAGCTGCAGTTGGCCAAACCTGCGGATGCAGCAGGTAAATAAACCGCCCCGCCCCGTCAGGGGGCTTGTCCTGACAGGCCGTGTGCCAAACATTGCCAATCCCTAATCTAGACCCTCAGAAGCGACCCCAGTGCTGGCTTTTAACCTGCACTCTCAGCTGACATCCCTAGAGAGTTGTGATTAAAAACAATCAGTGGCACAGCATGCAGGATCATGCTCTTGAGTGTCGGCTCTTTTAGCTCTATGGGACAGCCGGGGACAGCTGCATCTAGCAGATGTGTGTGTAACACCTGCTGCGCCTGGAAACCCCTCTTTTGCACAAGCCAGCAGGTACCGAGTGAGTAAGTAGCACAGAAGAAGTTACTTACCATGTGATTTTCATTAAATGCTTGTGCCCCGAAGCTTCAAGCAGGGTGTAGGCCTGTTGTGCCAGGCGCTGTACAGAGATGTAATAAATAACAGATCCTGCCCCAAAGCCCCAATAGTCTAAAAGACAAAGCATAACAGGAGGGTGGATCAGGCAGATAGGCTGGGGGTGGTGGAGTCGGTAATAAAATTAATAGAAGGTGCCTAATTCTTAGCCAGTCGAGGGCAGTGACCACGATTTGTCACCTGGCTGGCCATAACAGGGTAGTTTTCTGGCCCATGTGTGCAAACAGCTGGGCCACGCTGCAGTTGAATTGCTGAAGCCTCACTGTGATGATGTAAATGATCAGATCAGGCAAGCTCCCTGCCAGCTACAGTTACATGAAGGTCCTGAGCCCGATTCTCCCTTCTTTCGCACCCTTGTCAGTCCATAATTTCTGTGGCATCGCTCCTGGTTTACCCCGAGGCAGCGGAGAGTGGGAGCCAGACCCTCTTGGCAGGTTTGGAGCTCTAGGAATAAAGGCCCAGGTTTTGATGCCAGCTAACAGGCCGATCTGCAGAAGCTGCCAGCCTGGAGAAGAGCGCTTAGAATTGCTCAACTCTTCCTCCGCTTCTGCTTTGAAAATGCATCGCAGACATTTCCGCAGCCTTGTATTGAGTACACGTTTTTGCAATCCAGGGTGGTCAAATCGCAGTCCCCCGCCCCCTACATGCCAAGTTCTAAGCGGTGCAGGCTGCCTCTCGTTTCCTAACAAATCAGAAAACAGTTTTATGCAAGAGCTAAGCTTTGGGAACCGGTGTGGCAAGAACAGACTTTTGTAACCTCTTTACTTGGGTGTTAGCAAATCGCTCAGGGAACGGTCCTTCTGACGTGGCCAGAGAGCTAAGATGAAGGAAGCAGAATGAAGAGTAGAATTGGGATAAACAGAAATGAAAATATATAGAATGATTCTTTATAGCAATCCCCAAAGCCAAGGTCAAGGCCTCAGTGTGCTAGGTGGGGCACAAACCCAGTGTAAATCTTTTCCCCAGGGAGCAGACACTGTAAATAGACAAGACACAGGGTGATCGGGGAAACAGAGGCAGAGAAAAGTGAAATGACTTAAGAAGTCACAAAGCCGGTCAGTAGCTGAGCCAGGAACAGAAGCTGGCTCTCCCAAGTTCCCACCTGTAGTGAGTCGGTGTGGTTCCCTGCCGCCCCAGAGAGAGACGAGTCCCTCCAGATACCAGAGTGGGCAGAGCCAGGGAGCTCTGAGCCCCCCTCCCCCCCCAGAGGGTCAAGCGTTGCCCCGGAAGTATAAAGGCCCGACCTTATAAAATCATGAGTGGTGTGGAGAAAGTAGATAAGGAAAAGTTATTTACTTGTTCCCATTATATAAGAACTAGGGGCCACCAAATGAAATTAATGGGCAGCAGGTTTAAAACAAATAAAAGGAAGTTCTTCTTCATCAGCGCACAGTCAACTTGTGGAACTCCTTGCCTGAGGAGGTTGTGAAGGCTGGGACTATAACAGTGTTTAAAAGAGAACTGGATAAATTCATGGTGGTTGAGTCCTTAAATGGCTATTAGCCAGGATGGGTAAGGAATGGTGTCCCTAGCCTCTGTTAGTCAGAGGATGGAGATGGACGGCAGGGGAGAGATCACTTGATCATTTCCTGTTAGGTTCACTCCCTCTGTGGCACCTGGCATTGGCCACTGTCGGTAGACAGATACTGGGCTAGATGGACCTTTGGTCTGACCCAGTACGGCCGTTCTTATGTTCTTATGACCTCAGAGCTCATTGAGAGAGCAACTGCGGGGGAAGCCAGATGCCTCCAGCCTAGCTCGCGATTGGGAAAGCCCAGCGGCCTGCAGTAAACCCTAGGACGGGACCAACCTGTGCCGTGCCAGCTACCAGGAGAAGCTGCTGACTGTACCCCTCACCAGCTCTCCCGAGGAGCCCATGGTGCTGGAGCTCCCTGAGGACACTGCCCCGACCCAGGTACCACCAGAGGGGGAGTCTGGAAGTAGCCCATGGGCAGCTGACCCCAGTCTCGCTGCAGCACTGCCAGAGCCCATGTCAGTGTGTTGCAGCCAAGATCCCCACTGACGCAGCAGCGGATCATCTGCCGCTGCAGGACCCCAGGCTGGGATGCCGTGGAGCGGGAGGCCTGCGTCCTCCCTGCCACCCACCTCACGGATGCCCATCTCCCCCTCTCCCTGGCCCTTGGGACCTAGGGCCTGGACCGACTGTTTATATTGTTGCTGCTCAGCCCTTGTCTGAGGGCTTGAGCGCCTGACTCGCCAGTGCCCCGCCCTGACCTAGGGCCTGGGCTCACTGCGTTTATTTCTGCCCTCACGAAGGCTGCAGAGGAAGACTCCCGCAGCCGGGCTAGTTCCGCACAAGGCATCTTCCCGAGTTCAGTGAGGTGGTGTGATTCCCTGCTGCCTCGGAGAGAGACGAGCCCCAGCTAACCTCTCTACACCACCCAGTGTCCTGCCCAGCAGGCCAGGCTGCCTTTTGTCAGACACATGTAAAGTAACAGAGTTGTGTGTACAGGACAGACACAGTCACAGGATTATGTCTCCAAATGAAAGTTAACTGAGGCCTGGGCCATACCTGGACTTTACATTGGTACAGTTACCAATCTGCGGGATGTGGAAAATGCCATCCTACATGCCCCCCCACTGATGTAATCAGCACTAGGTCAACATAAGAATTCCTCCATTGACTTAGCTAATGCCTCTAAGGTTTACTGTTGGCAGCGTTGCTGTAGCTGTGTCAGTCTCAGGATAGTAGAGAGACAAAGTGTGCAGGGGCGGCTCTAGGCATTTTGCCACCCCAAGCACGGCAGGCAGGCTGCCTTCGGTGGCTTGCCTGCGGAGGGTCCACTGGTCCCGTGGCTCTGGCGGACCTCCTGCAGGTGTGCCTGCGGAAGGTCCTCCGAAGCCGTGGGACCAGCGGACCCTCCGCAGGCAAGCCGCAGAGGGCAGCCTGCCTGCCGCCCTCGTGGCGCCGGCAAAGCGCCCCCCATGGCTTGCCGCCCCAGGCACACACTTGTTGTGCTGGGGCCTGGAGCCGCCCCTGAAGCGTGTGAGGTAATATCTTTTATTGGACCAATTTTGGTGGGTGAGAGAGACAGGGCCGACTCCAGGGTTTTTGCTGCCCTAAGCGATGAAGGAAAAAAATGCTGCGATCGTGATCGGCAACAATTCGCCACTTTTGTCTTTGGGGGCAATTCAGCGGCAGGTCCTTCCCTCCGAGAGGGACCTGCTGCCAAATTGCCGCTGAAGAGCCAGATGTGCCGCTCCTTCCCCTTGGCCGCCCCAAGCATCTGCTTGCTGGTCTGGTGCCTGGAGCTGGCCCTGGAGAGAGACAAGCTTTCGAGCTCTGCAGAGCTCTTCTTCAGGCTGGGAAATGTACTCAGAGTGTCACAGCTAAATACAAGGCAGAACAGGCCGGCTGGTCCAATACAAGATACCAACTCAGACCAACTTCTCTCCTTCGTACACTGACACCTTCCAGCCACCTCCTTCTTCTTCTAGTTTAACACGGATATTGTGGTAGCCCCAAAAGCTGCAATGAAGTTGTGCCCTGTTGTGCTAAGTGGTTCACCAACGTAAAATAAATTATGAGTATAAAATGCTCCCATGCAGATCTGGTGGCATTTTACTCGCCCTCCGGTGGGGGGCCTGACCCAAAGCCTATGGGAGTATGTCAGCTGGGTCCGTGTGGCTTTGGATCAAGCTCTGTATGTCCATGCAAGGTGCAAGCCAGTGGAAAATCAGCTTAGCGCTGTGTGCTTGGTATTTCCAAAGGGCTGGGCGCAGTTCTGCTTTATGCCTAGCAGTATATTGATTCTGCTGGCCATAACCACTATAGTTCAGTTGCAAAAACGTTTTCAGTGTCAGCTATTTGCACCCGTTCATAACATTCAAGATTCTGTGAGGGACCAGACATTTATACCAGAATATCCAGTGGTATAATAGGTAATGGCAACCAAAGCACTTTGGAAGGAAAATTAAACCTCCTGCTTTAGAGTTTAAATAAATCTCTGTTGGGGTTAGGAGGAGATGTTCCTAGAGAGGCAGATTAGCTCAGATCTGTAGGGCTTTTTACACCGTTCTATGAGGCAGCTGGTACTGGCCACTGTCCGAGTCAGGACATTAGGCTAGATGGACCTAGGGTCTTCTCCAGTCCAGCAGTTCCTGTTTTATAAAAGCTTTACTTTTTTGGGCTTAAATGTTCCCTCCTCGGTCACTTCCTCTGTAGGGGGTTGTTTACTTGCAAAGTTTAAGAGGTTTAAAAAAAATCTTTTTCCCGTGAACACAAAGATTCTCCTCCCCATCCTTCTCCTGGTGATCTACACGACGGCCGCAGTGCGTGAGCAGGCCTGAACGCTGACGGTGCGCTGTGCTGAATTTGAACTGGCGTGCTTTCTACAGACACCCCTCTGAACTTTTGCAGATGCGCAATTGATCACGTGCAACAGGAGTTTCTATGAAACCAGGATTCTGCTCTGAAAGGGGGCTATGTAAAAACTGCATCATCTTCCTCAACTGGGCTACTCCGGGGGGCGTATTTGAAATCAGATGCACTGGCTGTTAGGGACGGATGTCTGTTTTTCCATCCCCGTTAGCTCCGGGGAGGCACCAGAGCTTTGGAGAGGGAGCTGGGGGCTCTTTCGCTACGTGCATCACCAGCAGAATTGTTTACAAAGTTCCAATCAATGGTGGGGGGAGTGTGAGAAGGAAAGAACCTGATTTGGCTCTCTGGGCACGATCCCCCCTGCATTGGCCCCCAGGTGAGTCATTTACACCAAGGGCCACCCGGGGGGGGCAAGTGGGGCAATTTGCCCTGGGCCCCGCAGGGGCCGCCAGGAGAGTTTTTCGGGGCCCCTGGAGCAGGGTCCTTCACTCACTCCGGGGCCCCTGGAAAACTCTCACGAGGCCCAGGCCCCAGAGCTTCTTCCGCTCCGGGTCTTTGGCAGCAATTGGGCGGCGGGGGGCCCCCACCGCAGGTCTTCGGGGCACTCCGGCAGCGGGTCCTGGAGCAGAAGGACTACCCACCACCGAATTACTGCAGAAGTGGGGGCCCCCCGCTGCCGAAGATCCCAGGCCCCCTGAATCCTCTGGGCGGCCCTGTTGACACCTGCACAAAATGCTCCCGAGTCAGAATCCTCACTTCCACCAGCAGCTGCGTTTTACGCTCACTTGGCCCAGGTGCAGAGGTTCCGGGGGAGTGAGCTGCTCCAATCCCAGAGGGGCTTGCAGGGCTGGTAGTCAGAGCCCTCCCTGCCCATGTCTTACACGTAAACAGGGCACATTTGATCTGGAGTCAGAGAGACGATAAACCCAGAGCCCCCCGGTGCCTTTTTCAGGGTGGTTACGCCCCTGAGGCTCAGTCCTGCACTGATTGAAGCCAGTGGGAGTTTTCTCATAGGGCGTGGCAGACAGGGGCGGCTCTAGACATTTTGCCACCCCAAGCACGGCGGCACGCCACGGGGGCGCTCTGCCGGTCGCCGGTCCCGCAGCTCCGGTGGACCTCCCGCAGGCGTGCCTGTGGAGGGTCTGCTGGTCTTGGGAGGTCCACCGGAGCCGCCTGCCTCCCTCCCGGTGACTGGCAGAGTGCCCCTCGTGGCATGTCACCCCAAGCACGGCGGCACGCCACGGGGGCGCTCTGCCGGTCGCCGGTCCCGCAGCTCCGGTGGACCTCCCGCAGGCGTGCCTGCGGAGGGTCTGCTGGTCTTGGGAGGTCCACCGGAGCCGCCTGCCGCCCTCCCGGTGACTGGCAGAGTGCCCCTCGTGGCATGTCACCCCAAGCATGCGCTTGGCCTGCTGGGGACTGGAGCCGCCCCTGGTGACAGAGCCCCTAAGACAGATGCATTTGGGACAGGCCAGCTGTGCTGCTGTTTGGTTACCGGCCTTACCTCCTTCTTCAGGAACTGGGTTCGTATGGAAGCTGTCACGTAGATACCCCACACACTGTGAGCAAGGGGGCTATGTGTCCCCCGCATGCCCTTCTCAGGAGCTAAAGTAACTCTGTTGAGGAGGGGGTGAGGGAACGGCCAGGAAGGAAGCGTCGCTTTAAGAACCGTGGCTAGGTTTGGAAAGAGGCTGGTTAATTTGATCTTTGTAGATAAGGGGCTAAAATAAGGGTAAATAAATCTCATGCTTCAGGGCATAAGCAAATTGCTGCAGAGGCCAGGAAGGAATCCCCGCTCTGCTGACTAGGGTGGATTCTGGGGTGGGCTTCACCACTCTGAAACATGGAGATAATAAATTCTATGTTCCAAAGGGAGCAAGCGTATTTCTTGGCCACTCCCCTCTCAAGCCGGACTACAGCTGTGTGTCGTAGAGAAGGCAGCCCTGCCTTGTTGTAGGGTGCCTGGGAACGTCATGGAGATATTTAGTATTCAGCAAGCATTGTCTTCAGACTGCTGCAGAGGTCATGTATAGGGCAGATCTCTGCTTGTTTCTGGGGGAAGCAGCCAAACACGGATCTGTGGTTGCTGTCAGGGAAAAGGAGCTGAACGAAGACCAAAAGATGCGGCAGCTGCTGGAGGTGCTCTGCATGGTCCGGGAGCTGCTCCTGTAGCAAGGCTAACAGGGAGCAGGTTAGATCTGCAAGGGGAGCCTTAAGAATGTGGGTGGCAGCTGTGCCCATGGTTACAGGGCTGGCTCTATCTCTGTCCTCTGCCTGATGTGCCAGGCCTCATGCCCTTACCTCTCCTGGGGTGGAATCATGTGATTCTCCCACTTTTAGCCTATAGCACCCTGAGATTCACCCATGCCTACCCCAAAAGCTCCGTCTGGGCTCAGAACCTGCCTTTCTTCCCTTCAGGAGCCTGTGATTGTGAGGGAATTCACAGTGACCAGATGGCCTTGTGCAACCAAAGTACCATTTAACCTTAACTGGAGGAACATAACATAAGAGGAAAAGGATTTTAAATCAACAAACAATCTGACGTAAAGTCCTACCACCCTGCGATGGGGCCCCTGGCAGGCCTACCTACTCCAGACATCCCCAGCATTGTCTGTCCATCTGGTCAACTTCTCAGCAACTGCTCCCCTGGCCTCTGGACCAAGAGGGACCTTTTAATTCTTTGCAGTCTTTCTGCACTGCTGGCACCCGGCCTTGCAGGGCTGGCTCCAGGTGCCAGCTTAGCAAGCAGGTGCTTGGGGTGGCCACTCCGGAGGAGGGGTGGCACATCCAGCTATTTGGTGGCAATTCGGCGGAGGGCCCCTCACTCTCGCTTGGAGTGAAGGACCTCCTGCCGAAGTGCTGCCGATTGCCATCACTGCTTTCTTTTTTTTTTGACAGGGGGAGAGGGCTGCTTGGGGCGGCAAAAACCCTGGACCCGGCCCTGCAGCCTTGGCATATGATCTCTGAGCCCGGAGGTAGGATCTTTACAGCGAGGAGCTCAGGCATTGCCTCTCTCACCTTGAACTGTTTACCAGGAGGGAGTTTATCTTGAGCTACTGTTTAACTTCCTGCTTGTTTTTCCCAAGAGACAGCTACTACACTGAACCAACGCAGTCATACAGGACCCGTCCTATAACCAGATCACATACAGTGTCCACAGTTATTACAGAGCAGCACCCCGTCTGCCACAGCCCGGCTGAGCCACCACAGCAGTGGGACCAAATGCCTTTTAAATAGTAAAAACGTGCTGCTGGGGGAGCGTGGTATATAACGGGATGTAGCCGGCCGATGTATTCCAGCCGCAGGGCAGTGCTGTGAGTGCTTGTGCACTGATGCTGCCCCCTTAAGGCAGCTCCATGGGGCTACACTTTTGTGTACGTGTAAGTGCTTCTGAAATACTTGTTCAAAGGCTTCATGCACAGGAGCTGAGCAGTAGCATTGAGCGGGTCCAGCTGAGCTCAGGGAACCCATGTGCTAGGCACAGTACATAACACTTTGTGAGAGAAAGGACTTACCCCAAGGGACTTACAATCTAGGCAGGCAAAGGGTGGGAGCAAGGGAGTATCGTTGGCCCCATTTCACAGAGGAGAACTGAGGCCCAGAGACGGTAAGTGACTTGCCCAAAATGAGCCAGGGGCACGGTGGCAGAGACAGAAATTAAACCCAGCTCCCTGGAGAGCCAGTCCTGTGCCAAAGCCACAAGGCTATCTGCCCGCTTCAGTCTCCTCCCTCAATCCCCTGCTGCTGCCTACCATCCCACCCTCGCACCCCCTTAGCTTCCCAGGAGGATGCAGTGAGAGTGCACAAGCCCACAACAGCATCACCCCGGGTGTCTGGCGGGTTCTTCTGACACGGCCCTCGGGCGACAGTGGTATACAGCTCGGGGAGGGGGCACTGGCTTGAGGGGACTCAACCTCCCTCTCCAGTGACCCTGGCGTCACACCTGCGCCCGTGGTGGGCTGCTGCTTGTAGAAAGCCCAGCACAGGGTAAGTGTCTACACACTCCTACTTTCTTGGGGGCTCTCAGGCAGCCAGGGCAGCCCTCAGAGGGGCTGGGGCCGGTCCAAGGCTACTCTGATTCAGCACAGCCCTGGGGAAGCTGCTGCTGGGGAAGAGAGGTGAGCATCTCCGGGCCCCGCATTAACGATGCCCTTCTCAGGCAGAGCTTCTAGAGCACGGACCCCATGGGCCTTCCTTGCGGGGGAGTCACTCTTTCTCTCTCACACACAGAGACAGGAGTTTTCACGCTGGTGGCCAGGAAAGAGTTAAGGCGGGTTACCTTGGGCTCTGGGTCCTGGCCCAGTGAATGCATGAGCAGCAGGTGCCGTGGGAGGGCAGAGCCGCTCTGGGTCATTGGCCCTGGGGCAGGGGCCATCCAGTGCCTGTGAGCCAGCTGGCATGCCCAGGGGACATGGCCCAGGGCTGAGGAGCGAAGCTCTTGCAGGGAAGGGCGAAGCAGGGATGGATTCTGAGCCAGTCTGGCCATCGCTAGCCCTCCCCTTCTGAGCCAGGCAAAACACGCTGCCCTTCGCCCGCTCTCCTACTGCAACGAGCAGGGCTGCACAACGGTGCCAGGCGCCTCCTGGGAGCCGCATGGAGATGGCGCCGTGAGCCGGGGTGCCCTGCCCATAGCAAAGCGTGGTACCCCCAGCCCTACCGCCCAGGGACTCCCCTGATGGGAACCAGCCAGGAGGCCTTGAGGTCACCCTTCCGCCAGCACAGCCACCCCAGCCCTTGGGCCTTACCCTCTGCTGCCCCCGGGTGGCTGCTGCCTGGCACGCCTTGAAAGCAGAACCGTTTTTTCAAAACTTCCATGTCTGCTCTTTGTACCTGTTCAGGGAGCCTGCCTCCCTCTTCCGCAGAGCCCACTGTGACAGCCTTGGTCTCCCTCTGGACACCGAGAGACGTTACGGGGAGTGAAGAGATTACAGTCTAATTACCGTTCTGTGAGCGATCGCTAATGACAAAGGGAAAAGACGGTTACTCACCTTTGTAACTGTTGTTCTTCGAGATGTGTTGCTCACATCCATTCCAGTTAGGTGTGCACGCTGCGCGTGCACGTTCGTCGGAAACTTTTTACCCTAGCAACTCCAGTGGGCCGGCAGGTCGCCCCCTAGAGTGACGCCGCCATGGCGCTTGATATATACCCCTGCCGGCCCATCCGCTCCTCAATTCCTTCTTGCCGGCTACTCCGACAGTGGGGAAGGAGGGCGGGTGTGGAATGGATGTGAGCAACACATCTCGAAGAACAACAGTTACAAAGGTGAGTAACCGTCTTTTCTTCTTCGAGTGATTGCTCACATCCATTCCAGTTAGGTGAATCCCAAGCCATACCTAGGCGGTGGGGTCGGAGTGAGAAGTAGCGGCATGGAGCACTGCAGAGCCGAAGGCCGCGTCCTCTCTGGACTGCTGGACCAGGGCGTAGTGGGAAGCAAAGGTGTGGACCGATGACCAGGTCGCTGCCCGACAGATCTCTTGGATGGGCACGAGGGCGAGGAAAGCCAGGGACGACGCCTGCGCCCTGGTAGAGTGCACAGTCACACGGCCCGTAGGGACGTGAGCCAAGTCATAGCAGGTCCTGATACAGGACGTTACCCACGAGGATAACCTCTGCGAGGAAATGGGAAGCCCCTTAATTTGGTCCGCTACTGCCACGAAAAGCTGGGGGGATTTGCGGAACGGTTTGGTTCTGTCCACATAAAACGCGAGACCCCGACGGACATCAAGCGAGTGGAGTTGTTGCTCCCTGCGTGATGAATGAGGCTTCTGGAAAAAGACGGGGAGGAAGATCTTCTGGTTGACGTGAAAGGCTGAGACCACCTTGGGGAGAAAGGCAGGGTGCGGTCTCAGCTGTACCTTATCTTTATGGAAAACCGTATACGGGGGATCTACTGTGAGGGCCCGGAGTTCCGACACCCGTCTAGCTGAGGTGATGGCCACTAGAAAGGCAGTCTTCCACGAAAGATAGAGCAGGGAACAAGTCGCTAATGGCTCAAAAGGAGGCCCCATGAGCCGAGCCAGAATCAGGTTGAGATCCCAGGTAGGGGCAGGGGGTCGGACGTTGGGGTAAAGACGTTCTAGTCCCTTCAGGAATCTAGTCACCGTCGGGTGAGAGAAAACCGAGCGACCATCCCCACCCGGATGAAAGGTGGAGATAGCCGCCAGGTGAACCCGAAGGGACGATATCGCCAGGCCCTGTTGCTTGAGGGACCAAATATAGTCCAAAATATTGGCAACAGAAACCTCCATAGGGAGGAAACCCCTCTCTGTACACCAACACGAGAAACGCTTCCACTTGGCCGAGTACGTCGCTCTGGTGGAAGGCTTCCTGCTGCCCAGGAGTACTTCACGTACCGGGGTAGAGCAGCGTAACTCGGATCTGGTCAGCCACGCAGGAGCCATGCCGCAAGGTGCAGCGACTGGAGGTCCAGGTGACAGAGGATGCCGTGGTCCTGGGTGATCAGGTCCGGGTGAAGGGGCAGGGGGACTGGGTTGGCTATGGCCAGGTCCAGCAACATGGGGTACCGATGTTGCCTGGGCCACGCTGGGGCTACCGTGATCACGCGGGCCCTGTCCCTGCGCACCTTCAGAAGGACCTTGTGGACCAGCGGGAACGGGGGGAACGCGTAGAACAAGTGGGTCGTCCACGGGATAAGGAAGGCGTCCGCTACCAACCCGGGTTCCCGGCCCTGAAAGGAGCAGAACGCCTGGCATTTCCTGTTCCCCCCGGACGCGAAGAGGTCCACCCGGGGACAATCCCACCTCTGGAAGAGTGAGAGGGTGACATCCGGGCGAAGGGACCACTCGTGCGAGAGGAAGGATCTGCTCAGGTGGTCCGCCAGCGTGTTCCGTACTCCGGGGAGGAAGGAAGCCGTGAGTGGAGTGGGCTATACAAAAGTCCCAGAGCCGCATTCGGATGTTATTTGGGTCCATGCCTGGAGGAAAAATGAAAGGCGGTTGGAAAACGGGGGGGAAGGATCCGTGGGGGAAACTGGTACCGCGCCCTCGGGCGCACCTTCAAAACGAAGGTTTGGGCCCAGGTGGGGCTTTGGAGGAGCTCTGGTTCTGCCTCCCTTTGTTCCCCGACTGTCTGCGCCTTCCATTCCTGCCGCGGCGCCGATTGAGGTCCTGCCGCTGGCGGAACTGGGGGTACGGCCGGCGCTGCTGCTGTTGCTGCGGCCGGAAGGGTCTGCATTGTGTCCCGGGCGTGTGCATCCCAGGGGAGCGCATGATGACCCGATTGTCCTTCAGACTTTTTAGTCTGGGGTCTGTCTTCTCCGAGAACAGGCCCTGACCTTCGAACGGGAGGTCCTGGATGGTATATTGGAGCTCCAGTGGAAGGCCAGAAACCTGAAGCCAGGAGATGCGGCGCATTGTAACCCCTGAGGCGAGGGTACGAGCGGCCGAGTCTGCTGTGTCCAAGGAGGCCTGCAACGAGGTTCTTGCGACCTTCTTGCCCTCGTCAAGAATTGCCGCAAATTCTTGACGCGCCTCCTGTGGCAACAGCTCCTTAAACTTATCCGCTGCCACCCAAGAGTTAAAGGCGTAGCGGCTAAGGAGGGCTTGTTGGTTGGAAACTCTGAGCTGAAGGGCCCCCGCCGAATAGACCTTGCAGCCGAGGAGGTCCATACGCCTGGCCTCCTTGGACTTGGGAGCTGGGGCCTCTTGTCCATGACGCTCCCTCTCGTTCACCGACTGCACTACGAGGGAGCACGGTGTCGGGTGAACATGGAGGTACTCATAGCCCCTGGAGGGGGCCATGTACTTACGCTCCACGCCTCGTGCAGCAGGGGGGATGGAGGCCGGCAACTGCCAGATTGTATTGGCGTTGGCCTGGATAGTCCGAATAAAGGGCAGGGCGACCCTGGTGGGAGCATCTGAGGAGAGAATGCTCACCACGGGATCTTCGATCTCGGAGACCTCCTCAGCTTGCAGGTTTAAGTTCTGCGCTACGCGCCTGAGGAGGTCCTGGTGCGCCCTGAGGTCGAGTGGGGGAGGGCTGGTGGAAGAAGTGCCTGCCACTGCCTCATCGGGAGAGGACGATGAGGAGACCCCTGGCAAGAGAGTGTCCATCGGAGGGTCTGTCTGAGCCCGCGCCTCTGACTCCAGAGGGAGCTCAGGGTCCTGCTGTTTGGACCTGTCCTCCCCTCCCGGAGAGGGAGGGGGGCAAGACAGCGATGCCTCCAGCGCCCTGTGCTCAGCCGTCGCAGGCCTAGGAGGAAGTTGCTGGGGGCCCTGGGCTTGGTGGTACGCCCAGGGTGTCCAGAACCCCCACTGCTGCAGTCCCTGGTCCTGCGGAGGAGGGTCCTGAAAAAGGGCCGCGTGCCTGTCTGTGTCCAGCGCATAAACACTGTCTGCCTGTGACGACACAGACGGCTGTCTGGAAGGCCATGGAGGGGCCGAACGCGGTTGGTAGGGATCCCTTCGTCCTGACGCCGAAGATGTTCTCGGTGCCGGGGACCGGTACCGGGAATCATACCGGTGCCGGGATCGGGACCGGGGCCTGCCTTCGACTCGGTGCCGGGATAGGGACCGGGACCTGCCACCGACACGGTGCCGGGAGGTCGACCGGGACCGAGACCTGCCACCAGCTCGGTGCCGGGAGGTCGACCGGGGAGTTGATCGCTGGTGGGAACGGCTCCTAGAGTCCCGGTGCCGGTAGCGGTGACTTGAACCAGACCGGGACTGTTTGGAGGATGACCAGCGCAGCGAGTGCGACCGGTACTGCCGAGGGAAGCGGTGCCGGGACTGCGAGCGGCGCCGCAATCGGGAGCGTCCACGGTGACGGGGCCTCGACAGCGAACGTGAGTCCCGAGATGGCGCTCTCATCGTCGGCTTGCCTCTGGACACAACCCGCACCGGGGGTACCGGGGATGGAGGCTGGGTTGGCTCTGTAAAAGTGATCAGGTCCCGTGCCGAAGCAAAAGTCTCCGGCGTCGATGGGACCAATAGCTCAACTCCAGATCTTATGGGGGAGCTAGGAGGGACTGGACTCGACGGACCCTCCGGGCCCGGAGTCGACGGGATCCCTGCTGGTGGTGCCGCGGCCGAGGTAGGTGCCGGGCGTTCCACTCGAGTCTGCCTGGATGGAGTCGCAGACTTCGAGGGCCTTGCTTCGGGTCCCGGTGCCGGGGAAGGACGGTGCCGAGGTGTCTTTCCGGTGCCGGCGCGGTCCGGTGCCAGTGTAGAGTTGACGGTCTGCGAAGCTGCCGGGTTGAGTGCCGCTTCCATAAGGAGAGTCCTTAATCTCTGGTCCCTCTCCTTTTTTGTCCTAGGCTTAAAAGCCTTGCAAATGCGGCACTTGTCCGAAATGTGCGATTCCCCCAGGCACTTTAGGCACGCGTCGTGGGGATCGCTGGTCAGCATCGGCTTCTTACAGGCCACGCATTGTTTGAAGCCTGGCGAACCAGGCATGGGCCCGGTGCCGGGTGCCGGGAAGGGCTACGGCCCCAACCCGCTAACAACTATTTACAACTATTTACAATACACCAATTAACTAACTATACTTAACAACTATTTACTACTAACTACAACTATGAACTGTAAAACGAAGGAGAGCTAGGGACGTGGAGGACAGCAATGCCGCGCTCCACAGTTCCAACGACCGACACGGCGGTAAGAAGGAACTGAGGAGCGGGTGGGCCGGCAGGGGTATATATCAAGCGCCATGGCAGCGCCACTCTAGGGGGCGACCTGCCAGCCCACTGGAGTTGCTAGGGTAAAAAGTTTCCGACGAACGTGCACACGCGGCGCGCACACCTAACTGGAATGGATATGAGCAATCACTCGAAGAAGAACCTACTAATCCCCACTCCAGCTACAAAGGAGCCCTAAGTAATGTACAAGGGGGCCATGTCCACCCCTACTCTCTTGGTGGGAGAGGTCACGTGGAACCAGCTTCTGGACGCCTCAATGGATTGTGTGTTTCAGGTGGTGGGGGGCAGCGGATGCAGCTCTGTCATAAACAGATAGCTAAGGGTTAATGTCTCTTTCACCTGAAGCACCTGACCAGAGGACCAATCAGGAAACCGGATTTTTTCAACTTTGGGTGGAGGGATTTGAGTGTCTGAGCTTTTGTTTTCTGGCTGCCTGCTTTCTCTGAGCTTTGGAGAAGTAGTTCTACTTTCTAGTCTTCTGTTTCTAAGTGTAAGGACAAAGAGATCAGCTAGTAAGTTATATGGTTTCTTTTCTTTGGTATTTGCATGAATATAAGTGCTGAAGTGCTTTGATTTGTATTCTTTTGGAATAAGGCTGTTTATTCAATATTCTTTTAAGCAATTGACCCTGTGTTGTATCATCTAATACAGAGAGAACATTTGTACTTATTTTTCTTTCTTTTTATATAAAGCTTTCTTTTAAGACCTGTTGGAGTTTTTCTTTACTTCAGGGAAATTGAGTCTGTACTCACCAGGGAATTGGTGGGAGGAAGGAATCGGGGAGATCTGTGTGTTGGATTGCTAGCCTGAGGTTGCATTCCCTCTGGGGGAATAGGAAAGTACTTTTTGTTTCCAGGATTGGGAACAGAGAGGGAGATTCACTCTGTTTGAATTCACAGAGCTGGTGTCTGTGTATCTCTCCAGGAGCACCTGGAGGGGGGAAGGGAAAAAGGATTATTTCCCTTTGTTGTGAGACTCAAGGGATTTGGGTCTTGGGGTCCCCAGGGAAGGTTTTTCAGAGGGACCAGAGTGCCCCAAAACACTCTAATTTTTTGGGTGGTGGCAGCAGGTACCAGGTCCAAGCTGGTAACTAAGCTTGGAGGTTTTCATGCTAACCCCCATATTTTGGACGCTAAGGTCCAAATCTGGGACTAAGGTTATTACATGGTGGCAGTGGTGGGACTAGAATCCAGAAGCCAGTAGGAATATTATATTTTTCTTTTCTCTGCTAAGGGCTTTTTAGCAGAGAGAAGCAGTTGGTTTTAAAAGGGAACCAGAGAGAATTTTTTTTTCTGCTCTCTCTCGCAGTTTGTGGCTTGCATGTTAAGGGTCTTTTGTCATGCAATAGCCCTCCCATTAGGAGTCAAGTACCGGCACTTATATGCATGCAAATAAAGTGGTTTTTCTGGTTTCCCTTCATTGAACATTAGCTAGAGAGAGAAAGGGAAAAAAGCACTGTTGCTAGGCAGACTTCAGGAGGCAACAGAGAACCTGCAGTTCAGAAGATAAACACCGGAGGGCACCCCAACACAAGAAAACAGGAACCATGACTTCTAAGGCAAAAATTGACGCCGAAGGACAAATCAAAGAAGCTGAACACAGGCGACAGATGGAGATGAAAGAAAGAGAAGAACAGATCAAAGAGGCAGCCAAAGAGGCCGCACACAAAAGAAAACTAGAAGAAGAAGAGGTGGCCTACCGAAGGAAACAAGCAGAAGATAAGTTGGCCCACAGAAGGAAGCAAGAAGAAGAGGAGGCGGCCCACCGCCAAGACATGAAAAAACACCAAAAAGAAATGAAAAAACAACAAAAAGAGAATGAAGAGAAGGAAAAACAGAGAAAACATAAACTGAAAATGGCAAAAGCTGGGCTGCCTGTGCCAGCCAACCCTAACAACCCGGCGCCAAATATTGCTCCACAGCACAGGAAATTTCCCACCTACAAGGCAGGTGATGACACCGAGGCCTTCTTGGAAAACTTTAAAAGAGCCTGTCTTGGGTACAGCATCCCCGAAGACCAGTACATGGTAGAATTGAGGTCACAGCTCAGTGAACCTTTAGCAAAGGTGGCAGCTAAAATGCCTAAGCACCAAATGAATGACTATAAACTTTTTCTAACCAAGGCCAGATACAGGATGGGGATAACCCCAGATCATGCCCGTCGGCGCTTCAGAACCCAAAAGTGAAAACCAGAGGTGTCATTTCCCAAACACGCCTACTACATTGCAAAAAACTATAAGGCCTGGCTAACAGGAAACAACATTCAAACCTTGGAAGAACTGAACCTCCTCATACAAATGGAGCAGTTCTTGGATGGTGTTCCTAAAAACATCACGCGGTACATACAAGATAAAAACCCCAAGAATATCGCTGAGGCGGGGGAGATTGGAGCCAAATGGATGGAACTGGCAGAAAGCAAGAAAGCTACTGTCAAGGGGAACAATTACCCCAGGGGGCACACAGACCATAAACCCTACAACCGAGAACAGCCAAAGACCCCACATACCACCCAAGTAAAGCCACAGATACCCTACCCTTCAACCTCACCAGTCTCCAGTAACTCACCTCGGCCCAGTGACCCATCAGATGAAAGATGCTTTAAGTGTAATAAACTGGGACATATCAAGGCCAAGTGTCCCAAAAACACCATGCAAGTGCAATTCATTACACCACCATCACACCAAAGATCCCCAGGCCCGGATGCCTCTCAAATACCCTTGGAGCGAAGGGAAAATTTGAGAGTGGGCGGAAAGAAGGTTACTGCGTGGAGAGACACGGGGGCACAAGTGTCAGCTATCCACCAATCCTTCGTTGACCCCAAATTCATCAACCCAAAGGCCAAAGTTACAATTTACCCCTTCATGTCACAAGCTGTAGACTTGCCTACAGCTCAACTGCCTGTCCAGTACAAAGGCTGGTCAGGAATGTGGACTTTTGCAGTCTATGACAATTATCCTATCCCCATGCTACTGGGGGAAGACTTGGCCAACCAGGTGAGGCGGGCCAAGAGAGTGGGAATGGTTACACGTAGCCAAACCAGGCAAGCTTCCAGACCCATTCCTGTTCCTGAGCCGTCCACAGAGGCCCCGTCTGTGTTACCAGAGACCCAGACAGAGGTAGTGGACCCGGATTCCATGCCTACCACTGAAACAGCCACAGCATCTCCAGTCCCAGGCCCGGAACTGGAACAGCAACCAGCACCAGCAAGTGCAACTACATCTTCAAACTCAACGCCAGAGGGCGCCAGCGAGCCAAAACTGGCAGAAGCAACAGACAGCCATACCCAAAAGGCTCAGCCAGAGCCTGAAATACCCTCAGGTGCACCAGCGGAGAGCGGTACACCAGCAACGAAAACAACCCCATCACCTACATCGCTTCCAGAGGGACCAAGCCCAAGTCCACAGTCTGAGGAAGAACTGGTGACCCCAGCCTCAAGGGAACAGTTCCAGACTGAGCAGGAAGCAGATGACAGCCTTCAGAAAGCTTGGGCGGCGGCACGGAGCACCCCACCGCCTCTCAGCTCTTCTAATCGATCCCGGTTTGTTATAGACCAAGGACTTTTATACAAGGAAATTCTTTCTGGTGGACACCGGGAAGAATGGCAGCCGCAAAAAACAGTTGGTGGTTCCAACTAAGTACCGGGGGAAGCTCTTAAGCTTAGCCCATGATCATCCCAGTGGCCATGCTGGGGTGAACCGAACCAAGGACCGGTTGGGGAAGTCCTTCCACTGGGAGGGGATGGGCAAGGACGTTGCCAAGTATGTCCGGTCTTGTGAGGTATGCCAAAGAGTGGGAAAGCCTCAAGACCAGGTCAAGGCCCCTCTCCAGCCACTCCCCATAATTAAGGTCCCATTTCAGCGAGTAGCTGTGGATATTCTGGGCCCTTTCCCAAAAAAGACGCCCAGAGGAAAGCAGTACGTACTGACTTTAGTGGACTTTGCTACCCGATGGCCAGAAGCAGTCGCTCTAGGCAACACCAGGGCTAACACTGTGTGCCTGGCCCTAACAGACATCTTTGCCAGGGTAGGTTGGCCCTCTGACATCCTTACAGATTCAGGGTCTAATTTCCTGGCAGGGACCATGGAAAAACTGTGGGAAACTCATGGGGTGAATCACTTGGTTGCCACCCCGTACCACCATCAAACCAATGGCCTGGTGGAAAGGTTCAATGAAACTTTGGGGGCCATGATACGAAAATTCATCAACGAATTCTCCAATAATTGGGACCTAGTGTTGCAGCAGTTGCTGTTTGCCTACAGGGCTGTACCACATCCCAGTTTAGGGTTTTCACCATTTGAACTTGTGTATGGTCACGAGGTTAAGGGGCCATTACAGTTGGTGAAGCAGCAATGGGAGGGGTTTACGCCTTCTCCAGGAACTAACATTCTGGACTTTGTAAGCAACCTACAAAGCACCCTCCGACACTCTTTAGCCCTTGCTAGAGAGAACCTAAAGGATGCTCAAGAAGCGCAAAAGGCCTGGTATGACAGACATGCCAAAGATCGGTCCTTCAAGGTAGGAGACCAGGTTATGGTCTTGAAGGCGCAACAGGCCCATAAGATGGAAGCATCATGGGAAGGGCCATTCACGGTCCAAGAGCGCCTGGGAGCTGTAAACTACCTCATAGCATTTCCCAATTCCTCACTAAAGCCTAAAGTGTACCATGTTAATTCTCTCAAGCCTTTCTATTCCAGAGACTTACAGGTTTGTCAGTTTACAGTCCAGGGAGAGGATGCTGAGTGGCCTGACGGTGTCTACTATGACGGGAAAAAAGACGGTGGCGTGGAAGAGGTGAACCTCTCAACCACCCTGGAACGTCTGCAGCGGCAACAAATCAAGGAGCTGTGCACTAGCTTCGCCCCATTGTTCTCAGCCACCCCAGGACGGACTGAACGGGCATACCACTCCATTGATACAGGTAATGCTCACCCAATCAGAACCCCACCCTACCGAGTGTCTCCTCATGCCCAAGCCGCTATAGAGAGGGAGATCCAGAACATGCTACAGATGGGTATAATCCGCTCATCTACCAGTGCATGGGCATCTCCAGTGGTTCTGGTACCCAAACCAGATGGGGAAATACGCTTTTGCGTGAACTACCGTAAGCTAAATGCTGTAACTCGTCCGGACAACTATCCAATGCCACGTACCGATGAGCTATTGAAAAAGTTGGGACGTGCCCAGTTCATCTCTACAATAGACTTAACCAAGGGGTACTGGCAAGTACCGCTAGATGAACCTGCCAAGAAGAGGTCAGCATTCGTCACCCATGCGGGGGTGTATGAATTCAATGTCCTTCCTTTCGGCCTTCAAAATGCACCCGCCACCTTCCAGAGGCTGGTAGATGGTCTACTAGCTGGACTGGGAGAATTTGCAGTTGCCTACCTCGATGATGTGGCCATTTTTTCAGACTCCTGGCCCGAACACCTACTACACCTGGAAAAGGTCTTTGAGCGCATCAGGCAGGCAGAACTAACTGTTAAGGCCAAAAAGTGTCAAATAGGCCAAAACAGAGTGACTTACCTGGGGCACCAGGTGGGTCAAGGAACCATAAACCCCCTACAGGCCAAGGTGGATGCTATCCAAAAGTGGCCTGTCCCACGGTCCAAGAAGCAGGTCCAATCCTTCTTAGGCTTGGCCGGATACTACAGGCGATTTGTACCCCACTACAGCCAAATCGCTGCCCCACTGACCGACCTGACCAAAAAGACCCAGCCAAATGCAGTTAAGTGGACTGATGAGTGTCAAAAGGCCTTTACCCAACTTAAGGCAACGCTCATGTCGGACCCTGTGCTCAGGGCCCCGGATTTTGACAAGCCATTCCTAGTAACCACAGATGCATCTGAGCGTGGTATAGGAGCAGTGCTCATGCAGGAAGCAACAGATCACAACTTCCATCCTGTCGTGTTTCTCAGCAAGAAACTGTCTGAGAGGGAAAGTCACTGGTCAGTCAGTGAAAAGGAATGCTATGCCATTGTGTACGCCCTGAAAAAGCTACGCCCATATGTTTGGGGACGGCGGTTCCAACTACAAACTGACCATGCTGCACTAAAGTGGCTTCATACTGCCAAGGGGAACAACAAGAAACTTCTTCGTTGGAGTTTAGCTCTCCAAGATTTTAATTTTGAAATTCAACACATCACAGGAGCTTCTAACAAAGTAGCTGATGCACTCTCCCGTGAGAGTTTCCCAGAATTCAGTAGTTAAAAAGTTTTCTTAAAATGTAGAAGTCTGTTAGTTATATACTTAGTAGTATATGTAAAGGTGCATGTGTTGTATTAATCTGTTTATTTTCAAGTTCTAGAAGGAAATCGCCGCCAGTGAGCTTCCCCACTGTCTGCAATTTGGGGGGCGTGTCATAAACAGATAGCTAAGGGTTAATGTCTCTTTCACCTGAAGCACCTGACCAGAGGACCAATCAGGAAACCGGATTTTTTCAACTTTGGGTGGAGGGATTTGAGTGTCTGAGCTTTTGTTTTCTGGCTGCCTGCTTTCTCTGAGCTTTGGAGAAGTAGTTCTACTTTCTAGTCTTCTGTTTCTAAGTGTAAGGACAAAGAGATCAGATAGTAAGTTATATGGTTTCTTTTCTTTGGTATTTGCATAAATATAAGTGCTAAAGTGCTTTGATTTGTATTCTTTTGGAATAAGGCTGTTTATTCAATATTCTTTTAAGCAATTGACCCTGTGTTGTATCATCTAATACAGAGAGAACATTTGTACTTATTTTTCTTTCTTTTTATATAAAGCTTTCTTTTAAGACCTGTTGGAGTTTTTCTTTACTTCAGGGAAATTGAGTCTGTACTCACCAGGGAATTGGTGGGAGAAAGGAATCGGGGAGATCTGTGTGTTGGATTGCTAGCCTGAGGTTGCATTCCCTCTGGGGGAATAGGAAAGTACTTTTTGTTTCCAGGATTGGAAACAGAGAGGGAGATTCACTCTGTTTGAATTCACAGAGCTGGTGTCTGTGTATCTCTCCAGAAGCACCTGGAGGGGGGAAGGGAAAAAGGATTATTTCCCTTTGTTGTGAGACTCAAGGGATTTGGGTCTTGGGGTCCCCAGGGAAGGTTTTTCAGAGGGACCAGAGTGCCCCAAAACACTCTAATTTTTTGGGTGGTGGCAGCAGGTACCAGGTCCAAGCTGGTAACTAAGCTTGGAGGTTTTCATGCTAACCCCCATATTTTGGACGCTAAGGTCCAAATCTGGGACTAAGGTTATTACAAGCTCACAGAACTCTGGCCTCCTGCAGGAGCTGCTCTGTGTCCAGGTACCTAGAGTGGTATATTGAAAACTGTGTCAAAATTGTACGCTATCACTTTAAATGCTCAGCAGGGTTGCCTGGTCCTCCTTGCAGGCCAGGGGCTCTGTAGGGAAGCTAGCAGAGTCAGTCTGCAAAGAGCCAACCTACAGCAAGGTGGGATGAGTTGTGCCTCCCTGATTTAGGGAGCAGCCTGCTTTGTCTCTTCCTGTATTTGGTTCTTGCGTGTTAAGTTTCTGTATTCTAAGAAATTAAAGTTGTGCTAAGTTGCAACTTCCAACAAGAGTATTTTATATTTTTCTCTGTTTTCTGTTTGTAAGTGGTGAACATAACACCTATGTGGCCCCCTATCACTGTAAAATCAGTGTGACTTCCAAATGAAACTCACTATTTTTGTGTGTGTGTGTGTGTGTGTGTGTGTGTGTCATAGTAACGGCACATGAGCTGATTTTCAGTGGCACTCTCACTGCCTGGGTCCTGGCCACCAGTCCAGGGGGCTCTGCATTTTAATTTAATTTTAAATGAAGCTTCTTAAACATTTTGAAAACCTCATTTACTTTACATACAACAAATAGTTTAGTTATATATTATAGACATAGCAAGAGGCCTTCTAAAAACATTAAAATGTATTACTGGCAGGGCCCCAAGCACAGCAGTGAGGCAGCCTTCGGCGGCTTGCCTGAGGGAGGTCCACTGGTAACGTGGATTCGGCGGCGTGCCTGCGAGAGGTCCACTGGTAACACGGATTCGGCGGCATGCCTGCGGGAGGTCCACTGGTAATGTGGATTCGGCGGCATGCCTGCAGGAGGTCCTCCTGTCCCACGGCTTCGGCGTACCTGCCACTGAATTGCCGCTGAAGCCATGGGACCAGCAGACCTCACGCAGTCATGCCACCGAAGGGATGGGTTTACTGCAGCGGCTGGGAGCTCTGGGCTTCCTACGGGACCCTGCCCTTAGCCCCTTGGAGCCGGGGCCGTTGGGAATGAGGGAGCCAGGCTCAGAGGTTCCTGCTTCTATTGGTGGGAGTGAATAAACACACGGCAAGTGCCAGGCTCAGCAAAGCAGGTTCATCGTCCGGCACGGAGGGAATGAGCCTCCCACGACTGACAGGGCCCAGTCCTGGCCTCCGCCCGCAGCGCTCAGCAGGGGCTGGAGGTTTCTGTTCCCCACAGCCAGCAGCAAGATCACTCCTCACGTGTAACCTTCGCCGAAAGCTCAGCAGCGCCGGGGAACAGGTGTGGGAGAGGAGGCTGGCTGAGCCCAGCCAGAGGGGAGTGACCGGTGGTGCCATCCCCTCCCCAGCTGAGTCGCCTGTTCAGCCTTTCCAGATTCCATCTCTGAGCATGTCCCTGCAGGGAGGCTCTTTGCCTCGTGCCCTTCCTGGGGTCCCCAGGTGGTGGGATGGGATCGGATACAGGGTCGCTCTGTCAGGATGCTCTGTGAGGAGCCAGGGACCCTCCCTCCCCTATCACTGCTGTGGGAATTACCTCTCCCCATCATCACTCCACCTCTTCCCGTCCCCACTTGGCCACCTCCCTCAAGACCCGCTCCCCTGAGCGCCTCCCGCCCGCCCACCTCCTTCTTTCTGCCCTCTCCTGCCTTAAAGGCAGAGAGGAGCAAGTGGTGGGGCAGTCCTTCTCTACAGTTGATCGACTGTGCAGCCATTGAAAAGCTGATGGGTGCGCAGGGCCAGCCACTGAACAGCTGATTGGCAACCACCCCCAGAGCCACCAAAGCTGTAGCCCTGGCCAGCCCCCTGAGTGCTGAGCACTCCCAAATATTTCTTTGCAGGTGCTTGAGCCCCTGAGCACCCATGGAGCGGGCACCAACAGACCCACCACCCCAGGGTCTGTGCAATGGGCATTAGGTCGTGGGGCAGGGAGGATCTGCCCCAGAGCTGGCAGGGCAGAAGCTGTTCATTGGCCCATGGGCGGAGGGGGGGGGCACTGACTGAACTGGGCACTAGAGAAGTTTTCTTCCTCTGAAGGAGCAGGGCCTGGCTGGCACCACAGCAGGTCGACCACCAACGCAGATGGGCCACTGGTCTGACCCGGTTTGGAGCCAACTGATGTCACTGCTTACCCCGTGGGAGGGGCTGCTGTTTAACAACACGAGGTGTCCTGGTCTCATCTCTCCCACCCTCCCCAGAGCCCTGTCGCACAGGGGGCGGAACAGACACTACTGGGGCCTTATCGGCCATTTGTTTAAAGTCTCTGAATCCTGCTGTTAGGCCAACATTTTCCAATGTGCCCAGGAATTTGGGGTCTCTTAGTTCATAGAGTCCCCTCCTGACACACGCAGGGCCTGGGCTCCCGAAGGGCTGAGCGGGAGGAGGGGGCTGCTCAGGATTCTCAGACAATCAGGTTCTAGGTGTTGTAAATGGAGAACCCGGAAACTGAAACAGCCAAAATCCACGGCCACTTGGGAAATTTTCAACCTAAACGTCTCCATGGCTGTGGGGCCGCATGCCCTGTCCACTAGCTCTGACCTTTAACCCCACGACGGGGAAAGCCACGATTTACAAATGTAAGCAGAGTCAGGATAAGCTCTACACTGACATCTGGTGGAAAGAATTTCAGAGAGTGTATTTGCATAGACACGCCTACCCTATCCCAGACTCCCAAGCTGTGGGACTGCTTGGTGACAAATTGCTCACCCTCAGTTGGGTGGTACTGGCTAGACATGGGACCCAGAGAATTGAGAGAGGCTGGGGACAGGTATTTGTGCCTGGTGGTGCAGTCTCCTTGTGGAGCCAGAAGCACTAGTTGCACCTCCTCCTCACTCCACTGTGGAATGTCAGAGTTGATTTTTTTATTCCCTTAAGAATTTAAATGCAGGTTACTGAGCTGAACTCACTTTGGGCTAATGGTGCACTAGCACTGGGGCTTCCCTACTATGAGCTGGAATCACTAAAAAGCTAAAATCACTGAGCTGAGAGCACTGAGTATGGTGCTAACTAGTGGGGAGCCCAAAGCTATACTGTGGAACAGAGCTGCTGGCGGAGTGGAGCAGTTTGTGGGGACGGCTGGAGCGGATCACGGGACAGCTGGTGGCAGCAGAGCGGCTGACAGAGCGGAGTAGCTGTGGGACGGGTGGAGCAGCCCACAGAGCGAGTGGAGCCGAGCAGTTTGCAGAGAGAACTGGAGCAGCTCATGGAGCAGAGCAGCTGGTGGAGCGGAGCAGTTTCTGAGGACGGCTGGAGGAGCAGCGTGGAGCGGCTGGTAAAGCGGAGCAGTTCGTGGAGAAGGCGGAAGCAGAACCCACGGAGAGGCAGGGCAGTTGGCCCCGGACCACGTAAGGTGCCCCTTTCTATCCAGGTTGGGAGGAGGGACCTCTACAGATAAACTCTCAAACTCTGGGGTGGCATTGACGAGAGACTTTTGGGTTGTTGGACTTTGGGGTGATTGGACTTAAAACCCTAAGGGGAAAAAGGACATTGCCAAACGTACTTGGAGGTGGGTTTTTGTTTATGGTTTGTGTTATAACCCTGTTTGTGGTGTTTCTCCAATGGGATGCCGCATTAATTCCTTCCTTTATTAAAAAGATTTTGCTACACTCAGACTCCGTGCTTGCGAGAGGGGAAGTATTGCCTCCTAGAGGTGCCCAGGGGGGTGTGGTATGTGAGTGTCCCAGGTCACTGGGTGGGGGCTCGAGCCGGTTATGCATTGTGTTACTGAAACGGAACCCCTGGATACTGAACCCGGCCCTTGTTGCTGCCAACTCAGAGGGGCAGAAGGGTTACATTTTTGGGGGCTCGTCCGGGATCCCTGGGTCAGTACCCCTCGCAAGCACCTGTTGAGTGTTCCACTGTAATGGGAAATAATTGTGTTTATATTTTGAGGGAACTACTGTTTGTATAATGGCTAATATGTTGGGTTTGTTGGGCTCCAGTCCTGCAGCCTCTAGCTCAGGGGCGGCAGATTCAGCCTATGATTGGGCAAACGCACTGGGGCATATATTGGAAAAGATTGTGTTGGCCTATGCTACGTCGAACTCTTGTCGTAAGTTAAGGTTATTTGATGGGGAAGAGGAGTTTGAACTCTGGTCGGAGCATACTACTGAAATGCTGCGGGAGTGGGCCGTACCCGATGTAGAAAAGCGACGATGTCTAATAGAGAGCCTTAGTGGCCCAGCATTAGATGTAATTCGCACCCTGAAGCTCATTGACCCTGAGGTCAGTGTGAAGGACTGCCTAGAGGCCCTTGATAATACCTTTGGGAGCGTAGAGGGCCCTGAGGACAGTTACTGTAAATTCATTAATTCCCAACAGCAAAGGGGTGAGAAAATTTCAGCCTATATACAGAGGCTGGAGAGACTACTTCAGAGAGCTGTTATGAGGGGAGCAGTGACTGCTGAGCAGATGGATCAGACCAGACTGGCTCAAGTTGTAAGAGGGACTCAGTATCAGAACCTGATCCTACTTCACCTCCGACTAAGAGAACAGCAGGAACATCCCCCAAGTTACTCCCAGCTGATAAAGGAGGTCAGGGAAGAAGAAGAAAGGCAGGCGGCCAGCGAGTGTTGGGAAGCCCAAACATTGGAACCAGCCAGCACGACGCCACCGCCAATGGCCAGTGTACTGATGGTGAGCACCACAGAGGAACTTGCCCAACAAATGCAAGTCCTGACAGAACGGATAGCTGAGCTGCAAAGCATCATTGACCAAGCTAAGATTTCCAGGAATAAG
Source organism: Gopherus flavomarginatus (assembly GCF_025201925.1). Taxonomy (NCBI): domain Eukaryota; kingdom Metazoa; phylum Chordata; order Testudines; family Testudinidae; genus Gopherus; species Gopherus flavomarginatus. The sequence continues at coordinate 4,922,334 of NC_066618.1, read as the reverse complement.
GAGCCTCAGACTGTGACGATAGAGAAGTCAGTATCTAGAGTCACCGTCCCACCTTGCCGAATGGGGAAAGGACAATTCTTTTGCTACCGGTGTGGTCAGGATGGGCACAGTGCTGCTAACTGCCATAAGGAAGAGAACCCCTCTTTAGTGTATGAAAAGCTGAGGATTAGTTGGAAGAGATCCAGTAGCTGTCAGAAGGTCCGGGGACAGAGACCACCTAGGCCTAGAGGATTTGAAGATTCCCCCAGAAGAGACCATCCAGCTGGGATCCCTGCAGGACTGATAGGGCCTCGAGCAGAGGTCATGGTGAGGATTGAAGGGGCGGAGTGTAAAGCCGTGCTTGACACTGGATCTCAAGTGACTATTATATTTCAGTCATTCTACCAACAGATGCTTAGGCACCTGCCCATACAGCCATTGACTGGCATTGGTCTGTGTGGCCTCAGCATGGATGAATACCCCTATCAAGGGTATGTCATAGTGCACCTGGAATTCCCAGAGGAGGTTGCTGGGGTAAGGCAAGAGGTAGACACCGCTGCCTTAATATGCCCTGACCCGAAAGGGACCTCTGATGTGTCTGTGCTGATAGGGACCAACTCCAGCCTCTTTAGGATACTGGTCGATTACTGCAGACAGCAAGCAGGAGACCAATATTTGAACACCTTGGTGATACACACACACTGTGCCGCGGCTTACAGAAAAATTGAGGACACAAGAAAAGTGATGCCTGATTTGCCAGTAGGAGCACTGAGGTATGCGGGCCCGGTCCCTTTAGTGGTGCCTGCCATGTCAGAAAAGGAGGTGATTGTCAGGAGTACCTGCCTAAAAGGCAGTAAGGGAACATTAGCTGTGGTAGAGCAGCCAACCAAGGGAGGGCTCCCAGAAGGAGTGCTGGTTCTCAGTGGAGTCATAACCCTACCTGTTGAAGCCCAGGAGGAGGTGACGATACTGGTTGCTAATGAAACACACCGTGATGTGTTTGTAAAACCAGGGCAGAAGATTGCAGACATCTTTGAGCCTGAAAGCGTTGTGAGACCCCAGTGTGAAGCTGAAGTTCCAATGATAGATCCTGCGAAGTTTGACTTTGGGGACTCACCGCTGTCTGAGGAGTGGAAGGATCGCCTGAGGAAGAAGCTTTGCGAGAGATCCAAGGTGTTCTCACTACATGAGTGGGACGTGGGATGTGCAAAGGGAGTGGAACACCATATCAGGCTACAAGATCCCCGACCCTTCAGGGAGAGGTCTAGGAGGATTGCTCTCTCTGAGATGGAAGACGTGCGCCATCATCTTCAAGAGCTGATCGCGAATGGTATCATCACAGAGTCACGAAGCCCCCATGCCTCACCCATTGTGGTCGTTCGTAAGAAGAGTGGAAAAATCCGGATGTGTATTGACTACCGCACCCTAAACAGGCGCACTACAGTTGATCAGTACACCATGCCTCGAGTACAAGATGCCTTGGACTGTTTGCTGGGTAGTCAGTGGTTCTCTGTGTTGGATCTTCGGAGTGGATACTACCGAATCCCTCTGGGAGAAGAGGATAGGGAGAAGACAGCCTTCATCTGCCCGTTAGGGTTCTACCAGTTCGAACGCATGCCACAAGGGATTTCTGGGGCCCCTGCCACATTTCAACGACTTATGGAAAAAGTCGTGGGAGACATGAATTTACTGCAGGTGTTAGTTTACTTGGATGACCTGATTGTGTTTGAAAGAACCCTGGAGGAACATGAAGAAAGACTTCTTAAAGTGCTCGATAGGTTGGAGGCATACGGTTTGAAGCTTTCAATCGATAAATGCCAGTTCTGCCAAACCTCAGTGAAGTATGTAGGTCACATCGTGTCCCAAGAGAGTGTGAGTACTGACCCCGATAAAATAGAAGCACTCACTACCTGGCCACGTCCCAGTAACTACAGAGAACTCAAGACGTTTCTTGGATTTAGTGGCTACTGCCGCAGATTTGTGAAGAACTATGCTACGATTGTAAAACCTCTGAATGATCTTACCAGGGGATACCAGTCCAACAAGAACAAATCTAAGACCCAGAATAAGCGGAGGCCTCCAAAGCCTCCTTTGCAGAGACACTATGGCCCCTTCGAACCATTTGGGCCGCGGTGGGATGAAAGATGTGAGAGGGCTTTTCGGGAAATCATTACTTGCCTAACTCATGCTCCCATCCTAGTCTTTGCTGACCCAAGCAAACCGTTTATCCTGCATACTGATGCCAGTTTGGAGGGTCTGGGAGCAGTACTGTATCAGGAAGTGGAAGGCAAAAGCAAACCGGTAGCCTTTGCCAGCCGAGGACTGTCTGACAGTGAAACTCGCTACCCCATCCACAAGCTGGAGTTCTTGGCCTTGAAATGGGCCATCATTGAGAAATTTCGAGACTACTTGTACGGTGCTCAGTTCCAGGTGTGGACAGACAACAACCCACTGACCTATGTGTTAACAAGTGCTAAATTGGATGCTACAGGCCAGAGATGGGTGGCCGCCTTGGCTAGCTATGAGTTCAGCATTCAATACCAATCAGGGAGGAGCAATGTAGATGCAGATGCCTTGTCCAGACGTCCGCAGGCACCTGATGTCGCTGTGATACCCACGGATGGCGTGAGAGCTATCTGCAGTGTGAGTCGCCGAGAGCCAGAGGCCCCTGAGAGCCTTCATGGATGTGTTGCTGAAGCTTTGGGCCTGCCCCCTGAATGCGTGCCTTCTGCTTCAGTGAACTATATTGCTTTGGACCAATCTCCCTTGCCCATGCTCAATGCAGCTGACTGGCAGGAAGCCCAGCTGCAAGATGTTGACATTTGTGATACACTACTTGCCAAAAGAGAGGGGCGAGGCCCAGCTGCGGTTGTCCCACCTACCCCAGAGGGTAAACTACTATTGAGAGAATGGACCAAACTGAAACTGATTCAGGGAGTGCTACACCGCGTGACCACAGACCCTCTACAAAAGCAACGGAATCAACTAGTGCTGCCAAAAGAGTACAGAGCCCTGGCCATGAGGGCCCTGCATGATGACTTTGGACATTTAGGGATGGAGAGGACCCTAGAACTTATCCGCAGTAGGTTCTATTGGCCTCGGATGGCCGAAGATGTTCGCAGAAAATGTGACACCTGCGCTCGATGTGTTCAAAGGAAAACTCTGCCCACAAGGGCCGCATATCTGAAGAACATCACCAGCAACAAACCTCTGGAGCTGGTTTGCATTGATTTCTTGTCCTTAGAAGTAGACAAGAGGAATATTGGGAACATTCTAGTAGTGACCGACCATTATACGCGATATGCACAGGCATACCCCACACGTGATCAGAAGGCCACTACCGTCGCTCGAGCACTGTGGGAAAAATATTTCTCAGTTTATGGATTCCCAGCCCGGATACACTCAGATCAGGGACGAGATTTTGAGAGTCTCCTTCTGAAGGAGGTGCTGAGGATAGCAGGAATTAAAAAGTCGAGGACAATGCCTTACCACCCACAAGGTGACCCTCAGCCAGAGAGGTTCAACCGAACCCTATTGGATATGTTAGGGACTTTGCGGCCAGAGCAGAAGGCAACCTGGAGCCAACACGTTGCATTTCTGGTGCACGCCTACAATGCCACAAAGAACGATGCTACGGGGGTCACCCCATATCTCTTGATGTTTGGGCAAGAACCAAGACTACCCATAGATTTGTGCTTTGGTGTATCAGAGGATGGCGATAGCTATGAAACCCATCAGCAATATGTATCCCGACTACGAGAAAAGCTACGGGATGCTTATCACTTAGCTACGTCTGCAGCTCGGAAGAACGCAGACCGCAACAAACAGCGATATGATGCTAGGGTGCGTCTGCAAGAGCTCCAGCCAGGGGAGACAGAGTCCTGCTGCGAAATTTGGGTATTGCTGGCAAGCACAAGATAGCTGACAGATGGAAGGCAATACCTTACTTAGTGATGGAAAAGCTAGGAGACCTGCCGGTCTACAAGAGGGTCCAGGGCAGACCAAAACCGTGCATAGAAACCTTTTGCTTCCTGTGGGAGAATTGGTAGGCAGCCCTTATGAGATGGGCCACAACAGGGCAACTGGGCAGAATGAAGGTGCTGTACCAAAGCCGCCTTCCAAAGTGGACAGCCGGCCTCCTGCAGCTAACCTACCCCTACTCAGCACATCTGACAGTGAGTCTGAGGAGGAAGACACAACCATGGTGTATCCTGGGATGAAGACAAGATTTCAGTCTCGATCCGCTGAATCAGAAGAGAGCACATCCTCTTCTGCCCTAAACCCTATGGCAGAAGTATTTAGGCCCATTCCTGACATCCCTGAGCCACTGGTGGGACCCCCGTGTAATGACTTACACAGACTATTGGACAGTGGTGACATACAGATGGAGGATGTCCAGAGCACCTGCGACCCTCCACTGTTAGAACTAGAAATGCAGGGGCCTATGCCAGTACCCGAGGGGAACTCACAGGAAACCTCCCGATCCGGCACTCAAGAGGATGTCCCCTCTACCATAGCAACAGAGATTCTCAATAGGCAAGACAGGGTAATAAGACCAGTGAAACGGTTAACTTACGATGCACCTGGGGTGATTAGTGAGGAGCCTATACATTTAGCACACAGGTTTGTGAAAGCTAAAGTGGGCTATCTAATGCCTTTTGGAGGGGACCAATAAGTTGGTATAGTAGGGAATGTGATTTGTCGGGACGACAAATTCTTGGCTGGGGGGAGGATGTAAGCAGAGTCAGGATAAGCTCTGACATCTGGTGGAAAGAATTTCAGAGAGTGTATTTGCATAGGCACGCCTACCCTATCCCAGACTCCCAAGCTGTGAGACTGCTTGGTGACAAATTGCTCACTCTCAGTTGGGTGGTACTGGCTAGACATGGGACATGGGTTCCAAAACCCAGAGAATTGAGAGAGGCTGGGGACAGGTATTTGTGCTTGGTGGTGCAGTCTCCTTGTAGAGCTAGAAGCACCAGTTGCACCCCTTCCTCTCTCCACTGTGGAATGTCAGAGTTGATTTTTTTATTCCCTTAAGAATTTAAATACAGGTTACTGAGCTGAACTCACTTTGGGCTAATGGTGCACTAGCACTGGGGCTCCCCTACTATGAGCTGGAATCACTAAGAGCTGAAAATAGCTAAAATCACTGAGCTGAGAGCACTGAGTATAGTGCTAACTAGTGGGGAGCCCAAAGCTATACTGTGGAACAGAGCTGCTGGCGGAGTAGAGCAGTTTGTGGGGACGGCTGGAGCGGATCACGGGACAGCTGGTGGCAGCAGAGCGGCTGACAGAGCGGAGTAGCTGTGGGACGGGTGGAGCAGCCCACAGAGCGAGCGGAGCCGAGCAGTTTGCAGAGAGAACCGGAGCACCTCATGGAGCAGAGCAGCTGGTGGAGCAGAGCAGCTGTTGGAGCGGAGCAGTTCCTGAGGACGGCTGGAGGAGCAGAGTGGAGCAGCTGGTAAAGCGGAGCAGTTCGTGGAGAAGGCGGAAGCAGAACCCACGGAGAGGCAGGGCAGTTGGCCCTGGACCACGTAAGGTGCCCCTTTCTACCCAGGCCGGGGGGAGGGACCTCTACAGATAAACTCTCGAACTCTGGGGTGGCATTGACCAGAGACTTTTGGGTTGTTGGACTTTGGGGTGATTGGACTTAAAACCCTAAGGGGAAAAAGAACAGTGCCAAACGTACTTGGAGGTGGGTTTTTGTTTATGATTTGTGTTATAACCCTGTTTGTGGTGTTTCTCCAATGGGATGCCGCATTGATTCCTTCCTTTATTAAAAAGATTTTGCTACACTCAGACTCCATGCTTGCGAGAGGGGAAGTATTGCCTCCTAGAGGTGCCCAGGGGGGTGTGATATGTGAGTGTCCCAGGTCACTGGGTGGGGGCTCGAGCCAGTTATGCATTGTGTTACTGAAACGGAACCCCTGGATACTGAACCCGGCCCTTGTTGCTGCCAACTCAGAGGGGCAGAAGGGTTACACAAATGTGACTCAGCAGTTTGGGTGCCCAACTCCAGACACCATCGAGGTACATGATATTCAGACACGTCTCAGCCCCCACAGGCGGATTGGCTGCCTCCCCAGACTCATCAGTCAGTTTGGAAAATCTTGGCCTCTGTCTTTATCACACAGAACCATTCCCAGTGGCACAAGAATCTCAACACGCTTCAGCAAAGCCCTGAACTGCTTCCTGGCACCGGGCAGGAAATGGAAGCAGAGTCGCACTGAACACAGCAAAAGCATTCGCGTAATAAACCTTGACTGGCATTTCCCTCTCCTCTACCAAGGCTGGATGTGGTACACACGGGGTGTGGGGATCCCCAGGGCTCACAGGGACTGACCTTCCCTCAGACAGGCAAGAGTGGGGTCGACATTGAGATTTTTGTTTGAATTTCTCCCTTTCTCTACCCCAGGTTTGGCTCGGCCTGGTGGTGAGAATAGGGGGAGTGCAGACAGGGGTGCAGGAGGGGGCCGATGTCTAACCCTGTTCAGAGCAGACCTGCACACCATGGGGGGTAAAACACACTCACACACCTTACTAGTCCCCCTCCGTCCCCCCTTTCCTCATATCACCCGGGACGCCTCGTTCCAGCCCCAGGGGCTCTGAGCAGCTCTGCCAAGTGACAGGTGGGAGCCCCACGGCTTTGACTCCTTTAACACTGGGCTGATCAGATGCCCTGGAGATGCCGTGTAGTGACTGTCGGGGCTGATGGCTCAGTGTGAGAGACAAAGTATCGCGTATGAATAATGGGACAGAACAGTCTGTCCTAACCCATCCTGCCCCTCACGCCCACCCCCAAACACCCCGGGGGGGGGTCTAGCCGGGCCCAGGGTCTATGGGCAACATTACAAATTAGTTCTTGCTCCAGCTTTCCATGCGGTGAGGAAACCTGCTGGAGAGATCCGTTAAGTGGCAGTTTCAGCACACGAGGCACTTTCCTGTTTCCCTGGGAGGAGGGGGGAGAAAGGAGGTTCCTTAACCCCCAAGGTACCTCCCCATGTGGGAGAGGAGAAGGCTGGTTAAAAGCCTCTCGCACCCGCCAATGGGTCACACAACCCCCAGCCCCACACGAGGCCAAGGCTCCTCTCCCAGGGGAAGTGCTAGCAGAGCTCGACAGTCCCAGGAGGAGACTCAGCCCGAGGGGACGATGAGGCGTCTGTGGCTGGTGATGCTGCTGGTTCTGGCGCTGGCCGGGGCTGCCCTGGCTGGGCCCATCCTGCAGCAGCCGCTGGGCATGGAGGGTCCTGGCGCGGTGGCAGCAGGTGATGGGGCGTCAGCCCAGGTGGACGGAGCCCAACAACAGCAGCCGGTGAGTCCCGCGCCCGGGGCCCTGAGCACGTCCCTGCAGGGAGGCTCTTTGCTGCGTGCCCCTACCTGGGGTCCCCGGGGGGGGTGGGATGGGATCGGATACAGGGTCGCTCTGGCAGGATGCTCTGTGCGGAGCCAGGGACTCTCCCTCCCCCTGTCCTCACTGTGGCAATTACATCTCCCCACCCCAGGGATCCACGGCCTCCCCAGAAATGACCCTGCCTCAGGGAGATTCTCACTGACCCGTCCCTGATTAGCCGAACCTTCTGCATGGGGCAGACCCAGCCCCTTCACCCAGCCTCCCCCGCCCTCTCCCCTGGGGTGGGGGACAGCTGTAGCTGGGGAGGTGAGCCGGTGGATCGGCCGCCAGCTCCTCATCAGCTCCAGGCAAAGGGGCTCCCTTCAGAGCAGGAAATGCGAACCGGGACCCGAGCCAGACTCTGATTCAGGCCTGAGCATTAGGGGGCAGGAGGCAAAGGGTTGAGAGAGGGGGAACAATGGGGAGAAACCTGCCCGGAAAAGCCAGGGGGAGTGTGAGACGTCCCGGCTGCAGGGCACCCCCTGCTGGGCGTGCGGTGAGTGTCACCCCACCACAGGGGTAATTCGCTCTCGGTCCCTGTGGAGCGTCAGCGCCCGGCCTGAATCCCCACCTGCTCGGCCAATGAGAGTTTGCCGTGGTGAGTTAATGCCTTCCCGCTTCTCCCCCCGGCCCCCCGTAACTCTCCCGGCAGATGTGGTTAAATCTGTCTCCCTTGCCCAGCCCCAGCTGGGAGTTTCCTGCTTTGCCCCCAGACTCCTAAACGCTGGGAGCCCAAACACTGCCCAGGGCCCAGTCATAGCTGCAGGGGACAGAGGCCGAGCAGGGCCTGTTCTCGAGCCCCCCACTGCAATACGCACAGGGCCTGGGCACAGCAGAGCAGTGGGCGCGGCCCGCACTGGGAAGAGACGGGCTCAGCTGGGACCAATGCAAAGGGGATCCTGGCGGCTCCGGTCAGCACCACTGACCGGGCTGTTAAGTCTGGCTGGTGGCGCGGCGGGGCTGGCAGGCTCCCTGCCCAGCCCTGTGGCACAGCTCCTGGGAAGCAGCTGGCATGTCCCTCCAGCTCCTGGGTGTACAGGCGGCCACAGGGGCTCTGCAGCTCTTATTGGCCAGGAACCACGGCCCATGGGAGCTGTGAGGGCAGCGCCTGCCACCAGAGACAGAACACAGAATCACCTGGCTGCCCCCGAGCTGGAGCGACATGCCGGCCGCTATTCCACAGGAAAGTACCACTCAGAGCCCGCGCCCTGCACCCCTCCCACAAACCAACTCCCTAACCCAGCTCCGAATCCTCTTCTGCACCCAAACTCCCTCCCACATCCCAACCCCCTGCTCCAGCCTGGAGACCCTCCTGCACCCAAACTCCCTCCCAGACTCCACCCCCTGTCCAGCCCGGAGACGCTTCTGCACCCAAACTCCCTCCCAGACCCCACCCCCTCCCGCATCCCAACCCCCTGCTTCAGCCCGGAGACCCTTCTACACCCAAACTCCCTCCCAGACCCCATATCCCAACCCCCTGCTCCAGCCCGGAGACCCTTCTGCACCCAAACTCCCTCCCACATCCCAACCCCCTGCTCCAGCCCGGGGACCCTCCTGCACCCAAACTCCCTCCCAGACCCCACACCCCCTCCCACATCCCACTCCCCTGCTCCAGCCCAGAGACCCTTCTGCACCCAAACTCACGCCCAGACCTCACATCCCAACCCGCTGCTCCAGCCCAGAGACCCTCCTGCACCCAAACTCCCTCCTGGACCCCACAATCCCTCCCATATCCCAACCCCCTGCTCCAGCCTGGAGACCCTTCTGCACCCAAACTTCTGCCCAGACCCCACATCCCAACCCCCTGCTCCAGTCCAGAGCTCCCTCCCACAATGAACCCCTCAGCCCTAGTCTGGAACCTCCATCCTGCACCCAGGTCCCCTATGACCCAACCATAGAGCCTACACCCCCAGCTGGAGCTCGCATCCCCTCCCACACCCCAACCCCGTGCTCCAGCCGGGTGAAAACAAGCGAGGGAGGGGGAGAGGGAGTAACAGAGGGAGGGGGGACGGAATGAGCAGGCCCTGTGCTTCTTCCAGACTCGCTGCCTCGCAGCCTGGGCGGGCTGGGACCCACACCCGGGGTCTCCCTAGTGCCAGCCTGGAGGGGGCAGCCATGGAGCAGGCCGGTGCCTCCAGCTCCTCCAGCCCCTAGCGCCGTGTCTCGCCCGTGTGTGTTTCAGGGAGCGAGAGTGAGACGGGCCGCGTGGCTGCAGAACTTCAGATCCTGGAATCCAGGCAGTTGGTCAGTCGTAGGCACAGTCATTATACGTGGAAAACGGAAAGGCTGAACAGGCGGCTCAGCTGGGGAGGGGACGGCACCACCGGTCACTCCCCTCTGGCTGGGCCCAGCCGGCCTCCCCTCCCGCACCTGTTCCCCGGCGCTGCTGAGCTTTCTGCAAAGGTTACACATGAGGAGTGAGCTTGCTGCTGGCTGTGGGGTACAGAAACTCCCAGCCCCTGCTGAGCACCGCGGGCGGGGGGCCAGGACTGGGCCTTGTAGATCGTTGGATTCTCAGTCCCTCTGTGCTGGGCGATGAAGCCGCTTTGAGGAGCCTGGCGCTTCCCGTGTGTTTTCCACTTATTTACTCACATCAATAAAAGCAGGAACCTCTGGGCCTGGCTCCCTCATTCCCAACGGCCCCAGCTCGAAGGGGCGCAGGCAGTGATGAGCTGCCAAAATATTAACAACCGGTTCCGTCCTCCTCACCCCACAAGGGGGCCATGCCCCCCCACCCCCGGGACTCCTGCCCCATCTAACCCCCCACGTTCCTTGACACTCCACCCCCAGGACCCCGCCCCATCCACCCCCCTTCCCTGTCCCCTAACTGCCCCCTGCTGCCCCATCCAACCCCTCCTCTTATTCCTGATGGCCCCCCAGGACCCCTGCCCCATCCAACCACCCCTTCTCTCTGTCCCTGACTGTCCCCCCACCTCATCCAACCCCTGCTCCTTCCTGACTGCCCCCCGGGACCCTTGCCCCCATTCAATCCTCCTGTTCCCTGCCCTCTGACCGCCCTGACCCCTATCCACCCCCTCACAACCCACCAAACATCCCCTCCCTGCTCCCTGCCCCCTTACCACACTCCCTGGGGCCCGGACCGGGTCCGCTCTGCCGGCCCGTCACCAGCGCCACGGGGCCCAAATCCCTGAGCCGGACCGGGTCAGGCCGGGCCGAAGCCACTCGGCCGGCACTGGGACCGGCGCCGCGGGGCCTGACTCCCCGGGCTGGGCTGGGCTGGGCCGGGCCGGAGCTGCTCAGCCAGCACCGGGACTGGCGCCACGGGACCCGACTCCCCGAGCCAGACAGGGCCGGACCGGGCCAGGCTGGGCCAGAGCCACTTGGCCGGCACCAGGACCAGCACCACGGGGCCCAGACACCCCCGAGCTGGGCCGGAGCCGCTCAGCCAGGACCAGCCCAAGCCGGGGACGCTCGGCCGGGGCCAGGGGGAGCCGGACTGGGCCGCGTGCGCTGTGCCTCCCTGGAGCCCTCTGCGTGTCCGCCCCCACACCCATGCGCCCGGATTACCTGCCTGCTACTTGTTTTAAGGTTTCCTGCGAACATCTGATTCGCGGGAAGCAGGGGAGGGGGAGGAGAAGGAGGGTGGAGTGTTCAGGGGACAGGGAGAAGTGAGGTGGGGCCGGGCCAGGTGGACAGCTGCCCAAGCCGTTGTTAAATTTAAAAGCTTTTTTAGAACCGGTTGTCCTGGAACAACCGGTTCTAAAAAGGTTTCTAAATTTAACAACCGGTTCCTGCGCACCGGTGCGAACTGGCTGGAGCTCACCACTGGGCACAGAGCAGGGTCCCGCAGGCAGCCCAGAGCTCCCAGCGGCTGCAGTAACCCCATCCCTGCCCCTCTCCAGTGGGGAATAAGGCTGCATCCCCAGCACAGCTGGAGCGAGGCCCAGGGAGCTGGGATCCGCCCACCTGCCCATGGGTAGCACTAGGGCCTGGCCCAGCCTCCACTCTGACAGCTGGGACCCACCCTGTGTCCTGACACCGAAGGGGGTGGCCGGTTCCCCGGCTCCCAGCCAGGCCATGAGGAGACAGGGTGCTGGGAAGGGTCTTTGCTTCAGGGGACATGGGGTTGGATGAATCTCTAGGGAGAAGCCAGGCTCCCCTGGCCCCCCAGTGCTGGGGACCCCCCCCCGGCCTGTGTTGCCAATGGCACCCACCCATAGGCACCAACTTCTCCCGGCGCCGCTGGGTGCTTTACCTCCCTCAGCCCCCAGCCCCACCCCCATTCCAATCCCTTCCCCAAAGTCCTCACCCCAACTCCGCCCCCTCCCTGCCCCATTGGACTCCTTCCCCAAATCCCCGCCTCGTCCCAAGCGTTCCCACTCCTCCCCCTCCCCCCCACAGCTTGTTACGCTGCGAAACAGCTGTTTTGCGGTGGCAAGCGCTGGGAGGGGACGCGGGGACACGGCGCGCTCAGGGGAGGAGGCAGAAGTCAGTTGAGGTGAACTGGGGTGGGGAGCTTGGCTGCCAGTGGGTGCAGAGAACCCACCAATTTTTACCTGTGGGTGCTCCAGCCCCAGATCACCCACGGAGTTGGCGCCTATGCACCCACCCAGAGGTGCTGACCTTTGGTTTTTCCAATGGGTGCCCCACCCTGGCTTCGCCCCCCTCTCCCGAGTCCCCACCACCAGTCCACCTCTTCCCGCCCCCGCTCGGCCTCCTCCCCCAAGACCAGGGGTGGCTCTAGGTATTTTGCTGCCCTAAGCACAGCAAGCAGGCTGCCTTCGGCGGCTTGCCTGCGGGAGGTCCCTGGTCCTGCGGAATCGGCGGCACGCCTGCGGGAGGTCCCCGGTCCTGCGGATTCGGCGGCACGCCTGCGGGAGGTCCCCCGAAGCCACGGGACCAGCAGACCCTCCGCAGGCATGCCGCCGAAGGCAACCTGTGTGCCGCCCTCGCAGTGACTGGCAGAGTGCCCCCCGTGGCTTGCCGCCCCAGGCACGCGCTTGGCGTGCTGGTGCCTAGAGCCGCCCTTGCCCAAGACTTGTTCCCAGGAGCGCCTCCCGCCCGCCTAACCTCTCCTTTCTGCCCTCTCCTGCCTTAAGAGCAGAGGAACGAGTGGCGGGGCAGTCCCTCTCTCCAGCTGATCGTCAGAACAGACACTGAAGAGCTGATGGGGGTGCAGGGCCAGCCTCTGAACGGATGATTGGCAGCCCCGCCCTCCCCCCAGCCCAGGGGATGCTGAGCGCCTCCTAATATTTCTCTGCAGATGCTTGAGCTCCTGAGCACCTATGGAGTCGGTGCCAATAGACCCACCTCCCCAGGGTCTGTGCGATGGGCGTCGGGCTGTGGGGCAGGGAGGGTCTGCCCCAGAGCTGGCAGGGCAGCAGCTGCTCGTTGGCCCATGGGTGGGGGCACTGACTGAACTGGGCACTAGAGAAATTTCCTTTCTCTCAAGGAGCAGGGCCTGGCTGGCACCATGGCAGGTTGGCCACCAACGCAGATGGGCCACTGGCCTGCCTCAGTTTGGAGCCAACTGATGTCACTGCTTACCCCATGGGAGGGGCTGCCGTTTAACAAAACGAGGGGTCCATGGTCTCATCTCTCCCACTCTCCCCAGTGCCCTGTCGCTCAGAGGGCGGAATAGACATTAATGGGGCCTTATAGGCCATTTGTTTAAAGTCTCCGAATCCTTCCATTAGGCCAACATTTTCCAATGTGCCCAGGAATTTTGGTTCTCTTAGGTCATAGGGTCCCCTCCTGACATATGCAGGGTCTGGGTTTCCGAAGGGCTGAGCGGGAGGAGGGGGCTGCTCAGGAATCTCAGACAATCAGGTTCTAGGTGTCGCAAATGAGAAACCCAGAAAATGAAACAGCCAAAATCCACGGCCACTAAATCATCCCAGCCAGCGCTTTGTCAAACCAGGCCTTAAAAACCTTTAAGGATGGAGATTTCACCACCTCCCTCGGTAACCCATTCCAGTGCTTCACCACCCTCCTAGTGAAATAGTGATTCCTAATATCCAATCTAAACCTCCCCCACTGCAGCTTGAGACCATTGCTCCTTGTTCTGCCACCACTGAGACCAACCGAGCTCCATCCTCTTTGGAACCCCCTTCAGGTAGTTGAAGGCTGCTATCAAATCCCCCCCTCACTCTTCTCTTCTGCAAACTAAAGAACCCCAGTTCCCTCAGCCTCTCCTTGTAAGTTGTGCTCCAGCCCCCTGATCATTTTTGTTGCCCTCCGCTGGACTCTCTCCAATTTGTCCACATCCCTTCTGTAATGAGGGGCCCAAAACTGGACATAATACTCCAGGTGTGGCCTCACCAGTGCCGAATAGAGGGGAATAATCACGTCCCTCGATCTGCTGGCAGTGCTCCTACTAATGCAGCTCCGTATACTGTGAGAGTTTTTGGCAACAAGGGCACACTGCTGACTCATATCCAGCTTCTCATCCACTGTAATCCCCAGATCCTTTTCAGCACAGCCCCGAACTGCTCCCTGGCACCGGGCAGGAAATGGGAACAGAGTCGCATTGAACACACACAGGCTGCAGCACCTGCTGCCTCAGCCAAAAGAATTCAGGTAATTAACCCTTTACTGGTGCTGCCGTCGCCTCCTCCCCGCCCCCCCCTTGTGCACACACAAGGCTGGACGTGGTACACACGCGGTGTGGGGATCCCCAGGGCTCACAGGGACTGACCTTCCCTCAGGCAGGTAAGAGGGGGGTTGACATTGAGATTTTTTGTCTGAATTTCCCACCTTCCCTACCCCAGGTTCAGCTCCGCCCAATGGTGAGAATAGAGAGAGTGCAGACAGGGGTGCAGGAGGGGGCCAATGTCTAACCCTGTTCAAAGCAGGGCTGCTCTCCATGGGTGGGTAAAACACACTCACACACCTTACTAGCCCCCCTCAGCCCCCCTTTTCCTCATATCACCCCGGGACGCCTCGTTCGAGCCCCAGGGGCTCTGAGCACCTCTGCCACGTGACAGGTGGGAGCCCCACAGCTTGAATCCTTTAACGCTGGGCCGATCAGACGCCCTGGAGATACCGTTGTCACGGAGTGTGGGGGAGTCCGGCCCTGCACCCCTCTTCCTGGGACCCACAGTGACTCTCAGCCAGCCAGTAAAACAGAAGGTTTATTGGACAACAGGAACACAGGTTACAGCAGGGCTTGCAGGCACAGTCAGGACCCCTCCACCGAGTCCTTCTGGGCTTTCAGGGTGCTTGGATCCTAGCTAGGATACCCTGAATTCTGCCCGCACAGCCCCAAGCCCAAACTCAAACTGCTTCCCTCCTGCCACTCCCTTCCTTTGTCCCCTTCCCGGGCAAAGGTGTTTGACCTTTCCCCTCCCTTACCTAGCTCAGGTTACAGGCCCTGGCATCGTCCATCCCCTAAAGTCCTCCCCTGCTCTCCCACTCCCCACACAGACAGTCCCTACTGCATCACATCTCTCCCCTCTTCGAGACTGAACTGAGCGGGGTCACTCTGCCCAGTGACCTGGGGACGTTCAGGGTCCCCTCTCCGGGACAACGCATCCGCTGTCAGGTTGGCACTTCCCTTCACATGGACCACGTCCATGTCATAGTCCTGCAGGAGCAGGCTCCACCTCAGGAGCTTGGCGTTGGCTCCTTTCATCTGGTGCAGCCAGGTCAGGGGAGAGTGGTCGGTGTACACGGTGAAGTGTCGCCCAAAGAGATATGGCTCTAGTTTCTTAAGGGCCCACACCATGGCCAGGCATTCCTTCTCGATGGCCGCGTAGCTTTGTTCCCGGGGTAGCAGCTTCTTACTCAGGTACACGATGGGGTGTCTCTCCCCCTTTTCATCCTCCTGCATTAACACTGCCCCCAGTCCCGTGTCTGAGGCATCAGTGAACACCATAAAGGGTTTGTCAAAATCTGGGTTTGCCAGAACTGGGCCACTAACCAGAGCCTCCTTCAGCGCCCGGAAAGCCTCCTGGCACTGCTCAGTCCAGATCACCTTGTCTGGCTTCCCCTTTTTGCACAGTTCAGTGATGGGGCTGGCTATGGCACTGAAGTGGGGCACAAACCTTCGATAGTACCCCGCCATCCCAATAAAGGCCTGGACCTGCTTTTTGGTTTGGGGAGCAGGCCAGTCTCTGATCACCTCCACCTTGGCTGGTTCCGGCTTCAGGCAGCCGCTCCCCACCCGATGGCCCAGGTAAGATACTTCAGCCATCCCCACCTTGCACTTCTCAGCCTTTACTGTTAACCCAGCCTTTCGGAGTCGGTCTAGGACTTGTTTAACCTGGGACATGTGGTCCTCCCAGGTCTGGCTGAAGACGCAGATGTCGTCAATATACGCCACGGCAAAACTCTCCATCCCCCTCAGTAGCTGATCCACCAGGCGCTGGAAGGTGGCCAGCGTTCCCTTGAGGCCGAAGGGCAGGGTCAGAAACTCATAGAGCCCCAGAGGGGTGATAAAGGCCGATTTCAGCCTGGCATCTGCGTCCAGCGGCACTTGCCAGTAGCCTTTGGTAAGATCCATAGTGGTGAGGTACCGAGCACCTCCTAGCTTGTCTAGGAGCTCGTCAGGCCTGGGCATAGGGTAGGCATCAGATACGGTGATGGCATTGAGCTTTCGATAGTCCACACAGAACCGGATTGACCCATCCTTCTTGGGGACTAGCACCACTGGCGAGGCCCAAGGGCTGGAAGACGGCTGGATCACCCCCAAAGCCAGCATGTCCCTGACCTCTCTTTCAAGATCCTGGGCAGTTTTACCAGTGACCCGAAAAGGGGAGCATCTTATAGGGGCATGTGACCCGGTCTCCACCCGGTGGACAGTCAAATTAGTGCGTCCAGGCTGGTTGGAAAACAGCTGTCGGTACAGATGCAGCACCTCTCTGATCTCAGCGTGCTGGCCCGGGGTCAGTTGCTCAGAGAGGGGAATCGCCTCCAGGGGGGAACCAGCTTTTGTCCCAGGGAATAGATCCACTAAGGGGTCATCTCCCTGCCCCTCCCAATGTCCACACACGGCCAACACCACATTCCCCCTGTCATAGTATGGTTTCATCATGTTCACATGGTACACCCGACGGTGATGTGCCCAGTTTGACAGCTCCACCACATAGTTTACCTCATTCAGTTGCTTGATAACCTTGAAGGGCCCTTCCCAGGTGGCCTGGAGTTTGTTTCTCCTCACGGGGATAAGAACCATCACCTGATCCCCAGTAGCGAAGGCACGGGCTCATGCTGTGCGGTCATACCAGACCTTCTGCCTCCTCTGGGCTCGGGCCAGATTCTCCCTGGCCAGGCCCATGAGCTCGGCCAGTCTTTCCCGGAAGGTCAGGACATACTCCACCACTGACTCTCCCTAGGGAGCGGCCTTCTCCTCCCATTCGTCCCTCATCAGGTCTAGGGGCCCCCTTACCCGCCTTCCATACAACAGTTCGAAAGGTGAAAACCCGGTAGATTCCTGGGGTACCTCCCTGTACGCAAACAGCAGGTGAGGTAAGTACTTGTCCCAATCTTGCGGATGCTGGTTCATAAATGTTTTTAGCATCATCTTCAGCGTCCCGTTGAACCTTTCTACCAGCCCGTTGGACTGGGGGTGATACGCTGAGGCCCAGTTGTGCTGGACCCCACATTTCTGCCATAATGACCGGAGCAGGGCTGACATGAAGTTGGACCCCTGGTCCGTTAAGACCTCCTTGGGGAACCCCACCCGGCTGAAAATTGTCAGCAGCGCATCTGCCACTGTGTCTGCTTCGATAGAGGACAAGGCCACCGCCTCGGGGTAGCGAGTGGCAAAATCCACCACCACCAGGATGTATTTCTTCCCTGACCGGGTCGTCTTGCTGAGAGGTCCCACTATGTCCATGGCCACCTTCTGGAAAGGTTCTTCTATGATGGGTAAAGGCCTCAAAGCCGCTTTCCCCTTGTCCCGGGCCTTCCCCACCCTCTGGCAGGGGTCACAGGATTGGCAGTACTGTCGGACATGGGTAAAGACCCCAGGCCAGTAAAAGTTCTGTAGCAGCCTCTGCCTGGTGCGTCGGATTCCCTGGTGCCCTGCGAGAGGGATGTCATGGGCCAGGTACAACAGCTTGTGACGGAACTTCTGGGGAACCACCAGCTGCCTCCTGATCCCCCATGACTCTACTTCCCCTGGGGGAGCCCATTCTCGATACAGGAACCCCTTCTCCCACAGGAACCTCTCCTTGCAACCTCTCCTCATGGTCTGTACCGCACTAAGGTCAGCCCGGTCCCTGTGCTTCCGCAAGGAGGGATCTTTCTGCAACTCGGCCTGGAACTCAGCAGCTGGGACAGGAATGGGGACCGGCTCTCTCTTGCTGGCTGGGTCTGAGGCCGCAGCCTCTCTGCACTGTGCCCCTGGGCGTTCCCCGCTCCCTGAGTTAGGGTCCTGCACCTCAGGTCGAGTACCTTCCCCGTTGTCGGGGAGCAGTGCCATTTGCCGACTCTGACTACGAGTCACGACCAGGGCACTCTGGGTGTTACTAGGCCAGTCCTCAAGGTCCCCTCCCATTAACACGTCAGTGGGCAAATATTGGTGTACCCCCACATCCTTGGGGCCCTCCTTGGCCCCCCATTTCAGGTGTACCCTTGCCACGGGTACCTTGAATGGGGTCCCGCCCACGCCCATCAGGGTCAGGTAGGTGTCGGGCACCATCTGATCTGAGGCCACCACCTCGGGCCGGGCCAGCGTCACCTCTGCGCCCATGTCCCAGTACCCAGTGACCTTCCTCCCATCCACTTCCAGGGAAACAATGCACTCTTTCCGGAGGGGCAGCCCCGCGCCCACCCGGTAAACCAAAAACCCGGAACCGGGAGCATCCACAGGTGGTATGTTGCCAACCCCCCTTTCCTGGGAATGTAGCCCCTCCTCCGATTGGGTTTTTACCCAGTCCACCCTCTGCGGGTTGGGTCTGCTTGGTCTGTCCCTGAGCTTGGGGCACTGGGCCCGTATGTGACCTCGTTGGCCACAGCGATAGCAGCCCATATCTCGTGGGTCCCCTTGAGTGGGTCGGAGGGACCTGCCGCTGGATGTTCCCCTTTTGGGGGGGTTCTCCATAGGCCCCCTTTGGGAGGTCCCATGATGACTCTCTCTCTGCGTTGAGGCAGGCCTGCTCCTTCGAGACTCCTCCCTGCCATCCCCTGCCCGACTGTCCACAAATTGGTCGGCCAGCTGGCCTGCATGCTGCGGGTTCTCCGGCTTCTGGTCCATCAACCACAGCCTCAGGTCGGACGGGCACTGCTCGTACAGGTGCTCCAGTATGAATAGGTCAAGCAGGTCCTCTTTAGTTTGGGCCCCAGCTGTCCACTTGCGAGCATACCCCTGCGCCCGGTTGACCAGTTGTAGGTATGTGACCTCACGGGTTTTACGCTGGCTCCGGAACTTTTTCCGGTACATCTCAGGAGTCAGCCCAAACTCGCGGAGCAGGGCCTGTTTGAACCGTTCGTAGTCCCCTGCCTCCGCCCCTTTCAGTCGGCTGTACACCTCCACGGCTGTGGAGTCCAGTAAGGGGGTGAGAACTGCGATCCTGTCTGCAGGGTCAACCCTGTGCAGCTCGCAGGCATTCTCAAAGGCCGTCAGGAAGGTATCTATGTCCTCCCCCTCCTTACGCCGGGGCAGCAAGTGCTTATCAAAGCTCTTTGTAGGCTTGGGTCCCCCCTCACTCACCGCAGCCGGAGCCTCACTGCTCCTCAGCTGGGCCAGGTCCAGCTCATGTTTACGCTGTTTCGCCTTCTCCTCCCACTCACGCTGGCGCTGGTCCTCCTCATGTTTACGCTGGTTCTCCTCATGTTTACGCTGGTTCTCCTCATGTTCACGCTGTTTCGCCTTCTCCTCCAGCTCTCGCCTCCTTAACTCGAGCTTCTCCCGTCTCAGCTCCCTTTCATATTCCAGCCGCATCCGCTCCACGGATGCCGAGCGTCGCCGGGAGGATCCCCTGCTGGGGGGTGAGCGTCGCCGGGAGGATCCCCTGCTGGGGGGTGGGCTTCGCCGTGAGGCTCCCCTGCTGGCCGGGGGTGTCACGGTGCCCTCGGTATACACTGGGCTCCTCCCCGCCCTTCCTCTACGCCTAGGAAGGGGGGGTCTCGGGAAGCCCTCGTCTGCCGGCTGACCACTCCCAGCGGGGACAGTCACTGGTGCCTGCGCTGCATCTGCTTGGCTGCTTCCCTCAGAGACACGGCTCCGTTCATTCATGCGGTCTCCCTGCTCCAGCTGGGCAATCAGCTGGTACTTGGTGACTCTCCCCGGGCGCAGCCCCCTCTGCTTGCACAACTCCAGCAGGTCACACTTGCGCCGCTTGGCATACATCTTCCTGCTGGCCACTCACAGGCCGGGGTGCTCGCCGCTCCCCACGGTTTCCAAGGGGACCCCTAGTGCACCAGCCCTTCTTGAGGTCACCACCTCTCTGCCAGGGTCGAGCTGCAGACTCCTCCACCCCTGGGACCGCTCGCTGCAATCCCCCGGGGGACCCTGTTACTGCAAAGTCCTTCTCACTGGGCACACACTCCCAGGGGTTAACCACCCCTTCGTTTTACTGCTCCCCAGTCACTTACTGCAGGAAGCGCCGTTCACGGGGTGCAGTATATCCCACCGCTGCCACCAGTTGTCACGGAGTGTGGGGGAGTCCGGCCCTGCACCCCTCTTCCTGGGACCCACAGTGACTCTCAGCCAGCCAATAAAACAGAAGGTTTATTGGACAACAGGAACACAGGTTACAGCAGAGCTTGCAGGCACAGTCAGGACCCCTCCACCGAGTCCTTCTGGGCTTTCAGGGTGCTTGGATCCTAGCTAGGATACCCTGAATTCCGCCCACACAGCCCCAAGCCCAAACTCAAACTGCTTCCCTCCTGCCACTCCCTTCCTTTGTCCCCTTCCCGGGGAAAGGTGTTGACCTTTCCCCTCCCTTACCTAGCTCAGGTTACAGGCCCTGGCATTGTCCATCCCCTAAAGTCCTCCCCTGCTCTCCCACTCCCCACACAGACAGTCCCTACTGCATCACAACCGTGTAGCAGGCCTGCACAACTCATAAAGCGACGAGGGCCACATTACTCCAAAGAAAACAGCTGAGGGCCAAAAACCCCCAGCCCCACGGAAACATGCCCCCCCCCAGCAACTCCCAGCCCATGGAAACACCCCACTCCAGCGCCGCCCAGCCCTGCAGAAACAAACCCTCCTTCCCCAGCGCCACTCCACCAAAACAGCTGTGGGCCAAAAAGGAAGGTTGGGGGTGGGGAGGTGATACTTGATTTTAAATCAGTCAGGGGCTCCCAGCTGATGAAGTGGCTGGGAACCCTCAGGGGCAAATTAAAGGGCCCGAGGCTCCGGCGGCCGAGGGAACCTGGAGCTTTGCGGGGCTGGGGCAGGGATTTAAAGGGCCCAGAGCTCCTGCCGCTGAGGGGAGACCGAGCCCTTTAAATCCCAGCCCCAGCCTGGCCACTGGAGCCGCGGCCGGGATTCAAAGGGCTCTGGGCTGCCCGCATGGAGCCCTGAGCCCTTTAAATCTCAGCCACGGCCGGGATTCAAAGGGCTCTGGGCTGCCCACAGAGCACCGTGTGCGCAGGATTTAGAATCCCCTCGTGGGCCGCACAGTGAGCCTCCGTGGGCTGCATATATTGTGCAGGCCTGCCGTGTAGTGACTGCCGGGGCTGATGGCTCAGTGTGAGAGACAAAGTATCAAGTACGCATAACAGGACAGAACAGTCTGTCCTAACCCATCCTGCCCCTCACGCCCACCCCCAAACACCCCAGGGGAGGGGTCTGCCCGGGCCCAGGGTCTATGAGCAACGTTACAAATTAGTTCTTGTCCAGGTTTCCATGCGGTGAGGAAACCTGCTGGAGAGATCCGTTAAGTGGCAGTTTCAGTGTATTGCACACGAGGCACTTTCCTGTTTCCCTGGGGGGGGAAGTTCCTTAACCCTCAAGGTACCTCCCCGTGTGGGAGAGGGGAAGGCTGGTTAAAAGCCTCTCACACCCGCCAGTCGCTCACACAAACCCCAGCCCCACATGAGGCCGAGGCCCCTTTCCCAGGGGAATCTGTGCCACAGCCCGAGAGTCCCAGGAGGAGACTCAGCCGGAGGGGACGATGAGGCATCTGTGGCTGGTGCTGCTGCTGGTTCTGGCGCTGGCCGGGGCTGCCCTGGCTGGGCCCATCCTGCAGCAGCCACTGGGCGTGGAGGGTCCTGGCGCGGTGGCAGCGGGTGATGGGGAGTCAGCCCAGGTGGATGGAGCCCAACAGCAGCCGCTGGTGAGTCCAGGGCTCTGAGTACGTCCCTGCAGGGAGGCTCTGTGCCTCGTGCCCCTACCTGGGGATCTCTGGGGGGGTGGGATGGGATCGGATACAGGGTCGCTCTGGCAGGGACCCTCCCTATCCCCAACTCTGCTCTGGGAATTACATCTCCCCACCCAGGAGATCCATGGCCTTCCCAGAAATGACCCTGCCCCAAGGAGATTCTCACTGACCCCTGCCCTGACCAACTGAACCTTCTGTATGGGGCAGACCCGGCCCCTGAACCCAGCCTCCCCCCACCCTCTCTCCTGATGGGGGGGGAAGCTGTAGCTGGGAGGTTCTTGCTTTGCCCCCAGGTTCCTAAATGTTGGGATCCCAGACAACGCCCAGTGCCCAGCCCCCGTCAAGTCTCCACGGCACAGAGGCCAAGCAGGGCCCATGGCTGAGCCAGGCAGGGCAAGGCCCACTTTATACCCCCCACTGCAATACAGACAGGGTCTGGGCACAGCACATCAGTGGGCGCAGCCCCCTGTCGGCTGAAGAGTCTTGTGGGGAGGACGTGGGGCTCAGCTGGGACCCATGCAAAGGGGATTCTGGGCTGAGGCTGCCGGACACTGACAGGCCCTGTCGTTCTCCCAGACTCGCTGCCTCACAGCCTGGGCGGGCTGGGACCCACACCCGGGGTCTGTAGTGCTGGCCTGGAGGGGGCAGCCATAGAGAGGGCCGGTGCCTCCAGCCCCTAGCGCTGTGTCTCGCTCATGTGTGTTTCAGGGCGTGAGAGTGAGACGGGCCGTGCGGCCGCAGATCAGCTTTTGGAGACATGGCATGTACTCACTCATACGTGGAGTCGTCAGAAGGGGAAGCCGGAAAGGCTGAACTGATGTCTCAGCTGGGGAAGTCGTGGGAGGCTCAGACCCTCCGTGCCGGGTGATGAACCCGTTTTCTGAGCCTGAACCTTCCTGTGTGTTTTGCAGTTATTCACTCGCACCAATAAAAGCAGGAACCTCTGAGCCTGGCTCCCTGGAGGTGGGGAGACGACTCCTCTCCCAGTGCCCATCGCAGGGGCGCCAGAATCGAGGGGCAGAAGGGGGCGGGGGGCCATGGTCCCATCACTTTTTAAAGTGGGGCAGGGAGGATCTGCCAGGGGGCTGGCAGTGGCCTCTGAGAGCTCGGCAGGGGGTGCTGGGGACAGGTCGCCCAGTGGGTGAGTAAGTAGAGGACCCTGGGGCTGCCACCAGGGAAGGAGGCAGGTGTCCCTTCTCATTTTCCCAGGGAGACCCAGGCCTGCTGCACTCCCTTGGCGCCCGGAAGGACCCTGCCCAGCTCAGCCAGTGGGAAGCGTGGGTTTGGTGGGGGGCATTTCTCAGCAGGGGATACCCCCATGTACAGCCCTGACTGCTCCAGGGTACCAAGTTTCCTTCCTCTGAAGTAGCAGGGCCCGGCCGGCACCATGGCAGGTCGGCGACCAGCATGGATGGGCCACTGAAGTGACCCTGTTTGGAGCCAACTGATGTCACTTCTTGCCCCGTGGGAGGGGCTGCTGTTTAATAACACGAGGTGTCCTGGTCTCATCTCTCCCACCCTCCCCAGAGCCCAATCACAAAGGGGGTGGAACAGACATTAATGGGGCTTTACCGGCCTTTGTTTAAAGTCTCTGAGTCCTGTCATGAGGCCAACATTTTCCAACATACCCAGGAATTTTGGCTCTCTCTCTCTATAGGGTCCCCCCCGACACACGCAGGGCCTGGGCTCCCGAAGGCCTGAGCGGGAGGAGGGGGCTGATCGGGAGACTCAGACAATCAGGCTGTAGGTGTCGTAACTGGGAAACCCAGAAACTGAAACATCCAAAATCCACGGCCACTTGGGAAATATTTGCCCTTAATTTCTCCATGGCTGTGGGGCCACACGGCACATCCACTAGCTCTGACTTTTAACCCCATCTCTGGAGACCCACGATTTACAAAAGTGACTCAGCAGTTTGGGTGCCCAACTCCAGACACCATCAAGGTACGTGATATTCAGACACGTCTCATCCCCTACAGACGGATTGGCTGCCCCCCTCAATTCACTGGTCAGTTTGGAAAATCTTGGCCTCTGGCGTTATCACACAGAACCATTCCCAGTGGCACAAGAATCTCAACACGCTTCAGCAAAGCCCTGAACTGCTCCCTGGCACGGGGCAGGAAATGGAAGCAGAGTCGCACTGAACACAGCAAAAGCGTTCGCGTAATAAACCTTGACTGGCATTTCCCTCTCCTCTACCAAGGCTGGACGTGGTACACACGGGGTGTGGGGATCCCCAGGGCTCACAGGGACTGACCTTCCCTCAGACAGGCAAGAGGGGGATCGACATTGAGATTTTTGTTTGAATTTCTCCCTTTCTCTACCCCAGGTTTGGCTTGGCCTGGTGGTGAGAATAGGGGGAGTGCAGACAGGGGTGCAGGAGGGGGCCAATGTCTAACCCTGTTCAGAGCAGGCCCGCACACCATGGGGGGTAAAACACACTCACACACCTTACTAGTCCCCCTCCGTCCCCCCTTTCCTCATATCACCCGGGACGCCTCGTTCCAGCCCCGGGGGCTCTGAGCAGCTCTGCCATGTAACAGGTGGGAGCCCCACGGCTTTGACTCCTTTAACACTGGGCTGATCAGACGCCCTGGAGATGCCGTGTAGTGACTGTCGGGGCTGATGGCTCAGTGTGAGAGACAAAGTATCGCGTACGAGTAATGGGACAGAACAGTCTGTCCTAACCCATCCTGTCCCTCACGCCCACCCCCAAACATCCCGGGGCGGGGGGGGGGGGGTCGAGCCGGGCCCATGGTCTATGGGCAACATTACAAATTAGTTCTTGCTCCAGTTTTCCCTGTGGTGAGGAAACCTGCTGGAGAGATCCGTTAAGTGGCAGTTTCAGTGTATTGCACACGAGGCACTTTCCTGTTTCCCTGGGAGGAGGGGGGAGAAAGGAGGTTCCTTAACCCCTAAAGTACCTCCCCATGCGGGAGAGGGAAAAGCTGGTTAAAAACCTCTCACACTCGCCAGTCGCTCACACAACCCCCAGCCCCACACGAGGCCGAGGCCCCTCTCCCAGGGGAATCTGTGCCACAGCCCGAGAGTCCAGCAAGGAGATGCAACCAGAGGGGATGATGAGGCATCTGTGGCTGTCACTGGTTCTGGCGCTGGCCGGGGCTGCCCTGGCTGGGCCCATCCTGCAGCAGCGTCTGAGCGTGGAGGGTCCCGGGGCAGTGGCAGCGCGTGATGAAGCGTCAGCCCAGGTGGATGGAGCCCAACAGCAGCCACTGGTGAGTCCGAGGCCCTGAGCACGTCCCTGCAGGGAGGGTCTTTGCCGCGTGCCCCTTCTTGGGGTTCCCAGGGGGGTGGGATGAGATCGGATACAGGGTCGCTCTGGCAGGATGCTCTGTGTGGAGCCAGGGATCCTCCCTCCCCCCGTCCCCACTGTGGCAATTACATCTCCCCACCCAGGGGATCCACGGCCTCCCCAGAAATGACCCTGCCCCAGAGAGATTCTCACTGATCTCTGCTCTGAACAACTGAACCTTCTGTATGCGGTAGATCTGGCCCCTATACCCAGCCTCCCCCCGCCCTCTCCCCCGGGGGAACAGCGGCAGTGTGGCCCTACAGCAGGGTTTTTCCTGCCCGCCTTTAGTCAAGCAGTAATCTCTGTCCCCTAGTCTTGGCTTTCAGACAGCTGGGACCCAGCCGATATCCACCCACCTGGTGACTAGCTGGCCCCCAGGGTCCCAGCCAGGCCACGGAGGGGCTCGGTGCCGGGAAGGGGCCGTGCTCACAGGGAAATGGGGCTGGATCAAGCCTCCAAGGAGACAGAACAGACATTTAAGGGTCATTTGAATAAAGTCTCTGAGTCGTCTCTTAAGGCCAACATTTTCCAACGTGCGGAGGAATTTTGGCTTCCCATCCCCCAAACTCCCCAGGGGAGGGGTCAAGCTGGGCCCGGGGTCTATGGGCGAAGTTACAAATTAGTTCTTGCTCCAGGTTTCCATGCGGTGAGGAAACCTGCTGGAGAGATCCGTTAAGTGGTAGTTTCAGTGTATTGCACACGAGGCCCTTCCCTGTTTCCCTGGGGGAGGGAGGAGGCTCCTAAACCCCAAGGTACCTCTCTGGGTGGGAGAGGGGAAGGCTGGTTATAAACCTCTCACTCTCACCAGCCCCTTACACAGCTCCTAGCCCCACAAGTGGCTGATTCCCAGAAGCAGGTGAGTTTGCTGGTAGATGCTGAGTCCCGCAAGGAGACGCAGCCTGAGAGGACAACGAGGTGTCGGTGGCTGGTGCTGCAGGTGGTTCTGGCGCTGGCCGGGGCGACCCTGGCTGGTCCTCCCTGGAGCAGCCGCTGGGTGTGGACGTTCCTGTCATGGTTGCAGTGGTGTAGCCAGGTTTTCGGATTAGGGGGAGCACAAAACATAAAAAAGGCGCCCCCCAGGCTCCCCTTCTGGCCATGCCCCCTTGGCTCTCCCCTCTGGTCACGTCCCCAGACCAGACCCCTTCCCCCTCCCCCCCGCTCACCTTCCCTCCTGTGCTTCCGGGCCGGCCCGCTGCCCCACGGCTCCTCCGGCCATGCAGCAGGCAGCATGGCTGGCAGGCACCGCTTCTGCTGAATCCCACCAGCTACGCTACTGCATGGTTGCAGGGCGCAATAGAGCAGCAGCCCAGTTGGTCAGAGGCTCATAGCATCAACTGGCAAGTCCTGCGTGTGAGGCCCCCAACACTTCCCTGCAGAGGTGGCTCTTCCCTTGTCCCTGCTGTCCCTGGGGATCCCCCACAGGGCGGGACAGGCTCCGATACAGGATCCAGGCCAGCAGGACACTCCGTCTGAGCAGAGGCTGCTCACTGCCCTCCTGCGGCAGCGTGACTCCGGGGCCTCTCCTGCCTGTGAATGCAGCGCCTGGCAATGCCGAATGTCCCATCAGGAGGTGTCAGCGCCAGCCTCGCTGCTGTCCCGAACCCCAAAACCTCCGTGGGGAGAAGCTTTGCCCAGCAGGCCACTCCTCGAGACAGCATGGCCCAGTGATCAGCTGTCAGACCCTATGGAGGTTCATTCCCTTCAGGTTGTGAGTCCCGGCCATGTGGCCCAGGCCCGTTAGCTCCCCACACCCTGGCCCTCGCTCTGGCTGGGAGCTCCCCTCTCCCCACGGACGCCGTGTCTGTAGTATGGACTGTGATACAGGAGACTGGCTTGCACCTCTCAGCCCCTTCTGCCCCAGCCCAGCAGTGTCTGGGATTGGAGTGGAGGCAGCAGTGCCCGGTCCTAGGAGACCAAGGGGCCTCCAGCCACTCCAGAGCAATTCTGCTGGCTGACCAAAGATGGAGGTCACTGGGTACCAACTCGGATTCCTACCCAGCCCTCCTTGGCTGGATGGGGTATTGCTGGGACATGGCCCTTTTAGGTAGGACCTGTGGGCAAAGGAGAAATACGTTGGGATCTGCAGGTCCCTGGTAGGAACACAATGGGCCTTCCCCTCAACCCACCCCTTCCAGGCGCTGCTTCTGTACAGCTCAATCTCACTTGAATCAGTATCGGAAAAACCATGTTTATAAAATCCTACTCCTCTCCCTCTCAGCTGTGGCTGGGAGGTTTCTGCCATGGGGATCTCTAGAGGGCAGAAGCGAGGGATCCTGTACTGCTCAGCAAGGTACAGCACAGAGTCTGAGGCAATGCAGACCCCCCCACAATAGCCCAGTTATGTTTCATTGCCCCAGTGGCTGTTCCTTAGTTTCCATTGCTTTGTCCTTGCTGGTTTTTCATTTGCTCACATTCTCCCACTTCTCTCAGGAGACTATACCAGCTCAAAAGGCTCCCGTAAGGACTTTAACGCTCCATCTGCGGCTAGGCAGCCACCGCTGGAAGAGGAGGATTGCGTCAGCTGTCTGGAAGCCACTGGGGCTGTGCTCATTTAGATCAGCAGAGACCACAGAGTCCAGGCCTCGGCCCAGCCTCTGGAAAGGAGGGGAGGGGAGGAGGGCACTTTAGAAACCAGTCTGGGCTGGTGCTGTTAACCACTTCCTTGCTCCGTCCCCACTTGTTCACTCTTCTCTCTAAATTCTTGCTCTCTCCAATTCATTTGTTGCAGGGAGTGAGAGGACCGAGAAACCGAACCATATTCAGCTGGTGTCACCCATCAAGACCTGGCTGCCTGATACTATTGGGCCACCTTAGTAATGAGCACTAAGCTGGAACCAGCCCCTCGAGCTGGCAGCGTTTCAGGCCTGCACGCCCCTGCCTCGGATCGCCAGAGCTGTGTGTGCCAGCCGCTCGGCTCCAAACGCCCCTTTCCAGGCATCACATGCTACAAAGAGAACGTCTGCTGATTCTCCCCTCATTGGTTTTACACCCATGTATCTCCCGTGACCTCACTGAAGTCACTCCTGATTTACACCAGTGTGAATCCAGCCCTAAAAAGCATGAGCTTGCTGCTGGCTGTCGGGTACGGGAGACCCCAGGCCCTTCCAAGCGCTGTGGACAGAGGCAACGACTGCGCCATGTCGGTCGTGGGAGGGTCATTCCCTCTGTGCCAGACGATGAACCTGCTTTGCTGAGCCTGGAGTTTCTTGTGTATTTTGCATTTATTCACTTGCACCAATAAAAACAGGAACCCCTGAGCCTGGCTCCCTCATTCCCAACGGCCTGGCTCCAAGGGGCGCAGGGCAGGGTCCCGTAGGCAGCCCAGAGCTCCCAGCCGCTGCAGTAACCCCATCCCCATCCCTCTCCAGTGGGGAGTAAGTCTCCTCCCACCTGCTCATGGGCAGCACTATAGCCCCTTCCCCGGCCTCCACTCTGACTGCTGGGACCCACTCTGTGTCCCCACACTGTTGGGAGTGGCCGGTTCCCCGGCTCCCAGCCAGGCCACGAGGCGGTGCACTGCCGGGAAGGGGCTGTGCCCACAGGGACATGGGGCTGGACGAAGACTCCAAGGACTGGCGTAGCCTATGGTGAGTGGGCACAGCCTGTGCCCTGCCCAGCCCACCCCCGGGGCAGAGAACCCCCCTCCTCCCAGGTATGAGTCGGCGTGACCCAGCCTCCCCTTCCCCGTCTGTCCTTCCTGAGCCCCTGGGCCGGTGGGAGGGGGAGGCAGTGAGTGGGAGGAGATAGCCTGGGCTGGGGAGGTTCACAGTGGAGGTGCCGTGTGAGGCTCTCAGCGAGGTGCCACCCAGCCCCAGGGGCTGTGCCAAGGGCTCCTCTGGGAGAGGGAGGAGAGGTGGGAGCTGCCCCAGCTCAGGGCCCTCTGGACAATGCTTCTTCCAAGGGGTCTGTGTCCCCTCTCGCTGCCTCCTCCCCAGAGGAGAGCGCAGCACCTGGGTCCATCCAGTCCCTTCGCCCTCCTCTCCCCACATCCCGTGCTGCTGTCTGCAAAGCAACAGGGACCTTTGAATCCAGGACACTCAGTGCCAGGGACACCCCCCCCACTCCCAGGTGGCCTCCTCCTGGCCGATGGGGCGGCTGGGTCCAGCCCTGAGGCTGGCGACGGTCTCTCCTGTGCTCTCAATGCCCCCAGCTGTCGCCCAGGCAGCCTGGGGTAGATGGAGGGAGCAGCCCAACAGTGACTGGCTGCGGGGGGAGTGTAGTGGGGGAGATGGAGCAATGTGGGGGGGATGGGCAGGCTGAAGGAATGAGGGTTAAAGGGGTGCACAGGGCAGTGAATGGGGATTGAAGGGGGCAGGTAAGTGGGCTGGGGCAGAAGGGCTGCGGGGGAAGGGGCAGTTGGGGAGCAATGGGAAGTGGGGGTCAATGGGGAGGCTGCCCCAGGCTTTGTCTGACCCACTCAAAACAGCACCTCAAGGCAGCACCCCTAGACTCTACCCCTGTCCCAAATAAACCTCAGGCTCCCCACTGCTCAGCCAGCCCCTAACCTCCGATCCCTCCACCTCCACTGGCTTCTCCATGCTCCCAGTCACTGCAGCTCCCCAAGTGCCCGGCTCGGCCCAAACCCCTGCCTGAGCCTTGAAAGGCCTCTCCCATTTCTGGCAGGAAAACATGGCTCAGTTCCATTTCTGAGACAAAAGCAGCAGTTCTCTGCAGTGTCGCCAGCTCTCACGCTTTTATCGCGACTCCCATGATATTTGGCATTTTTCTTAAAGCACCAGCTCCTGGAGGCCTGTGATGAGGTGACAGTCTCAGTTTGCATGAAAAAACCAAAGGTAAGTTTCTAGCACTGAGCCTTGCAGAGAAATACTTGAAAGTGTCACCCCAGGATACCCTAACCCCAGACACACACAAGCAGGTGAAGAGAACCCAACGTTTGTTATTTTTAAAAACTTTATGAATTCTAAGCCAGTCTTGTGATTTTTGGGAGCCTGACCCGTGACTTTTTGAATGTTTGGTAAGTCGGTCTCAATGTCTTGTTGACATCTTCATTTGTTCTCAGCCTCGGTCAGGTCTGAGAGTCAGAGAACTTGGGGATTGTCCCCCTACATCCTCGGAAATCCCCTTTCCAGGGCTCATAGCTGCAAAACCAAAAAGGCCGCTGGAGAATCGGTACCTTGGGACGTGCCCCCAAGCACCAGGTCAATGCTGATGCTCCAGCAATACGGAATGGTATTTTAACAAGCAGCCTTAAATGTCTCATTGCAGCACTGCAATAGTGAGTCTTAGTCCGCCCCCGAAATAAACAAACTGAATTTCCTTCACTTATTCCCTTTCGACTGGTTCATTCTGTCAGAGGATGCAGTCCCGTTTACCCAGCGGTTAGGGTACGCACCAAGGAAACGGGTGCCGCCTCGATCAAGGCCTCCCCCAACAGCCTGACAAGCAGGGTTCTCTCAGGTGAGAGCCCCTAAGCACAGAGCTAAGTGATACACTCAGGTAGAGCTTTCTCAAGCTCTCCTGCTGAAACTGTTCCACTTGGACTGAACAATTAAATATTAGTTGAGCCAGAAACAGATGAAATTCACTTTGCAGTCCCAGCTTTGAACACTCCCCAGAGGGAGGGAGACCTCTCTTCAGATCCTTTCTCCTCATCAAGCAGAGGAGGATTAAACCACAGGGCTAAAGGTTATAAGGGAGGCCCTCCCCCATTTTGTGTGGGTTAGGCAGCCTCTTGACACGCTGAGCGCATTGTGCCCTGCACGCGAGCTAGGCGCTCCTCCACCTATCTTCTCCTGGAGCACAGATTGCTCTGGGGCTTAGGTGGGAGAGCAGGGTCCAGACTAGGGAGGCTGTTCTTCCGGTTTAAAGCTGGACAGTCCTAGATGGGTGCAGCACTGTCCCTGTCCGGTCAGGACCTGGTACCAGCCATGGCTTTGTTAGGTGAAAATGAGAGGAGAGAGTAAGAGGAGACTGCAGATGCCAGGGGAGCAGGGATGAAGGTGGTGCCTCTGTGCGGAGTGACCCAAACAGGACTGGGCCCATGTGGGCGGGCTGACATAGACAAGGACAGGCCCATGTCGGCGGGCTGGCACAGGCGGGGGTAGGGCCACGTGGGTGGGCTGGCACAGGTGGGAGTGGGGCCACACAGGCAGAGGTGGGCCCATGTGGGCGGGCTGACAGGTGGGGGTGGGGCCACGTGGCTGGGCTGGCACAGGTGGGAGTGGGATCACACAGGCAGAGGTGGGCCCATGTCAGCGGGCTGGCACAGGTGGGGGTAGGGCCACGTGGGTGGGCTGGCACAGGTGGGAGTGGGATCACACAGGCAGAGGTGGGCCCATGTGGGCGGGCTGACACAGGCAGGGGTGGGGCTATGCAGCCATGGGTGGGCCTATGTGAGTGGGCTGGCAGAGACGGGTGGGCCCATGTGGGTGGGTTGACCCAGGTGTGGGTGGGGCCACACAGACAAGGATGGGCCCCATGGAGTGCTGAGCAGGCAGCTGAGCCCTGGTCAGTGGGGAGGCCGGCAGTCCGATCCCATGGCAGTTGGGGCCAGCAGGCTGAGCCCCAGTGGTCATCGCAGCCAGAGCCCCATGGAGAGCGGGGTGGGCAGTTGGAACTAGCAGCAGAAGCCCTGGAGAGCAGGGTGGCTCAGTCGCCATCGGGGGGGGGAGGGCCCAGCCCCAGCCCCAGCCCCAGCCCAAGCCCCAGAGTCAGCATGGGGTCAGCAGCCCAAGCCCCGTGGAGCACGGAGCTGGGCAGTTCGGGCTGGCAGCCCAAGCCCCTTGGTCAGTGGGGACCAGCATCCCGAGCTCAGTGGAGAGCTGAGCAAGAAGCCCGAGCCCCAGTGGTTACCGGGGTCCAGCAGCCGAGCCCTGTGGAATGCGGAGCCAGCAGTCCAGACCCCAGCGCAGGGCCAGCAGCCTGCGCCCTGTGGTGGGCAGGCGGCAGCTCGGACCCCTTGGCAGACAGGGGAAGTTGGGTGGCTTGAAGGGCAGAGTGAGCAGGGGCCATGCTGTACGTGGGGGGTGGTCCAGGCTAATTTGTCCCTCATGGGGCACCCCCCCCCAGGGACAGTCCTGATGGCGGAAGAAAAGGTGTTTGCGTGGCAAACCAGCCGGAACCACACTGTAGCTAGTGTAGCAGCATTAAGACACCTCGATACTAAGTCATTCTCTCTGGAGTGCTGTTTTGCTTCTGTGACACGTTAGTGAATCTTCTCGTTTTCTAGTTTGTTGATTGTTAGCAGTCTCTCTGTGTTATTTTTATTAGAACTTTTATACACAAGTTCAATGGACAAGTGGCTGAAAAGGAAAGTGTAAAGACGCAAGAACCAGCTAGTGTTTCCTCAAGTACACACTGTGGAAAATCTAAGTCTAATGATCATGATGGTCCTGGAAAGTCACTTACAAAGAAAAGAAAATATGATGATGATTATATAAAATATGGCTTTACCTGTACTGGTGATCAAGAACGTCCAGAACCACTGTGTGTAATTTGTTGTAATGTTCTAGCAAACAGCAGCCTCAAACCTTCTCTACTTCGGCACCATTTAGAAACTAGGCATCCTGCACAACTCGAAAAGCCTGTTGATTTTTTTCAACCGAAAATTAGCTGAGAGGAAAAGTGACATTACCAGTTTTATATCCAAAGCAAGTACTGGTAATGAAAATGCACTTAAAGCATCATACCGTGTGAGCTACCAAGTAGCAAAAACATCAGAAGCCCGTACCATAGCAGAGAGCTTGATTGGTCCATGTATAAAAAACATAGGTCATTGCATGCTCAGAGAAAAAGCTGCAAAAAGAACTGACATAGTACCTTTGTCCAATAATACGTTGTCACGAAGAATTAATAACATCAAATAATGTAGAGACTACAATTGTACATAGAGTGAAAAGTAGTCCATATTATGCTATACAGTTGGCTGAATCGACTGATGTAGCTAATCTAGCTGTTTTCCTACTGCTTGTACATTATGTGAATGAAGGTCTGGTTAAAGAAGACTTGTTGTTTTGCTGACCATTGGAAGAACGTACAACTGGAGAAGATAGCTTCAATCTGACTAATGCATTGTGACATTATTGACATGAACTGTGACCATATAGATCATTGTTTCAACCAAGGTCCTATAGTTGCACCAAATCGTGTACAAAGGAGGTCAAGTAAGGTGTCTATGGAAAGGCTGTAATTTGCTGGTTATGATTATGCTCTCTGCATGTGAGTATCATTTTTATATCTGAAGATATGAGCCTTGGCTCTATGCTTATATTTAAAGTGTTTGCTGTAGGGAACACATAAGGCAAATTTGGCCAACATAGTATGAAGGAATTATTCAAGCAATTGGGAGTACTTAACTAACAATGGACTTTGGGAGACACCAATCCACATCAGAGCTTTCCTGGGAATGTTCAAACTAACAAGTAAACAATGGCAACGGCCTGGCAAATTGCTGAATCATTCATGGACATGTGACTTGCTGTGATGTTATTGACAAACTGTAACCGTATAGATCGTTGTTGCAACCATTGTTATATATTTGCAGCAACTGTTGTATAAAGGTTGTCGTGTGAGGTGTCTATGAAAAGGTTATGATTTGCTGGTTATGACTGTGGTATCTGTATGCATGTAGCATTTTTGTATTTAAAGTTATAAGTATTGTAGTAAGAGGGGGCCCTGAGATATAAACCTTGGTATCAGAGGCTGGTTTGAGGCCTAAGGCCTCAACTAAAGTAATGGTCAAGACTTTGCTAACATAAAGCAAAGTGAAGCTGTGAGCCAGAGGCAGGCCCTGCTCACAGAAGCTGGCAAGGAAAGGGCTGATGCTGCAAAAAGAGACATACCTAAAAGGTGCTGAACACTAGAGATCAGAACATTCACATACTTGTACACTCCACACAGATAACAAGGAACAGACTGACCCATCCCAATGACAGGGGCAAAAGGGTAATATGATGGATAGAGTTGTTTTGTTCAAACCAACATGTACAAGGTGAGAGGCGGCACCTTACTATGTAGAGGGGTTGCACCTCAGTACGTCAGGAGTGATGTGTAACGTGTTTGTACCTATGTATAAGAATGCATCCCTGGGGCAGTGTCTTTGTTCAGCCTAGGGGGCAGTGGAAAGTCCTGCCACTGACTGACCTGAGTCCATTGCCAGGGGGCACATACTCGTAGTATGTCCTGTAGAGTAACATCTAGAGGGAACTATCATTGTGCTTCGTTTGACAATAAACCTGGTCGAAGTGCCTTCATACCTTACTAGAGTCTGTGGTCATTGGGGGTTCTCTCGGGATCTGCTGGGTCAGCTATCTGCGCAGAGCTGGGGCAGCACACAGAGGAAACACATGCACGCAGCCAATTGATATCGACATTGAACAGAGCAGAGCACCACATCAGTAGTGTGGAAGTAGGGAATGAATTGACAAGGATTTGTAGGGGATCTTAATGCATGTCAGTCTGTTAGCAAGAGTCAGGCTAGCAGTTAACAAGAGTTAGGCAGCTGTAACCCTAATGACGCGAGACTTGTAGAAGCGAGGATGGTGTGAGGCGAGTGGGAAAGAACTGTGTGAGAAGTTGTCACGATCTTGCACTGATAACCAAATATGTAGACTGGTGTCTTCTAGAAGTGAGAAAAATAAGATAGCAGGATGTATAAACAAAATGCAGCTGTTGCTTATTATTGTCTGTATAATTGCTTGTTATTGTCTGTAACAAAGGCATAAATGCTTGCTGTAATTGTTTACCTGTTGAGAGACCTGCCCGGGACTGGGGCGACCCTGTGTCCTAGGGCACTCCCTCCCTCTATTGCAATTGCTTGAGAAATAATAAAGTATTTGATTCTGCTGCACCCAAAGAAAACGCAAGAACGGAGTTTTTCTCCAACAGTAGCATCTGACAACAGGCTCTATCCTGTCTGTATTTCAAACTTGTGTTATGTTTCTGGGTAACACCCCAGACAATGTGGCGTCAGCGCTGCCTAGCCTGCTTGATGGCCCATTAAGGACCATCAGCTATACAACTGACCCATTGAGAGAAGGCAGATACAGCTTGTGACTCAGCAAGGCATGCAGGGACATGCCTATGGACAGAACTCTAACAGTACGTCTTCACTACCCGCCGTATCGGCGGGTAGCAATCGATTGCTCGGGGATCGATATATAGCGTCTCATCTAGACGCGATATATCGATCCCCGAACGCGCTTATATCGATTCCGTAACTCCACCAACCCGAACGGAGTTGCGGAATCGACAGGGGGAGCCGCAGACATCGATCCCGTGCCGTGAGGACGGTGAGTAATTCGATCTTAGATACTTCGATTTCAGCTACGTTATTCACATAGCTGAAGTTGCATATCTAAGATCGGTTTTTCCCTGTAGTATAGACCAGCCCTAAGGTTTTTCCATGCCATGTCCTGGGTGGCTCGTGATTGGAACAAAGAAAGCACAAGCCACATGGCAAAAGGGCTATGAAAGGCAGCAGCAGCATCTCCATTTTGTCTTCAATCCTGCTTCTTACTTCTGGAGGAACCTTGCTACAAACTGAAGCACTGAACAAAGGACTGATGACCCATCCCAGCTGAGGATGTTCCAGAGACTTGATTTGAACCTGTAGTTTATTCCATCACTGCTACAAGCCTAAACCAAGAACCAGGGTGGCTCTATTTTTTTGTCGCCCCAAGCACAGCAGTCAGGCAGCCTTTTGCGGTGTTTCTGCAGGAGGCCCGCTGGTCATGCGGATTCGGCAGCAGTTCTGCGGGTGATCTGCCAGTCCTGCACCTTCGGCAGGTACCCACCGCCGAATTGCCGCCGAAGCCAAGGGTCCAGCTTCTAAGGCAGCATTTTTCAAAGTATGGGTCGTGACCCAGGAATGTCAGGTAGTGGGTCGCCTTGCTGATTCAAATCATAATGATTGTTGATGCACAGCAGGAACCTGGAGACAGAGGTGGAAGTAAGCCAGTCTGGGCAGGGGGCAGCCGACCATACTGGCAGGGGACAACATCCCCAGACCAGCAATTTAAAAGGGCCCTGGGCTCCAGATAGCAGCCAGAGACCCTGGCCCTTCAAATCACCACCAGAGCCCCACTGCTGGAGGAACTTTAACTACCCCAACTACCTCACGTGTATGTAATTGATTGGCTCCATTAAAGATTTCAGTCTAATAATGGCTAAATCATTCTAATTTAGCTAGATTTACTTCTACTCCTGACAGGCTGTAGAAATAAATTTGAGTATCAGGAGCCATGTCTACCATTATATGTATTAAATAATAAAGCCTATAATCCAGCCCTTTACACTCTATGGACAGGATAATGGAGCAATTGGCTTCAATTCTACCTCTGGGATCCTGGCATGTTCAGGTCCCACCAGATTAGCAGGCTACTATTCTATGGTTAGGCTACAAGAGAGGATTGGCAGAAACCTCAGCACATTCCATGGCATTATGGATTTCATAAGACATGTGAAAATTAACAACCTCAGGCCTAGATGATCCATCAGTCAATTTCTATAACAGTGTTGCATTCCTTTGTTGTCCTAACTAGAGTCTAATTAGGCAACTGGGAGACGCAGACACACAAACAAATACGACACTCACACTCACTCAGGGCTTAAGTTCAGCCAGAGCTGTCCAGAGCAGAGCTCCCATAAATGTTTTCAAGCATTAACCTCAGTCTGATGCTGTCGCGTGGTGTAAACCAGCAGTTCTCAACCAGGGTCCATGGTTCTCTGGGGGGTCCGAAGCCCGAAGCCCCAGCGCCTCCCCCCTCTGGGGCTAAAGCCCCAAGACCCCTTTCCCACCTCACAGCTGAAGCTCAGAGCCCCGCAATGGAAGTGCAGCCACCACCCTGCCACAGGGCAGAAGTCCCGTGCTCCCCCCGTCCAACGGCTGGAGCCCTCTTCTGGGCCCTGGAGTTTTTATGGAACGTTGAGGGATGGCGGCCTCCGAAAGAAAAAGGTTGAGAACTCCTGGTGTACACAATACAAAGTGTAGCTTTGATAAAAATAATTATGCAACACTATATATCTGTGAGTGCTGTGCAATTTATTTTCATGGTAACTATGACAAATTAACATATTTACATACTGTATATGGAGAGCAGCTGGAGCCCTTTGGAGGCTGGCAGACTACAGATATAGGCAGCTGACACAGAATGTAAATAAGCATGTCTTTCTGATGTAATCAGCGAGGGCGAAGATCACTGGATAATCTCACCGGATTTGTACATATGGTTAATTTCTCTGTATAGTACTCAATTTCCAAACACGAGTCAAAAAAATAAAATTACTAATTTTTCCCACAAGAAAGAGGAAACTCTCTGATTCGGAGAACAATGGGGAAGTTAGTGAAACTGTTGTTCGTCGAGATGAAGAAGCAGTACAGGGTAACCCTAACAAGCAAGAACACAACAATGAAGTGGAACGTGGCGGAAGTGACCTATCACTGTGTTGGCCAGACAGCCAAAAAAAAAAAGTTTTTGCTAAAAAAATAAAAATGGCTAAATGTTACAAAAGGTAGACTGGGTTGCAGTATCAGCACAAAAGTACAGTTTCTTGGAGTTAAGAGGAGAGGTCATGGCTTGAAGATTGTTAAAGTTTGGACTAATTCTGATTTTTCAAACTATGGGGACAGCAAATTAAAGAAAATGAAGTCTCTCTGAGGAAAGAGATATATGAGCACAAAGTCTCAGAGTCATAAAAAAGCAGAAATTATTCAGAGTTAGGCAGAGAAAGATAAATTGATGGTATGTCATGTGCAAGGGCAGTTGCAGCATACTGAGGCTACGTGCAGAGGATTCCGTACTTTGTATAAACTGGCAAAACAAAATTGTACCTCCTACAATTTTGAAACAGAAGTTGATCTGCAGAAGTTAAACAGTCTAAATCTGGTGCGAATTCTGAACTCAAAGTCACCTGCACTAGTATAGAACAGCGTATTGCAGAGGAAATGAAGAAAAAAATATTTAAAAATATAATATCCAGTAAGCGCAAAACTGCAGTAATGACCGATGAGGCCACTACTTTGAGCCAGGCTTCCACTCATCATTTACATTCGACTTGCAGAAGAGCTGGAGCAGCCTACGAACACATTTGTTGACCTAATCAAACTTCCAGCCACTGATGCCTCAGCTCTTGCTCTTATTTGTGATGGAGCCGCAGTCATGTTAGGTCAGAAAAGCGGAGTGGTTTTCCGCTGCATTTTCCAAAGGTAATTGCTTGACACTGCTCTGCCCACCGATGGGAACTCTTTGTTCACGACATCATGCAAGATGTTTAGGGAGTCAACCACTTTAAAGTGTTTATGGACAAACTGTACTCTCTGTAACATGCCTTCCCAAAAAGCAGAAGGGAACGTCAAGAATGTGCAGCAACTTTGCATGTAGAAATCTTGAAAACTGGGCGCCTTCTGGGAACACAATGGGTTGTATCAAGTAGCCAGGCAGTGAAAGCAGTATGAAGAATTACCGTGCACTCCTGCTTACCTTCCCGTAGTCAGCTGAAGCACAAGGTAAAGAAAAAGACATGTTCAGAGGACTCCAGAAACCCCTGACATTAACATCTTTTAGACTCAATCTGGGCATACTCTCTGATGCTCTACAAGAGTTAGCAGAACTCACTTGGGTTACAGTCCAGGGAAGTCAAGTATCAGAGGGTAGCCGTGTTAGTCTGGATCTGTAAAAGCAGCAAAGAATCCTGTGGCACCTTATAGACTAACAGAGGTTTAGGAGCATGAGCTTTCGTGGGTGAATACCCACTTCCTCAGATGCATGTAATGGAAATATCCAGGGGCAGGTATATATATGTGTGCTAGCAAGCAAGCTAGAGATAACGAGGTCAGTTCAATCAGGGAGGATGAGGCCCTGTTCTAGCAGTTGAGGTGTGAAAACCAAGAGAGGAGAAACTGGTTCTGTAATTGGCAAGCCATTCACAGTCTTTGTTCAATCCTGAGCTGATGGTGTCAAATTTGCAGATGAACTGAAGCTCAGCAGTTTCTCTTTGAAGTCTGGTCCTGAAGTTTTTTTGCTGCAGGATGGCCACCTTAAGGTCTGCTATAGTGTGGCCAGGGAGGTTGAAGTGCTCTCCTACAGGTTTTTGTATATTGCCATTCCTAATGTCTGATTTGTGTCCATTTATCCTTTTCCGTAGAGACTGTCCAGTTTGGCCGATGTACATAGCAGAGGGGCATTGCTGGCATATGATGGCGTATATTACATTGGTGGATGTGCAGGTGAATGAACCAGTGATGGTGTGGCTGATCTGGTTAGGTCCTGTGATGGTGTCGCTGGTGTAGATATGTGGGCAGAGTTGGCATCGAGGTTTGTTGCATGGATTGGTTCCTGAGCAAGAGTTATTATGGTGTGGTGTGCAGTTGCTGGTGAGAATATGTTTCAGGTTGGCAGGTTGTCTGTGGGCAAGGATTGGCCTGCCACCCAAGGCCTGTGAAAGTGTGGGATCATTGTCCAGGATGGGTTGTAGATCCTTGATGATGCGTTGGAGGGGTTTTAGCTGGGGGCTGTATGTGATGGCCAGTGGAGTCCTGTTGGTTTCTCTCTTGGGTTTGTCTTGCAGTAGGAGGCTTCTGGGTACACGTCTGGCTCTGTTGATCTGTTTCCTTATTTCCTCGTGTGGGTATTGTAGTTTTGAGAATGCTTGGTGGAGCTTTTGTAGGTGTTGGTCTCTGTCTGAGGGGTTAGAGCAGATGCGGTTGTACCTCAGTGCTTGGCTGTAGACAATGGATCGTGTGATGTGCCCGGGATGGAAGCTGGAGGCATGAAGGTAGGCATAGCGGTCGGTGGGTTTTCGATATAGGGTGGTGGTAATGTGACCATCACTTATTTGCACCGTGGTGTCAAGAAAGTGGACCTCCCGTGTAGATTGGTCCAGGCTGAGGTTGATGGTGGGGTGGAAGCTGTTGAAATCATGGTGGAATTTTTCCAGAGTCTCTTTCCCATGGGTCCAGATGATGAAGATGTCATCAATGTAGCGTAGATAGAGAAGGGGTGTGAGTGGACGAGAGCTGAGGAAGCGTTGTTCCAGGTCGGCCATGAAGATATTGGCATATTGTGGGGCCATGCGGGTGCCCATAGCAGTGCCACTGATCTGGAGATATATATTGTCATCAAATTTGAAATAGTTGTGTGTAAGTATAAAGGCACAGAGCTCAGCAGCCAGTTGTGCTGTGGCATCATCAGGGATAGTGTTCCTGACAGCTTGTATTCCATCTGTGTGTGGGATGTTTGTGTAGAGAGCCTCTACATCCATGGTGGCTAGGATGGTGTTTTCTGGGAGGTCACCAATACATTGTAGTTTCCTCAGGAAATCAGTGGTGTCGCGGAGATAGCTGGGAGTGCTGGTGGCATAGGGTCTGAGTAGAGAGTCCATATATCCAGATAGTCCTTCAGTGAGAGTGCCAATGCCCGAGATGATGGGGCGTCCAGGATTTCCGGGTTTGTGGATCTTGGGTAGTAGATAGAATAACCCTGGTCGGGGCTCTAGGGGTATGTTGATTTCTTCTGGTGTTAGTGTAGGGAGTGTCCTGAGTAGATGCTGTAGTTTCTTAGTGTATTCCTCAGTGGGATCTGAGGGAAGTGGCCTGTAGAATTTGGTATTGGAGAGTTGTCTGGCTGCCTCCTTTTGATAGTCAGACCTGTTCATGATGACAACGGCACCTCCTTTATCAGCCTCTTTGATGATAATGTCAGGGTGGTTTCTGAGGCTGTGGATGGCATTGCGTTCTGCACGACTTAGGTTGTGAGGCAAGCGATGTTGTTGTTCCACGATTTCTGCCTGTGCACGCCGGCGGAAGCATTCAATGTATAGGTCCAGGCTGTCATTTCGACCCTCAGGAGGAGTCCATGTGGAGTTCTTTTTCTTGTGCTGTTGGTGGGAGGGCACCCGTGTATCAGTGCACTGTTCAGTGTTGTCCTGGAAGTATTCTTTGAGTCGGAGACGGCGAAAGTAGGCTTCCAGATCGCCACAGAACTGTATCATGTTGGTGGGGGTGGCAGGGCAGAAAGAGAGTCCCCGAGATAGGACAGACTTTTCTTCTGGGCTGAGTGTGTAGTTGGATAGATTGACGATATTGCTGGGTGGGTTAGGAGTACCACTGTTGTGGCCCCATGTGGCAGGTAGGAGTTTAGACAGCTTACAGTCCTTTTTCCTTTGAAGAGAGGTGAAGTGAGTAATGTAGATCTCCTGTCTTATTCTAGTGAAGTCCGTTTGTATAGAAGTTTGGTTATTAATGAGAGTCTCCAGGTTGGAGAGCTCTTTTCTGATGTTTTCCTGTTTGCTGTATAGGATGCTGATCAGGTGGTTCCTCAGTTTTTTTGATAGAGTATGACATAATCTCTCACTGTGGTCTGTGTAGTATGTAGATAGCAGTGGATTTTTTACCTTTAGTCCATTTGGTATGATGTCCATCCGTTTGCATTTGGAAAGGAAGATGATATCTGTCTGTATTTGTGCAAGTTTCTTCATGAGGTTGATGGATTTCCATTCCATACGGCTAAATGCAGTGCCTTGCATGGTGTCAAGTATCAGAGGGTAGCCGTGTTAGTCTGGATCTGTAAAAGCAGCAAAGAATCCTGTGGCACCTTATAGACTAACAGAGGTTTAGGAGCATGAGCTTTCGTGGGTGAATACCCACTTCCTCAGATGCATGTAATGGAAATATCCAGGGGCAGGTATATATATGTGTGCTAGCAAGCAAGCTAGAGATAACGAGGTCAGTTCAATCAGGGAGGATGAGGCCCTGTTCTAGCAGTTGAGGTGTGAAAACCAAGAGAGGAGAAACTGGTTCTGTAATTGGCAAGCCATTCACAGTCTTTGTTCAATCCTGAGCTGATGGTGTCAAATTTGCAGATGAACTGAAGCTCAGCAGTTTCTCTTTGAAGTCTGGTCCTGAAGTTTTTTTGCTGCAGGATGGCCACCTTAAGGTCTGCTATAGTGTGGCCAGGGAGGTTGAAGTGCTCTCCTACAGGTTTTTGTATATTGCCATTCCTAATGTCTGATTTGTGTCCATTTATCCTTTTCCGTAGAGACTGTCCAGTTTGGCCGATGTACATAGCAGAGGGGCATTGCTGGCATATGATGGCGTATATTACATTGGTGGATGTGCAGGTGAATGAACCAGTGATGGTGTGGCTGATCTGGTTAGGTCCTGTGATGGTGTCGCTGGTGTAGATATGTGGGCAGAGTTGGCATCGAGGTTTGTTGCATGGATTGGTTCCTGAGCAAGAGTTATTATGGTGTGGTGTGCAGTTGCTGGTGAGAATATGTTTCAGGTTGGCAGGTTGTCTGTGGGCAAGGATTGGCCTGCCACCCAAGGCCTGTGAAAGTGTGGGATCATTGTCCAGGATGGGTTGTAGATCCTTCAGGACCAGACTTCAGGACCAGACTTCAAAGAGAAACTGCTGAGCTTCAGTTCATCTGCAAATTTGACACCATCAGCTCAGGATTGAACAAAGACTGTGAATGGCTTGCCAATTACAGAACCAGTTTCTCCTCTCTTGGTTTTCACACCTCAACTGCTAGAACAGGGCCTCATCCTCCCTGATTGAACTGACCTCGTTATCTCTAGCTTGCTTGCTAGCACACATATATATACCTGCCCCTGGATATTTCCATTACATGCATCTGAGGAAGTGGGTATTCACCCACGAAAGCTCATGCTCCTAAACCTCTGTTAGTCTATAAGGTGCCACAGGATTCTTTGCTGCTTTTACAGATCCAGACTAACACGGCTACCCTCTGATACTTGACACCATGCAAGGCACTGCATTTAGCCGTATGGAATGGAAATCCATC
The DNA here is from genome assembly GCF_025201925.1 of Gopherus flavomarginatus. Classification (NCBI taxonomy): domain Eukaryota; kingdom Metazoa; phylum Chordata; order Testudines; family Testudinidae; genus Gopherus; species Gopherus flavomarginatus. The sequence continues at coordinate 4,879,649 of NC_066618.1, read as the reverse complement.
AACCTCATGAAGAAACTTGCACAAATACAGACAGATATCATCTTCCTTTCCAAATGCAAACGGATGGACATCATACCAAATGGACTAAAGGTAAAAAATCCACTGCTATCTACATACTACACAGACCACAGTGAGAGATTATGTCATACTCTATCAAAAAAACTGAGGAACCACCTGATCAGCATCCTATACAGCAAACAGGAAAACATCAGAAAAGAGCTCTCCAACCTGGAGACTCTCATTAATAACCAAACTTCTATACAAACGGACTTCACTAGAATAAGACAGGAGATCTACATTACTCACTTCACCTCTCTTCAAAGGAAAAAGGACTGTAAGCTGTCTAAACTCCTACCTGCCACATGGGGCCACAACAGTGGTACTCCTAACCCACCCAGCAATATCGTCAATCTATCCAACTACACACTCAGCCCAGAAGAAAAGTCTGTCCTATCTCGGGGACTCTCTTTCTGCCCTGCCACCCCCACCAACATGATACAGTTCTGTGGCGATCTGGAAGCCTACTTTCGCCGTCTCCGACTCAAAGAATACTTCCAGGACAACACTGAACAGTGCACTGATACACGGGTGCCCTCCCACCAACAGCACAAGAAAAAGAACTCCACATGGACTCCTCCTGAGGGTCGAAATGACAGCCTGGACCTATACATTGAATGCTTCCGCCGGCGTGCACAGGCAGAAATCGTGGAACAACAACATCGCTTGCCTCACAACCTAAGTCGTGCAGAACGCAATGCCATCCACAGCCTCAGAAACCACCCTGACATTATCATCAAAGAGGCTGATAAAGGAGGTGCCGTTGTCATCATGAACAGGTCTGACTATCAAAAGGAGGCAGCCAGACAACTCTCCAATACCAAATTCTACAGGCCACTTCCCTCAGATCCCACTGAGGAATACACTAAGAAACTACAGCATCTACTCAGGACACTCCCTACACTAACACCAGAAGAAATCAACATACCCCTAGAGCCCCGACCAGGGTTATTCTATCTACTACCCAAGATCCACAAACCCGGAAATCCTGGACGCCCCATCATCTCGGGCATTGGCACTCTCACTGAAGGACTATCTGGATATATGGACTCTCTACTCAGACCCTATGCCACCAGCACTCCCAGCTATCTCCGCGACACCACTGATTTCCTGAGGAAACTACAATGTATTGGTGACCTCCCAGAAAACACCATCCTAGCCACCATGGATGTAGAGGCTCTCTACACAAACATCCCACACACAGATGGAATACAAGCTGTCAGGAACACTATCCCTGATGATGCCACAGCACAACTGGCTGCTGAGCTCTGTGCCTTTATACTTACACACAACTATTTCAAATTTGATGACAATATATATCTCCAGATCAGTGGCACTGCTATGGGCACCCGCATGGCCCCACAATATGCCAATATCTTCATGGCCGACCTGGAACAACGCTTCCTCAGCTCTCGTCCACTCACACCCCTTCTCTATCTACGCTACATTGATGACATCTTCATCATCTGGACCCATGGGAAAGAGACTCTGGAAAAATTCCACCATGATTTCAACAGCTTCCACCCCACCATCAACCTCAGCCTGGACCAATCTACACGGGAGGTCCACTTTCTTGACACCACGGTGCAAATAAGTGATGGTCACATTACCACCACCCTATATCGAAAACCCACCGACCGCTATGCCTACCTTCATGCCTCCAGCTTCCATCCCGGGCACATCACACGATCCATTGTCTACAGCCAAGCACTGAGGTACAACCGCATCTGCTCTAACCCCTCAGACAGAGACCAACACCTACAAAAGCTCCACCAAGCATTCTCAAAACTACAATACCCACACGAGGAAATAAGGAAACAGATCAACAGAGCCAGACGTGTACCCAGAAGCCTCCTACTGCAAGACAAACCCAAGAGAGAAACCAACAGGACTCCACTGGCCATCACATACAGCCCCCAGCTAAAACCCCTCCAACGCATCATCAAGGATCTACAACCCATCCTGGACAATGATCCCACACTTTCACAGGCCTTGGGTGGCAGGCCAATCCTTGCCCACAGACAACCTGCCAACCTGAAACATATTCTCACCAGCAACTGCACACCACACCATAATAACTCTTGCTCAGGAACCAATCCATGCAACAAACCTCGATGCCAACTCTGCCCACATATCTACACCAGCGACACCATCACAGGACCTAACCAGATCAGCCACACCATCACTGGTTCATTCACCTGCACATCCACCAATGTAATATACGCCATCATATGCCAGCAATGCCCCTCTGCTATGTACATCGGCCAAACTGGACAGTCTCTACGGAAAAGGATAAATGGACACAAATCAGACATTAGGAATGGCAATATACAAAAACCTGTAGGAGAGCACTTCAACCTCCCTGGCCACACTATAGCAGACCTTAAGGTGGCCATCCTGCAGCAAAAAAACTTCAGGACCAGACTTCAAAGAGAAACTGCTGAGCTTCAGTTCATCTGCAAATTTGACACCATCAGCTCAGGATTGAACAAAGACTGTGAATGGCTTGCCAATTACAGAACCAGTTTCTCCTCTCTTGGTTTTCACACCTCAACTGCTAGAACAGGGCCTCATCCTCCCTGATTGAACTGACCTCGTTATCTCTAGCTTGCTTGCTAGCACACATATATATACCTGCCCCTGGATATTTCCATTACATGCATCTGAGGAAGTGGGTATTCACCCACGAAAGCTCATGCTCCTAAACCTCTGTTAGTCTATAAGGTGCCACAGGATTCTTTGCAGTCCAGGGAAATCAACATCCAAAGTGCACAAGACAAAATTCTGAGGCAGCTGCGTGTTTTGGGCACAAAGTGCAAGAATCAGGGAAGCAAAAGAGACGAGAAGCTGAAGCTGTGATGGAATTTCAGGGCATTGCGCTGAACATCAGTGCAAAGGGCAACATATCAATCAGCTGATCTCCATTCTATAGAAGTTTGACAAACCTGCTGCAGCATAGGCTCATAGACGAAATGGATGAGCAACTTGCTGCTGTTGTCAAATTTCTACATCCTAGGAACTGCCCACAGAATGCCAACATCCTCCATGCAGAACATGAAGTCCAGACTCTTTGCCATAGGTTGCAGCTGGACGAGAGAGCAGTAGTGCGTGGGTTCAAGGACAATCACCACAAGGCAATGCCAGCTCCCATAAAATCTCTTGTGAAGTGCATCAATATCATACTCATAACATCAAGTGAATGTGAACAGAGTTTCTCACGCATGAACATAATCATCTCTGAAAGTGCACACCACATCAACACTACTTTTCATTAGTTTGGTAGGATCGCCTCCCATGATGTCCATTGCTGAGCCATGTGCGAGGTCCTGCATCAAGAAAGGAAGACACGCTGCAACTGATCTCAGGAGCAAGGTCAGGGAAGGAAAAAAGAAGTATGAAAACAACATGATACAGCTGTGGAGCCTCCTTGAGTAGCTTTTTGTTTGTCTGGTAAACAGAGACTGGAGGAAAGGGAGGGGGAGGGGGCATCCAGGAAATACAGTATGAGAATTTAAGCCCTGCACTCATTCATCAACAATTTCCAGAGCATCAGTTTGAAGACAGATTTGTTCAGGATACATCTGTCATAAACAGATAGCTAAGGGTTAATGTTCTTTTACCTGTAAAGGGTTAACACAGGGAACCAATCACCTGACCAGAGGACCAATCAGGAAACAAGACTTTTTCAAATCTGGGTGGAGGGAAGTTTTGGGTGTGAGTTCTTTGTTTTTTGTCTTGGGTCTGACCCTCTCGACTCTGAGAGTGATTTTTCTATCTCCTGGCTTTCTAACCTTCTGTTTCCAAGTTGTAAGTACGAGGATAGTAAGACAAGAGGTTTATATTGTTTTCTTTTGTATTTACATGTGTGTAGTTGCTGGAGTGTTTTGAATTGTATTCTTTTTGGATAAGGCTGTTTATTCATTTTTTCCCTTTAAGCAATTGACCCTGTATATTGTCACCTTGATACAGAGACTATATATTATGTCCTTTTTCACTCTTTTTATATAAAGCTTTCTTTTTAAGACCTGTTGGAGTTTTTCTTTAGTGGGGACTCCAGGGAATTGAGTCTGCAGCTCACCAGGGGATTGGTGGGAGGAAGAAGTCAAGGGGAAAATCTCTTTGTGTTAGATTTACTAAGCCTGACTTTGCATACCCTCTGGGTGAGGGGGAGAGATTAGATCTCTCAGTACTTGTGTTTCCAGGACTGGAAGCAGGGAATCTCCTAGGGTCATCCAGGGAGGGGAGCCTGGGAGGAAGTAACAAGGAAACAAGGGGCGGGGGTTATTTCCCTTTGTTGTAAGACTCAAGGCATCTGAGTCTGGGGGTCCCCCAGGGAAGGTTTTGGGGAGACCACAGTGAGCTAGGCACTGTATAATTCCTAGCTGGTGGCAGCGATACCAGGTCCAAGCTGGTAACTAAGCTTGGAGGTTTTCATGCTAACACCCATATTTTGGACGCTAAGGTCCAGATCTGGGAAAAAATGTTATGACAACATCTACACATCTTGCCTTTCACTTATGTCTTACTACATTTTCTACACCCGCTCCAGCCCTCCAACCCTGTCACAAAGGAGAAACATTCTCGCTAAAGTGCCCAACCACGCAACAATCCTACAGATACAACATGGATACAGAGGATTTTTCAGCTGCTCCCTGTGCTGAAAACGCTGGTCAGCCCTAGGCGCTGTCCAGCATCAAGGGTGCTGATCTGTCACCACTAACTGAAGCAGGAGGAGATGGAGATTTGGGCTTATGTAAATTAGTGAAATTGGAGTGGTGACAGTGAAACACGGTGATAAGATGCATATAAATATGTAATTTGTTTTATAATTATAAAGATTTAAATAGTCAACGTTAGTTTTAAGCAGTCACAATGAGAGAGAAAGCGGCAGCCGCGAGGAATCCGAGTTGTGAAAACCAAAATGGTGGCGTTAGACTAGCCAACGGCGATCAGGTAGACTGGGATGAAAGAAACATCACTCCAAACACCTGAATGGAGGAGCCAGTCAGGTCTTTAAACAGGTCCAATTCTAAAGGAGTATTTCGATTAGGTTTTCAATTAGGTCCACATTCGCAGGCTCGCCGATGGGGAGTAAAGGGGGCAATTACCTAGGGGCCCTGTAGCAGAGTGGATCTCTGCTCCTGCCCTGAAGGGGTTAAAAACAGCCCAGGGGAGAGGCTGGGGCTGAGAAAGCAGCCTTTAAGCTGGGCTGATTGGGGAAGTGGCTGCAGCTGGGGCCACGCCCCAAACTGAGCCACAGGGCCTAATAAGAAGGCCAGGAAGCCAAAAACAGAAAAGAGTATCTCTCTGACAGGAGAGGGAGACAGGCCTGGCTGCTTGGGAACTCACTCGGGTGACCTAGAGGAAGGCAGGGCTGGGGAAAGGCCTTAGGAGCTGGGAAGCCCTAGGCCAGCAACTCCCCAGGCTGCAGAGCTGGTTCTAGGCCTCCTGTATACTGGGCTTGCAGAGGGGCAACCGGAGGGTGGGTAAAGGCAGCCAGCCCAAACCCCCTGTTGCCTGTAATGATCGGCTGATACACTGCAGTCTGCCCCAGGGCACGGGGGCTAAGCAGAGACTGGCAGTAGCCACGACTGAGGCAAAGAGGGGATAGTGGGGTGAGGGTTCCCCTGGGAGGGGGGAGACCCAGTTAAAGTGGCACCAGGGTCCAGGGACGGACACGAGGGCCAGCAGCAGACAGGTGGATCACCGGCCTGCAGAGGGCACTCCGGGCTGAGATTGAGCTAATTCCCTGAAGTCACCAGCAGGAGGTGCCGCAGGGGTGAGTCCACACTTCTACACATGGTGGAGAATGCGGGCATAGCGGTCCGCCCCTGACACAAGGGGCCTGGGCAAGGACTGCGGACTATTGCCTGAACTGAGGGGATCTGGAGGATGATGGATCCGGGGTACACAGGGATCTTCTACGCAGAGGCCCCCGATGGAATCCCTGGTTGGGCCCCAGTGTCAGGGCCCCAGAGACAGGGGGCTGACCAGCTGCAGGGGATCCGGGAGGCCCAACAGGACATGTGGGAAGTGCAGTAGGCCCTCCGAGAACAAGTGGGCCAGCTGGTACAGGAGCAGCAGGCCCTGGTGAACATCCTCAGGACGGAGTTCTGGAGGCATGGTGGAGATAGCTGGGAGAGGCAGAGAGCCGGGACTGGGAGGTCTGCGGCTGAGCGCCAGACGTGTTATGCCTGTTTCAGGCAAGGACATTTAAGGAGGGACTGTCTGTACTGGGTTGGGGGCAGGGTGCCTCACCCAGAGAAGAGGAGGCGGCAGGTCCCTCGGGCAGTCTGCTGGGTGCGGGAACCCAGGCAGCCGCCAGTATGTTGGACATGTGGGCAAGTGGGCCACTTCTGGAGGGACTACCGGGCCCAAGGAACACGGGGCAGGGCAACCCAGGGGGGTCTAGGCCCATGAAGAAACAGAGAAGGCCTAAGGCAGCGAGGAGGCAGGGAGTCTGCTGGGGCTGCCAGAAACCAGGCCACATTAGGAGGCACTGCCCCCTCAAGAGACTTGAGGGTGGGCCGATGGAGGTGCCTGGAGGCCCGGAAGGGGCCACGCAGGAACTGAAGATGGTGACACAGGCCGAGGTGGAGATCGTGGGGACCCCGCAGGAGGCCGGGACCCAGACCATCACCCTGCCTGTCAGGGGGAGAGGGACCCAGACGGAGTGGGCCCAGCAGGAGATGAGGTCCCAGGGGGGACATCTCCGAGAAACAAAATGGACCCAGGTGGTTGTGGGACAGACCACCAAGTGGACCCAGACTCTGAAGGAAGAGGGCCTGGGGGACTCAAATCTATGGGCACGGCTTGAGGCACCAGAGCGGGCCCTCCGTGAGCCGAGGCGAGTGCGGTGGACCTCGCTAAGGAGTATGCGGCCGTCGTAGATGAGGAGGTCCGCTTGCAGAAGTGTTTGGAGGAATCTGAAAGGAAGCGAGTGGCACTGGAGGCACATGGGCGGCTAGTCCAGGGGAAAAAACCCTCCTATCCCCATGGGTGAGGGTTTTAAGGGGGGAGGTGTGTAGCAGAGTGGATCTCTGCTCCTGCCCTGAAGGGGTTAAAAACAGCCCGGGGAAGAGGCTGGGGCTGAGAAAGCAGCCTTTAAGCTAGGCTGATTGGGGAAGTGGCTGCAGCTGGGGCCACGCCCCAAACTGAGCCACAGGGCCTAATAAGAAGGCCAGGGAACCAGAAGCAGAAAAGAGTCTCTTTCTGATTGGAGAGGGAGACGGTCCTGGCTGCTTGGGAACTCACTTGGGGGACCTAGAGGAAGGCAGGGCTGGAGAAAGGCCTTAGGAGCTGGGAATCCCTAGGCCAGCAACTCCCCAAGCTGCAGAGCTGGTTCTAGGCCTCCTATATACTGGGCTTGCAGAGGGGCAGCCGGAGGGTGGGTAAAGGCAGCCAGTCCAAACCCCTTGTTGCCTGTGATGATCGGCTGATACATTGCAGTCTGCCCCAGGGCACGGGGGCTAAAAAGAGACTGGCAGTAGCCACGACTGAGGCAAAGAGGGGATAGTGGGGTGAGGGTTCCCCTGGGAGGGGGGAGACCCAGTTAAAGTGGCACCGGAGTCCAAGGAGGGACACAGGGGCCAGCAGCGGACAGGTGGATCACCGGCCTGCAAAGGGTGCTCCGGGCTGAGATTGAGCTAATTCCCTGAAGTCACCAGCAGGAGGCGCAGCGGGGCTGAGTCCACACGTCTACAGGCCCGGATGATTTAAAAGGGTCCGTGGGCCCCCCAAATGTCAGGCGGATTGCATCCGCGCAGGCGCAGCTTGTGCACACGTTCACCAGATGCCGCATGTGGTCCAGCTCCATGTCCATGGACGATGTTACATCAGGCCAGCAGCAGCATGGGGACTGGCTCCAGCCTGCCCTGCACAGTGCACAGCGGCAGTGGCTCCCTGGTGTACACATGTCCACCCCACACACCACCCGGCTGTATTTGGTGCCAAGCCACAGCACCCTCTGGTGGGTGAAAGGAAGAAGTGCAGCACTTCTCAGGCAGACAATATATTTTGGCGTGAGGGTCAGCAAAATAGCTGAAGCCCACAATAGCACAATTTACATCATAACTGCTAAAAAAAACAACACCCCACACCGATGGTTAAAAATAGCCCATTTGGACATTAATAGTTTGCCAAAGTGCTGCTGCACCCTGCTGGTGTGACTGGCAGTCAGGCAGAGTGTCATTATGGAGTACAAACGTAACTCCGGAGCTCAGAAACAGAGAGAAAAAGAAGCCCTACTTGAAAAAATCAGGAAGGGTGGTCGTACTTTGTTTGATTGTAGGTTTAGGCCTAAAGAAGATCAGGCAGAACCGCTAGTCACTACAGCTAGTAGTGGGCCTAATAGTTCAGAGCAAGCCTGTGATGAAAAAGCCTGTGATGATTCTGTTAAAATGTGTGATTTAAATACAAAAACAGTCCAGACTAGTGTTCTTGCATGGGAGGAAACACTCAATACAAACAAGACTGAAAAAACAGGCACTGCTGAAAGTAATATTGCATTCCAAGAGAATGAAGGATGTGGACTGGATATTGGACTGTTATCAAATAGTGCACTATCTGCAACTCTGTTTTGGGTATGGACTGTTGTATTGTTCTCTGGTTCATTACACGCTGTTTATTAAATTATGTGTGAGTATCAGACCCTACGATCAGCGATTTTAAGAACACTGTGGTAATCCAAGATGGAGTCTGAAAACTGTCATCTTGTGATCTTCTGTACACTGTCAGCCTGGTCTGGATAAAACTGGACTGAGTGGGTTTTTCCCGCCACTGGGTGATCCCCAAGTTTCCATCACCTCAGACAGTTTCCCGCCTTTCTACAGATCGTATCATGTTTTCCCACCATAGATTCTATAAAATAACTGGGATCACAGGCTGATGGGGCAGTCCATCATAACAACGGTGTGTATGGCTTCAGGTCTTCGTGGCACTTGTGCATCAGTGAAGAACACCATTTGTTCCCAGAGTGAAAAGAAAAGAAGACGACACATTACCATCTTACCTGTCCTGCACCTGGAGAACAACACCATCCAGAGGGTTCCTGGTCCGCTTCTTCTGTCCTGACATCCATCGAGGGACTTTCCAGTGTTCCTCCTCCAAGGGCTTCAATTACCTATGGAGTAGAAGTCCTGGACTTCACTGCCGGCACTGAAGTGCTGGGAATTGAGTGAGAAAGCAATTAGGGTTTCTAAGTTGGAGGTCGTATTTCTTGAATGCCAGGGTGGGTTTAGTTTCATTCTTGGGCCTGAGCTTCACGCTGGCAGGGAAGAGCTGCTGTGTCATTGGGTTTGTTTATTATATAGCTATTAGTTATTTACATTTACTCCTTCCCTATCTGTGTAATTCTATCCCCTACTACAGTGGTCTCCAAAGTGGAGTGCGCACACCCCAGGGGATGTGCAAGACGATCCATTGGGGGGCATGGCAGGAGGAGCACCACCGGAGCAAAAGGGTGGCGTGGCAGGAGGAGCACTGCCAGAGGGGAAAAAAAGATGGGGCAGTCAGAGGAGCGCCGCCCTAAGATTGGCCAGAATGCCGCCCCTTACAGTGTGCCACCCCAGGCACGTGCTTCCTATGCTGGTGCCTGGAGCCGGCCTTGCAAGGTATCCTGAGGGAAGAGTGGGAGTTCCACAATACGGAGAAGTTGACAGTGGTGCCCTCACGCGTTCGTTCGCTTTCAGCATATCGTGATGTACTGCAGTTTACGTGTGCCTGGTTAAGTGGATTTACAGATTATATTATCTAGTTTAAACTAAACTAACCCTCACAAAATGGGGAAGCAGATTAAAAAGATTCCTGAAAAGAAACCGTGGACTGAAGATAATACTAATAATGCAAGCACAAGTGAACAACAAGAAAATGGCAGAGCTGACAGTTCTCCTACTCCTAGTACGAGCTTTATGTGTTCTTACTGATACCGCTGGTCCACAAGGTGGTCCTCAAGATCCACAGGGACTGGGACCAGGTCATGCTGATAGCTCCAGCATGGCTACGCCAGCACTGGTTTACATCGCTCCTGGAAATGTCCGTGGCAACCCCGTTCACCTTCCAACTTTTTGATGGAACTTTAGAGGCAGTGATTTGTCATGTATTTCTGGCAGTGCCAAAAATGTGCTTCTATTGCTCACATCCTTCCAACCAAAATAAGGCACAATTTTAAGGTCAGACATATGAACAGGCAGAGCTTAGAGGTGTGGGTGCAACACAGAAATATCTCAAAAAATATTTTTCTTCTGAATAAGCTCTTGATGGAAAAAAATGGCTCTTCAAGCAGTCATGCTGCTAGCACAGTATTGATATCCAGTCAAGATTGCAAGTGATCGGAAGTTATCATCATATGATTACTCAGTTGTCTATGTAAAATGAACTGGTGATGGAAGTTCACTGTCATAATTGGCATTGTTTATCAGAAAGGATGAGTGACAAAACCTGGAGAGGGTCCTTCTATAACAAGGGCACATTAGGTAGGAAAGAAAAATTAGTTTGTCTCTGTCCATGGCTGCACTAATTTTAGTGGATAGGACTTCTGTAACATTTCTGTCCTACGTTAATCAAGATGAGATGATTCTGTGCTGCCTTCATTTTGGTCATTTTGTGCTTTACCTAGGAATAAAATTAGGGTCCTATTTTCCCCACTGCTTGGAAACTCAGCTTATTAAATTGGATAATGCCATTAATCTATTTACAGTATAAAGTTGATATAGAGTTGTAACTAACATTAAGACTGATGCCCACTATATATTTAAAATTAGAAAGTGATTTTGTAAAAATGACATGGGTTTCCAAGTCTACTGTGTCTCAGTCAGGGTGGAGTGCCTTGTGAGGTGTGTCTACAGACTCATGGCTATCCTATATTAGTTATTTTAAACAATAATTTAAGCAGTTATTTCTTTTAAAAAAATACCCTTACAAGTTACAATGTATCAAAAACAACTTTCTGGGTCACAAAAAAGAAAACGGAAAGATGAAATAGAATTAGTTATACAAGCACCGAAGGGTTCTATACTTAAGTTTGTATGCCGTTGGAAGACCGGGGGTCCGCTTAATCCTGACCTCCATCCCTCCCTTCCTGCCCAATGCCGCCCTGCTGCCCACCCTTTCTGCCCTGGGGCACCCTATCTCTGTCATCAGCCCTCTCCCGTTGGGCTGCAAAGACCCCGCCCTCCATCATGTCCTCTCATTCCGCTGGCAAGTGCAGCCTCAACTGCTGCCGGCGGTACATGACGGAGAGATGCTCAAGGGGTCTGTTCTGGTCCCCTACCAGGGAGCCCGCTACTGGGTGCATTATTCTATGGGAGAGGCCCGATGCTACCTCTGCCGGGCGATGGGGCACATCCAGAGGGACTGACCCTTGGCCTGGCACAGAGGAGCATCCGGGACCCCTGAGCCCCGGCAAGGTGGCGGCCCTGTCATCGCTGATGCCCCTGGCTGCCTGGCACCTGAAGCTGTCCCTCCTCCTTCTCGGTCCACCGCTACTCCCACTCGGGCCCAAGGGGTACTCCCTTCAGCGTGCCCAGATGAGCGGGAGACCCTCGCCTCCGCTTCCTGCGATCTGGTGGGGCCAGTGGAGGAGGGTGCGGCAGAGATACTGCTGGGCGTGGGAGAGGGCCCACCCCAGGGAGAATCCAACCTCCTTCGTCCTGCCCCACCATTGCCTCCCCGAGTCCCTGAGCCATGCCCTTGCCCCCCGACCCGACCTCTGTTAGCCAGCCCCCAGATGATGCCATGGAGGGCTGGCCCTTAATACAGGGGAAGCGGGGCAAGTGGAAGGCTTGGACCCCATTCCATCCTTCAGATTCAGAGACCCCCCGGAAAGGCAGGAAGGGGGGCACCGATGCCGAGCCTTCCGCTTTGCCCCCTGACAACTCCCATTCGTTGGTGCTGGCTGGGGACAATGTGGCAGCACCAGAAGGTAACATCGCCCCTCCTCCGGGGTCCCTTCCTGTGGAAGCCCCCGGAGCCCCTCTCGCCCCCTTAGCATCTGGAGCGCCAAGGTAAGTGTCGCTTCGGGTGCTGGCGGGGAGTGCCTTGGGGTGGTGGAAGGTGATTTCCCCTCCATTTATGAGGAGATCGAGGCCCTGGGTCTGACCCCAGTCACACAGGGGGAGGACGACTCTCTGCCAGCGGGCCTCGATCTGAGCTGCCTCACCCCGGTTCCCCTTTCCCTGGGTTTCCTTCCCCTAACCGCTGCTTCTGCTCTCACCTCTGAGGGTCCCCTGGAGTCATCCATCTGCCCAGCCGCAGGTGGCACCCTGCTGACGGCTGCTGAGCCTACTGAGGCAACGGCCAGTGCCATGCTGCCAGGACCCGATTCCCCTGGGGCGTCCATCTTAGGTGTGGGGCAATCGACTTCCTTCCCGGGCAGGGACCCCACTGAAAACCGTCCATCTCCGGATGCCATGGCTGCCTCACCGGCCATAGTGGCTGAGCCCGGCATCATTGAGGGTCCCCTTCCCACTCCCCAGATTCCTGAGTTAGACTGAGAGGGGCCGCCTTCCAGCGGCCCAAACATTGAGGCTCGGGATCCTGCTTCTGCACCCCTCCCTGATTCTCTTCCTGATCCCTGCCCTGCCCCTACTCCTGACCCCTGTCCTGTCCCTGATGCCGACCCCATCCTTGTCCCCTCCACCTCCCGTGATGCCATTGCCACCTCTGGGGCTGATTCCTTCCGTATCCTAAAGGATAGCCCCCAGGGAGCGGCCTTTGTATTTCCCTGTCCCGACCCACCAGGGGCTGCTGTTTTCCCTCCGACGCCCCCTGTTGAACTGGGAAGCGGGGCAGGCCGTGAGGCACCAGCACATTGGACACCATGTCGGGGGTCTGCCCCCTGCCTGCCTGCCTGGGTGGGCCACACGGCTATGATGGGGGCCCCATTGGGGGACAGTCATAGATCCGTAACCCCGCCCCCCATACGCTGAGAGAGGGGCTGCGGGAGTTCCTTGAGGACGTCCGTGGCTCCTGTAACAAGGTCCAGCTTATTCTCCAGTGGTGGGGGGATTTCCATCAGATCCTCCGGGCCACGAGGGGTCTCATGGGGAAGGGTAAGAGGACCGGGAAGCAGGCCGCCGCGGCCTACCAGCGGGTCCCCCTCTTCCGTGACTCTTTACTCACCTACGGGGTGGGTCACGGATTGCTGCACAGCCCAACGGAGGCCGTGGACATCTCTGCCAGCGAGGATCCCCCCCAGCCCTCCTCATGGCACCGATCATCTTTGCTACATTAAACACCCGGGGCTGTAGGATGGGTCTCTGCAAGAGCCAGGTGCTCTCCTTCCTTCGGGAAGCGGGGTACTCTGTGGTTTTCCTGCAGGAGACCCATACGAATCCGGCTGCTGAAGATAGCTGGCAGCTGGAGTGGGGGGACGGGGTCTACTTTAGCCACCTCTCGGTCCACACGACTGGGGTGGTGACACGGTTCTCCCCTATCCTACAGCCCAGGTGCTGGGGGTCACTGAGGCTCTGCCAGGCAGCCTGCTGCACCTCCGGGTCCACATGGAGGGGCTTGTGGTTGTTGTGTATTTGGTTGTCATGGTTTTTGTTCCTATGGCAACTGAGTTAGATTATTAGGGGATAGCCCAGCTAGCTTGAGCTGGTCAGATGAGCTCCGTGTCTGTAAATAAATGGCAGCTTTGTTAGCTGTCTGCTCTCTGGCCTCAAGTGATTTCTTCCTAAGCCGGCTGCCCCCAAGTATATAATAGTTGTCAATCTTGTCAACATTTACTCCCTGACATCGGGCCTGGAGAGGTGGCATTTTTTATCAGCAAGCGTCCGCTTTCCTCGGCTCCTTGGATCCTCACGAGTGCCTGCTCTTGGCGGGGACTTTAACACCACCCTCAAGGAACAAGATTGCTCGGGGATCGAGCAGTGCCTGGCCGCCGCGGACTTCCTCCAGAAGATCATCGAACGTCACTTCCTGGTGGATGTCTGGCGCGACCACCACCCGGACGACGTCTCGACGTTCACTTTTGTCCAAGTGGAGGCCCATTGGTCGCACCACTCCTGGCTGGACCGCATCTACTTGTCATGTCTCCACCTTTCACGGGCCCACTGCTCCAGCATTCGGCCGGCCCCCTTTTCAGATCACCACCTTGCCACCGTGACGGCCTCTCTCTGCGCAGAGAGGCTGGGGCCGGCTAATTGGCACTTTAATAATAGTTTCCTGGAGGATGCGTCCTTCCGGGAGTTCTGGCTGGTCTGGCGAGGGCAGCGGCGTGCCCTTCCTTCGGCACGGCGGTGGTGGGACCTGGGGAAGGTACGTGCCCGGCTCTTCTGCTGTGACTACACCCGGGGCGCCAACTGACAGAGGGATGCGGCAATAGAGCAGTTGGAATGGAAGGTCTTGGAGCTGGAGAGGCATCTGGCCACCAGCCCCGAGGATCCATCCTTCTGCGGAGCGTGTTGGGAGAAGCGGGAGGAGCTCTGGGCCCTCGATGATCATCGAGCCCGGGGCGCTTTTGTTCGATCCCGCATTCATCTCCTTCGGGAGATGGATCGTGGCTCCCACTTCTTCTACGCCCTGGAGAAACAGAGGGGGGCCAAGAAGCACGTCACCTGCGTTCTGGCAGAGGACGGCACCCCCCTCACAGATCCAGTGGAGATGTGCGGGAGGGCTAGGGCCTCCTACGTGACTCTTTTCTCCCTGGATCCGACCGATCCTAACGCTCGCAGAGTGCTCTGGGACAGACTCCCGACGGTCAGTGTGGGCAATCGGGATTGGCTAGAGCTGCCTCTCACTCTGGCAGAGTTCTCAGAAGCCCTCCGTCGCAGGCCCACCAATAAATCTCCGGGCATGGACGTGCTGACCGTGGAGTTCTACCGCATGTTCTGGGACGTCCTCGGCCCAGAACTAGTCACCATCTGGGCCGTGTCTTTGCAGGGCGAGGTCCTCCCTCTCTCGTGCAGGCGGGCCATGCTCACCTTATTGCTGAAGAAGGGGGACCTCCGCGACTTACGGAATTGGCGTCCCATCTTGCTTTTCAGCACGGACTACAAAATTGTAGCGAAGGCCATCTTGCTGCGGCTAGGGTCCGTGCTGGCGGACATGGTCCACCCGGACCAGACCTACACCGTCCCGGGCCGCATGATATTTGATAACCTGTATCTGGTCCAGGACCTTCTGGAACTAGGGTGTAAGGTCTGTCGTTCACCCTCTTGTCCCTGGATTGGGAGAAGGCGTTCAACAGGGTGGACCACAGGTATCTCCTGAGCACTCTGCAAGCGTTCAGCTTCGGATCCCAGTTTGTGGGTTTTCTCCAGGTGCTGTACGCTTCTGCAGTGTTTGGTCAGGCTCAACTGGACCTTGACCAAGCCGATCAGCTTCAGGCGAGGAGTACAGCAGGGGTGTCCCCTCTCGGGTCAGCTGTACGCTCTGGCGATCGAGCCCTTCCTCTGTCTCCTCCGTCGGAGGCTGACGGCGTTGGTGCTTCAAGTGCTGGAACTGCAGCTGGTCCTGTCAGTGTACGCCGATGATGTGCTCCTCATGGTCCAGGACCCAGGCGACTTGGCATGGGTGGAGGCTTGCCAGGTCATCTACTCAGTGGCCTCCTCTGCCAGCGTCAACTGGGTCAAGAGCTCTGGCCTGGTGGTCAGGGATGGGTGGCAGGCGAGCTCCCTCCCACCTGCCCTTCAGGCCATCCGGCGGAGCGCAGGTCCGCTGCTCTATCTCAGCGTTTACCTTTCTGCCATGCATCCGTCTCCGCTGGAGAACTGGCATGGCTTAGAGGACAGGGTGACGGAATGTCTCCGGAAATGGACAAGACTACTCTGGTGCCTCTCTCTCCGAAGGAGGGCACTGGTGCTCAATCAACTAGTCCTGTCCATGCTCTGGTACTGGCTCAACACCCTGGTCCTGGCCCCGGCCCCGGGTTTCCTGGCCAACCTCCGGACGGCGATTCTGGAGTTCTTTTGGCCAGGAATGCACTGGGTCTCTGCAGGGGTCCTCCACCTGCCCCTGGAAGAGGGGGCGCAGGGCCTGAAGTCCCTACACACTCAGGTCCTCTTCCACCTCCAGGCCCTGCAGAGACTCCTCTATGGTGCAGGTAGTCCGGCGTGGAACGTATTGGCACACACCTTCCTGTGCCACTTCCGAGGGCTCCGATACAACCGGCAGCTCCTTTATCTCCATCCGAGAGGTCTTCCACGAGACCTCTCTGGGCTGCCGATCTTCTACCAGGACCTCCTCCGGACCTGGAGGCTGTTCTCTGCGACCAGGTCCGTGGCGGCCACCAAGGGGGCAGATCTCCTTGCGGAGCCCCTGCTACACAATCCCCAGCTCCATGTGCAGGTGGCGGAGTCCCCCGCATGGCGCCAGAGCTGGTCTTGGCAGAAGTCACCAGGTTCAGAGACCTCCTGGATTACGACTGGGGAAACTGGCTGGATCCCCTGACACTCGCTCAGCATATGGGGCTCTCCAGACCTCATACTCCCCAGCACGTACTTCAGGAAGTGAAGGCCGCTTTACCGCCCGCTACTCGGGCCTACCTCAACCGGCTCCTACGAGAGGGCACGCCCCACCCACCCTCCACCTCAGGTCCTGTGGACCTTTTTATCGGCCCCCACCCCGCCCTTTCACTGCTAGCTGGCTGCACGATCTGCAGCCAGTTCTGTTCCAGACCACGCTGAGGAAACATCTGTACATGCTTGTGCGCCACACTCTTCACTACCTTGTTGTCAGATGCTACCGCTGTGGTGCTCTGCTCTCTCCAATGTTGGTATCACTCGGCTGCGTGCGTGTGTTCCCTCTGTGTGCTGCCCCAGCTCTGCAAATAGCTAACACAGCAGACCCGAAGAGAACCCCCAATTTCCAGAGAGTCTAGTAAGGTACGAAGGCACGTCGGCCAGGTTTATTGCCGTATTGGACACAACGATAGTTCCCCTAGATCGTTACTCTAGTAAAAGGCATACTACTAACATGTGCCCATGGTCAATGGACTCAGCTCAGTCACTGCCGGGACTTTCCACTGCCCCCTCGGCCGGACAAAGACACCGCCCCAGGGATGCATTCTTATACACAGGTACAAACAAGTTACACATCACTCCTGACGTATTGAGGTACAACCCTTCTACGTAGCAAGGTACAACCCCTCTACGTAGTAAGGTGCCACCTCTCACCTTGTACATGTTGGTTCGAACAAAACAACTCTACCCATCATATTACCCTTTTGGCCCTGTTATTAGGATGGGTCACCCTGTTCCTTGTTATCTGTGTGGAATGTGCAAGTATGTGAATGTTTTGATCTCTGGTGTTCAGTACCTTTTAGGTACGTATCTTCTTGCAGCATCAGCCCTTTCCTTGCCAGCTTCTGTGAGCAGGGCCTGCCTCTGCTCACAGCTTCACTTTGCTTTATGTTAGCAAAGACTTGACCATTACTTTAGTTCAGGCCTCAGGCCTCATACCGGGCCTTTGATACCAAGGTTTATATCTTAGGGCCTCTACTTACTACATACCTCACCCTCACCTCCCGCCTTGATACAAAGTGGCAAGACCTCCTGCCACCTCTGGAGGGTGAGGAGCCCCGGTGGGCCAGCCTCTACTCTGCCTGATTCCAAAGCCCACCAGGGATATCGGTTGGCGGCTCCTTTACAAGGTCGTAAGCATGGGCGTGTACTTGGCGCGGTTTACCCGTCCCCAACACCTGCCCCCAGGGCTGGCTTTAGGACGATTTGCCCGATTCCCCCGAATTGGGCCCCGCACCTGAGAGGGCCCTGCGCCGATTGGGCAGCGTCTCTCCCAGAAGCAGCAGCTGTTGCTGCTAAGCAACGAGAGATGTTGCCTGGCAGAGGGCTGAGGCAGAGGCAGCCGGGCTGTTGCAGGTCAGGAGCGGGGAAGGGGAGAGAAGGCACATGTGCTTTGCAGCCTTTCTTCCCCTCCCCTGCCCCCAGCACTTACCTGGAGGAGATGCCGAGGGAGCTTCTGGTCCGGTGGGAGACAGGAATCTCTGCAGTGGACCTCACCCACCTGAGCAGCTGCTGCGGCTTCCAGCAGTGAGTGTTTGACCCTGTCATTCCCCGCAGGTTTGTAATATTGGGTTGGTTTTGTGGTTTTCGGTGGTGTTGCTGTTTGAGGGTGAGTGTGTGCCTGCCTGTGTCTGTTTCAAAACTAAAGTTGGGATCATGTAATGTAACCCAGGAAAAAAGCCCCGAGCCTAGTGCTGTGAATTCCAGGTGAGAGAGAGAGGGAGGTTTGGAGGAGGAAATCAAATACATCAAGAGGGGAGAATGCGAAAGGTCTGCAACACAGCAGGCTGAGACTTTTATCTCCCATCCCCCGCAGAAGGGGAAACTGAGGCACAGAGTGATCTGATTCCCCTCTCCAAATTATTTTGCAAAGTAAGGGGACTGGGGCTCCTATCCAAACCAGTTCCCTTCCCATCAACTCTGCTTTCCCTGCTGCAAGACCATTGTAGGGGCTGAATATTTCCATTAAACTATGGCTCCTTCATTTGCCCTGCAACAATAAAATAGACCGTGTTACAATCCGAAACCCACACTTAGGCTGCCGTTCTGGCTGACTGTCGGTCAGTACAGGGCCGTGTGCTACAATTGTGCCGTGAGCAAAGTACAGGGCTGTGTGCTACTTCTGCTGTGAGCAAAAGTGGTGTGTCGGGTGCAGCTCTTATAGTGTGTCAGGTGCTCGGAACCCGATAGGCGCAGGAGCTGGGAACCGATTCAATACCAACACGAGTTAAGAGTCTTCAGATAAAACTGTGTCTCGTGCCAAAAACCATTAGAAGTGCCCGTGTGTTAGCTGAGAGGCCTGATCACCCTTTCAGCCAGGCTCTTCTCCATTTTTTGCCGGCTCGTGTTGTGTCGTGTTAGGATTACATCCCATCAATTTGTCATGCACTTCGTGTCTGTACTGCTGGTCAGCTGCATTTGGAGTGTGGTAAGCACATTTTAATTTTGAAAAAGTCTATTACTGTATAATTGCTTTCCTCTGTTTCCTTTTTCTACTTGGTATAAGGTTGTGTATATAATTGCTGATAGTATTCTTGGTTGATAAACTGCCTTTGTTCAATTTGAGTTGTAAATCATTCCTGTTGTTAGTTCAGTCTGGTTGCTTCCTCGTTGTTTCCCTCTTTGCCTGGTATAAAGTTGTGTATGTATTTTATTCTGATAGTATCTGTAGTTGATGAATTGCCCTTTTCCGGCCCAAGTTGTAATTTATCCTTGTTGCTAGTCCAGTCAGAAATAATAAACGGTTATTTGGTTTTTGAATTCTACTTGGTCGTATTCAGTTGTTCCTCACCCAATTAAACACTTAGTCGAACCTCATTCGTCTCGGTCATGGCGTCACGAACAGGATTGGGTGAGAATTGTTCTCTGCCATCCGCGCATCTTAATTGTCCGTGGCGAACCAAGGCCACCGACAAAACCCCCGATGATGAGTTAATCATCTCCAACACGGCTATTCGAGCCAAACCTATAGCGTTAACCTATCCATCTGCGCCGTGGGTTGTCTTCTGACGTGCCATATGGGCCTTCGGTTAACTCCCACAGAGGCCAGTTATCAACTGACCTGTACCAAGTCCGGGGAAGCCGGAGCTGGGACCCATCCTGCACGCTTGTGGAAGGATGCCCAAAAGGTCTTAAAAGCAGCTGGGGGCATCTGTCCACTCACTATTAGGCCCCCGAGGCTTCTGAGCGGGGGCCCCGCACATGAATTAGTAATCCAACTCATTCAAGAATTAGAGGGCGGGAAAGTGTCTAAAAAGCTTCACCCCGACCAGTGTAAACCAGAAGTCGTTGCCAGTGCTTATCATAAAATCCTGGGCCTGGCTCTAGACAAACTAATTATTGTTATGAGGGCTCTAACCTCCACTGCCCGAGAAATAATTGAGACCCCCAAAACTCCCGATGCGGCCCAACCACCATCTAAAACCCCTGAATCCTCCCCTCTGCCATACCCATCAGCTCCCAGTTTATACCCAGCTCTACCACCCCTGCCTCTCAAGGTGAGCCCGGAAGAACCAAATCCTAGCCCCGTTGAGGCTATACCAGTGCAGCTAACACGCACTAAAATGGACCAAACTGGAACACAAAATGTCACCTATGAATGGCGTACCCGCAGCAAAGCAGAGATGAAGGAGTTAATTAGCAACACCGACCGGGAACCAGGCGAGCCGGTGTTTGCTTGGTTAGGACGGCTCAGCCTGGAATTCGGCCAGGAACTGGTCGATCAGGAGGAGGCAACCCTACTCTCCCGAAATGTCTCCTGGTCTAGAGGGACTGCCCGCAGAGTACTTCTTGCCGTCTCGGTCTGGCCCATTTCTGTCCCAGTTGCCACGTACTTACAGGTGCAGAACAGCCCCCAAGTGTTCTAGCTCCCCCAAGAAGGCATTTCTACGCCCTCACAGTTTAATCTATACCATTGCGGGGGCACCCCTCGTTTGGTGGGATCCTGTACAAATACCGCTGGGTCTGACACAGGCACAACAACAGTTATGTCCATTCCAGGCCTATTGCTATGTGACCGACCCTGCTGGTATCCTGGTACACAAGCAAGCAGTAGACGTAGCACTTGATCGTAGTCCTCTTGGGAACACAGGTATGTTATTATGGATGCGAGGTTTTTAAGGTCAACCAGTCACCTCACTGTTCCAGGCCATGGATCGCTTAAAGTGGCCTACCCACCGACCCACAGCAGCTGCAGGCGTGTTAGCCCCCGGGGGCTAAGCCTAAGTATCCCGAAAGATCCTATATGGAACGAAAGATCTTCGGGTTCCTGATCAACAAAGGGGGGCTCAGTAAGGATGCTGCCCGTAAATTAAGCCCCGCACAACAGAAAGAGCTGGCCATAACCTTGGGGTGGGAGGATTGTTCAGAGGGCTCACATCAGGAAAACGGCGTAAGGCCGGGTGCGTAATGGTGGCCAACGCCCGGTCTAATGACTCCAGGCCGTATTTTCCCCTAGTTACCCCTGACAACCAAGAGGTCCAGTTCTTACTAGATACAGGTGCCCAGGTATCCATCATTCCCCCATCCATACCCCACAAGCGTACCGGTCGCGTCATACATGTCCAAGGACTCAATAGCATCAAGTCTCGGCCCAAAGTCAAGGTAAAGGCTATCCTTCGTAACACTCCTGTTCAGTTTACTGCCCTCTTAGGAGATCAAGCCATCCTTGGAGTGGGTGAGTTGAAGGCTTTCAAATTAGCCCCAGTTATTGTTCACGCCCTACCAGTTGCCCTAATTGTTAATCCCCACGAACCCAGGGCAAGTAACCCAACCCCGTGGAAATACCAACCTATCCCCACCCCTCCCCAAGGGAAAGCTTCCATCAACCAACTTTTAGCCCAACTCAAAAGCACTCATCATATTTGTTGTGTTACTACCAGTTGATACCTATCTAGCGCATGGGGCATTCCAAAGCCTCAGGCCTCATGAGTTCCGTATGGTTATCGACTACCGGTCAGCCAATCAACACATTGAGGCTACTGCATTTGCAAGCCAGTGGGATATACCCACAATTGAACGTATCCTACTTAACCGGCAGACCAAGTGGGCATGTACTCTTGACCTTAAGGACATGTTCTACCAGATACCTCTTTTTGACCCACAAGAGCTTCTCAATTTTGCGTACGAGGGCGCCCAGTATCAGTGGCGGGTCTGCCCCCAAGGGTATCGAAATTCACCCGCCTGTACTACCGAGGCCCTAAGTCGGACCCTTCAAGTCGTTTCACTCCAGCCTGGGTTCGAGGTCATTCACTACGTAGATGATATACTCATCTGCGGCCCCGATTCCGCCCCTGTTCAAACCCTCACCGATCAGGTCCTTCAAGTCCTAAATAATGACGGGTGGGAGGTTAACAGAACAAAGAGCTGCTTACTGCCGTAAGTCTCGTTTCAGTTTTTGGGGTTTAACGTTGAGGAGGGAGTCCTCCAACATTCCTCGTATCACTTATTACAGCCACAGTTTAAGGCGGGGGTTCATCCCCCACGAAAACAAATTCAGAGGACGCTCGGCACATTTAATTACCATTGAGCTTTCCTTCCGGCTAACTTGCTTAATGCTCTAGCTATCGTTCAGCAATTCGCAAAAAGCAAAAGGCTACTCTGGACCAAGGAAGCTGATCAGGCAGTAAGCGATTTAACAGCATGGCTCCATTCTAACCCAATCCTATACTGGTGGGATCCTAAAGACCCAATTCTTATCACCTTATCAGTTACAGCTCACAGTGTAGGTGCTGTTATCACCCAGGAAGACCGTCCAGTATATCACAGTGTCCACACCTTTAATGGTCCGGAGTACCAGTATGGATTGGTGGGGCACATGCTCCTTGAAATCAAACTCGCCACCCCTTGGGCCAAAATGGCTCATGACAAGCTCCAAGGCCCCCATGTGCAGCTCATTTCCTGGCTGTCATTTACTCCAGCTCCACAGTTTCACAGGTCATCAGCCACCTGGAAGAAGCTAGTGTTTACAGCACAGAAGGCCTTTGGTCAGTGGGCTTTATGCTCAAGTTCCACAGCTGAAGAAGATCCCAGCCTAGCTGAGCTTAGTGCATTTAACCCATGGATCGTGTCTGACGGGGGCACAACCCCCTCCCCCCGTGCTGGTATTCTCTGCCAGCGGTGTGAAATGTTCCGAGCTGACCTTCTCCCTAGCCATGTTTCAGCCCAACTAACTGAGGTTCAGGGGATACTTTTAGCTGCCTCCCACCTCGCTTGTGCCCATCCTCACGCTCGGGTTGTCCTCAGTATTAACTCCGCTTATGGAGTGTCCACCCTCACCCGCGAGGGACAACCACAAGCACACGAGGACCTGTGGGAGCAAATTTTCACCCTCATGTATAAAATTAAATTACCCTGGTTTCTTACCCACTGCCCCTCCCACCGACCAGACAGCAATCCACTCCATACTGTTCTCGACCAACGTCTTCAGGCCTTTAAGGCTGAGATCCCTAGCAGCCCCGAGGTGTTTTCCGCTACCCCCATTAACCCCCAAGACCTCTTTTTAATGTGGATGCACGAAGAATGGGGGCACCTACCTGGACGAGCTCTCCACCAAATTCTCACAGCCCACGGGCGCCGCAAGGCAGATTTAACCCGTCAACACTGCAATGAAGCCATCCGCACTTGTCAGCAGTGTCAAGCGAGTCGCCAAACGTCCCGACCTGCCACAGCCCATGGGGTTTTATGACCTCAGCTCTTTAAACCTGGACACAATTGGCAATTGGATCTGATCGGCCCTCTAGCTGGAGCCAAACTATTTCCGAAGGGGTTAGTAGCTGTGGATCTAGGCTCTAGCCAAATCCATTGCACGCCACTGAAGCGGTCCACAGTCCCAGCAGTTAATAAGGCGCTACTTCAAGTCTTTGCAGCCTGTGGTGTCCCCTCTGAGATCCAAACTGATGGAGGCCCCCCATTTACCAGTCATAACTTTGAGGCCTTAGTCACCAAGTGGGGCACCCAGCTTCATGTTCACCTCCCTTACCAACCTCATAGTAATGGTGTCATGGAGCGTCGTATTGGAGTTCTTAAAACACAACTCTGTGCCATTATCGGGAAACCAGATTATAAAGGTTGGCATCTGGCCCTACCCCAGGCCCTCATCACTTTAAATGCAGCCTATAGTCATTGGCCACATATCGACCCGGAGTTACCTCCACTCTGGAAACCAGTTTTTACCCCACAGGAGCCAGTGCGGCTATGTGCCCCGGAAGCGTCTGAACACTCACAACCTATTCCAGCCATCGTATCCAAGCCCGGTCACTTCCCTATTACATACCATGTTGTGTGTACTAGCCAATCAGAAACCCGACTAGTTCACCACAACTGGCTTAGCCGGCGGTCATAACCGGACTCGCCCAAGGGCTTGTCCTATTCTCTGTTTTTTCGTTTCAGATCTACCCGCAACTGCATCGTTCACATCCAAACCCTCTGGTGAATTGGATCCTAGCTTACGCCCGTCAAGAACTTCTGGCTGCTAATTCAAGTGACGTTTCCTCCATTCCCCCAAATCACCATTGTGTAGTATGCTCTAGCCCCCTATTTACCCCTGAGGGGGTCCCCTTTTCTTTTAAGTTCCTCCCCATTGAAAATGTGTCCCACAAGTATCCTGCCTCACAGTGTAATGAACCCAACTGGCCCTGGCGACCCTTGTTTACCTGTAATTCTACCCAATCAGACCGATTTGAAACTCATGACACCCTTATTTCCGTATCTGATCCTAGGCCTCCAGCCAGTCCGTTTTGTGTTTTTGGGTCCTAACTCTCACCGTTCCTGGGGAGTGTATCCCAATTGCTCTCACTATTTTATGCCACCACCCCCTTGTCACTGGTGCCATATAGATTATGATTTTGGTTGGCAATATGAAAAGGAAGACTCCCCCAGTTGGTATTATCAAGCGTTTGAATCCACCCTAGCCACCCTTAATCAACCTAATGTTCCTATTACTGTTTTTAATGCTTCTTCATGGTTGTGGTCTCCCCTCGTTTCGCATTCGCTACTAGTCAGCAAATGGTTGGCCTTAGAGCCGTTGATTGGGCACGTCGCTATTGGATCACAGCTGCACATAACCCCACAACTGTAGATAAAAGGAATTTGTTCATTAGGTGGGTCAACACCTCCAACCTGTATTCTCCCCCTGGAATCTATTGGTTGTGTGGCTATAGCATTGCCCACAGTCATCTTCGTTTCCCCAAGGGCATTCGTGCCCTTGGCCAAGTTTTCATTAAAGGAGGAGGTGTCTTTCACAGGCCTCCCCCTGCATTCGGTCCACAAAAACGCGATCTCACGTGGTGGACTCATCTGAAATCGACCACTGAAACCCTCTTTTGGGGTTATGTACAGTTTAACCCTTTTGGTTATGCCTTCACCCTTAATCAGCTTTGCAGTCTTTCAATCAATTTGGAAATGCTTACTAACCTTACTGCTCTTGGATTTCAACAGGTTGACGATTCTCTTACCGTGTTAGCTGAGTATACTGAACAAGATCGACTTATGTTACAAACCTTTCTACATCAGGACTTTTGTGAAGTTCTAGAGAACCTTGATCCTCGCTTCAAGGGTCAATGTTGCCTTCGCCTACGTCCCAAATGGAACAACGTCTCCGCCATCTCCCAGCAGCTGTCATCTCTGGCTGTCTGCATCTGCGAGGAACGTCAGTCCTGGGACTGGTGGCAGAATACTTTGTCCGTGGGGGACTAGGACATTGGACACAGTCCCTTAAACAATGGTTAATTGTTGCAGCAATCGTTATTATTGCATTTTGTTTAGGTCTTGCAATTACCAAAGCTTTAATAGTTAAAACTATATCTGCCCTTCCCATTCAAGTTAAGTATTCCCCCCTCCAACCAGCTGGCGACCAGTCAGACACAGAGTCCCCGATCTAAATTTTGCCCCCCTCCCAGGCTCGCCCCCCTTTCTGGGCGTGAGTTGTCCCTTTCGCCATGAACTGACAATCGGCCACGGGGGCATGTCACAACCCGAAACCCACACTCAGGCTTCCGGTCTGGCCAATCAGTCAGTACAGGGCCATGTGCTACAAGAGTGCCGTGAGCAAAGTATAGGGCTGTGTGCTACTTGTGCCGTGAGCAAGAGTAGCGTGTCGGGTGCAGCTCTTAGTGTGTCGGGTGCAGCTCCTACTGATGTAAAGGGCACCAGCTCGGAACCCGATAGGCGCAGGAGCTGCGAACCAATTCAATACCGACACGAGTTAAGAGTCTTCAGATAAAACTGTGTCTTGTGCCAAAAACCATTAGAAGTGCCCGTGTGTTGGCTGAGAGGCCTGATCACCCTTTCAGACAGGCTCTTCTCCATTTTTTGCCGGCTCGTGTTGTGTCGTGTTAGGATTACATCCCATCAATTTGTCATGCACTTCGTGTCTGTACTGCTGGTCAGCTGCATTTGGAGTGTGGTAAGCACATTTTAATTTTGAAAAAGTCTATTACTGTATAATTGCTTTCCTCTTGTTTCCTTTTTCTACTTGGTATAAGGTTGTGTATATAATTGCTGATAGTATTCTTGGTTGATAAACTGCCTTTGTTCAATTTGAGTTGTAAATCTTTCCTGTTGTTAGTTCAATCTGGTTGCTTCCTCGTTGTTTCCCTCTTTGCCTGGTATAAAGTTGTGTATGTATTTTATTCTGATAGTATCTGTAGTTGATGAATTGCCCCTTTTTCCGGCCCAAGTTGTAATTTATCCTTGTTGCTAGTCCAGTCAGAAATAATAAACGGTTATTTGGTTCTTGAATTCTACTTGGTTGTATTCAGTTGTTCCTCACCCAATTAAACACTTAGTCGAACCTCATTCGTCTCGATCAGACCGGCTTGGGGGGCGGGAATAGCACCCCCAAAGCTGTGTGGATATTAAGCTTTGGGGGGGCGCATGTTAATATTCCAGATCAATCAAATGCCCAGCTCAGCTTTTTAGCCATCCAGCAGCTCTAGGGCAGGGAAGAAGGTGCTCTTGGTGCAGAGTGGTCACAATACAGGGGTGATTTTAGCAGGGGGTGGGGGAGTCCAGTTGAAATCCTGCCTGATGCAGCCACACAGAATTACTGGCAAAGCTGGGAGAGGCCAGGAGTGGAAGCAGATGGCCTGGGGGTGGGAGGACATTTGCCCTCAGTCCTGGGCTCTGGGATGGACTAGGCTGGGTGGTGGGTGTGATGGAGTAGGAGAGTCTGTGTGGGAGATGGGAGAGTCGGGGATTACTTTAGGTGAGGGACTAGGAACTAAGGCTGTAACCTGAGCCAGGGAGGAGGGAGGGGTGTCAACACCTTTGCCCGGGAAGGTGGACAAAGGAAGGGGCCAGCTGGAGGGAGTGGAATTTAGTTTCGGTTTTGGGCTGGATGGTTGGAATTCAGGGGGCTAAGCTTTCTGGACCTCAGAGGGGCTTGATTGAGGGGTCCTGGCTGTGCCTACAAGCTCTGCTGTAACCTGCATTCCTGGTGTCCAATAAACTTTCTGTTTTACTGGCTGGCTAAAAGTCACTGGGAGTCCCAGGAAGGGGGTGCAAGACCGGACTCCCCCACACTCCATGACAACTGGTGGCAGAGGTGGGATATACTGCACCCCGTGGACGATGCTTCCTGCAGTAAGTGACTGGGGAGCAGTAAAACGAAGGGATGATTTTAGGGGTGATTAACCCCTGGGAGTGTGTGCCCAGTGAGAAGGACTTTGCAGTAACAGGGTCCCCAGGGGGATTGCAGTGAGCGGTCCCAGGGGCAGAGGAGTCTGCAGCTCGACCCTGGCAGAGAGGTGGTGGCCTCAAGAAGGGCTGGTGCACTAGGGGTCTCCCTGGAAACTGTGAGGAGCGGAGAGCACCCCGGCCTGTGAGTGGCCAGCAGAAAGATATATGCCAAGCGGCTTAAGTGCGACCTAGTGGAGCTGTGCAAGCAGATGGGGCTGCGCAGAGGGAGGTTCACTAAAGACCAGCTGATTGCCCAGCTGGAGGAGGAAGATCACTTCAATGAACTAATCCCTGTCTCTGAGGGAAGCAGCCTGGCAGATGCAGCACAGGCACCAGTGTCTGTCCCCGCGGGGAGTGGTCAGCCGGCGGCTGAGGGCTTCCCAAGACCCCCCCTTCCTATGCCTAGGGGAAGGGCTGGGAAGAGCCCAGCGAATACCGAGGGCACCGTGACCCACCCAGCCAGCAGGGGATCCTCCTGGCGAAGCTCACCCCCTAGCAGGGGATTGTCCGGGCGGTGCTCAGCATCTGTGGAGCGGAAGCGGCTGGAATGGGAGAGAGAGCTAAAACTGAGAGAGCTGGAGGATTGTGAGAAACAGAGAGAACATGACCGGGAGAAGAAAGAGAGACAGAGAGAACATGACCAGGAGGAGAAAAAGAGACAGAGAGAACATGAGAAGAGACAAAGACAGCGGGAACTGGAGGAGAAAGAGAGACAGCGTCATCATGAGCTGGAACTGGCGAGGCTGAGGGGCAGTGAGCCCCCAAGCTGCGGTGAGTGAAGGGGGGCCCAGGACTGCGCGGAGCTTTGAGAAATGCATTCTGGCTCAGCGCAAGGAGGGGGAGGACATGGACGACTTCCTGGATGCCTTTGAGACGGCCTGCGAGCTGCACCAGGTAGCTCTGGCAGACAGGCTCTGGGTTCTCACCCCCTTACTGGACCCCAAGGCTGTGGCACTGTACCACCAGCTGGGAGAGGAGGAGAAAGGGAACTACGAACTATTCAAGCAGGCCCTGCTGCGCGAGTTTGGGCTGACTCCTGAGATGTACCGGGAGAGGTTCCGGAGTCAGGATAAAACCCCTGAGGTCTCATATCTGCAACTAGCCATCCGCATGGAGGGATACGCCAGCAAGTGGGGTGATTGGGCTCAGATGAAGGGGGACCTGGTTAAACTGCTGGTACTGGAGAAACTGTATGAGCGGTGCCCATCCAACCTGAGGCTGTGATTGAGGGACCAAAAGCCAAAGAACCCGCGACATACAGGGCGGCTGGCCGATGACTTTGTGAAGAGCTGGTCGGGGGGTGGCAGGGAGGAGTCCCAAAGAAACGGACCCGCAGCGACGCAGAAAGAGAGTCATCCTGGGACGTCCCAAAGGGGGAATAGGGAGAACCCCCTCCCAAGGGGAACACCCAGCGTCAGGGACAACCAACCAGTTCGAGGGGACCAACGGGACATGAGCTGCTATCAATGTGGCCAGAGGGGCCACATACGGTCCCAGTGCCCCAGACTCAAGGACAGACTGAGCAGGCCGACCCCACACCGGGTTAACTTGGTAGAGACTCAGCTGGACGAAGGGCAGCGTTCGCAGGAAAGGGGGGCTAGCCGCGTACCACCTGCAAAGGAGGGAGGAGGGCCCCAGGTCAGCTCCTCTGGGAGGCTGGATGCTCCAGGCTCCGAGTTTTTGGTTTACAGGGTGGGCGCGGGGCTGCCCCTCCGGAGACAGTGCCTTGTTTCCCTGGAGGTAGATGGGAGGGAGGTCATTGGGTACTGGGACACGGGCGCAGAAGTGACACTGGCCCGGCCCGAGGTGGTGGCCTCAGATCGGATGGTTCCCGACACCTACCTGACCCTGACAGGTGTGGGCAGGACCCCTTTCAAGGTGCCCGTGGAGAGGGTATACCTCAAGTGGGGGGCCAAGGAGGGTCCCAAGGACGTGGGGGTACACCCATATTTGCCCACAGAGGTGTGTAGCAGGGTGGACCACTGCTCCGGCCCTGAAAGGGTTAAAACAGCCCTGGATAAGGGCTGGGGCTGGAGAAAGCAGCCTTTTAGGCTGGGCTGATTGGGGGAAGTGGCGGCAGCTGGGGCCAAGCCCCAAACTGAGCAACAGGCCCTTATATAAGGCAGAGAAGCCAGGAGCACAAAAAGTCTCCCTCTGCCTGTAGAGGAAGAAGGGCCTGGCTGCAGGGAGCTAGTACTGGGGGTTGCAAGGTGCAGCCCAGGGGTAGGCCAAGGCAGCAGGTCCAAACTCTCCTTGTCAGTGATGAGTTGGCTGATACTGCAGTCTGCCCCAGGGTGTGAGGTAGACAATGACTGGCAGTAGCCATACATTGAGGCAAGGTGGGAATAGAGGGCGCCGGTTCCCTAGGGAGGGGAGACCCTGAGAACAAGGGGTCACAGCCAGGGGGCAGCACCCTATGTAAAAGGGGACTGGGTCCAGGGAGGGACACGGGGCCAGTAGCTGGAAAGGTGGATCACCGGCCTGCAGAGGGTGCTCTGGACACTGGACTGAGCTAATTCCTGAGGATGACCAGTAGGAGGCACCGCGGGGGTGAGTCCGCCCGGTTACAGGTGTTAATGGGGGGGGACCTGGAGGTTTGGCCAAGCAATGCCCGGGGTGCCCTGGTTGTGACCCGTAGTCAGAGTCGGCACAGGACACTGCGCCCTGACAATGGGGAGGGTACTCTGCCTGAGGCGCAGGACCCTAACCTGGTGGGGAGGGAACGCCCAGGGACACGGCTCAGAGAGGCTGTGGGCTCAGACCCAGCCAGCGAGAGAGAGCCGGTCCCCATCCCTGCCCCAGCTGCTGAGTTCCAGGCCGAGTTGCAGAAAGATCCCTCGTTGCGGAAGCCCAGGGACCGGGCTAACCTCAGTGCAGTACAGACCATGAGGAGAGGTTGCAAGGAGAGGTTCCTGTGGGAGAAGGGGTTCCTGTACCGAGAATGGGCTCCCCCAGGGGAAGTGGAGTCGTGGGGGATCAGGAGGCAGCTGGTGGTTCCCCAGAAGTTTCGTCACAAGCTGTTGTACCTGGCCCATGACATCCCTCTCGCAGGGCACCAGGGAATCCGACGCACCAGGCAGAGGCTGCTACAGAACTTTTACTGGCCTGGGGTCTTTACCCATGTCCAACAGTACTGCCAATCCTGTGACCCCTGCCAGAGGGTGGGGAACGCCCGGGACAAGGGGAAAGCAGCTTTGAGACCTTTACCCATCATAGAATAACCTTTCCAGAAGGTGGTTATGGACATAGTGGGACCTCTCAGCAAAGTGACCCGGTCGGGGAAGAAATACATTCTGGTGGTGGTAGATTTCGCCACTCGCTACCCCGAGGCGGTGGCCTTGTCCTCTATCGAAGCAGACACCGTGGCAGATGCGCTGTTGACCATTTTCAGCCTGGTGGGGTTCCCCAAGGAAGTCTTAACGGACCAGGGATCCAACTTCATGTCGGCCCTGCTCCGGTCATTATGGCAGAAATGTGGGGTCCAGCACAACTGGGCCTCAGCGTATCACCCCCAGTCCAACTGGCTGGTGGAAAGGTTCAACGGGACACTAAATATGATGCTAGAAACATTTATGAACCGGCACCCGCAGGAGTGGGACAAGTACTTACCTCACCTGCTGTTCGCGTACAGGGAGGTACCCCAGGAATCTACTGGTGTCATAAACAGATAGTCAAGGGCTAATAGAACAGAAGTACTTCATGTCTCTTTTGCCTGTAAAGGGTTAACAAAATCAGTGAGCCTGGCTGTCACCTGACCAGAGGACCAATCAGGGGACAGGATACTTTCAAATCTTGAGGGAGGCAAGTTTTTGTGCTGTGCTGTTAGTGTTTGGTTGTTGTTCACTCTGGGGGCTCAGAGGGACAAGACTTGCAACCAGGTTTCTCTCCAATCTCTCCAATACAGGCTCTTATAAGTTCAGAATAGTGAGTACTAGGTAGATAAGGCGAATCAGGCTTCTGTTTGTTTTCTTTATTTGCAAATGTGTATTTGGCTGGGAGGAGTTCAAAGTTGTATTTTGCTGAAAGGATTTTAATTTGTACTTGTATACTTAGGCTAGGAGGGTATTCCCAGTGTCTATAGCTGAAAGACCCTGTAACATATTCCGTCTTAAATTTACAAAGATAATTTTTACTGTTTTTTTCTTTTTTTAATTAAAAGCTTTTCTTGTTTAAGAACCTGATTGTTTTTTTATTCTGGTGAGACCCCAGGGGACTGGGTCTGGATTCACCCGGGAATTGGTGGGGAGAAAGGAGGGAAGGAGGAGAGAGAGGTTAATTTTCTCTCAGTGTTGGATTACTTTCTCTCTCAGGGAGAGTCTGGGAGGGGGGAGAGAGAAGGAGGGGGGAAGGTGGATTTTCCTCTCCGTTTTAAAATTCAAGGAGTTTGAATCACAGGGATCTTCCAGGATAACCCAGAGAGGCGAAGCCTGGGAGAGGCAACGGTGAGGGAAAGGGTTTACTTTCCTTGTGTTAAGATCCAGAGAGTCTGAGTCTTGGGGGTCCCCAGGCAAGGTTTTGGGGGGACCAGAGTGTACCAGGCACTAGAATTCCCAGTTGGTGGCAGCGCTACAAGTACTAAGCTGGTAATTGAGCTTAGAGGAATTCATGCTGGTACCCCATCTTTTGGACACTAAGGTTCAGAGTGGGGAATTATACCATGACAGACTCCCTATCCCCATCCAAATGTCAGGTGTTATTCCAGGAGCACTGACTAAAAATCGACTAGGCATACCAGGTAGTCTAATTTCCCAAATGTCTCGGTGAATTACCCAGTCCCACATGCATCCTCCCCAGGGACCCGGCAGGATTCGGTATGTGGGAGCCCACACCCCTCCAACCAGTCCATGTGCTTGGAAGAAGCACTGTGAACGTCCGCACTTCCACCCAGAAAATCTCCAAGTATGTCTCCGTGGCCACAGATCAGATGGTACTCCTGTAAGGGCAGTGGGCCACGCCTGGTGCTCGAGATCACTCCAAATGGCCATTAGCTGGTCATTCAGGAAATCCTGAATTTCTGAACATGCCAAATCCCACTGCAATGCCTTCCCAGCTTCAGTGATATTCTTATTCCTCCCGTGTGCCCTCTGCCTCCCTAGCTGGACAGGCAGGCAGGCCCGGCCCCCATTGGCTCCTCCAGCTGCTGGATGAGCACCCAGCATTTGGTTCTGAACATGCGGGATGAGAAGAAGGAACTAATCTTTAGCTAATGTTAAAGATTGGTGCTGTAACTCATTTGCTAAAACGGATTCCCAGTGCAAGGGGAAACAAAAGCAGTCAAGTACCTGAGTCAAATAACATGTAGGCACCCTTTATTAGAGGGGCCTCTGAGTTTTATTGGAAGCGTTCCATGGGAAAAGCCTGTGTGCTGTAATCTACCTGTGAGACTACAACTCCCATGATGCCTTGGGGAAAGAGGGGGAGACTTCCTCGTGCAGGGGGAGCAGGCGGGAAAAGGAGTGAGATTGCTGCCGTGGAGCTCTCTCCATACTTTGATTGAGCAGGGAGCCTCAGAGGCTGTTGGTGGCTTCACTGGAGCCTGGGCAGAGACAGCTGCTGAGCCTAGAGCTGACTGAGGTGGGCCTGCAGTGAAGGCCTCACTTTTGTTTGGGAAAGTACTTGCAAGCGTATTGGGACTTATCTCCTTACAAACATTCAGTGGAGGTGTTTTGGTTGGCTAGCTCCCAGTACCAAAAGGGGAAGGGTCAATGGGAAATCAGGACCCTGAGACTGACAGTTCCCGGGGGCAATGGGGAGAGGCCAATGCTCCAGCTCAGCCTGATTGACAGGGCGGGCAGGCTAATCAAGGAGTCAGGAGAGCAGAGGGGTCCCATCCTCTGTCTGAGCTGGAATTGCCTGAGTCAGACAAAGTGGGGCCGAGCTAAGGAGAGAGCAGTGGCCCAAGCTGAGCTGCTAGGAGCAGAGCTGCAGCCCTAAAGCCAGAGCACAGCCCAGGGATTGCAGATCCTGTGCTGGGAGCAGAGCTGCAGTGACCAGAGACAGAGGGGCCAGAAAAGCAGCCCAGTGAGCTGGGGGAAGAGCAGCAGCAGCAGCCATGCTGAGACAGAGTGGAGCTGGAGCAGTCCAGAGCTGGGTATGGTGAGCAGCTGGAGAGAGCGAGGGGGACCCTGGGCAGTGGGCCCAGCACAGGGAGACGCCTCAGCCAAGAGGCTCTACAGGCCAGACTTAGAGGGGGATCATAACCCTGACAAGGTAGGGGCGATGCTGGGAAGAAGAGTCCTGCCACCTAGAGCCTGAGAGCGTGTGGCCACCACCAGAGCAAGTGTCTTTTTTAATTGAATTTGTCAATCACTTTAAACTGTGATAGGACAAAATGTTGTATACTTATCAAAATCCTGGAATCTTCCTCCTTTGTTTTATTTTCCATTGACCATAATTCTTGTGATCTGATGTTGGGAGTGTTAGAATTTCATTCATGGTATGAAACTGTATAATTGTGAGATTTGCACAGTTTGGCTAGAGAAGCTCACATGGCAGGATTTTGGTCTGAAGTCTGAATTGAACATGTCTTTCTTACAGACAGCTGTACGTAGGTAGGGCCTTTAGAATCCTCTGGCGCTTAAGGACCAGTTTCTACATTACGAGTTATTGGGCATGAAAGACACTTGCAGTAGAGCAGTGGTCACCAACCGGTAGATTGTGATTGATTGGTCAATCGTGAAGCCTCTGACAGTCGATTTCATTCCCCCATCTTGTTTTTTTCTTTTTTTTAAGCTAAAGTTAGGCATCAAATAGAGTGGCATGCATGATCACATCAGACCAGACCCTTTCAAACCAGTCACGTTGCTAGCTAGGCCTGATGAGTTGACCCCATCAACGTGACAGCTTCATAACTACATTTAAAATGGCACTTATTGGTTGCAAGTGCAGAACTGAAAAAAAAAGAAAAAAGCTTATTGTGCATGGTGCACATGTCTACCGCTCGGAAGTGTTTCCTATAGATTGTTGGTGTCATTGGCCCACTCGGGAGGGTGGAAAGCCACTGTGTCTCAATGAAGCCCCCCCTGTTAAGGCCTCAGTGAACCAAAGTCCTTCCATGATTGAACTCTCAGCGACCTGACAAGCTGGCTTAAAGAATGGAATGTAAAGTGGCTGACTATCAGCTACAGTGCTGGTACCAAGAGGCACTAATGAGGCCTGTATGCACCTGGCTAAGGGGGCAGGATAACAAATCACAGAAACTAGGATAAGATAGTGGTTTAAAGAAGAGTCACTAACAAGATAGATTAGTAGGTGCCAGAAGTGATTTAACTACTTGGGATAATTGCTTCTGTTTAGTGTAACAGTCACAGGGAAAGATGGGAGGGGAAGAAGGGGGCATGGGGGGGAATAGAAACGGCTTGGCTAAGTTATGTATAAAAAGAGAGAAACTGCTTGTATCAGTGTGCATAATCTGAGACGTGCCTGTCTCCTTGCATCTGTTTGAGATCTCAAATAAACTTAGTCTGCTTCTCCACCTTGGTGTGTTCTTTGGCGTGAAGCACACTGGGCGACGAACACCCCCACTGTTGCTGTCCTTGGGCACCCTGTGTGCCGGCAACAAGATGACAGTGGTAGCTAGTAGCTAGTATTCTCTTTTTATAATAAAACACATGCCTAGCTAGCTAGCATTGACAATGAGTGATGAACCCAGGCCATCTAAAAAGAAACAACTTCCCTTTGGAATTGGAAAGTGAATTTCTGCTTGCAACAGTGAAAGGTAAGTGAGTATGTCTTTTATGTCACACAAGTATATCAATAAGTAAAAAGGGGAATTTAGAAAGGCACCACAAAACAAGGCATAGCAAATTCAAGGACAGTTTCCGCTTGACTAGCACGCTTTGTACAAAGGGAGTTAATGAATTCAAGGCCATTTTGAAAGCTCAACAGTCATGTTTTACTAAACCAGCAGCAAAAGGGAAGGCCTCTACTGAAGCATCATTTCACGTTTGCCACCTGCTAGCAAACACAAGAAATCGTTTGCAGATGGAGAAGTATTTAAAGAAGCAATGATTGTGGCAACAGACTCCTTATTTAAAGACTTTAAAAACAAAGAGGAAATAATGATGGCAATCTCGAACATATCTCTCGGTGCTTCTACAGTAGCAAGACGAGTGGAATCTTTGTCTGAAGACGTCTTTCAGCAACTACAGCAGTATTTGAATGACTGTGAATGTTTTCCATTGCACTTTGATGAATCAGTTGACATGACCGACACAGCATAGGTAGTTGGTTTTTTTTAATGGTTTTTAAGTATGCAACAACTAAAGAGGACCATCTGACCGTTTTGCCCCTTAAAGAGAGAACAAGAGGCGAAGATATCTACAATGAATTCAAAAAGTACATGCTTGAGAAAATCACTCCAAATCAAGAAACTTGTTTCAATCACAATGGATGGTGCACCCGCCACACTTAGCACACATGCAGGCTTTGTTGGATTTTGTAGAAATGATCCAGATTTTCCTTCATTTGTGAATTACCACTGTATAATCCACCAGCAAGTACTAGCGAGTAAAGTTCTGGACTTCTCACATGTAATGAAAATCATTGTCAGAATTGGAAACTTGATTCGAGCAAGAGCCCTCCAGCACTGCCTGTTTAAAACTTTACTTGAAGTGGATGCTGCTTATAGTGAGCTGCTCCTCCATGCAGATGTGAGGTGGTTAAGCAAGGGGAAAGCCCTGCAAAGATTTTTGGATCTAATGCCCAAAATCATCACTTTTCTAAAATCAAGGAATGAAGTGTGCAATGAGCTGTCAGACAATGCATGGCTGCTAGACTTCGGGTTCCTTACTGACATAACGTCCAAATTGAACGAGCTGAACTGCAGACTGCAGGGAAAGGATCATAGGCATGCGTACGGGGCTTGCCAGGTGTGCCCAGGCATACCCTAATGTCTCAAAAAACAAGCGGCTTTGCGTTTTAATTTAATCGCATGATACGCTCTTTTAGTTTTAAAGTATGGATTCTTATATTATGCAATAAGTGCCAAATTGCATAATATAGATGTTGTAGAAATGTATGGAAAACCCATGTTCACTCGCAGCATGCGTCCCCACTGCTGCGGCGCCACATTACCATTGGTCCTCCCCTCCCCCTCCAACTACTGTTCTAGAAAATTCTTTGACCTATATAAGCAGCCGCATCAGGCGTGCCCAGCGCAGTGTCTACAGTGTTTAGAATCTTTGTCGCATGTACTCTACTGAAACAGCATAACAAGCCCGTGGCTTTACTTTTTAATTCAGTCGTATGATACCCCTTTTTAATTTTAAAATATGGATTGGTTCATTGTTAAGATAAGAAAAGGAGCAGACAAAGTGAATTATAATGAATGTGCTGACAGTAGTGCAAATACCTCAGACTCCTCGGTTAAGAACTTACATGAAGGTAATGCCGCCACCAGTTCCAGTGCGTGCAATAAACTGAGTAATGACCAACAGAAACAGCCTTTGTCTCTTAGTTCAGGTCAGCGTAGCTCCTAGTCAAAGCCATCAAACGTTCCAGTGCCGTAACAAGGACGAGGCGAGTGAGGCTCTTGCCTCAGGTGCCCAAAGAGGAGGGAGGGGCGCAAGGGCTCACCTCCACCCCAGAGCACGGAGAAGCAACCGGCGGCGTGCTCAGGCCCAGGGAGGTGGAGGCGGAGCAGAAGTGAGCTGGGGCAGGGAGCGCAGGGCCAGCTCTAAATTTTTTGCCTCTGCCCCAAGCAAAAAAAAAGCGAGGGGGGGCAACACTGCCGTGGTGCGGCTGGAGGAGTGAGGCGCGATGCAGGATGTGGCCGGAGGAGCACGGGGCGGGGGAGGCGCAACATGGCTGCGGCGCGCCTGGAGGAGCCAAGGAGGCGGGGGGTGCAGCATGGAATCATTACTACAAAAATTAATTAATCCATGTTCTCTGTACAGCACATTCATGGACACGTAGCCAAATGCTGCTCTTCCTACCAGCTAGAGAAGCAAGGACTGTGTATTTGAATATGCACAGCCTATTAGTGCAGTAGTCCAGAGTGAGATCATGGCAGATGTACCCAAGTCATGATTTCATACACCGATAGTCAGCAAGAGCACCGACATGGAAGCAAAAAAAAGTTTAATCTTCTACATTGTTTCAGTCTCAGAACGATTTCAGCCACAATGCAGTTGCTGGCATTATCCGGTTAACTGCAGGCATTGCTTGGCATATTAAAGATGTCATCATGGAATTCTATGTGGATTGCAAACAGGATCTACAGCGAATAGCGATATTTGCTAGCAGGGCCAGCTCCAGGGCCAGCTCCAGGGGTTGGGGGGAGCCGCAATCAGCGCTTCTACCACCACCGCTTCATTATTCTGCAGCAGGTCCTTCCCTCTGAGAGGGACTGAGGGACTCGCCGCTAAAGAGCCAGACGTGCTGCCCCTTCCCATTGGCCACCCCAAGCACCTACTTGCTGCGCTGGTGCCTGGAGCCGGCCCTGTTCGCTAGAGTGCTGTAGTGAGAGTGGGATCCCGTGGGTCCCACAGGACCTGCTGCCATAATAGTGGGAGCAGGTAAAATGTACTTTATTGCAGGCAGGATTGGATGGGGGGGCAGGGGGAACACACGACTGCAGTAGTTTGCGGGAAAACACAATGCAAGTTTAGCGGCACCTGCTGTTTAAGTTGTCCTCGTCATCTATCACTTCGTTTGAGCCTCTCTTTAAAATTTACTTCTATCGAACACCTAGTGCTCTGAGCAGTTTTTCTGTTAAACGTTTTTCAGAAAGCAGTAATATCCTGACATAAAAATAACTTGAATTATATCTTTCCAAGTTCTAAAAACAGTGAAGTGGTTTAAAAAATTCCAATTTTTAGAACAATTTACTTTTTATAATCATTACAAAAAATCTGCATCGTTTAAGGCAAAATTGTGGTGCAATTTATTTTGACATTCTGTAATAAACACGTGACAGCAGTTTGTCATAAATGGAATTTCAGCACCCCTCAACCATCCATGACCTTAGTAACGGACACGTTAGACCTGGGTTGGGGGCTCCACCTAGGAGACAGATATAAAGGAACTCAGAGCAGTGAGACTTGTCGCAACCCTAAACCCACGCTCAGATTTCCGGTCTGGCTGATTGTCAGTCAGAACAGAGCCGTGTGCTACAATGCAAGCGTGTGATGAGCAAAGGAGTGGTGTGTCGGGTGCAGCCCCTGCTGACGTAAAGGGCACTAGCCCGGAACCCGGAAGGCAAAGGAGCTAGGAACCAATCCAACACTGACACGAGTAAGGGTCTCCAGATAAAACTGTGTCCTGCACCAAAAACGGTAGGAGTGCCCCCGTATTAGCTGAGAGGCCTCATCACCCTATCAGCCAGGGTCTCCTCCGGATTTCGCCGGCTCGTGTTGTGTCGTGTCAGAGTCACATCCCACCAATTTGCCATGCGCTCAGTGTCTGTACTGCTGGTCAGTTGCATCTGGAGTGTGGTATGTGCATTTTAATTTTGTAAATATTCCACTTTGCCTAGTCTCTTCCCCTTTGTTCCCTCCTTTGCTCAGTATAAAGTTGTGTGTGTGTTTTTATTTTTTTTATTCTGATATCTTTAGTTGATGAATTACCCTTTCCCGGTCCAAGTTGTAACTCATCCCCCGTTACTAATCCAGTCAAAAATAATAAACAGCCATTTGGCTTTAAGTTCCACTCTGTTGCATTCCGTTGTTCCTCCCTCCCTTTAAACACTTACTCGAACCTCATTTGTCTTGGTCATGGCGTCATGAACAGGATGGGGTGAGGGAAATTTTTCTCCGCCACCCACACATTTTAATTGTCCATGGCGAACCAAGGCTACTGACAAAACCCCCGATGATGAGTTTAATCATCTCCAACATCATGTTTTGCTCGATCGGGGGCACCCTGAGGCAATTAGCTGGAATTGTATTATTGGAGTCAGGTACTCGAGCCAAACCTATACCGTTATCCTATCCATCAGTGCTGCAGGCTGTCTTTTAACGTGTCACGTGGGCCTTCGGCTAACCCCCACAGAGGCCAGTTATCGACCGACTTGCACCAAGTCCGGGGAAGCCGGTGCTGGGACTGATCCAGCGCGCTTGTGGAAGGATGCCCAAAAGGTCTTAAAAGCGGTCGGGGGCACCTATCCACCCACCATTAACCCAAGGCTCCCGAGCAGGGGCCCCGCACATGAACTGGTAATTCAGCTTATTCAGGAATTAGAGGACGGGAAAGTATCTAAAAAGCTTCGCCCCGACCAGTATAAGCCAGAAGCCGTTGCCAGTGCCTATCATAAAATCCTAGGTCTGGCCCTGGATAAATTAACTATTTTTGTGGGGGCTCTAACCTCCACCACCCGGGAGATAATTGAGACCCCCAAGGCTCTCGATGCGGCCCAACCACCACCTGAAACCCCCGAATCCTCCCCTCCACCATACCCGTCAGCTCCCAGTTTATACCCAGCTCTACCACCCCCACCCCTCGAGGTGAACCCAGAAAAACCAAACCCTAGCCCTGTTGAGGCCATGCCAGTGCAGTTAACATGTACTAAAGTGGACCCAACTGGAGCACAGAATATCACCTACGAATGGCGTACCCGCAGCAAAGCGGAGATGAAGGAGTTCATTAGTGACACCGGCTGAGAACCAAACGAACCGGTGTTCGCTTGGTTAGGATGGCTCATCCTAGAATTCGGCCAGGAACTGATCAACCAGGAGGAGGCAACCCTACTCTCCCGAAGTGCCTCCTGGTCTAGAGAAACTGCCCGCAGAGTATTTCTTACCACCCCGGTCTGGCCCATTTCCGTCCCAGCAGCCGCATACTTACAAGTGCAGAACAGCCCCCAAGCGTTCCAGCTTCCCCCAAAGGATATTTCTACCCCCCACAGTTTAATCTATACCATGGCGGGGGCATCCCTCATCTGCTGGGATCCTGTACAAATACCACTGGGTTTGACGCAAGCACAGCAACAATTACGTCCATTTCAGGCCTATTGCTACATCGCTGACCCTGCTGGTATCCTCGTACATGAACAAGTAGTAGACATAGCACTCAATAGTAGTCCCCTCGGAGACACAAGTACATTGTTATGGATGCGAGGTTTTCAAGGCCGACCGGTCACCTCACTGTTCCAGGCTATGGATCACTTGAAGTGGCCTACCCCCCAACCCGTAGTGGCTGCATGCGCAGTAGCCCCCGAGGCTAAGCCCAAGTATCCCAAAAGTTCTTATATAGAACGAAAAATCTTCGGGTTCCTACTCAATAAAGGGGGGCTTAGCAAGGATGCCACCTGCAAATTAAACCCCGCACAACAAAAAGAGCTGGCCATAACCTTGGGGTGGGAGGACCATCCAGAGGGCCCACATCAGGAAAACGACATAAGACCAGGTGCGTAATGGCGGCCAACACCCGGTCTGATAACTCCAGGCCGTATTTTCCTCTAGTTACCCTTGACAATCAGGAGGTCCAGTTTTTATTAGATACGGGTGCCCAGGCAGCTATCATTCCCCCATCCATACCCCATAAGCGTACGGGTCGCATCATTCACGCCCAGGGGCTCAACAGTATCGAGTCCCGGCCCGAAGTCAAGGTAAAGGCTATCCTTCGGGGCACCCCCGTCCAGTTTACTGCCCTCTTGGGAGATCAGGCCATCCTTGGGGTGGGTGTTAAAAACTTTCAAATTAGCCCCAGTCATCATTCACGCCCTACCTGTCGCCTCAATCGTTAATCCTCACGAACCCAGGGCAAGTAACCCAACCCCGTGGAAATACCAACCTATCCCCACTCCCCCCCAGGGAAAGGCCTCCATAAGTCAACTCCTAGCTCAACTCAAAAGCGCTCGACATATCTGTCATGTTACCACTAGTCGATATCTATCTAGCGCATGGGGCATTCCAAAGCCCCACAAGCCTCATGAGTTCCATATCGTTATCGACTACCAGTCAGCTAACCAACATATCGAAGCTATTGCATTTGTAAGC
This sequence comes from Gopherus flavomarginatus, assembly GCF_025201925.1. Classification (NCBI taxonomy): domain Eukaryota; kingdom Metazoa; phylum Chordata; order Testudines; family Testudinidae; genus Gopherus; species Gopherus flavomarginatus. The sequence continues at coordinate 4,838,515 of NC_066618.1, read as the reverse complement.
CAGTGGGATCTACCCACAATCGAACGTGTCCTACTTAACCGGCAGGCCAAGTGGGCATGTACCCTTGACTTTAAAGACATGTTCTATCAGATACCCCTTTATGACCCACAAGGACTTCTCAATTTTGCGTACGAGGGCGCCCAGTATCAGTGGCGGGTCTGCCCCCAAGGGTACCGGAATTCATCTGCCTGCGCTACTGAGGCCCTAAGTCGGACCTTTCAAGTCGTATCACCCCAACCCGGGTTCGAGGTCGTTCATTACATAGATGATATTCTCATCTGTGGCCCCAATTCCGGCACCGTTCAAACCGTCACCGATCAGGTCCTTCAGACCCTACATAATGACGGGTGGGAGGTTAGCATAGCAAAGAGCTGCCTACTGCCATCAGTCTCATTTCAGTTTTTGGGGTTCAGTTTTTACCACCGAGCTTTCCTTCCGGCCAACTTGCTTAATGCTCTTTTCGTTGTTCAGCAATTCGCGAAAAGCAAAAGGCTACTCTGGACCGAGGAAGTCGATCAGGCAGTAAGCGGTTTAACAGCATGGCCCCATTCTAACCCAATCCTACATCGGTGGGACCCCAAAGACCCAGTTCTTATCACATTGTCAGTCACAACTCACAGTGTAAGTGCCGTCATCGCCCAGGAAAACCACTCGGTGTATCACAGTGCCCACACCTTTAATGGTCCGGAGTACCGGTACAGATCGGTGGGACACATGCTCCTTGGAGTCAAACTGGCCGCCCTTTGGGCTAAATTGGCTTATGGCAAGCTCCAGGGCCCCCATGTGCAGCTCAGTCCCTGGCTGTTGTTTACTCCTGTGATGCAGTAGGGACTGTCTGTGTGGGGAGTGGGAGAGCAGGGGAGGACTTTAGGGGATGGACGATACCAGAGCCTGTAACCTGAGCTAGGTAAAGGAGGGGAAAGGTCAACACCTTTGCCCGGGAAGGGGACAAAGGAAGGGAGTGGCAGGAGGGGAGCAGTTTGAGTTTGGGCTTGGGGCTGTGTGGGCAGAATTCAGGGTATTCTAGCTAGGATCCAAGCACCCTGAAAGCCCAGAAGGACTCGATGGAGGGGTCCTGACTGTGCCTGCAAGCTGTGCTGTAACCTGTGTTCCTGTTGTCCAATAAACCTTTTGTTTTACTGGCTGGCTAAGAGTCACTGTGGGTCCCAGGAAGAGGGGTGCAGGGCCGGACTCCCCCACACTCCGTGACAACTGGTGGCAGTGGTGGGATATACTGCACCCCGTGGACGGCGCTTCCTGCAGTAAGTGACTGGGGAGCAGTAAAACGAAGGGGTGATTAACCCCTGGGAGTGTGTGCCCAGTGAGAAGGATTTTGCAGTAACAGGGTCCCCCGGGGGATTGCAGCAAGCGGTCCCAGGGGCGGAGGAGTCTGCAGCTCGACCCTGGCAGAGAGGTGGTGACCTCAAGAAGGGCTGGTGCACTAGGGGTCCACCTGGAAACCGTGGGGAGCGGTGAGCACCCCAGCCTGTGAGTGGTCAGCAGGAAGATGTATGCCAAGCGGCGCAAGTGTGACCTGGTGGAGCTGTGCAGGCAGAGGGGGCTGCACGAGGGAGGCTCAGCAAGGACCAGCAGATTGCCCAGCTGGAGCAGGGAGACCGCATGAATGAACGGAGCCCTGTCTCTGAGGGAAGCAGCCAGGCAGATGCAGCGCAGGCACTAGTGTCTGTCCCCGCTGGGAGTGGTCAGCCGGCGGACGAGGGCTTCCCGAGACCCCCCCTTCCTAGGCCTAGGGGAAGGGCGGGGAGGAGCCCAGTGTATACCGAGGGCACCGTGACACCCCCAGCCAGCAGGGGATCCTCCCAGCGAAGCCCACCCCCCAGCAGGGGATCCTCCCGGCAACGCTCAGCATCCGTGGAGCGGTCGCGGCTGGAATATGAAAGGGAGAAGCTCAAGTTAAAGAGGCAAAAGATGGAGGAGAAGGCGAAACAGCGTAAACATGAGCTGGACCTGGCCCAGCTGAGGAGAAGTGAGGCCCCAGCTGCGGTGAGTGAGGGGGGACCCAAGCCTACAAAGAGCTTTGATAAGCACTTGCTGCCCCGGCGTAAGGAGGGGGAGGACATAGATACCTTCCTGACGGCTTTTGAGAATGCCTGCGAGCTGCACAGGGTTGACCCTGCAGACAGGATCGCAGTTCTCACCCGCTTACTGGACTCCACAGCCGTGGAGGTGTACAGCCGACTGAAAGGGGCGGAGGCAGGGGACTACGAACTGTTCAAACAGGCCCTGCTCCGCGAGTTTGGGCTGACTCCTGAGATGTACCGGAAAAAGTTCCGGAGCCAGCGTAAAACCCATGAGGTCACATACCTACAACTGGTCAACCAGGCGCAGGGGTATGCCCGCAAGTGGACAGCTGGGGCCCAAACTAAAGAGGACCTGCTTGGCCTATCCATACTGGAGCACCTGTACGAGCAGTGCCCGTCCGACTTGAGGCTGTGGTTGATGGACCAGAAGCCGGAGAACCCACAGCACGCAGGCCAGCTGGCCGACCAATTTGTGGACAGTCGGGCAGGGGATGGCAGGGAGGAGTCTCGAAGGAGCAAGCCTGCCTCAACGCAGAGAGAGAGTCATCATGGGACCTCCCAGCGGGGTCCTATGGAGAACCCCCCCAAAAGGGGAACATCCAGCGGCAGGTCCCTCCGACCCACTCAAGGGGACCCACGAGACATGGGCTGCTATCGCTGTGGCCAACGAGGTCACATATGGGCCCAGTGCCCCAAGCTCAGGGACAGACCAAGCAGACCCAACCCGCAGAGGGTGGACTGGGTAAAAACCCAATCGGAGGAGGGGCTACATTCCCAGGAAAGGGGGGCTGGCAACATACCACTTGTGGATGCTCCAGGCTCCGGGTTTTTGGTTTACCGGGTGGGCGCGGGGCTGCCCCTCCAGAAGGAGTGTATTGTTTCCCTGAAGGTAGACGGGAGGAAGGTCACTGAGTACTGGGACACGGGCGCAGAGGTGACGCTGGCCCGGCCCGAGGTGGTGGCCTCAGATCGGATGGTGCCCGACACCTACCTGACCCTGATGGGCGTGGGCGGGACCCCATTCAAGGTGCCCGTGGCAAGGGTACACCTGAAATGGGGGGCCAAGGAGGGCCCCAAGGATGTGGGGGTACACCGATATTTGCCCACTGACGTGTTAATGGGAGGGGACCTCGAGGACTGGCCTAGTAACACCCAGAGTGCCCTGGTCGTGACTCGTAGTCAGAGTCGGCAAAGGGCACTGCACCCCGACAACGGGGAAGGTACTCAACCCGAGGTGCAGGACCCTAACCCAGGGAGCGGGGAACGCCCAGGGGCACGGTTCAGAGAGGCTGCGGCCTCAGACCCAGCCAGCAAGAGAGAGCCGGTCCCCATCCCTGTCCCAGCTGCTGAGTTCCAGGCCGAGTTGCAGAAAGATCCCTCCTTGCGGAAGCACAGGGACCGGGCTGACCTTAGTGCGGTACAGACCATGAGGAGAGGTTGCAAGGAGAGGTTCCTGTGGGAGAAGGGGTTCCTGTACCGAGAATGGGCTCCCCCAGGGGAAGTAGAGTCGTGGGGGATCAGGAGGCAGCTGGTGGTTCCCCAGAAGTTTCGTCACAAGCTGCTGTATCTGGCCCATGACGTCCCTCTCGCAGGGCCCCAGGGAATCCGACGCACCAGGCAGAGGCGGCTACAGAACTTTTACTGGCCTGGGGTCTTTACCCATGTCCGACAGTACTGCCAATCCTGTGACCCCTGCCAGAGGATGGGGAAGGCCCGGGACAAGGGGAAAGCGGCTTTGAGGCCTTTACCCATCATAGAAGAACCTTTCCAGAAGGTGGCCATGGACATAGTGGGACCCCTCAGCAAGATGACCCGGTCAGGGAAGAAATACATCCTGGTGGTGGTGGATTTTGCCACTCGCTACCCCAAGGCGGTGGCCTTGTCCTCTATCGAAGCAGACACAGTGGCAGATGCGCTGCTGACAATTTTCAGCTGGGTGGGGTTCCCCAAGGAGGTCTTAACGGACATGGGGTCCAACTTCATGTCGGCCCTGCTCCGGTCCTTATGGCAGAAATGTGGGGTCCAGCACAACTGGGCCTCAGCGTATCACCCCCAGTCCAACGGGCTGGTAGAAAGGTTCAACGGGACGCTGAAGATGATGCTAAAAACATTTATGAACCAGCACCCGCAGGATTGGGACAAGTACTTACCTCACCTGCTGTTCGCGTACAGGGAGGTGCCCCAGGAATCTACCGGGTTTTCACCTTTCGAACTGTTGTACAGAAGGCGGGTAAGGGGGCCCCTAGACCTGATGAGGGATGAATGGGAGGGGAAGGCCTCTCCCGAGGGAGAGTCAGTGGTGGAGTATGTCCTGACCTTCCGGGAAAGACTGGCCGAGCTCATGGGCCTGGCCAGGGAGAATTTGGGCCGAGCCCAGAGGAGGCAGAAGGTCTGGTATGACCGCACGGCACGGGCCCGTGCCTTCACCACCGCAGATCAGGTGATGGTTCTCATCCCCGTGAGGAGAAACAAACTCCAGGCCGCCTGGGAAGGGCCCTTCAAGTTTATCAAGCAACTGAATGAGGTAAACTATGTGGTGGAGCTGTCAAACCGGGCACATCACCGTCGGGTGTACCATGTGAACATGATGAAACCATACTATGACAGGGGGAATGTGGTGTTGGCCGTGTGTGGACATTGGGAGGGGCAGGGAGATGACCCCTTAGTAGATCTATTCCCTGAGACAAAAGCTGGTTCCCCCCTGGAGGCGATTCCCCTCTCTGATCAGCTGACCCCGGGCCAGCACGCTGAGATCAGGGGGGTGCTGCATCTATACCGACAGCTGTTTTCCAACCAGCCTGGACGCACTAATTTGACTGTCCACCGGGTGGAGACCGGGTCACATCCCCCTATAAGATGCTCCCCTTTTCGGGTCACTGGTAAAACTGCCCAGGATCTTGAAAGAGGTCAGGGACATGCTGGCTTTGGGGGTGATCCAGCCGTCTTCCAGCCCTTGGGCCTCGCCAGTGGTGCTGGTTCCCAAGAAGGATGGGTCAATCCGGTTCTGTGTGGACTATCGAAAGCTCAATGCCATCACCGTATCTGATGCCTACCCTATGCCCAGGCCTGACAAGCTCCTAGACAAGCTGGGAAGTGCTCGGTACCTCACCACTATGGATCTTACCAAAGGCTACTGGCAAGTGCCGCTGGACGCAGATGCCAGGCTGAAATCGGCCTTTATCACCCCTCTGGGGCTCTGTGAGTTTCTGACCCTGCCCTTTGGCCTCAAGGGAGCACCAGCCACCTTCCAGCGCCTGGTGGATCAGCTACTGAGGGGGATGGAGAGTTTTGCCGTGGCGTATATTGACGACATCTGCGTCTTCAGCCAGACCTGGGAGGACCACGTGTCCCAGGTTAAACAAGTCCTGGACTGACTCCGAAAGGCTGGGTTAACAGTAAAGGCTGAGAAGTGCAAGGTGGGGATGGCTGAAGTATCTTACCTGGGCCATCGGGTGGGGAGCGGCTGCCTGAAGCCGGAACCAGCCAAGGTGGAGGTGATCAGAGACTGGCCTGCTCCCCAAACCAAAAAGCAGGTCCAGGCTTTTATTGGGATGGCGGGGTACTATCGAAGGTTCGTGCCCCACTTTAGTGCCATAGCCGGCCCTATCACTGAACTGTGCAAAAAGGGGAAGCCAGACAAGGTGATCTGGACTGAGCAGTGCCAGGAGGCTTTCCGGGCGCTGAAGGAGGCTCTGGTTAGCGGCCCAGTTCTGGCAAACCCAGATTTTGACAAACCCTTTATGGTGTTCACCGATGCCTCAGACACGGGACTGGGGGCGGTGTTAATGCAGGAGGATGAAAAGGCGGAGAGACACCCCATCGTGTACCTGAGTAAGAAGCTGCTACCCCGGGAACAAAGCTACGCGGCCATCGAGAAGGAATGCCTGGCCATGGTATGGGCCCTTAAGAAGCTAGAGCCATATCTCTTTGGGCGACACTTCACCGTGTATACCGACCACTCTCCCCTGACCTGGCTGCACCAGATGAAAGGAGCCAACGCCAAGCTCCTGAGGTGGAGCCTGCTCCTGCAGGACTATGACATGGACGTGGTCCATGTGAAGGGAAGTGCCAACCTGACAGCGGATGCGTTGTCCCGGAGAGGGGACCCTGAACGTCCCCAGGTCACTGGGCAGAGTGACCCTGCTCAGTTCAGTATCGAAGAGGGGAGAGATGTGATGCAGTAGGGACTGTCTGTGTGGGGAGTGGGAGAGCAGGGGAGGACTTTAGGGGATGGACGATGCCAGGGTCTGTAACCTGAGCTAGGTAAGGGAGGGGAAAGGTCAACACCTTTGCCCAGGAAGGGGACAAAGGAAGGGAGTGGCAGGAGGGAAGCAGTTTGAGTTTGGGCTTGGGGCTGTGTGGGCGGAATTCAGGGTATCCTAGCTAGGATCCAAGCACCCTGAAAGCCCAGAAGGACTCGGTGGAGTGGTCCTGACTGTGCCTGCAAGCTGTGCTGTAACCTGTGTTCCTGTTGTCCAATAAACCTTCTGTTTTACTGGCTGGCTAAGAGTCACTGTGGGTCCCAGGAAGAGGGGTGCAGGGCTGGACTCCCCCACACTCCGTGACAACTCCAGCTTCACAGTTTCACGGGTCATCAGCCACATGGGAAAAGTTAGTGTTTACAGCACAGGAGGCCTTTGGTCAGTGGGCATTATGCTCAAGTCCCACAGCTGAAGAAGATCCCAACCTAGCTGAGCTCAGTGCGTTTGACCCATGGATCGTGTCCGACGGGGGCACAGCCCCCTCCCCCTGCGCTGGTATTCTTTGCCAGCAGTGTGAAATGTTTCAAGCTGAACTTCTCCCAAGTCATGTTTCAGCACAATTAGCCGAAGTTCAGGGGATACTTTTAGCCACCTCCCACCCCACTTGGGCCCATCCTCGCACTCGGGTTGTCCTCGGTATTGACTCTGCTTACGGGGTATCCATCCTCACTCATGAGGGACAGCTGCAAGCGCACAAGGACCTATGGGAGCAAGTCTTCACCCTCATGCCTAAAACTAAATTACCCTGGTTTGTTACCAACTGTCCCTGCCACTGACCAGACAGCAACCCACTCCATACCACCCTCGACCAACGTCTTCGGATCTTTAAGGCCGAGACCCCCAGTAGCCCCGAGGTGTCTTCTGCTACCCTCACTGACCCCCGGGACCCCTTTTTAACGTGGATGCACAAAAAATGGGGGCACCTACCTGGACGAGCCCTCCACCAAATTCTCACAGCTCACAGACGCCACAAAGCAGATCTAACTTGTCAACACTGCGATGAAGCCATTCGTGCCTGTCACACCACACTGCTCAACCTGTCCATGGCCAGCCCAGTTACCCTACCACTCCTTCCAGACCTCATAATGCAGGACCACGGCAGTCTTCGCCACCCAGACCTGCAGGCCCTTCACCTCACGGCATGGCTCCTGCATGGCTGAACAGATCGGAGGTACGCTGTTCCGCTCCGGTACAGCATGTTCTCCTAAGGAGCAGAAAGCCTTCCACTCGGTCAACGTACCTGGCCAAGTGGAAACGTTTCTCCTGCTGGTGTACAACGCAGAATGTTACTTCTTCTGAGGTCTCGATCCCCGCTGTTTTGGACTACCTCTGGTCTCTTAAACAACAGGGCCTGGTGATATCTTCTCTGAGGGTGCACTTGGCGGCTATCTCCACATTCCATCCCGGAGAAAGTGGCCACTCCATGTTTTCCTATCCCTTAGTTACTAGATTTCTTAAGGGCCTGGAGCACCTCTACCCCCCAGGACGCCGCCCTGCCCCCACCTGGGACCTCAACTTAGTCCTAAGCAGACTTATGCATCCGCCTTTTGAGCCATTGGCGACTTGCTCACTCCTGTACCTGTCGTGGAAGACAGTCTTCCTGGTGGCCATTACATCGTCCAGAAGGGTCTCTGAACTTCGAGCGCTTACGGTGGACCCACCGTATACTGTCTTCCACAAGAACAAGGTGCAGTTGCGACCTCATCCGGCGTTCCTCCCTAAGGTATTGTCGGCTTTCCATACCAACCAGGACATCTTCCTCCCGGTCTTCTTTCCGAAGCCTCACTCTTCTCGACGGGAGCAGCAGTTGCACTCCTTAGATGTCCGTAGGGCGCTCGCTTTTTATATTGAGCGGACAAAGCCCTTCCGGAAATCCCCCCAGCTGTTCGTGGCAGTCGCTGAATGGATGAAAGGTCTACCAATCTCCTCCCAGAGGATCTCCTCTTGGGTAACAGCGTGCATACGCACATGCTATGACCTGGCTCATGTCCCTTCGGGCTTCATCAGCCGCCTTCCTGGCCCACGTGCCTATCCAGGAGATATGTCACGCAGTGACCTGGTCATCGGTCCACACCTTTGCTTCGCACTATGCTCTGGTCCAACAGTCTAGAGATGATGCAGCCTTTGGCTCAGCGGTTCTGCACGCTACCACATCTCACTCCGACCCCTCCGCCTAGGTAAGGCTTGGGAATCACCTAACTGGAATGGATATGAGCAATCACTCGAAGAAGAAAAGACGGTTACTCACTTTTGTAACTGTTGTTCTTCGAGATGTGTTGCTCATATCCATTCCAAACCCACCCTTCTTCCCCACTGTCAGAGTAGCCGGCAAGAAGGAACTGAAGGGTGGCCGGGTCGGCTGGGGTATATATTCGGTGCCATAGCGGCGCCACTCCAGGGGGCGCCCAGCCGACCCACTGAGCGTTGCTAGGGTAAAAAAGTCTTCCGATGAACGTGCACACGGCGCACGCACCGACTGGAATGGATATGAGCAACACATCTCGAAGAACAACAGTTACAAAGGTGAGTAACCGTCTTTTCTGAAGTGTTCAAGACTGTGAGTGACTACATTAACAACAAATGTGGATTGGATTTCAAGTTTTCTGTAGGCATATGTTCTGATGGCGCTGCCACAATGATAGGACGGCATTCTGGAGTGGTTACCCAGATTAAGGCGCTTGCACCCAAATGCAAGTTGATGCACTGTTTCCTTCACCGAGAAAGTCTTGCAACAAAAAAAAAATGTCAGTAGAACTAAACAGTGTACTCAGTGAGGTCGTAAAAATTGTGAACCATGTAAAGGTGAATGCTATAAATTATAGACTATTCGCTGCATTATGTGATGATATGGGAGCTGATCATAAACAGCTCCTATTTGCATGCCGATGTACGTTGGTTATCAAGGGGAAAAGTCCTGTTAAGAGTATTTGAGCTCCGAAATCAGGTTGCCGAGTTTCTTCAGGACAAAAAAACAAATTGGTCACAATTGTTCCGAGATGTGGACTGGATAGCCAAGCTGGCTTATTTGGCTGATATCTTTGCCATCTTTAATTATTTCAACACCTCCGTGCAGGGAAGAATGGCTTTGAGACTTACAATGGCAAATAAGATCGACAGACAGAAACAAAAGCTAGAAGCATGGAAGAGTCAAGCGTCAAGAGATTGTTTATGACATTTCACAAATTAGCAACAATCATCGCCAATGCAGGCAAAGACCTTAAATGTTACATCTCTAACAAACGTCATCGGTGAACACTTGACAAATTTGGCAGAACGTTTAGAGTTTTACTTTCCAGCAGAAGATGCAGTGGTGAGCTGCAGACAGTTCGCACCGGTTCGCTAGAACCGGTTGCTAAAATTAGATGCCGGTAGAGAACCGGATGTTAAAGAGTCAGGCAGGTAGAACAACTCTGGTCCGTGGGCTGGATGTGGCCCGTGGGACCGCCCTGTCCCCCACCTGAGCCCCCAGGATTCCCTGCCTCCCCTCGCCCCGCATCGTGATCAGCCCGCCAGCTCAGCTGAGCTCCAGCTTCATCCTGCTGTTTTGAGCGGCCGCCAAAAGGTAAAGGGAGGCCGGGAGCTTCAGGGCCACCTGGGGGCAATTTTCCCCGGGCCCTGCAGGGGCCCCCTGCCCAACGAGGATGCCCCTCCATCCCCAGCCCCTCCCCCACAGAGCCTCAGTGACCAGCCGCAGCTTTGTCTTGCTGCTTTGAGCGGCTGCCAAGGCAAGGGGGGCTGCGAGCGCCATGGCCGCCCAGGGGGCAATTTGCCCCGGGTCCTGCAGGGGCCCCCTGCCCCATGAGGGGTTGTCCCCAGCCTCTGCCTCGCAGAGCCGCAGTGGCCCCCCGCTGGCAGCTGGGAAGTTCAGCTCAGCTGAGCTCTAGCTTGTCTTGCTGCTTTGAGCGGTCGCCAAGGTAAGGGGGACTGCGAGCTCCAGGGCCACCTGGTGCAGGGCAGGGGACAGCAAGTGGGGCAATTTGCCCCAGGCCCAGTAGGGGCCCCCTACCCCACGAGGATGTTCCCCCCCTCTGGCCCCCACTCCACCTTCCCCCATCCCCTAGCTCAGAGCATTGTGCATTTTTTAGTTCGGGGAGTGCTGTAGTAGGGACATGTGTATAGCATGTGCACCGGACAGAGTTGTGTGTTGCAGGGCGGCTGCGTAGCAGGGGAGTTGTGCGGCTGGGAGAGGGTCTGCACAGTAGTGGGTGAGGGCTGCGGGTTGTGCACTGAGGAGGGATGTATAATACTTGGTTGTGCAGTTCAGGTCACTTATGGGAGGAGGAGGGTTGTGTTCAGTGTGTTATGGTTGTGTTGCTGGGGCTGAGGTGCTGTATGCTCTGCTGGGCCTGCACAGGGTTCTTGCAGCACAACGGATTGTTTGTTGAGTGTAGTGTAGACAGGGGCTGTTGTGCAGTGGTTGTGTAGCTGGCGTACCTTGGGTTGGCTGCCTAGGACAGGATGTGGGGGGGGGGCTCCTTTTTCCTCCAGGGGACAGTCAGCCCCCAGTTCTGCCTCTGGGTGGGTTCAGATCTCACCTGCAGTAGCATTTGGTAAGGTGAGCGGTGGCTAGCGGGGCAGGGTCCATGTTCCCAGGTTAGGATGGCCAGATGTCCCAATTTGGGGTTTTTTTTCCTTATATAAGCTCCTATTACCCCCCCACCCTGTCCCGATTTTTCACATTTGCCGTCTGGTCATCCTACCCCAGGTAAGCCAAATGGAGCAGCCTGTGCCCGGGTAGCACTTGGCAGTGTTATGCCTGGTGGCCGTCTGGGGCTGGCTGGCAGCAACTAGCTGTGGACTTTGCAGACAGTTGCTGCAGCCGTTCAAGTATCTGCACACACATTGTCTAGGTCACTTTCTGCAAACAAGCTGCCTGTTGCAGTTCTCATAGCCCCAAGTGGACCCCAAAGAACCCGCCAAAGACCCAGAGCGCTGCTGGGTAAGTAAAAATTAAAAAGGCAGCTCTAGCCAGGGAAGGGATTCTCACTGGGCACGGGGCCCGATTCGGGGGAATCGGTGGAATCACCCTAAAGCCGGCCCTGCCGATGTTTGCTCACCCCAGTCTAGTTTATTATTTTATTAACAGGGTCGCACTTGCCTCATTCGTTAAATTGATATATGCATGTGAGTCAAATGTCATCGCTCCCAAGTTCATCTTGTTGAGATAGAGAGAGAGAGAGAGAGAACGTCTTGTTTCTTGCGTTAATTAATTGAAGTCGCATTTGCCTTGTTCGTGCACTTGTGCAACTGTTTTCTACACGACCAGTCATAGTCGGTCTGTTTGTTTCTAGTAAATTGCATGTGATATTTCAGTGTGTAACACTAACTGGACTGTTATTCGAAGATTAAAGTTTTCTATTCAATATTATTTACCCTTCACAAATGAAACGCCAGAAAAGCATTAGTGATTGGTTTTCCAGTAAAATGACAAAATCATTAGTCAGTAGTTCGAGTAGTGAAAATAATGATTTAATTACTGAAAACGCCGATGACGATAATTTTGGTGATGAAAATATCTTAAAAGTTGAATCACCTGAAAATGTGTCCACAATGGAAGAGGATTTACATGATTGTGAAAATGTAGTACCCGATTGTTGGAATTCTGAGCAGGCACAATATTTTTTAAATAAATACATTGGCTTGATAATTGAAGGCAAAAAACTTGGCTGTTCCCACTGTGCAAAGATGTCACATTTGGGGTCCTTGGAGGAAAATCTCTACACATTTCTTTGGAATGGCAGAAGTGTACTATTAAATCATCTGGAACTGATAAAAATGTTCAGCAAGCTTCATTAAGAAAAAAATGAAGGAACATTTTGAATCAAGCTCTCATTTGAGAGTTATAAATATTTTACATGAATCTAAAAAAGAACCTCTCACTACAGTGATTGATAAACTTACTGAACAAAATATTGCAATAACCAGCAAAATTTTCAACATTGTTTACAGGTTAGTAAAAAGAAACCGAAAAATGTCAGATATGAAGGATGAAGTAGAGCTACAAATTAAGAATTAAACTGATTTAGGGAACTGCCTACATTCTCGATTTTCAGCCATCAGAATCGTAGAACATATTGCTGAATTAATAAGAAAACAAATTTTTAGTAAAATCATCGAAAACTATTCAAAGATTTGTATTATTGATTAAGCTTCTACAATTTCAAGTAAAACTGTGCTTGTAATTCTTCTAAAATGTGAACTACAAGATTCTTCACCAACAATTTTTCTCAATTTAGTGGAATTAGAATTAACGAAAGCAGAAAATATTTATAATGCTTTGAGACATACATTAACTGATACAGAATTTGACACAGAATATTTAAAGAAAAAATTAATCGGATTTTGTTCTGATGGCGCTAGCACCATGCTTGGACATAAATCTGGAGTTGTTACAAGACTGATTGAAGATTTTCCAAACATTATAATTTGATATTGTTTGAATCATTGGCTACAACTGGCTTTAAATGATGCTATAAATTATATAAATGAAATAAGCCATTTCAAGATTTTTTGGACAAGATTTATGCAATTTTTCATCAGTCAAATAAAAGTCAGTTTGAACTTAAACAAGTTTCTGAAGAACTGTATATTAAAATCATCAAAATAGGCCATGATTTTGGTCCACAATGAGCTTCTTGTAGCCTTAGAGCTGTCAAAGCGGTCTGGAGAGCATATCCAGCTCTTCATATTTACTTTTCCAAAAATCAGAAATTTTCTGGCATGGCAAAAAGATTGAAAAACAAAGAATTTTTAAAAGACTTGGCATTAATGATTGACATTTTGGATGAACTTGCATTATCATCAAATGCACTGCAAGCAGGACAATTGAGTTTAACAAAGGCAGATAAACTAATCAAACAAACAATTGTTTTTTTTCATACAATTAAAAGATAGTTTTAGAATACATGAAAATAAAATTAATGAAATGATAGAAAGTGATACTTTTAAATGCATAGAGTTTGAAGATAATGTAAGTGTAGCGAGGTGGTGTGGCTCCCCTCCGCCTCTGAGAGGGTCGAGCCCCGTCAGTCATCCATGGGGGCGGGGCCGCCGGGCAGAAGTCCCGCCCCTCAGAGGGTCAGGCGGCGACCCGGAAGAATAAAAGCCGGGCCCCAGCCTTCAGTTGCAGGTCTGCCACCAGCAGGAGCAGACATGCCCGCCAACGCCCATAGCTGGGAGACTGCCCGAGCCAGAGGCGGAGGCCAGGAGCTGCCAGAGCGTCCCCGCAGTCGATACGACGGGGAGCCGCCGGAGCGCTCTCGAGGCCGCTACAACGAGGAACCGCCAGAGCTCCCTCGCCCCTACTACGGCCCTGAGGAGCCCCCAGACCAGGCTTGGCCCGCATTCCCAGAAACATTACCGGACCTGCCGCCCAGCCCGGACTGGGAGGAACCGATGGTTCTGGACGTCCCTGGAACAGAGGCCCCAGACCAGGTAGAGGTACGGGGGGAGGTAGGAAGTAGCCCGGGGGCGCCTGACTCCAGTCAGGCTGCAGAGCTAACTTTGCCAATGTCAGTGTGTTTCGGTCAGGACCCTCACTGACCACCGGTAGCGGTGACAGCTGCTACCAGGGCCCCGGGCTGGAACGCAGAGGAGTGGGTAGGTCTGCGTTACCCCTGCCACCCGTATCCGGGTGATAGACTCCCCCTCTCCCCGGCCTAAGGGCCAGAGCTGATTGTACTGTGTTTGGTGCCCCGCCCGAACCAAGGCCTGGGCCCCTTTTGACTTTGCCACTGCTCTGCCCTGCCCCAAAGGGCCAGAGCTGATTGTACTGTGTTTGGTGCCCCGCCCAAACCAAGGCCTGGGCCCCTTTTGACTTTGCCACTGCTCTGCCCTGCCCCAAAGGGCCAGAGCTGATTGTAACTGCAGCGACAAGCTTCCCCAGGGCAGGACCGCGGGCCCGAGGAGCGGCCCAGGGATGACAGTGAGGCTGGTGTGGCTCCCCTCCCCCTCCAGGAGGGTCAAGCCCCGGCGGACCCCATCTACAGTAAGGTTTAAATCACTGCCACGAGACAAAGTAAGAATGCATTATTGAAAAAAATGAAGGCAAGATTATTAAACGAAAAGCACATTAAATATAAAGAAGATAATTTAGGTCATTCTCGTAATACACCTAAAATAGTTGAATTATTCAATGTTATGGATCCCACTTCATGGAATATTGAAGAAGTCAGGTTACCCTGGAAATCAGGAGAAGAAAAAGTGCATGAATTAAGTAAATTCATAAAATTTGTAGTCGATTTAAATGATTTTCGTGACAATGTAGACAATAACATTCAATCAAAAAATCTTCCTGATCCAGAAACAATAAGGAGAGCAAAGCAAATTATGAATACAATTGCAATTAGTTCTGCAGAAGCAGAGAGAGCTTTTTCGTTGATGAATATTATTGTAGTGATAAAAGGGCGAATTTAACAATTAAACTTATCTCAAGCTTTGTGACCATAAATTTTTTGGGAAAACCACTAAGTTCCTGGAATCCAATACCATATGTTAAATCATGGATGAGAAGTCATCAATCTGCATTAGATACCAGAGTTCGTGTATCCAACACCAAAGATTATGGAGAAGATCAAGAACCCATTTTGAAATTACTACTTAAATATTCTTTAAAATGTTGTTTGTTGTTGCATTGTATACATGAATATATTACTTTTTTTAATCACTTAAGTAGATCACGTAACATTTTAAAATACAAGAAAAGGCATTTCATTCTTTATTATTGTTTGCTTACTCATACATCTCTTTATATTTTCTTCTTTTCAAATGTATTTTAAATTTGTGTAATAAAGCAATACTTTGTTTCTATTGTAATAAACGTAAACAAATTTTTTATTAAGTATGACTCCTCATGATTCACTGCATTGCCATTTCTTATGGAGAAAGGTTCAAAAATACATAATGTGGTCAAACATCCCTTAAATCAGAACTTTTTATAGGGAACCGGTTGTTAAGATTTTGGCAGCTCATCGCTGAGATGATCATCCACGGAAAGGAACTGGATGGATCTGAAATCCGTTTATTCCATTGAAAGATGACTTAACTGTCACTATGGAGGATAAACTGTTGGAGCTGCCTGCTGACGAAAGGTTGAAGAGGAGTTTCGAAACAACATCACTTGCTTCCTCTTATGAAACAAAGCAGAATATCCTGAGCTTACTGAAATTGCTCTGAAAACTCTTCTCCCATTTCCTTCAACATACTTCTGCGAGACTGGCTTCCCAACAAGTGTCATTAAGACAAAATACAGGAATAGTATGGATATTCATTCTCCATTGCACCTGGCACTGTCCTCAATTGAGCCACGACTGGATAAGCTGACGAAGAAGCAGGCTATCTTTCACATTAGTAAAGGTTAAAGGTTTTAACCTGCCTATCATTGTGTTAATAAAATAGCCTATCAATTAGATATTTTAGTATTATGACATTTTCAAAATTACTGTGATTTCAATTTAATGTTACCTATTCCTTTCAATTTTTTTTAACCTTTACTTTATTCATTATAAAGTTTGACTTTATTACTTATATATAATTTTTTAATAATATCTTTGTTAGGAGACTGCTTGTTCGATTTTTTTAATATTTTATTTGTATTGTAATATTATATTATTTGTTTACAAAATAAACAAAATGTCTGCCATCTTTTATTATATTCATTATATTGTTTCCAATATAAATTAATATTACTACAAATGTTCAAATATTTTCTTGGATCATAAACGAATAGTAGTCATTTTATACTATCCACACAGATGCACAGATTTTAAGTCAGTCTTCAATGTATTTAAATGGGAACATCTCCACAAGTACGCTACACTTGGTATGCACACTCCCATTCCAATTAATACAGTGAAGAATGTTAGTTTTTCTGATCTGATGTGCCATGTGCCTATGCGAATATGATAATAATACAGCACAAATATGGTACCAGTCCCTAGCACATTGCAAAAAAAATTGCTGGTCCGCCACATCAGATAGTTTGAGAAGCACTGTCTTAGTACATTCTCTCTCAATTATTAAATGTATGGTAACTGAATATTTTCTTTAAATAAATGTCACTTTGTTTTCGAAAAATTACTGCTTGAGCATCAATCTTCTGAGCAGAAGGCTGTATTCATGTCCTCTCATGGGTTAACAGAACTAGTCTGTTCCAGGGAATTCTCTGAGGGTCCGAGACAAACTTCCTGGTAAAACCCGAGCAATTCCTCCAAGGTGTTCAACTTCTTGTTATCCACTGAAGCGGAACAAATTGTTAATTGTTTTACAGTTATAGGCAAGCCACTGTTGGGGTGTCGTGGGTCCAAATTTTGGGGTAACTGTCCACTGATAGTATTATAAGTAAATATTCACATATATTATTTTGAATTTGTATTGCCATATTGTCATAAACAGATTGTTAAGGGTTAATGTCTCTTGTACCTGTAAAGGGTTACAAGCAGGGAACGGGACACCTGACCAGAAGACCAATCAGAAGACAAGATACTTTTAAATTTGGGAGGAGGGAAGCTTTTGTGTGTGTTCTTTGTTTGTTGTGTGTTCTTCTCTCAGAGGGTCTGAGAAAGACCAGACATTACTACAGGCTCTCTAAGTTTCTTTTCTAATAGTAAGTAAAAACAGGCGGTTTAGGCTTTTTGATTGTTTTACTCTATTTGCAATTGTGGATCTGGCTGGTTAACTTTTATATGTTTAGTTGCTGGGAATGTTTTGATTTGTATTGGTACTGGGGGGAAAGTCTCTTTCTGGTGTCTGTAAGCTATAGGACCCTGTATATTTACATCTTGAAGTTACAGAGATAATACTTTACTTTTTCCTTTCTTTTATTAAAAGGTTTCTTTTTTTAGAGAACCTGATTGATTTTTTTTTCCTTGTTTCCCTTGTGTTATTCCAGGGGATTGGGATAACTCACCAAGACAGGTGGGGGGGAGATGGGAGGGGGAGAGATAGAATCTCTTTGTTTTCCTTGAATCTGTTTGTCTCTTTGTGGAAGGAAAGGGAGATGCTTCTCTGTATGGTGATTTAAGAGGTTGGATCAGTATCTTTCAGGATAGCCCAGGGAGGGAAATTCTGGGAGGGGGAAAGGTGGGGGAATGGTTTATTTCTCCTTGTTTTAAGAACCCAAGGGATCTGGGTTCTTGGGGTCCCCAGGGAAGGTTGGGGAGGTCAGAGTGTCCCAAAACACTATATTTTTGGGTGGTGGCAGTGCTATCAGATCTAAGCTGGTAATTAAGCTTAGAGGATTCAGGTGCTAGTATCTCATTTTCTGAACTCTAAGGTTCAGATCTGAGAAGGAATGCTATGACATGGTTGGCAGCTCGGTGGGATAGATAACAATCCAAAAGCCAGTAAGATTATTAATTTGCTTCTCTGCTAGCTGGTTATGAGCAGCGGGAAGGGGTTTATTTTTTTAAACTGCAGCCAGAGAAATTTTTTTTTCTATTCCTTGCTCTGTGCTAGCTGGGCATAGGGAGGGCTATTAAGGTTTAACGACTGTCGTTTGTTAAACAAAGCAGCCTTAAGTGGTCAGCAATGCACTCCAGCCAGGACACATTTGTAAATGAAAGACAGTTTTATTTTGCTTTTTAACTCTTTCAGGAGAGGCTAGTAAGTTAAAAAGGACTCTGTTGCTAAGCAACTCCAGGAAGCCAGCAGAGAACCAGCAGTTCAGGCAGTAAACACCAGAGGGCACCCCAACACAAGAAAACAGGAACCATGCCTACCAAGGACCTGAAACAGAAACTGGCAAGACTGAAGGCAGAGGAACAAATCAGAAACGCAGACCACAAGGGAGACATGGAAAAGAAACTACAAGAACTAGAAATAAAACAAAAAGAGATGGAGCTGAGAGAAAGAGAAGAAAAAAATCAGAGAGGAAACCTACAAAAGAGAGCAAACAACCAAAGAGGAAACCTAAAAAAGAGAGCAAGCAGTCAAAGAGGAAGCCTTCAAAAGACAGCAAGCAGCCATAGAGGCTGCCCACAGGAGGGAGCTGGAACTCCAGAGGGAGACCCACCGGCAGGCCCTGGAATTAGAACAGGCTAAGCAACAGAACACGGCTAATCCTAACAACACTTCGCCAATTGTTGTTCCACATTCCAAGAAATTCCCCACCTTCAAGGCAGGTGATGACACTGAGGCCTTTTTAGAAAATTTTGAAAGAGCCTGCCTTGGGTACAGCATCTCTGAAGACCAGTACATGGTAGAATTGAGGCCACTGCTCAGTAGACCCTTAGCAGAGGTGGCGGCTGAAATGCCTAAGGAGAAAATGAATGATTATAAACTTTTTCAAACCAAGGCCAGATACAGAATGGGGATAACACTTGAACATGCCCGTCAGCGGTTCAGAAACCAAAAATGGAAACCAGATGTGTCATTCCCCCGACACGCCTACCACATTGAAAAGAATTATGAAGCCTGGATATCAGGAACAAAGGTTAACAATATGGACGAGCTGCATCTCCTGATCCAAATGGAGCAGTTCTTAGATGGTATTCCTGAGGAAATAGAGAGGTACATCCTAGATGGGAAACCCAAAACAGTAATCGAGGCGGAGCAGATTGGAGCCAAATGGATGGAAGTGGCAGAAAAGAAAAAAGGTACTGTCAAGGGGAACGAATACCCCAGAGGGCACACTGACAATAAACCCTACAACCGAGGGCAGACAAAGACCCCACCAACAACCCAAGGAAAGCCACAGACGCCCTATTCTTCCACCTCACCAGTCTCCAGTAACCCACCTCGATCCAGTGACCAGTCAGCTGGAAGATGCTTTAAGTGTAATGAACTTGGACATATAAAGGCCAACTGCCCAAAGAACCCCAACCGAGTGCAGTTCATTACACCACCCTCACACCAAAGATCCCCAGGCCCAGATGCCTCTCAAATACCCTTGGAGTGAAGGGAAATTTTGAGAGTGGGCAGAAAGAAGGTTACCGCATGGAGAGACACGGGGGCACAAGTGTCAGCTATCCACCAATCCTTCGTAGACCCCAAATTCATCAACCCAAAGGCCCAAGTGACAATTTACCCCTTCATGGCACAAGCTGTAGACTTGCCTACAGCTAAACTGCCTGTCCAGTACAAAGGCTGGTCAGGAATGTTGACTTTTGCAGTCTATGACAATTATTCCATCCCCATGCTACTGGGGGAAGGCTTGGCGAACCAGGTGAAGCGGGCCAAGAGAGTGGGAACGGTTACACATAGCCAAACCAGGCAAGCTTCCAGACCCATTCCTGTTCCTGAGCCATCCACTGAGGCCCCATCTGTGTTAACAGAGACCCAGACAGAGGTAGTGGACCCGGATCCCATGCCAACAATGGAAACAGCCACAGTGCTTCCAGTCCCAGACCAGGAACTGGAAAAGCAGCCAGCACCAGAACCGTTGCCAGCACTGACGACAGTGCTTGCAAATCCATCTTCAACCCCAACGCCAGAGGGCACCAGCGAGCCTGAACTGGCAGAAGCAGCAAACAACCACACCCAAGAGGCTCAGCCAGAGCCTGAAATACCCCCTGGTGCACCAGCAGAGAGCAGTTCACCAGCAATGGAAACAACCCCATCACCTACATCGCTTCCAGAGGGACCAAGCCCAAGTCCACAGTCTAAGGAAAAACTGGTGTCTCCAGCTTCAAGGGAACAGTTCCAGACTGAGCAGGAAGCAGATGACAGCCTTCAGAAAGCTTGGGCGGCGGCATGGAGTACCCCACCGCCTCTCAGCTCTTCTAATCGATCCCGGTTTGTTTTAGAACAAGGACTTTTATACAAGGAGACTCTTTCTGGGGGACACCAGGAAGACTGGCACCTGCAAAAACAGTTGGTCGTTCCAACCAAGTACCGGGAAAAGCTCTTAAGCTTAGCCCATGATCATCCTAGTGGCCATGCTGGGGTGAACAGAATCAAAGACCGGTTGGGGAAGTCCTTCCACTGGGAGGGGATGGGCAAGGACGTTACCAAGTATGTCCGGTCTTGTGAGGTGTGCCAAAGAGTGGGAAAGCCCCAAGACCAGGTCAAGGCCCCTCTCCAGCCACTCCCCATAATTCAGGTCCCATTTCAGTGAATAGCTGTAGATATTCTGGGTCCTTTCCCAAAAAGGACACCCAGAGGAAAGCAGTACATACTGACTTTTATGGACTTTCCTACCCGATGGCCGGAAGCAGTAGCTCTAGGCAACACCAGGGCTAACACTGTGTGCCAGGCCCTAACAGACATTTTTGCTAGGGTAGGTTGGCCCTCCGACATCCTTACAGATTCAGGATCTAATTTCCTGACAGGGACCATGAAGGAACTGTGGAAAACTCATGGGGTGAACCACTTGGTTGCCACCCCTTAACACCATCAAACCAATGGCCTAGTGGAAAGGTTTAATGGAACTTTGGGGGCCATGATACGTAAATTCGTCAATGAACACTCCAATAATTGGGACCTAGTGTTGCAGCAGTTGCTTTTTGCCTACAGGGCTGTACCACATCCCAGTTTAGGGTTTTCACTATTTGAAATTGTGTATGGTCACAAGGTTAAGGGGCCATTACAGTTGGTGAAGCAGCAATGGGAGGGGTTTACGCCTTCTCCAGGGACTAACATTCTGGATTTTGTAAGCAACCTACAAAACATCCTCTGACGCTCTTTAGCCCTTGCTAAAGAAAACCTAAAGGATGCTCAAAAAGAGCAAAAGGCCTGGTATGACAGACATACCAGAGAGCATTCCTTCAAGGTAGGAGACCAGGTTATGGTCTTGAAGGTGCAACAGGCCCAGAAGATGGAACCATCATGGGAAGGGCCATTCACGGTCCAAGAGCGCCTGGGAGCTGTTAACTACCTCATAGCCTTTCCCAATTCCTCCCTAAAGCCCAGAGTGTACCATGTTAATTCTCTCAAGCCCTTTTATTCCAGAGACTTACAGGTTTGTCAGTTTACAGTCCAGGGAGGAGATGACACTGAGTGACCTGACGGTGTCTACTACGAAGGGAAAAAAGACGGTGGCGTCGAAGAGGTGAACCTCTCAACCACCCTGGAACGTCTGCAGCGGCAACAAATCAAAGTGCTGTGCACTAGCTTCGCCCCATTGTTCTCAGCCACCCCAGGACGGACTGAACGGGCGTACCACTCCATTGACACAGGTAATGCTGACCCAATTAGAACCCCACCCTACCGGGGGTCTCCTCATGCCCAAGCTGCTATAGAACGGGAGATCCAGAACATGCTACAGATGGGTATAATCCGCTTATCTACCAGTGCATGGGCGTCTCCAGTGGTTCTGGTACCCAAACCAGATGGGGAAATATGCTTTTGCATGCACTACTGTAAGCTAACTGCGGTAACTCATCCAGACAACTATCCAATGCCACGCACCGATGAGCTATTGGAAAAGTTAGGACGTGCCCAATTCATATCTACAATAGACTTAACCAAGGGGTACTGGCAAGTACCGCTAGATGAACCTGCCAAGAAAAGGTCAGCATTCATCACCCATACGGGGGTGTATGAATTTAATGGACTTCCTTTCGGGCTGTGAAATGCACCCGCCACCTTCCAGAGGCTGGTAGATGGTCTACTAGCAGGACTGGGCGAATATGCAGTTGCCTACCTCGATGATGTGGCCATCTTTTCTGACTCCTGGCCCAAACACCTAGAACACCTGGAAAAGGTCTTTGAGCGCATCAGGCAGGCCGGACTAACTGTTAAGGCCAAAAAGTGTCAAATAGGCCAAAACAGAGTGACTTACCTGGGACACCAGGTGGGTCGAGGAACCATAAACCCCCTACAGGCCAAGGTGGATGCTATCCAAAAGTGGCCTGTCCCAAAGTCCAAGAAACAGGTCCAATCCTTCTTAGGCTTGGCTGGGTACTACAGGCGATTTGTACCACACTACAGCCAAATCGCTGCCCCACTGACCGACCTGACCAAAAAGACCCAGCCGAATGCAGTCAAGTGGACTAATGAGTGCCACAAGGCCTTTACTCAGCTTAAGGCGACGCTCATGTCAGACCCTGTGCTAAGGGCCCCGGACTTTGACAAGCCATTCCTAGTAACCACAGATGCATCTGAGCGTGGTATAGGAGCAATTCTCATGCAGGAGGGACCGGATCTCAACTTCCACCCTGTCGTGTTTCTCAGCAAGAAACTGTCTGAGAGGGAAAGCCACTGGTCAATCAGTGAAAAGGAATGCTACGCCATTGTGTACGCCCTGGAAAAGCTATGCCCATACATTTGGGGACGGCAGTTCCAGCTACAGACCAACCATGCTGCACTAAAGTGGCTTCATACTGCCAAGGGGAACAACAAAAAACTACTTCGATGGAGTTTAGCTCTCCAAGATTTTGATTTTGAAATTCAACACATTTCAGGAGCTTCTAACAAAGCAGCTGATGCACTCTCTCGTGAAAGTTTCCCAGAATCCAGTAGTTAAAAAGTGTTCTTAAAATGTAGAAGTCTGTTAGTTATATACTTAGTAGTATATGTAAAGGTGCATGTGTTGTATTAATCTGTTTATTTTTGAGTTCTAGGAAGTAATCGCCACCAGCGAGGTTCCCCACTATCTGTGATTTGGGGTGTGTGTCATAAACAGATTGTTAAGGGTTAATGTCTCTTGTACCTGTAAAGGGTTACAAGCAGGGAACAGGACACCTGACCAGAAGACCAATCAGAAGACAAGATACTTTTAAATTTGGGCGGAGGGAAGCTTTTGTTTGTGTTCTTTGTTTGTTGTGTGTTCTTCTCTCGGAGGGTCTGAAAAGACCAGACATTACTACAGGCTCTCTAAGTTTCTTTTCTAATAGTAAGTAAAAACAGGCGGTTTAGGTTTTTAATTGTTTTACTCTATTTGCAATTGTGGATCTGGCTGGTTAACTTTTATATGTGTAGTTGCTGGGAATATTTTGATTTGTATTGGTACTGGGGGGGAAGTCTCTTTCTGGTGTCTGTAAGCTATAGGACCCTGTATATTTACATCTTGAAGTTACAGAGATAATTCTTTAGTTTTTCCTTTCTTTTATTAAAAGGTTTCTTTTTTTAGAGAACCTGATTGATTTTTTTTCCTTGTTTCCCTTGTGTTATTCCAGGGGATTGGGATAACTCACCAGGACGGGTGGGGTGGAGACGGGAGGGGGAGAGATAGAATCTCTTTGTTCTTCTTCGAGTGATTGCTCACATCCATTCCAGTTAGGTGTGCGCGCCGCGCGTGCACGTTCGTCGGAAACTTTTTACCCTAGCAACTCCAGTGGGCCGGCAGGTCGCCCCCTGGAGTGGCGCCGCCATGGCGCTCGATATATACCCCTGCCGGCCCACCCGCTCCTCAGTTCCTTCTTACCGCCGTGTCGGTCGTTGGAACTGTGGAGCGCGGCATAGCTGTCCTCCACGTCCCTAGCTCTCCTTGTTAACTATCGTTATTGTTACAGTTGTTAGTTAGATCGTTAAGTGTAGTTAGTTAAGTAATTAGGTGTAAATAGTATTGTAGATAGTTGTTCGCCGGGGGCTGTAGCCCTTCCCGGCACCCAGCACCGGGCTCATGCCTGGTTCTCCGGACTTTAAGCAGTGTGCGGCCTGTAAGAAGCCTATGCCTACCAGCGACCCCACGACGCGTGTCTGAAGTGCCTGGGGGAATCGCACAGGTCGGACAAGTGCCGCATCTGCAAGGCTTTTAAGCCCAGGACAAAGAAGGAGAGAGACCAAAGACTCAGGACTCTCCTCATGGAGGCGGCACTTGACCCGGCAGCTTCACAGGCCGTGATCTCGGCGCCGGCACCGGATCGCACCGGCACCGGGAAGACTCCCCGGCACCGACCTTCCCCGGCACCGGGTGCAGAGGCGAGACCGTCAGCGTCTGCTACTCCAGCCAGGCAGACCCGATTGGAGCGCCCGGCATCGACATCGGCCGCGGCACCACCGGCACCGTCGACTCCGGGCCCGGTGGGTCCGTCGAGTCCGGTGCCGCCAAGCTCCCCCATAAGATCTGGGGTTGAGCTCTTGGTCCCATCCACGCCGGAGACCTTCGCCTCGGCACGGGACCTTATCGCCCTAACTGAGTCTACTCAGCTGCCACCCCCGGTACCTCCGGTGTGGGTCGCATCTAGAGGCAAGCCCATGATGTCGGCACCGTCTCGGGACTCGCGCTCGCGATCCAGGTCCCGACGCCACGGTCGATCAAGATCCCACCGCCGCTCGCAGTCCCGGCACCGCTCCCCTCGGCGGTACCGGTCACACTCGCGGCACCGATCGACCTCCAGACGGTTGCGGTCTGACTCCAGCCGCCGATACCGGCACCGTGACTCCAGGAGCCAGTCCCGCCGTCACTCACCGCGCCGGTCAACCTCCCGGCACCGAGCTGGTGGCAGGTCCCGGTCCCGGTCGACCTCCCGGCACCGCGTCGGTGGCAGGTCCCGGTCCCGATCCCGGCACCGAAGCAGCGGCCGGTACCGTTCCAGATCCCGGCACCGAGACAGAACCCGGTCCCGATCCCGGCACCGCTATGACTCCCGGTACCGTTCCCCGGCACCGAGAAGATGTTCGGTGCCGACCCGTGCAGACCCTTACCAGCCGGGGTCGGCCACGCCATGGCCTTCTAGGCAGCCGTCGGTGTCTTCTCAAACAGACAGCGTGTATGCGCTGGGCACCGACAGGCAGGCGGCATTATTTCAAGACCCTCCGCAACAGGACCAAGGTCCGCAGCAGTGGGGGTTTTGGACCCCCTGGGCATACCATCAAGCCCAGGGCCCCCAACAGCTTCCTGCTAGGCCTGCGACGGTGGAGCACAGGGTGCCGGAAGCTTCGTTGTCTCGCCACCCCTCCCTCCCCGGATGGAGAGGAAGGATCCAAGCAGCAAGACTCTGCTCTGGCTCCTGAGACAGAGGCGAGGGCCGAGGGAGACCCCCCATTGGACACTTTCTTGCCGGGGGTCTCCTCATCCTCCTCCCCTGATGAAGCGGTGGCTGGCACCTCCTCCAGTAGCCCTCCCCCGCTGGATCTCAGGGCGCACCAAGACCTCCTTAGGCGAGTAGCTCAGAATCTGAGCCTGCAAGCCGAGGAGGTCTCTGAGATCGAGGACCCTATCGTCACCATCCTCTCGTCTGATGCTCCCACCAGGATCGCCCTACCCTTCATTAGGATGATCCAGGCCAACGCCAATACAATCTGGCAGTCACCGGCCTCCATCCCCCCTACGGCGAGGGGCGTCGAGAGGAAGTACATGGCCCCCTCCAAGGGCTACGAGTACCTCCACGTCCACCCGACACCGTGTTCCCTGGTGGCGCAGTCGGTGAACGAGAGGGAGCGTCATGGGCAGGAAGCTCCAGCCCCCAAATCCAAGGAGGCCAGACGCATGGACCTCCTTGGCCGCAAGGTCTACTCAGCTGGGGCCCTTCAGCTCAGGGTTTCAAACCAACAAGCCCTGCTCAGCAGATACGCGTTTAACTCGTGGGTGGCAGCGGACAAATTCAAAGAGCTGCTGCCACAAGAGGCCCACCAAGAATTTGCGGCCATTCTGAACGAGGGCAAGAAGGTTGCACGAACCTCGTTGCAAGCTTCTTTAGACGCTGCAGACTCGGCTGCCCGCACCCTCGCCTCGGGGGTAACGATGCGCCGTATCTCCTGGCTGCAGGTCTCTGGCCTTCCACCGGAGCTCCAATATACCATCCAGGGCCTCCCGTTCGAAGGCCAGGGCCTGTTTTTGGAAAAGACAGACCCCAGACTTAAGAGTCTCAAAGACAATCGGGTCATTATGCGCTCCCTCGGGATGCACACGCCGGGAACGCAGCGCAGACTCTTCCGGCCACAGCAGCAGCAGCAGCGCAGGCCATACCCCCAGTTCCGCCAACGGCAGGACCTCAATAGGCGCCGTGGCAGGAATGGAAGGCGTAGGCATTCGGGGAACCAAGGGGGGCAGAATCAAAGCTCCTCTAAGCCCCCGCCTGGACCCAAGCCTTCGTTTTGAAGGTGCGCCCGAGGGTGCAGTAACAGTTTCCCCCACGGATCCTTCCCCCCCGTTTTCCAACCGCCTTTCGTTTTTCCTTCCGGCGTGGACCCAAATAACATCGGACCGCTGGGTCTTGCGCACGGTGCAGACGGGATACCGCCTGCAGTTTATATCGTTTCCTCCTTCCCGCCCCCCTTCCTCGTCCCTCTTCAGGGACCCCTCTCACGAGCAATTCCTTCGACAGGAGGTACAGACGCTCCTCAACAAAGGAGCTATAGAGGCGGTTCCGGAAAACGAGAAAGGCAAGGGGTTTTATTCCCGCTACTTTCTGATCCCCAAGGCCAAGGGAGGCCTCAGGCCTATCCTCGACCTGCGAGAGCTCAACAAATACCTAGTGAAGTTGAAGTTCCGCATGGTATCCCTGGGGACCATTATCCCATCCCTGGATCCGGGAGACTGGTACGCCGCCCTCGACATGCAGGACGCTTATTTTCACATTGCCATTTTGCCACACCACAGACGTTTCCTTCGATTCGTGGTGGGCCCCCTTCACTACCAATTTGCAGTCCTCCCATTTGGCCTTTCTACGGCCCCGAGGGTATTTACAAAATGCATGGCAGTCGTTGTGGCACATCTTCGGCGCAGTCGTATCCACGTGTTCCCTTACCTAGACGATTGGTTAATTCGGGGCACGTCGGAACTACAGGTTTGCAGCCACGTCCGCGTGATCACCGGCCTGTTTGCTACCTTGGGCCTCATGATCAACATAGACAAGTCCACCCTGCTCCCTACGCAGAGGGTGGAGTTCATCGGGGCCGTCCTGGACTCCACCGTGGCCAGGGCTCTTCTGCCGTTACCGAGGTTCCAGGCATTGTCGGCGATCGTTCAGCGATTGCGGGCAGCCCCCTTGACATCAGTACGGACATGTCTAACCCTGTTAGGCCACATGGCAGCATGCACATTTGTGACCGGTTACGCTCGGCTCCGCATGAGGCCCCTCCAGTTGTGGCTCATCGCACGTTACCGGCCGGCAAGGCAACCGCTAGACATGCTGATCACAATCCCCCAGGGGGTGTTAGATTCTCTCGGCTGGTGGCTAGACCAGTCCGTAGTGTGTGCGGGGCTCCCTTTCCACCCACCTCAGCCTTCGGTGTCCCTAACAACGGATGCCTCAGATCTCGGCTGGGGGGCCCACCTGGGAACCCTGAGAACACAGGGCCTGTGGTCCCCGCAGGAGGTGAAGATGCACATCAACATGCGGGAGTTGAGAGCGGTCCGCCTTGCTTGTCAAACGTTCTGTCACCAGCTTCGAGGTCGTTGTGTCGCGGTGTTTACCGACAACACGACGACCATGTATTATATCAACAAGCAGGGAGGCACCAGATCCTCTCCCCTATGTCACGAGGCGATGCGACTCTGGGACTTTTGTGTAGCCCACTCCATTCACCTCACGGCTTCCTTCCTCCCCGGAGTACGGAACACGCTGGCAGATCGCCTGAGCAGATCCTTCCTATCACATGAGTGGTCCCTTTGCCCGGACGTTGCCCTCTCAATCTTCCAGAGGTGGGGTTATCCCCGTGTGGACCTCTTCGCGTCCGGGGGGAACAAGAAGTGCCAGGCGTTCTGCTCCTTTCAGGGCCGGGAACCCGGGTCTATAGCGGATGCCTTCCTTATTCCATGGACGACCCACTTGTACTACGCGTTTCCCCCGTTCCCACTGGTCCACAGGGTCCTTCTGAAGGTGCGCAGGGACAGGGCTCGCGTGATCATGGTAGCCCCAGCGTGGCCCAGGCAACATTGGTACCCCATGCTGCTGGACCTGGCCATAGCCGACTCAGTTCCCCTGCCCCTTCACCCGGACCTGATCACCCAGGAACACGGGACTCTCTGTCATCCGGACCTGCAGTCGCTGCACCTAGCGGCGTGGTTCCTGCGTGGCTGACCGGTTCTGAACTGCGCTGCTCCACCCCGGTACGGGAGGTACTTTTGGGCAGCAGGAAGCCTTCCACTAGAGCGACATACTCGGCCAAGTGGAAGCGTTTCTCCTGTTGGTGCGTGGAGAAAGATCTCCGCCCTATGGAAGTTTTGGTGGCCAATATCTTAGACTATGTTTGGTCCCTCAAACAACAGGGTCTGGCGATATCGTCGTTGCGGGTCCACCTGGCAGCTATTTCCACCTTTCACCCCGGTGGGGATGGCTGCTCCGTTTTTTCTCACCCGACGGTGTCTAGATTCCTGAAGGGGCTGGAACGTTTATACCCTAACGTCCGACTCCCTGCTCCAACCTGGGATCTTAACCTGGTGTTGTCTCGGCTCATGGGGCCCCCCTTTGAGCCGTTAGCTACTTGCTCCCTACTCTATCTCTCTTGGAAGACTGCCTTTCTAGTAGCTATCACCTCAGCTAGGCGGGTGTCGGAACTCCAGGCTCTCGTGGTAGACCCCCCGTATACAGTCTTCCACAAAGATAAGGTGCAGCTGAGGCCACACCCTGCCTTTCTCCCCAAGGTGGTCTCAACCTTCCACATCAACCAAGAGATATTCCTCCCGGTTTTTTTTCCCGAAACCTCACTCTTCAGGCAGGGAGCAACAGCTCCACTCACTTGATGTCCATAGGGCTCTCGCGTTCTATGTGGAGAGGACCAAACCGTTCCGCAAATCCCCCCAACTTTTCGTGGCAGTAGCGGACCGCATGAAGGGGCTTCCTATCTCCTCGCAGAGGTTATCCTCATGGGTAACGTCCTGTATCAGGACCTGCTATGAGCTGGCCCACATTCCTGTGGGCCGTGTGACTGCGCATTCTACCAGGGTGCAGGCGTTGTCGCTGGCTTTCCTCGCCCGTGTGCCCAGGAAATCTGTCGGGCAGCGACCTGGTCATCGGTCCACACCTTTGCTTCCCACTACGCCCTGGTCCAGCAGTCAAGAGAGGATGCGGCCTTCGGATCTGCAGTGCTCCATGCCGCTACTTCTCACTCCGACCCCACCGCCTAGGTATGGCTTGGGATTCACCTAACTGGAATGGATGTGAGCAATCACTCGAAGAAGAAAAGACGGTTACTCACCTTTGTAACTGTTGTTCTTCGAGATGTGTTGCTCACATCCATTCCACACCCGCCCTCCTTCCCCACTGTCGGAGTAGCCGGCAAGAAGGAACTGAGGAGCGGGTGGGCCGGCAAGGGTATATATCGAGCGCCATGGCGGCGCCACTCCAGGGGGCGACCTGCCGGCCCACTGGAGTTGCTAGGGTAAAAAGTTTCCGACGAACGTGCACGCACGGCGCACACACCTAACTGGAATGGATGTGAGCAACACATCTCGAAGAACAACAGTTACAAAGGTGAGTAACCGTCTTTTTTCCTTGAATCTGTTTGCTTCTCTGTATGGTGATTTAAGAGGTTGGATCAGTATCTCTCAGGATAGCCCAGGGAGGGAAATTCTGGGAGGGGGAAAGGTGGGGGGAATGGTTTATTTCTCCTTGTTTTAAGAACCCAAGGGATCTGGGTTCTTGGGGTCCCCAGGGAAGGTTGGGGAGGTCAGAGTGCCCCAAAACACTATATTTTTGGGTGGTGGCAGTGCTATCAGATCTAAGCTGGTAATTAAGCTTAGAGGATTCAGGTGCTAGTATCTCATTTTCTGAACTCTAAGGTTCAGATCTGAGAAGGAATGCTATGACACATATAAAATTAAAACTGTAGTATCACTACTGAAAATGTAACAGGTATGTCATGGTAATTATTCATGATTCTTTTGCTTAATACACACATGTAGGTGTGTATTTGTTATTGGAAAGGCTTGAATCCTAAATCGTTTAAGTATTATTTTCTTTCAAACTCTGATACTAATATTTAATAAGCCACGCAAGGCTTGAAAGTTTTGAATATGCTCATCTATATACATATATGCTTACAATAATTTTATTTGACAAAATCAGAATTTTTTGTTGTAAACTTAAAACTGTTGTATGAACTTTCTCAAAGTCTCAAATGTAATTTTTTACATTTCTGGGAGGCTATTTTTAGGTTATACAATGGTTTGAGTTTTCATTTAATGCACTAAAAATATAAACAACGGAATATATTACTAATGCACAGCATTTTGTTTTTTTAATAGAGGTACTTGTGATATAAAAGTGTTTCTCTGGAGTCTGGACCTTGACAAAAAATAGACTATACCTGATATAAGGTATACAAAAAGAGGCTAGTTCTTGTTATTTATCTTATGAAACTCTCTCAGGATTTTACATCAACTCTTTGTCAGGTACCTTCTAGAACTTTTTGTACTATTGATTTGACCTTCCAGTCTCCTTTTGTAGGCCCACCAGATTTACCATTCTCCCTGTCAAAAATGGTGCTATTTTTTTATGGGAGCTTTGAGATACGATTCCTCCTCTAGTGTTCACAATCTCCAACATAGATTACTCTTTAGAAGTATGTGGTATTTGCAGATTAATCAAATTCTTATAATCAAGCCATTGTGTCCATTTCTTATATATGACTAAATTGTCTGATTTCTTTCCCTCCACCCAGGGAGAACTTTTGCCAGAACAATTTACGTACTTTATCCTAGTATAAAATAAGATGAATGATATGGAATTCTTTACACTTTCAAAACGTTTATTGATTTTACAAGAAACATGGTTAGTTGAGTCTGAAATCATAGTCTTTCTTGGTTTTGAATCCTTTCTCCAAGAAGGAAGCCAATCATCAAAAAGGAGTTGTGTATCAGGAGAACTTGTCAGGTTGTCTTACCCATGAGAGCCCAGATTTTGCCTTGGGAATCAAAGGACATTCAGACTATATTTTAAAACA
The DNA here is from genome assembly GCF_025201925.1 of Gopherus flavomarginatus. NCBI lineage: Eukaryota > Metazoa > Chordata > Testudines > Testudinidae > Gopherus > Gopherus flavomarginatus. Next base: position 4,807,503 of record NC_066618.1, on the reverse strand, counting down.
AATTCCTGATCCGCAAATATTAATATTAAATACATACTTTCCCCCCCATAGCCTCCCTGTTGTATTGTGGGAGTGCCTGGACAAGCAAACTCATATAGTAGGTCTTTAGTTCCCAATTGCTTGGTCTAATTATTTTGGGAGATTAATGCTTAGATAGGTTCTCCAATGAACTCAGTATAAGGGGAAGAAAACATTAAGGAGATTTTTGAACTTCCCCCTTGAAACGCTAGAGATCCAGTGTTTAACATCTCTGGACAAAAACCAAATGCTTTAATAGATTAAATTTAATTTGATACCTGTAAATGGAATGTGTGCAGGGGATAGAGAAAGCCATTTTACCTATATTTCATAAACTGGTGGTATTATTTATATTATCCCCATAATTAATTGGCCCTTCTAAAGAGATTTCGCTATACCTTCTCATACAGATAGTGACCACCAATTTCTCTCTATAATGAATGATAAAATTCTCTCTAAAAAAGGGAGATTATTTCTCATGGGTGACGATGCCTTGATTACCTGTTTGGAACAACATGGTTGTAAGACTAAAATGGATCCCAGACATTTGTGTCATGTTAGCTAGGAGATTGGAAGACTTAAGGTTTTCCAGATGTAATATTTACATCTGAGAACTCTTGTCAAATTTGTGAATATGAGTTACTGGTAAAGTCCTTACAATCTCTTTTCTAAAGTTTTTTGGAAGACTCCTGATTGGTGGTCCACATTCATGGCTACATTATTTACTGTCATTAAATCACACTGGATGGATTCTATCTGGCTGGAAGTCTAGTATCATAGTTCCTATTTTTAAAAAGAGGGAGAAAGATCCTGCTTCATAGAGACCCACAAGTCTGGTAGATGTGGCACAGAAAATTTATTACAGATTTTTACCATCTAAACTTGAAATATGAATTTTAGACACTAATTTACTACATATAGAGCAGTCCGGCTTTAGGGCTGGTAGAGCCAGACTCGACAAGGGGTTTATCTTATATGATGTATAAATATAATCTAGTGCTCTTAACCACCGTGTATGCTGCTTTCGTAGATCTAAAGATGGCATTTGATGCTATTAACTGAGAAACTTTGCTCAGAACTACAAAGGATGTGTATTGATTTAAGACTTTTGTATATTCTAGGAGCTCTACATCAGAGCAATATGACAAATATAAGAACTAAAGTCAACGGAGACCGTAGTAACATTTCCCTACTTTTCTAGCATGTCTTTTTAATGTATGTATTAATGATAGATTATTTCCTGATGGCCTGACATAAAAGTCCTTTATCACTGCATAGGTTGGCTCTGCACTGCTCTGATCCAAACCTATCAAACTAAAACTAGTGAGGGAGATTTCAGTGAAAGATGAGATTAAGTTTCCCACAGAATCAATACCAAAAAAAACCCTTTTGTTAGAGAATTTCTTTAAAAGTCACATTTTAAGTAATATCAAGTGAGGAAATTGGCATCCCGCTAAGAATTTGCAGATATAAGGATCATCAGGCCAAGTACAAAAGAGGGGTGGGGGCACATGAGACACTACTTTACTTTTAAGTGCAACTACAAATTATATAAGTATCAATAAAAACAAGTGTTACGTGCTTCCCTAGAGGAAAGAATAATCAGACAGTTCTAGAATGAGAGAACACTGACTAATTGATATCACAGACATTGAATGAGGTGTATAGTGGGTAGTCCAGGGGTCAGCAACCTTTCAGAAGTGGGGTGCTGAGTCTTCATTTATTCGCTCGAATTGAAGGTTTTGTGTGCAAGTAATGTTAATGTTTTTAGAAGGTCTCTTTTTAGCAGTCTATAATATATAACTAAACTATTGTTGTATGTAAATTAAATAACATTTTTAAATTGTTTAAGCAGCTTCAATTAAATTAAAATGCAAAGCCCCCCAAACCGGTGCCAGGACCTGGGCAGTGAGTACCACTGAAAGTCAGCTTGCGTGCCGGCTTTGTTACACATGCATAGGTTGCCTACCCCCGGGGTAGTCAATGGAATTTGCTTAAAGGGCAAATTCTCTAGTTGGTAGATTAAATGGGAGGTGTTTGTGTAGAACAGGAGTTATTCTGCTTATTAAGCCCAGTTGGCAGGATTTTCTAGCACCAGGAAAAAGTATAAAATTAACACCCCTAACTGTAAAACAAACAAGAACTTTAAAAACAAAATGGAAATAGCAAGTGGTACCTATTGGTTTGCTTGAACGTTGTACCTTCTGACCACCATTGATGTATTTTATCTTTTTAGATTGTAAACTCTGAGTAGGGAACGTTAGCCTTATTGTTTGTCAGCACAAAAAGGCCCCAGTGCAGACTTGCACCATTGGTTGCTACTGCTATATAATCAAATGTGCAAAGGATAGACCAGCAGCACGCAGTGTGTAAAATACTTGTAACACAACAGCTGGTACTTCTATGTACTACTGCTGTCTGTGGGTTGGAATCAGCCCCACTTGGCATTTATCAGACATGTTCCTTGATGGAAGCCTGAAAACAGGACATGAAGTACTACCACTCGTAACAACTACTAATGAACACGGGATAATAGAAGTTACAGCTGAAAGGCTCTTACAGTTGCCAACTCATGATTTTGTCATGAGTCTCAATAATTGTTTTCCTTAAAGCCCCAGTTCCTAGAGTCAAGTAGGGTAGGTGATGATTTCAACTTCCCTTCTTAAATAAAAAGATAGATATCTAACCCTCATGGCTGTGGAGAAAACCTCAAAATGTGATCCCAATACATCCTAGTGTCTCAAAAAACAGAAGGCAAATTAAAAGACCATCAAATCCTTCTTTTAAATATACCCTCATGCCTTAAAAGCTAACCTTGATTTTTTGAGAGCCTAACATGGTTTTTGAACATTTGGAGTTGACAATACTAGAAGTTGTTCCTTTCTGCACACTAGATAGTGTCCATTTAGGAAAAATGAACATCCAGCCCATAAGCAAAATCACTAGCTTCCCATAGTGTCCCACCCCCAAAGCCATCTATTTCAGCAGAAGGTGGAGGGACCTATCCCTAGCCTTTGACCGTAAGCATCTATAACCTGAGCGGCTGTGCAGATACTACAGGCCAAGGAGTGGCCTAGCTAGTTAATGTTGGGGTGGTCCAAGCTCTCCCCTCCAATGCCATGCAACAGTGGCCTGCAGGGCCCTGCACCTGGCCTACAACAGCCCAGGGACTGCTGCAGCCAGAATTGGTCACTAGTCCTTCTCCTTCCCCAAGGAGGAGAGACTAGAGAGACACCCCCGACTGGGGCCATCTAGGCCCCCCAGCAGCCCAGCAAAGCCCTTGCAACCTAGACACCCGAAGCTGCGGGGCACAGCCCCCTGTGCCTGGGAGGGGAGCGTCCCCGCTCCCCAGGGAGCCCATGGCACCACATACCCGCCCGCCCCCGTCTTCTGGCACCATGAGGGAGCCGCCGCCGCCGCAGCTCCCGTCCACCCAAAATGGCGCCCGAGCAGCGCGAGCCGCTCCCCCGCCCGCACGCACCGCTCCCGCCCATGCCCAGGCGGCGGCCGGAAATACCCTGCCCGGCTTCCGCCCGCCGCCGCCCTCAGAGAAAATGGCGCCCGGGGCGTGTTTCCCCTCCCCTCCCCCGCCACTGGCAGCCAATGGGCGCTGCGGAGGGGCGTCGCGGGGGCAGTGACGCGTTCGGCCCGCGCCGCTGACGCGCGCTCTCTGGCAGGGTGCGGACGGCCGAGGTCAGCCTGGCGGGGCGGTGAGTGGCTCCGGCCGTGCCCTGGGCCGCTGGGGAGGGGCCGGGGTCCCGCGGGAGCCCGAGGAGGGGCGGCCGGGCCGGGCCAGTCACGGCACCGGGAAGAGGGGTGGTTCCCCTCCCCCCCCCCCGGACCGGCCTGGATCCGTGTCCCGCCGCGCGTGGGGCTGTTCCGGCTCCCGGCCGGGGGGGGGGGTGTATCCGGGGCAGAGAAATCGGGGGGGCTGTGGCCGAGGCGGTTCCCTCCCCGCGCTCTCCGCCCGGTGGGAGCGCGAGGCCGTTCAGCGTCCCGCGTGGGGCACAGCCCTGCGCCCGCCCTGTGTGCCGCGTCCTGGGCCTCTCCGTGGTGACATTCACCAGCCCCGGCGCCCTCCCCGTGGGGCCTGTCTTGTGCTCAGCGGCTCCTCTCGGGCTGTGTCTACACGACTGACTCTCCGTAGCGTAGCGGTGTCACTCCGGGGTGCGATCCGTGCCGGGAAGAGCCCCGAGGGTGGACATCCGTTGTACGGGGAAAAACAGAGTTCCACCCCTAGAGCTGTGTCTAATTTGTGAGTAAATCACATCTTGGTCTTCCTACGCTGGCAAAGTGCCCCTAGTGTAGGTGTGGGCTCGGTATGAAACTTATCAGTAGGAGCAGGAAGTAGGCGATCCGGTTCGGGGGGGGCCGTCAGAACTGGGCCTGGTGTCAGTCCCCATGTGCTCTTGCTGCCCCAGAGGAGCTGGCCTGTGCGTCAGGGGAGAAGAGGGCTGTTCTCAGTGATTTCACAACTGGCTTCAGCAGGGCTTGTAGACGGTTCCCAGAAGTACCACCAGCGTTTTGTGCCTGCAACGTGTGTGAGACAAAACACGGTACTTAAATGATCATGCTCCGAGCCAAGCCATGGAGCAGTACTGTGGCAGTGCCTAGGTACTGCAGTAACTGAGAGGAAGTAGATACAATCCTGTGATGGATGTCAGTGGTCGCCAATGGGAGTTCATACCAACTTTAGATTTTCATTGTCACTTCGAATGGGCACTTTTACATTTTCATGGGTTTTATTCCCCCAATTGCTCTCAATTTAGAATAAGTTATTGATAATGTGCCTAAGACTTAGACTGACTTGTGGATAAATGAGTGAAAGTGAAAGCAAGTGTTTCTTTCATTCGCTGACCGTAATGATGCTATATAAATATCATGAATGAATGTAAAACAAACTGAAATTCATTGATAGTTCCGAGCACGAGACTACACTTTATCTTCTAGAGCAGTTGGTGTCCCTAAGGCCTTGTCTACACTTGTGGCAGCGTGTGAGGTAGATGTAGCTACATGCCATAGTGAAAAAAAGGCTGCATCCCCACTGTGGTGTGTAGCTACACATGGCTGCGAAAGGCTTTGGCAGAGGGGAGGCAGCAGGGACAGGCTCTGGCAGCAAGGATGCTGCAGTGCTAAAAATAGCAGAGTAGAAGTGGGAGATGCTACTTGGGTATGCAGAGAGCTGTGTAGGGTACATACCCTAAGGTTCTGGCGTGTGTCTGCTCTACTTACTCGAAGCAGTGCCTCATTGTCTACACTGCTGTTTATACCCATACTAGTGGGGTATGTAGTATGTCTACACTACACACCACTACAAATGTAGCCATAGCCTATGTGACACATGATTTTTGGATGCTACCGGCCTGGGCTAGATTCAAACCAGGCTATTGGTGGAAAACTCTATGCCCTAGAGTCATTCAGTTCCCTCTTCTTTTTTAACTTTTAAATATACTTTTGTTAAAGTGTTTTGTTTTTTCCTTTTGTAGGGTCTCTGAAATATGGAGTTGACCCCAGTTCGGTTTTGTCCCCCTCCTATTCCCTCCCAATAGATCTAGCTGCATCATGGCAGCCAGACTGGTGCAACGCTGTTGTCGGCGGCTCTTTGGTGGCTCCACCTTCGCACCCGTGGCAATTCCAGCTTCTCTGTTAGCACCAGCATCCAAGACAGTGATAGCAAGAGCTCTACCTCAGGCAGCTCTCGCTTCATTACATACTTCAACCCTCTCCAGGCAAACAGACAAACTCTCAGTCAAGGAGCAAGTGTATAGCGGATATCCAGAGCAGAGAGAGATTGATGAACTCATTGAAGCAGCTTCTAGCCCTGAAGTTCTCTTGCACGTTGCTGAACATCACTGTCTAAATGGGAACCAGGCCTCCACAGTAGTCATCCAACTCTCCCGACTTGTGGCAGAGAAAAAACTAGAAACGGAGAGCATCTTGCAGGACAGTCGCTTCCAGCAAGTGCTCAACGTTCTGAATAGCCAGGTATGTTCCCATGATGCTGTGGATGGGCGCTCTTGGAGGGAGGAGTGTGATTGGGAGAAGCAGCGTAGAAAGTGCCCTTTCCCTGGTGCTTTTAACCACACTTGATGAGACATAATTTCCCAAAGATCCCTAGCTGGTGGCGTGTGCAGAGCTGGCTGGTCACATGATGTTGGTTCTCCTAACTTCCAGCTGAGAGAGAGAGAGAGAGAGCACATGGAAGGGGGAGAGAGTGACCAACTGCTTTCAGAAAAGGCAGAATACATAGATTCATAGACTCTAGGACTGGAAGGGACCTCGCGAGATCATCGAGTCCAGTCCCCTGCCCTCATGGCAGGACCAAATACTGTCTAGACCATCCCTGATAGAAATTTATCTACAACTAAAAATGCGACATTACTTAGATATTCTATTTCTGTGTGTTCAAAGGCTGTAGTGGCTGTGGGCGCTATGTGCCCAGTGGTTGGGCACAGGCAGGAATTGGGGTGATAGCTGAGCAGACACTGCATTGCCTTCCCAATTTGCAGTCTCTGTTGAGATCCTACTGCTTCCTCCCGTATTGGTGACATGAGGCAATGGTGCTTCAGACAGCCCTGCTAAATTATTTTGTCTTCACAAGGGCTGTGGTGAACAGCAACACAAGGATTAATGGAGTTTGAATTGGACTGATCATTGCCAACAGCAGTGTTGTACCCACGTTAAGAACTTTAGTTTCCCCCTTTGGGCACTTCAATGAATCCACACTCGGCTCTCAACAGCCACGTGGAACCCTGGATTAGCCCAATGAAATCTCAGTAAAATGAGAGTAAAACAAGAGCTAAACGAGAGTAAGAGTGGGTTTCACATGTTACATTATGTTCTCCATTACCTATTCTTAAACTACAGCAGCCTTGTCAAATTCAGTACTGTCCTTGTCTGTGCTCAGTACTGGCCCAGCTGGCTGCCACAGCAACATCTGTAGTTCATGGGCCCCATGTCTCTGTTACTGGACCCTGGGGATAAAAGAAAGCTACAGACACCTGGTATAGATCAGTAGAAATACTGAAGCATCTCGCCTTAAGAGCATGGCTACACGGGAATGTTAAATTGGATTAGTTTGTTTACTATGAGTGCACCGATTTGGTGCACTTAGATCTGGAGAAGGGTAAAGAGTGGGGTGGCAAAATTTGCAGACGATACAAAACTACTCAAGATAGTTAAGTTCCAAGCAGATTGTGAAGAGCTACGAAAGGATCTCACAAAACTGGGTGACTGGGCAACAAAATGACAGATGAAATTCAATGTTGATAAATGCAAAGTAATGCACATTGGAAAACATAATCCCAACTATACATATACAATGATAGGGTCTAAATTCGGTGTTACTACTCAAGAAAGAGATCTTGGAGTCATTCTGGATAGTTCTCTGAAAACATCCACTCAATGTGCAGTGGCAGTCAAAAAAGTGAAGAGGAATCATTAAGAAAGGGGTAGATAATAAGACAGAAAATACCATATTGCCTCTATATAAATCCATGGTACATCCCATCCTGTATACTGCATGCAGATGTGGTTGCCCCATCTCAAAAAAGATATATTGGAATTGGGAAAGGTTCAGAAAGGGACAACAAAAATGATTAGGGTTATGGAATTGCTACCATATGAGGAGAGATTAATAAGACTGGGACTTTTCAGCTTGGAAAAGAGATGACTACGGGGAGATAACAGAGGTCTATAAAATCACGACTGGTGCAGAGAAAGTAAATCAGGAAGTGTTGTTTTCTCTCTTAACACAGGAACTCAGGGTCACCAAATCAAATTAATAGGCAGCAGGTTTAAAACAAACAAAAGGAAGTATTTTTTCACCAGATGCACAGTCAACCTGTAGAACTCCTTGTTGTGAAGGCCAAGACCATAACGGTTAAAAAAAGAACTAGATAAGTTCATGGAGGTTTGGTCCGTCGATGACTATTAGTGAGGATGGGTAGGGATGGTGTCCTGAGCATCTGTTTGCCAGAAACTGGGAATGGACGACAGGGATGGATCACCTGATGATGACCTATTCTGTTCATTTTTTCTGGGGCACCTGGCACTGGCCACTATCAGAAGACAGGGTACTGGGCTAGATGGACCTTTGTCCTGACCTAGTATGGCCATTTTTATGTAAATTAACTGAGTGGCATTCACACAACTTTGTTATGCCACACAGCTCTATGCTGCCCACTACTGGTATAAAGAAGCGCCACACCTAGCTGCATGCCAGCATTTAAATGAGGATCTGGTCGAGGTGACCATGGAGCAATGGAAGGCGTGCAGGCAGATCCACAGGCAGGCTAATCCAGGTGTGAAGCAGTGTACTGTGGCAGGCAGTGGGAGGATTGCCTGAGGCGGAATAATTAAGAATTTGTCCACACGAACCTTAAAGCAAATACACTCACTGCAGTGAGGAGTTAACTTTTCTTCCAAAGAGGATTAATTGCTGCCACCTATGATGCAAAATAACTTGATTAAAAAAAAAAGTTGTATGTGGGCACAAGACACACTAATGCAAACAAACTAAACTTAAGCTGATGTAAGACCCCATGTAGACAAGCCCTGAGCTATCAAAAGACAGGCAGGATTGGACCAGGCCAGCAGTTGGGCAGAAGTCTCTCAGTGGAATTTGGTATCAAGGTGCTGCAAGAAATGATGTTGGTGATTTGTATTGAAAGACTGAATGGGGCACGAGACTGAGAGTGGGAATGCTGAGATTCTGTTCCTGGCTTGCCAATGACCTGTGTGATCTTTGGTAGCTCGTGATCTGTTTCTTCAGCTGTCTAATGGATGATGCGTGTTTACAGAACCTTTGCAAATCGCTCTGAGATCTCTAAGAATTACTATTCTACAGTTGTGATCATTACCCTGAGTCATTGAGTCAGTGTCAAAGGGTGGCTCTGAGAGGCTGCTGTGCTACTAAAAAATGCCAAGTTTCTGACAAGTTGTAAGACTGAAGTCTTGATTATTACAATGTCTATGGTACCATTTGCCAGAGCACTGGTAGAGCACCCTGGTCAAATTCTATCTGAGTCAGTACATTCTACTTCCCTTGATTCCGCTTCAAGCTGAGAAGTGATTTTTCCCTTTCCTTAAACTGTTTTGTACTGTTGATAAATAGCTGTCATGTTCCACCCCAGAGGTGGCTGCAATTTGGTGATATTTCCTTTGTTTTCCACGGAACCCGTGGGGATTCTTCAGCATGGAAGGTGCTTTAGAATCTAGAGTATCATCCGTGGAACTTTGGACTTCTGATTTATTTTTTTCCAGCTGCCTATTGGCAGTTCCAGTGAGAAAAGCTAATTTGACCCGATGGCCCAGCAGTGATAGCCCTACGCTGCCCTGTAGGTGAGCTAGGTCAGTGGAACTTGCACATATTGTCAAGATCTGGAAGCATAAAAATGATGGCCTTTCAGCCGCTTCATCATCAGTTTCTCCTTGGAGAAGAACTGCAAGTGCCCTGTGCCTTTGGAATCATGAGGTGGTTGTGGAATGTACACGAGCGGGGGAGTTTGGTCTGAACATAGAGGAAAAAGAGGGAGAAATGTTGACTGACACTAAAGGCGATGAAAGCTCAGCCCTGGGAAAACTAGAGCGCCACTGCTCTGTCTCCAGACCAGGGCTGGACATAGCAGCTGCTCCTGCTGCTGGGAAACGCACAGGCTGTGGCTGAAGTTAAAGGGGCAGTGAATGTGGAGTGTAGACCCGAGAGCACTAAAACCACTCTTTGGGGGGGTGCCTTCCTCCGGAGCATCTGGCATTTGCCAATGCTGGATGATTGATCCCATCTGATAAATCCTCTAGTGTCTCACTCCACTTCTCGCTCTGTTACAGCCTCCTTTGTACCTAACAACATTCCCATATTTCCTCTTTGCTGCCTAGCTTTCCCGGGTCTGGAATAGCTCTTTGTTGCCCCTCTTGAAGAGCCTCCACCTTCTGGGGCTGGAGAGGCATAAGAGGGAGCTGAGATCGGTGAAGCAGGAGATGCGCTGGCGGTTGAGACGTTTGAACTTCAGGCAGATTGCTTCCCTGGCAGAGTACATGGCAGCCAGCGAGCAGGCGGAGGATCAGAATGAGCTGCTGAGTGACGTGGTGAAGCACCTGGAGCTGCGCTGGACGGAGATTGGGGACACGAGAGCTGTGGTGACACTGATGGTGAAGGTCGGGCACCTCTCGCAAACCCTGATGGACCGGCTGGAGGACAAGGTATAGGCAGCAGCTCAGACATGCTTGAGTCTCCTGCAGGGTGGATGGATTTAAATAAATCCTTTTAAATCTCCAATTTTCATCATGATTTAAATCAGCAAGCAGGAAGCCTTGATTTAAATCAGTAATTTTAATTGTGCTTTCCATTTGTACTTTCTAGTTATTTTCATTGGCTAGTAGTCATTGAAACATGTTGATTTGCAACTAAATACGACCTCTACACCAGATTTGGTGCTTCTTTTTGTTAACCAGGAGGATAAACTGTATCTATACACAGATATTGAACCAGATACAGCTTAACTTACATGTACTTAGATTCTTAATTTTTACATTTATTACATGAGAGTGATGAATGATGCATTTCTCACTTCCTAGATGATTAATTTTTTACTTGCAGTTTGTGTCAAGCTGTATTTGGATGGAAAGTCAAATTTAATTGCAAATGCACAAAAACAGAACTTTACATGTTTTATTTAAATTAACTACCTTAAATGCGCTGGATACATAAGGAAAAAGTTTAGCAAAATTAAGGCTGTCAAGTGATTAAAAAATCTACTCACAAATAAGCGCTCATAGGCATTTATACAGCAAGTCAGGCATCCGTGGCAGCATGTTCACTCAGGGGCCTCATAGGTCTTTTCTGATGTGGAAAGTTTTCTCACCACCATCCCCATAATGATTTCTTTTTAAAGCAGTGATCCTGAATATGACAAGCCAAAAGACCCACTGATCTGGTCTGAGGTTAAGGAGAGAACTGTTGTGGGTTACTGTACTGAAATGGCTCCATAGTGAGACTCTGTAGAGAGCCTGCCTCACCCCCAGGACCAGGCTCCACTGAGATCTGAGCACAGTTGCAGAATCTGCTCATTGTGGTGGCAGACTGCCTTGAAACTCCTCTTTAAGTCATGACAGATGGGGAGAAAAGGAATGTTCCCTTCCATTCCTCTCTCCTTCCAGTTCAGCCTGGTTCTGAATCAGATGGCTTGTGAATCCCAGCTCTGCAGGCCTGTGCCCGCAGATTAGCTCATTGCTCCAGTGCTTACTAGATGTCCTTCAGGCACGTGATCTGGGCTGGGGAAACGCTCCCCAGGTTGAAACCACCAATGAGGTCTCTAGGTGGTTGGTTGACCGCAGCTATGTCAAATTCAGTACTCCCCTTCTCCATGGTGGGTACTGGCCCAAAGAGCTGCCACAGAAACATCTGTAGTTCATGGGCCCCACGTCTCTCTTTTTCTGGACCCTGGGGATAAATATTTGCTACAGACACTGGTACATGCTAATAAAAATACCACAGTTTAGACTGGTTGGGTTGGGATCTCGCCATATAGCAAATTAAAGACACTGGGATAAGGTTAGTAATAAGTGAGATTCCAAGGGAAACACCAGGAAATGGAGTTAGTGATGCAGTAGGGGGAACTCTTTGCCCTGTGTCAGTACTCACTTTGCTGGTGCATTGGTTTAGATGCTCAGATCCCTTGGGACTGAGCCCAGCATCAGCTCTTAAAGTTAGAGTGCTGTTGTCTTTTGGATGAAATGTAAACAGATGCTCAGAGTTTAAAGCCGGAAGGAACCATTCAATCATCTAGTCTCCTCTCCTGCATAAGAAAGGTCTTTTAAAAAAAAAAAGGCTCCAGAGGCAATCCAAGTAACTACAGGCCCATAAACCTAACCTCAGTCCAAGCAAATTGGTTGAAACTGAATTAAAGAACAGAACTATCAGTCATGATTTGTTGATAGAAATAGATGAACTTGATTTGTTGGGAAGGAGTCAAAATGGCTCTTGTAAAGGGAAATCATGCCTCACCAATCTATTAGAATTGTTTGAGGGGGATCAACAAACAGGGACAAGGGTGATCCAGTGGAGATAGTGTACTTAGACTTTCAGAAAGCCTTTAACAAGGTCCCTCACAAAAGGCTCTTAAGCAAACTAAGTAGTCATGGAACAAGAGGGAAGGTCTTCTCAGTAACTGGTTAAAAGACAGAAAACAAAGGGTAGAAATAAATGGTCAGGCTCCCCCTGGGATTAGCCAAGATAGTCAGGGATGCAACCCCATGCCCTGGGTGTCCCTAAGCCTCTGACTGATGCTGGGACTGGGCAGCAGGGCAAATCATTAGATAATTGCCTTGTTCTGTTCATTCCCTCTGAAGCATCTGGCATTGGCCACTGTCGGAAGAGAGAGGATACAAGGCTAAATGAACCATTCCCAGTATGGCCGTTCTTAAATTTCACCCAGTTACTCCTGTACTGAGTCCATACTGGCCACTTGTGGTTGTGATAGGTCCCATAGTATTTTTTGCAATAGTAATCAGTGTAGCACTGATACCCTTACCACATTCAGTCAGTAGTAATTACATTCTGCCTCCTTTGTCTCCTCTCTGGATACAATGGCTTTCACATCATATCTCATACTGTTTATTACTGTGATCTGCTATGTTCTGCTCCAGAGGTGGCTCCATTTCAGTGCTGGACGATCTTTGAGAGGGGGTTTTGTAAAATACTTTGAAATCTGCCAGATATGTAAGTGATTAATCCTGTAAATAGCATTATTCCACCTTTACTCTCTATGCTTAATGTCTGTTGGCAGGCTTTGGAATTTGCCGAGCAATTCACTGCCGAGGACATTCGGAAAGTGGCGTTAGCTTTAGCGCTCCAGAACCGGCGCTCTGTCCCCCTGCTCCGGGCCATTTCCTACCATCTGGTTCAGAAGCACTTTATCCTCAGCACTAGCGTTCTGGTGGACTTGGCCTTTGCATATGGTAAGTGAGTCCAGCCGTCCCCTGAGCTGCTCAGTCAAGTATCCCACCAGCAGAGCCCAGTGCAGCACAGTCTTTGCTTTGAACTAGGACTTTAAAGCATCACTATCATGATGATTCGGTCCTGGCTGAGAATCCCAGGCTCATACATTCAAATACAAATAACTTTACCCAGTGAGTTGAAACCTCTCTTGACCCAGCTTTGGGCAGGTGACGGTTGAGTTATTTGGTACCTCTAATACACACCCGCAATGGAATTGATTTTGTCAGTTACAACATAGCCCTTACCAGCGCACTCAGCTTTTGCATTCTGTTCTATTTAGTTTCTTATCATGCTCATCACCCTCGTGTCAGAGCACCTTCCAATAGTGCATTAAGCGTCACCATCCACACCTACCACAGACTTCTAGCAACAAAGGCTTTCTTAGAAAACTAGTTAAACCCACACCATTTGAAAGAGGCCTCTGAGCACACAGTAGGGAGCCAGAAATTCTAATCGAAGCTTTGCAGTGGATTCCCTCTGTCACCAAAGGCAAGTCATTGAACCTATGTGCCTCAGTTTCCCCACCCGCAAAAGGTGTAAGTCCTACTATCTGCCTGTTTCAACAGGTCAGAAGTGCTATGGTTGTGAGATTGGCAACGACCTGGATTGCCCAGATGGAATTAGGCGTAAAGGGGTAATGTCACAAAATTATTTGACCTCTCCCCCTTGGAGTATTAGTTAAGGAATATTTGTTAAGTAATATTATTTTATCCAGTGGCTAATATACTACATAGTACAGTAGGTCTCTGCCTGTGCTCTTGGAGGTGGCGGGCCAATGTATTTCAGTCTTAACTTGCATATCTTTGTTTGCAAGATACAGAGTAGATCAGAGCTTTCTGATCCGTCACAATAATGGACCTATTCATAGCTTGCTTACATATAAACAACATTAATTTGAGCAGAAAGTAACACATCCATTGGTATAATAATGGGTGTCTTAGTTCTCTGGCCTCTCCTTGCTGGCTAATGGTTTCTGCAGACATTTTGCCTCTCGTCCTCTGCAGGACATCACAAACACTGCTTTCATGTTGGTAAAAGTCCAGACAAATGGGCAGTGTATCCTTCTACCAGGTAAAACTGTGACACAACCCCTTCTATAAACATGCTGATTCCAGCTGAGCAGTCCACTTCATTGTCTGACTTGCATGTGACCAACTGGCTGAACTAGGGCTACCTAGATGGAGTGGCCATACTCTAAAAAGCGACAGTAGAAATGGCATTCAGAGCATTCCCTGCTTCTCTCAGTGAGTCTGGACTAGATCATCTCGTCTGTAACAAACCATTGGAACAAACTATCAAGGGAAGTGGTGGAGTCTCCATCTCTTGATGTCTTCAGATCTACACCGAATGCATTTCTGGAAGATGCTTTAGTCCAACACAAGTTATTAGGCTCAGTAGAGGCGGAATGGGTTGAAATTCTCTGCCTGTGTTATACTGGAGGTCAGACTGGATGATTGATTAGTCCCTTCTGGCCTTAACATCTATGAGGAATTGAACAAATACGATACCTCTGTTGACTGCCTGCCCCAGAACTCCTGCAGTCTTAGAGTCTTACTGGGCTCTTGCTGGTTCGTGCATTGTCACAGAAATTCTGCCATTAGAATGTAGTTAGATAACGGTTCTGTTGGCGTGAGCCAGAAGAGAGTCCTGCTCACCCTCCCAGAGCTGCGGTGGTTCTGCAGAGATAACAGATGTGGCTTAGGTACGACCCAAACTCCTGGAGCAGATCAGTTCAGGAATTAGGTACCAGTTTGCCACCCTGACCATAATGTTGTACCAATTATATTAGACCAGTAAAAACCAGCAGGATCTTATTAAAGGGGACAAGACAAAGATGCCACATTTATTATGATAACAATTTGATTCATGAGCTTTTACAAAATGGAGTGAGTGTTTTAAAATGGGGTTTGAATTACAATGTGGAACAGAAGTTACAGTCTAGGCAAGTGTAGTGAATGGTGAACAGAAGTTACATTAATAAAGTGAACAATTGAAAACAATTTCATTTATCAGTTCTACATTGTCCCCCTTTTGAACCTTCAATCCAGGGGCATTGAATGGGTTACACTTTATGTAATTGTTTTAAGGCAGAACCAACATAACAGTTAGGATTACTAATAGGACAATGAGGGGATGAAAAATTATGTTTAGAACTGCTGACCAGGTGGGCTGCTTCTACAACACTTTGCCCCTTGATTTATGACCATTACAGTAGTTGTTGACATTGTAGGGCAAGGTGATCTGTTGCAAACAAACCAAATAATTATAACTAGGTGAATATAACTAAACCTATTACAATTGACTAAACACCAGATATAACCTATACATAAATGAAAACAATTATAGTTATAATAATTGGGAATACAATAAAACCATTACAATCATTGGGTACATTGACAAATAAAATGAGGACCAAGTTTGATGCAGCAATAGCCATCAAACAATAAAAGTTACTGAAGTCAGGACCTTTTTAAGCACACACAGCAAATAAGATTTTGTAGGAGGACCACAGTTGTCATGCAAAGTTAAGCTGATTTGGACTTAAACTAACATTTTGTTGCTAAAATGTTGCAGAATCCCCTATTTTTAACAGTTGTTTTCAAGGGGTTTCTGGGGACCTGAAAGATGGGGCCCTACAATTATGGGCCAAGGTTTTACAAGTTATGAGGGCCCAAGAACTACCCTTTAGGGCTTGGAGGAGTAGAACCAGAGTGCGTAGAGGAAAGTGTGGAATTAACAATATAAGCAAATGTAACTAACAATACAAATGTATCAATAACAAAAATTAACAACAAAATGAGTATTAGATAACCTAACAAAAAATAAACCTGATGCACTGGGGACCAAAGTTTTTTTTTTTGGACACAAGTGGTGATTGCTAAGTTGGATGAACTTGGGGGAAGTAAAGAGAGGAAAAGACATTTGTCTTGTCTAGTGTAGTATTTCTTTTTTCTTTTTTTTTCTGGACCCAATGCTAGCACAGGAAACCACTAGAGACAGACACAGAACATGCAACACAGAACACTGAACACAGACTTTGTTGCGACGCTATAACCATGGTATTTTATAACTCTTCGGCTGGTACCAGCTCTTCTAATGTTCTGGTTCAGAGCCTGAAAAATAGAAGCTTAGAAACAAATTAGCACAGTGCTCCCACATGGCAGACTCTGCTCAGTCTTTGCCACAGTGTGTTTGGTACTTGGGGCTGCACAAATGCTAATTAGGTGGTTCATTTCTTTGTGACTTTA
Organism: Gopherus flavomarginatus; assembly: GCF_025201925.1. NCBI lineage: Eukaryota > Metazoa > Chordata > Testudines > Testudinidae > Gopherus > Gopherus flavomarginatus. The sequence continues at coordinate 4,791,240 of NC_066618.1, read as the reverse complement.
GATTTTTTTTTTTTTCCATTTTAAAATTCCCAGCCACTTTGCCATGGCCTGGAGGTCTGAGGCAGAAGCAGGCACTGTTGTTACTGTTGCAATGGCATTTTGGCCCTGGGAGGAGGAATCTACCCAAATATCCCCCTTCCCACTCTCCAGAGGGGTCCCAAAAGTCTGCCCCTTCTGGGGTCTCAAATGTTCCTTTTTTTTTTCTTTTTTCTTTTAGTTGGAATAGTTTCTCTTTTAGAGAGATTTTTTTTCTTTTTACAGGCTGTTAGGTGGAGGTACCTGTCATTACAAGCCTCCCACAGCAGCCAGATCCCTGCAGCGTCTCTTTGTTGCATTTGGGGGTTTACATATGAGGATATATTGGGCCAAGCTATCCTCTAGATCCAAAATGGTGCAGATATCTGCAAGGGCTTGTTCAGTCTAAGGACTGTGCCCATATCTCTGCAGGATTTGTTTAGAAGACATTATCTCTTTAATAAAAGGTGAGGTAGAAGCTACTTTTGACTCCATTCCTTCCTCTGAGACTGTTTTTCCTTGCCATTTCTTAAGCATTTTTAATTTTGTTCAGCAAGCAGCACTGCTGGCCCCTGGGACCCTCTTGCTGCCCCTGATTTTTCTTTCTTTCTTTCTTTCTGCTACCTCTTCGGAGGCCAGCAGGTTTTGTTAACAATTTTATGTTTTCTGCTACCTACGCGGAGGCCAGCAGGTTTTGTTAACAATTTTAGGAGCTCTTTATTTTCCTGCTATCCACACGGGGGCCAGCAGGTTTTGGTTAACCAAGAATAGAACTGTGCTCTGTAGAGCTGGTTGTGTGCACACAGATTGGTTTACAATAAGTGAGGAAAAAATACCAATAATCCCCCTTTCGCTATTCTCCACCAAAATGTTGTACCAATTATATTAGACCAGTAAAAACCAGCAGGATCTTATTAAAGGGGACAAGACAAAGATGCCACATTTATTATGATAACAATATGATTCATGAGCTTTTACAGAATGGAGTGAGTGTTTTAAAATGGGGTTTGAATTACAATATGGAACAGAAGTTACAGTATAGGCAAGTGTAGTGAATGGTGAACAGAAGTTACATTAATAAAGTGAACAATTGAAAACAATTTCATTTATCAGTTCTACAATAACTGAACTTAAGTTTTTTTCCAAACTTTATAACTTGGCAGGATTCAGTGGTTCAGTATCACTTTGATGGACTTTCACAGGTTTTTCTTCTCCCCTCTCTGTCTTCTGGAGAGCTCTCCTGGCCCATCTGACACTGTTTCACCTCCCTTGCTATTGTCTGTTTCTGGGGATTTTTGCCCACAACACTCCTCACCTATGGTGATGGTTCTTTAGCTCCCTGTTTTCTGTAGTATCCATCACCCAAAGTCCTGATTTTGTTTTCGGATGTGGCTTAGTATTAACTTCAAGCTTCCTGCCAATTTATTCCTCAGCCAAGGAATTCCTTGTGTGTTGAAGAAAGCTGTTTGGATTTAATGAAGAATTTAAAATGAGTACCGTCCCTTGGTGCAGAGCTGTAGGGACACGCACCCACTGGCATGGGAATATCTGGAGCTCTGCATTCTGAAATGGTGCACGTGGGTTTGTTTATGTGATTAGGAAGGCAAATAAATGAACATGCTAGCACTTTGATCTCAAATTTCCATCTTGCAGATACTTGAAATACATTGATAACAACCTTGGGGAAACAGAATATGGTCTCCATTAAGCAGTTGATGCAACTGAGGCCCCAAAAGGTTAAGTGACATGCCAGAGAGGAAATCGGAGAAAGCTGAGCTAGTAACTGCAAAGTTCCTGCTTCCTGGCCCTTGTCACCACACTTCTTGAAATAAATATATGGAGAGATACCTATCTCATAGAGCTGGAAGGGACCCTCTGAAAAGTCATTGACTCCAACCCCCTGCCTTCACTAGCAGGACCAAGTACTGATTTTTGTCCCAGATCCCTAAGTGGCCCCCTCAAGGATTGAGCTCACAGCCCTGGGTTTAGGAGGCCAGTGTTCAAACCACTGAGCTATCCCTCCCAACTATCCCTCTTCCCACTACTACTTTGATTTGATTACACCAACATCAGTGTAACAGTACTGCTTGATCCTTTCAAACACAAGGGCCCATGCGCCTATCTGAGGCTGTCTCTGACTCTCCCCTGGGAAGTTTCACCTGGTGGGCTGGCTCAGCATTCATGTGGTTATCATGAGTACTTCTAGGGGATTTATGCTGCCCCTGGGTATTTGTTAATGAGCCTACAGTCAGGCTAGCATCAGGTGTGAAGCACTCTGCAGCCTTGTCAAATGCAGTGCTCTCTTCCTCAGTGATGGGTATGGACCCAAATAGCTGTCACAGAAGTGCCTGTAATTCATGCCACGTCTGTCTAGAGATGGGGGATAAAAATCTTCTACAGACACCCAGCACAGGCCAGCATCATTAGTCCACATCCCTTCTCAGCACGGCCTGGTGATCAAGAGAGGCTGATGGGCTTGGGGCAGAGGCCTGGCCTGGTTCTCTAGTTGCAGCTAAGATCTGATTTAGAGATGGGGTGGGAACAGCATTCACACAGAGCCTCTTCCTTTCCAGGAATACGGCTTGATGCTTTTGCTCATTTTCCCCCTGTGCCTTACCCCCCCCCGACGTCCCGCTCCCCCCTTGCACTGCTCTCACTAGTGCTTTGGAGCTCCTGGCTGACTCCTCCTCAGCAGCTGCTGATTTCTTCTGCCTCTTTAAGGAAAGCTGAATTTCCACCAGACCCAGGTCTTCCAGAAGATGGCATCAGACCTGCACGCCCGAGTGCCCGAGATGGCTCATGGCGACGTGGGGCGCTGCATCAAGTCCTTCGCTTACCTCAAGTGGCTCAACCTGCCCCTCTTTGAGGCCTTCGCTCAGGTGAGGAGACTTGAGTGGGGAAGGAAAGGGGGAAACAGCCATTGTTGGGCCTCTCTGCCTCAGTTTCCCCAGCTGTAAGGTAAGGTAATGGTGCTGAGATGTATTTGTAAAGTCTAAGCACTATGGTACCAAGCTGATGCCTTGCTCAGTGGTAGCTCACGTCATTCTTTGACTTGCCTAAGTGCAAGACAGCAGGTGTCAGTAAAAATAGCTTAAATGTCTCTCCTATACTGGAGGTCACAGTGTGGGGCACATCAGAGCTGGCTCGCTGCAGATGGCTGCCTGGTGTGGCAGCAGCTATCGCTGAGGGGATCATTGGGGGGAGCCGCAAACTGCTTGGCAACTAACCCCAGCTCAGCCCCGACTAACCTGTCTGTGCCTCCATTTCCTCATCTGACAGCCGGGTTATTCTGCCTCTCTTGGTTTATGCTTACACCCCCGTATCTTTGTGCTCCTTCAGTATTAGCATCCAGTAGTGCTGAATGCTAATACAAAGCCCTTGACAGGTCGATAGGGGCCATTTGGCTTATTTCCGCCCTGCGTCAGCGGGGCAGCACTGTCCGAGGGTTGGATGTTGTAAGCGTCAGTGTCAGTGTTTGCTTTGGAGCTGTTCGGGTCTACACTTACCACCTTCCCTCTCTGCTTTCCAGTATACCCTGGACAATGCCGACAGATTCACCGTGCTGCAGCTGTGCAACGTCATCCTGTCTTTCGCCCGCCTGAACTTCCAGCCCAGCCGAAGCGAGAACTTCTATAACATGGTAACGTTTCTCGCCCCTCCCGTCCCCCAGCACACCCTCAGGCTACATCAGAACCGGGCCAGGTCTGCCAAGGCTGCAGCTCTCCTGAAGACATCTGAGATTGCAGACTTAGGGGTGTCCAGAAGCTCTCCAGCTCTGACTTCTGTAGGAAATAGGACAGCCATGCCATAGCCCTGCAGTCACACACCCATCTCCCAGAACACAGTCTGTTCAAACCCGAGGGGCACTGCAGGTTATCTTGAGTAAGTGCTCACGTTGGTTCAGTGAAGTCCTGGGATCTGAGCTCTTGTGAACAGGAAGCAGGGCATCCCAGCAGGGCCCCGGCACTTGCTCCGTCCTGCTGCGTATGTCAAAGTACCAGGTTCAGTGTTTTCAGTCAAGCATTGACTTGGAGGCCCCATGCTATGAATGATGTGATAGGGTAAAACAATTGTCAGGAAAGGGTTAAGGGCAAACCTGCCTGTCATAGGACTGGGCCAGGGATTTAAAGCAATGGTGTGTCTGTCTGGGGACTGAGAGAGGCAAGGAAAAAGCCCCCACCACCACAACCCCAAAAGTTTCTCCCTTCTGTTAAGTCGCCTGCTGAGACATGGCAGGCAGGTAGGCTGTAACCCTCTCCTGGCTACGTCATCCTGACACAAGTGGCTGGAAGGGAGAGTGGCTGTCCTCGCTGCCTGTACTGGTGACCAGTGTACGTAATAAACCAAGAGGCAATAGGCACATAATCACTTAATGCAATGGGACTATGACAGCCCTCCAGAAGTGCACATCTGGGTTGTGGGGACTGAAGCTTTTAGTGTCTTACTGCCCTCCCCTGCTAGTGAGAGGAAAGACCAGGCCCCGGTGCCTGTGCACTATGCCATGATTCGCCTGTTACACCTGCCTGTGCCCTTCAGAGTTGGGACAGTTGCACACCTCAAGCCAGGCAGCGGGGGCAGCACAGTGCTTGCAATTCATTTGCTAGGTAGGCATGGATGATCCTAGGAGCATTCTGAGCAAGAGCTAATCTAACCCTGAGCTAATCAAACTCTGCTCTCTGGCCAGTCTAACCCCAAGCTAATCAAACTCTGCTCTCTGGCCAGTCTAACCCAGCTGTCTGGCCAGTCTAACCCCGAGCTAATCAAACTCCGCTCTCTGGCCAATCTAACCCAGCTCCCAGGTGCACCATGAGAGCTGGTTACACGCAGGCAGAAGTATAGGTTTTGGGCCACATGTTCTCTACCTGTTCCCACAGAACAGGCAGGAGCTCAGCTACCTCATAGACCCATCACCTCTGCAGCAGACGGTCTGATATGTAGCTCCTCATCCCAGGGAGTGCAGCGCTGAGGTGACTGCTGGGTTTTGAACCGGAGGCTTCAGTGAGTCTTGGCATTTCTGATCTAATGCTTAGATCATTAAGCCACTCGGTAGCAAAGCTGCTGCCTCAACACAGCCCCTCCTGGATGGATGTGGCATTGCAGCACCTTCGCCTCAGTTTCCCCCACTGTCCTTTGGCCTGCTCTGGCCACAGGCTTAACTGTCTCTGTACCATCTGCTGAACTGTCAGATACCAAAGTGACCTCTTCCCTGGAGCCAAAGTGCAGGGATGGTCTGAGGTCCGTAGTTCCAGGATTCCTCCTCTGGTCTGTTCCGCTCCCCCACTCTCTTCCATATTTACTTACTAGCCTCTGGGGCCCCTGTTTGGTCTCCATGGGGCCACTCACCCTTACGGGGTTTCTCTCCAGGGCAAGGGGGAGGCACAGTGGCAGGGCAGTACCCGAGACAGCTTGCCCTGCCACCCCATGCCTGTTGTGTGCATTGATCGAGGGCCCTGGTCTGCAGGATTGTCACGGACACCAGAATTAGAAGGCCTCTCTAAAGAGACAGTTTAAGTCATAAACTACCAACTTTGGCTTATTAAAAAGACGTTAAGGTCTGTTATAACAAGGATGCTGACCACCAAAGGCAGGACAAGACATTTAACGGGCTTAATCTGCAACAAGGCAGATACTTTCTCGCTCTAAGGGTAGTTAAGCTCTGGACTACCTTCCAGGGGAGGTTGTGGAATCCCTGTCAGTGGAGATTTGGAGAACAGGCTGGATGAATGCCTGTCAGGGTGGTCTAGGTTTACTTGGTCCTGCCTCAGTGCAGAGGGCTGAACTAAATGACCTCTCAAGGTCCCTCCCAGCCCTTCATTTCTGGGAGTCTATGAAAGCCTCTGCCTGCAGAACCTCAGTATAATGGTAAGAGGCCCTGCTGCTTGCAGCGAACCCAGAGGGACATCCTGCCAGCACACACTGATCCAGGTGTTCTCAGGATATTGATGCTTGGCACCCCACTTCGGCCAGGGAGGGCACGCAAGGCTTCTCATCCCATTCGTTCCCTGGCGAAGGCCATGTTCTTCACGCGTGTGGCTTTGAAGCATCCCACAGCCCTCGATGCTGTTTGGCCCGCCGAAAACGGAGTGATCCGGTTGTAGTGAGTTTGTGGCCCTTCAGAGAGCAGCAAGCATACAATGAGTGGTGTGTGCTGCCTCTGTAGTAGCAACCCTACAATAACAAACCCTAGAGAGCATGTTTCATTTAGAGAGAGTCTTGCTGGGCAACCCACCCACATTTCTGAAGAACCAAAATGAGAAAAATCCCTTGACTGCAAACACCCTCTCTGCTGGGAGAAGCGTTTCTCTAGCTACGAGGTGTCTCACTAGCTGTGCTCAGGCCAAGCCACCCAGGTATCAGTCCAGTGGCCTCTGAATTCTTGGCAGAGCTAGGAAGACCCAGCCCAGGAAACCCATCTGACAGCTTGTGACTTTCCTTCCCCAGGTCCACGAGAAGCTTGGTGACCAACTGGGCAGCCTGGACCCGCACCTGCTGACAGACCTGGTGTGGTCACTGTGCGTGCTGCAGCAGGTGAAGACTCCCTACCTGCAAAGCGTGCTGGCTCCACCGTTTTATAGCCAGCTTCTAGGTAAATGTAGACGTGGCTTGGACGTGGGGTGTGCCTGCATCTGCCAGTGGGGATGGGGAGGAGCCTTTCAATACATAGGGAAACCTGAGAGTTTAAGGGATTGGGAATGGAAATACTGCACTTTTGTCCTCCAGATTGTCAGTTCCCATCTGGCCCAGGTGATGGTCATTGCCCATCCCATGAGGGGTGAGACGAGTATAGTCTCAGTTCCATTGCCAACAGATGTCATGTCAGAAATCCACCACCGGGTGGCCCCGTTGTAACAGGCTCAGCAGAGAGGCGAAGGATTGAATGAGGGATGGTATCTCAGTCTCCCCTCCCTGCAGACTGGGCCGTAGATGGGGAACAGGCCTCGCTGCTGCCTGGTCTAACCCCCAGGACAGTCCTAAAGTGGCTGAAAGAGAGTCCTGGCGATTCCACTTTGGGAAGCACATCAAAGCGCTGATGGCTTCTGCGCAGCAATAATTCAGCAGCCGGGCTGTGGCTAACCCAGCAGCATGAGCTCCTAATCTCTGCTGGGCATTTGCATTTGGGTTTGTGGGTGTGATGGGGAGCGGGGTGGAAGTGAGTGTGATGCTCATGAAAATGAAGTGCTAATAGCACTGGCTTGAGTGTGCCCTCCCCAGAGTGCTCTGCCAGGGGGCATCCCTGCTGATCCACAGCCCTGGGCTACTCCAGTCCTGGCCCCACATCATCTTTCTGGTGCAGTGTAGCTACCCTCCTTGCTGGCCCAGCCCTGGGCATGCTGGTGCTGTGTATTTCCTGATGTAGCTAACGCTTCACCAAGGCGTGGTTTGATGCCACCAGCCGTGGATTTTGGACTTGTCCTGGAAGCTGGAGTCTGAGCACAGCTCTGGAATGTGGAATGACTAGTTTGCTGCTCTGTCCTGCACTCAGCCACCCATTCCTGCTGAATCCTAAAGTCTGGGAAGGACATATGCAAACAGCAGCTGTCAGGTCCACCCAAGAACTCTGCAGCTTACCCTCCTCTGGCAACCATGTCAAATTCAGTGCTTGTCTTCTCCATGGTGGGTACTGGCCCAGCCAGCTGCCACAGCAACACCTGTAGTTCATGGGCCCCACGTCCCGCTCATTGGACCCTGGGGATAAAACCATGCTACAGACACCCAGCCTCTGAGGTTTGCAAAGCTGCTCTGGCGGGAGAGGGAATGAGCTTTGTTCTGCCGGCTCAGCAACGGGAAAGGCCCTGAGCCCCTCTCAGCATGAGTGCACCACAGAGGGGATTGGCAGCAGCCACTAGTTAGGACAGCCACTTCCAGAGTCTGCAACAGGGGGCGTCTGTCTAGCAGGGTGATGTCCTTTGAGTGGTGCTGCCCGGGGGGGAGGTTCCCATGTGGTGCTGGCTCTGCTGCTAGGGATGACGTGACACACTGGGCACGCTCCCTCTTGAAGTAACTATGGCCGGATACGCTTGGGTCTGTGTGCTCAGGTTGCTGTAGCACAGAGCTTCTCCTGCCGTGCAGACTCACGGTGCAGAGATAACGCTTGCGCCATACCAGGGCCACCAAATCACATCTGGGCACAGGGATCTTGCCCTGCACGCCTCAAGGACCCTGTGCCGGGCAGAGTGCGTGTCCCTTCCTCGTGCTCCTGGGGGTTCTCTCTCAAAGCCCGTCTCACGGGCTTGGTGCTACCAAAGCTGCAACTGCCCAGTTGCTGGTGATCAGGCGCTAGGTGCAGCAGCGGTAGGTGCCCCCCTGCAAGGTACTGAGCATTCGCTGCAGTTAGTGCGGGGGTGGAGGTTGTTCGGCACTCATTCTAGTCATTCTGGCAAGACATAGCGCTGGATGGGACCTACTGGGTCACTGAGTGCAGTCCCTGCTGTCACAGGCAAGCCCCAGCATATAACCCCACTCGTCACTGTGGGCCCTGCAGGATCGGGTTCCAAGTGGCAGATGTGGGGCTAGGACCCACCAGCCATGACTCCTGCTATGAAGTGGACCAAGTTGAACTTTTAGGAGATCTGAGTGGCTGAGCCCTCGGTCCAGGCCCCTCCCCTGGGCTGGGTCTCCATTGCTGCCCTTCTTACCCAACAGATGACCAGACGCCCAGAGGACAGAACTACAGGCTCAAACTGATGCATATCAACGCTGCCGCCAGGCTGGAGTGCCCAGGCTACCAGGGGCCCTTCCTTCCACCAGAGGCCCTGAGTGCCCCGGAGCCACCAGGGGACAGGAAGGCCACTCCGCTACAGAGCAGCCTGCAGGAGGTGCTGAACGAGGTGGCCAAAGACGAGGTTAACAGGCGGTTCAACGTACACACCGTTTATGGCTGGCAGCTCGGTGAGTGTGTGCTTGGGACCCGAGCCCAAGGCTGCAGTGACTTCACTGCTAATGAACTGGGCAGCCGCTGCGTTGTCCAGGGGGCACATGGCATGTAAACTCCTCTCCTGACATTCACTCACTGCGTGGCAGTCCTGATACAGCCCCCCCGTTAGGCCACTGATCCGTCACCTGCTAGTGCACCTCCCTCCCAACATGTGCATCAGTCTGTGGTGCCCCCTCGCCCTGCCAGTGCACCTCCCTCCAGACCCCCAGCACACTCTGCTATTCCAGTCCTGAGCAGAGACCGCTAATGGTGGTTTTGTGATGGGTACTAAGATGAGGCCCTCAGTGCATGTGACCTTTCTACCCCCTGGCTACAGGGGCGACAGGCTCTGTCCTGCCATGCTCCCCAGCTCCATGGCTCGGGATCACTGTTGGTTTGTTAACAGTGGGTGGAACACTGCGTCTCAGCCATGTGCCTGACTGTCTTGGGGAAGCGATAAGGCAGATGGAAAATTGTCTCCCCTCTGGGTCAGTCAGACCAGTCCCTACGTCCCAGCCCGTGTAGCTGCTTGGCAGGAAATGCCCCATCCTCCCGTACCACTGTGTGAACAGCAGCTGTCAGGTCCACCAAAGAACTTTCTCCTCTCCCTGCAGCCATGTCAAATTCAGTGCTTGTCTTCTCCGTGGTGGATACTGGCCCAGCCGATTGCCACAGCAACACCTGTAGTTCATGGACCCCACGTCCCTCTCATTGGACCCTGGGGATAAAACCATGGTACAGACACCTGCCGTGAGCTAGGAGAGGGGCTGCTAGGTGTGGTTGCAGCTCCCCACCGTCCACACAGAGCATAAAGCACAGTGGAATGGCCATGCTGCCAATGGCTAGCAAATCAAAGCCAGAATGCAGCTCTGTCCTGGGTAGGTTGGTAGCAGGGCAGGTGCTCGGTGACGGGCTGCACCCGTGGCTGGGAAGTTAGCGTCACCCTCTCACTGGTGAGCCAATGGGCCTAGGCAAGGCTTTGCACATTGTGCATCATCAGATCTCCCTGGGGAGGTCACTAGTGGGGTCCCTCAAGGATCGGTTTTGGGACCGATCTTATTTAACCTTTTTATTACTGACCTTGGCACAAAGAGCGGGAATGTGCTAATAAAGTTTGCGGATGACACAAAGCTGGGGGGTATTGCTAACACGGAGAAGGACAGGGATACTATTCAGGAAGATCTGAACCACCTTGTAAACTGGAGTGATAGAAATAGGATGAAATACAATAGTGAAAAGTGCAAGGTCATGCACTTAGGAATTAATAATAAGAATTTTGGATATACGTTGGGGGCGCATCAGTTGGAAGCGACGGAGGAGGAGAAGGACCTTGGGGTGCTGGTTGATAGCAGGATGACTATGAGTCGCCAATGTGATACGGCTGTTAAAAAAGCAAATGCGATTTTGGGGTGCATCAGGCGGAGTATTTCCTGCAAGGATAAGGAGGTGTTAGTACCGTTATATAAGGCGCTGGTGAGACCCCATCTGGAATACTGTGTGCAGTTCTGGTGTCCCATGTTCAAGAAGGATGAATTCAAACTGGAACAGGTTCAGAGACGGGCTACAAGGATGATCCGAGGAATGGAAAAACTGCCTTATGAAAGGAGACTCAAAGAGCTTGGCTTGTTTAGCCTGGCCAAAAGAAGGCTGCGGGGGGATATGCTTGCTTTATATAAATATATCAGGGGGGTTAACGTTAGGGAGGGAGAGGAATTATTTAAGTTTAGTACTAATGTAGGCACGAGGACAAATGGGTATAAACTGGATATTAGGAAGTTTAGACTTGAAATTAGACGAAGGTTTCTAACCATTAGGGGAGTGAAGTTCTGGAACAGCCTTCCGAGGGAAGTAGTGGGGGCAAAAGACTTTTCTGGCTTTAAGACAAAGCTTGATAAGTATATGGAGGGGATGTTATGATAGGATCGTTAATTTGGGCAATTGAACTTGGATTACCACCAGATAGGTCTGCTCAGTGGTCTGCGGGGAGATGTTGGATGGGATGGGAACTGAGTTACTGCAGAGAATTCCTTCTTGGGTGCTGGCTGGTGAGTCTTGCCCACATGCTCAGGGTTTAGCTGATCGCCATATTTGGGGTCGGGAAGGAATTTTCCTCCAGGGCGGATTGGCAGGGGCCCTGGAGGTTTTTCGCCTTCCCCTGCAGCGTGGGGCACGGGTCGCTTGCTGGTGAATTCTCTGCAGCTTGAGGTCTTCAAACCAATTTTGAGGATTTCAACAACTCGGTCCTGGGTTAGGGGTTGTTATAAAATTGGATGGGTGGGGTTCTGTGGCCTGCCTTGTGCAGGAAGTCAGACTAGATGATCATATTGGTCCCTTCTGACCTATGAGTCTATGAGTGACTCGATGCTAATCAGGAGCCAGCCAGGCCTCAGGAGTCCCTGTGGTTTCCCCTCTCTCCTGTGTAGACGCCGAGATGATGCTGAACAGCGACAATCAGCCTCTCCCCATAAAGGACTTTGCTGCCCCCCACCTGCTCCAGTCAGAAGGAACAAAACCCCTGCCCCGTGGCACCAGGAGGTGAGTGCATAGCCACACCAGAGATCAGGCCTGGCTGCTGCCATGTAGGCCAGGAGGAAGGGGTCTAAGTCCGCCCCAGCCGTGTGGGAATGAGGAGGGAAGGCTGCAGTGCGTGTGCGTGCTCAGGATGAGGTGAGATGTTTCTGCTCTGTTGCAGTCGTGAAAGCAAAACAGGTGCATTGACTCCCTTGCAGCTCATGGCACAGACTCGCTGTCAGCAATGGCTGCATCGTGACCACTGAAACTCAGGCAAAGGGAGATGGGTGCTGTGAGCAGAGTCTGGGGCAGCCACGGACTCTGGGGAATGGGAACATCAGAGCTGCTGGTGCAGAAGGTGCCTTCCTCAAGCTGCCTGGCTCCTCTGAGAACCCTCCCTACCTCTGCCTCCTCCCTAGAAATCCCCACAGACACACAGGATACAGGCCGATTGGGATAACCAGCATCTTCATCTAAAAGTTTCCTTACTGGGAAAGAAGTGCAGCTGGGGATCGTGGGGGCTCAGGCTGGAGTGAGTGTGCCCCCAGCTCATGTCCACGCTCAGCCCTAGAAGCTGTGAGCAGCACCACTAGCCTCCCTTGTTAGGGGAAGGGCGGGGGCTGTATGGGAAGGTGCTGGTGCTAATCGGGCAAGGCAGGCTCCCTAGCCAGCAAGGCCCCTATCTCCTTATTAACCTGCTTGGGCCTTCAAGGTTTAGCGCCCCAGGGCTCGGAGACAGCATGGATGCTGAGACGAACGTGCGAAGCACTACTCCAGTCAGTAGGGCTGGCTCGATCTGGGTCCAGTGCCAGGTGGAGCTGTGTCCACATCAATCTGCCACTGTAACTGGCCCCTCGAGAGAGCCCATGGGGACTAAACTGCCCTCTCACGTTATTGCTGGACTTATTCTGTGGCTAAATTTTTCTAGCACCTTTCCCCAGCATTCATATTCACACACACATCAGACAAATCACAGGGCTGAGTCATCTCCTGGGCATAGTGCTTGTGGCTATAAATGCTCAGACAAGGGCCCTCTGATCTCCTGCACTAATCCTGAACTAATCTCTCCGACCCTGACCCCTGGCATTGCTGCTCCTGACCCCAAACATGCAGCCCTGCACAACTGTGGTGCTCCTGTGACTGTCCTCTGAAGCATTAGGTATTGGTGACCACTGCACGCAGGATAATGGACGCCAGTTGGTGGGCCGAGGGTCTGATCCTGCATGCCAGCGCTTGTGTACTGTCCGAGCCAGAGCAGTCCGCAATCGCAGCTGGGTAGAGCGGCTCCTCTTAGCACTGCCAAGTGTTTGTTCCTTTGGAGCTTTGGCAGCTGCTCAGAGCCAGCAAAGTGTCTTGCCCGCTGAGCCCAGGGTACACAGCGCTCTAGACTGTGAGAGATTTGAGCCTGCGCCCACTGCTGAGTCATTCAACCCCATTCCCTCTGTGTGCGTCTCTCTCGCAGGATCGCTTTCCTGAGGTGGGAGTTCCCAAACTTCAGCAGCAGAAGCAAGGACCTGCTGGGCCGCTTTGCCATGGCCCGACGACAGATGCAAGCCGCCGGGTTCTTGATCGTGGATGTGAGTAGCCAGCGAGGGCCGATACCTTCTCCCCTGGCTCCCAATACCAGAGTGAACGGGGGCTCGACCTCCGTTACCTGATAGCTGTCAGAGAGCACAGCGTGCACCTTAGGGGTGTACAGTAGCCAGGAGCCCTTCCAGTCTCCCTCTCCCCTTGGGAGGAATGGGGCCTCACTCAGTGATCCAGATTCATTGCACGAGTTACTTGAAAAACAGCAGCCGAAACTATCACTGGGCTGAGGGACTGATTTGAAGGGGGCCTGGGAGCTGGATACAGAAGAGACCTGGCCTCAGATCTGACGACGGGGACAAAAGTTGACAGAATGAGCACGAAGGGGTGGGATTATTTAGGTTGGTGCAGGAGAGGGGTTCAGTCTAATGCAGTGAGATGAGATGAAGGCCAGAACTTCCTGCCAGGGAGATCTGGGGACTAGTTTTCCCAGGCAAACGGGGAGGAGCCACAAACTGGAGTAGCCAGAGCCCAGTGACTGGGCTGTAGGGAGTCATCCTGCCCGTGGTGACTCAGGAAGGGTCTATATGGCCTAGTGGGTCTCTTCCTGTAACTGATATTAAAGTGGTCCCCAGATCAGCAGCAGGGGCCGACATCCAAAGGAGAGCAGCCCTGCTGTTTGTGCTGCATGTCTGGGGAGATGTGACCTTACCTAGGTCCCTCTAACGCTTTGCCGTGGCCAGTTGTTATCAAATATCCAGTTTAAGGGGCCTTTTCCCAGGAAGTGCTGAGCACCCACCTGGAAGAATGAAGTCCCTGCAGGGGATCTCCAGTTGGGCACCCAAAAATCACTGTCACTTGAAAGTTACCTCCCACACACACACTTCCAAATGGTAGTGGATCTTGGGGACTCCTTGTTCTGAGCGGGTTCAAGGAGGTGCTTTGGCTCAGCTTGGGGGCAGGTTGTTAAAGGGTCCCACATTTTGACTAAAAAACTCTAATGTGGAGGTGCTTGCGTGAGGTCTGGTGCGTGTCTCAGGTGCGGGGTGTTCTGCAGCTGCTGCTGTTTGGAGACACTTGCATAGCCATAATGAACGGTGAGGCTGCCTCTGGCCCCAGCAGCTGGGACTCCGTTAATTTCAGGGTAGCGAGAGCGTACAGAGGAGGGGCAGAGCTCCAAGCATATAGCCTGAAAACATAGCCTGTCAAGGCAACCATAGCGATGGGTGGGGCACCCAGTGTTGTCTCCACCCCTGCATGCCCAGAGAGATGGCCTGTAGGTCACCCGGGCTCCAGCCCCCTGGGATCAGCAAACAATCCTCTCAGGGCCACACATTGTTCTGGACCCCAAAGATGGGGGAGTGGCGGGGACAGCAATGAAGTGAAATGTCAGCTCTGCCTCTCTGTGCCCATTGATCCATCTGGCAGGAGGCCTGCCTGCGGACCAGGGCTGGCAGCACCCCTCTCTGGAGAGGACAGGTGTAAACTTCCCAGCAAAGAGGTCGGAAGCAGAGGGGGGCCGTTGCAAGCCGTGTTAAAGTTCCCCAGTTTTCTAGGCACTGCAGCAACACCTGCATTCGGTGCGACATTTACGCCGAGTGTCTGAGGCGCACAACGGAACTCCTGCTGTTTCTCCACAGCCTGTTCTGTTCTCGTCTCCTGCCCACGTGCTGTCGCTGTGGGGCCTTCGTGGCCTTTCCAGCTCCTTGCAGCTTCTGGTTCCCCTGAGCTGTATATAGAGGGGGACTCCTACCAAGCTGTAATGTTTTCTCCTGGTGTAAATGACTAGATCCCTTCCCCAGGGACCCTCTCATCCCCACACTTCCAGTGCAGCTGGAGATGAAAGCTGCTGATCCAAAGGCAGACACGATAGGACTCTGTTTTTTCAATACCTTTCTACCACGGTGCCTGTCTGGCCCTAGCGCTCAGGTGCTCCTCAGTCATTGTTTATTCTCTCAGCCCCCGGGAGGGCAGCAAAGCTTATGGAGACAGCGATTTAAAGCCGAAGGGACCATACTGATCATTGAGTCTGAGCTGCTGCAGAACCCAGGCCAGGGAGTCTCGGCCCTGTGGGCAGCTGAGGCACATGGACTAAGGGACTTGCCCAGGGCTCTGGAAAAGTTTGTGGCACGACCAGGAATTTTCCCTACTGCTGCTTCATGGACCGCAATCCGCATCCCCCACTTGGGAAAGCAGTAGGCACTGCGGAAGCCGGCACTCTGAGGCTTGATAGTAACTGCAGCGACATTGGCTCAGGAAAGCAAGACACAGAGCTCCCCTCATCCACCCTCGCTGGGCCCGCAGCCACCTTCACTTGCTGCTAAAGCCAGCACAATAGACCATATCCCAGAGCAGGCAAGTGCAGGGTCAGCTTCATTCCAGTTTGTGGCCAATATCAACAGCCTGAGGCAGGACCTCATCTGAAACTAGTGACAAAATTCCCACTGATTCTGGCTGTGCTGCCTTGGGGCCCTGGTTTCCTTGGTAGATCAGTGACTTATGTTCTGCATAGTGTGTGTCATCCCCACCTGGCCTAGCTGCTCCCTCCGTTGGCTACACCTTTCACCCTCTCCACACGGCTGCCCGTTTAAATATCCCTCTCTGCCGAGCATCTCTTCTTTCCTCATTTCTAAATCCGAGTTTTGCCTGCCCTGGTAGTGGGGAATGGGCCTGTCGGGAAGGGATAAGAAAGTGGGTAGGTGAAGAGACAAAATAGACCATGCAACATTTGAAATGCTGTGTGTCCGATACAGAATTGAGCAGATCCTAATCCTGTGCTCATTAAAACTCCTGATTCTTCCTGTGGAGTCAGCATCTTAGCTGCTCTGCTTTAGATAGTTACCTCTCTGATGTTAATTGGTGTGGGGTATTGTTGCTGTGCTGCACCCCAGAAGTGGCTGCAGTGATTCCCTATTGCCGTTTGCCTATCCATTTATAACAGTTGGCATTTGGTTGTCGCACTTTGTGCCTCTAAAGCGCTGAAGAGTTATAAAGGCCACCTGCAAAGTTACCGTTTATACAAACGACTTCAGAGCCTTCAACAGACACAACCTTCAGCTGTCAGTGTAAGACGCTGCCCCCACCTGGTGTGGAGAGGTATATGAAAGGCTCCAGCGTGTCTGATTTGGCAGAGGCTGGCAGCCCCCGAGGCCCTGCTACCAAACTACTCATTAATAATAGCAGGCGGCCAGCTGCCAGCAACATTGGTGGAGCTGCCAATGAACAGCTTGCTCGCTCGGCACACTTCCTAAGCTTCTCTTGCACCGTTTTGGTGGGGACCCGAGCAGCAGTGATACAGTACCATGGGACCTACACAGGGTAGCCAGGAAACGTCACTTTCAATTAGGGCGTTTGCCCTGCAGCCCTGTCAAATTCAGTACTCACCTCTGCCCTGGTGGGTCTGCCCCGGTCGGCTGCCACAGCAACATCTGTAGTTCATGGGCCCCGCACCTCTACCGCTGGGTGCTGGGGATAAAAATATGCTACAGCCACCCAGTGTGGGCTGGGAGACAGTACTGATCTTGCTTTGAAATAAGGAAGCGTTCCTCCAGCTGCCGGAACAGTGGTGGCCTGCGTCACGTGGAAGCTGTTACGGCTGTTAAGGAGGTTGGGTAGCTGAGCCCCTGTCCTAGCAAACCCACGTCCGCATTGCAGAACCAGCCCGCGACAGCAGCTCCCTCTGTGGCAGAGTTGGCAGAAGGGCCAAGGAGTGACTGCAGACTACTCCCTGCTGACTGGCCGGAGGCTACCAGTGGAATACATTCTGCACACATACACCTGGGTTCTAGTGTCTCTGGCCAGCACTACCCTTATTTTTATTTCTAAGCATTTTTAAAAGCATGTGCTGAAGAGTGTTGCGTCCACGGTGAGTGAGTCTAGCTGGTGCAGCTGCCACCCATTGGAGGGGTCAGATGTGGGGTCATTAGTCCTCCATGCACTGTCTAGTTACGTGACCGTTGTTGGGATAGGAGATTTTGCAGAGCTGCAGGATGCAGCCGCACAGAAGCTGGTTCCCATCAGATGTTTTACAGCCCCAGACAGCACGGTGGCCAGAGAGCTCTCCCTCCCTGGAGTGGGCTGGAGACGCTGGCTGATTGTAACTGCCTCTCAAGGCAGGTTAGGTCGTGCTGGAGTCTCCTGCTGAGGCAGCTAGGGAGGAGGAATCTGTTTTCAAGCTGAGGCTGCCTCCTGTAGCTCCCCCAGTGCTCTGCTAACACCACACTCCCGGAGGAGAGCCAGGCAGTCTCAGGCCCCAGGTTTGGGTATGATGGAAGAGTTGTCCCAAGGGCCACTGTGCATCCCTGGCAGTGTCTGGAGGATTCTCTGGCAGGCTTGGGGCTGTGACCCCTTAGACACCCCACTGCAGGGACCTCCTCCCTTTTTGGGGCTGGTCAGTATCACCTGGCTGATTGCTGATCGGTCCTGCCATTCTCCACCAGGACCTAGCAAGCTGGCCCTGAGAGAGATCAGCACGGTCGCCCCAGTGTAAATCCTGACCCCGCTCCCTGTCCTCTTCCGCTGCAGGTTCCCTACTATGAGTTTCTGGAGCTGAAATCGGAGTGGCAGAAGGCAGCCTACCTCAAGGACAAAATGAACAAAGCCGTGGGGGCAGAGATGGCTAAGTGACCCTTGAACCCGTCGAACGATGGGCTTTGGTGTTCACATCTGGCATGAGAGAGAGGAGGATTGCCTCAGTCAACTGGAGTGCCGATGCTGCTGCTGTGAATGGGCATTGTGCTCCCCGGGGATGGGGAGGAGGAAGGCAGAGGTGTGGGTACCGTTGTGTATATAAATACGTATTGGAATAAATTCCCTCTTGTACAGGCCAGCTTGCATGGGGCACCGCTGCCCCACCGCATGTTCACCAGTGGGGGGCGTGCGTCACAGCCTGCATGCTCGGCTTGCACTCGGGCTGCTCCCCATACATGCAGTGTGCTCGTGAAGGGGGCGGATGGGGGTCGCTTTCCAGTCCCTGCACACCAGGAGAGCACAAAGGGGCCTGGAAGAGCTGTTTAATGAACTTGCAGGAGGGACTGGCACCATGCAAGCTCCCAGCGAAGGCAAGAGGCTGGTGTGTGTGCTTGTCTCTGGCAGGAGGTGGGAGAAGCGCCACTTTTTGGATCAGAGGCCAGGGGAAGGGGTGTGCCGACAGTGAACAGCTCCTCTCGTTACCTTCTGACTGGAGGCTTGTTTGTTTATTCCTGTTCTGCTCACTGGAGGAGGCTGCCCAGAACCATCTGCCCTCTCAGCGCTGTCTGGGTAACGGTGTAAAATGGAAGCAGAAGTTGCTTGTGGCCTGAGAGCAGTTCCACTGGTAGCTTCCTGCTACAGCTGGGCTTTCTCCCTTGCTGCTCTCCAGCTCCAGAGGCTTTGGTGGAAGAGGGGAAACACGAGGTCCTCTGCAGACTCTCACCAGAAGTGAATTTACCTCCTGGGCTGCTGTTAATGGCGTATCCCAGACACCGAGTATATTACAAGGAGACCTAGAAGCCCCTGGCCGGATTGGAGCCCTCTAGCACCTTTCACGTTACAATCTCATGGCTTTATGTACGTTAACTAAGCCTCATCTCCTCTGCAGCACCGAGCAGTGAAGTGACTTGCCATGGGTCGCACAGCATGTCAAGGGCAGGAGCTAGGATTCAAACCCAGGATTCCTAGTCCATTAGCTACTCTGGTTCCTAATCAGCCTGCTTGCTAGCAGGGGAAGGCCCCGGAGAGCATGAACTGTGCAGGGCTGGCTTCCAGGTGGCACTTTCCCTCACTGGAAGCTCTTTTCTGCCAAGCCGTGGTATCAGGCTGACTTGGGTCATCTTAACAAAGCTGTGACAGGGTCTCTGCCTGCCTAGAGAGCAGCCATGTGTTTGTGGCCATTGTGGAGGGGATAGGAGCCATCTGCCCTTGGGGGCATGAGCGTGGCCTACCCCAGTCCACCAAAGGGGATGGAGGCGCTCTTCTCAGCAGTCAGGATCAGTGAGGTTTCGATATGCCTGCAGGAATGTGTATCTTGGGCTGGCAGGTCTCATGCACTGAGCAGGGTCTGGGTGTGTTACTAGTGGGAGATCAGACCTCTAAGGAGGATCCTTGCCTGTTTCTGGTAGTGGCCCAGTACTAATGGCATTCATCCCTCTGAGTTGAATCCAGAGGCAGGTTCTATCTTGTGGATTAAGTGCAAAACCAAGCTCGGGTGGTCATTCAAGATCCCCTGGCACTTTCCACCAGACAGAGCTGCAGCTCCCAGTGGCCTGGCCAGCTCCCAGGTGCCTTCAGGGATATGTGTAACAGTAAATCTGAGCTGGATCTGAAAATAAGCCAGTGGAGTTGTGTGTGATTGTGGAAAAAATGGGGTTACACTTTAGTGTAGGAGATAGGGAGCAGCAGCCAGGGAGGTGATTTCTCCCCAGTCTCCCCTATCACAGGCGCTGCAGAACGTGTCCTTAGCAATGGGCTCCTCTGAATCCTCATGCTCCAAAGAAATACCAAACCAGCTGCTCTGTCTTTGTAAGGGCTTATATAACCCAGCGTGCTTCCTGGGGTCCATGGGCTGCTGAGCATCACTGCCCGGGGCTGTCACTTTCCAGCTGACTGCACAGCAGCACATCTCTGTTCCCCTTCCCCTGCGTTCACATCCAGAATCCTTTCCTTGCTGGAGTGTTGGCTTTGGCGCTGCTCCCTGGGTTGGATCAGCGCTGAGTGGGGCTGCACATTCACTCCTGTGTGCCCGAAGCACAATAAACCCCTGTGCCATCGCACGGGGACCTCGGTGCTGAATGCAGAACTCCGCACCAATATCCCACCGCCAGCCTGTAGCAGGAACCATCTCCCATCCCTGGCGAGCTGTCGGTGCCAGAAGAGGAGCCTGGTTTACCAGGCTGCAGTTCCATGGGAGAGTTTGCAGGGACCCTGAGCTCCTGTGAAGCCTGGATTGGAAACATTTCCAATGGGCTTGAGATCAGCTGAGCCAAGAGGGATTTGTCTGTCTGGAATTGGACAAGCTAATAGGTTCTGTCTGAGCATTTCACGCTTTGAGTCTCTATAGACGCCTGCCCCCACTACGGTGAGTTGGGAGCCAGTTCGTGGCATGAATGGCTCTAAACATCCTTCGTCTCCAATCACAGCGTTGCTGATGGTAACCTCAGCTGCTGACAATGCTCCATGCCTGCCACTGGGCCAGGCTGCCCCATGGGTGTCTCTCTGGGACCAATCCAACACATTGCAATTTGCAGCATAACCAGCCGCGGCTGGGCCTCCTGCCTTCCAGCTCTCTGCTGTGTGCAGTGTTCTGTATGTCAGTCACACACTACATCTCCTGCTGAGGCGGCTGCCCAGATTTTCCCAGCATGCACTGGTACAGACACATGGCACGTAGTGGGTGCAGATGCACAATCGTGGTCCAAAAGCTTCTGTACAGAAGCAGCTGGACTGTGGAGAGATGCACAAACTGGCCTTGCGGTGACAGCCTCTGGGCTTTGGAGGTGAGTGATGTCCATCCATCAGGGGTCAGTGCAGGGATGTCCCTAGCAGTCTGCTCCTCCAGGCTTCCTCCCAAATGCCTCAAGCAATGAGGCCATTGGGATGTGCCCGCCCTTTGGCTGGAAAGTGGATTCAGTGAAAGGCCAGTGCCTCCCAGCTCTGCCTTCCAGAAGGGAAGTGTTTAGCCTGCCATAGCACCCTAGCAGCTACCGGGGGAGTAGCGGGACCTCTTGTTTGGGGAGGTTGGGCAGCAAGTAGCAGGTGGGTTGCTCTGAGGCAATAAGAGGAAAGATGGAGAAACCACAGGGAGGAGATAAGATTGTGCCCATGGAGACAGACAGAACCATGCCCTCGAGCTGAGTGTAAAGCCTTGCTTTGCTTGGACAGTAGTAACAGGGACAGTGCCTCCCCCCGAACTCTCCCAGTGTTTTACAAAGATGGGCATGCACCACCACATCTGGACTGCAGATGGGCCCCGTCTCCCTCATTTATCTTCCATCTGATTGAGTTTGTAGAATCATCTGTGCCCTCACCCCCAAGAACCTCATGGGGCCCCCAGCGCTTCCTCATTACACCATCCCGTGCCTTCATTTCCCCAGCTGCAGTCCAGATGTGGTCCATGCCCATCTTTGTAAAACACTGGGAGAGCTGGGGGGAGAGGCATTGTCCTGGTTGTTATTGCCCAGGCAAAGCAAGGCCTTACACTCAGCTCGAGGGCATGGCTCTGTCTGCGTGGGCACAATCCTACGGATCTGGGTGAAAGTCAGAGACTGGCAAAGCCCCATTTCCACTGAAATCAGGCCCTCAGGTGCTGCAGGTGGAGGGAGTTCGCTGGTGCCCCTGCCGCATATCGCCGGCAGCAGCAACCCAGTTCAGTGCTCGTGTAGACTGAGCTCTGTGGCAGCCAACTTTTTCAGTGTAAACAGGCCAAGCTGGGGGGCTGGCTGGAGTTAGGAGTCCAGGGGGCCAGTTGGGAGCGGGCTGGTTGGAATTGGGGGGGGGACACAGGGACCCAGATGGGAGTAGGCTGGCTGGAGTTGGGGGGCCAGGGACCCTGCTGAAGAGGGGTCTGGCTGGAGTTGGGGGGGGCCAGGGACCCTGCTGGGGAGGGGTCTGCCTGGAGCTGGGGGCCAGGGACTCACCTGGGGGGGCTGGCTGGAGGTGGGAGTCAGGGGCCTGCTGGGGAGAGGGCTGGCTGGAGTTGAGGGGCGAGTGGCCCATTTGAGAGGGTCTGGCTGGAGTGAGGAGGGCAGGGGGCCAGCTCGGTGGGGAACTGGCTGGGGGAATTAGGGGGCCCTGGTGGGATGGGGGTGGCTCCCCAAAAAGTGCAACCTCTAGCTTTCCTAGTTCTTGCTCTCTTCAAAGGGCTTGTCTGAGGGAAGCCCCCCCTTGTGAGTCCCAACTGGGTCAGAGTCACCAGCATGCAGACAGGGAAACTGAGTCACAGAGCAGTGAGGTGACTTGCCATAGCCCCATGGGGCCCACTCTCAGAGCTGGCATTCAACGCCGGGACCTCCCGGCTCCCCGTCCCATGCTCAGTCTGCTAGTCACCACTGCCTTGTGAGAGACCCACAAGCCAGGCCATAGCCAGGGACCCCATGGGGCCCGCTCTCAGAGCTGGCATTCAACGCCAGGACCTCCTGGCTCCCAGTCCCATGCTCAGTCTGCTAGTCACCACTGCCTTGTGAGAGACCCACAAGCCAGGCCATAGCCAGGGACCCCATGGGGCCCGCTCTCAGAGCTGGCATTCAACGCCAGGACCTCCTGGCTCCCAGTCCCATGCTCAGTCTGCTAGTCACCACTGCCTTGTGAGAGACCCACAAGCCAGGCCATAGCCAGGGACCCCATGGGGCCCGCTCTCAGAGCTGGCATTCAACGCCAGGACCTCCTGGCTCCCAGTCCCATGCTCAGTCTGCTAGTCACCACTGCCTTGTGAGAGACCCACAAGCCAGGCCATAGTCAGGGACCCCAAAAGCACTGTCCTTGGCAGGGAGCCGTGCTGGGGAGGGACCAGAGCCCACGTGGCTGGAGCAGCGGCAACCTCACTCGGCCCAGGGAAAGCTCCCTGGCTGGATAGCAGGGGCCTTTCCTTTCCAGGCCAGAGGAGAGAGCCAGCCCATTTGCCTCCCCTCTGCTGAGCCTTAGGCCAGGGGGAGGGAAGGGACCCGAGCCAGCGTAACTGTGCACAGGGCTCTCCTGAGCCTCGCCCTGGCCTTTTGCAGAGCGGGACCTGGGACAGGCACCCCTGAGACAGACCAGCTGCTTTCCAAGCGGTGGGGAACCCCCAGCTGGTGCAACAGCCTCCAGAGGTGCCGGCCACGTGGTTTGGACCCCCAACCCCCTGTGATGGAAAGAAGGGGGGGGGATATCATAAAGATTTCCCATCTTCCCCTCGTTGTTTTGTAATTGGCCTGTTGGAAGCCTGATTTCACTTGCTGTCGCCATGGAGACCCAGGGTGAGCAGGGAAGGAAGGTTTCTATGGTTACAGGCTGGGTTGACACCAGGAAGAGTCAGTCATTTATTTTCCCTGCTCGTGTTACATGGACACCTCAGACCAGGGGCAGCCTGTCGAAATTCACCCCCCGCCCGCAGTTCGTGCAAGGTGCCTAAGCAGTCCAGGGCCAGCAAGGGCTTTGTGGCGGCCCCAGGGCTTGAATCTCCGTCGTTGGGTTCCCAAAGCACAGGGCCCAGCCCTGGAGCTAAAGGAGGATCTCCGCTAGCCCTGCAGGGCCTCTCGGTGGAGGCAGCCAGCAAGGAAGGCGACTGGGGGTGAGGCAGGCACCTGTGCAACCGGCAATGGGCTGACACCCACCAGACTCATGGTCCACAAGGGCCATCAAGCTGCTGTCAGACAGCAGCTCCGGCCATGCGCTGGGGGGCTCAGAGGCTAAGGTGACGGGCGTGGTACCAGTCGCTAGACCAGTGGTTCTCAACCTTTTCCCTAGCCAGGGCCCCTCCCTACTTGGCAATATGGGAAGGGTAGGGGGGGTGCCCCTGACACCCATTTGCCATCCCCAGGACCTAGAGGGGTGCCGGTAGGTTTGACCCAGTGGCCTAGCGCTGAAAGGCTGGGCGCTCCCTGCGTCCTCGGGGCCATGTGCAGGGCTGGAGCAGGCAGCCAGAGCTCTGCATTGGCCAGCACAGCCCCCGGGGGCCATCCCTGTCTATCAGTCACTGGAGCACACCCCCGTTTGTAGCCGGCAGGCACTTTGGGAAGCACTCCAGGCTCCCAGCCCTGACGCCTCTACTGATCCCAGCCAGACGCTGGCACTGCTCCCCTCGCTCGGGGGCGATCCCATGACAGCAGGGGCTGGCAGCACATATCAGGCTAGCGGATAAGGGCCTCCCAGGGAGGTGGACAATGCCAAGCATCCAGCAGGCCCCCAGGGATCAGAGACTTGCCATGGTGGGGAGGGGACAGTCTCCAACCCTGGGCAAGGTGGTGAGTGCCACAGCAGCCCACGCGCTCAAGAATGCTCAGGCGCGCAGCTGGAGGCGATCTGTACATAAACGAGGCGGGCTTGTGCTTCCATATAGGGCAGCAAATGCCTCTCTGGGCTTCTCCTGCCCAGATAACACAGCCCCCAGCACCCCCAAGCCCGCCCGCCGAGGAATGCAGAAGGAACCCACATGTAATCACACATGGAGCCCACCTCAGCTTGTTGGCGCCGAATGGGTCATTACAAATCCCGCATGCCAGGCATGTAGCACAATCCAGGAGACTCCAGGTTGGGCAGGGAGGGGGGGTGTTACACCCTATATTGATGATCTGGGCATGGGCACTATCCAGACCCCAGCGATCAAAGGGTTTAGGAGCGTGGGGGGCCAAGGGAAGGTGCCTTTGGAAAGGATCATAGGGCCTGGGTGAACCCCAGGCTGGCTAATTTCTCTTCCCTTTCTTGCATACTTTAACTGATTTGCTTCCTTATTATAAACATCATCCCTTGAGGAAAAGATCCCACTGGCTGCAGCTGCTGACTCATCACCCCGGCCACCATTGTTATGAATCAGCATTGTTACAGTGACGCTGCCCTGGCGATAGGTACACACAGCGCCCAAGGGAACAACCCAAGCAAAGCACAGGGTAGACCCAGGGTCCAATGCTGCACCCACCACCGTCCGTGGGATTTGGCCAGTCATTTCAACAGAAGCCCCTGGTCTAGATAATACTTGGACCTGCTATGAGTGCAGGGGACTGGACTAGATGACCCCTTCCAGTCCTATGATTCGCCTTCTGTCAGTCTGCCATAGATGGATCGCTCTCACCACCATAGAGCAGTGAGCTCAAAACGCACCGCTCGTAGACACGTACCTTGGCATACAGTGTCAGTTTCCTGTTATCCCACACACGCTTGGTCAGTTGGCCAAATGTGGTAGCTGCCTCTCCAATGCAAGAATTAAGCTCGTCATCTAGAGATACGTTCTCCAATACAGTTGAGCCTCAATAGCAGAACTTGTGTAAACCTTCTTGTGGGGTGCCGCGTAGCCCTATAACAACCTCCAGACCAGTGTGGCAATGGCACGTACTGCCAAGGGAGCTGGTGGGCTTGCCCTCGGTGGCGCTCAGGGCTCTCAGCACTTTGCAGGATCAGGCCCCATATCCCAGGCCTTCTGTTGTCCCATTGATGTCAATGGAAGCAGGCTCTGGCCCTCGGCAAGGAATACCCTTCCCCTGTATTTTCTGCAACCCCAACCTTGCAGCCTCCTGCCAGTGGGAGTGAACTGGCAGGTGAAACTGACTAGGAAGGAAAGTGAAAGTAACCCCTTAGAAAAGTGAAACTGACCCAGAGGTAGGCAACCGATGGCATATGTGCAGAAGGTGGTACACAAGTTGATTTTCAGCGGCACTCACACTGTCTGGGTCCTGGCCACCATTCTGGGGGGGGCTCTGCATTTTAATTTAATTTTAAATGAAGCTTCTTAAACATTTTGAAAACCTTATTTACTTTACATACAACAATAGTTTAGTTATATATTATAGACATAGAAAAAGACCTTCTAAAAACATTAAAATGTATTTCTGGAAAGCAAAACCTTAAATCAGAGTGAATAAATGAAGACTCGGCACAGCGCTTCTGAAAGGTTGCCGACCCCTGAACTGACCAGTCTCTTCGCCTTACCCAGAGTTAATCTGCAGCAAAAACAGTGACAATCAGATCAGATCCCCACAATCCTTTACTCAAGACTAGCCCAAGGATGTTAGTGACCAGGGCAGCTCGGGGGGAGGGGGGCAGCAAGTGGGGCAATTTGCCCCAGGCCCCCACGAGAGTTTTTCAGGACCCCTGGAGCAGGGTCCTTCACTCACTCCTAGGGCCCCAGAAAACTCTTGTGGGGCCTGGACCCCTGGAACTTCTTCCACTCCGGGTCTTCAACGGCAATTTGGTGGTGGGGGGTCCTTCCGCTCTGGGACCCACTGCCCAAGTGCCGGGTCTTTGGCAGCAATTCAGCAGCAGGGGGCCCCCACCGCCGAAGACCCCAGGCCCCCTGAATCCTCTGGGCAGTCCTGTTAGTGACACAAGCTAGGGAGTTGGGGTTTGTAAAAGACATTCATTTTTCACCTGACACTGGCCCTTTAAGGTTGATTTTCCATCTGTTTCACTTGCCCAAATAATGTACCTTTCTGTGTAAAGGAGAGAGACCAGCCTCAGGGAGCTGCTAGGCACAAAGGCTGCCTCCTCCACCCAAGGAAAAGGGTTCCACCACATTCTTCCTAAAGCCATTTTCCCCCCACTGGAAGTGCACCCCATTGCTGAGACAGCCAGGGTAAAAACCGCTGCCGTGCCATAGGACAGCACCAGCCAGAGGTAAGGGGAAAAGACAGGCCCTGTGCTCTGGGGAATAGAGTGCCGAGAAACCCAAGCCGGGCTACAGAGCCTACAGCAGCTGCAGGCCCTGGATGATGCAAAAGATGAGTGAGCCGGTGAAAGCAGCGGGAGAACAATCCTCAAGTCGCTGAGCTGGGACGGCAGTGTGGGACCGGAGTAGGGGCAGATGCAGTGAGAGCTGGTGAACTCCACCAGGTTAACAGCCCTGGAGAATGAAGCCCTAGACACAGGCACAGCCACTGAGACAGAGGGTCCCCTGTGTCTGCAGGAAAGTTCTGATCCCAAGCCAGACCCATCCCTACGCTGCTGCAGTGCAGTGAGCACCTGTTCTGGTGGGCACCAGGCTTTGGATCAGGCTTTCGGGTCTGAGTGGAGACCCACCCACTCATTTAATGGCGGCTGTGGCACAGCCGTCACATGGTGTCATAAACAGATAGCTAAGGGTTAATGTCTCTTTCACCTGGATAGAAGTAACCTGAAACACCTGACCAGAGGACCAATCAGGAAACAAGACTTTTTAAAATCTGGGTGGAAGGAAGTTTGTGTCTGAGTTCTTTGTCTTGTGCCTGTCTCTCTCTCGGCTATGAGAGGATTTCTGTCTCTTGCTTTCTAATCTTCTGTTTCCAAGTTGTAAGTACAAATATAGTAAGGTAGTAAGGTTTATATTGATTTCTTTTGTATTTACATGTGTGTAGTTGCTGGAATGTTTTGAATTGTCTTCTTTTTGAATAAGTCTGTTTATTCATATTTCTTTTAAGCAATTGACTCTGTATTTGTCACCTTAATACAGAGAGACCATTTTTATGTATTTTTTCTTTCTTTTTACATAAAGCTTTCTTTTAAGACCTGTTGGAGTTTTTCTTTAGTGGGGAACTCCAGGGAATTGAGTCTGTGCTCACCAGGGAATTGGTGGGAGGAAGAAGTCAGAGGGAAATCTGTGTGTGTTAGATTTACTAGCCTGACTTTGCATTCCCTCTGGGTGAAGAGGGAAGTACTTCTGTTTCCAGGACTGGAAATAGGGAGGGTGGAATTCCTCCGTTTAGATTCACGGAGCTTGCTTCTGTGTATCTCTCCAGGAACCCAGGGAGGGAACACCTGGAGGGGGGAGGGGAAATGGTTTATTCCCCTTTGTTGTGAGACTCAAGGAATTTGGGTCTTGGGGTCCCCAGGGAAGGTTTTTGGGGGGACCAAAGTGCCCCAAAACACTCTAATTTTTTGGGTGGTGGCAGCTTTACCAGGTCCAAGCTGGTAACTAAGCTTGGAGGTTTTCATGCTAACCTCCATATTTTGGACGCTAAGGTCCAAATCTGGGAATAGGTTATGACACATGGTAACGAGCTCTCCAGGGCTGGGTTGGAACCAATGCCCTAGAGCAGGGGCTCGCACCCTGGGGAGCATGAAATCGGAGGAGGGTCCTGGCTAGATGGGAGGGAGCAGCAGGGCGGGGGGGTTCCCAGTAAGGAAAAGGAGGTCACAGTCTGGAAATGGTTAAGCCTCACAGTCCTGGAGGTACCACTACCGGTCTCCAGACCCCTCCACCCCCCCTTTCAGCTCTGACATTAAGATATGTACCACAGGCTGGGCATATGGGGGAGATAAGGTTCCAGGCCCCATATGGAAACAGCCCTGATGTGATTGGGGCAGATTCTCACCAGACACCCAGCTGTCCTCACCGGGGTTCCCTGACATCAGGGCAGGGCAGGCCCCTGGTGACCCCCATGATGGCATCAGCCCCTCAACTGCAGCAGACTCTCCTGGGCCCGGGTGGAGCGAAGAGGCAGAACCAATCCTCTCCCTGCTGGCAGAGCGCGGAGCGTGGACCCTGCCTGCCGGAGACATGAGGGTGCATCATGAGATCTCTGGTAGGACGGCAGCACGCTTCATGCAGGTTAACAGTGCCATCCTCAGCGTGGTTCAGAGAAGGGCTGCAGGGCAACGTGCTCTCGCCCCACCTCCTGAGACCCCCCTCAACCCAGGGGCTGCCAGCAAAGAGCCCTCCCACGGGCTGAGAAACCACCTGCACAGAGGATATTATCAGGGGCCGTTTGAAGGCTCCTTCTGCACAACTAGAGGACTATAAATGGGCTTTGGGGTAACTGCGAACCAGCCCCACACCCCACACCCTCGGTCTATCTCCTTGCCCACGGCTGGCACAAGGTCCTGCTCCTCTGCAGCCCACACCACCTAGCACAGCCTCTCGATCTCTTCTCCGTCAGCTCCCCAGCTTTCATCCACTCTTGCCTGAACGCTTCCCTTGCCTTTGCATTTCCTCCGCTGGCGGCACGTTTTTTAAAGGGACCCCATCAACGTCAAACATCCCCCTCCTCTCTGGTTACCGCCAGGCAGTGCCGGAGATGCTCAGAGCTCAAAGAGACGGGGTAATGCGGGGGCTGCATATTTTTTTGGTTTAGTTTCTTTATTCTGTACATGTAGCAGCAGCTGGTGGTTTCCCCTGCACAATCCTGTGTGTTGGGTGGGTCTTTGACTGTCTTTCGCACAGGAAAAGGGGAGAGGGGAAAGTACTGCCAAATGCAACTGGAAAGCCACAAAAATTGGCCCTGAGGAGCCAGGGGAAGCACGGCACCTGGGCTAGAGAGGGGCAGGGGCATGGCTAATGTTGATTCATTTTTAATGAAGAGGGGAAATGGTAAATGATTTGGGGCTCTTTAGATTGGCCAATAAGCCCTACCTAGCAGGGCAGCAGTGTAGCCTACTGGGTAGCACGCTGGCTTGGGACCCAGGAAAGCTGGGTTCTGTTCCAAGCTCAGCTTCTAGCCTTCTGAGTGATCCTGGGCAAGTCATGGCAGTTTGGTGCCTCAGTTTCTCCACCTGTAGAATGGAGATAATGGCCCTTTGAGAGCTGCTGATGAAAAGCAATGGGTAAAAGCTATGTAACCACATGCTTGTATTGCTCTTACCCTCAGCCTCCCTCCTCTACAACCCCCTACTGTTGCCATCTGCGGGTCTTGCTTCTTGGTTTAGAATGAGATCGGGAGTCTTTGCCTTTTGGCTTCCATCTGGGCTAAGCTCGTTCCAGGCTCAGGGCCGTAGTAGCTGTAAATTCTGTGGAGCAAGGACTGTGATTTCCTGGGTGTGTGCTGCAGGGCTCCGTTTGTAAAGGGACCGCTCAGCACGACAAAAATCACCCTTTGCTTACAGGACTGCGGGCTGGGGAACCAGGGCCCTGATCCTCCACTAGCTTCAATGGGAGCCCGGGGCTAACTCTCTTGCTGCTGTGGTCAATGGCATCCCAACAGACTAACACACAGGCAGTGGCGGTGGGGGGGTGGCACACGGCTCCATCCTCTCATACTGTGGAAACCCAGTTAACCCCACGATGACCATGCTCCTGCAGCCTCCCAGTCCTGATTGCGGGACGCCCTTGTCAGAGAAATACTAGCAATAAACTCCTGCTTGAAGCTGACTAGATTTTGAGGTCGCAGATCCCAAGGTCTGACCCCCTGTGTCACACAGGCCAGGGGACGTCCCAGCAATAATTCCTACAGCAGATCTTGCAGAAAATCGTCCAGTCTTGATTTTAAAATGGCCAGCGAAAGAGACTCCACCCCGACCCTTGCTAATGGCACAGGCCAGCTCCTTAACTGGTGTCTCAGACTCATAGACTCTAGGACTGGAAGGGACCTCGAGAGGTCATCGAGTCCAGTCCCCTGCCCTCATGTCGATCAGCTCAGAAGTCAGTGAAGTGACACCAGTTTACATCTGTTGGGAATTTACCCTTGACGCGTTACTAAAGGAGGCAAGCGCTGTTTAGCGCTCAGAGCATGTCACTGGGAGGCCGGAGGCCGGGGTGCCGGAAGTGGGGAGGCAGGTCCCCACTTTTATCAGATGTAAGGTGAGCAACCAGGGCAGGGGGTGCAGAGGAGCAAGCAGAGGGCAGGGTCTGAGGGAAGAGGCAGCGAAGGAGCACGGCCTCGAGGGAGGAAGTGGTACAGGATCTTGGGGGACCAGCACAGAGAGGTGGGGCCACAGTTTGCACACCTGTTCCCCTCCACTTTGGGGGCACTTCTGCCACTGCTGCAGGAGGCCTGAGATCTCTTTCCAGTTGTGCTACGGACCTGCTGTGTGATCGTGGTCATGTCTCTTCGACGCTGTGTGCCTCGGTTTCCCCCTCAGTAAAATGAGACTACTGACCCATCTTTGGGAAGCATTTTGAAAGGTGCTGTATGGGATCAGTGCCAAGTTTCAGTCATGACGCTTATGAACGCTGTGACGGCAGGCAGCAGTTTAGCAAACGCGCGTGTGGTTTGATGAGGAGAGGCTCATACTGCAAATGAAATGATCACGGTGTGAAAAAGCCCAAACTGTCACTATAAACTGGAAGCCGTGTCATTGTTATTTCAGCCACCGGCGTCACTGCTCTGTACGGGGGCGGCTGTTGCATTGCAACCTCTGGGTGAGCTGCTGAAGGAAAGAGCCGAATGAAGGTACGGCTGATCCACAAGAACTGGGTCATAAATATCACACCACCCCGTCAGATGTCTAGCTCTGGAGCGGCTGCTGCAGAGGCGGCTAGCTGGGCTGCAGAAGCCAGAGCAAGGCTGGGAATTACAGCACTAACAGCTTTATTGAATGCACGCAGCCTAAACCCCGCGTGTGACCCTGCACGCCTGGGTGGGGTGTCGGCAGAGGCGATTGAACCTGGGACCACTGAGCATCCCTGGTCAGAAAGTCGTGTGGAGTTGAGTAGGGATGACACCCAGCAGGGCCCCATCAAAGCTAAAGAAGGTTTTAAAGAACTTGCTGTACACAGTGGTGGGTTGACGCACGGCCCCCGGGCCCCAGCCAATCTGGCCCCGCTCCCCAGGCTATGGGAGGCCCAAATGTTCTTCATGCCCAGGGCCTCAATAAATCTTAATCCACCTCTGTACAAACCTAGCGGGTGAAAGTCCCTGTTGACGTCAGCGGAGTTTTGCCATTGATTTCAAACAGGGCTGGGATTCCCCCTGCAGCGTTTAGCAGCCAGCGAGCTCCTTGCTCTCGAGTTCTGTTCGCTGGTTTGTCACTTCTCAATCCAGTGCTATGGGGCTTTTCCATGAGGAGCGGCGGAAGTAGGTCCAGCGCCTCCCAAAGAAGCCAACAAGGAGGATTTGCACTGTTGAAGATGAAGAGTTGTTCAAATAACATGATGAGTTCACAGGGGTGGCAAAGCCTATGCCGGGGGTAAGGTTATGGGTGAGGATCTGGACTGGAACGCATGAAATCTGGGTTCAGTTCCTGTCTTGGCCACCAGTTCTCCAGTGTGACCTTAGTCAAGTCTCTCTGTGCCTCGTTCTGCACCTGTAAAAGGGGATTATACGTCTCTGGCCCCCCCCCCCCCGGGGAGCGGGAGACGCTCTCCTACAATGTGCTAGATAAGTAGAAAAGCCACTGCAAATGCCCGAAGTGAGAGAGGATTGTGGGAAATACATCATGGATACAGTCTTGGAAAAGCTATGGAGTAATGAGGTATTACTCACTTCCGTGACAAGTGACACCAGGGAAATGGAGAATCATTCCCTTTAACAATAAGGGGCTAGTCATAGAATATCAGGGCTGCAAGGGCCCTCAGGAGGTATCTAGTGCAACCCCCTGCTCAAAGCAGGCCCAATCCCTAGACAGATTTTTGCCCCAGATCCCTAAGTGGCCCCCTCAGGGATTGAACTCACAAAGCTGGGTTTAGCAGGCCAATGCTTGTAGTCCAGCAGCATCTAGAGGTGCATTATACTAGGAGAACACTGGGCACATGGGGCAGTGACAACACAGTGGACAGACACATAGCCAGGGCCCGCCTCCACCCCGATGCTTGGACTAGACAAAGGCCGTCAAAGGAACTCCCATTGAAATCATTGGGAATTAGGCACTGACTGACTTTTCCGAGGTCAGGTGGAAACTCTGTGGCAGAATCAGGAATCAAATCCAGGCCTCCTGAGGTCTAGCCCAGTGCGTTACCCCAAGCGCACCCTTCCACACGCAGGCAACGCCTTCAGGGGATGAAGGCACCAGTTCTGTGCTAGTGTCGCTGTGCAGGGTCAGGGAGAATCAGACGAGGACTCCTTGAAGGGCTGGTGCGAGTGAGTGCACCAGTGAATGTGCCATCAGGACGTCTCTGATCAAAGGGTCACCAAAGAGCTGTTTCAGCGAGTTTCCCACCTCACCAAGAGGGGTTCAAGAACTGAACAGTGTGTTGGGTCTTGTGACCTATAATACAGTAGCCTGTGGCATCACGTTCTCATCCAATGGTTGTTGCCTCTTGTAGCCATTAACCAGTTCCTCTAGAAGTAGAAGGTTGCCACGTCCTCCAGCAAAGAAGAAACATATCCCATGATCTAGAAAATCATCCCTGTCCAGGCACACAGACATGCTGGTGAAAAGTGTAGTGTACCGAAAACTGTGTTAAAACTACAAGCTATTGTATTGTCTTAATTTGTTTCCTGGTCCTGCTTGAAGGCTAGAGGGCTCTGTAGGGAAGCTTGAGATCTGGGTCATCTGCTATCAGTCTGCAGAGCCAGCCTAGAGTAAGGAGGGGTGAGTTGTTCCTCTATGCTTTAGGGAGCAGCCTGCTTTGTCTTTCTCTGGTTTTAGGATCTTACACCTTAGGGTTCTGGATTCTAAGGAACAAAGTCATGCTACATTGCAACCTTCCAGCAAGAGTATTCTATGTTTTTACCTGAGGTGTCTGTATGTACACATGCTGTGAACATAACAAGAAGGGTCTCTCTACCATAGAATCATAGATGGAAGGGACCTCAGAAGGCCACCTAGTCCAACCTGCTGCTCAAAGCAGGACTGACCCCCAGACAGATTTTTGCCCCAGATTCCTAAATGGCCCCCTCAAGGATTGAGCTCACAACCCTGGGTTTAAGCAGGCCAACGCTCAAACCACCAAGCTATCCCTCCCCCCATAAGTGTCTAATGTTTCTCTGGCATAGCCACATGATGCCAGAAACCATAGCTATTGACATTTGAAAGGAAAGTCATGCACCATGGCAGGGTGCTGAGGCTAAGAAAGACCAACCTCCTGGTTGGATGACAAAGCTCTTGGTCATCAAGCTGGCCACCATCTGGTGACACTATGGGCTTCTGACCAGAAAGGAACCTCTCTGAAGCAACTCAAGTCTACTAGAGGAGTCTGAAGAAGTCTAAGAGCTCACCTCTCAAGTCCTGCTCAGTTCAGATGAACCATCCCACATGTCCTGGGAGCTGCAAGCAGCCAAAGGGCATCTCAGTGGGCCCAGTCAGTGGAAGGTACCGTAATCCATGCTGGAGAGTGGCTCTGGGGAGAGTTTTTTCTCATAAAGAGCCTATGGGTCTATCAAAGCAGGAGGTAACTGAGTAAAAGTCAGCCACCAAATACTGGGTTGTGACTTGAACAAGTTAGTACCAAAACAAGGTCTCCTGTAAGCAGTATGAGGGCTCCACCATCACTCTCTGTACAATGAGAACGGCTTCCGGCAGGTTCTTGCCCATTCACGTTTCCTGCCCAAGGAAGCTGGATGCAGCAGAGCCTGAATTCCAAGGGAGCTTCCAGACGCATTTCCCGCCACATTTGAAGTGCACCTGTGAGACGCTGCCAGAGTGGTGTAAATTGGGGTAGTTCCATTGCAGTCAGCAATACTACATTGATTGACACCAGCGGAGGATTTGGCCCCATTGGCTTCAGTAGAGCTTTGCTGATGGATGCTAGCGGAGGATCTGGCCCCACTGGAGCCTTGCTGACTGACACCAGCGGAGGATCTGGCCCCACTGACTGGTTGCTTACGATTGTGATAATAACGTTGTCTGGAATGTTTGCTGTCAGCTCCACTGCGTATTGTCTCTGGCTTTTAGGTTTATACCCAATGTCCCCAAACTGTGGGGCAAGCCCCCCTAAGGGGGTGTGACGAAGTGGAACTGTTCTTAATGTTTCCTCTAAATAGTGTGTGCGTGCCTCAGTTTCCCCTATGCATTTCTCAAGTCTCCAGTGTGCGTAAAGTGCCGACACTTTGTATCCTAGCAACAAATGGCCAAGGCCCTTCACCCTGCAAGGGGATGCTAAAGGTGAACAAAGAGATCGGGTGACCTCCTGACCTGGGAAAGAGACAAAAGCCAGAAAGGAGGGGCTGGAGGGGTTTCGGTTTGGGGCTGGCTGGGGACAAGGAGTGAGGGCAGACGGGGTTGTCTGGCTCGCTGGGCCCCAGAATAGGCCCGGCTGAGGGGTCTCGCGGTACCTACAAGCTCTGTTTTAGACCGTGTTCCTTTCATCGAATAAACCTCTGTTTTACTGGCTGGCTGAGAGTCACATCTGACTGCAAAGTGGGGGTGCAGGACCCTCTGGCTTCCCCAGGACCCCGCCTGGGTGGACTCGCTGTGGGAAGCGCACGGAGGGGCAGAGGATGCTGAATGCTCCAAGGTCAGACCCATGAGGTGAAGTCCTGTGAGTTTCTTGCCCTGAAGACAGTCTGCTCCAAGGGAGAGGAGGCTCCCCAAAGTCCTGCCTGGCTTTGTGGGGAGCAGTTCCAAAGCATTGCCTGGGGACTCCATGACAGGAGGCACAGAGAAACATTCATGGAGGCGCACAATGGGGCCTGGGCCAGCCCCCACGGGGGCAGGATGGGAGTGCCACCCAGCCCCACTCCATTCTCAGCTCTGCTCTGGCCCCACCCCCAGCCCTGGCCCTGCCCCCACCCTCGGCCCCCAACTTTGGCCCAGTCGCGGCTCTGCACCCAGCTGCAGCCCCCCTTTCCCTGTTCACATAACCCCCTCCCCCTGGGAGCCGTGGCCCCACTCCTGGCCCTGGCTCCTGGGAAGCGGGGGGGGGGGCAAGAACAGGGGTAAGGGGTGGGGTGCGATCCTGAAAGGTTTGGGGACCATTGTTTGATATGAATGTGGCTGTGGGTGGATAGAGGACGGGTCTATCAGAAAGTTTAGCCTCTGGGTCACAGACTCATCGACTTTAGGGGCAGAAGGGCCCATCATGAGCATCTAGCCGAGTTACTCCAATGGAGACAGACTCCTCTGGTCATGAACAAACTACTTGGCAATATTGTGTAACCAAGGGCTTTGCCTAGGTCCTCACTGCTTCTCTGGGGGCCTGATCTGAAATCTGTGGGTAGCTTCCCGCTGCCTTCCCCTGGAGCGTGCCTGCTCCTGGCACTGCAGACGAAGCTGGGCAGTGACACTGGCTGGCTTATGGCACACAGACCCCAGCGTGCTGCTGCCGTCTGCCTGGCCGGGATGACCAAGCACCAGAACCATGCACTACCTGGCAATGCGCCCTGCATGTTACCACCACCCCGCCAAGGGGCATCAGGACGGAGGAAACCCACTAACTGAGCCAGTGGAACCATGCTTGCCTGGTATAATTCCTGCTCCACCTAGCCCTGGACTCTGACATGGGGGGAAAAAGGGATCTGGGTTTGATACCCCAAAAATCTTACAGTGCCCCCCTCCAAGTTCACCCCTGTGTATTTAGCACTCCCCAGGCATTGATTTGGCCTCACGGCCACTGTGTTAAATAAGCCGGTGTTATCCCCATCGCACTGATGGGGAAACTGAGGCAAGGCAGTTCCCAACTTCCCTAGCAGGCCTGTACACAGCCAACGCCCCTCCCCACCGACTCCCCAAAACAATATCTAACCCTGGAGCCAGGCAGAGATTCCCACTCCATTCCCCGGGGTATCTGGAGGGGTCAGAGGATGGGCCCCTGGCAGGGTCATTGGCGCCAGGGAGGGCCTCTCTGCTGCCGCCCCCGGCCTGGCCTTTGTAATGGAGCGCCCCAGGGAATACGGGGCTACTGCTGCAGGCCTGGTTGGAGGATCCTTCCCCACTTGGTCCTCCATTGCCCTTCTCCTGGCACGGGTCTGGGCCTAGGCCTGGGGGCGTTGGTGTGCAGGCCTGTGCCCTCGTGACTGCATGTGTGTGTGTGTGTCCGAGCGTGGCCCCAGGGGCAGCCAATGCTTCCCCACACATGTGCGAGCCCCGGGGCTGGCGTGTCATCTCTCCGTGGCTCCACGCAGCCCTCTCGCCTCCGCCGAGCCACGTGCTGAGACCTACAGCAGCCACAGGGCCCTGGCCTGCCCCCGATCCCTCCTGCGCGCAGAGGAGGGGGCTGCGTCGGGGAGCTGCCATGGCCCAGGCTGATGCAATTACCCTGGAGGGAGGCAGTAGCTCTGCACTGTGCAGCCAGCGCGCTCAGTCGCTTTCTCCTCCGTCTCTCCCTCCATCCCCCCCGCCCGGCTCTGCAGTGCCTGGCACACACCCTGCTTTCTCTACAGAGAGGAGAGGGAAAAAAATCCTGCTGACATCATCCAGCATGACAGGGCTCTTCGAGCAGCAGCAGCCCCGGCCCCCCCCTCCCGCGCAGCACTAATGCACTGGCTCTCGAGGACCGCTACAGCGCAGCCTCCAGCCACATCTTGGGGCTGTGGGGGGAGGGAGGGGGGCAGGTCACAGAGCCCATTCTGGGCTGCCGAGCTACCTACGCACTGTCCTCGCTGATTAGCCGTGGGATTCCTGCCTGGCACGCAGATCGAGAGCACTGGCTGCAGCCGGAGACTCGCACGCGCACGGTCCCTCCCCGGCCTTCCCTCTGGATGACAGATCATGCCTGGAGAATCCGCCAAGGCTGAAGGGGCTCTGCTGCGGATGGACCCCGGCGGCCTGTGCCCAGCAGAGGCAGGTGAGTGCCGAGGGGAGCCCTGGCATCTCTCTTGGCGCCGGGAGTTGGCAAGGCAAACGCGCACCCTGCTGGGGAACGGCCAAGAGGTCTGGGGGCTGGGGGGGGGGGCGTGTGAAGGGGTCCCTGACCTGGGTGTGGAAGCAGCTCCCCCCCATCCCCGGAGCAGCCAGAATGGCAAAGAGAAAAGGGGAGTTGGAGGAGGGTGCGAGGGCAGAGGAGAAGGGGTTGGAGGGAGTGGGGAAGATGGTGTGGGGCTGGAGGGAGTGAGGAAGATGATGTGGGGCTGGGTGGAGGGGGGAAGACAGTGGGGGGGCTGTACTCCAGCAGTGGGGGGGCTGTACCCCAGCAGTGAGGGGCTGGGAGAAGGCAGTGAGTACACTGGATAGTGGCAGGGGAGAGAACGTACCTAGCAAGACGATAACAGAGGGGCTTGTGTGTGTCTTGGGGGGAGATCAGAGGGGCTTTACCGTGGTGAGGACCTGGGCCCTTAACACCGACATTAGCAGCCGGCTTGGGGCTGCGGAGGCCAGTGGAGTTTGTGTTCTGGGGGTCTCTGCTGAGCCTGGTTATGGGGCAGGGGAGGTGGCTGTCATACAATGGCCTTTCCGGGGACACGGACGGCAATTGGACCCCAGCCCCTTCCCCGTCTGCTGGGGGAGCTCACCAGGGACCCAAAGCGCCCTGCGAAGTTAGATCAGAACGTACTGCTCAGCTGTTTGACAGGATACCCCCGCCCCTAAGCCCGGCCAAGCTGTCGGCTGCACTGACCTTCCTGCTCGGCTGAGAACACGGGGCAGATGTCTCACAGGGCAGCCCTCCACACCCACACTCCCTCCTTAGATCTCCAGGCCCTCAGTATGCCTGTCTTCATTGTACAAAGAGGGAAACCGAGGCACGGGGAGATGGCAAAGTCTGCTCGGCGACGGGATGAGTCTCGCCTGACTTCCAGGAGCAGTGTAGGCCTGAGGCCAGTATGTGAAGTGAACATGAGGTGGGGCTGGGCGGCGTTTCCCTGTCCTGGGGGGATTCAGCCTCCATCAGATGCTTTCCAGGAGCCACCGTCTGGCCCCTGGAATACACCAAAGGAATCTCCCATCCCCCTGGGCTCCCCCTTGCTCCTTCCACCCATTCCCATCTCGTTCACCAGCGCCCAGGCCTGACTTCCTGCTGCATCCACAACAGCCGCTGAACGGGGTCAGTCAGAGACTGGGCATGTGGGTTTTCCTGTTTCATCCCTCACAATCCAGTGAGCCTGAAAGTCATTCCCAGCCCTGCTGACTCAGCTGGCATTTCCAGGGCACCTTCCACCCCCTGTTCTCAGAACCCCGTAGTGGACCCACGCACCCGGCTCCGCCCTGGGAGGTCAGTCAAGATCACTAGCCCCATTTTATAGACAGGGAAACTGAGGCACCAGGCAGTGCGGTGACCTGCCCATAGTCAGCGACAAGAGACAGGACGAGAACCCAGGAGCTCTGGCTTAGTCTGAGGCCAGCACTTCAACCGCTAGCCCACGCTCCCTCGTGCCAGGGCAGCTGTGAAGCTGTGCGCTGTGATCCCTCCTTACGCCTTTCCCTGCCCCGATCCCGGTGCTAATAGCACCTGCCTCAGTGGAGTTCAGGGTCCATCATGGAGCTGCAGCCCCTGAGCCCTCCCACATGCAAAGCACATAGGCCACCGCTGCCAGGCCTGGCCCATGTCCTACAGCGGCAAGTGGCCAGAAGCGGGTGGGGAAGGCAGGGCCCGGGGCTGGGTGGCAGAGCTGAGGAGCAGGGGAGACGTGCTACAGGACTCCTGAAGCCACAGCACCAAGCAGAGCTGTCAGGCGGTGATTCCCTATCCAGCCGCGTCTCCTTTTGTCACAGGCTCGGATCAGAGTGGCCAGCAGTGCCCACTCCTCAGCTCTCCCTGCTCTCCTTGGAAAGGCCGGTGGCACCGGATCCCACTCTTGCCCTGCACATGGGCCTGGGGGACATTTCCTCACCCCACAGAATGTCCTCGCTGAGCCTGGCCGGGCAGGGGCAGCCCTGAAGGCCTGAGCAGTGCTGGTCCTGGCAGCCCCCTCCCCTTCCTTGGGGGACCCCCATGCCGTGTTTGCTCTGGGCCTTGCCCTGCATGGGGCACACACACGCACATCCCAGCCATGTCTGGGCTGCCAGCACAGCTCCTCCAGGGACAGGGCAGGCAGGACCAGCCAGATCGGCTGCCCAGTACCGTAAGGGCTACGTACTCTCTGTACATGAAGGGGGATTTTTCCCCATTAGC
This sequence comes from Gopherus flavomarginatus, assembly GCF_025201925.1. Lineage (NCBI taxonomy): Eukaryota > Metazoa > Chordata > Testudines > Testudinidae > Gopherus > Gopherus flavomarginatus. The sequence goes on along the minus strand of NC_066618.1, from coordinate 4,752,058 downwards.
AGGCAGGCAAAGAACAAACCGCTGGGCATAGCCTTGCTCCATAGCCCTCAATGCCACCGCGTGGGGCTGTACTCACCGCTCCCTGACGGGATGGCTCAGGGGAGTGTCATCTAGTGGGGAAAGCAGGGGCTTTGGCCTGAGGCCAGAACACAAAGCCACACAGTCCCTGCCCCGAGGAGCTCCAGGGCCTAACTGGGCAGGCAGAGCCCAAAACCCAGCACGGACCAGCGCTTTCTATCCCCAGCTCCGTCACTGAGGCTCTGTGGGAATATAGACCGAGCTCTCTCTGTGCCTCAATTTCCCCATCTGTAAAAGGGACAGCACTGATCTGCGGCACGGCTGGTGGGAAGGGGATGAGGGTTAACTAATGCATGTTGTGAAGTGCTTTGAGACCCCAGGCAGAAAGGGACTAGAGACAGGTACTGGGTAAAGTGTGTGTGTGTGTGTGTGTGTGTGTGTGTACACACCAGGATGTGTGTCTCCCACTGTGTAGTGGGTGTATACAGATGTGCGTGTGTCTGTGTATGCATGTGTTTCTGTGCTCATATGGTGCATGTGTACAGATCTCTGTATGTGTGTTTTTGTCTCTGGTTGTATGGTGGGTGTGTACAAATACGTGTGTGTGTATCTGTCTTTGCCTGTGTGGTGGGTGTGTACAGATGTGCATGTGTCTGTGTGTGCCTCTTTCTCTGCCCTTGTGGTGGGTGTGTACAGATCTCTGTGTGTGTGTATTTGTCTCTGCCTGTCTGGTGGGTGTGTACAGCTCTGCGTGTGTGTGTATGTGTGTTTGTCTCTGCCTGTCTGATGGGTATGTACAGATCTGTGGGTGTGTGTTTGTCTCTGCCGGTGTGGTATGTGTGTACAGAGTGTGTTGGCAGATCTGCATGTGTGTGTACTTGTCAGGGAAGAGCGTGTGCATGCGTGCATCTTTCGGCAGGGAGTGGTTTGGAGGCACCTGTGTGTTTATTTCAGTTATCTGGGTATCTGACACAGCATTTAAAATGTCTACAAACCCACCACTGAGAAAAGCCTGACGGCCTAATTATTGCCAGGCTGAGTGCGGGGAGGGAGAGAGAGATGGAGAAAACCCGCTCCTGGCGAGGAAGGCAAGCAGCCGTCTTGCAAAAAAAGCAGCTATGGGAAGAGAACATTCAAAAGCCAGGGGCTCTGGACTGAGAAGCCCCATCTCCCATCCTCTGGGACAGCAGCTTCTACGCCCCCTTACACCTGCCATGATGGAACATAAGGCAGAGAGGGCCCATCAGGTGGACCAGAAGACTTTAGGCTTTAAATACCCACAAGGCCTTGAAATAAGCTAGCTTAGAACTGAGGCAGCGTCCTTGTCCTCTCCTGGAAACCTTTCCCCAGCACGCTGTGGGGGCAGCCTGGCTCTGTGTATCGGTCACAGACACGGCCTTCAAGGGTTTGAGCCCTGACCCAAAACTCACTGAAATCAATAGAAAGGCTGCCTTTGACTTCAGTGGGCCTTGGACTGGGCCGTTAGTGAGTTCATCTGTAACGTGTGTGTCGATGAATGTGTGCAAGTGCATTGTTCAGCACTGAAGGGGTTAATTTGAAATACATCCTGAAAAGGACTCTGGAGATTTTAGGCCTCAGCTTGGCCTGCTCTAAGATGATTCTAACCAGACATGAGGGGGAGTTCGCTGGGTTTGATACATCTAGCTGAAAGGGCCGTTGTCAGGTCTGCGCAGGCTCACAAGGTAGATTTGGGGACAGTTCCCGACCTGGAGAAAGATCCTGATTTATAAGCTCTGGGACTCTGGCTCTGTTTAAAAAGATTTTGCAAAGTCTCCTATCAGTAGAAATGTTTTCAAGATTTTTTAAAAAATAAGATTTTCAGTAACAAAGTAATAAAGGGAAGAGCTATAATAACATAACAAACCTCCAGGTAACTGGGACCAGGCACCATTGCATGAAGGCACCAGAGCCTGGATGTGAAACCAACAAGAAACAAGCATGAAACTGACTAGCCTAGTTTCATTGTCCCAGCTGGGAGAAATTCCTTTTTACTTCAACAATCTCATGTTATTTGCAACATAGATAAGGAAATGGGCTTTTAACTGTGTGGAGCCCAATGCTGCAACCTTTTCTCACCAGATTAATTCCCACACAAGTAGTGCCCTGGCCTCAGCAGGGCCACGCACATCAGGATTACTTGCAATAGAAGGGATTTGCAGGGCCCGGTGTTTTAACCTGACAGTGCCTCTTTAAAGGAGAAATAACAAACCTGACACTTTTTCTGCTGAAAAACAATCATCCTTTTAAACAACCAGCAACATAATAGCTTCTAGTTTTTATAGATCCTAAAAAAAAAAAAAAAAAAGTGTTTTCTTTGCTGAATTTGCAACAAAGGCAACTAACTAAAATCACAACCCCCATCCCAGAGCAGTGCTGACTCCAACATCAGGCGACATGGCTGGTGCTACATAGACAAAGAGTGGCTGGCCATTGCATAGAATCACAGATTTTTAAGGCCATCTGATAACCTAGCCTGATCTGTATCCCACAGGCCACAGACCTTCACCCTGTCACTCCTGCATTAAGCCCAATCCCATGGGGTTGAATTAGAGCATGTCTTTTAAAGATACCCACTCTTGATTTAAAGACCCCATCTCCAAATCTTAATGCACTCCAAGATGCCATAGGGGGAAATGTTAAACCCCAACAGCTGTGTTCAATGTTAAATGATCTCAAACCAGGAGTGATCTTTGTTCCACTCCCTTTCCTGCCTCATAGGAAAAAACCCCAGAATTTGCCCAAGAATAAAGCGTAACCCACTGGTCTGACTGTGTCACATGTCACGTGCTCTCTGCCTGTGCCACCCAGACCGTGAGGCTGTTTTATCTCTCAACGGGAGAGCTCAGCTCTTCAGCTCACGGCATAGCAGGCAACCCGTGGTCCCTAGCTTTGCAGCAGGTCCCCACTGCAACCCCTGAGGGTGGCCAGCCTCTAAAATCAGTCTGGTTAAGGTTGTCGCTAAGTTGGACAAAAATCCACAGAAGACTTTTCAAAACAAATGGCCTCCGAAATCTTCTGTGATATTGTTGGTTGTTTCCTCCTTGGCAGAGGATGCTCAAAAAGCCCTGGGGCACTCAAAATAGATACACCTATTGCTCTTCATTCTCATGTACATTACAGGCTGCATATACAGCAGGCTACAATTGTCTGACTCCCTGCTGAGATGCAGCCACTTCTAAGGTGGAGGACACCATTCCAAACAGTACTGAGGAGACGCTGACTAGCCAGAGAATTACTCCTTTTGCTCAGGCAGTAGCAGCTCACCTGTTCAGTCCCGACAAGCCCAGCTTCTAGTCCCTCTGATGGCTGAAGTAGGATCAGCTATATTTATAGAAGGATGTTACAGCAAATCCCTGTTGTGTTGTGACAGGCATTGGGGTCTCAGCCATGACCAGACATAGTACAGGGATCCTGGTTGTCAGGTCTCAGCGGAAAGCTCTAGTAACCATTCCATGGCTGAAGAAGAGTTTATGGCCATGATCAGGAGTAGAACTCAGGCCCTTCGGCGCCAGACCCACAGACATAGGTGCCGACTCCATGGGTGCTCGGAGGTGCAAGCCCCCACAGAAAAAAATGATGAGTGCTCAGCACCCACCAGCCATAGCTGTTGGGTGGGGTCGCACATCAGCTGTTAGGTGGGGCTGCTGATCAGCTGTTTGGCAGCTTGTGGGAGGCACTTGTGGGAGGGTGCAAAGCAGTGAGCAGGCGGCGGGGGGTCTTGGGGAAGGGGACAGAGAGGGGGCGGGAAGAGGTGGCATGAGAGCGGGGCCTCAGGGCAAGGGGGTTGGGGGCAGGGCCTCGGAGTGGAGTGGGGGTGGAGCGCCCACAGGGAAAAATAAACAGTAGCGCCTGTGCCCACAGGCCCCTAGCAATCTGAGTTGAAAGAGAACCCCTGATAGCTGCCACAGCATCATGATTTGTGTGGCCCGCAGAGGGCAGCCTGCTCATTGGCACGCTCGAGAGCCTGCCTCTCCAGCTAGGAGAGAGGGCACTGGTACGATCACACCCAGTGGGCACACCTCTCTCTCATCCACAGGGACGAAGGCATGAGTGCATTCTCCCAGGATTTGAGTCTCCTGCGCCCTCTCCTGGGAGGGAGTCCCTTTCCGCCCAGCCTCGCGCTGGGCGAATCCTCATTTACGCCCCGTATGGTGCTAGTGATGGCACAAAGCAGGCCTCTGGATCTGACTCCCCTTGCGGGAATTCTGAGCTGGCCCCCACTTTGCAGCGCAGGCCCATTGCTACTGGCTGCCAGCACCGGGGAGAGGATCCCGAGCAGGCCTGGCAGTGCCTATGGAGCAGGGGAACGGCTGTGCAGGAGAAGGAGAGTGCTCCAGTTCTGCTCAGAGCTAGGCGCATCCATTAGGCAGAGGCTGCTTTTCACCGCAGGCAGGAAGGGCAGGGGAAGTGCTGAGGGGAGGGGGAGAAAATCTCCTCAGCCCTCCCCAAAGCGCCCCAATCACTTACTGTGGAATTCTTGTACCTTAGCCTGGGAGCCAGGCATTGGAAATCTCGCCTCGGCATCTTCCAAGAGCTCGGCTCTGTAACGAACCTACCCTGGCTTCCCACGCAGCTCGGCCAATGCAGCAGTGTCCTGACTGGCTAGTCCACATCGGGGTTTCACTGCGTCTTCCCCCGCGAGCGGGCAGGAGATGGGAAAAGGCTGAAGGAGCAGCTCTTCTTCGGTTCCGCTCCAGCCTTTTCACTTTGCATCTGGGGACAGCTTGAAGGGGGGTGGGGTCCTCTTGTCGGGATACCCCCCCTTTTTCACTCACATCCCTGGGGGTGAATTCAGGGGGGGTGGAGGTGCCAGGCTGCCCGTCCTGGAGCTCCCTCGTTAGCCACAGTGCTGGGGCAGCACAGACAGCAGCCGGGCTCGCTCCCCCGGCACACCACCCCCGGTCAAGGTGCCTCAATCCAGGGGACCATCTCCGAGGACAGTGGGGTTCAGTCTCCATGGCCCAGCCAGTCCGTGGCCTCTCTGCCAGCAAAGGGGCCGGTTTGAGGGTATCACAAGGACTCAGGCGAATAAGGATGTTTCTCTAAAGCTGTTCCCAATGTAAAGCCAAGTTGAGGCCATTCCCCAGCAAGGTTTTGCCCTTATTAAAAATGGCCTCCATTTCCCACTGTTCCCAAAAGGACTGAAGCAACATGTCGCCCTCAGCCAAGATGGCCACCATTCTTTCCTCGCCCCCTCCCCCCATGAAAAGATGGCTCCTGTCTCCCATTGTCCTCAGTGGGCGGGAAGCCAAGCTGCTCTCAGTGGAGATGGCCACCGCCCATGGCCTGGTGTGACAGGCAGGAGGCAGTGAGGGGCCAGAGCAATGTGGAGGTGCATGAACTGCTCGAGGGAGATGGGGGCACTGAAGAAAGGGTGGGAGCTGTAGGGAGGGCAGCTGAAGGGCAGGGCAATGCGGGGAGGAGAAGGGAGACAGAGCGGGCATCGGGGAAGGTGGGGAGCAGGATGGAGGCTGGGGAGAGGGCCATGGAGTGTGGAAGGAGGTCACCGGATCTATGCCCTGGCACAGGAAAATGGCGAGCGGCCCAGAGGAGAGAGATGGGTAGTAACGAGCCAGCGCGGAGCCCAGCTGGGTCTGATTCGGCAGGGTGCAGTCTGGGATGGGCTTGGTTGTTCCCCCCATCAACTCGAGTGAAGGGGGCCCGAACCTGGCAGGGAAGCACAGGCAGGAGCTGCACCTCCCGAGCATGTCGCCCTGGTTCCCTGGAAGCCTCTCCCAGCACAGCAGAGGGGCTGAATTTGTGGGTGGGCCCAGAGTCTAGGACCAGGCTCTCCGGGGCACGCTCCCCTCCCACCAGCCAGGCTTTGGCTATGCAAGCTGATAAGTGCAGTGCGCAGCTGTACACCCCACTCACTCCACGAGGAGCTCCATCTTCTGCTGGTGGCTGGTTCACAGACAGAAGATGGGCCCTGGAGATCAGGAACCAGCAGCTCACTCGTCAAGATCCAGAGGCCCCAGGTCCGATCCCCAGCGACCCAGCCGGGGACACGGCATTCGGTGGGGTCAGTAAAGTTCCAAGTAGCATTAACTCCTGCATTGGGCTGGAGGACAGGGGTGGCAAGCCCCGCACAGCAGCCCCTCTGCCAGGCTACCCCAGTGTCTGCAGGGTTCATGCCCCCTCAAAAGCTGAGTACAGCGGTGAACCTGACAAGGCTGCCCATGCCCCCCATCCCTGCTGCTGGCCCTTGGTTACTAAAGTCCAGGCAACTGTTCCCACAGAGCCCTCGCACCCTAGGGAAAGGGAGCAAGGAGATGTCATGTTGGTACCCAGATTATAGCTGCACAGGGGCCCTCAGGGATGGTGAATGGGAGTAAGGCCAGGCTCCTCCAGCTTTTACACCACCAAAGGTTGCAGTTACACCAGAGGGGGATTTGACCCACAGACCAACTCATGAGATAAGCAGCTGCAGACAGACTAGGGTGTGAGCCCTCTAACAGCAGGCTGACGGGTCCAAAGGCAGGCCAGGCACCAGGCTGGGACACAGGCAGCTGCGGGTTACATCCAGGCTGCGTCACTGTGTGCCTCAGTTCCCTCTCCCTGATAAGCCTGCATCTGTCCTGGCCAGCCCTTTGGAGCAGGGGCTGTCTCTCGCTGGGTGCACCAGGGGGTCCTGACCTCAGCTGGAGTCTCGGAGGCTGAGACTGGCATTAACCTCGCTGAAGGGGTAGTCAGGCTGTAAGTTACAATGTGGGCCGAGGGAGTTCTGTTTAGCAGAATCATTTGGAGTTTAGTTCTCCGTTGGAACTGGTTCCCAACAGACACCGCGTGTGTGATGAGCTCTTTCTGGGGTGCTGGAACGGGGGGAGAGGGGGAAGGCCATGGCCCCATCACTTTTAAAAGTGGGAGGGCTAGGCCCCCCGCTATTTACCGGCCGTAAGGATGAGGGAGGGAGGGGGCAGAGAGGAGCAAGTGGAGAGAAAGGAGAGGGGAGAGAGGCGGCACAGGAATGGGGTCTTGGGGGAAGGGGTAGTGCAAGGCCAAGGGCTTGAGGGGAAGGGGTGTACGGGGGTGGTGCCTCATGGGGGAGGGGCAATGCAGGGGGGTGAGACCACAGTTCAGGTGCCTGTGCCCCCCCCCTTTTAGGGTGCTGCCACCGCTCCTGGCCCTGTCTTTCCTGATCTGCCCAGGGGTCATGTCGGCAGTGGAAAGGAATGGCCATGCTGATGGGGTGAGCATGGTGTGACTCAGTGGCCAGCTGGCTTGGAGCAGGGAATCCTGCTGGGTTAGCAGGGCTCAGAGCTAGCTGCCCACCGAGCTAGCCGGCTACAAAGGGGTCTGGTTGCTCTGCTTGCTCGCAGCAGGCAGCAACGTAAGCCAGCTCAGCTCTCCACCTGCTTTTGCTTTAGGGGCCTGGAGCAGGTAAGAATTGGGTGGGAAAGTTTCTCTACATAGCTCTGCTGATGCCCCCTCTGTTTTCAGACTTGGCCCCTTGCACCCACTCACCTCACCCCACCCTGGTGAGTCTCCTCCCGACCAGCTGCCCTGCGTGGTGGCTGTGAGATGTACAGAGCTACCCATCCTGGATCGGAGACAACCTGCCTGGAGCTGCCTCCGTCTCAGCCCGCCCACTCCAAGCAGCACGGGGCCTAGCTAGAGGGGGACAAAGCTGCTGCGGAAAGTTGGGCTGGCTGTTTGGGGGCGGCAGGGGGAATGCTCTGCCCTCTAAGTCAGTCCTGAGCCACTGCCCCAGCCCCGTGGAGTGGAGCGCTGTGCTGCTGAGATTGAAAACTAAGAGCCCGCGTCCCGCTGTGAGCACAATCCATTCTGCGGTGAAACGTGCACAAGTGAGAGTGAATCCAGCAGGTCTTTACATCCTGCTTCCCTAACCTCCTGTGGTTAGGTTCAGCTGGCTACAATATTCCTCTTCACTTCCTGTCCTAAACACTGTTGCGCACAGCATGGTTCTGAGCCGCTGAAACCCACTGCTGCGTGTGGCACAACCTTTCACGCTTGCTGGCTGTGGGCTTTGGGCCTCTGTGGCTTGCCAGGCCTCCCTGAAAGAACAGTCCCCAGGCCACAGCTTTGCAAAGCTGCCGTTCAGGCTGAGAGAAGAGAGTAATTTAAGGGTTAATGAACCTTACAGGGCCGTGGGGTTATTGAATGGCAAACAGCCCCACACCTGGGCACTCCAGGAGGTTGGAGCAGCCTGGAAAGAAACCCACCCAGGTGGAGTCGTCCGTGGTTAAGGCATTTGACTGGGATCCAGCAGATCTAGCATCTAGTTCTTCCTTCTGCCACTTGGCAAGTCATTTCATTGGGCTGGGCCTCCGTTCTCCAGCCACATGTTGGAGCTACTGAGCCTTCTTTTCCCCAACTGTTGTCCAGGGAGGCTGTAGGCTTGGCGGGCCAGGGCCTCTCTCTTGCTATGTATTTGTGCCCAGCACCCTGGGGCCTTGACCTCAGGTGCATGCGTAGGCTCGCATGTAATAGACCTAACGCTACAAGCTAAGGTGCCCCATCAGCCCTAACATCTCCCCTTCCCCTGGCCCTCATCCTGCAGCCCCAGCCAGGCTGCATGTCCTCAGCCCCCCCGAGGGCCAGCTGCTGTCATGGGGCCCAGAGGCTAATCAGCCACCTTGGTCCATCCAGCCTTTTTCCGACACTCACCTCAAGACAGGAACGACAGAGGCAGTCGGGGGTGAACTTCGCAGTCCATAGTCAGGATCAGGTGCCCTTCAACCTGGCAGCGCCCATATGGCTTTGCAGCTTGGCTTGGCTTGAGGTCACCATAACCTAATCCTCTTAGCAGCCTGTTTTCCTCTGCAGCAGACCTGAGAGAGGCTGTTTTACTGGCCAGCGAAACACAGGGTCCAGACAGAAGAGAGGGTTTGCACTCCCTGCCTGAGGTGTGGGCAGAAAGTGACACCCCAAGTCCCCACATGGCTGGGGAACAACCCCCTGAGCCACCCCCGGGGAAGCGAACCCAGCAGCCCACCCTCGATAATAATAAATTAGCATGTAACATCTCCCAAGCGCTTTGGGAACATTAGCTAATTAATCCTCCTGCTCGGCCTGCTTTGGATTATCCACCTCCTCCCTGAGCAGATGGGGGGAGACAGAGGCCCTGAGAGCAGGTGAGCATCTGGCCACGGAGGGGGCTAATTTACTGACTCCTTCCTTGGGCAGAAAGCAAACTGCTGGCCTGGTGGATTCCCAAGGACATGGAACCGTGGTTACTAGTGCGAGGAGAGGGCACCACTGGGCATTGCACTCCTGCAGCCATGCTCAGAGCACGCTCCTGCAATGTGCACGGTGCTGTACACCTTATGTACCCATCCCGGCCTCTCTCTGCTCCGTGCCGGGCAGGCTGCTGTGAGCTCTTCGAGTGGCTGCTCCACGCTCGATCATGCTAATGCCACTGTGGGGAAAACACTGACAGCCAGGCCAGATTTAGCTGAGACCTAATTGCTTAAATTGATGGCAGATGGTCCCCAGGGCAGGACGCTGCCTTGAGTGGCTCATAGAAGGCGGGCCCAGTGGCGAAGCATGGGTTAGCTCAGCCCTAGAGATGGTCTTCTCTCAGGTGGGAGTGGGGGGGATTAGCTAGTTCACTGCACGTTTTAAACCTGGTGCAGTGGGTAGTGCACTAGACTACGACATGAGCTCGAGCCTTAGTTCTGCCACTAATGACTTGGGTGACCCCGGGCAGGTCACTTCCCCGTTCCCTGCCTCAGTTTACCCATCTGCTGAATGGAGAGCATGACACCGCCCTCCTTTGTAAAGCGCTTTGGGAGCTGGCAATATGAATAATCAGGGTGGCGCGAGCTGGGAGTACGGTTATTCCTGTGCCACTGCACCAGCCCCACCTTTCTTTCGCCTGACCTGTTTGGTCCCATTTCTCTAGCTAGTGTCTTGTGGGAAGAGAAAGGCAGGATCGACTGGTTTCCACATTCTGGGACCCCAAACAATTGTGGCAAGCCCACCTGCCAGCCCAGCCAGCTTGTGTTCCCCAGAGGGGCCCCCTTACTTCATAACCCTGCCCCCCAAACCATCCATGGCTGTTGGGCCCTAAGACAACCCCCCGTTCTGTGCCTCTGACCCCAGAGTTTTCTAGATTCCAAGGCTAGAAGGGACCCATCTGCTCTGACCTCCTGCATAGCCCAGGCCAAAGAACTGGCCCCAAATAATTTCTAGAGCAGATCTAGGGTCTGCTGTCCTGATTGTCTCACCCCCAGCAGCTGGGAGAGCCCTCCTGTCTGAGCAGACCCCACATTTCCCAGCACCGCTTTCCCTGCTGCTCCCAGAAACAGGCTCACGATCATCAGGCCCCAGTGCCTGGCTGCAGCCCAGCCATCTCTGGCCTAGATCTGCTCCTGCTCATTCCCCAGTTCCTGGGCACGGTATAGAGTGTCGGAGTGGGCAGCCATGGCTTGGCAGACAGGAAGCCGGCAGCAGGTGCAGCTCTGGCATTGACCTTCACAGCTGGGATCATGTGACAGGCTCCAGGCTGGAGTCATCCTCGCTCAGGGCTTAGCTAACGGCAGAGTCAAGGTGACCTCCCCACCCCAGGCTGTAGGAGGGAGGAGAGGAGAGCCCCGGCTCCGCCCTGTAGGGCCAGGAGAGGAGGTGGTGTTTGGCTGCTCGCTACCTGGCCTAGAGAAATGAGCATGGAACCTGGAGCTAGCAATCCAAATCCCCGCTCGCTAACCCCACCTCTGTCACTTACTGCCCTTAATAGCTTGAACTGCTGTAGCACGTCAGCATTTCATTCTGACCCCCGATGAAGGGCAGCAGGGCTGTGACAGGATCTAGCTACAGTGGGGTTAGGTGAGATTCAGGGAGGTGACACTACCATTACCTGATGGAGCCTGCGCACGGCCCCAGGCAGGTGGTTGGCAGGACCCCGCTTTTGTGTGAGAGGAAGCAAGGTTTTCCGGTTACAGAATAGGACTCAGAATCCAGAGCTTTGGAATCCATTCCTGACTCTGCCACTGACTCCCTAGGTGACCTTGGGCAACTCACTCCCCCTCTATGCCTCAGTTTCGCCATCTGCAAAATGGGGATAATGATACTGGCCGACCTCACTGGCATTCGAGAGGCTGAGCTGACTAACGTGTGTCATCTGCTCCAATTCTCTGGTAATGGTTGTTATGATGAGATCTGTGGATGGAAGCTCTTATGGAAATACAAAGCCAAGGCCTAACCATCCCCGCTGCCAGCTTCCTAGTATTTATCCCTGGGCTGGAAAGTCTTCAGCCATTTTAACCCTTCCCCTTCCACCGCAACCAGGCTTGCAGTGTGGAAGACCTCTTAAGCCTCCCACACCCCATGGCTCAGGCTGCGTACATGCTGCTGTGGAAACCAGAGGCCAGGTGGTTTGAAATGTTGCATCATCAGGTGCAATGCCATAGCAACAGAGTCTAAGAAATCCTTAGCAGCCCAGGTACCGACCAGTGCTGCGGCTGTCAGCTAGCCGCCATGCTTGTCCTAGGCACAGCTCTCTGTCTCGTGGAGGATGCCAGGGATACGAGGACACAGTTAAGTTGATTTGGTTACCTTCGCCCTGCATTCATCTCACTTCAAATGGGCCAGCTTTCCGCTTGTGTTTCTTTAAATGACATTCACATTTTCCCTGTAAGTCATGGCAATATATTTACTGCCTTCAGCCTGGTCTCCGTGTTTTGCCTGGCAATGTACGTTACATAAAGTGCTGATCCAAAGTGAGCCCCAGCAGATTGTTCAGCGATAGGCACAGTACAAACTAATCTAGGCAGAACAGGAGTTTGCTTTCTGAAATGTGCCATGCTCCCAAGGTGACTTTGGACAGGTCATGTCCCCTCCCACACCTCAGTTTCCCCATCTGGATAATGGGGGTACTGACACTGCCTTCCTTTGTAAAGTGCTTTGAGATCTACTGATGAGGAGGAAGGCGGTAGCTAAATGACAATACACAGCCATGTCCTACTATAATTTAGGTCAGAATAACTCAGCCAATAAAAACCACAGGGGAATTTATGGAGGCAGAATGTAGTTACCCGAGTTGGAACAGAGAATATAAATTGGCAGGATGCCCTCTAACTAGTCCCCTTTGTAAACTCTGCGGCACTGGTATGGTAAAGAGGAAAACCTGCCCCTTGTGGCGGTTAAGGTTGACATAAACACATCAGCCCAGACACTGGCTGGAAAGACACGACGGAGCTCTGACTGCACAAAGCTAACAGGGATAAAGGCAGGTGAGGGGTGTCTCCATAGGATTTCCCAAGCTACAGAGCCAGGTCACTAGATAAGGTGTTACAGCTTCATTCTGCTCTCCCTTGCATCAGATAACCCAGAATTTAAACAAAGCCTTGAGCTGGGGCCAGTCTTGCCCAGGACATGGGAGGTCAGGACTGGGCCCAGCTGTAGGTTAAAATCCTCAGCGAACCAGGTGGCTGATGCTGGTTGGAAAGGAGCCATTTCTCCTGTTTGCCTGGTTTGAGGCTAGGCATATAGATTCACTGATCCTTCCACTCAGCCTGTTGCACCGACAAACAGCTTGGGGCAGGGCCGGCTCTAGCCATTTCACCGCCCCAAGCATGGCGGCACGCCGCGGGGAGTGCTCTGCCGCTCGCTGGTCCCACAGCTCCGGTGGGCCTCCCGCAGGCGTGCCTGTGGATACTCCACCGGAGCCGCGGGACCAGCGGACCCTCCCCAGGCACGCCTGTGGGAGGTCCACCAGAGCCGCCTGCCGCCCTCCTGGCAACTGGCAGAGCGCCCCCCGCGGCGTGCCACCCCAAGCACACGCTTGGCGCGCTGGGGCCGGCCCTGGCTTGGGGACGTGGGCAGCAACTTAGCTGGAAGCTCATGCAGCAATGGGCCAAATTCCAGCCTGAGGTAAGCAGGGGCAGGCTCCGGGCTAAGCCCGTTGGCATGAGCCACGATCCTTTTGCAAACCCACCCTATCCCAGACGGGTCCCTTTGCTGCTTACACCCATTTTCTGTCTCACGTCCACCACCGCTGACTTTGGCTCCTAGACGCAATTGCCCTTGAGCAGAGTTACAGCAGGGGTGAATCTGAGCCATAATCACTGCGCTGGCTGCATTTACTAGTGCATGGCTCCTAAAACCTGAGCAGGGTGGTTAATAGCAGGCACCCCCATGGGCATTGGGGAGCATTGCTGTGTGAACAAGAGAGACTCACCGCGGCAACCCAGGGAAACCTACATGTCAGAGCCGGTTCCAGAGCTGTCCTTTCGCTCTGGTTTGCAGGGGACACCTGTACCCCCTCTCCTAAGTGCTGCAGGCAATGCCTGCCTCTTTAAGAGCCAGTCTTGGCAATGAGGCAGCACAAATTCTTCCTTGCCAGGTTAGATCTCTGGCTGTTCCCATGGGGCTGCACTCACCCTGCAGCGACAGGGGTTTGGGCCTGACACACCTTTTCCCAGGATGCAGTGCAAGAATCACTACATTCCAAGCCCCAAGCAGCGTAATACTCTATGGAAGTGACCCATGTGACTTAGCTTTTCTATGGCACCTTGAATGATTCAGGGATCTCAGAGCCCTTTATCCGTTATACAGGCCCCAGAAATAAGGCTTAATTCAGCCTCACAGCAATATCTATCTATGCAGGTAGGGCCTCACTGTTCATTGATTTTATAAAGCGAAAGATTAGCCCAGTCACCACTGAACTGCAGCCACTTCTGGGGTGGAACAGGGCAGCTGTCTAACAGCCCACATGATGGAATGGGGCAGGGGGGACTTTACAAGGGAGAATGGAATTATCTAAATTAAGTTTAAGCAAGACACTGAAGCAATGCTTACAAGGAGTCTCATGGGATTTGCAATGCCACAGGTGGTCAGAACCTTATTTCAAGACACCTCCCACCCCCCAAAACACCAGGTAGCCATAGCACCACCCTGCACTGGGCTAGTGGCTCAGTGCAGCCTCAGGGAGAGCAGAGCTACAAAGCAATTCTCAGATGTTCCTGCCTGGTGGCCCATCCCCCAGCCCAAGCTTGCTGAGTGTGGGAACACTAACAGGGCTCCAACAGCCCCACCCTCACGCAGCTCAGACTGCCTGTGGAAGCCGAGCTGGAGGAGCACCATCACCCTTTGCAGGGGTCTGGAACCCAGCTCTCCTTCCTCAGAGCATGTCTCTGGAACAACCTCTGACCAGAAAACATGTGCTGGGGCTGCAGGGCATGAAGGAAATACAGCAAGGACTCAACTCCTGGGGAGAAAGACAGCTACCTGCTCCCCTCAGTACTCAACATCCTCACTCCCTTCGACCCCGTCCCAGTGCCCAGCTACCCTGAGTGAGGTGACTCTCACCAAACCCACTAGCCACCTCCATCCATCGCACTGTGCCCATGCAGCCTGCCTCTTTTTCCCCTTAGTGCTCAACAGTGAGCTGTGGCTACACCCCAAGAACTAGCCTAGCAGGCATAGCCAGGTCTGAAAGGACCTACAGGAAAGCTACCAATGTGGTTTATATAGGGCAGGATTTCTAAACCACGCCCCTGCCTCCCAGAAGTCTGTGCAGTGCTCAGGCTCCGCCCCTTCTCCTACCTGATAAAAGCCAGTGTCCTGGCTGGGTGGGCAGGTTTCTAGGGGATTATAGACTCCTCTTAGTGGCTATTGATTTAGAGAGCTAAAGGGAGTACTGGGCCTTATCCTTCTTGTTAGAAGGAGAGTAACTTTACTGCTCTGGCTGGAGGGGGCTCCTTTCCTCCAGCCTGATGAAGACAAAGGCTCTCTGAGATCCAGGGGCATTGGGCTTGACTCCCCAATGTATTCAGGAGAGAATCAGCTGCAGCATGTTACAGGTAACTCCACAGCACTGGGGGGGAGGCATGTGTGGGAGCTAGCTGGTCTCAGTTACTGGGCTAGGCTGTCTTGCCTTTCTCCCCCATAGGGCTGGGGGTCAGCTGGGCAGACAAACCACAAATGGTGGCTGTTGAATGGGCTCTGGAATGAGTTGCTGGGCCCAGCTCTTATGCCGTAGAAGTGTGTTGCTCCCTGACTCTCTAGGAGTCTTGGTGGCTATGAGGGCTGGCCTTGCCCTATAGGAACCTGGCAGTGGGCCCTGCATTGTAGGGCTTGGGGTGGGGGATGCCTACCTAGTGGTCTCTTTGCTCCCCCTGTGCTGTGGGCTCTGGAGGCTTCCAATACTCTTTCCCAGCTCTGTTCTTGCTGCAGGTGCTAATGGGGTGATGCCCTGGTTCTGCCACCCCAGGGCAGTGCTGGGAGCTGGACAATCAGGCTGTGCTCAGCTGAGCTAGGGGTGTTGCTCAGAGTGACTGGCAGCTCCTCAGCCAGCCTCTAGCTTGTGGCTGTAGGGTCAGCTGGGGGGGTTGGCATTTGGGGGGGGAACCCTGAATGCAGGCTCTGCAGGGAGTGAGGCTAATGACTTGGTAGGTTGCCTTCCCCCTCTGGGTCAGGTCAGAGCTGCTGTGTGAGCCTGTGGTAGTGACTGATGTCAGACCTGACAGCTTGTGGTACTTCACACAATGGGGTTTCTCCCCAGTGTCTTGGGCAGACTGTGCAATAATTGTCCAGCTTGATTCTGTCTGGGGCTTCAGCTGAGTAAGGCACTTGTCACTGCCTCTCCAAATGATCAAGGGAGTGATTGCTGTGCTCCTCCCCAGATGTGGCTGCATGCCAGGGGTGGGGGTGGTTCTATCTGTAACTCTGTGAAGTGCTTTGGGGATTTTTCCTTCTAAAAATATAAACTGGAAAGCCCCCTGTGCTGGGGCAGGACCAGATAAACCTTGATCACCCCTGACAGGCATTAGTCTGACCTGTTCTTAACAACCTCCAGTGATGGGGATTTCACATCCTCCCTTTGAAGCCTGCTCCAGAGTTTAACTACCCTGAGAGTTAATTTTTTCCTGATACCTGACCTAAATCTCCCTTTCTGCAGATTAAGCCCATTACTCCTTGTCTAACTTCCAGTGGACATAGAATTATAGGCCTGGCAGGGACTGGGAGAGGTCTAGTCCCCTGCACTCATGGCAGGACTAGGGATTATCTAGATCTGGAGAACAATTGGTCGCTGTCCTTTATAACAGTCCCTTAATATATTTGCAGACTGTTACCCAGTCCCCCCTGCTCAGTCATCTTTTTTCCCCAAGAGCAAATGGGCCCATTTGTTTTAAGCTTTCCTCCTAGAAAGCTTAGGTCAGGTTTTCCATCGTTTTGTTGCTCTCTTCTGGAGTCTCTCCAATTTGTTTCTCTCTCACCCTACACCAGCTGAGGACTTGCCAGTGCAGAGTAGCTTGGACCAACTACCTCCTGAGTCTTGCCTAAGACACGCCTGTGAACGCATTGTGATACAGTTGCAAAAAAGATTTATGTTCTGCACTGATTCATTCCATTTGTGAACCACTGTCCCCAGATCCTTTTGAAGCAGTATTACTGCCTAGCCTGTTGTTGTGCAGCTGATTGTTCCTTTGGAGGTGAAGTGTTCTCAGGGTGGGGTGGGGAGTATTCTCTAAATGTGTAGAGATCCAGTGTGTCTTGGCGTCTAGACAGATGAGATGGGCTGGTGCTGTCCTGACAGGCTTACAACTGAAGCTTAGTCTCAAGAGACTAGACATTTACCTGGAGATGGACCACTCGGGGAGTGAGGTTACAGCCTTCTATGTTGGGACATAACACAGTGACTAACTGGTGGGGGTGGGGTTAGGAAAAGTCCTGTGTATTCCACAATAGTCCCTTAGCTGTTTCTTGTGCCTTTTGGAGCATCTAGTATTGACTCCTGCCAGAGATGAGATACTAGACTAGAGGGGCCATTAGTCCAATAGAAACTGGTGATTCCTGTGATCTAAATAGACAAGAGATGGTGCTGGATGGGGCAAGCATCAGCATTGCAAACTGTCCTAAAAATTGTTTCTGAGCTAGCACCAGCTCCTCCAGTCTACAGGGATGCTGAAAAGACCAAGATCTGACTCATGACACACACTAGTTGCTGGCAGTGAGGGGGGAGGGGGATATGACTATCAACTTGTTGCAGTGCTAAACTTCTGCAAGTCACTGCAAAGTTCTCACTGCATCTCCCCAATTGCTTGGGCGGGATGCGGAGCTGCTCTGCAGTAACCTGCAGATGCTGTATGTTGACCTGGTTACTGGGGATGGTGCTGCTGGAATCGGGGTTCTCATGAGAACCGAACCGGAAGGGGAACAAGGGCTCAGGACGTCCCACACCTCACTCACTGGAGTTGAGGATACAGTGCTGGATGGGACAAGACCTGGCAACTCCCAATCAAAAAGAGCAAAGCAGCTTCATGGGGGCAGTTGGGAAGCAGTTCCAGGAAACCAGAGTGACGCACACGCCCCTTTCCAGGTACCTGGTCGGAGGGATGGTCTGCAGAGGATCGACCTGCCTCCGCTACCAGCAGGGATGGGAACTTGGAGTTAGGCTAAACCGGGGCAGGCAAACGTTTTGGGCTGAGGGCTGCATTGAGTTCTGTAAATTGTATGGAGGGCTGGTGAGGGGAGGGGGTCATGGCCTGGCCCCCACCTCCTATCTGGCCCCCCAGGACCTCTGCCCCATCCAACCACCCCTTCTCCCTGTCCCCTGATGGCCCCTGGACCCCTGCTGTCCCATCCAACCCCTCCTCTGATTCCTGACTGCCCCCTGAAACCCCTGCCCCCATTAAACCCCCTAACCACTATCCACACCCCCGCCCCCAACCACCACCCTGAACTCTCCTGCCTGGAGCACCGGTGGCTGGAGCTGGGCCACGCTGCCATCACATGGAGCAGAGATCGGGTCAGGCTGGCTCTGCAGCTCCAGCCCCACTGCCCAGAGCACTGTGCCAGAGCGAGCGACCTGAGGCTGCAGGGGGAGGGGGCACAGCAGGGGAGGGGCCGGGGTAGAACCTCCTGGGCCAGGAGCTCAGGGGCTGGGCAGGATGATCCCACAGGCCCGATGTGGCTCACGGGCTGTTTGCCCAGCTCTGATCTAAACACAAGTTTCTTCAGCTGCCTTAAAATCCACTTTCTCTTGGGCTTTGTTCTCCTGTGGGAACAGCCAGTCTGGTTCCAGAAGGCGGCTGGTCGCTGTGGCTGGTCAGGCTCCCACAAGCAAAGTGCTGGCACCAGAATGCAGGCAAGCCCCCTGGGCAGTGAGATCACTAGAGGGGGCTGGACCCCTGGGCCTGTTCCACGTGGTAGAATTGCAGCTTGCCACCCGAGGAGAAGGAAGAGCATGAGGCCTGACCCATGTGGGTGTGCTCGGAGACCAGCGAGCCCTAGAAGTGTGCCAGGTGCAGTGCCTGTGAGGGACTGGTGTGTGCCTGGACTGGGTTTCTTGCCCCCGCTGTAGCCTTTTGGCCATGGCTGAATCACTGTGGGGCTCTGGGGGGAGATCCCAGGCAGCAGGACATGCTGTTTAGCTGCAGAAGTGGCTCAGGTGAAAGAATCCAACCTGGCTTCTCAAAGGCTCCCAAGTAAATCTGTTCTCCTCCTGCCCCAGGAGCCTGAAGCCAGTGATCCAGCAGTAGTCAGGGCCCTAGCCTAGGACTTAGAGCAGGGATCTGAAGCCTGCTCTGCCATAGGCTCCTGTGTGACCTTGAGCAAGTCTTAGTCTGTGCCTCAGTTTCCCATCTGTGCAATGAGGAGAACAGCCTTGCCCTACCTCGCAGGGAGTTGTGAGGATAAATACATTGGACTGTAAGGTGCTTTGTTACAGGAATGGGGGCGAGAGGAGAGCAGGCAGAGAAGTACTTTAGATTAAATCAGGTTTCAGAGTCGCAGTCGTGTTGGTCTGTATTCACAAAGAACAGGAATACTTGTGGCACCTTAGAGACTAACAAATTTATTTGAGCATAAGCTTAAATTTGTCAGTCTCTAAGGTGCCACAAGTACTCCTGTTAGATGAAATCAATGACCAAAGGCCTGACAGCAGGAGCTGGCTCTAATTAGCTGCAGCCAGTTGGTGGCAAATAATTATCTTGCTAGAAGACCATTCCTTCCTGCCAGAGGCCACTACACCAGTTCAAACTGGTCACTCCTTGCAAAAGGCTCTGGAGAGCGGGGTAGTTTGCTGTTTCCTCTAACAGGGTCAGTGTCACTTTGGCTGCCTCCAGCCCTACCTTCCATGCAGCTCCTGATCCTGGCAAGTGTCTCTTATCTGGTAATGGGAGCTCCTTGGAGACACCAGCTGAACACAGCACTTGCTTGATGCTCCAGTAACGTCTGAGCTCACTAGAGGTGGGAAGCTGGCAAAACCCAGCTGGCTTTTCCCCGTCTCCTTGGTGCATTTGAGTGCTCTGCCTTGCTGGTGTCCAGAGTCATCTCTAGTCTGTTGCACTTGTCTTGTGAGCGGGGTGCTGCTCCTGGACTCCTCTGAAAAGACCTTGGTATCTCAGCAGGGGAACAGGAAACCTCCTTAGAGGCACTCTATTGCAAGCTTTTTAAATCCATTTGGGGGGAAAAAAGCTGAGCATCCTTTTAAGTCAGGGCGTGGTCTCCATAGCAAAGACTGAAATGATCATTTGTCTCTGGTGTAGAAGTTTTCCTGTAACGCTGATAACGCTCCCAAGGTCAGTGCAGGTTCTCTGGGGAGGCTCCCACAGCACCACATCCCGCTCAGGAATCTAGAGCAGACATCGAGCCCTGCTGAGCAAAATGGAGCTGGAGTCAGAGTAACGCTGGGCGTGGTGCAAAGCCGAACATGGCAGGGGAAGTTCCAGCAGCTGCTCCCGTCAGTGGTTGGCCTGAATTCAGGGAGTCTGGTTGGAGCCGATTTGGGCGTAGATCCAAACTCCCTTTGCATGCTCCCTGGAGGGAAATGCTGAGTTACGCAGGATTTCATAGCTCGGTATTGCCGTCCCGGAGAGTGTAGGAAACGGTGGTGGAGAAAATCAATAGTCTGTCCTCTCCTCCCTGATAGATGCCCCTCACCTTGCATTGGAGAGCAGTTGAATGTAAGCAGCAAAATCTGGGTAATAACTACACTATTACAGGACAACAGGGTAGGGGCAGGGGCAGGAGGGCAGGTTCCCTGGGCAGCTTCTACCCTTCCAACATGTAAGTACCCGACAGTTACATTACTGGACATCTGCCAGTAGAGCCTGACAAAGGTCCTGTGTAACTAACACTGGGCACTAGTGTCAAACCAAACTCTCCCATCATCCCACTGGGACGAGAACCGCCCTCCTGTCCTAAGCAGAGTCTGTGCTACAGGACGGACACCGCCAATGGCGTTGCTCGCTTGGCTGGGGGCTCTGGAAGGGGCTGCAAAGCTGCTAGCTGTTCAGGGCTGCAGTGCCTGGAAGTAGCTTCCCCTCACAATTGGATCAGGGTTCTGTTCTCAGCCCCGCCACAGCTTTCCTGAGCAGGCTACTGAATCTCAGTGCTCAGACCCCACCTGGGGGATGCGGGGGAGGGAGGGGGAGAATCATCCTTTGTGTCTCAATCAGAAGAGCAGCTTTGGAGGCAAAGACCCTCAGTGGACATACGCCAGGCACAACGGGGGCTCTGATCTCAGAGGTGGGCCTCTGTATTGCTATCCATCACTAACAGGGCTTTTAAAATGTACATAAAGGCAACCAAGCTGGTTTTAAGGTGGACCTGACCAGAGGTTTTCCCAAAGATCCTCCAGCCTCTAGCTTCCTTAGGAAACCTGGCCCCCAAAGTCCCTTCCTTTCCAGTGCCATGGGCTGAATGTGAACAAGAGGCACTTCATAGCTCCTAGGAGTGAAAGGTAAAAGCTTTCAGTTGGGGTGGTCTTCAGAGTGACCCCGCCTCCTTCCCGCAAGGTGTCTCTGGGAAGGCCTGTAGCTAGAAATCCCCAGTGCCTTGCCTCTCTTGCCTGAGGCCACGCTGCTGTGCCCGGGCGAAGGGGAGCGGTACTTAGCAGCATATTGCTGCGCTGGCTGGAGTAAAGCAAAGGAACCTCTGGGTTAGACTGTTGGATGAACTAGTCTGTCTCGCTGGTGGGAGCCAAATAAGAGATGCAAGCTGGACAGAAGACCTTGAGCAGACTCTCTTGTGAGTAGCAATCTAGCCTGAGGCTCCTGGGGCTCACCTACCTTAATGGAAGCTAGAAGTGGATCAGTGTGTTTACTCCACCCCAGAGGTGGCTACATCTCAGTGAACTAAGATGTCTGATTAATATAGCAAGTGCTTTCTGGATGAAAAGGGCTGTGTCTAAATAGTGACCCTCCCAGCATCTCCCTCTCCTGCTCATCTAACCTTACTACCTTCCAAATATTGAGGCAGTGGGTTTAGCTGCAGGTGGCTCCTGCAGTCTGTGTGCACTTCATGGTCCTGCCAATTACCTTGTAATCGCTGGGTTTATTGTGTGTCTCACCTTCTGATCTCTTATCCACCCAGCAGCTCGATAGTTGTGGAATTTGAAAAAGAGGTGGGCTTGTGGCATTCCCTCACTAGGGAAATTTCCACTGTCTGAGCTGCCTTCCTCCCTCTCTTTTAACTTCCAGAGCATGGTTTGGATGGAGCCTGGGCCAGTCCACTTCCTCTCTCTTCCCCCCACCCCCACCCCCCAGCTTTGTGTGCTTGGGGCAGTCAGTCAGTCCAGCTCAGACTGTCAGGGTATATCATGAATCTCTGCCAACACCAAGTACCCTCTCTATACAGGTGAATGGAGGAGCAGATCCAATGAGTCTGCAGCTGTCCTGGCCTCAGAACCCCAGGGCCCCTGTTCCTAATGTAGTACTGCCCATCCAAAGAGCTCACTTCACAGCTACAGCCTCACAGCACAGCTGAGGCATGCAAGCATTGTCCTCCTTGTGGAGGTGGGTGAACTGAGGCATAGTGGCCAACTTGCCCAAGGTCTCAGACTACAGGTCTGCTGTGTCCTGGGCCTTAACCTCAAGGCAGAATAAACTTTCTTTTGCCTTCTTACAAACTGTCTGTTTCACTTCCTTGAATGTGCTTGCTAATCAGGGGGGATGAATTATTAGGCCAGGACCCAGGTTGGAAACCCTTGGATTCTTGGAACCACAGGTTCCAAGCCCCCCAGGGTTATCTTCAGACCTTAATCCTTCTGCCTTAGCTAAATGGAGCTGCATGTGGCTGACAGGATGAGGATTAATCAAGTCCTGTCTGAGCTTCCTAACCCCCCTGGCACTCCTACAAAGCTACTCCTGATAAAATATCAGCGGTGGAAGGGACCTCAGGATGTATCTAGTCCAACCCCCTGCTCAAAGCAGGACCAACCCCCAGTCCAACCCCCTGCTCAAAGCAGGACCAACCCCCAACTAAATCATCCCAGCCAGGGCTTTGTCAAGCCTGACCTTAAAAACCTCTAAGGAAGGAGATTCCATCACCTCCCTAGGTAACCCATTCCAGTGTTTCACCACCCTCCTGGTGAAATAGTGTTTCCTAATATCCAACCTAGACCTCCCCCACTGCAACTTGAGACCATTACTCCTTGTTCTGTCATCTGCCACCACTGAGAACAGTCATTGGGTAACCCTGTCTCATCAGGTAGTTGCACTTCCCTCTCCCCTACCCCAGAGATGGCTTGAAGCTGCGGGACCAGAGGACCCTCTGCAGGCATGCCTGCGGGAGGTCCACTGGAGCCGTGGGACCGGCAAGCGGCAGAGGGCCCCCCGCAGCATGATGCCGTGCTTGGGGCAGCAAAATATCTAGAGCCGCCCCTGTCCTTGCCCCCATCCAACTGACCCTTCAGGTGTAGTGATCAGGTCAACAGCAGCTTCTGTCCATCCTGCCCCCTTCTTCCCCTGGGGAGGTAGCTGCCTATGGAGTTAAAGAAATGGCCCCTCTGCAATCCCTGCAGCGTACACTGTGTGTGCTCTGGCTGCAGGCCCGGCTGTCTCCCATGAGATTCTTTTCCAGATATCAGCCAAGCAGGCATGGAGGTGAGTCTGCATTTTAATGCAGAATGTCTAGGGTGCTGCAGCTGGGCTCTGACTCCAGAAAGTGGCATTGTCTGTGTTTTCTGCGCTGGTATGGTCAGTGTCCTGGCACCAGGGCAGGATCTGCTCCCTGGGCTGTGCTATTTGGGTGCAATTGAAACCAGTCTGCTGCCTTCCTCCAAGACTCCAGGCAATTCTGAGGAGTTCAAACTTGGCCAGGACACTGGTTTATCTCGGCATGACTGCGCATCGGCATGACTGTGCACCTGGGGAAGGCATGGCTTTGGGTGGATCAGGGAGCCTTTGTGTCCTGGTCCCATCTGTCCTGTCGTGCATGGCATCCTCACACTGCTGCTGCACGCCTGGGCTGGGTAAAGTGACTGTTGGAGACAGAGAATGAGCTGGCAAGTTTCACTGCTACAGCACTTGGTGCTCCAGCATTAGAGAGCTTTCTTGTAGCCAATTGCTGCAGCTCTCCAGTCAAACAAGGCAACTGCATTAGCCTCCCTGGACACTTGTGGGTAATTTTCTCTCTGCTCTGCTTCCTACCTTGCCCAGGGAGCAGCCCATCTCTAACCACAAACCTGGGTGGGGGGATGTAATGGAAGCACATCTGAGGGGATGGGGAGTTTAGGGGCAGGGGACTGCAAATGGGATCTAGAGCCATTCGTCCAACAGCTGCTTTGGCATCTGGTTAGCTGTAGTGACTGAAAGCTGCTCCCCACCCGATGGCTGTTTCGTTGTCAGCGTGAGACAAGCTGCTGATCTCAGCTTTGTTCCTAGTCTGCCAGAGCTGGAGACAGCAGTGGTGGGGTTTGTTGGCAGATTCCCTAGGCCTAAACTATGGGAGTAGCCCCCAGGTAGCCTCTGGTGCCAGTCAGGGCAGAAACTAGAGCTGTGTAAAGAAGTGAACAGAAGCAGGGAGTCCGTCCTGCTCCTTGCAGGTCCTGATCTGTTCCCCTAGCCTGGCTGGGGGCTGGATGGGGGTGAAAACATCCAAGCCTGAGGTTTCACAATGACTATTTGCCCAGAGGTGCTCAGGACATGTTCCTTGTTTATCTCCCTGCCAGTGACCAACCCATGAAGAGCAGGTGCTGAAGGGAACAGCTTTCTGAAATGTGTGTAGTGTTTGCCAGTGATTTGTACAAACTAGGATCAATCCATGTACAACATAAAGGGCTAAACTCGCGGTAACACGGCAAACAATTAATAATTTGCCCAATATGCTAATCAAATAGCTGGGGAAGCCTGCTCCATCAAAAGAATATCTGGGTCTCCAAGGCTCTGTCGGTTCCTTTCAGCAACACACAATTGACTTAGTTTCTTTGGTATGGGTCTGCCAAGCATGGCTTGCCCAACAATCAAATTAAGCACTCCCTGTCCGGTACTTGTGTATCTGACTGTCTTACACTTACGTTATCACACACTGCTGAGAGATGCTGTCTTGCGTTCACATAAACCTCAGACATTTTAAATAGTAGCAATATTTTAGCTTGGTTTGGTCGCTGAGCAGATGCTTATGTCGAAATGGTCCACAGTCAAGTCTGACTTCTGATGAACAGAAACCTGGCTAAAATCAGACACTAGAACTAACAAAACTGAAATCAGACTGAACTTTTTCCTAAGGAAACACTAAACGTCAGTCTCATGCATTATTTGTGTAGTCTGTATGGCAAGGAAATTAATGAAATAGCATCCTCCACTAGCTGGAAGTACCCTCTACCCAGCTGAATGAGGTTGTACTTCAGCATTTGTGACTATCCTTACTTCGAAAAGTGACTCTGTAAATGGCACTGTTTACTCTAGAGTTCCAGATCATGGGTGACCAGTGCGCCAGAGGGAGATGGTGTCTTTGAATTGCCAGGGTTGCAAGCCCTTGGGATCTAACCATCCAGCTGACATTCATCCCTTATGCACCATCATAAATGTTCTGCAGGTCAAGCCCTGCTCCCTGCTGAAGGCAGGGGTTGCACAAGTGTAGCTGATTGGAACTTGATGAATGATGCTCATGCACAAGGGAGAACAGAACCAAGTCGACTTGCTGGTCCTTAGCTAGGCAGGTTCTGCAGAGGGTAGTAGAACAAGATCCGTGTCTTGTTAACAGGATTGGCTGTGACTGGATATGAATGGGGCTGGATCTTGAGTGAGAAGGGGCCAGCTTGACAGAGTCCCTCTTCAGAGTAGAACAGCACTTGAGACAGGCTTTTGGGGTGGGAGGAGGTGTCCTCTTGCTAGACTTCAGTCTCCCCACCTCCTTGGCCTGGAACCAGGGCTGGAGCTTGTACATGGGAACCAGAAAGCACAACTGGCCACTCCAAGGCTACAGTGAAGTGCAGACCCCCATGGCTGGTGAAAAGCAAATCTAGGTTGTAATGCTTTCATCCAAGGGGTCTGGTGGCCAGGCTGGAGCTCCAAGTCCTTGCTGGCTCCCCAGGCTTAGCCCTGCTGTGGCATTGGGTGGCGTAGGGGAGTCCTGGAGCAAGTGCCAGACTCAATGTGTCCTTCTGATCTCTCCCCAGATGGCTCTCAGAATGCCTCCAGCACGTCCACCCCCAGTGGTGACTCTTCACCCCCCTCCGCCCTGACTCCACTGCAGGTCTCCCTGACAGCAGCCCCCGATTGTACAAGCCCCACTGCCATGGAGCCCACCCTCTGCAGCCCAGGAGCCCTGGCCTTCCTGCCGGCCAAGAAAGAGGACAGGCCCCAGCCAGAAGGAGCCAGCTGCGACACAGCTGTTGGTAGCTCCCCCGCTGGCCTGGCTGCACTGAGCGAGTGCAGCCAGGTCCTGCTGGAAACACCTCCCAAAGGCCTCCAGGAAGTGCTGAGTGTGGACATGCTGGACACCAGGATTGTGATGGGGGAGGAGACCCAGGGCAGCGATGACAAGCCAGACACGGGGGTGGAGCTGCACAGCTCACTGCTGGACGACAAGGCTCCCGTATCAGAGGCAGCTGGCGCTGAAAGCCTCGCAGCCTATGCCAGAGAAGAGTCGAGTGACGAGGAAAACTGGATCCTAGAGAGCAGCTCTGAGGCTGTTGGGAAACTCTCTGCCCAGGCCACACCAGGGGAGTCTCCCTACCCCAAACCCAGAGACAACAGGCAAGTGTGTCTCTATCGGCCTCCTCGTCTGCTGCCCTGGGAGCCCGAAGAGCCGAGCGTGGCGCTAAAGGAGAAGTTGTTTTCTCAGGGTGAAACCATGGCCGATGTGCCTTCCCCATCTCCCACACCTGCCAAAGACCCTCCTGATGAGCTAGCCGAGGCAGGACCCTTGCAGCCCCCCCAGGTCAAACCAGTCCTGGATCCAGACCTGTACTTCACGGCCCCTTCGACGCCAATCAAAACAGTCTACTCCCACCTCAAGCACCTCCCCTATGCCAAGGACCACCTGAGCGAGGAGCAGAGCGATATGGACAATGAAGGGCTGTGCTCCCCACCTACCTCTCCATCGGGGTCCTACATCACCGCTGAGGGGGGCAGCTGGGCTTCCTCCGGCACCTCTAGCACATCCCCATCATGTTCTCCCAACCTGATTGCTGAGTCGGAGACCGTGGAAGCCTCAACTGCTTATGGGGAATCCCTGTTGGAGCTGGAGCTTTCTGAGGAGCCGGCTCGGTTTGCCAGGAGCTCCTGTCTGTCTCCTGAGCAGCTGGAGGAGGAAGAGGAAGGTGACCAGTCTTTGGAGAGACTCTCCTCTGGCAACATGACTCTTCCTTCAGTGCCAGTGGAGGAGGAAGGGGACGGTCAGACCACACCAGAAGAGGAGTGGGACTCTGAAATTGCTACCTCTATTGCATGGGTCCCACTCACCACAGAGCCAGAGGATCCAGGGGAGCTGCTGCCAGCTGAGGAGAAGGACCTGCCCCATCCAGGAGGAGACTCTGGGGATGAGCCACTGCAAAGCACCTTGGACAGGCAGCTCCTGAAGGTGGAAGTCTTCACCTCAGATAAAGCCAGTGCCAGCCTGGGGACAGGGGATGCAGCAAAAGAGCCTCTGGAGTCCAGCCTGGTGTCCTGCTCCCCTATCCCCTTGCCAGGCCTCCAGTCAGAGTCCAGCAGCGTGTCTGGGGCAAGCTGCTCCTCAGATGCAGACACCCCCAGCAGCCTGCAGGCCGAGACCACTGGCTCCTCAGCAGAGCTCCCATCAGACTTCACGGACAACGACCAGATGATCCCTGCCACTCTGCTGCCCTTTCGCGGGAGCCTGATCTTTGAGGCCGAGTCGCTGGAGATCACGCTGTTCCCCCAGGGGGAGTCTGTGGAGAACGACGTCGTCTACGGGGCGGAGGAAGACGACAGCACCTCTGCCTCCTTCCTGCATTCTCTGTCGGAGAACTCCATCAACGAGGGTGTGGATGAGTCCTTTGCCTACCAAGATGACACTTCCCAGTCCTCCGACTCCGCCTCGTACAATGGCGAGGCAGATGAGCAGCTGTACAGCACTGAGCAATACGCTGTGGTGACCCCCTCAGCTCAGGAAGGGGAGAAGGCAGCTGCAGAGGACTCTGAGCGGGGGGCCTCCTGCTCAGGCAGCGAGAGCGAGATGGAGACGTCATCAGATGCCTCTGACACCGATGAGGAATACACGGCTTTCTCGGCGCTGGGCACAGTCCCCCACACAGGGGTGGAGGTTGGGTTCGTGCCAGAGGGTAATGTGGCTCACCAGGATAAGCTGGAAGGATCCACAGAAGAGGAAGAGGGGGAGGAAGAAGAGAGGCAGCCACCAGCCCAAAGTGAGGGGATGCTGAAATCAGCAGCACTCGCCGAACCCAAGGCAGCGCTGGTGGATGAACACAGCGACTCAGACAGCCCAGGAAGCAGCAGCATCTCGCCCACAGGCCGAGGCTGGAGCCTCTCTCTGAAACCAGACAGCACACCATCCCCTGGGGAGTCTGCTCTGAGAGCCGAGTCTGACCAGGCAGATTCTCCAGGGGATACTGGCTCCTCCTCAGAGAGCTCCCTGGAGCACCAGTCCTCACTGTCGGACATGCAGGAGGCCCTGGAGAAAGGGCTCCCCAACTCAGGGGAGTGTCTGATAGCCTGCTTTGATACAGACGAGGAGACTGAGGTCTTCCCTGGGCTGGAGGTAGTCATGGAGAATGCAGAGCCGATAAGCCAGTCGGCTACTGCTGAAGTGTGTGTGGCTCCATGGAGAGGTGGGGATGGGATGGGATCTGCAATACCCTTGCCTTGGAAACAGACGCCAGCTCCCACTGAACTCGCTGAGCCTACCGCCAGGGATGCCTCTGTGTTTGAAATGGGCACCAAGCTGAAGGGGTCTGAAGCACACCTCCTGGAGCTCCTAGACCAGGACAGCACTTCTCTGGGAGGGAAGAGGGAAGATCACTTTGTGGCCCAACTGGGAGCCTCCGATGGTGCCAGCTTGGAACAGCCTGAAGTGACCAGAGCTGACAGCGAGCCAGCAGGAGAGTGCTTGATCGCCTGCTTCTCCTCCTCTGAGGAGGAGCTGGAGGAGACCTCCTCTCTCGATCAAGTCAACAACAATGAGGAACAAGGGGAGCTGTTCTTGGAAGCCAGCCTGGATTCTGTGCCCCTTCTGGGACAAAATGACACACAGCCAAACATGCTCGTGGACACAGCCAGCCAGAATGAACCCACATTGGCTGTGGTGGTGGATCAGCAACAAGAGCCCCTTCTCCCACCTGGGGATTCAGAGTCCCAGAGCCTGGACCTGCACACGATGCAGAGAGACCTGCAGGAACTCCAGAGGAGGCTGGATGGGAGCAGGCAGCAGGAGTGCAGGGAGGTGGACGCGAGCTCAGAGTCTGAGAGAGAGACCTATGTGAAAAGGTACTTTGGCACAACGGCGTTCTCACTGCTCCCTCAGGCCATAGTGGTTCCAGAGAGCACCGAACCAACCTGGGGGCAAGAAGCCCTAGGCAAGAAGCCGGCCCTGGCAGACAGCAGCATCCCTGAGCCAATCTGGCCATGCTCAGGGACTGGAGAGACCAAAGACTCCAACTCAAAAGAACCTCAACTGGATGAGAGCAGCCCTGCCTCTCCTGGCATCCAGCTGCCTGGAGAAATGAACAGCAGCACAGACCAGAATCAAGAGGAGCACATGGCAAGCGCAGAAGAGAAGTGGCTCACAGCTGAGGCTGCAGAATCTGACTTGCAATCCACGTTTGGTGCCTCACCCGTTGCTGCGATGGGAGAGACCCAGCCAAAGGCAGCTGTTCAGGCTCTGGAGAGCCTGGGAGAACTTGTGGAAATGGTAACCCCAGTTCCTTGTTCAAGCACTGTCAGCCATGACTTGCAGACCAGATCTGCTGAGGAAGCCACCTATGCCTCTGTATCAGGAAGTGAGTCATGCAGCCAAACAGATTCTGTCTCTGCTCAGGTTTGCCCCCTAGGAGACCAGCTTGAAATGGAAACTCCCACTGCAGCTGCTCCAGGCCAAACCCTGCCTGAACCAGGGGCTCAGGTGTTCCAGGCCCCACGTGTCTGTAGCTTGGATCCAGACTTGCCTGAGTTGAGGGACAGCAACATGAATGTACTGGAGACAGCTAGCTCCGAGTCTCCCTGGGAGCCTGAGCTTGGGGCTGGAGAGGATCAAGACTCATCTGTCTCAACAAGCGGCAGCAAGAATGTTGTGCTCGAAGGGGAAATGGAGAGCACCAATGCAGAAGAAACGGCCAAGAAAACAACTGGAGACCAGCCAGGCTGTGATGAGCTGCCTGGTGGGAAGGGGGCCTCTACCCAAGAGCAGTGGGTGGGTAGCACCCAACTTCCTCAAGAAGTGAAGCCAGCCACTCTGCAGCAAAGTGAGAGTCTGGGTGGTGTGCCGGAAGAGGAAGCACTCAGCTCTGAGGCTACGTCCGAAGAAGGGGTCTACCTCACCGATGAGGAGAGGGAGGCCGAGGCTCAGCCCGAAGAAAGTCAGCCAGGAACTCCCTCGCCCAAAGGAGAAATGGAGGTGGAGCTGGCAGAGAGTGCGGAGGCAGCTTCTGAAGGCAGCTCTTCTGCATTCAGCAACGACCTGTCCAGTGGAGACTCCCCGGAAGGCAGGCAAACACCAGGCTGTGCAGCACTCAGGCCTCCCCTTGCTCTTGATGATAAGATGACCACTGTGGACTCTACACAGGAGGAACCCGACAAGGCTGTTTCCTCCAGAGAATCTTCCCCAGAGCCACCAGACACCACACAGTCCTTCATGCACATGGATTCCAGCTTCTTCATGGCCTCTGAGGAGAGCACAGAAGAGAGCACCAGACTAGTTGAGCAGAAATCCTCCAGGGCAGAGGGAGAACTGGGAGCTCCCGAACAAGCTGAGAGCCAGTTAACAGAGCAGCAAGAGGGTGACATTCCAACAGAGCTGAAGGAAGCAGTTCTACCACCAGAATATCTCCACGTGGGCATCAGCAGCAGAGACTCTCCATCCCTACCCGAGCCCAGCCCCTCAGGGGTCTCTTCAGCTGAGCACAGCCTGGCCCCAGAACCCCCTGAGCACAGCCTGGCCCCAGAACCCCCTGAGCACAGCCTGGCCCCAGAACCCCCTGAGCACAGCCTGGCTTTGTGTTTGCACTATTCCTCCCTGCAAGAAGCTCCACGTTCCACTCACTCAGAGTGCACCAGGCTAAGATCCAATGTGCCAGTGCCTAGCAATCAGCAGCTGCTCTTCACTGCTTCTGAGAAGATCATCTACATAGGCGAGCCTGCTACTCCTGACCAGCCCCCTGCAGAGCCTGGGGACAGCAGCCCCAGCGCAAGCCTGGAAGCAGAGCATTCTGCTGAATATTCAGGGCCAACAAAAACAAGCCCTGACTTGCTGGAATCCAAAGCCGTCATTGCAGAAAGCCTGTCGGTCAGCCTTGGATTGCTTGAGCCATCTGGTGCCTTGGTGGAGAACCCTGCTGACCCACCAGCAGCATCTCGCGAGTGGCAGCAAATCACTGCCATGTTACAAGGCTCCTTTGGGAACCTCCAGGCCTCCCAGCTCAAAGTGGGGCCTCTTTGTCCTGTGAGCAGCCAGATGGTGACAGAAGCACAAAGTGTCCTTGCCAGCCTCAAGGAGAGGGTCTTGGAGAGCTCCTCAGGAGAGGCCACCCCAGACTCCCTGGAGGCCAGTGAAGCACAAGAGAGGGTGGTCGAAGCTCAGCCTGAACCTGAAATGCCCATTCATGAACTTGCTGCTGGCAGTGCCTCTCGGCAGCCCAGCGAGGACCAGGGTGCTCAGCAGCCCTCTGAGGACGAGAGCACTTCAGAACAAGCACAATTGGAGAGCATCTGTGAGACGCTGCTTGCAGCAGAGGTGACGTCCAGCCCTGTGCTACTCGCTTCCTCCATGGGCAGCAGTGAGTCAGTGACCCCTGTGCTAGAGGAACAGGATCTCTCTGCAGAGGAAGACTCCGGCCTGCACAGTGAAGGGCCCTTGGAGGAAGAGTCCATCCAGACTTCCTCTGGAACTCATGCCAAAGACCAGGACCAGCGGTCACTGAGCCTGGAGGAGCCTGCAGAGCTGGGGATCTCCCCCAGGGCAGAAGAGCCCTGGGAAAGTCCTGGTGAGGCAGGTGTAGATGGTGCTATGCCAGAGGCCAGCCAAGCAGGACACCTGCAGAGCCCACAGCATCCAGCAAACGGAGGTAATCAGCAAAGCCAAATCCCATTGGGTGATACTGAAAGCAGCAGAGAGAATGAGACGCTTTCAACTACAGAAGCAACCAGTCCATTGATACTCCACTCCTCTCCTTCTCCTGAGCCCTTGGCAGCTTCCCTGGCTAGTGATTTCCAGCCTCCAGAGTCTCCTCCACCAGAGCCCTGCCCCATCCTTGCAGCTGCTCCCCTCCAGTCAGGTCAGCCTGCTTCTCCTGACGTCACTGTGGAGGATGCACCTTCCCCTCTTCCTTGCTCTGAACTCATAGAAGTGCCTCCTGCTTTATCCTTCTTGCCACCTTGCTCAGAGGATCCTATCCAAGGCCAAAACTCAGGGCTCCCCGCATCTGAAGCACTCTCTGTCACAGAGGACGCTTGCACTGAAGACCAGCCATCTCTCCTGCTGGATTCCAGGAAATACTTAGAAGGTAATGTCCCTTCTTTCCCCTTCTGCTCCCCATATTAGGGGATGGAACATCTGCTGGGAATGACCTGGTCTGCCCAGGTCAGGCAGGTGCTTTTCTAACCCTCTCCCTTACAGAACAGGCTAATATCAGTGTAGGCTTAGTGGACCTAGTGCCAGTGCTCTTGGTGGGCCTCCGAGGACAGGCTTCTCCAACACAAACATCCACCAGCAGTTCTGGCCTAGTCCTGTGGAGACGTTTCTCTAAAGCACTTGGCAGCAGACCTGCTCCCTTGGGAAAGCATCACTGACTCGAAGAGCAGGGAGACCCTTGCAGTGCATTTGACCAAATGTTCAGCCCCAGGAGCTGAACAAGAGCTTTCCAGCTCCCCCTTGCTGCCAGCCCCTAACTTTCCCCCATACGCCAATGGGACTAAACCCAAACCCTGGCCATGGGGCAGGTGTGAAGGCCCCAGTTTTGCTCAGATGTGGCTCAGGCAATGCTTCTAAATATCTTGCCCAAGTCCTGTGTTTGGACTCATTGCATCCTGTAACCTTCACGTGAGCCAGGAACCACCTACCCCGAGGTAGGCATGATGCAGTAGTGGGAATGGCTAGCACACTACTACCTCAAACATGTCACACAGTGACAGCTCCATGGAGAGCATCCTTCCCTCCAAGTTGGTACTGAACCAGCACCCATCCAAGGTGCAGGGGAAAGGGCTCGTCCTGCTGCTGGGTGCCCCTAACTGCTCAAGACCAATGTCCTGACTCCCTTGGGCCACAAAGAATCCCATGGCTTTCCTTGAAAGAATAGGTGATGGGCTATCCAAGCTCCAGTCAAATTTATCTGCAGCTTCAGCTGGGAGAGTGTCCTTGACCCTCTCTCCCAGGCTGGTGCTAGTAAACCCCTCATTGCACCCCAGAGAGCTGCATTTCTGGCTAAGGTGAGGGATGATGGACAATCTCAAGCATGCATCACAAAGGTCACTAGCTCTTGGACTGGGAGGAAGCTTCTCAAACAGAAACAGCTGCATTCCTCATCCAGGGGGTCCCAGATCTGGAGGCTCTTATCGCCTGGCCATATCCTCTCTTCCATGTCAGTGACCTCTGCACATCTCTGAACTCAGTTAAAGTGCTGGGTGATGCTGGCATCTCCCAAAGGTGCCAGCCCTTTCTGCTTAGCTGCTTGGCAGGCAGCCCTGCTCTGCTAAAACTAACCAGGCCACTGCATGAAGGGACAGTTGGGATTATTAGCCAATTAATCACTGCTCTAAGAAGCCTTCCCAAGAAGGCAGGTCCAGTGGTCCTTCCAGCTGGATGCTGATGTCATGCATGGCAGGCAAAAGTTACTTATCACAGAATATCAGGATTGGAAGGGACCTCAGGAGGTATCTAGTCCAACCCCCTGCTCAAAGCAGGGCCAACCCCACCTAAATCATCCCAGCCAGGGCTTTGTCAAGCCTGACCTTAAAAACCTCTAAGGAAGGAGATTCCACCACCTCCCTTGTTAACCCATTCCAGTGCTTCACCACCCTCCTAGTGAAATTGTGTTTTCTAATATCCAACCTAAACCTCCCCCACTGCAACTTGAGACCATTGCTCCTTGTTCTGTCATCTGCCACCACTGAGAACAGTCTAGATCCATCCTCTTTGGAACCCCCTCTCAGGTAGCTGAAAGCAGCTATCAAATCCCACCCTCACTCTTCTGCAGACTAAACAATCCCAGTTCCCTCAGCCTCTCCTCATAAGTCATGTGCTCCAGCCCCCTAATCATTTTTGTTGCCCTCTGCTGGACTCTTTCCAATTTTTCCACATCCTTGTAGTGTGGGGCCCAAAACTGGACACAGTACTGCAGATGAGGCCTCACCAATCTCAAATAGAGGGGAATGATTGCGTCCCTTGATCTGCTGGCAATGCCCCTACTTATAGAGCCCAAAATGCCATTAGCCTTCTCAGCAACAAGGGCACACTGACTCCTGTCCAGCTTCTGCAGAAAAGGACCTGGGGTTACAGTGGATGAGAACTGCTGCCTAGCCACTTGGTCCCTAGTCTGTAACAGTGAATGGGATTCTTCTGTCCTAAGTGCAGGACTCTGCACTTGTCCTTGTTGAACCTCAGGACAAAGGGGCAAGGGGCCCCAGGCAATTGCTGAGCTTGCTACCCCCTGTTGCCAGCCCTGGGTTTTGTATGTAGAAAACCAGTTGTTGTGGCACAAGTGGGCCACGGAGTTTTTGTAGCATGTTGGGGTGGGGGGAACACCCTCAAAGAGGTTGAGAACCCGTGCTCTAGGGCATCTCACCTTTACCCTTCCATGGGTCCAGTTAAGTTAAGCACCCCCCACCCTGACCTAGTTCCTGGGGCTGAGAGCTTGCAGGGCCTTTTATCAGGGAATTGGCCTTACTCAGTAATCTCCGTAATCTCTCTGAACAGAGTGCCCACGCTAAGCACACAATGCTCACCACTCCCAAGAAAGCACATGCACCTTGGTGGCCAGGTAGGATCAGGTGGGGGAGGGGGCTCCTCCAGCTTCCTGCACAATATGGTTGGCAGGATGTTGAGGGCTGGCAGCTCTGATCTTTGGGGCTGTATCCTGGAGTTGGTTCCCAAAAACTTCCTTCTGGACCCCAGTTTTATACTTAAACTTGAGTCCTGCTTAACTCTACCTTAACCAATCATTTTAAACAGAAGTCCTACCCAGCAGTATTTTTCACCAGTCACAGCCCATTATGAAACGATTCTTTACTCCACCAGAGTCCACCACCGTAGCTGACCTAAATCTTGCAAAATTAGTTATGCTACAGTCCGAAACAATCCAAGAACCAGACAAACAATAGGGCAGTGGGGCCCACAAAGGCAGAACAATGGAAGTGGAGATTTCCCACTCACAACTGAGTGATTCCTTGCCAGACGGAACAATGTCAAACAAAGTTTTCTTTAAACATCCTAAGCCCTGTTTTTCTGACAGTGGATTCTGTTAGGGCAGGATCTCCTTCCTAACCACCCGATATTGCATTGTTTTGATGCACTCTAGATGGAATATGAGGATGTGACTCTCTGCTGCTTAGCCCAGAGCTGCTGCTGTCCTAATGTGGCTTGAGCTGCTAGCCCCCATGGCTACGTACTAGCTCAATGAGAGAGCCACGGGTAGGGCTCCTTGAGCGGGAATTTACACCTCCTGCTTGAAAAGGGGGCACATCCAGAGGGCTCTGGCCTGGATTCCCTTTGTAAGGAGCTGGAAGGCTGGGTGGAGCAGGGGACTAGGAATAGGGCCCCAGTTCTGGTCCCAGTGCTGCCACTGATGGGAGAAACGTGTCCCCATGCAGCTGGCTCCCCAGTGGGTTCCATTGGGCCCTCCACTCTGGAAACACTAATCTATCAAGGGGCAGGGGCAGGAACCTAGCCTAATGCAATTCCTCCCTCCACTGCAGCTCTGGAGAGCTCCGCGTCCCCTGTCCCATGCAGAGACCCCTTCCTCAGCAGCCAGGATTCCCGAGGGAGGCCCCAGCTCCCAGGGAACAAAGACACCAGAGGGAGGGGTTCTGCCTCCGCAGAAGAGAGGCAAGCCCACCGTGGCTTCATCCAGTTGGAATCAAGCTCTTCCAGCGAGAGCGAGCCACCCTACCGCTGCCCGGAGATCGAGACCCTGAGGGAGGCGGCTGGCATGACGCTGCTGGAGGACAAGCCGCTGGTGGGGCAGAGAAGCTGTGAAGTTAACCATAAAGGTACATGTGGTGCGGGTGGGAGGAAGGGAATGGCCTCCTCCCCAACCCTACTGAGCTCCATGCAGTCCTCTCCTGGCCTTTGAACGCCCTCTGCTAGCTCGCTGGAGCATGGCAGCTCTCCTGCGGCAGCTTGCTTCAGAGAGGCGGGTGGCTCAGCAGAACCTCTGGGGAAAGCACCCTACAAGTCCTGGCCAGATCCTCCGCTGGCCATCAGCATGGCTCCACTGGTCTCAATGGAGTCCTCCTAACCTACTCCAGCCGGGCCTCTGGCCCCTGGCACTGGGACTGCTGGGTACCAGAGCCAGCCTCTAGGGCTAACAGTGCTAGGCTACATCCCAGGGGTCAGGCTAGGGTAGGACAG
This sequence comes from Gopherus flavomarginatus, assembly GCF_025201925.1. Lineage (NCBI taxonomy): Eukaryota > Metazoa > Chordata > Testudines > Testudinidae > Gopherus > Gopherus flavomarginatus. The sequence goes on along the minus strand of NC_066618.1, from coordinate 4,716,130 downwards.
GGCAATGGACTATTGCCAGGAATGGCACTTGCCCTAGGCGCTCGCTTGTGGATGCCCACAAAGCTAGAGGCTGATATAATCCTCGTCTCCTGGCCAAACAGCAGAGCCGCAATGGGCTCCTGTAATAGCTGCTGGATAGCAGCTGACAGGTCTCTAATGGGTCTGCATGCCCGGCGCAGCCTCCTGCCTTGTACGGCTAAGTGTGTGCCGTGGGGCAGGGGAGGAGTTCTCCAGCTGGAGCTCTCGCAAAGCAAACCCTCTCGAGCGCAGCAAACAAAGGGAAGCAGCTTGGCTGGCTGCGCTGCCCTAGGGACCAGCTGCACGGTGGGGCTTTCAAAGCTTTCTGACCCCCCTCTTACGCAAACAGGCCTGTTCCTTGTCCAGCAGGAACTGAAACACGTGGGAGGAGGGAAGGAAGCATTGCTGGATTCCGAGCTTCTTGCCATGCAATTCCCAGCACTGCCGCAGAGGCCCAGACAAAACCTAGGGCTGTGCATCGCTAGCCCTTCCCAGGCCCAAACCACGGGCTTGCTGGGCCTGGTGCCTGTGCTGAGGGGTTGATCTCTCTGCTCAGACCAGGGTGCTGTTAACCACTCAATACCTGAGGGGTGAGTGGGGTTCCAGGCCTCGATTCAGGATGGTGCGATTATTAAAGCAAACAAGAGTGAATGGGGCTGTGCCTGGGTCCCTACCTAGCATGGGGCACATGCCCAGCTGCCCATCCCACTCCCACTCTGTGCTGGGGTGGGGGGAGAGGGTGGCCTGCCAGCCCCATGAACACAACCAGTGCAGTAAGTAACTAAAGCTGGGGCAGAGGCCCAGTGTGGGTGGGAGGCTGCAGAGTTTCACACCCCTGCAGCTCTGAGCAGTAGCTCCCACCCTGTCCCCCCCCCCCTCTGTGAAGAGGATGGAGGCTGGGGCATGAGCCCTTGGGGGTGGGTGAGAATTGAGGAGGTGCATTGGGCATCTAATGTGGTGAGCCAGGGTGTGGAGGGAGACCCTGGGGCCCTCCCTGGCCAGGACAGCTCTTGTAGAATCATCCCGGGTCCTAGGCTTAGGTTTTGCCAAAGCACCGAGAGCTGCTCTGGGCATGTCCAGGAACCTGTCCGTCTCCCATGTCAGTGACTCACCGGGGCAGGGTGCTCCAGCCTCTGGGTCGGTAAACCAAGGCCTTGATGTGCCATCCTGCTGGCTGGAGCCCCAGCTTAGCAACGCTGCCATAGCATGTCTGGCCCGACAGCGCCTGGCGCCTAGGGCCCCTAAGCTACAGGTACCAAAGTGAAGATGCAGACCACTGTGACAGAAGGGTTTGTTGTTGGGCTAAGAACCCTTCTTCCCAAAGCAATGGTAGCTGGGTCAATGGGGACATTCCCTCCCCTGCCTACCCAGGTCCACACCCGGGGTTAGGTCAGCACGACACTCAGGGGAGTGCATTGTCCACACCAGAGCTTTCCTTAGTCCTGGCCCCAAGGGACTGGGTCTAAACAGACAAGACCCAGGATGGGAGAGGAAGTGAGCAGCTCAAGCTCACTGGCAGAGCCAGGAAACCGCTCGAGTGTCAAGGCAGTGGCCTGGGCCCATCTGAAGTCACATGGCCTCCCTCAGTGAGGCTTTACAACTGAGGTGCAAAGCACTCTGGGTGGCAAAGGTCCCAGGAGCAGGGTTCTCTCTTGGTAGTCTTGGGCAAACTCCAATCTGAGGAGTTGCAGGACTTCAGGGATGTGGAATGTCTGTTGGAGACAGGTGACAATGAGCTAACATTGCTGGTAAATAGGTGCCCCTTCCACCCCAGAGGTGGCAGCACTTCACTTCTAAACAGGCAGGATCCACTGGAGATGGAAAAGGTTGTGTAAATGCAAGACAGCACAGCCCATGAACAGGGCATGGGACTGGTTCTTAAGAACAGAGCACAGGTCTCCTGGCTCTGCCACTGACCCACTGGGTGACCTTGGGTGTGTCCCTTCCCTTCCTACTTGTCCATCTTGACCATAAGCTCCAGGGCTATATATGTCCAGCACCTAGGGACAAGTCCCTCCTGGAACAGAGCCAGGTGCATCCCACCCACTGTGTCCTGCATTCCTGCCCCTTGGATGCCCCTGCACTTCCTGCTGAGTGGTGTTTTCAGCACTGCTGTTGAAAGGGAAGCAGTGCTGTGGCCTCAACCTGGGAAAACTTGCATGTGCAACTGGCCTTTTCTGCAGCCATCAGGGCTGTGACTCGGTGCCGGAAAGGGATTGAATGCCCTCAGCCCTGTCAATAGGAGGGGTTAGATGGTTAAGGGGCTTCAGCCATGGCACTGATGGCCTCCTCTCTTCCAGGCTCTTGTAACGACTCGGAGAGCAATGATGAGTCTATTCCAGAGCTGGAGGAGCCAGACATCTCAGAACCCCGGACAGCGCAGACTCAGGTACGGGGCTGCCCAGGGAGAGGCCCACATGGCCTGAGTGTCCTGGCACAGTAAATGACTGAACTAGCCTGAATAACCAGCTCCCTGGGGGGGGTGGCCCTCTGCTTCCCAGCCCCCTGGTGGGAAAGGGGAGGCCTGTGGTACAGGACAGCATTAACTCAGCAGCAGACAGGCTGAGCTCTGGGAGGAAAAAACAGGCCCTGGGAGATGGGATTGTGAAGGCCACGTACATGGCATCCAAGAAAGAGCACCCCCATCCCTGGCAAGGGGTTGTGAACAGATCTCCACATCAGGCCCACCCCAGCTATGTACCTAGATGGGAGGGAGAATGTCTTATTGCTCCCTCTGCCTAGATAAATCTGGGGTGGGGGGGCAGACCAATAGATGGTGGAGACACCCATTGGTATCTGAGCACCCTTCTGGAGTGAAGAGACCTTGGAAGATGGCCTCTGTAGCCCTGGAACTCCTCCTACAGCTCCCCAAGTCACCAGGTGTCCCTGGACTGGGAGCTGTGCCCTGCAATCCCTGCTGTAGTGACCTGGCTGCAGGATACCCATCTCCAAGGGCCATCCTTTTCTCTGGCCTGGAGACCCTTTGGGGCAGGGGCTGTCTGTCAGTGCTCCAGTGTCCCTCCCACACATTCATGGCAATGCTGAAGGGCACTGGAGCACTGTCAGATGCAGCCCCTGCCCCAAAGGGTTTTCAGGCCAGAGAGAATGAGCTGCATTTGGCTTCCTCCCGTCTGCCTCCAACGCTGTCCTGTTCCAGGAGAGGAGTACGTCCAGCAGGCAGCTTCCTTCCTTGGGAGTCAATCGGGGGTCCTGGCTCAGGGTTGAGCCGCCTGCGGGGATCAGCTGGGCTGGGGAGATCCTGCTCTCCAGGCTGTGCCCTGTCTCCATAGAGTGGGGCCAGCAAACAGTGACATGAGGCAGTATCTGCAAGTGGGGGCAGGCTCAGCTGGGGCCCGGCACGGTGGTGGTGGCATGAAGGAGACACAGGTTCACTCTGATTCAGCTAGAGAACAGGGCGGCTGCTGCTGCTTCTCTCCCAGCACGACATGCAGCCCGAACGGCCATTCTGCAGCGGGAGCAGCATGTGCCCCTCTGTGTGTGGTGTAGCCGAATGGGGTCTCCCCTCCTCCTCCACCTCAGGGTGGGGCTCTAGAGTAGGCTGGGGGGCAGTGCTGGCTGCCAGGAGGAAAGTGCCTGAGGAAAGTTCTGGTGCAATTCCTAGGTGGAGTGTGGGTCTGAGAACCAGCCGCACAACTGGCCTGAGGCACCGGGCACATGCTTCATGCCTCTCCCCAGCTAACAGCAATGAGGGCAAGGCAGGGTGGTGGCTTTAGACCTACCTCTCTACCAGAGCCTTCCCAGAATGCACAAGACAAACGGGGGGGCTGCTACGGCGCCTGTCTCTGGGGAGGGGCGTGAGGCTGTTCCTACCCGCCCTGAGATGGGAGAACTTGGGATGTCGGTATGCTTGTGTGGCACTTGGATCTAGGGTGACCAGACAGCAAATGTGAGAAATCAGGACAGGGATTGGGGGGTAATAGGAGCCTATATAAGACCAACCCCAAAATTGGGCCTGTTCCTATAAAATCAGGACATCTGGTCGCCCCTGTGGGGACTGCAACACCCACACCCAGTCTGGGTCTAGCCCAGACTCTCTGGCTTTGGGGCAAATGACTTAATTTGTGCCTGTTTCCCCCACTGGACACGCCATCCGGAGGGGGAAAATGTTCAGGCTGAACGAGCCTGGCGCTCTGACAGGGCTGGAATCTGGCACTGCTCCAGCCTCCTCATTCTGGTCTGGCTGCGGCCAGAGGCATGGCTGTCCTGGCCCTTGCGCATGGCTCCATTCTTCCCTCTAGACGCCAGGACGTGGGGGAGCCACTGTTACAGGGCGCTTGTCTTGCAGGCCCAGCTAACGCACTCGCTGAGCACTGGGGAGGAAACCATCAGCAAAGCCAAGCAGAGCCGGAGCGAGAAGAAAGCCAGAAAGGTCAGTGTGGCGTGAGGGGAACGTGAGGGTGCCGCACCTTGCTCAAGGGAAAGGGCCAGGTGGGAGAGCCCCTCTGGTCTGGCCGCCCGGGTGAGCTCCTGCTGTGGGGGAGGGAAGCCTCAATGGCAGGCTCCTGGCAATGCCTGTCCTGAGCCACGTCAGGTCTCTGGGCAGGACTCGCTCTGTGCCAGGGCAGGGGCTGGGAGTCAGTGGCTTTACAGTCCTGCCTGCAGGGCCCTGCTGGGGGCTGGAGGAGCGGCTGGAAGCTCTGACCCAGGCCAGGGCTGCATCCAACACCTGTTTCCATCTGCCTGGGCGATGACTCGGCTTGGAGCAGCCCGTCCGGTGCAGCAGCTCCTGCAGGGGGCTGCTGAATTGGCCAAATGATCAAAACACAGACAATGACTCCGGCTTCGAGATGCACCTTGAACTGCCCAGCACGCCTCCTCCAGAGTCCCTTGGGCGCACCAATCCCCCACGCTCCATCTGCAGGGTGACGCTGGAGGACGAGGGCTCAGCAGGGACATCAGCTGGGGCTGGGCTGGAGCAAGCATGTGGGGAGCCTTTAAACACAGGGCTGAGCCATGGGCTGGATGGAGAGCCAGGGCCTCCTGGGGAGCAGGAGCACAGTCCCACCCCTTCTGCCGGGTGAGGGCACAAGTGGCTGCCGAGCTGAATGGGAGGCAGAAACAGGGAGTGCCTCATGGCTGAGATGAGACCCAGGCTGGCCGACTAGCCACAGGTTTGAGGGGGGGATTAGGCGCTGGATAAGCCTGTCCGTGTTCGTCACTGGCTCTGGCGATTAGCCCTGATTAAAGCACCTCTGACATGGAGAAGGTCTCTGTGGCACTGGCTTTGCTAGGTCTGCCCAGGGATTGTCTGGGTTGCCTCTGGCACTGTTCCCCAGGGACAGGACAGCTCAGGATGCTGCTGGAGAGAGCACAGGGGTTGGAGTGGCAGCAGCGAGGGGTGGGCTGGGCTCCCAAGGAGCCTGTGAACTCTCAGGGCTCTGGCTTGTGCTGCCTGGCCAGGCCTGTCATCCCTGCAGCCCCCTGCCCCTTTCCATGCAGAGGCTGGGCTCCCAGCCCTCCTGCAGCTGCACAGCCCAAACCCAGGTCTCCTCTGGCAGCATCTGCTCTCCTGTCAGCCTGCTGGGCTGATCCCAAGGAGGATCTTGGGGGCTGGAGCATGTGCCTGGGGGTGGATCCATTAACACACCTTGTACAACCACTTGTGTGTCCTGTCCACACAGCCCCATCAGAGAAGCTGCCCAACTAGCCCTGTCCTGCTATCACCAAACTCCCCTGGGCTGGGCGGGAGTCAGAGCTAACCTACCACTTTGCGCAGAAGGGCTCTGGACTGTCTAGATGGGTGGCCTTGCTGTACAGGGCGCTTCCCAATGCCACGTCACAGCAACTAGGGATGGGGAATGCTCACTGGGCTGCCTGCCCCTCTCCCTGCAGGGCAGGGTCACATGCCTACTTCTCTCCAGCCTCTGCTTCCAAACACTGGCATGTAAAATCCCTGCGGGGGCTAGGAAGTGGTTGTCACGGAGTGTGGGAGAGTCCAGCCCTGCACCCCTCTTCCTGGGACCCACAGTGACTCTCAGCCAGCCAGTAAAACAGAAGGTTTATTGGACAACAGGAACACAGGTTACAGCAGAGCTTGCAGGCACAGTCAGGACCCCTCCATCGAGTCCTTCTGGGCTTTCAGGGTGCTTGGATCCTAGCTAGGATACCCTGAATTCCACCCACACAGCCCCAAGCCCAAACTCAAACTGCTTCCCTCCTGCCACTCCCCTCCTTTGTTCCCCTTCCCTGGCAAAGGTGTTGACCTTTCCCCTCCCTTACCTAGCTCAGGTTACAAGCTCTGGTATTGTCCATCCCCTAAAGTCCTCCCCTGCTCTCCCATTCCCCACACACAGCCCCTACTCCATCACAGTGGCACCAGGTGTAATGCAAGTCAGAGGGTGGGTTCTCAGGCAGGGCAGAGCACACGTGGGAGATGGGACACTGGCCCTGTGACAGTTAGCCATGGGTGTCTCTCCTGGCACCCATCAACAGCCTGTTCCAGCACAACAGCCCCTCTCCTGGTCTGCATAGCTCTGTGCAAGATGAGTCTGGCATCTCCAAGGAGCAGAACCAGGAATGGGCCAGCAGGTGCTGCCCATGGATGCCCCCAGCCTGTGCTGCCCCAGACAACACAGCCCGCACTTTGAGATGGAGGCCATCCAGCGTCCCTGGAGGCAAACCAATGGCCAGCCAGCCGTGATAACTCCTGGTGTCAGCACTTCCATTGCGGCAGCCAAAGGCCTCAGACAGGTCACTTCACAGACTGAAGGCGGTCTCCCTCTGTCCTTGAGGCTTGTTCCGGGGTCCCTGGTCCATCGCTCCAGCTGCAGGGGCTCCTGCTGCTGCCTGAGGCCACTAACATGTCAGTCCGTCTCCCTTGCAGGCCATGTCCAAACTGGGGCTGCGTCAGATTCATGGCGTCACCAGGATCACGATCCGGAAGTCCAAGAACATCCTGTTTGTGATAACCAAGCCGGACGTGTTCAAGAGCCCGGCTTCCGACATCTACATAGTGTTTGGAGAGGCCAAGGTGAGGCTCTGGGGGCAGCCTGACCCCTCTGCCGTGTGTGTCCTGGGGCTCCAGTGCTCAGCAGGTGCCACTGCACCATGGCACAGAGCTAGTCGCTGGCCCAGGCGGGCACAGCCTGGATTCCAGCTGCTGAGGGACTCCCCCGAGCTGCTGCTCAGGTCCTGCTGGGAGGCCTGGAATCTGACTGGCTCCTGCAGGCCAGGCTAGTGCCTGGTGTAAATGGGAGCCCTGACTGGCTGCCACTCAGGGCTTGGCCCTACCCTGGCCATCACTCACTCACTCCCATGCTTCAGCCCTGATAGGGCCGTTCTCTTAGGAGGCAGGGCTGAACTCAGACCTGTAGAGGAGGAAAAAAGGGTCAGCTCCTGCATGACAGGGTCCTCACTAGTACAGTGCATTGCTTACCCCACCCCATGGGGTGGGGACTCTCCCTCCTCTAGGAGACAAGTCTGGGCACAGGAGTCTTCCTGCTGCGACCACCTCCCCCTGAACAACTCTTCTCTCCTTGCCTGGTCTGCACCTTGCTCCTGAGGGCACTGGTGCTCCCCATGACCTACCTTCTTCCATGTCCTCAGAGCTGGAGGCAGGCGAGAGCTCTCCTCTACTTCAGACAGGCTCTCCCTGCTCTCACCCCACCCAGCCCTTCATACGGCTGGCAGATCGCTAGCCTGCTCCCTGGAGTCACTGCAGGGACTCCCCAGTGAGCAGCATCTCCATCAGCCTCTTGTGCTAACCACTCCCCTCCTGACCTGGGTCTGTCCCTGCAGATCGAAGACCTGTCACAGCAGGTGCACAAGGCGGCAGCGGAGAAGTTCAAGGTGCCGATGGAGCACTCGCCTTTGATCACAGAAACGGCCCCAGCACTCACAATCAAAGAGGAGAGCGAGGAAGAGGAGGAGGTAAGGCTGGAGAAAGGAAGCTGGGGGCAGTAGCAGTCTGATTCCACAACACTCCCTGGGCGCTAGCTTCAGCACTGAGTCAGGTTGGGGGTGAAAAGCAGAAGAGATTTAGCTGGTGACACCTCATCCCTCTCCAAGGTCCATGGGTGTAGCCAGTACAGCAGAGCTCCTGGGCCTTCCCTTGGGAAGGTGACTGCTGCAGCACCACTTGCTGTCAGTCCAATGTCTGGTCCTGGACTCTGCCCCATCCCTAGTGCCAGCAATGAGCTGCTGGGCCCAGCTTACATGGTGCTGAGGTTAGGAGGAGATGTGAACCAGCCACAAGGAAGAGAACTCTTGTGTCTGTCTCTTGGTTGTAACCCACTGGAGGCTCATTCCGATGGCCGGATGCTGTTGGCACGCTACTGTCTGGCCTGCGTCTGGCCTGGGTGCTGGGATAGCTTCCTACATAGCCAGCTTCCTCCCTGTGCTTTAGAGCAGCAGAGGGGAGAACAGTCTAGTCTCTGCCGGGGGGGGGACAGACCTAACTAGTCAGGGCAGACCAGTACATTGTCAGGAATCAGTGGGAAGAAGGCAGGATGCCAGAGCAGCATTGAGTGCCATAGTGCACCCCAGGGTTCTCCCACTGAGAACCAGCATGGCTGTGTAGCTGTGCCAAGGACAGGCCTGGAGGCAGAAAGGTGCCCAAGGAGTGGGCTCGGCTAGCTTGGTTCGGCTTGAGGATACAGAGCTGGGCAGTGGCCGTCCCTTGTCCAGGGCAGATCTGTCCAAGTGACCAACAGGATGAAGTGAACACTCCTGCCTTTGGAGCCAATTCCCCTCCCCTTCCAAATGTATTTGGTTTTGGGGTGTGAGCAGGGTCTGGGGGTGGCACTGTGCCCTCTCCCAGTCTGGAGCATGATGAGTTCCTCTTCCCCTCCAGGTTGATGAGACTGGACTAGAGGTGAGAGATATTGAGCTGGTGATGGCCCAGGCCAACGTGTCGCGTCCCAAAGCTGTGCGGGCACTCAGACACAACAACAATGATATCGTCAATGCCATCATGGTAAGAGCCACTGCCCAGGCTGTGCCTGGCCGCCTGCCATAAGATCCTGCCCTGCTGATGGGGATGTGGTCACAGACTAATCTCCATCTGAGGAAGCAATGCCCCAACTTCAGAGGGAGTAAACTGAGGCAGAGACACAAGTCTCCCAAGAAGGCAGTAGCTGGCCAAGGCAGGATTAGAACTTGAGACCTCCTGGCTCTGTGCTCTGCTTGAGCTACTAAACCTCCCCTGCCTAGAGAAGCTCTGCTCATGAGCAGAAGGCTTGTAGGGGGAGGTACTGCCAAGATCTGATGGATAGGGGCCCTTCCACCTTCCAGCCAGGTGTCCCCCAGGCTTTGTCCTGTGTAATGATGCTGAAAACAGGTGACTTAAAGCACTAAGCAAGGGCCCCCCCGTAGAGATGCCAGAGAACCCCTTGTGCTCCCCTCCTTGGACCCTGCGGTCCCTGTCTAACCCTGTGCTCTCTCCTGCAGGAGCTGACCATGTAGCTGCTGGCCCGGATGTGCAAACAGACCCACCCCCTCTGTATAGATGCACAGTTACTCCTATACAGTACAGCTGGTATTAAATACTCTAGAACTGCAAATATTCCTACTAGTCTGCATCTCTCATGCTGCTCAATAAAACGGCCTCCATGTATTCACTTGAAATGCACACAGGTTTGGTCTCCTTTCTTCTCCCTCTATCTAGGTCACACATGAACAGGCAGTTCCTGGTTCCAGCAGGGTGGGAGCTGGAATGGAGGGCAGGGCCTGTCTATGCTGCAGCTGGGACCAGTCCTCCCATCTGGCAAGAGGGGCAGGTGCTAGTTCTGCTCAAGCTAGAACAGCAGAGTGGATGCTGTGGCCAGGCCTAGCCACCTGAGCTCAGATCCAGGAGCTCAGCCAGGCTTGTATTTGAGTGGCTATGCACCCCTTTTGCCATGTCCATGCTAGCTTGAGAGGCGCTAGCATGTCTCTCCCTGGGCTGCAATGTGGATATACCAGACTCATTCTGCTGAGTGCTGAGAATTGGGCTGGGCTTGTGCATCAGACTATCAGGGTTGAAAGGGACCTCAGGTCGTCATCTAGTCCAACCCTCTGCTCAAAGCAGGACCAACCCCAACTAAATCATCCCAGCCAGGGCTTTGTCAAGCTGGGCCTTAAAAACCTCTAAGGAAGGAGATTCCACCACCTCCCTAGGTAACCCATTCCAGTGCTTCACCACCCTCCTAGTGAAATTGTGTTTCCTAATATCCAACCTAAACCTCCCCCACTGCAACTTGAGACCATTGCTCCTCAGTGGTGGCAGATGACAGAACAAGAACAGCCAAGCTCTATCCCCTTTGGGACCCCCCTTCAGGTAGTTGAAGGCTGCTATCAAATCCCCCCCTCATTCTTCTCTTCTGCAGACTAAACAATCCCAGTTCCCTCAGCCTCTCCTCATAAGTCATGTGCTCCAGTCCCCTAATTTTCATTGCCCTTGGCTGGATTCTCCAATTTCTGCACATCCTTTCTGTAGTGGGGGCCCCAAAACTAGATGCAGTACTCCAGTTGTGGCCTCACCAGCCCCAAATAGAGGGGAATAATCACATCCCTTGACGTGCTGGCAATGTACCTACTAATGCAGCCCAAAATGCTGTTAGCTTTCTTGGCAACAAGGCACACTGCTGACTCATATCCAGCCTCTCATCCACTGTAATCCCCAGGTCCTTCTCTGCAGAACTGCTGCTTAGCCAGTCAGTCCCCACCCTGTAGCAGTGCATGGGATTCTTCTGTCCTAAGTGCAGGACTCTGCACTTGCCTTGCTGAACCTCATCAGATTCTTTTGGCCCAATTTGTCTAGGTCATACTGGAGAGTAGAGATAGGGTCCAGAGTATCCACCTCTCCACCCAGATTAGTGTCATCTGTGAACTTGCTGAGGGTGAGATCATTCCCCTCATCCAGATCATTAATGAAGATGTTGAACAAAACTAGTCCCAGGACTGACCCCTGGCGCACTCTGCTTGATAGCAGCTGCCAACTAGACATTGAGCCATTGATCACTGCCCAATGACCTAGCCAGCTTTCTATCCACCTTAAAGTCCATTCATCCAATTTATATTTTTAACTTGCTGGCAAGAATACTGTGGAAGATGTATCTCAAGCCTTGCTGAAGTCAAGATATATCCTGTCCACTGCTTTCCCAATAGCCACAGAGCCAGTTATCTCCTTGTAGAAGGCAATCAAGTTGGTCAGGCATGACTTGCCCTTGGTGAATTGATTATTGACTGTTCCTGATCACCTTCCTCTCAAAGTGCTTCAACATGGATTCCTCGAGGACCTGCACCACGGCTTTTCCAGGGACTGAGGTGAGGCTGATGGGTCTGTAGATCCCCAGAGTCTCCTCCTTCCTTTTTTTAAAAGATGGGCACTACATTAGCCTTTTTTCAATCCTCCAGGACCTCCCCTGATTGCCATGAGCTTTCAAAGATAATGGCTAATGGCTTTGCATTCACATCAGCCACCTTCCCTTCCCAGGTAAGGGAGGGGCCTCAGGTAGCATCCATGAGTGGGGGAGGGGTACCAACTTTCTAATCACACAAAACCAAAGGCCCCTGCTCTGCCCCTTCTCCAAGGCCCTGCCCTCACTTGCTTTGAGGCAGAGGGTTAGGGTGCAAGGTCTCCAGCTGGCAATGCAGGCTGTGGGGCCAGGGATGAGGGGTTTGAAGTGCAGGAGAGAGCTCTGGCCTGGGCTTGGTGGGAAGACAGGTATGGGCTCTGGCTGTGAGGGGGTGGGGCCAGGTATGAAGGGTGTGGGGTGCAGGGGGTTGGGGTGTGGGGTTTGTGTGGGAGGGGACTCCAGGCTGGGGCAGGAGGGTTCAGATGCAAGGTTGCTGAGGCCCTTACCCCAGCTCCTGGGAAGTGGCCACCAGGTCCCTGCAGCCTCTAGGTACATGGGTAGCCAGGGAGGCTCTGTGTGCTGCCCCCCAGCTGCCACCCCTGCAGCTCCCATTGCTCTAAGTTCTTGGCTAATGGGAGCTGCAGAGCCAGTCCTTGGGGCTGGGCCAGTGCATGGGGCCTCCCTGGGAGCCAATGCATCTAGTGGCTACAGGGACCTGGTGGCAGCTTTTAGGAGCTGCAGGGAGCCTGCCTTAACCTTGGGCCCCCACTTTTAACAGCCTGGTCAGTGGTGCCCTTTGCAACCAGGCGTTCCGGTTGAAAACCGGCCACCTGGTAACCCTAGAGTGGTGGGGCTTCAGACATGGACCAGCAGGCACCTGGGGTCTGCGCTTCAGACAACGCAGTGCCTGCAGACGAGGGGGAGGGATGAACCTAGGGGCAGTGTGGGGAAATCACAATATCCTAACTCCAGGGGGCTAAGCCAGGGATCTCACTGCCCTACAGCAAAGGGGGGGGTATCTCTTTGTGACACCACAGTGGTCTGGGCTGGGCCTGCCTCCCAAGCTCAGTGTGGTTTGTATCCCTCCTGGTTTTGGCAGGAGTCTCCCGGAATTGGGCTCTATCTCCCGGGAGCTACTGAAGCCAAGATGGGTGATTTAAAGCACTTAAAATCTGGTGAGGCTAAGACAGGCTCCCTGCCTGCCTTCACCCTGTGCTGGGAAGTGGCCAGCATGCCCCTGGGGGTCTCCATATGTTCCCCCGCCTGCAAGCACCACCATCCCATTGGCCAGGAACTGCCAGGGATGTGCTGGCTGCTTCTGCAAGCAGTGCAGGGTGAGGGCAGACAGGGAACCACCCAAGATAAGTGCCACCTGGCCAGAGCCTGCACCCCTCATCCCCTCCTGCATCCAAACCCCCTCCCAGAGCCTACACCCTGAGCCCCCTCCTGAAGCCAGCACCCCAAACCCCCTCCTGCATCCTAACCCCCTGCCCTGAGCCCCTTCCTGCACCTAAACTCCCTCCCAGAACTTGCACCCCACATCCTCCTTTACCCCCCTGCCCAGTGAAAGTGACTGAGGGTAGGGGAAAGCAAGCAACAGAGGGGGCAGGGACAGCATGAGTGGGGCAGGGCCTTGGAGAAGGGCTGGAGGCAGAGTATGGGTGTTTGGGATTAGACACTTGGCACCCCTACAGCTCAGTAGCAAGGTGGAGCCAGTCCTAGGCACTGATAAGTGTGAGCACAGGGCTCCTGGCCAGCATGGGATGCAGTTTAAAGGCCACAGTGGCTAGGACAGCTCCCCTTTCCATAGTCACAGGAACTTCCCCCTTCCCCCATGGGCCCTGCAGTGGGCAGGGGCCAGCAGGCAGCAGCTGGACTGGGGCGGGGCAGTGAGCTGTAGTAGGGTAAAACTTCCCAGCTGGGGTGGGGTCCCCCTACCCCTGGCCAGAGTTCTAGGGGAAATCTTCCTCCAGGGAAGGGGGGTGCAAGTGAGAACTACACAGGCTGGTGGGGGTGTAGCTGGGCCTGCTCCATCTCCACTGCCTGCTAGCAGGGGCTCATGGAACCTAGCAGCTGATCCCAGAATTCTTCCCTGTCCCTGGTGCAGGGACAAGGAGGGCCCTTTCCCCAGAAGAGAGCTGGCAGGCTCCCCCCCTGCCTCAGGGAACAACTAGGGAGAGGGAGGCCCTGTGTGGCATGACAGGCACCACCCCACCCTCTCTTCCCTTGCTGGCCCAAGAGCCCAGCACAGCTGCAGGGGTGCATAAAGGGTGTCCCCTGCAGCTGAGGCTTGTTTCTAATTTCATCCCCCTCATGCCCATTCTTATTACTGCTCAAGGGAGCTCTGAGTTCTCTGAACCCTTCACCTGGTATGGGCACTGCTTTCCCTCCTCCCTCACCAGGCCCTGGGGGCCTGTACTTCAAGTGCCATAATAAGTAGCTCTGACATAGCACTTTTCCACTCTCAGGCTCATTAGCCCCAGTGACAGGTGGAAAAACTGAGGCCCGGCGTGACTCATCCAAAGCTACCCACCAGGCCCATGGCACAGCCAGGACTAGAACCCAGGTCTGAGTCCCGGTCTAGTGCTCTATCCACCAGGCCACACTGCCTCATGTGCCAGTTCCCAGCTGGAGTCCCCAGTATGTAAACTGGTAACCTACTCCCCCCTGGCTTGATGGCTGCTGCATTCAGCCAGGGTGCTGTGGCTGCCCTCACCCCACTGCCCCTGCCCCATCAGGCTGGCTGTGTTTTTTGAAGGCCTGAAAGTTTGTTTAGTTGCAAAAACAGCTTTTTCTGCAGCTCTGAGAGATGAAAGGCTGCTTGGGGTGGGTGGTTGCTGACTCCACCCTCCCCAGAACTGCTGAGTCTGCCATTCCCAGTAGAGGCCAGGACAGGGGCAGTGGGAACCTGCCTGCTCTCAGTTCCCACTCCCACACCCCTTCTGCACTGCTGTCTTCTCCGTCACACTGCAGGGCAGAGTTGGGCATTTAAAAACAAAAATAGAGGTCGAAGCTGTTGAAACTAAAAAGGGTGGGACTGAAGAATTTCTTGATTCAAAGCTTTCAACTTGTAAAAGAAAAGGGATTTTTGACTGTCAAAATAGAATTTTTCCCTGACTTGGGACAACTTTTTGCTTCAAAATTTAAGCTAATTATGGTACACCCCCACCCCTATTTTAAAGTAATGGTTAAAGCTTATGTTCAAATCAGTGTTAGTCCTTAAGGTGCCACAAGGACTCCTGTTCTTTTTGTGGATACAGACTAACACGGCTGCTACACTGAAACTGGTTAAAATCAAAGCACTGTGTTAACGTTTTTGGATTTCAGCTCATGAAAATGTTACTTGCGATTCTGCCCACTTAGGGATGGGAAAGTTTCCAAAGCTTGAAGTTTTGTAGGCTGGGAAAACAGGCTTGTGCAGCTGATCAGTGACCAGCCTGAGAGGAACTTGGGGCATCCCACAGTTGCTAGTGGTGATGAGTGAGGAGGGTGGTTGCTGGATGCTACATAGTGACATGGCCTCTTTCAGGGGTCCTAACTCAAGTCCAGTCCACATGAGCAGCAAGTTAATGGACAGACTCTGGTTCCCTCTGCAACACGTCTGAATCTCATTCTAATATCTAACGGCCAGTCCATCCCCACAACTGGGGCCCTTGCAGTAGGACCCAGGCCTGAGTGGGGTTGGAGTCTACCTGCTCCTGTCATGCTAGAAGTGAAACATAAGAAGCACATTTGTCATACCAGCTCCAGTAGTATCATCAATGTCAATAAATTCTAGAAAATGCTCTGACAGTCACCATTGCAGGGACATTTTCACTAGGTTCTGTTGTTGTTACAAAATGCAGCATTTGTTCGGTATGGCTGATGTCAGGTGTGCAGTCCAGAATAAGAGTAATAGCTTGCTGACTTCAGGTCTGCCACAATCTTTCATCTGACTTTTGTTGCCAGTAACTGTATGATCTCATTTTGAATTATTTTTCCAAGGTGGTGGTGTGTGTACACTTCTTGGATGGTGATTCTTAGATGCTCCTGCAGTACAGTATCCAACTCAGCCATCAGCTCCACAATTTTAAGGATGTTTACATTGTTTTGCACATACAGCTGATCTGAAGTGCCACGCAGTGCTAGGTTTTGGGTAGCAAGCATTCTCACAATGGCAATGAGCCTTTTCAGAACTTTGCCAGTAAAGAGACATTGATGCAATCTTCTCTTGGTGCTGATGATCTCTGGTGGCCTTTAACCTTAGTCTCATCAAGCTCTTCCCACCTATGGAATGCTCTCTGGTGATTTGCTGCCTTTTCATGGCATGCCAGATTTTTTATTTGTTCCTGTAGAACCTAATGTGGCTGGAACATTAGACTGGAAGAGTTTGCAATGAAAACAGTATGCAGCATTCTGCGTTTTTGAGTACTTTGCCAGGGCATCTCCACTTTGTCACCATTGGGGATTTCACATCAGTAACGTGTTGGATGGAAACTTCTGTTTTTCGTTGTCTTTATGGAACATGAAGTTTTTCACTTGCTGTGGCCCAGGCAGTACAAGGAAGTCCCTCAGGCTACTGCTCAAGGGGGTCCACAGTCCTGGATCATCCGGACTTAAGGAACTAAACTCAGCAGCAGCTGTTTCTTGCGCCTCCTCCACACTCTTCTCTGATCTACACTTTTCTACAGGAATGTGCATGGCTACATCCATCTGAGATGGAGATATGGATGCTGCAGTAGCTGCCAGGTCACCTGCACTCTGACTAACTGGAAGATCAGGCATCTCCTCACCACTCACATCCTCACTGGGGCCAGGAGGCTCACCGTGAACATGTGTGTCTGTATCTCAGGAGAGCTCCTTCCTGCTTAGATAGAAAAGTTTCCTTTGCTTTCTTTCCTTTTCTGAATGCTGCCCCAGAGGGGCGTTTTCTTCTTTCACTCATGACTGCTGTTCTGTGCCAGCTATAGTAGCTCTCAATACTCAGTTGAAGGGGACAAATAAGCAGGCTGGTCGCAGGGCCTGAGTGAGGGAAGATATCAGCGTCTGAAGGGCCTACTCGGCTCCTACTACTTCAGCTGACTGCCTGTTCTCCTCAAGTGGGTTCAGGGAAGCATCAGGAAACAGGAAGCTCCCGGAGAAGCTGGTGTGAATCAGTCCAGGCTCCTGGGGGTGCTCGAGAGATACAGAAGAGGCTCCTCTTCCTCTCTTTCCCTGCAGCTCCTGCTGCTGTTATTCCCTCTCACCTAGTCTCCTGCCTGCCTGTTCTGTCTCTTGTGCCCTCCTTCCTCCAGCACAGCACTCCACCATCCCTGTGCATCTAGAGCAGAGAGAATACAGATGCACCAGCAGCAGACAATTTTCTACACTCTGGGTCCTAGTGGTCTCCTCCCAAAGGCTGGCACCTGAGGTGGCTGCCTAGGGTGACCAGATGCCCCAATTTTATAGGGACAGTCCTGATATTTGGTGCTTTTTCTTATATAGGCTCCTATTACCCTCCTCCCTCTGTCCTGTCGCACTTGCTGTCTGGTCACTCTGTGGCCGCTTCAGTTCACCTCATGGTAACACCAGCCCTGGTTAGAGCTGATCTCCACCTCAATCTGTCCAGCGTTAGGGCTGCCCTACGGTATGACTTCCAGACCCACACAAGAAAGGCAGGAGGACGGGGGAGTGGGGGGGAATAGAACTCCCAGCTGCTGCTGCTGCCCAGGACAGGGTCCTGGCTGCTGGACCCCCCCTTTCCATTGCCTCCTGGACTGAGAAATATGGCACGACCTCTCCTGGAAGCGGAACACCAGGTTAATTTTGTTGCCAGCCACAGCCACAGGAGTTAACTGTGTCCCACCTCTCGGTCTTGCCACACATGCTAAAAAAGTTGCAAGTTAGGAGGAGAGATTAAAAAGACTGGGACTTTTCAGGTTGGAAAAAAAAACAAAGGGGGCCATGATTGAAGTCTATAAAACCACGAGGGGAAAGTGCATAAGGAAGTGTTATTTACCCCCTTCACATAACACAAGAACCACGGGGCACCTGGTGAAATTAATAGGCAGCAGGTTTAACACACACACATAAGGCAGCACTTCTTCACAGAATGCAGAGTCAATCTGTGGAACTCCTTGCCAGGGGACACTGAGAAGGCCAAGACTATAACAGGGTTCAAAAAAGAACTAGATCAGTTCAAGGAGGACAGGAGTATCAATGACTACTAGCCCAGATGGCAAGGGATGCAGCTCCCTGGGCTCTGACTGCCAGAAGCGGAGAGTGGACAACAGAGGATGGATGACTCGATTGCCTGTTCTGTTCATTCCCTCTGGGGCACCTGGCCTTGGCCACTAGCAGAAGACATGACACTGGGCTAGGTGGACCATTGGTCTGATCCATTCTTATGCTGCTAGTTACGACAGCAGCAATTTAACCAGCTGCACCTCTGCTCCGGGTTTCTTCATTTAAGTAGCAATATTTAGGATTCTCCATAGTCAGCAGCAGACCCAGCCTTTTCCAGATCATCTTCCTCACCTGTGATGTCTCCCTTTTAAAAGAACTCCGCCCTCTCATGCCTGCCTGTTTGGTAGATGTGTGGTAGCCCCTAATACTGCTTTGGGTACAGCACATGTTAGCCTAAAGGTTTCTTCTAGCACCTGAACTCTGATACCTAGAGGGGTTGAGTAGCCATGAATGCCCTGAAGAAAGGTTCATGCTGGCATAGACCCAACTCAGTCTAGGCTGGAGAAACTTCTTTGACTATTCACGTTCTGGTTGAAGATTTGGGTCAGTTCAAAGTGTATCCCCACTGTGTCCCTAGTGTCAGGGGGAAAGGGCCAGAAAGGCAGAGCATCCTTACCCTTCCCTGTGCCCAGGCACTTCCCAACCAAGGGCACCCCAGTCACAGCCACCTTGAGCCCCAGGGTCCTGCACTAAAGCAGTGCACGACTCCCAGAGCAGATACCCACTGCAGCAAGGCAGGACCTCCGCCCTGAGGAACTTGCAGTGCAAATGCTGAAGTCCAGAAGTGGACATTAGGATTCGGCCAGCTGGAGGGTGAGCAAGGCTAGGAGCTCACTGAGCATTTACACTGGTCTTGCTACTAGCCGACAGGACAGACCTACACTGGAAGCAGTGCATCATAGGGACCAGTCACTAGCTCCTTTGCTCAAAGCTTGCACCTGGCTCTGTACTCTGCCCAGAAGCTCTTACTCTGGGTCCTCAGCCTTGTACAATGCAGCTCAGGCTGAGAGTCTCCCATGTCTGAAGCCATCCTCTTCTCTCCCCTTGCCAGAAAACAGGTGCTATGGTGGAGCTAGTGCCCTTTATCCACACACACCTCCCAGGAGCGAAGGGATAGCTCCACAGGGAAGGGAGGCCGAGGAACTGGGCTTATTTAGTCTGCAGAAGAGAAGAATGAGGTGGGATTTGATAGCTGCTTTCAACTACCTGAAAGGGGGTTCCAAAGAGGATGGAGCTAGACTGTTCTCAGTGGTGGCAGATGACAGAACAAGGAGTAATGGTCTCAAGCTGCAGTGGGGGAGATCTAGGCTGGATATTAGGAAACACAATTTCACTAGGAGGGTGGCGAAGCACTGGAATGGGTTACCTAGGGAGCTGGTGGAATCTCCTTCCTTAGAGGTTTTTAAGGTCAGGCTTGACAAAGCCCTGGCTGGGATGATTTAGTTGGGGATTGGTCCTGCTTTGAGCAGGGGGTTGGACTAGATGACCTCCTGAGGTCCCTTCCATCCCTGATGTTCTATGACACTGATAACAGCCCCATTTCCATTCAACACAGCTGGAAAAAGCCCTTTGCCCCCTCAGCAAAGGCAGCTCTGGGGCAAGATGTTAAATAAGCCTCACAAGCAAAGTCTGCTCAAGGTGTGCCTATCAGTTGTTAGGATGATATTCAACCAAGGTTATTAGCTAGAAGAGCTAAATCAAATTAGTGTCCTATGGCACTTCCAAGAGCAGGGGAAACAGGGAGAGGGTAGAGAAAAGCCACTGAAAAGACCAAATTTCACTGAGATCAGAAGTGTGATCCTGGCACTAGAGGGCCTGGAAGGCTCGAAGCTGCTTTGACAAACCCAGCCTAAGTGAATTAGGTTGCCAGCTTCCACTCACTATCACATAACTCCTCTAACATCAATAGAAGCTGGGACTTGGCCGGGCTTCTGACATTTCTATTGCTAGTAAAATAATGAACAAATACATACTTTGGAAAGGCAGAAAAATAATAACCCCTAGCTCTTATCAGCAGAGCTCAAAGCACTTCACAAAAACACCTCCTCCTTTATCCCCATTTCACAGATGGGAAAACCAAGGCACAGGGCAGTGACTTGTCCCAGGTCACCCAGCAGGTCAGCTGCAGAGCTAGGAAGTGAAACCAAGTCTCCTGACTCTCAGTCCAGGGCTCTGTTCACTAGCCCACAATTCACTGAACAGCTGGAGGGTGAGCAGCAGGCAGAATGGGTGGATAACGGCTACATTGCACTTGCTTGGACACAATTAGAGTTAGTGGACAAGGGGAACGCTGCAGGTAATACGAGGGTTTACTCAAACACTGCCACTAGTTCTGATGATCTTAAGCCAGTGGCTTGGCAGAAACATTTAGACAGACCAAAAAACTGTCTGACACTGAAAATTAATGGCTTGTGGCAAGCGGAAGAGAGACAGTGGCTAACGCTGGGTCCCACAGCTGTGTGATGAGACCCTTCTTTTAGATCTGCCATTACTGATTTAAAAGCAGAACAACGCAGGCTGTTAGACTTCAGAGTCATACTATAGCGAGAAGAGGTGCAGCTATTAGTGAGGACAGATTCATCAAGCCCTTGAATTACAAAGCAAGGGGCACAAAATAAAAATGAAATTCAGTGTGGAAAAAAAGTGCCCAGCAGGGGAAATCATCAGAACTCTGCCCAAAGGGAGGGAGTCGATCAGGGAAGCCATCACCCTGGATCTAGCTCTGCTCCAATATCAGGTAGCAGCACATTAGACTGGAGTTTGCAAACAGCTCCAGGAGGAGCCAGTACAGAGTGGAGGTAAAATCATTGTAGCACAGAAGTGACAGGGGGTACGTCTACACTACAGGATTATTTCAATTTTACATAAACCGGTTTTGTAAAACAGATTGTATAAAGTCGAGTGCACGCAGCCACACAAAGCACAATAATTAGGCAGTGTGCATCCATGTACCAAGGCTAGCATCGATTTCTGGAGTGTTGCACTGTGGGTAGCTATCCCATAGCTATCCCATAGTTCTTGCAGTCTCCCCCGCCCATTGGAATTCTGGGTTGAGATCCCAGTGCATGATGGTGCAAAAACAGTGTCGTGGGTGATTCTGGGTAAATGTCGTCACTCAATCCTTCCTCCATGAAAACAAATGGCAGACAATCATTCCACGCCCTTTTTCCCTGGATTGCCCTGGCAGACGCCATAGCATGGCAACCATGGAGCCTGTTTTGCCTTTTGTCACTGTATGTGTACTGGATGCTGCTGACAGAGGCGTACTGCAGTGCTACACAGCAGCATTCATTTGCCTTTGCAAGGTAGCAGAGATGGTTACCATCCCTATTGAACCGTCTGCCATGCCATTGTAAATTGGCGATGAGATGACGGTTATCAGTCGTTCTGTACTGTCTGCTGCTGTGATGGGTGCTCTTGGCTGGCCTTCGCTGAGGTCAGCTGGGGGCACAAAGACAAAAATGGGAATGATTGCCCGGGTCATTCCCTTCTTTATATTTTATCTAAAAATAGAGTCAGTCCTGCCTAGAATATGGGGCAAGTGTACTAGAGAACCAGTGTACCAGAGAGCACAGTCGCTCCGTGTCAGATCCCGCAGAAATGATGAGCTGCATGCCATTCATGGGGGGGTGCCCCTGCAACCCCACCTGTTGCGTCCCTCCTCCCCCAACCCTCCTGGGTTACCGTTGCAGTGTCCCCCCATTTGTGTGATGAATAAAGAATGCAGGAATAAGAAACACTGACTTTTTAGTAAGATTAAATGAGGGGGAGGCAGCCTCCAGCTGCTATGATAGTCCAGGCAGTACAGAATCTTTTCTTTAGACATGAAGGGGGTGGGGGGGCTGATGGAGCTCAGCCCCCAGTTGTTATGATGAAGCCGGTTACCAGCCGTTCTGTACAATCTGCCAGGAATGACTGGGAGTCATTCTTATTTTTACCGAGGCCATCCAGCAGCACTCACAGGATGATGAGGACAGCTATCAGTCCTTTTGTACGGTACTGTCTGCCACCAGGGAGGGGAAGGGAGAGGATGCTGCTGTTCAGTGCCACAGCACCGCATCTACCAGCAGCATGCAGTAGACATACGGTGACACTGAAAAAAAGTCAAGAAACAATTTTTTTCCCTTTTCTTTCACTGGGGAGCGGGGGGTAAATTGACGAGATATACCCTGAACCACCCTGGACAAAGTGTTTGACCCTACAGGCATTGGGAGCTCAGCCAAGAATGCAAATGCTTTTCTGAGACTGCGGGGACTGTAGAATAGCTCAAGTCCTCAGTACCTCCTCCCTCCACGAGCATCCATTTGATTCTTTCGCTTTCCGTTACGCTTGTCACACAGCACTGTGCTGTGGCCTCTGTCTATCATAGCCTGGAGATTTTTTTAAATGCTTTGTCATTTTGTCTTCTGTAACGGAGCTCTGATAGAACAGATTTGTCTCCCCACACAGCGATCAGATCCAGTATCTCCCGTACGGTCCATGCTGGAGCTCTTTTTGGATTTGGGACTGCATCGCCACTTGTGCTGATCGGAGCTCCACGCTGTGCAAACAGGAAATGAAATTCAAAAGTTTGCGGGGCTTTTCCTGTCTACCTGGCCACTGCATCTGAGTTCAGATTGCTTTCCAGAGCGGTCACAATGGTGCACTGTGGGATACGGCCCGGAGGGCAATACCGTCAATTTGCGGCCACATTAACCCTAATCCGACATGGCAATACTGATTTCAGTGCTACTCCTCTCATCGGGGAGGAGTACATAAACCGGTTTAAAGAGCTCTTTATATCGATATAAAGGGCCTCGTTCTGTGGCCGGGTGCAGGGTTAAATCGGTTTAACGCTGCTAAATTCGGTTTAAACGTGTAGTGTAGACCAGGCCAGGGACTCAGCCTTCTCTCTGCTGTTCTGCAGCAGCCCTTGGGAGCTCTGTTGTATTCAGCTCTGGCCCCTACCTTAGCAGAAAGACATGGACAAGCCGGACAGAGAACAGCATCAGCAAGGCTCAGGGGACTGAATTCTGAAGAAAGACGAAGCACTAAGCCCATACAGAGTGGCAACGTGAGGGCAGTCTGCAACTCCTGAGGGGTGCGGACACCAAGAGGGGAAGAGCATTTCACTAATGGAACAACTACGCATACAGGGTCCATAGGCAGATTATCTTGGGAAAACTACAAAGCCACCACACAGCAGCCTGGGCAATAGTCTATTACCAGCGGCTGGAGACGCTCAACGGCTTGAGCATAAGATTAGACCAGGAACTGGAAGAAGAACTAGCTTGTTTTGGCAGAAACTGACTTGATGGGCTCATGTTTCTCTCTCAGACTTCCATGACCTAAGGGCTTCAGCAGCTCACCAGAGAGCGCAGCAGCCGCCCGCCCTCAGGGAAAGAGGAGAATGTTCCTAGACTCACTGACCTTTCATGGGGCAGGGCAGGGCAGGGCAGGGCAGGGCGGGCAGCTGTCACCCGGGAGCACCTGGAATCTGTATTTTATTAGTTCCATTCTATACATGTTCTTCTCCATTACATTAGTAAAAGGCAGGCGGTAGGGAAGAGGCAATAGGTCAAGGACGCTGCGTGTGGTGGTATCTGCATAGCATGAGAAGATAGATTAGTAATAGCAAGTCGGTCTCTTCCCCACAACTCGAGGACCAATCATTTGTGCTGTCTACTGCAGCTGTCCAGGTAACACAGTTCGGTCTCTTGGGGCCTTTTCCAAAGCCCACTGCAGTCAATAAGATGCTTTCCAGGAGCTTTCTTTCTATGAGCTTTGGATCGGACCAGGGCTGTGACTCTTTGGGCTGAAGTTGGACGAAGGTGCTTTCTGCTAAACCCAGGAAGCCAGAGAGAAACATTTCCTGGGTGTATCATTGTCCAGGACAAACACTGAACTCAGACAGAGGACAGCACACTGCGTGAAAGACCAGAACAAGCATCAGGTGAAGAATTATATTTACCTGTAACAAATACTCCATACGTAAAAGCATACATACAAAAACATCGGCATAAAAATGATGTTCAGATGAAACCAAGGCAAAGATCACCACAAGGTAAAACATACTTCAAACATGCAAAGTCCCTGTTTTCATGTACGAAACTCAACTGGATCTTTGGTAGCTTGGTTGGCTTCATAGTCCAACCAAAAATCTTTGAATGAAAAGGGAAAGACGTGTCTTTTACTGGTAGACCAAGGGTCTGATGTGCTTAAGAATCACTCTGGGCCTCTCTGGGACGAAGCACCCATTGCTCATTCACTGGCTAAACTGAAAGCTACAATTAACAGTTAATACCAGAATTAAGTTATGTCTCCCAATGAATAAAGTATAAAAAAATACTGCAACTGATCTGTCTTTTATAGATTTCATTATACAATTGTTTCAAAAATATTTTATTTTCACAAATCTTCAATGACTGTTAAACTTCATTTCTTTCCAAACAGTGAATATATAAAAAGGCACTAAGAACTCAAACTACATAAAGACTCCGGATAAATGCTCTCACATCCCCCTTTCTGAAGAATTGATGGATTTAGCATTGTACCAATGTTTTGTGCTGTTAAAAAAAATCTGGACTCCAATGCACAAATCCTGCAGGAATATTTAACAGGCATTCACAAAAGGCCTGCATCCAATGGAAAGGTTAAAAGCATGTTATTACCATGTGTTTCCCACACCACTGCCCTGCACCTACCCATTGAGAAAGATCAACTGTGTCCTCTTTAACAGCAGTGCTCTCCAACACAACACTAACCAAGAAGCTACAATGCCTCACTGCCCCATGGCATAGGCAGGGATAGCTCAGTGGTTTGAGCATTGGCCTGCTAAACCCAGGGTTGTGAGCTCAATCCTTGAGGGGACCATTTGGGGAACGGGGGTAAAATCTGGGGATTGGTCCTGCTTTGAGCAGGGGGTTGGACTAGATACCTCCTGAGGTCCCTTCCAACCCTAATCTTCTATGATAGGAAAGATTGGGTTACACAGAGCTAAAACACGCAATGATGCCAATTTAACCAGAAAACAGGCAAAAGGTGAATTCGTTAACCTGAAAAGAAACCACAAGGTTTAATTTCAATCTCCAAGTTCATGCACTTCTGGCATCTTACTTCTTTAGGTTGCAAGGATGTCAATGTGTGTTCTGCCCAGTTGATCATCTCAGACATTCAGAGTCACACATAGAAATTGGTGACTTTACAAATGGGCTGCCATATTGTTCCACCCTGCCATGGGCCTGCCAGCTAGTTACTAGCCAAACAGGGGAAACAAAGCTGTCTGATCAATTTAAGAACTCATTCAGAACACGCATATATTTTTTCAAATTAACACGTCTTTGGCATCAGCAGGCCTGGAGGCCCTGCCGTTAAGGTGCCAACGCAGTAAGCATCAGCAGATGAGCACTGGGGAAATCCTGACTTATGGCATCATGGTGCTGAACTAAAAATAAATGCACTGTAGGCTAATTAATGACAAAATGCAGTCAGTCATTCAGCTCAGGCAAACGGTCTCCCACCTGCTCCTTCCCTGGGGTCATCACACACGCTTTGCCCTGAAATGAACCCCAGACATGCCCCATTCAGTGCAATGCTCCTCATGAGGCCCCATCTCACAGAAAGCCTCTTCATGAAGCCAGTCAATGGTGAAAGGCTCCCCCACCCCACTCCCGGGGTGGCATGCCAGTGCCACAGCAGAGAGGACTAAGCCACTCCAAACAGGCCTTCAGTGGGAATTTAGGTGGCACTACAGACACACTGGGGAAGAATTTAATCCAATCTGCTTCACAGGAGAGCTTCCAACAGGCCAGCGCCAGCTGGAAGTGGACAGAGCAGTATCTCTTGATCAAGGACCAGAGCCAACAATGCCTGGAGAATGTCCTGTCTAGTCAGAAGATGGTGGCAGCAAGACAGTATTGATGCAGCAGAATGTGCTAGGCACAGAGCAGCCTGCTTGGGATATAAAAATCCTTCCCCCCCCACATCTCATAGGGGTCACATTAGAAACTTGTCATGGGGCCAGAGGCTCTTCAGGGAGTATCAGGGCCTAACTGGCCCATGACGACTCTGTGGGGAATACCTGGGAGCCTGAGGTGATCCAGGTGGGGCCCCTTTAACTAATTAGAAATGGAGCAGCTGCATTATGAGGAGACTACTACTGTATAACAGGAAGTCACCCAGGGAGGGGAGATGCTCTCTCTAGAGAAGCCCTGCAGCTGATGCAGCCTGGAGGAACCCACAAGAGGAGGATTAGGTCTCTCTGGGAATAAGCCCTGAATGAGCGCTTAGAGCCCCAAGAGAACTGTCCGAGTCCCAGGAGAAGGGGAGCTCCTGTCAGGAGCTCCAGGAAGAGAGCTGGTGTTTGCATCAAGAGCAGAGCGCCTGCAGTTTGAACCTGGGAAGGGAGCAGCAGGGGGAAGAGCACATTGACCAGGAGACACATACCCCATAGAGACAGTGAGTAGAGACAGAGGCCCAACATGGACGGGGTGAAGCAGCTGAGTCCGAGAAGGCCAGGGGGATGCCGGCAGTTGTCTGATGAGAAGAGGTAAGAAGACACTGGCAATTCTGGTAAGAAGGAAATGGAGACCTGGGACTATTTCTTTAAGTTAGTTATTGGTTATTAATGAATGAAGTTCCCCATGAATACAGGATTATTGAAGGCAAAGTGAGTCAGGACTGATTTATAGAGCCAAAAGAGGAAACTGAGGCCTGGCTCTCGGGCCTGTGACAAAGCTATACACATTTCTTGATATTCCAGTTAGCTTAGAATCTAAAAGCACCACATTTGAATGAAAGATCCTAAATCTTGGAAACTAGTACAAAAATTGAGGGGAATTATTAATCCATGGAGTAACTCCACTGAAGACAATAAAGTTACACCAGAGATAAAATTGGCCCAGTCAAAATGTTTCCCCAGTAGAACAGTTTGGAAAATCCAACATCAAGACACAGCTGTGCACAGCAAGAGAAGCCTGCTTTTCTGTTGTTTGGGTGCATGCTGTGGGACTTGCCAGATGTCCAGAAAGTCATTCAACAAGGCACAGCAGCCTCAGTTTTCCATTCATCTGTCCTACACATTTAATTTGCAGGATGATACTTTAACTATCCCAAATTTGGGGCATCCTGACATGCTGTCCTGGCTTCACTTCAATACAGAAAGCTGTCGCATCATGTACTGACGTAACACTGCATCAAGACAAATGTCAGGCTACAATTTTATCGTGCCAGACAGATATCACTGCAGTCTCAGTCACCTGACTATTTTACCATCTGCAGAGAAAGCATCTCTCTGCTGCAAGATCTCACGTCAATTCCCCTTTAGGGCAGTACTTCTCTGATGTTTTTCAATGTTTTCAAAAAACAGACGTTAGACTCCTGAAGAAGTGGCAAGCTTTTCAAGAGTGCTGTGCACTCCGTAGGCCTAGGGGAGGTCAATGGGAAACTTTGGTGCCCAGTATTCCTGAAAATGCAGCCCCCGTTAGGTGCCTACAGAATATATGGATTTAACTTTATACTCCTGGGTTTGAAAGCCTCTTTTTTAAGTTGATGGAAATTAAGAATGACCCAGGTAGAAAGTAATCACGTCACTGTCATCTTAAGGCTTCTGAAGACTAGAAAGGCTCTTCTGTACAGAAAACTAGCCTAAGGTAAATCAGCAATGGCTTCCACTTAGTCCCAATTGCATTAAGAAGAGCCCTGGACAGAAGACAAAGATGAGGCAGTCATTTCAGAAGTGTTTTAGACTCAATACCATTACATAAGCTAAAACAAGCAGAGCTTTAAGGGTGTAGCAACAACCCAATTTCTTTCCTGTACCTAAACAAGGTTACAACCATACTAGGCAGTCAAGATGTAGAAGGTTTTCTTGATTTCGTCTGCCTCTCAAAATTATACACAGAGTCAATACTGTATTTGAACTCAATTCTTAGACAGACCATTCAGTCAGAAATTGCAATTTCCTACCTATTTTTTTCCCCAGAAAAACACAATTGTAAAGGGAGGCAGAAAGCACCAGAATAAATGCTCCTTTCAGCGTAAAAGAGAACGATTGTGGTCCGAGGGGAAAACGCACCAACACCGGGACCACTTGTGTGATGCTACTCCAGCTCTTTCCAACACTCCTTTCTCCTCTGTGTCCGTGTGTGTGTGTGTGTGTGTGTTTACACACACAGGCGTGCGTGCTGGGAAGAGGGGGTTGAGAGACGAGCAATGGTTGTAATGCAGGGACAGCCAAGCTTTGAGAGGATGGAGGGCAGCACTGGTCATGAACCAGGAGCCCAAGAGCTGCAGCTGCTGCACACAAGATCTCCATCATTTTTGTATACAAATAAAAAATGTGCACATAATAGATCTGACATGTTCTTTGGTGACTTGAATGTTCCTGTTGGTTAGACACTCCCAGCGGTACAAACCTGCTACTGACAGATTCAGTCCTCCCCTTACAGGGCGCCAGGGCACCCATGCTGCAGTGTATTCTGAGTGCCAAGGGTAGCAAAAACCAAGTAATTGAAGGCAGCCAGCTTAGGGAGCAGCCATGTGCTTCCTGCTCCAACTCCCCTATTTAAAACAGGCTGTGCTTTGCGAGGGGATGTCTACACTGCTATTCAAAACTGGGTTGCAGGGCTGTTTAACTGCAGTGTGGGCTTGGGCTGGAGCCTGGGCTCTAGGACCCTGCAAGGTGGAAGGGTCCCAGAGCTCCCCAAGCCTGAATATCTGCACTGCAGTTAAACAGCCCCACAGCCCGAGACCCACAAGTCAAATCAGGCAGCACAGGCCAGCCACGGGTGTCTAATTGCAGCACAGGCATAGTGAGAGCACTTGCAGGAGGCAGGTGATTGGATCTGCTGAAATGCAAAGCGAACATGTGGGGAGAGGAGGAAACCCCACTGGAGAGGCATCACAGGAGGGGAACCCCTAGAAAGCAGTAATGCCCAGAGACATGGGGCTGCTAGCGGACAGCAGGAACTAGCAGTGTGATATGGAGGCAGAAGTTAGGCTATGTTCAGAATGCCCCTGACCAGGGAGATCTTGGTGCCTCTGCCAGCAAGCTCTGGTAAGGCTGCCTGTCGGAGACTACATTCAGTTCTGGGCACTGCGGGGCCAGAAAGATGGTCAGCAAGTAGGCCAGAAATTAGAGAAGAGGAGAGAAATGATTCTAGGGCTGGAGTGACTGGTATGCAGGGGAAAAAGTAAGAGTAGCTAGCGTGGCTGGATGAATTGCACTTGGGGAAGGCGGGGGTGATAATGGTCTATGAGTAATGGAGAGAGAGTAACATCAAGGTGGAGGAATAGTTTAAGGTGTTTTTGGAAGGAGTAACAGGAAACAAATGGGGAAACGGGTGGGGGGAAATTAGCTGAATCAGGAAACACTTTCTAATGGTGAGGAGAAGTGTCTTGCGAGTGCTGGAACAATAATTGATATCACTCGGGATATCCCTAAATACTGGACTAGACAAAAATCATCAAAACATACTTGGGGAACAAGGCTACACTGGATGGGCAAGCTGATTGAGAACGGTTTCCATCTAGTTTCTAGGGCCATGACCTTTTAGAGCCAAAGGCTTGTTTTGCAGGAAGGGCTGCATGTGTTTATCACATGATTAGAAAGCAAAAAAACCTCTGCGGTGCTTGACTGTCTTTCCATGGTGAAGCTATATTTGGAGAACTTCAGCAGCAAGAAACTCTCAAAGCATTCGTGGTTTATGCTCTCCCAAACGGGTTTTTTTAAAAACGCAAGCAAACATTAGGTATGTAAGGAATTCCTACCAGATCCCATCCTTGAGCAGCTTCCTCTCTTAGGAGACCACACGAAAGTATCTTCAAATTCTCCAAACATAGTTCTATTCTCATCAAGAGTCCCCTTCAGCCACTGCTTTGTGTCGATTCCCTACTAGTCACTTACGTCTGGTTTCACTGGACAGTACCATTCTAGCTCAGAAAAAATGAACTTTTGAACCATCCATATTTCTATATGAACCGTGGATGGCTTTGCTTTTGGGTTTTTGGTTTTAAAATTGTCATCCTAGGGTCCTATCTTTTAATTTCACCAACCCTGAGGAAAAAAGGAATGATTAAGAATATGACCTAAAAATAAAAATGAATCATCTATGGGCATTTTTCCTTATATCAGGCAGTGGATGTTACTGAAAATGTAAAGAATTCCAGTGACGTTTCAGGCCAACAGCACTGTAGGGAAGGAGACCTGCCTGTTGCAACCCGGTGAAGTTAACTGATGTCTTGAAGAGGAAGAGCTCCCTCAGCCAGGTCAGTTTATGACTGTGCCACAGGGTCCTGTATTGAGCACTGAAAAATAGACTTTGGATATCTCTTGTTTTAGTGGAAGTATACATGGGAACAGAATGCCAGCTCTATTTGTTGTCCTATTCTTGACAAGCTAACATGCCCAGCCACCGGTACAGGATTTTCTGATTTAACTGAAAGTAAATTAAAAAATAGCGAAGAAAGAAACCTCTGGAGTCCATGAACAAATAGGGTTTTGCTACTGAAAGGGCTGAAGTATCAACCAAATGTTCCTTTAAAAGGTCAGTTATAGCGGCCAGTATAGATATTATGGCATGGAATTCAGATACAAAAAATAAGTGTATTTATAATTGCCTGTATAATATATACAACCTGTACATTAGATATCTATACATCCATCCCACTAATTTCATAGAAAGTTTACTTTATCAGTTTAACTTGTTACCATCTCACCCTTCAAGGGTGACCAAAATCCACTCCCCATGCAAATAGCTACTGATGCTGAACTCAACCTGGCTGAGAATTTCCTGGTTATTGTAACCTTAAAAGGAGAAATTCTAAGCAACAGAACAAATTTACTGTCACTTCCTGTCTGAATTCACCGCCATCTGTTGGAGTCAATCCTGCTAGATGCTCAGAGCCCTGAACTCCCTAACAGCGTCAGTCCTGCAGGAGGTGCCCAAGCACCTTGCGTGGACAAATGCTACGGGTGTTGGGGAGGTATATATGCACCATGGCGCCCTCTGGGGAGCAGCAGGAAACCTGTCACATCTACTTGTGCTGGACTGGGATTGAGATCGGGTTTTACTGAGTGAACAGTTGTGCTTGTGAAGGTTAAGGGGCTAGCAGCACTGGGAACGTGAATCCACATAGCCCCAGGCCAGAGAGCACAAAGAGCCACAACAGGAGCTCTCACCACACACATGCACACGCACATACACACTAGCCCAATCAATAACTTTGCTAGAGGTAAAAATGTGGTTCCATCTCCTATTTCCCTCAGGTCCTAGGTTTTTCCTGAGCAAAGACTGCCAGCCATGCTGAATGGCAGGATTGGTTTTAGACCTAGACTGTCCACTTGGACAGCGCTAAATGCACCAACACTCATGCCCCACTCTGCACTATGGGCTGAATTTGAACCAGAGTGCTAGAGGCAAAAGGCCAAGGTTACCCACACCAAGCAACTCCCCTCCTGCAAGGGGACAGCCCAGAGGTCACATCTGCAGAGTTCCCTCTGTGACCAATGAAGATCAGCCCACGCTGGCCTTCACTACAAAACAATCACGTCAGTATCGCAGCAGACAGCCTTCAGGTTCGGATTAGAAATGTTTTGACAACACCAACAATAGGTTTAAATTATTCACATTGTGGTAAACTTCATTTAAAAAAAAAGTCTGAGTTACAATAGGAATATCATGTGCAAAACTGTAAACCCGCCATCGGGTCCCAGTGAGCTGTTACTGCTCAATGCAAGTTTCTTGCCCCAGCTTCGTTGCATCACTCCAGAGCGACGACAGCAAAGAAAACACAAAACCAAAGAAAGTTCTAAGAAGTCAGAGGAAGGGACTCCGGTTCCATCACCCAACCCGGGTTTCCTTTCACACAGCACGCTCACCTGCACGAAGACACACACATGCCTTCACAGTAAGAGGGCACCAGCCACCATCACAAAATGGGCACCAGTGAAGCCATTGACAAGGCAGGAAAAATAATCACATCCCAATTCATCCTTGGAGCCTCTTTCAGACTGGAAGGTCAGGAAGACAGCAGCAAATGTTGCTGCAATTAGTACATGGGGGTGAAAGAGAACAAAAAAGCCCCTTTGAAAGGAGCTATCTTCTCATCCTCCCTCCCACAGCTGTGTCTCATGATGAATCCTGGTCCATGCTGCAGCCAAGAGCTTCAATGTCGTTGCTTATGTCAGAGATCATTCGGTCCCACTCGTCTCCCTCGGAAGGGGCAGACTGGTCATCCGAGCTCCCCGCAGCTCCATTCCCATTGGTCGTTGAATTGGAGGTAGTGCTCAGAGTCCGTCTGTACCTCCCGAAACTGTCTGTGATAATTCCCCGGCCATCCTTCACCCCGATGGTTTCTAGGAAGTTCTCAAAGTGTTGGCTGTCCTTTTCAGGAATGAACGGTCTAAGGCCTTCCCCAGAAAATAAACAAAGGAGGAAAAATTAGTCATTTGATACAGTTAGCATGACAACGTTACACTGATCAAGACTATATTTGTGATGTTCTTATCAGGGAGAGCTTTGCCCAAGTAAAGGCTTCAGGATTTGATTGTAGGACACCAAGAAAGTCAAGATGCAGCAACTGAACTCATCCTGTCTCCTCTTCCCCAATATCTGAGGCTCCAAGAGCTGAGGTTTTTTTTGTTTAAACTAAAACTCAAGTCACCCAAACTGCTAGTGACTGTGTGTGACAGTGTCACGTCACCTCCTGCACTACAGCAGCTTCCCCATCTCTAAAACAGGGTCACTGGCGACACATAATTAGTTCACATTAGTAAAGCTCAATGAGATCTTCGGATGCAAGGGACCAGAGGAGTGTAGAGCACCACTGAGTTTAAAAAAGTCAAGACCAACTGCTCTGTATCTCTGAGACAACATACTCTCAAGCTCACACTCTTCAGTTCTGCACAGTCTGCAGGAGAAGGCTCCCCTTTCAGTGCTGCCACCTTCTGCGGGTTCAGAGAGAGGTACTCCAGCGCCAATTATTTCCACTTTTGTCCCCATGCAGTATTAACCATCTCTCCAGGCCTGACCAGCAGGATTTGGGGTATCCAGAGCAGCTCTGACCCCTGGTTATTGTTTAGACTGTATAGAGCCAGCCCCAAAGACCATACAATCTAATTTGAAACCAGACAACAAGCAAATGCAAGAAACAGGAGATAGGGAGAGGGAGGAGAATACTAATAAGATTCGACAGACAAGGTGAGTGAGGCAGTATCTTTTACTGGACCTACTTCTGTCTCTTTCACCAACAGAAGTTGGTCCAGTAAGAGATACTACCTCACCAACCATGTCTGTATAATATCCTGGGACTAACATTGTAAACTAATGAGATCATGCAGTTACATGCTGTAGGCTCGTTAGGGGACAAAATTGTTTTAAAGCAAAAAATCAATGGTCTGTGACTGCCATTCAGCCTCTCCAGCAGAGCTGATTTCTTGGTGGGTCTTCCAACCTGAGCTCATGGCAATATATTCCTTCTGTATAAAAGGAGGTCCCACCCTTTGACAGGGTTCAGTATTGAGTCCAACCATGTCCATCCTAAGAGCCCTTCTACAACCACAGCTAGAGGACCTGAGAGAAACAGGAACCAAAAGGCTGTTTAAAAGAGGACACAGAAAGCCAAGATCCCCCAAATCACTAACCGAACAGCCCAATTCAGCACTGACTCAGAGGCACTCCCAGTGCCTCCAGTGGAGTTGCAATGGGGTGGAAGTCAGCACTGAACCAGGTCTATGCATTTTAAGACCATTTCCAAAGCAGTTTCCCCAGCCAGGACCAGAGTCTGGGGTTGTTTACAGGCAAGTCTCATCTTACGCTGGGGTTAGGTTCCGCTGTCAGCACGTAAAGTGAAAATTGCATAGAGTCAAAATTACATTGAGTGTAATGGCGGGCGGAACTGCCCGCACTACAGGTACAGTATTTAAATTGTTGTTTTTTTGTTTGTTTTTGCTGACTCACAAAGCTGAATTTGTGCATGTTAAGTGCGCGTAAGATGAGACTCGCCTGCATTGCATAGACAAGAGTTAACAGCGTCAGCCTGATCAGTGTGGGGGTTGCTCTGCTGTAGGTACTGGTGGAAGCAAATCTTGCAAGGAGGAACATATTGCTGAACTCCTGGGTCCTGGCAAGAGAAAATCCATTTTGTTCACCTATGAGTCACGATCCTGCAGTAAACCTCCCAAGGAGCACGCTCAGGGCCTTAAGGCATCTCTGTAATTTGCAAGACTACTTGTGGATCCTGTGGAATGATTACAGGCCTCTCTGAATTTTGTCTCACTGTTGGAGGGGAATCTGGCAGGTTACACAGAAAACTGAGGGGGGGGGGGGAGGGAAGAAGAGGTAGACCTACTCATTACATACAGCCTCCCCACTCCCTCCAAAAAACTGCATTGTGCTTCTGAAGACTATTCACAGGAAAGAGATTTCATATTTTAGACGATTGCTGTGATTATGGTTAGGAGCAGAGAGGTTATTTTACCTCTGTATTTGGCACTGGTGCGACTGCAGCTGGAACACAGTGTCCAGATCTGGTGTCCACAATTCAAGAAGGATGTTGACAAATTGGAGAGGGGTCAGAGAAGAGTCACAAGACTGATTAAAGGTTTGGAAAACCTGCCTTATATAGCGTTGGACTCAAAGAGTTCAATCTATTTAGCTTCACAAGGAGAAGGTTGAGGGGTGACTTGATCACAATCTGTAAGTATCTACATGGGGAACAAATATTTAATAATGGGCTCTTCTAACAGAGAAACTTATAATAGTCCAATGGCTGGAACTTAAACCTAGACAAATTCACACCGGAGAGTAATTAACCACTGGAACATTTTACCAAAGGTCATGGTAGATTCGCCACCACTGATCAGACTGGATATATTTCTAAAAGCTCTGCTCCAGGAATATCGTGGAGAAGTTCTCTGGCCTGTGTTCTACAGAACATCAGACTAGATGACAGTGATCTCTTCTGGCCTTGGAATCTAGGAATCTATTAATTATCCTGCATTGATCCTTCTGGTAGAATCTGACTCTCAAGGCTAGGATCAAGAATCATACCCAAACTTCTCATGAAGAGTTAAGAACATAAGAACGGCCACACTGGGTCAAACCAATGGGCCATCTAGTCCAGTATCTTGTCTTCTGACAGTAGCCAGTACCAGAAGCTTCAGAGATGATGAACACAACAGGGCAATTATCAAGTGATCCATCTCGTCATCCAGTCCCAACTCCTGGCAGCCAGATTTACAGACATCCAAAGCATGGGGTTGCATCCCTGGCCATGCTAATAGCCACTGATGGACCTATCTGCCATGAACTTATCTAAACCTTTTCTCAACCAAGTTATACATGACATTTCCTGGCAACGAGTTCCACAGGTTTACTGTGTTGTATGAAGTACTTCCTTTTATTTTAAACCTGCTGCCGATTAATTTCATTGGGTAATCCTGGTTCTTGTATTACTGGAAGGGATAAATAACACTGCCCTATTCACTTTTTCCACGCTGCTCATGATTTTATATGCCTCTATCATATCCCCCCTTAATTGTCTCTTTTCTAAGCTGAATAGTCCCAGTCTTATTAATCTCTCCTGATATGGAAGCTGTTCCACACCCCTAATCATTTCTCTCCATCATAGCAGCAGATACATGGCATGACAGGACTTCACCTAAAATATCTCCTCCTTAACACTTTGGTAGGCTTAGGGTTTAACTACCTTATTTCATAGAATATCAGGGTTGGAAGAGACCTCAGGAGGTCATCTAGTCCAACCCGCCATTCAAAGCAGGACCAACGCCAACTAAATCATTGCAGGAGGGCTTTGTCAAGCCTTAAAACCCTCTAAGGATGGAGATTCCACCACCTCCCTAGGTAACTCATTCTAGTGCTTCACCACCCTCCTGCTGAAATAGCGTTTCCTAACATCCAATCTAGACCTCCCCCACTGCAACTTGAGAATACTGCTCCTTGTTCTGTCATCCGCCACCACTGAGAACAGCCAAGCTCCATCCTCTCAATCTATTAACATAATCAATTAAACTATCTTTAATAAATATCTAATTTATGGAGCTAGTTATGTCCAAACTGTAGGAAGCTTCTTGTTCTCCTTCACTTTGGCAGAGCAACACCACACAGTAGAGCTGTCCAATTTCTGGAGGGTTTTTCCCACTGATGTTGGCATGCACTGCCATGGAATACATGCCCTTCTCCTTAACTATTAATGTTTTCCTTGCAGTTCTCAATGAGGCAATACTGCACAGAGGAAATAACATGGGCTCCCTCCGGTGGCTAACATAACACATTTGCAGTCCCATGGATGTGGAAGGAACACGTGTCACATGTTTGCTAATGAGAATTCACTAAAAAGAGACTGGAGATAAAGCCCAAAAGATTGTTCAGCACTGAGACACCCTGTGCAGCTTTACAGATCTTAATATGTTAACAGCATCAACATGCAGATTAAAAACACATTGAGGAAAAGGCTCCGAGCTGCTTCTAGGAACATCTGTCACCGTTCACTTCCCCATTCCATGAGAGGGGCTGTTGTCTTGCAGTGGGACTACAATACAACGTTATGCTTCCCACCAGGAAGCTAAGTATCACTGCCCGTAAGACTGAGGCTGCAGATGTCATTTTAAAGCAATGAAAATCAAGACTTGCAGAGGTGCTGCGCTATATGTTAGGAACAGGAGTTGTTTTTTTCCTTTTAATAGCTCATTTAATCCAGGTAAAATTAAACCCATTCTAAAAACAGAACTTTCCTTACAATTCCCACTGGTCAGTGGGAGCAGAGTCCAATGGTGCATTGTTCAAATGGCAGGGTGGCAGCTTCCTGTCTGATTGTTAATTATTCTTTAAAACACTTCTCTGTAAGTGTTAGTATATAAGTTTATTTGCCAGCCTGAGATAGAATTTTTATACTCTTCTATCTTATACTAATAAGTGTGAAGATCAATGAACAAAGACTGTGTTTGCATTTCCCACAACCAGATCAGGCTTTTAGTACAATGGGAAAAGATAAAGGGATACAGCTGAAGTGTTGCTGGGCATGGTGGGAACGTAATATATGAGCACACACTTGAAGACCGCCTCAACTCCTTATCTTTGTCTTTGTGATGAGAACCAGGGGAGAGGGTGAAGGGAAAGCCCTCTAACAGTGATTAGATGTAGGCATTATAAACTTGACAGACATTGAAGGGTTCATTTAAAAACTAAGTCTGTTTAACCTAGAAGATAAAGGTCCTGCCTCCTAGCTCTGAGCAAAAGGGCTCAGCCCTGATCCTTTTCAAGTCACTGGGGACAGCAGCAGGCCTGTTGAGTTCCAATCCTACTGGTGTTGTACCCTGTTGCAGGACTGTCTCTCTCCCTAACCCTGCTGTCATACCATAGGAAAGATGATCTAGTGGACTGGACAGTAGTAGTTGGTGACATAGGTTCCATTCCCTGCTCTGACACAGACTTCTTAAGTGACCGTGGGCAAGCCACTTAGGCCCAGATTCTCAAAAGGTATTTAGGTGCCTAACGCCCATTGATTTCAACACAAGTCAGGGGCCTAAATACCAGGGAGGATCTGGCCTTTAGCAGCTCTGTTCTCAGTTCCCCGTGTGAACAACAGGGGGCAGTAGTACTGCCCTGCCTCATGGGGGATGTGAGGGTAAGTAGGTTAAACATTGTAAGGCTCAGATACTATGGTCATGCGGGCCATACAAGAACCTCAGGTAGATCAATCAATACATTTTCAGCACAGGGCTCAGACCTGCAGCCCATACTCATTTTAGTCCCACTGATATTAAATTAACCCACAAGGGGATATTATACCCTCTTCAGCAGCTGGCCTGTTTCGAACCAACCCATAGACCACTTCTGGCAATACGCTCCCAGACTGTCTGGAACTCCTCAGGAATCTTTACTGCCTTTATCCATAGGGGCGTTTATGCTACATTCAAGGAATTGAGTGGAATATATAGTGGCCTACCAGACCCCACCCACTCCCATTTTCATGGGTGCTGGGTATTCATACCATATCTAGTAATTTGTAATCATGTTGATAGAGTAATTCTTGCCTTTTTTCTGGTGCAAAGAAAAGACAGACCTCCAAAACAAAGACAGGCCTCCAACTGAATATTTCCCACGGGGGATTGGACTGGTAATGAGCTACAGAGCATTTCACTAATTTGACTCTGACCTAGATCAGTAGCAGCTTAAGTCATTACCATCCAGGGCTGTTCAGTGGGCTGCACGAGGGGTAACAGTCCAGAAAAATGGGCATCCACATCACAACCACCACCACCACTTCGTCCTCTTGCTGGGCACGTTTCAGAGAAACCAAAATGGCTTTTGGAGACCAAACTACCCCGTCTCTAGAGATCAGAATTGAGGCACTTTGGTGGGAAGCTGCCACTTCCTGTGCTGTACTGGTTCTGTGGTTTGATCTACCAGACACTTTTTGTGATCTCTAAATTCATTCATAAAACATACATCTCACGCACACTAAGACACAACTAAAGAGAGCTCAGCCACATAACGATGGGGTATCTAGTAAAGGCTATGGTGAAGGGAGTCTTCAGCGATCAAAGTGGTAGCTATTTGTCTCGTTATCACATATTTATGTGGCCAAACTGTTCTCTCCAACTCCTTGTTTGCACTACAAAAATGTTTTATAACATTCAGACCACAGGAGCATTCAGACAACAACAGCAAGCAGGATCTGCCCTACAGTTATGCTGTCCAAACAATATCACTCCCAAAGTTGTAGAGGAGTCAATAGGTTTGCTAACATCCAAGTTAAATGCAGATGAGTTGCAAACATTGATTAAACAGAGGCAGAGGTGCTGGGGATTAGGAGTCAAACCATTTTTTTTCTTAATTGGTTTAACTTCTGGGCACGTTAGGGACAAAGGTAACAGAAGCCACTTGAAATGAGGTTGGAACCCAGCAAAAGAGAATAAAAATGTCAACTCTTTCTTTCTCGGGTGTACTAGGCATTGCATTCCTGTAAATGTATCCTCCAAATCTGACCCATTTTAATGTATTTGTTTTTATTTATAATGCCCGCAAGCCCAGATCCTCAAAAGATCCTTGGGCTCTAAACTTCCCCGGAGCCTAGGATAAGTGTCTTTGCATAGGGTTAAAAACAGTTTCACATAATACACTGAACCAACAGCTGCTCCTCATCTCAGACTCAGAAAATAGCTACTCAGAGATGGACTAGAGACCCAAACACCAGTCCTTTTATGCCCTTCATTCCAAACCCAAAAGCTGGGCAGAGATGGGCCTTGCAGAATCTACAAATTAAGGATATGTCAGATGTTGGGGGGTCAGGGAAGAGAAAGCTACTTACCTTACAGTAACTGGAGGTTCTTCAAAATGTTTGGTTCCTATCTGTATTCCACTGAGTACGCACGTGCCCAGAGCTGGAGGATTCTGAAAGCAGCATCCATTGGTTCACATGTGCACCCTGGCTCACCTCACGCCTCTGACCAGGGAGATAAAGGGCAGGGTGGACAGACTGCCTCCCCAGTTTCTTATTTACCGCGAATCAGAGAAGATCCAAAACAGAGGGAAAGCAGGGTGGGTTGTGGAATACATACAAGGACCACAAATCTGAAAGAACTTCCAGTTACAATAAGGTAAACTAAGGTCAACTGCAAGTTTAAACTAGTTTAAATGGGGAATTCTCTGTCCTCTCTGTCACTTGAAGTCTTTAAACCATGATCTGAGGATTTCAGTAACTCAGCCAGAGGTTAGGGGTCTATTACAGGTGTGGGTGAGGTTCTGTGGCCTGCAACGTGCAAGACGTCAAACTAGATGATCACAGTGATCCCTTCTGGCCTTAAAGTCTATGAGTAAGTAACTGTCTCTTCAAGTGCTGGTCAAAGAATCATAGAATATCAGGGTTGGAAGGGACCTCAAGAGGTATCTAGTCCAACCCCCTCTCAAAGCAGGATCTAACCCCCAACTAAATCATCCCAGCCAGGGCTTTGTCAAGCCTGACCCTAAAAACCTACAAGGAAGGAGATTCCACCACCTCCCTAGGTAACCCATTCCAGTGCTTCACCACCCTCCTAGTGACAAAGTTTTTCCTAATATCCCAACTTAAACCTCCCCCACTGCAATTTGAGACCATTACTCCTTGTTTTGTCATCTTGTACCACTGAGAACAGGCTAGATCCACCCTCTTTGGAACCCCCTTTCAGGTACAGTCAAACCTCACAATAACGCGCCCTGCCATAATGTGAAATAAGACGGTTACTCACCTTTGTAACTGTTGTTCTTCGAGATGTGTTGCTCACATCCATTCCAGTTAGGTGTGCGCGCCGCGCGTGCACGTTCGTCGGAAACTTTTTACCCTAGCAACTCCAGTGGGCCGGCAGGTCGCCCCCTGGAGTGGCGCCGCCATGGCGCCCAATATATATCTCTGCCGGCCCGCCCGCTCCTCAGTTCCTTCTTGCCGGCTACTCCGACAGTGGGGAAGGAGGGCGGGTGTGGAATGGATGTGAGCAACACATCTCGAAGAACAACAGTTACAAAGGTGAGTAACCGTCTTTTCTTCTTCGAGTGATTGCTCACATCCATTCCAGTTAGGTGAATCCCAAGCCATACCTAGGCGGTGGGGTCGGAGTGAGAAGTCGCGGCATGGAGCACTGCAGTTCCGAAGGCCGCATCCTCTCTTGACTGCTGGACCAGGGCGTAGTGGGAAGCAAAGGTGTGGATCGATGACCAGGTCGCTGCCCGACAGATTTCCTGGATGGGCACACGGGCGAGGAAAGCCAGCGACGACGCCTGCGCCCTGGTAGAATGCGCAGTCACACGGCCCGTAGGGACGTGGGCCAAGTCATAACAGGTCCTGATGCAGGACGTTACCCAAGAGGATAACCTCTGGGAGGAGATAGGTAGCCCTTTCATGCGGTCTGCTACTGCCACGAAAAGCTGGGGGGATTTGCGGAAGGGCTTGGTCCTCTCCACGTAGAACGCGAGAGCCCTACGGACATCAAGCGAGTGGAGCTGCTGCTCCCTGCCTGAGGAGTGAGGTTTCGGGAAAAAAACCGGGAGGAATATCTCTTGGTTGACGTGGAAGGCTGAGACCACCTTGGGGAGAAAGGCAGGGTGTGGTCTCAGCTGCACCTTGTCCTTGTGGAAGACCATATATGGGGGGTCTACCACAAGAGCCCGGAGTTCCGACACCCGTCTAGCTGAGGTGATAGCTACTAGAAAGGCAGTCTTCCAAGAGAGGTAAAGCAGGGAGCAAGTAGCTAACGGCTCAAAGGGGGGCCCCATGAGCCGGGACAACACCAGGTTAAGATCCCAGGTTGGAGCAGGGGGACGGACGTTAGGGAATAAACGTTCCAGCCCCTTAAGGAATCTAGACACCGTTGGGTGAGAAAAAACAGAGCGACCATCCGCACCCGGGTGAAAGGTGGAGATAGCTGCTAGGTGGACTCGCAACGACGATATGGCCAGACCTTGCCCTTTGAGGGACCAAATGTAGTCTAAGATGTCGGCTACCGAAACTTCCATAGGGCGGAGATTTCTCTCCACGCACCAACAGGAGAAGCGCTTCCATTTGGCCGAATATGTCGCTCTTGTGGACGGCTTCCTGCTGCCCAAGAGCACCTCCCTCACCGGCGTGGAGCAGCGCAGCTCAGAGCCAGTCAGCCACGCAGGAGCCACGCCGCTAGGTGCAGCGACTGCAGGTCCGGGTGACAGAGGGACCCGTGCTCCTGGGTAATCAGGTCCGGATGAAGGGGCAGGGGAACTGGGTCGGCTATGGTCAGGTCCAGCAGCATGGGGTACCAGTGCTGTCTGGGCCATGCCGGGGCTACCATGATCACGTGAGCCCTGTCCCTGCGCACCTTCAGGAGGACCCTGTGGACCAGAGGGAATGGGGGAAACGCATAGAACAGGTGGGTCGACCACTGGATGAGGAAGGCATCCGCTATCGACCCGGGCTCCCTGCCCTGAAAGGAGCAGAACGCTTGGCACTTCCTGTTCCCCTTGGACGCGAAGAGGTCCACCCGGGGATAACCCCACCTCCGGAAGATGGAGAGGGCGACGTCCGGGCGAAGGGACCACTCGTGTGACAGGAAGGATCTGCTCAATCGATCCGCCAGCGTGTTCCGTACTCCGGGGAGGAAGGAAGCCACGAGGTGAATGGAGTGGGCTACACAAAAGTCCCAGAGTCGTATCGCCTCGTGGCACAGGGAGGAGGATCTGGTGCCGCCCTGCTTGTTGATATAATACATGGTCGTCGTGTTGTCGGTGAACACCGCGACACAGCGACCCTGAAGCTGATGACAGAACATTTGACAAGCAAGGCGGACCGCTCTCAACTCCCGCATGTTGATGTGTAGCCCCACCTCCTCCTGGGACCACAGGCCCTGCGTCCTCAGGGTCCCTAGGTGGGCCCCCCAGCCTAGATCTGAGGCATCCGTTGTTAGGGACACCGAGGGCTGAGGTGGTTGGAAAGGGAGACCCGCACATAACACGGACTGGTCTAGCCACCAGCCGAGAGAATCTAATACCCTCTGGGGGATTGTGATTAACATATCTAGCGGCTGTCTTGTAGGCCTGTAATGATTGATGAGCCATAACTGGAGGGGCCTCATGCGGAGCCGAGCGTAATCGGTCACAAAGGTGCAAGCCGCCATGTGGCCTAACAGGGTTAGACATGTCCGCACTGACGTCAATGGGGCTGTCTGCAGTCGTTGAACGATCGCCGACAAGGCCTGGAAACGCTGCAATGGCAGCAAGGCCCTGCCCACAGTGGCGTCCAGGACGGCCCCGATGAATTCCACCCTCTGTGTGGGAATCAGGGTGGACTTGTCCATGTTTACCAAGAGGCCCAGAGTGGCGAACATGCCGGTGATCACGCGGACATGGCTGCAGACTTGTTGTTCCGACGTGCCCCGAATCAACCAATCGTCCAGATAAGGAAACACGTGGATACGATTGCGCCGAAGATGCGCCACAACAACTGCCATGCATTTTGTAAACACCCTCGGGACCGTGGACAGGCCAAATGGGAGGACTGCAAATTGATAATGAAGAGGCCCCACAACGAAGCGAAGGAAACGTCTGTGGCGTGGCCAAATGGCAATGTGAAAATACGCGTCCTGCATGTCGAGGGCGGCGTACCAGTCTCCCGGATCCAGGGATGGGATAATGGTCCCCAGGGATACCATGCGGAACTTCAACTTCACCAGGTACTTGTTGAGCTCTCGCAGGTCGAGGATAGGCCTGAGGCCCCCCTTGGCCTTGGGGATCAGAAAGTAGCGGGAATAAAACCCCTTGCCTTTCTCGTTCTCCGGCACCGCCTCTATAGCTCCTTTGCCGAGGAGCGTCTGCACCTCCTGTCGAAGGAATTGCTCGTGAGAGGGGTCCCTGAAGAGGGACGAGGAAGGGGGGCGGGAAGGAGGAAATGAAACAAACTGCAGGCGGTATCCCGTCTGCACCGTGCTTAAGACCCAGCGGTCCGACGTTATTTGGGACCACGCCGGGAGGAAAAACGAAAGGCGGTTGGAAAACGGGGGGGGAGGATCCACTGGGGAAACTGTTACTGCGCCCTCGGGCGCACCTTCAAAATGAAGGCTTAGGTCCAGGCGGGGGCTTAGAGGAGCCTTGGTTCTGCCCCCCTTGGTTCCCCGAATGCCTGCGCCTACCATTCCTGCCGCGGCGCCTGTTAAGGTCCTGCCGCTGGCGGAACTGGGAATACGGCCTGCGCTGTTGTTGTTGCTGTGGCCGGAAGGGTCTGCGTTGGGTCACGGGTGTGTGCATCCCGAGGGACCGCATAATGACTCTGTTATCTTTCAGACTCTTGAGTCTGGGGTCTGTCTTTTCAGAGAACAACCCTTGGCCTTCGAAAGGAAGGTCCTGTATAGTATGCTGGAGCTCCGGCGGAAGGCCGGAAACCTGCAGCCAGGAGATGCGACGCATCGTTACTCCCGACGCGAGGGTAC
Source organism: Gopherus flavomarginatus (assembly GCF_025201925.1). Taxonomy (NCBI): domain Eukaryota; kingdom Metazoa; phylum Chordata; order Testudines; family Testudinidae; genus Gopherus; species Gopherus flavomarginatus. The sequence continues at coordinate 4,672,684 of NC_066618.1, read as the reverse complement.
GGGCAGCCGAGTCTGCAGCGTCCAAAGAGGCTTGCAAGGACGTGCGTGCGACCTTCTTGCCTTCATCCAAGATGGCCGTAAACTCTTGGCGAGCATCTTGTGGCAGCAGCTCCTTGAATTTGTCTGCTGCCACCCAGGAGTTGAAGGCGTATCTGCTCAGCAGGACTTGCTGGTTGGAGACCCTGAGCTGCAGCGCCCCAGCCAAGTACACCTTACGGCCGAGGAGGTCCATCCGCCTGGCCTCTCTGGATTTGGGGGCTGGAGCCTCCTGGCCATGACGCTCCTTATCGTTCACTGATTGAACCACCAGGGAACACGGAGTCGGGTGCACATGGAGGTACTCGTAGCCCTTAGAAGGAGCCATGTACTTCCTCTCGACGCCCTTCGCCGTAGGAGGGATGGAGGCCGGAGACTGCCAGATGGTGTTGGCGTTGGCCTGGATGGTTCGTATGAAGGGTAGGGCGACCCTGGTGGGAGCATCTGCTGAGAGGATGGTGACAATTGGATCCTCTATCTCCGAGACCTCCTCGGCTTGCAGACTCAGATTTTGAGCTACTCGCCTGAGGAGGTCTTGGTGCGCCCTGAGATCCAGCGGGGGGGGGCTGTTGGAGGAGGTACCAGCCACCGCTTCATCCGGGGAGGAGGATGAGGAGACCCCCGGCAAGAGAGTGTCTAACGGCGGGTCTCCTTCGGCCGTCGCCTCTGCCTCAGGGGCCAAAGCGGAGTCTTGTTGCTTGGACCCTTCCTCCCCATCCAGGGAGGGAGGGGGGCGAGACAACGAGGCTTCAGGTGCCCTGCGCTCCGCAGTCGCCGGCCTAGCAGGGAGCTGTTGGGGGCCCTGGGCCTGATGGTATGCCCAGGGTGTCCAGAATACCCATTGTTGCGGGCCTTGGTCCTGCTGTGGCGGATCGCTGAACAGCGCCGCCTGCCGGTCGGTGCCCAGCGCATACCCGCTGTCCGTTTGTGAAGATACGGACGGCTGTCTAGAGGGCCATGGCGGGGCTGACCCTGGATGGTAAGGGTCTGCGCGGGTCGGCACGGACGATCGTCTCGGTGCCGGGGACCGGTGCCGGGAGTCATATCGGTGCCGGGATCGGGACCGGGACCGGGTTCTGTCACGGTGCCGGGATCTGGACCGGTACCGGGCGCCGCTCCGGTGCCGGGATCGGGACCTGCCACCAGCTCGGTGCCGGGAGGTCGACCGGGACCGGGACCTGCCACCAGCTCGGTGCCGGGAGGTCGACCGGTGCGGCGAGTAACGTCGGGACCGGCTCCTGGAATCGCGGTGCCGGTATCGGCGGCTGGAGTCCGACCGCGATCGTCTTGATGTCGACCGGCGCTGCGAGTGCGACCGGTACCGCTGAGGGGAGCGGTGCCGGGACTGCGAGCGGCGGCGGGATCTGGAGCGACCGTGGCGTCGGGACCTGGATCGTAAACGTGAGTCCCGAGACGGTGCCGACATCATGGGCTTGCCTCTGGACACGACCCGCACCGGAGGTACCGGGGGTGGCAGCTGAGTGGGCTCAGTCAGGGCTATGAGGTCCCGAGCCGAGGCGAAGGTCTCCGGTGTGGATGGGACCACTATCTCAACCCCAGATCTCATGGGGGAGCTCGGCGGCACCGGACTCGACGGACCTGCCGGGCCCGGAGTCGACGGTGCCGCGGCCGATGTTGAGGCCGGGCGCTCCAGTCGGGTCTGCCTGGCCGGAGTAGCAGACTTCGACGGCCTTGGCTCTGTCCCCGGTGCCGGGGAGTCTTCTCGGTGCCGGCGCGATCCGGTGCCGGCGCTGAGATCACGGCCTGCGAAGCCGCCGGGTCAAGTGCCACCTCCATAAGGAGAGTTCGGAGTCTTTGATCCCTCTCCTTCTTTGTCCTTGGCTTAAAAGCCTTGCAGATGCGGCACTTGTCGGATCTGTGCGATTCCCCCAGGCACTTCAGGCACGCGTCGTGGGGATCGCTAGTAGGCATGGGCTTCTTCTTGCAGGCCGCACACTGCTTGAAGCCCGGCGAACCAGGCATGAGCCCGGTGCCGGGTGCCGGGAAGGGCTAAGCCCCCGGCGAAGAACTATTTACAAACTACTTAACTTAACTACTACTATCTACGCTTAATCTAATTAACAACTACAATAGTACTAGAGATAAACGATAGATAACGAGGAGAGCTAGGGACGTGGAGGACAGCTATGCCGCGCTCCACAGTTCCAACGACCGACACGGCGGTAAGAAGGAACTGAGGAGCGGGCGGGCCGGCAGAGATATATATTGGGCGCCATGGCGGCGCCACTCCAGGGGGCGAACTGCCGGCCCACTGGAGTTGCTAGGGTAAAAAGTTTCCGACGAACGTGCACGCGCGGCGCGCACACCTAACTGGAATGGATGTGAGCAATCACTCGAAGAAGAACGCATATAACGCGATCATAAGTTGGCTCCCCTTTAAGGCCTAATGCCAGCGGTCCCTGATGCCATGACGCCTGCTGGGACATTGATGTGCCCCTACCTAGTGTCCAGCAGGGGAGAGAAGCTGCGGCCCCGCGCCTGCCGGGGACACAGAACTCCCGAGGCTGCGGGCACCAGTGCTCACTGTCCCCAACAGGCGCGGGGCCACGGCTTCTCTCCCCTGCTGGGCACTAGGGGCACTATGTGGCGCACATCAATGCACCGCGTTGGGGACCACTGACTTAAACCCACCGGCTTGATACCCTGCTATACCGCGACCTCGCATTTATCACAATGGAATTTTTTGGACCCCAAACATCACGTTATAGCAGGGTTTCACTGTAGTTGAAAGCAGCTATCAACTCCCTGCTCATTCTTCTCTTCTGCAGACTAAATAATCCCAGTTCCCTCAGCCTCTCCTCATAAGTCATGTGCTCCAGCCCCCTAATCACTTTTGTTGCCCTCCACTGGACTTTCCAATTTTTCCACATCCTTCTTGTAGTGTGGGGGCCAAAACTGGACACAGTACTCCAGATGAGGCCTCACCAATGTTGAATAGAGGGGAACGATCATGTCCATCGATCTGCTGACAATGCCCCTACTTATACAGCCCAAAATGCCGTTAGCCTTCTTGGCAACAAGGGCACACTGACTCATATCCAGCTTCCCGTCAACTGTAACCCCTAGGTCCTTTTCTGCAGAACTGCTGCCTAGCCACTCAGTCCCTAGTCTGAAGCAGTGCATGGGATTCTTCCGTCCTAAGTGCAGGACTCTGCACTTGTCCTTGTTGAACCTCAGATTTCTTTTGGCCTATTTCGCTAATTTCTCTAGGTCCCTCTGTATCTTATCCCTACCTTCCAGCATATCTACCACTCCTCCCAGTTTAGTGTCATTTGCAAACTTCCCGAGGGTGCAATCCACACCATCCTACAGATCATTAATGAAGATATCGAACAAAAATGGCCCCAGGACCGACCCTTGGGGCGCACCGCTTCATACCAGCTGCTGACTAGACATGGAGCCGTTGATCACTACCCGTTGAGCCCGACAATCTAGCCAGCTTTTTATCCACCTTATAGTCCATTCATCCAGTCCATACTACTTTAACTTGCTGGCAAGAATACTATGGGAGACGGTATCAAAAGCTTTGCTAAAGTCAAGGAATAACATGTCCACTGCTTTCTCCTCATCCACAGAGCCAGTTATCTCCTCAAAGAAGGCAATTAGGTTAGTCAGGCATGATTTGCCCTCGGTGAATCTATGCTGACTGTTCCTGATCACTTTCCTCAAAGTGCTTCAAGACTGATTCCTTGAGGACCTGCTCCATGATTTTTCCAGGGACCAAAGTGAGGCTGACTAGCCTATAGTTCCCCAGATCCTCCTCCTTCCCTTTTTTAAAAGATGGGCACTACATTAGCCTTTTTCCAGTCATCCAGGACCTTGTCTGATTGCCATGAGTTTTTAAAGATACTGGCCAACAGCTCTGCAATCACATCCGCCAACTCCTTTAGCACCCTAGGACACAGTGCATCTGGCCCCATGGACTTGTGCTCTTCCAGCTTTTCTAAATAGTCCTGAACCACTTTTCTCCACAGAGGGCTGGTCACCTCCCCTTCATACTGTGCTGCCAGTCTGGGACCAACCGACACTGCTTTCAAAATTCTCCAGCCTCGGGTGCATGCAGCAAATGTGTACTCACCCTGGAGTATGTGTAGGGACCAGCACTTGAAAACGGGAGCGTTCAATTACAGAGAGTTTAGAGGCAGAAGGGACTGCCTGATCATCTAGTCTGACCTCCTGTATTGACTGCCCCTCACACAACTCTCTGCCAGCAGCTCGTATACCAAGTGGATCCCACTTCTGCACCTCCACTGACTGCAGCTGGGACAGTATCCTTCTCAACAGACATGACCCAGCCTGCTCAGGGCTTTATGGGTCAAAAACTCTTTCCCCATCTGTGACGTTATTGACATGAACTGGGACCATACAGATCATTGTTGCAACCAAGGTCCCGTTGTGGCACCAAATCTGTTACAAAGGGGGTCAAATAAGGTGTTTAACACAAGATTATGGTTTGCTGGTTATGATTATGCTATCTGTATGTGTGTATTGTTTTTGTAGTTGAACTTATGAATATTGGATCTATATTGTCTATTTCAAATTTGTGCTGTGCTCCTGGGTGACACCCCAGACAAGTTGGTGTCAGCACTGCCTAGCCTGCTTGATGGCCCATTAAGGACCATCAGCTATACAACTGACCCACTGAGAGAAGGCAGATACTTGGGACTCAAGATGTGCAGGGACATGCCTACAGACAGAACTCTGAGGTTTTTCCATGCCACGTGATGGACAACTTGTCTTTGGGACAAAGAAAGCAGAGACCACATGGCAAGAGAGACTATAAAAAGCTGCTCAGCTCCTCCATCTGGTCTTCAATCCTGCTTCTTACCTCTGGAGGAACTTTGCTACAAACGAAAACTCTACACAAAGGACTGATGACCCATCCCAGCTGTGGATGTTCCAGAGTCTTGATTTGAACCTGCAGTTTATTCTATCACTGCTACAAGACTGAACCAAGAACTTTGGACTCAATTACATACAGTAATGGCATTTAACCAATTCTAGCTCTCATCTATATCTTTTTTCTTTTATGAATAATCCTTTAGATTCTAGAGGATTGGCAACAGTGTTATTTGTGGGTAAGATCTGATCTATATATTGACCTGAGTCTGGGGCTTGGTCCTCTGGGATTGAGAACCTTTTTTCTTTTACTGGGGTTTTGATTTTCATAACCATTCATCCCCACAACAAGTGGCACTGGTGGTGATACTGGGAAACTGGAGTGTCTAAGGGAATTGCTTGTATGATGTGTGGTTAGCCAGTGGGGTAAAAACAAAGTCCTCTGTGTCTGGCTGGTTTGGTTTGCCTTAGGAGGTGGAAAAACCCCAACTTTGGGCTGTAACTGCCCTGCTTTAAGCAAGTTGTCCTAAATTGGCACTCTCAGTTGGGTCTCACCAGAACCAGCATTGTTACACCATCAACCTCCACCTGGAACTCAGCAGGCAGCCACTGTGGATCCCAGAGCACTGGTGTCATGGGCTCTCCAAAGATACAAGGCTGGATAAGCTGCTGCTGAACTCTGTGCCAGCTTCAGTTTACAGATGATTTAAAGGCACAGAGCCACATAGAGGGAGGGCAAAGCCCTTGGATTCTAAATATCTAGCTTTAAAAAAATACCTCCTTCACACTACCAAGACATTTTTAGACGCTATTTCTGTTGGACCAACGGGAAGGTTATTTCTTTCACTTCCCCTGTTTGTTCATTAGCAGAACCAATGTTATTCCTAGAGCTACGCAGACATTAATGAAAACTGCGCACACTAACGTGACAAGGGCATGACACGGCCCAGACAGGCTCAAAATGGCTCTGTCAGGTTAAAAAGGCATTTTTAAAAACAAGGAGACAGATCTTCAGCTGATGTCACTGGAGCCTTACTCCAATGATTTTAATGATGCTAAAGCGGGGGTTCTCAAACTGGGGGTTGGGACCCCTCAGGGGGTCATGAGGTTATTACATGGGGGGGGTGTCGTGAGCTGTCAGCCTCCACTACAAATCCCACTTTGCCTCCAACATTTCTAATGGTGTTAAATACATTAAAAAGTGTTTTTCATTTATAAGGGGTGGGGGGGGGAGGGAAGAGTTGCATTCAGAGGCTTGCTGTGTGGAAGGGGTCACCAGTGCAAAAGTTTGAGAACCATTGTGCTAAGCCAATCTACAGCAGCTGAGGAAGGACTTTAAATGTCTGATTATTAACACTCTTGGACTATTAACATTGAAAAAAATTGACAATGCTGTTTGCTATTCATGATTTTTGCACTTCTTTTAGCTTGGATAATGAATTAAGCAGTCCGTTCACTTTCCAGTGAAGGATGGTGCAGTGTTTCGGTTGAAGACAATGCAAGGGGAGGTCTGAACGTAAACCACTTTTCCAATGGAATTTTAAAAACATTTCACAGAAACGTTGCTCTAGAGCCATTCCCAAGGCATCATTTTAATAGGGACAGGCTGATCTGCATGTGGCCCTGCTGCCCTCGACAGAATAGCATCAGAACTGTCCAAATGTGTGTCACAGGCCCTGTACTGCTACCAGCAAAACATCCCACCCACAGTTCACATGGTGAAGACCCGTACTTTGGAGCAGGAGGAACTAAGCTTGATCACCACTTTTTCCAGAGAACTGCTGGGGAGCCAGCGTGTACAGCACAGGATCATCACCAGCTGCCTACAGACTTCTCCCATTGCACTTCTGATCAATGGGGAAAGCAAGAGAAAGACAAGTTCACATTGAACTTTGAAGAGTACTGATGTCAGTGAACATTACTCAACCGAAGTGAGCAAGACCACAGAGCATTTGCAGCTTTACTGCACAGTTTGGCATAGCAAACCCGAGTCTTGGGAGAAGGAAGGTTGCATCCTCCAGAATCCACCCCCTTAGGATCCTGCATCAGTTCAAACTGTACTTCTCAGAAGGTCTGAGCATGATTCCCTTGGGCTTGACAGCAACACGCCCCAAGGGGTTCAGGATGAGAGAGTCTGATCCCCCACAGGCCATCTTTCCTCTCCCTCCCAGGTCTGTTATCTTTATGTTAGTCCAGCTTAGCTGAAACTTACCTAGTAGCAGGAATTTCCTACTGTCCCCATAGAGCTGTCTCAGGTTGATGCAGAATTCGTGTATTGAAGCCCCATTGCGATATTCGTGCAGGAGCATTGCAAACTGCTGGATCTCTTGGGAAGAGAGTTTGGTTCTTAGCTAAGGAGAAGAAGCACAAGGCATGATTTGACCTCATTTCTAATAGTGGAGAAGCCACGGCTAGTGAGGAACAAAACATTCAATGGGCTCTGTTAAAAACAGCAAGTAAGGGTCACTCAGTGGCGGACAAAGCAGGGACTGACACTCTCCTAACATAAACTGACTGTTTAATCACCTTAATGACTCAGCCCATGTCGTTGTTGGCAAAAGGGAGACAACATTGTAAGAAATCCACCCTCAAGCAGCACGGGGGTTAACCTAGAAATGCTGTTCCATCTTAGGGAGCTCAAGCTAATCAGTGTCTAGGCTGACTATAAGTAGGTGTTTAAGAAACAGGACCTAAGGCCCAAGTAGCAGGGTGGGGTCTTGAGACTTTGCCCATTTGTCTTTGCAAAGCCACCAATATCCCTCTGACATCACCAAAACCCAGCAGAAACAGCCCTCGTGCACCCACCTTCCCAAACACACACCAAAGTCCTCTGGCTGACAGCCGAGTTTTCCTACAGGCTCCACTCAGTACTGCTCAGTGCATCCACCAGAAAGGATGTGGCAGCTGCAGGCCATGGCGATAGCCAGATGCACTCCAGAGGAATCAGCTTGAGAGCAACACCATAGGCAACTGCAGCCAGGAACTACACTCTGAGCATCAATCACCTGGTGTGTATAGGTACTAACAGCAACAGCAATTCATATTTTGCAAACTGTACCTAGTTCGTAGGCGAAAAACCCATTGCTCACAAAGAGACTCTCAGAAAGGAGGCAACCGATTAATATACTTTGTTTAAATCCTTTTTAGGTTATTTCTAACCCTATTAATTCAGTGACCAACTTCAGTGATTGCTCCTACAATTGTGCGCCAAATGTCAGTTTAATAGCATGCTCTACGATCCTACCCATTCTGGCAGCATCACCACTTAAGCATTGTGCATCACAGGAATCAGGGAGCTTTTATCAAGACTGTTCTCATTCACAAGAGCCTTTGCTAGAAGGAGGGAGGGAGTAGCCCTGGGAAACTGTGCTCAAATCATTTGCTCCCAGAGCCAGCTTATGTTCAAACCCCATTTAGGTCCAAGTGGAAATTAGCTTGATGGCATCTAGCCAGAATCCCTACAATTTCTAAGTGACCATGAAGCAATGTTATACTAGAGAATAAAACAAACCAAGGTCGTTTATAGGACTGATGCCATCAGAGCTTGCCATGGGGGTCTGACTCCATGCTACGGACACAAATGCATTCCCAAGAATGCTGGCCTGGCTGACACTACCGTAAAGAGATCACGTCACCCTGCACGCACAGCCACTCTTTGCTACGAACAGACAGCGCCTGGCCTCTGATGCAGACATTCCTACCGTCATCATGTAGTCCTGGAGCAGCTCCGTTGCTGTGGTGCTCAGCTCACTTTCACTGACCGTCTTAACGTGTGGAGACTGAGGCGTCGAGAAGGAAGAAGGCGAGTTGCCGCCTGTATCCGAGGATTCCGGAAAGGAGCTGAAATGCAATGGATCTGTGAGCCACCTTGAGAGCGCCATTACTGTCTAGCAGAGACACACTGGAAGAGTGTCCTGGGGAAACTCATTTTAGCTGAGGCTGTCTTCCTGTATCGGAAGGATCCTGGGGACTTGGATAAGGTGTTAGGCCCCCACCAGATTTAGCCAGCTCAGAGGGAAGAGTTATGAGACAACTCTTGTACCCAACTGCTACGTGGGAGGGAAGCATATTCCATGGCAGAGGTGGCCAAACTATGGCTCGCGGGACCATCCTGCCTAGCCTTTGAGCTCCCAGCCGGAGAGGCTAGCCCATGGCCTCTCCTGCGCAGCCTCAGCTTGCCATGCCACCAGTGCTCTGGGCAGCAGGGCTGCAAGCTGCTGCCGGGCAGTGCAGCTGTGAGAGCCGCCAGGGTGTTAAATTGCTCCCTGTAGGAATGTGCTACTTACGGAGCACCAGGACTAGCTGCTGTAAGTAGTACACAGTGAGTATAGGGAGCAATACAATACACTACACCTGGCTAGGGAAGGCTGTGCCTCCCCCAACAGCCTGGCCCCTGCCCCCCTCAGAACCACCGACCCATCCAAACACCCCCTGCTCCTTGTCCCCTGACCACCTCTGCCCCAGAACCCCACCCCCATCCAACCCCCCTGCTCCTGTCCTCTGACTCCCCCATCCCCTCGCCACACCCCTGCCCCCTGACAGGCCCCCCCAGGGCCCTAACCCCAGCCAGCCGCCCCTGTTCCCTGCCCCCCGGAACCCCTGCCCCTTATCCAACCCCCCCACTCCCTGCCCCCTTACCATGCCGTTCAGAGCACCTGGACTGGCATCCGTAAGTAGTACACTGTAAGTAGCACATTCCTACAGGGAGCAATTTAATACACTACACCTGCCCTCCATACACTTTCAAAACCACGATGTGGCCCTCAGGCCAAAGTTTGCCCACCCCTGTTCTATGGACTTCTCTGGAATACTGTACTAAATGTAGCTAAAAAGCAAGGGAATTTGAGCAGGCAGGGACAGAGGGCTATATAGACAGCTATATCACTGTCAAGTATTCCAGCTGTAATTATCAAAAGACATTCAGTGTGTGTATCATAAAATTTCTCCCTTTTAGACTGTAAACCCGATGTCAGGGCTATATAAATAAGCTATCATCCATCTAAACCAAAGCACTGCCTTCCAGAACACGTACGATCAACTTACAAAGTGCTTGCTTCTGTTTCGTAAGATTCTTTAATGTCCACTTTTGTTGAAGAATCATCTGCAAGGAAGATATTCCGGTCAAGAGATTTACAGTCACGAACGCTGTCTATTTCCTAACCTGCTAGTCATAGACACGGCTAGTTCCAATCTGAGTGTCCAGGGCTAGAGTATGAAAAATAAGACCTACAGAACAGGGGTCGAGTGGGGGAGGGAGTCTTCTGTCACTTAAACAGTATCAGGCGGCCAAGAGCAGGACAATGCTGAATTGCAAAGCACCACTTTATTAAACTGCCTCCACTGATTAAAAAGGAAACAAAAATACAGAACGTCTGTGGAAAGGTGCAGGACAGCTACCATGTTTCAATCTCCTACGGCCCTGCATGCCCCGCAGCTATGGGAAAGCGACAGATCCAACTGATGATGATCAGGGAGGAGATAGTTCTTTGGGCCATTCAACTCCACACAAAGGTTAGATCAGGGCCGCAGCTGTCACGAAGCTGGTGGCATCTGAGATGCATTGCCCACTCGCAGTTCACAATACATTCAGTAGTAAGACAGGGCCCCAGGAAGCCCTGTGGTTATTAAGGTCTCTGTTTGGATCCAGTTTCTCCGTCACAGAACCAGGAGTGTGAACAGGGAAGGGAAGCATAGGGTATTGCTACACCAAGTGCTGTGGTTCATATGACAGCCTGAGGCAGAGCAAGCCTGGGTTGTAAGGGGGAGGGCGGAGGGGTGGATTCTCCCTAAAGTGAAAGGAAATAGCATTTGACATACCACTGTGTAGGGACATATGGCGCGTTGGTGTGGAGGCCCCATCAAATATTGCTCTATCTAAGAAGTCTATTGTGGACTCAGTGTAAACAATCTGGAAGACTTGGCTGAGAAGTGAGCAGAGTTCCTCTGCAGTTACCTGGGAATGGAGAGAGAGAAAGAAGGGTCAGTCTGGGAGGTTATGGTGCAAGATGCCCTCAAAAGAGACAGCACTTGCTTCTGTTCATTCCCCAAAGGAGCTGCACCACAGGGCACACTCAGATGTATCCCCACCTGTATTTATAAGGGCACTACATCACCATTAAATAGAGAGAACCCCATGGTTCCAGAATTGGGGGCGCCTCCTACTGCAGCCACCGGACAGTTTACTCAGGACACTGCAGACCGGAGGAGCCTGTTCAGGGGATTTCAGTACCTGTGCTAGTAAAAAGGCTTGGTAAAGAAGAAACCCTGGAATGTGAGCACAGTCATGTGTGCTCAATTCTGTTATTTTATACCCCAGGATGGTCTCCAATTTTTGAAGACTGACAGATTTCATGCAACCCAGATACACTCATCTGTTTCACAGATCTAACCTGAGGCCATATGATGGTAGGAATGTGGCGCATATTGAAAAACTGAATATTCAAGTATCCCTAAGTACCTCATGGTCTTATTTCTATAACCTTGTCCTACTCTCCCACTCAGCCCACTGGGTTTGCAGCTACCATCCCACATCTGTCACACGTTATCTTAGACTGTAAATGTTTTAGGACAGCAACCTGTGCCCCTCTGCACAGCCCTAGCACCCCTCTGGGAGCTGTACAAATAACAGAGTTTAAGACATAGGAGAGCAAAACCTCTGCCCTTTAGGCAGTGGATTTATGCTGTGGCTGTTGCTCACCCTCTCTTTTTCCTGGGCAAGAGGAGATTACGAGAGAACAACCTCACGGCGTATCATTAAGCCCTCTTAGCGGCAAGCTCAGCAGCACTGTAAGGGTGCAGTGGCCAAGCAGCTGCTTTCCCAGATTCCTGACTGCAGACGTGTGAGCTGGGCAGCAGACAGCATCTGCAAGAAAGAGCTGTTCTCTAGTGCATTTGAATTAGACTGTGAAGCTTGAGATGGGGACCACATTTCCTTATTTGTACAGTGCCTAACACACCGATGAAGCCTTAATAATTCATTGAATAAATAGGTTATATACTATTCTTGCCTGCCAAGCTTACCCATCGCAAGTTACTACAGGAGCAACTTATAGTTCACATCGGGATGGATTCTGATCTCATGTTACACAACTCCTGTGAAGTCAGTGGAGTAACTATAGCTTTGTGTGTAGTAACTGAGGGCCGGAGCAAGCGATTTATTGACACAGAATAATCCCATGCAGCCTTCCTGCTATTCGATTGGACAGGTAGCAGCAGCAATGCATACCAAAGAGCTATTGTTCCATGGAATCTTGACTGAAGTTACAACATCAGGACTCAAAATTAAGACCATCTGGATCTACAAGGTAATTAAGTCTCACTTTGTTCTCTGTAGCCAGGACCACCAAACAACAAGCTTCGACAGGTACCACTCCACTCTCAGACAACGATCCTGAAGTAAGTGCTTTGGAGCTTTCTGCACAAAGACTCTGGCTTGGGGAAATTCCAGGGTCCTGAGCTGAGAAACAGAGAAGCTATTAATGAACAGTGAGAGGAAAGGAGAGGAGGGGATATGGAAGTGATTAGCTCACTGATTAAGACCGAGGCATTGCATGTGGCCAACTGCCATCCTGACTGGATTCCCATTGTTTGGGACAGAAGGAGTTTGTTTTTCAAATGCACTATCCCCTCACGTTTGTGGCCTGTGATTCGCCAGCATTTCCTCCATCTTTAGGAATAGGTTTGAGACAGCAACACAGTTCTGTTCCCCACTCTCATTCTGGAGTTTGGCAACCAACTTGTCAGTTTGGCAATTCAATCCATTCAGAGCAAATCAGATTTTGCCAGTTGAAAAGTGTAAATTGACCAAGTTTTGCCACTGTAGTTCCCATTCCTGTATTTTGTAAGAAATTTCAATTAGGATCAGCCAAATACGGTACATGGGCTAAGCTGCTTTGACTATTTTTCATGTCAGCTACAGCTGAGCTTAACTGGCCCATTATACTGTGAGAACGAAGGAATAATTCCATGTCTTCCTAAGCCCCTCTATACCATGTGCTTACAGTAAAGTGTCCTGTAAGAGTGCAAGGAAGGCTGAGTGAATTAAACCTAGAGTCAACTCAGTCAGGCTATGGGAACTGCAAAGCTGCCAGAGAAGGAAGGCAATAGTCAGTGGCAAGAAGAAGAAAGCTCCCTCTTGTGGAGCAGCAGTAGCTAGTGTAGAACATGGATCAAGGCCTCAGATCCACGCATTGTATAAAACAGAAAAATGTTCAGATTATGAGGCTCTCATTCAGTGAAGGGTTCTGACAACTTCATGTATCACTAGCTTCACAGTTGTGGTTTAAGCAGCTGCAAGAACCCACCAGTAGAGTTACAGCCTCATCATTGAGATATTCATTTATTCTCTATATTGCCCATCTCGGTCAAAACAACAAATCGCTGCCATTAGATTCACCAGGAAGAAAAGTATCAGCTCCCAGAAACAATTACACCAAAAGATGCATTTAAATGTAGTAACCAGACCTGACGGAGAGATTCCTGAGCAGTTCCTGCCTTTTACAGCAGTCTTGCATGCGAATTCAGAATGAACATGCAATGCACGCATTTCTCCTTAATGCTAAATGAGACCTGGGATGTCGATTCTAACTGAAGTGCACTGTATAGAGCACATTTGCCACATCAGCGAGGTGAGCACTTCTAGGGAGCGACATCTGCAAGGAGTTTGGACACACTGCTGTAGTAGTTATTAGAAGCAAAAATCTTTCAAAACAGCCTTCTAATAGGAGGAGTGAGGGGGGAGGGAAACAATTTAACTCGTTTATGAATGGGATTATATGGCAGGGTTGGCTGTGACAGCAGGAAATCCCTTCCAGCCTTATGTTCCTATGTTAAAGAAAACCACAAACAAACACGCACCAGTTCTAGCCAAACTTACTGGTGCTTCTGAATGGATGAAATATCTTGTTCACATGCACTGGGAAAATTAATGGCTGTTCCCATTCACTAAGCCGATCTGAGCGCGAAGAGCCTTAAATTGGGTGTAAGCATGACGTATGTCCACTGTAAGGTTCCTTTACGCCACCAGAGAGGTGTAAGAAGGCCTCAGTGTAAATGAGACTCAGGCCCTTAGACTCCAAAATCGGAGAACAGATGCAACCTGCATTGCAATCCCTGTTCTCAACCTACCTGTTTTCAGCACTACCAGGTGTGAGGAGTCATCGCGGATGTATGACACAGATGCGATGTCATGGATGGGGACCCTGAGTATGATATCCTCTCCATCCCGCCACACCAGCTTGACGTTGTAGGCAGACAGACTAATCACAGCATCATGTTCCTGGGTCAGCTGCCCTGGAAGCTGATGTGCCCTCTACAAACAAAAAAAGGTAGAGTCATTTCCTGTTTCATTACCCTCAGGCGATCACAATGGCATTACATCTCCCCGAGGAGGGGAACACCCACACACCACCCATCTGCAGTTCACATTTCCTGGGCACCTGGTAATTGGTCACGTACAAATCACCTTCATATTAAAATACAAGGACTAAGATCATTTGAGAATAGGAACCAACACGATACGCATTTCAAACAATCCCACAATAACCTTCTTTGCTTAAGGTTAGTAGCAATGGGGCTAGCTCAGTGGTTTGAGCATTGACCTGCTAAACCCAGGGTTGTGAGTTCAATCCTTGAGGAGGCCAGTCAGGGATCTGGGGCAAAAATCTGTCTGGGGACAGGTCCTGCTTTGTGCAGAGGGTTGGACTAGATGATCTCCTGAGGTCCCTTCCAACCCTGACATTCTATGATCTACCCCTGCATTACATCGCATCCTAGTTCTTGGGCTGCAAGACTTCTCAGAAAAGGATCAAGACTTTAACCTCACTGCCCAGCAGCATCCATATCTATGTGCAAATATTGACTAAGAACAGTAGCAACTGTAGAGCTAGTATAGTTCATTCAGCAAGGGCTCGGGATACAGCGCTGGAATGGACTGGTACCCACCTTTGCATTGTCTATTAAATGCAATATTTCAGTACGACTGGAGGGATTCAGGTACCCTGGGATGGATGTTAGTTGGCCTAAATACTGAGAAGAAAAAAAAGAAAAGAAAAAAAGTTGATTACCATGTGATACATAAACCGACACATTGAAATCCTTCCATCTGTACTCACAGAAATTGGGATAAACTGAAAGAAAAACACATAGTTGGAAATAACTTCTTGGGCCTGGTCTGGAGAGAAATATTGCCTGGTTGTTGCCTGAATGCCACCTTTAGTAGTCACCTGAAACCTACTCACGACAGAAGACAATGATGAAGCTACTCAAGGTGGTCACGATTTATACAGCTGACTTCTAGGAGCTGAAATTCTGCCTCTTTCTGCTGGTCAAAAGGTGAGCATCTAAGTCTAGTGGACAGCGGTTTTCAAACTTTTTAGTTTTCATACCCCTTCCCGAATAACGTAGTCTGCCACATACCCCTACTAGAGATAGGTATAGTTTGACTCTATGATTAGACTGCCAAGTCTTACTAAATAAAATAGGTTGTCTGCCATTATAGGCTTTTTCTCACATACCTCCCAATGACAGCTCATGTACCCCAGTTTGAAAAACAAAAAACATTCCTGACAGCTGTCGTTCTCCAGCAAGCATCAACTTCCTTCCAACTAGATTTCTGTATGGTCAGATTATACAATATTCTATTTAGCATCTTTCATACGGGCTGTATCCCAAAGGCTTTACATGAGTTAAATATAGTTACAGAATTAACGAGTGACCAGAAATAGATCATTTTCAGCTGAAATGTCAGAGCAGACAGTCAATGAGGGGGAAAATACACAAGAGGGCTGTTCCAGATGGCAGGAGCTGCAGAGAAAAGTCTTGTATTATGAGTGCTGAGATCACGTAAAGGGACGCTGACACACAGTTCATTAGGTCCGCCAGAGGAAGCCCCCTAGGGATTTGAAATTTTGAACTTGACCCTAAAATGAAGGGGGAGCCACTGGAGCGAGGCTGCTGTGCTCCTTCGCGTTCCCTGTGTCCACTGCACCCATCGCTGAGGAGCTACAACACGCATGGAGACAGAAGTCGATCATCACAATTCACGGATACACTGGCATCTCCATATCAGCAGCTTTCCCCCTTGAAGAGATGCACAGAGAGAAGAGCGGAGAGCTGTGCGAGTGAATTCACGTAGGATTTCAAATGCAATTTAATGCCCAGGATCCTATTCTGCAATGTGCATTGCAGCAACCTAATCGACCAAACCATTTACTGAACCTGGCCACGAATTCGACAGGAGGAGGCAGGTGAAAGGTGAATGAAAGACGGCTCCCCCTCCGGCCCAAAAGAGTTACCTTGACTTCCTTTTCAATGTAGTCATTCAACAATATGTCTGGTTCAACTCGATCAGGCAAGGACAGCAGTACTGTATGAAGAGGTCGTCTTTCCGTAACCTTTTCCTGGGCCTTTTTATCCCGACCCTTTTCGCCTTTCAGGAAGACACGTTTGAAAGGGGACACTATTCCAGGCTGCTGGCAGAGACAGAAAGAGTGGCGAGTTAGGGTTATGTTCGGCATGATGTAGAATTAATGCACATGGCTGAGTCTTGTTAAAAGCAAGGCAGAGAGTTTGAGGTGAATCAACTACCGAGCAACGAAAGGGAGTCAGAATCCACGAGCAGTACAACAGTGGACTGTGCAAGCTCTGTCTCACTGTGCCAAGCAGTGAGTATAAGCATCCCAGCTCCTGGTGCCACTGTCTCTCTCCTGAAAGGGCTCATTATGCGCCTGATGGGCTGCATGGGATTATTCTGTGTAAATAACTAGCTTGCCCCGGCCCTCTGTTACTTACGCATAAAGCTATAGTTACTCCAGTGACTTCACAGTGTTGCATGAAGCCCATGATAATTCCACCATCAAACCGTGAACACTTCTCCAGTGGCCTGGTCCATGTCAAGGCTAGTGTTCCACTTTTGCAAGAAGCTTCTCCCAAGAGTGCAGTTTCCCGAGTTTCCACCTCTTTCTCTCTCCCACACACCTTACTGACCACCACAGTTCTGTGCGGTGATACCCATCAACTCCACAACAGCCAAAAAAAAATGGATCAGGATAAATGTTTACTGAACTGCCCAGAACATAACCATCAGCAAAATGAATATAAGACAGACCAAATTACAGTGTGGCTTTAAAGCTCTGGATCAAATCTAAGACTTTATTGCCAATCATAGAACCACAGCGTTAGAAGGGTCCCCAAGGGTCGTCTAGTCCAGGGGTTCTCAAACTTCATTGCACCATGATCCCTCTCTGAATTTTAGTTCTATCCTCCAAAGTACTGGCAACTCTCCCACCCCACCCCAGCTTTGTCTCATCTGCAAACTTGATTAGTACGCTCTGTGCCTACATCCAGGTCATTAATAAAGATGTTAAACACCGGACCCAGAACAGATCCCTGTAGAACCTCATTTGAAATCTCCCTCCAGTCTGGTAACATTCCATTAACAGTTACTCTGTTTGTGGTTGTTTAACCAATTATGTATCCATTTAACGGTAGTTCTGTCCAGACTGCATTTCTCCAGCTTATTTATCAGAATGTCAAGTGGGACTATGTCAAAAGCCTTCCTGAAGTCCAGGTATACATGTCCACTGCATTCCCCTCATTCACCAAATCAGTTACTCTTGTCAAAGAGTCAAATCTGGGAGAAATTATCTTTCCAATGACAGATGGCAACCTCAGAGTCAGAGTCGATCATTCATTCTGAATCGGGCTACATACAATATGACAAACAAAACCTTACAATTTTATAAATGGTAACATAATGGTATATAACATTTATGGAACAGCCAAAGGGGGATTGTGTTCTCAAACACAACCAGAACCTCATGTGTGTCTGGCTTTCACAGCCAAACTATTTCATTAATGCATTTTGAAGCAAGTCAGAGAGACTTGGAACGTACTTTCCTCCTAACCCATTTCTTCCAGGAATCCTTCCTGCTTTACACTTCTCAATCTCCACACCTTATATTGTTGTCCATGTCCTTCCCATCCTAGCTTTAAATGTATTTATTTTTTGGTCTTGCCCTTCATTTGTAAAGTACGATATAAATTTACAGTGCTAGATATCAGTAAGCCGTTTATCATGACTGACCACCTTTCTTCAAAATGATAAACTACTACTGTATTCCCCTTTCAAGTATCTAAATATGTACACATAATTATAGAAGCAATTGTCCAACAGAAAAAAAGATGTGCCTTCAAATTTTTATTAGGAAGTATGCAACTTTGATTCAACCCAACATCAACAGTAACAAATTAGTCCTAATGAGATCAGAGAATTAACATTACTAGTTTCAATATTTATCGGCTCTCGATGGTTTCCTTATGAAATTGAAGGTTTGAAAAATCAAAAGGAAGTTCTGCAAGTTCAGCCTAGGGTCTGGAAGGAAAAAAAAACCTAGCTGAGTTCTTTCTGCTTTTTGAAGTCACTAATGATAATGGCGGCTCTGTGATCAGAGCTTAGCTGAATTATCCTGAAGATGTGCAAGGCAGAACAGAATCCAGCATGTTCTTCCAACGCTGTACATGCACTGCAGGGCTAATGAGTTGTTTGTGTCAATAAAGTAAACAGCTCCGCCTCAGAGATGCAGCGAGAAGATAAGCAAGTGCTATTTTACAAAATAGCTTTTCAGACTCGGATGGCACTTTAACTTGCTGCCATCTGTTAGCAACACGCTTTTATGATCAAATTTAGTTTTATTCCTTGTTGTGTTCTGAGTTAGCACTATTAAAATATGAATGTGCCAGCCAACAATTCAGATGAATAGTTTGAGAAGGAACCCAGCTGAAAAACAAACTGCACAAAGACTGTGAAAGTTACTGCTTTAGGAAAGAAAAAAAAAATCTAACACACATCAGGACATGAATATAGTTAATACACTGCTAGGAACAGACAGTCTCACCCCCATGTTCCGTAATTTCACCCATATTGTAATCTTCTCAGCAGCAAAATACACACACACACACGTCAACTTTAATAATCTCAGTTAATACCAACAAAGGCTTTAATCTAGCAAAAAAGGAAGGGAAGCAGCAGCGCCTTCAAAGTTAATACCGCTCTAATTTAAGGAGTCAGATAGAACCTTGAATTCATGCTTGAAAATGGGACTTGGGCTCCTATGTCACTGAGGCGCTTTTGAAAGTCTCATTGAACATACAGCCCAGTAGCTGAGTTTTCAATACTGACACCGCAACAGGCCAGATAGCAAGGCACTGCGTGCGCACACACTTCCAGTGGGAGGACTGCCACCACCATTTGTGTGGCACAGTTCATGTAACTGCACCACTAAACCACAAACAAATGCACTGCAGAGACCCATACATACATAAGCATACATCCTTGCCAATGTCAGAGAGCAAGAGACACACAGAAGCTCTGAGTAAGCTTGCTTTACTGTAAAATGGCCAGGTAGAGACACACAAAAATGTGTTAACTAAAATGTTTAGCAAATGGTGCTGGAGTTTATAAATGCAGCACTTCGTGTCTGCACCAGCACAAGTGTCCATTTCTGTAGTTTGTACTAGAAGGGAAGAATTTTGGAACTGTGACCTCTCTCAGAGTAGGTCTACACTGCAAACCTTACAGCCACACAGCTGCAGTTGCTCTGCTATGACACTTCACTGTAGATGCTACCTACGCCAATGGGAGGGGTTCTTCCATTAGTGTAGGCAATCCACTTCCTTGAGAGGCCATAGCTAGGTTAACTGAAGAATTCCTCTGTGGACCCAGCACTGTCTACACCAGGGGCTGGGTGGGCAAAGCTACGTTCTCAGGAATGTGGATTTTTCAAATCCCTGAGAGAGACTGCTATGCTAAGGTAAGTTCCTAGCATAGACCAGCCCCCAGAAAAGTTATTTGGTTAGGTCTGCAGTTCAGGGCATGTCTACACTATACTCTTAAATCGACCTACTTTAGGTCAACTTACAGTCACCACAGTAATTACCCCTCTACCCCGATATAACACAAATTCAGATATAACGTGGTAAAGCAGCGCTCCGGAGGGGCAGAGCTGTGCACTCTGGCAGATCAAAGCAAGTTCGATATAACACCGTTTCACCTATAATGCGGTAAGATTTTTTGGCTCCCAAAGACAGCATTATATCGGGGTAGAGGTGTAGTGTGCTGGCTGATGTGATGTGTCCCTCCTTCTACCCTCCTTCTGTCAGTGATGTGTCCTCACCAAGAGCGCTTCCACCCACTGAAAAGGGGAAAAGTAGGGGGGCTGACAGCCACGGCTCTCAGCTCTGTACAGCTCCCCAACAGGAGTCGGGGGAGGACAGCTGCCCAAGGCTTCTCGCCTCCAGGGGGGAGATCCACACCTGGAGTCTGGCTGCCATGCTCCTGGTAGGGAGCCAGGACCCTGGGGGGCAGCAGGGCTCCAAGTGGGGAGTCCAGGTGGCAGCCCAAGGCAGGAGCCTGGGTGGCAGCCTGGCTTGGAGGGGAGACCAGACAGCTGCCTGGCTGGGAGCCACGAACTGACTTTCTTGTCTTGACAAGAATGAGAGCCAACAGCCAGAGGAAGGAACCGTGTCTACAAAGACACTGCGTCACCCTAACTACCTTGACATAAGCCCGACGCCTCTCGTGGAGATGGAGTTATGATGTTGGCGTAGTATGACGCTTACATGGCCGGGACCAAGGCTGTAGCATAGACACTGACATAGTTAGGTTGACATAAGGCGGCTTATGCTGAGCTAACTCTGTAGTGTAGACCAAGCCTCGGAAACAGCACACGCTTCCCACTCTGGCTTCCCCCTCTCTCTGGCTAAAGTGCAGGTCAGACGAGCTCCAGCTGGCTCAGCAAGCTGAGGTTTCAGTTTTCTTGTATGGTAGTCAGCCATGAAGCTTTGGTTCTCCAATAGTAGACCTCTGAGTGCTTGGCCTTCCTGGGAGACCTAGGGCAGGTCAATTCATTTCTGATTCTCCACCTTTAAAAGGGGAAATACAAGTGGGGGAGGGCTTGGGTTTTTTCCTTATTTTTCTGTCAAGCTCTATGCACCCCTAAGCGGGTGTAGAAGTTATTAGCTCAAATAGCAATGCTTAGCTACCTCCCAGGAGTGTGGTAAAGCACTGCCAGCATCTGAGACAGAGCAAAATATTATGCAGCACTTTACATCTTGCTTCAGTAACATTAGCTAGTTCATTCCTCCACTTGTCTAATGCAAGCAGTGTCCGCTTCATAGCCTCTTTTCTAAGGAACCATGGTCACTAGGGTTGTATGCTGCAGATCTTGTCTCTTATTTCCTTTGACCCTTGTGGTAATGTGTCATGTTTACTGTATACAGTCTGTCATGTTTTCCTGATGTGCAGTCTGTGGTTAAGATTACTAAACAGTGCTGCAAGTTAGCGTCTGTAGACTTCATTATATTCCTTTCTTCATTCTAGACGGATATCTACTAAAAACAAGTTCGTCTTTCCTAAAAGAACCACATGCAGATCCAACATCATTAAAAAGAACATCCCCCAGATCAGTTCTAGAAAGTCCATGTTTAATATTTCCCAGCCTCCAAACTGTGCTAGGCGCTATCCAGACATAAGATAGGATATAGTCCGACCTGAAGAGCTTATATTCTCCATGAGCATGCCATGGAAAGGTAAATCTAAGGGAGGGGACAGGAGGAATGGGGACAAAGGTTACAAATACAAGATCATGTGTCTGCTTCAATGGATTCACACAAGCCTGTTCTTTCTCCCCAACAGTAGAAAACATGTGGGTGAATGTGTGAGACTGGTTGGATCCCTTAAGGTGCCACCTGATGTGCTGAGATACCACCGAGCCCGCCTGTTCTGCCAGCCTGGGCCCCCTTTTTACCTCTCTGGCTGAGCCAGGCTATTAAGCCTCCTCCAGCACACACACAGTCAGGGCCACACTCAACTGCAGAATGACACAGACATGGAGATCAGCTCTGGGGACTTGCTCTAGCACTCGGTGTCCATCTCCCTGGGACTGCAGACCCAAAAGGTATATTATGAAACCCACCTCCTCCCTCAATGTGGAGGAAGGTATGCACAGCCTCTCCTCCCCCGCCCCTCATTATGAATTGCATAAATGGGTTATATTATAAACAAGAAACAAGTTTATTAACTATAAAAGGCAGGTTTTAAGTGGTTAAGGTAGCAAACAGAGCAAAGCAGATTACTAAGCAAATAAAACAAAAAACACAGACTAAATTTGATTCACTAAAGAAACAGGTCACAAAATGTAATTGCTCACCCTAACTATTGTCACAGGTAGATTACTGAGTCTTGAAAAGCAGCTGCACTGGCCTGCAGCCTGAGACTTCAGGTAATTCCACTCCCAGCCTGGGTTCAATCCTCTCCCCCTCAGTTCAGTTCTTACTTCCAGGTGTTTTGGTGTCTCTTTGGGTGGGGAGGCAGAGGAGAACCACAATGACGTCACTCCCTGCCATGTATAGCTCTTGTGTATGGTGGGAATCGCTCACCTCCCAATGGAAGAACAGTAGCACTCCAGGGGTGGGTCCAGTACCAGGTGACTTAGATCCAGGTCTCTGCAGGGCTGGGGCAGCCATTACTCGTAGCTCTCTGGAGTGTCCGCAGGAAGACTAAAGCTCTTTCACAGTCTATAGTCTTTGCTAATGGGCCATTAGCCCCGTTTGGCTTTTCCACTGTTATATCTGAAGGGCTAGTTCGGGGTGACACCCAAAGTAACACGTTTGAAATACAGATACATAGTCAATATTCTTAACTCCCGATACAGATATGATACAGGCATACAGACTGGATAACCACATTCAGTAAATCAGAACCTTTCCAACGATATCTTACACGAGCCATCTTGCATAAAGTACATTTTAGGTCATATCCATATCACAAGCATATTTCATAAAGAATATAGAGTGTGATGTCACAATGTGATCAAGCCAGTCCTGACTTTTAAAAAAGAACTATTACCCACCCCCTCTTCTACTGACTAAACTCCGAGAGAGGAACAGCAACCTCTGCAGCAAGTAGCAGCGCAGAGCCCAGCAGAAGGAACCAGCTACGCTTTCTGAGTCTGAGCGGTTTAAAGACCTGAAGTCAGCAGCTTCGCCTGAGTATGGACTGCAGCATTTAGCACTTTGATTCTATTAAATTATATAAAACACCAGAAATAGAGTAGCTGGCCTCTATAGCTTACTTCTGGTGAAATGAGAAAAAAAATCCCCAAGATTACTTTAGAGAAATCCAACTACACCTGCATCTTTAGAAATAACAGTTGAAAGTAAATTTAAGGGAAGAGAAATAAAAATCCGCAAGTCATTTTCAATATGGCACCCAAAGTGATCTCTCAGACTAACATGGATTCCCCCGTCCCCCCGCTCCATGCAGGGCTCTGGTGGCTTTGAAAATATTAGAGCTCCTATGTGACACGTACCACTATTTGACCCAAAACTACATCTAAACACCCCAAAAAAGATTTTTGGTTCTATCTTCACAACTTCATCCAGGCTACAGACAAGTATGAGGACACACAAGAAACACGCTTGTTCCCAAATAACCTGCACAACCCAATGCAATGAACTGATCTCCCTCTCTTAAGTTCAGAGCTCCACAAAATTCATTATCAGCAGAGAGTTTGGATTTTGCTTTCTGAAAACTTCAGAGAAACGGAAGTAAGACAGCAACCTACAATGCAGAACCGAGAACTACTGAACTCTGAAGGCCATTTCTGTTAAGAGTCAATACAAAACCAACACCTACCTCATTCTCCATTTATGAACCCAGCTAGGAAGAGCAGAAGCAAAACGCGTTGTGGTGCTACTTTTGCAGCTCCAAAAAAGGCCTGTTTCACCTGCAGTGCAGCTAGTTATTGTAATCTTACAGGCTTTCCTCTTGCTGTTGGATCACGTGGAGGAGCAAGAAATAACTGTTAGTTTTCACTCTTCAACAATAAAATGAGCAGGAAGTGGAGTAACCACAGTTTCCTCCTGCTAAACACACTTGTACTGAAAAACAGTGAAAAATCTAGTTGATGTGAACAAAAAAAGGTCCCAGTGGGGGGGGGGAAAAAAAGTCAGATGAACATTTAACAGTAGCATCTTCAGTGCTGCCACTGATCAAAAGGAATTCTCTTGGGGAAGTTCTATGGGCTGTGTTCTGGAGGTCAGGCTAGATTATCACAAAGGTCCCCTCTGGCCTTGGAATCTATGAATCAGCAAAGCAGTGCTTTCCACTTAGCAGGTACTCATTAGTCTGAGGGACTCCAAAGTCTAGCATGGAGTAAGGCGATACTAGAAATAGCAAAGAAACCACATTGTACTAACTGCTCAGGATCCATTTCCAGCACTATCCATCACCTGTGGCTTTCCTTGATCTCCACCACCAAGACAATGGAAATCAGCTGGGGAACTCTTGCTAGTAGTCCCTACGTTTGTAGATACTTATGCAAGGAGTTGTAAATGGAGATACCCCCCAAATGTGAGACTTTTAAAAACCAGCTCCCCTCCCTGCTTTCACCTGTGTTACAGCCACTTAATACTTTAAGACCCTACACCAAGCTTTTTAAGATCAAGACTTGGAAAGTTCTGACAGGGATTAATTCATAATTTATGGCAAGAGAACTTTTAAATGAGGCCCATGTATATGTGACAAAAAATTGCCAGCCCTTGAAAACCAGGTCAGGAAGAGTGTGCCAGACAAGGCATTCCAGAAGACAGTCCTGCAAAGAAGACCATGAAAGGAGAGTTCAAATAAGCTTTGCAAGGCTTGGACATAAATTGCAGAATATGGGCTCAAAAGAGTAATTAGAATTAGCTGCAAGCAATTTCACATACAGCAATAAAATTAAAAAGCCCAACATGATTATTCCCTAATGTGATAGACTTGTTAAACAGGGACAACACAATTTATAATTTAAGGGGAAAGTATTTTACAATTTAATCAGACAAATTTGTTAAGCTTCAGAACTCTATACTCCCTTAAGTGTTTATGTGTATCATGTACCATTGACCATTTACACATAAACACCTCGGGCTGGCTTCTTAACTGGGTGTATCTTGGGTGATGGATAACTGGCTGCCAGCAGCAGTACTACGATAGATATAGCCAGGTACAGAAGGAAACTGATGAGGACTAGGATCCCAGTGAGGTTACCTTTACAGCTGGACTCAGGTCAAGTTGCCCCTTGCAGCCAGTACAGGACATGAATGAAGACAATTCTCCATTCTTGCTGGATACAACTAGCAATTTCTAAGTATTAGATGCAATACTTCTCGTGTGTCAGGCTAGATATAGCAGAAACATACAAACTTTGGGGCAGCAGGACATAATTTTTCCTTGAGATTTGTAAAGCAGTCAATGTGGCCAGTCTTCATTACAAAATGAACGCTCCTTCGTCATCATCTGCTATTAGAATCTCCAGAGGTGTCATTTCCTAGTCCTCCTCCCTTTGTTCCTTCCTGATCATTGTGGTGCCATAGCCTGGGATGAGTCAGGGTGCAGCAACAGAAAGGAATTCAAATAAATGTCTGTTACAAAAGGCATTGGACTGGGATGAAGAGATCTGCTGAGAAGACCCAACTGTAGAGATGACAATAGTTTTGAAAGGCTGCGTTTACTTTTGGAAAAATTAAAACTGCCAATGGCACTAATAAGAAAAATACACACACACACGCGCATGTGCACCCAGGAATTTAAGGTTCAGACAATTAGTAATACAAAATATTGAGCATTTTACTTCTAGGTAATTAGTTTTAGTGTGGAACCAGGTTAGAAGGCAAACACCAAAAGCGAGCTGGTGGTTTGTGTGAAAGAAATGGTTGTCTTAGTCCAACTCCTAACAGTAGTCAGGTATTCCCACTGAAAACATCTCAGTCCAGATCCTTAGAAGTATTTAAGCACCTAACTCCCAATATCTTTGAGGATCTGGGCCTTTACTGAAAGTGGCAACTAGGATGTAAAGTGGAGAGGCCGTGGGAGATTGAACTATATCTTCTTGTCCTAGGCCTGTCCTGCCAGTTCACACTGAAGGCCCACGAGTGGGCTTGCATGTTTGGGCAAGTAGGCAGGAAGGAAGTGCTCCCTGCCAGTAGCCGATGCTGTATGGACTCTGGATAAAGTGAGTGTCTCTTCTCCAGAGAGTTCAAGCCATTTCATGGCTCCTTTTTTAAAAACATTCCCATTTTAAACCAAGATCATGACAGACAGGGAAACAGTCAGACAAGTGGCACCGTGCGTTTCAGACTTTGCACGCTGCAGAGATCTGCAGTTATTGGTAACGAAAGGATGGGATGGACTGTATTTAGAGCTGCCCCCTAGCAATCTGATAACTGTTTTCAGGCAAATTCTTCACACTGAGCAACTGGAAGTGCAACACTGACACTGTTAAAGGGGTGATGGAAGAGTTGCTAGTGGAAAAAGTAACTCACCCAACCACAATGAAATCAGTGATCACGGCAAAATTGTAATTGATATTTGCATTCTACCCATCTAGAATTCCCCCTGCAGCTTGAAGTGGAAAAGCCTCTTTCACTTCCTGATTCAAAGTGCTACGTCTAACATTGCTGTGTTGTTAAACAGTGGCTGACATCACCCCACATGGGGCTGCACTTTAGTGATGGTGAAGGGAGACAAGGGTTTAAAGCTGGAGGGATTCTTTGGGATGAAAGGCACCACACAAACGCCTCTCCTTCCAAAGGTCTAGGCCATTTATCCAAGCCTCGTGGATTTGGCACACTCTGCCCCTTCCCCCTAGTTTTAGCACGTTCCAATTCAGTTTGTTGTATCTGGTTGGTTTGCAACAGTAAATCCATCTACCAGATGGATAGTTTAGATTCAATCACAAACTGTTCTTAATTGATAGAGAAGAGAACATTTTATTTTTGGAGTTAGCACACGAAGCCAGATCCATTCAGAAATATTCATGGGGCACACATCCAATGATTCTGCTTTTCAAATAGTTGTGGTTTGTTTGTTTAAAAAAAAAAAAATGCAAACAGTCAGCTCCCTGGATAATGTATATATGCAAACAAGTTTTGCCAAGGGAAACAGCGGGAGGTTGGTGAGCAATCAGTACGTGCATCAGAAATAGCCTGTATTAGTGAACATTGGGAATACATTAAGAACAGTCTACACTGATTTTGAAAGCACTGCTTGGCATTACCTAACATCAGAAAGATATCCAGTCTGGCTGATTTAGCACAGACAGAACTCACACTAGCTAAGGAAAATTGCACTTTTGTCAATGTCCTATAGCAGCTAGAGAAAATCTCTAACTGATGAACATTTCTATGATCAGCCTCAAAGGCTGCTGAAGTAAAACTTTCCTATTGTTTATACTGCAGCTGTGCCTGGAAGCCCCCAGTAGAATTAAGACACCCCCTCCCCTTTAGGCACAATAACATGAACACAAAAGAAAACAAACCATCTCGTGCCCTATGAATTTACCATCCATTTTAAAAAACATAAAGCACATTCTTCTGCCCTGTGCATCCTCTCCCCTCCCTTCAGTGGAAGGCAGTCAGTTCAGAAACTAAACAGACTACATATTTCTGTAGCATCTCTCATTTAAAGTCTCCACACACTTCGCGAAAGGTAGTTATGTTTCATTCCCATTTTACAACGGGGGAGGACTGAAGCACAGATATTAGGTTGAATTATGATGAATGCTCTCATTGAGGAATTCATGACTTATGCAAGAACAACAACACAGAGTAGGTTAAATAAGGAAAATTATCCTTCAGCTGACTACAGCAACATCACTGGTAATGTACAGAAATACTTCTTGGATTTGCCCTCTAGAACTATTCAATATAAAATAACCCATAAGATTTACTGAACCCAACATGATTTCAATTCCTGGAGTGCTGGAGGTTTGGTACGGACAATGCAACATTCATACACTTGCTTCAAGTACAGCCTCATAACCATGCAGGGCTTTACCAAGAGGCAGCAGCACGGACATAACTGCAGTCACTTTCACATAGCTGTCCACAAGGGTCCAATTGGCACAGTGGCTCAAACATTTTTACTGGTGACCCCTGTCACATAGCAAGGCTGAATGTGACCCCCCTTATAAATTAAACACTTTTTTATATATTTAACACCATTATAAATGCTGAAGACAAAGAGGGGCTTGGGGTGGAGGTTGACAGCTTGTGACCCCCCCCATGTAATAACCTCATGATCCCCTAAGGGGTCCCTAACCCCCAGTTTGAGAACCCCTGAATTAGCAGCAGTGAAGTGAACCAAGTCTTGTGAAACTCACTCTGCGGCTGGAGAAAAACAGGGAACACCATCTGACTGCAGACTCAGGGTGACAGCAATGAAATGCTTCATATACAGTAGATTCTCTTCACTCCCAATTAAATACAGGCTGACATTCCGCAATAACAGAGCAGGATCCCCTCTCATGAAAGAAAGCTTCCCATGTACCATTGGTGAGGGGATTTTTAAGCCACGATCTGTTACATAAAGCACTCCTTGTACACTAAACTGCAATTTATCTTCAATTAAAATCCCATGTAGACTACTAAGCAAACTAGGTGCAGCCATCAGTACAAAAGAGTTTACATTCACTAATTTAGATTCTCCAGTCGAGCACACAAACTTTATGTACAAGCAAGCGTTTCACTTAAAAACAAAAAAAACAAGACCAGAAGATTGAACTCTTGCCAACTGCAGTGTCTGTCTCCCGTCAAGCTGACCCCAAAGTACTTGTCAAAAATATTAGCAACATATAAAAGGCTTATGAGAGGCTCATGAAAAATCATTACTGATTGTTCAGAGGCCAAAACTATCAAGACAAACAAACACAAAAGTTAGACACTTCTAACAATAAACTCCTTAAGTGACCCAGTCTAGACTAGATAACAAGGAAAGAGACTCCAGGCAAAATACTGGAATGGGTCTATTGGGGAGAAAAGCGGGGAATGAAAGCCACAAACCCCAGGAACTCATGAAATGAACTATCCATGGCACCATAGGCACCAACTCTGTGGGTGCTCTGGCACTGGAGCATCCTCAGAGAAAAATTGGTGGGTGCTCTGCACTCACGGGCAGCTCCCTGCCCAGCTCACTTCTGCCTCCGCCTCCTCCCCTGGGCGCACTGTGTGCCCACTTTTTCCCCCTGGCTCCCAGCACTTGCGCTGCGAAACAGCTGATTCGCAAGGCAAGCACGGGGGGGGGGGGGGGGGGCACACGGTGCACTGGGGGAAGAGGCAGGGCCGGGGCAGGGATTTGGAGAAGGGGTCGAATAGGGGCAGAGTTGGGGTGGGGACTTTGGGGAAGGGGTTGGAATTGGATCGGGGAAAGGGTGGAGTCGGGGCAGGGTAGGGTGCATATTTGTCCAGGGACTGGCAAACCATCAATGGGGGCTGAATGGGAACACTGGATCCTCATGTGAAATGGCTGCCTGTAGAACCTCTACATACCACAATCTACACCAGGACAGAACTACGTCACTGAACAACAGAAGTTGCATCCAACACTTCCAAAGTACTGTTCTCTCGGATTAGAGGAGGAACGCAACATAAAAACTACAAAAGAACATTATTTTGACACCTCCCTGAAGCTGAAGGACAAGTATGCAACACCCAGCACCCACCACCACAGCAGTATTAAGGAGTGGCAGCTCCTCTATTCCATTCAACAAGCTTGACACAGATGTTAGTTCTAAGGCCTACTCTGCCCACAGATTCTTTTGTACCCATAAAACTAATCTGTCACAGGTGGGGTGTGTTCCCCCCTCACCCCAGACAGTCATACTGATATAAAGGTGCCTTATCCCAGCATAGTTATACCCCCTGCCATACAGAAATAAGCAATACTGGTATAAGACACCCTTATGTATCAGAGTAACTGCATCCAGACTAGGTGGGTCCTCTCACTTTAACTTATGTGTTTAAACAAGTCCTTAGGCCAGTTTGGTTTTTTATGGCAGCGACTGAGGAGTTAAATCCTCCCAGCTGTTTCCTTCTGATGAAGTTGGGCGGTGACTTGTGTGTGATGACCTTTTACACTTTGCAGCGGAAATAAAATCTTACCAGAGAAACACTTTTCCTTTTTCTCCTTTTAAGTGATTCTAAGCAAACACTACGCCCTCTGCTGGAAGAATCAGCTATGGACTATTAAAACAGCAACAGCTGGATAGAGAATAGTTCTTGAATGTGTTACCTATGAGATTCCTTGGCATAGCTGACCTGCAAGGGTAAAGATACTGGCACAGCACTGGAAAGCTGCTAGTGGTTTGCTAACATAGCCTGCTCCATCAGCATGTGTCACTTCTATGGGTCCCGGTACAGGAAGATCAGAGATGTGCTAGCCCAACTGTATTCTAGACCAGAAGTTCTCAAACTAGGGTAGGGGGTGAGATGTATTCTGGGGTGGGGGGGGAGGAGAAAGAAACCTTACTGCACACATTTTACCCACAGCAATGAATAACTAGCAAAAGCTGATTCCTCCAGACATATCAGGCCCTCAGATGACGCTGTGCATTTGACTCTAGATGGCACTGAGCATTTTGATGGATTTCTGCATAGTATTATACAAAGTCATAGAATCTCAAGGTTGGAAGGGACCTTAGGAGATCATCCAGTCCAACCCCCTGCTCAAAGCAGGACCAACCCCCAACTGTTGTTGCCATCTGTACGTCAATCCGTTTGCTATGACAGGCAGTGCACATTTAATTGTGAGCATTGACCACAATCGCAGTTTTGCTCTTATTACAATGGATCATTGGCTCATTCATGCAACAGAAAAAAAATAAAAGTGAAAAACAAAGAAGCTGAAACTGATTCAAGTGACGCACCGCTGCCACATATATATCAGACTTTAAAGGTCAGAAAGCACCATTATGATCATCTAGTCTGACCTCTTGCACAACACAGGCCACAGCATCTCACCCACTCACTCCTGTATCAAACCTGTGTCTGAGCCAGTGAAGTCCTCAAATCATGGTTTAAAAGACTTCAGGATGCAGAGAACCTTCCAGCAAGTGACCCATGCCCCACGTTGCAGAGGAAGGCAAAAAAACATGGCCTCTACCAATCTGCCCTGGAGGAAAATTCCTTCCTGACCCCAAATATGGCGATTAGCTAAACCCTGAGCGCGTGGGCAAGACTCACCAGCCAGACACTCAGGAAAGAATTCTCTGTAGTAACTCAGCTCCCATCCCCATCTAACATCCGTATAAGCACTTGTGGGGCATGAAGGGGAGAGGCTATAGACTATCCAGTACACATGGGCTTACCAAGACTTGTCAGACCCAAAAAAAACCACGTTCACCCTAGTGACGGAAACTGTGCTAGAGACACTTTTGTGATGAACAACTCTCTGTACTGATTTTTCTCTATTCAGTAATAGAACTGCACTTCTGTCTGGCTCAGAGGAGAGATCTGATGCTCTGTCTGAGAAATAGTGCAACACCACAAGCATCACTGACCTATATGAATATTCAGTTCAGACCTTTACTACACTGGGGTATTTGCACCAGTACAGCCACACTAGTGGCTGGACACCAACAGCTGCAACCAGGGTAAACTGCAGGTGAAAACAAGCAAAACTGTACAAAATCATGGTTTGCATCAGTGCAGATAACCGTGGCTTGAAATCAGCCTAAAGCTGCAATAGGGCCAAACTGTGGCTGTGTGTCTACACCAGGGGCTTGCACCAGTGGCTGCCATCCCCACCCCATCCCCTAATGGCTGAAAATCCTCAGTACAGATAAAGCCCTAGAGGTGGAGGAGGAGATGGAGGGTGAGTATAAGCAAATATGTGATCGTGCAGTAAACTGATCACAAACTATTTTCCAAGTTAGAACATAATCACATAGAATTGAACAGATAACTGAGCCAGAAAGTTCTGTGGTTTCCTCCCCTCCATGGGTTGCAGAGATACATGGTAACTGCAGGAGTTAAGCCAACATGGTTTGCAGTGTCATCAGAACTCAGAAGTATTTACAGCTTTCACTGCTTTCCCAGCATTTCAGATCACATAAGAGTTTTATTTTCAATCCCATAGGAAGTGTCCCCCACCCTTTACCCAGTTTATTTTAGGGAGATTTGATTTAGTTACAGAAGAAAAAACGTTACAGACCGGATTTGTGGGTTTTATGAAGAGCTCATTGCTTGTGTTGTGATGAGCAGGCGACTGCCAATTACAGTCTGCACACCACAGACCTCAGCCCTAATCCTGTAATCACATCCATGTGGTGGACTCCCCAGCTGGGCTGAGGCCCACTGACTTCAGTGGCCTCCACATGGGTGTAAGGGTCTGTCTGTGTTCTGGTTGCAAGATCAAGGCTCTAATCGCATAAGAAAAGTGGTCCGGTTTCCTTACACAAGTTAAACTTTAGTTAGTTGGTAATTCCATACCAGGCAGACTCAGTTACTCTCCAGATGCAATCAGTAGAAAACATGTGCCTTCCGTTTATCATCACACTGACAGCAAACAAGCGACCCCAACACTGTTCTGTAATCCTTCCTCTGGATCTGGACACTGTCCCACTCTGACCTCCCTCGTGCCTTCCCCTCCCAACCTCCACCAGTCAGACTTCTGGCTAATGTCACCTATTAGCTTCACTGTGCCACTTCCTACCCCATCTGCCCGTAGGCCCTGTCTCCCACTGCCTTTTATCTGGACATACTGGACAAAATATCCATAGGAAGAGAAGGTATTAACCCTTCCTTTTCTACTGATTATTCACATGGTAACATTAAGTTATTTATTCAAACAAGTGTAATGCCAAACTTTAAAAAGCATCAGCTAGAGTGACAGCCCCTCACCTGCTTGCAGCAGGGTTAACAATATAAACAAAGCAGAAGGGGTCAGTTCGATTTTCAGTCAGAAGGTGATTTGTAAAGCACTGATAGGGTACATCTAGACCAGGACTTTGCAGTGCTTTGCTCACCACTGGTCTAGCACCAGTGCAAATGCTAGGGGCTGGTCCACATGCTGTTTTTGTACCAGTATCACTATTTTGGTTATAAATATCACACCTAACGAACAAGGCTGAGATCACACCCCATCACTGCCTGGACCAACAAAGTTATGCAGGCAGAAGCCTGTAATGTAGATCTGACCGGTGGTAGGGGTGAGGTACAATGTGTCTAGGTGAACCCTTGACAAGGTGCAGGTGTCATTACCACCATGTTGCTAATGCTGACTGGGGTCAGGCACTGTGGTGAAGATGCCTGTGCCCTGTCTCCACTAGCAAGTCCCTAGTCCAACACTGGGAAGTGTGCTAGCAAAGTGCCAGCGTAAACAAGATTTAAGATGCAGACACAGGTAAGACAAGATGCTCCAGGAAAGCCAGAGGAACGTGCAAGGTCAGAGGGGTTGTTTCTTTTTCTGCTCTTGCGCTTCTATTCCAAGATAAGCCAGTGGGGGGACTGTGGCCTCAGTATATCGGTGGCAGAGCTCGGAATTAAAGCCAGATCTCCCAAATCCCATATTTAACCATAAGACCATCCTTCCATTCATTGGAAGAGCTACACAAAAGTCTTGATCTTTTATTATTTGTATTACTATACAGCCTAATAGCCTCAGTCATGGACCAGGACCCCAAAATATCAGAGGGGTAGCTGTGTTAGTCTGTATCCACAAAAACAAGGAGTCCGGTGGCACATTAGAGACTAATAGATTTATTTGGGCATAAACTTGTGGGTAAAACCTCCACTTCTTCAGATATGTATTTGGGGAGAGGATGCTATTGCTAGCATCTAGGCCCAACTACTCGACACAGCAGTTAGGGCATTGCCATAGTGGATGAAACCATTTCTATCATGGTATCTGTGGGCTCTGAACACAGTTGTTATGGTTGCACACTGCCAGCCTATTGCAAGCCTGTTCTCACACACACTTAGCTACCAGGCTCCTTTGTGATTCCTGTCAGTCCAAGAGTGAATGCTGTTTTGGACAGCCTGATAAAAGGCTATTCAGCCCTTTGAGTGAAGTGTGGGGGAAAAATGCAGCCCAATTGAAAAGCAGTGCAGGTTGGTTTTGTATATGAACAAGAATTAGATTAACTTGAATGCAAACTAATGGGACTAATTCTCATTTACTGCATTATAAAGCATGGGCCAGCCAGTGTTCTGAATGTGAATTATCTAAGCTATACAGTGTCATTGATACCCAGCATCCTGCTTTTTTCCTCTTCTCACATCATATCTCAAGTACATGTATCCTGGTTCTTAGGGTAGGATGTGCCAGTATGACCAGCATCTAAGGGCTTGTCTACACTAGCCATTTATATCACTGCAACTTCCTCGCTCAGGGGGTGTGAAAAAACACAGCTCTCTAAAGTGCCAGGGAAGACAGTGCCCCAGCTCTGGTAGCCACACCCCTCGTGGAGGTGGTTTTTTTAGAGCTGCGCCGTGACCACACAAGCCGTGTTAAAGCATTGCCAGTATAGACTAGCCATAAAACTGGCATGTTTATGTTAGCTATATGGAGGTTGCTTCCACAATTCTGGACTATATGGACATGATTGCTGGGCAGATGCAGAGTCATTCTTGAATATGTTGAAGTAACTTAATGGGTAACGTGTTATCTCGGTGAATGCAAATATCTGCGGTAGCAAAGTTTTCGAATCAGTTACCAAGTACATGACAGCAGCAGTGCAACAGGTAAAAAACTGAACTGCTAAACTGAACTGAACTGAAATGCTAAAGTAACTCCAAACATCTTATGGTCAATGTGAGAATCAGGTAAATGCAATCAAGAGAGGGCAGCCAGATTTACTCTGAGACGTTAAACCAACCCAGCTACATTGGATTTTTCAGCCCGAGCTTACTCCTGCATGATGTAGTTAACCTGACCTAACCCCAGCGTACACAGTGCTAGATAGACGGAAGAATTCTTCTGTAGACCTACTACAGTGACAGGAGATGCCTCCCATCATTGTAGTGAATAGCTACACAGATTAGCGCTACAGCTGTGCCACTGCAGCATTTCAAACAAACTAGCCCACTGTCACTTGGAGGTGGTCTTCTTGCAGTGACCGAGAAGACCTTCAGTCTATACTATGGATAATACCAGTGTAGACATACCCTATGACAAACTAGGGCTAGTTTAGAGCCCTTAGAATAAGTGGGTGTCAAACAGTAAGCTAGTCTCACTAACTATATTGGTACTGCTGCCCCACTATAATCTGGAGGAATGCAGTCGTTATGGATTTGGTTTTGCATAGATGCAGCGTGAGAAGAGCTGTTGCCGCTACCTTGGAAAAGCTTGTTCTATCTCCAGGAGCAAACTCAGAAGCAGGAAGAGTCAGCATATGAGCATGTAGAACCTTCGCTGCCG
Organism: Gopherus flavomarginatus; assembly: GCF_025201925.1. Taxonomy (NCBI): domain Eukaryota; kingdom Metazoa; phylum Chordata; order Testudines; family Testudinidae; genus Gopherus; species Gopherus flavomarginatus. Next base: position 4,637,556 of record NC_066618.1, on the reverse strand, counting down.
TGAATCGTCAGGGACTGAAGTTAGCAACAACCGCTGTGGGCAAGTGTGACGTACTGTAGGAAGGAGACACACCTGGCCAGTATATAATCGGAACAATTTTGTATCTCAAAGTGTGAATGTGCATCACGGGACAAAAGCAGGAACTGACTTTGTTCTCTTCTGTTTGCTCTAGACTCAGGAACACACACCAAATTCTTGGACCACAGAGCAGCAGTTTCATTGCTCAGTTACAGAGAAACCCACATAGAAAAGGCAATCAAAAAGATGTACCTGTGTCATAAACAGATAAGAAAAGTTAACAGAACAGAAGTGCTTCATATCTCTTTGCCTGGAAAGGGTTAACAAGAACAGTGAGCCTGGCTGTCTCCTGACCAGAGGACCAATCAGAGGACAGGATACTTTCAAATCTTGAGGGAGGGAAGTTTTGTGTGTGTGCTGTTAGTGTTTGGTTGTTGTTCACTCTGGGGGCTCAGAGGGATAAGATGTGCAACCAGGTTTCTCTCCAATACAGACTCTTATAAGTTCAGACTAGTGAGTACTAGGTAGATAAAGCAAGTTAGGCTTATGGTTGTTTTCTTTATTTGCAAATGTGTATTTGGCTGGAAGAAGTTCAAATTGGTATTTTGCTGAAAGGATTTTAATTTGTACTTGTATACTTAGGCTGGGAGGGTATTCCCAGTGTCTATAGCTGAAAGACCCTGTACCTATTCCATTTTAAATTTACAAAGCTAATTTTTACTGTTTTTTCTTTAATTAAAAGTTTTTTCTTGTTTAAGAACCTGATTGTTTTTTTATTCTGGTGAGACCCCAGGGGACGGGATCCACCAGGGAATTGGTGGGGAGAAAGGAGGGAAGGGGGAGAGAGAGGCTGATTTCTCTCTGTGCCAGGATTACTGTCTCTCTCAGGGAGAATCTGGGAGGGGAAGAGAGAAGGAGGGGGGGGAAGGTGCATTTTCCTCTCTGTTTGTGATTCAAGGAGTTTGAATCACACAGTGATCTTCCAGGGTAACCCAGGGAGGGAAAGCCTGCGAGAGGCAACGGTGAGGGAAAGGGTTTACTTTCCTTGTGTTAAGATCCAGAGGGTCTGGGTCTTGGGGGTCCCTGGGCCAGGTTTTGGGGGGACCAGAGTGTACCAGGCACTGGAATTCCTGGTTGGTGGCAGCGCTACAGGTTCTAAGCTGGTAATTAAGCTTAGAGGAATTCATGCTGGTACCCCATCTTTTTGGACGCTAAGGTTCAGAGTGGGGAATTATACCATGACAACCTGCTTTACACCAATCCTTGTACTGGATTCTGACAGATTTATGCACATATCAAATTGTAAACATAGAAGGCAAACATCAGAATTTTGATGCCAAATGTAGATCTGTTTGAGTTACTGCCTATACGTATTCTGCTGATACAGTGAAATCATAATGGCCTTGTTTTGCTGCCAGTAGTCACAATTTACACCATCTAGTAGAATCTTTCAGTTAGAGGTCGGTTTCTCAAACTGTCTTCAGCAGTTTTCACTAGTCTCAAAATATTAAACTAGGAGGAGAACTGATGCTTTAAGACATGCCCTCATTCAGATGATGGCTGTTTAAAAACACTCTGCATCAAAGAGCCTGATGCACCCGAGCAAAAGTCTAGCTCAGCACAGAACATGCTGCAGTGCAATCCCCTTTACAACCTGCTGCTGCTGTATTTTCTAGCTCTCCAGCCTTTAGTGGTTATATTTGTGAAGCAGCAGTAAAAGTTAACATGCAATGGAATGAGAGACTCAAGCATTAGCTCCTACCGTATGTTTCACATTCCTATTAGAATGTGCTGTCATCACAAGCAGATGGGAGTAGATGCTGCTCTGAAGACAGAATTGTTTCCTTCCCCGGGAAGTGCTGAACACTGCGCTGGGCGACAGAGGCAGAGTCACCGTCCCATCAGAGACCCATGTCTAATTCGGTTGAACTCCATACAGAGGATCGTCTTCAATCAATTTTAATATGATTATGCAAATCAGAACCATAAGTAGGTTCTTTGTGACTCAAGTGTACGCTGACTAACCAATCAAATGAAATCAATACTACCTGACAGAAGACATGGTAAACAGTAGCTCTGGCAGCATGAAAGGTAATGTGTATGCAGTCAGCCAAGGAACTCCCAAATTCTAGAACTCCAACAGATTTAAAACCCCTTAAGAACTCCTCTACAGGGGGATTGTCTGTAAAATGAGGCAACATGTCTAACTCCCAGGGGTGCGAATGATCAGTCAGTGTTTGAAGGAGCACTACGAGCAGGGTGGCTTGATTTAAACGAAGTGGAAAGCCTTGACTAAGATCAACTTCTCCATTTGTATTTCAATTATTTTCTAAAGACAGATGCAGTCTCACTGGTTGATACTACCTCTAAAATGTTGATTTACAAACTAAATAAAGCTTTTAGAGTAGGTTTAGTACATCTTTTTGCTACCTAGGATGGTACAATATACATTTAAGCAATCAAATTTCATATTTTGAGATTTTTATGAATTGTGCATATGTAGGATGTCAGAAACTGGTGAACGATGGGTGGAGTTATATTCATAATTTGAGAACTGAGCCAGTCAGAGTTGAAGTAAGGAGAAGCTATAAAATAGGAGTATGAGACCTTAACAGAGGGGCTCAGTGGATGACCCTGATGAGATATGTGAGGGTGTCTCATGGAGTGTAGGGGAGTCAGGGCCCTGCACCCCCCACTTCCTGCGATTCATGACTCAGCCAGCCAATAAAAACAGAAGGTTTATCAGACGACAGGAACGCAGTCCCAAGCAGGGCTTGTAAGTAAAACCAGGAGCCCTCAGCCAGGTCCCGCTGGGGGGCAAGGATCTTAGACCCCAGACCTGGGGTTCCCTGCCTTTTCCCAGCCAGCACCAAAATGAAACCAAAAACTCCTCCAGCAGGCTCTCTTCTCCCTCTGTCCAGTTTCCTGGGCAAAGGTGTCGACTCACCCCACCCACCTTCCTGGCTCAAGTTACAGGCTCAAAAAGAACAGGAGTACTTCTGGCACCTTAGAGACTAAGGGCTTGTCTACATCAGAAAGTTGCAGCGCTGGTGAGGGAGTTACAGCGCTGCAACTTAGGAGGTGTACACATCTGCAGGGCACCACCAGCGCTGCAACTCCCTGTTTGCAGCGCTGGCCGTACGCCCGTTTTGTCTCGGGTGTAGAGGATCCAGCGCTGGTGATCCAGCGCTGGTAATCAAGTATAGTCACTTACCAGCGCTTTTCTTGACCTCCGTGGAATAAGCAGGTATCCAGCATACCTGAGGAAGCCTCTGGTAATCAAGCTGGTCTCCTTCCCCGGCTTGCTCTCGCGTTCCCCGAACCCCGAGCAAGCAGGTCTCCTTCCCTGCGGTTTGCTGGGTGGTTCCGGGAAGGCGAGAGCAAACCGGGGAAGGAGACCAGCTTCGCCGCGGTTTGCTCTCGCGTTCCGCGAACCACCCTGCAAACCGCAGGGAAGGAGACCTGCTTGCTCGGGGGTTCGGCGAACGCGAGAGCAAACCGGGGAAGGAGACCAGCTTCGCCGCGGTTTGCTCTCGCGTTCCCCGAACAAGCAGGTCTCCTTCCCTGCGGTTTGCAGGGTGGTTCGCGGAACGCGAGAGCAAACCGCGGCGAAGCTGGTCTCCTTCCCCGGTTTGCTCTCGCGTTCGCCGAACCCCCGAGCAAGCAGGTCTCCTTCCCTGCGGTTTGCAGGGTGGTTCGCGGAACGCGAGAGCAAACCGCGGCGAAGCTGGTCTCCTTCCCCGGTTTGCTCTCGCCTTCCCCAAAACCACTTGAAGCCGCCCAACAGCGCTGCAGTGTGGCCACATCTAACACCACTTGCAGCGCTGGTTGCTGTAAGTGTGGCCACTCTGCAGCGCTGGCCCTATACAGCTGTACTAATACAGCTGTAACAACCAGCGCTGCAAAATTTTAGATGTAGACATGGCCTAACTAATTTATTTGAGCATAAGCTTTTGTGGGCTACAGCCCACTTCTTTGGATGCATAGAATGGAACATATAGTGAGGAGATACACACACACACACACACACACACACCATGAAAAGGTGGGAGTTGTCTTACCAACTGAGGCGCCAAATTAAGTAAGAGAAAAAACTTTTGAAGTGATAATCAAGATAGCCCAGTACAGACAGTTTGATTAGAAGTGTGAGAATACTTATATGGGGAGATAGACTCAATGTTTGTAATGGCTCAGCCATTCCCAGTCTCTATTCAAGCCTAAATTGATTGTATCTAATTTGCATATCAATTAGAGTTCAGCGGTTTCTCATCGCAGTCTGTTTTTGAAGCTTTTCTGTTGCGAAATTGCCACCCTCGGGTCTGTTATTGAGTGACCAGACAGGTTAAAGTGTTCTCCTACTGGTTTCTGAACGTTATGATTCCTGATGTCAGATTTGTGTCCATTTATTCTTTTGCGTAGAGACTGTCCGGTTTGGCCAATGTATATGGCAGAGGGACATTGCTGGCAGATGATGGCATATATCACATTGGTAGATGTGCAGGTGAATGAGCCCCTGATGGCATGGCTGATATGATTAGGTCCTATGATGATATCACTTGAATAGATGTAGACAGAGTTGGCATCGGGCTTTGTTGCAAGGATAGGTTCCTGGGTCACTGTTCTGGTGCCTTCCCTCACCTAAAGTCATCCCCTGCTCTCCCCTCCCCCATGCAGACAGTCCCAGTAAAACTAAACAACATTCCCAGGTCAATCCAGCCTGCTCCATACTGCGTCACATGGTGGCCCCTGGGGCTAAAAGCCAGGCTCCAATAAAATATAGGGCTAAATTGAAAAAGCATTTTCAGTCTCTGAAGTTTGAACATGTCCTGAAACAAATACTGTAAACAGAGCATAGTACAGGCACCTGGGGTACACTGAACTAAGGATGGCCTTAGTATTTGCAGGATCCCAAGCTATCATGCCATTCACAATCCACTTCACCCACAGCTTCCTCCTTCAGGCCTACTGAGCAGCAGATCAAAAGTACAGCTAAGGCCAGCCTGCAACCTGCAGAGCACATTCAGGACCCCAGAACCTGGGCTGCAGCTTGGTTTTAATTGTGCCCTGACCACTAAAGCCGACTTTGCTCTGCTTATCACAACCACTGACTTGCACCAGCAAGACAGAGCCTTCCACAGCACATTGCAACTTCTCCTAGGGAAAAAGTGAAATCAGTGGAACAGAGAGGCCTTTTCTACACTGAACTTGGTGCACAGAAAGGCTGCTCTTTACAGAGATTCCATCAATTTGTTTTTTAATGACAAAATTAAAAATCAGGTTTTTTGATAGAGCGATACTTCAGTAGCACAGTACATCCAGAAGCTTTTCAAAATCTTAGCATAAGGAATTTCTTTTGGGCAACCAAGGTGCAACATGAAACTCAGGTTCACCCTTCCTACCTCCTTCATTCCTCCACGTATGTATCTCCCTGTTGCCTCTTCAGTTTTGCTGCTGCAGTCACTAATAAACCTCGAATACTACATGAGATTCCCACTAGTGCAGGAGACAAGAACTATTCCAACTTTATGGTTACTTGTAACAGCAGGTTCAAAGTTTTCAGATGGAAGTGTGACTTCAAATTTATGATTTATTTTGGTGATCTGCAGATACCTGGAGAATCAAAGGTTGTTCTGTATTTAAACTCCCCAGGGCGGGGGAGAGGACCATAGATTAACAAAGTTTCAGATCAGAGGATTTGGGGTATAATTTGGAGATGTAAGGAACACGGCCTTGTTTAAGTTAATTACAGGTGTTTCAGGTAGTGGAAGCATCACTATAAAAGTGCTATTTCCTGCAGTACTGTGCGCTGAAAGCCTTGTGGGGGGGGGGGGGGCACGCGGCGGCGGGAAAGTACAGCATTTTCAGAAACAGTCTTTAAGAACAGAACTTCGCAGTCCTTCCCATACCCTATATGTACTTGAGAATGTCACATCTTTCACACATCACAGCTATCTGAAAACCCTGGTGGAGAACCAGGCAGTTTTAGAAGATCTCAAGCAAGATATTTAAAGCTTATAAACACACAGCACACACTTAACTGAAAACTATATCCACTAAAAGAACGCCATTTACCTTCACCCTCATTGGCTGCCTTGATTTTCAAACCAAAGTTTGCTGGTAGCAGTGATGTCACAGCAAAACCAGAACGCAAAATTTTGCATGAACTGAACTTTAAGACAGTTTATTTGGCAAGCCCTTTCTATTTTGGTTAGCAGGCAGCAATAAGCAAACAACCTGGATTGAAAGGCGTTTATTTGTATGCTCAGTTTGCTTTTTTCACTTATACCAGAGCATAGAGCCAGTTCTAGATAAGGGTGTGTCAGTATTTGCTTCAAACTATGTGTTTGAGAAACTTATAACTAAGTGAGCTTGGGCTGAAGGCTGAAATTTGGCAGTTAACATCACAGTCTGGGAGTTGGTTTTTTGTGGTTAACTTGCTCTCCTTCCCCAAAATTTTCCCTTTTAAAAAACTGGATGTCAGTAAAAGCAAAAAAGGGAAATACAGGATTTATAAGCCAAAAGAGTGAAAAATGCTCAACCAGGTTTTATCAAGTTGATAAAACTGCTATAAAAGGTTTTAGAAACATGGTTCCAAAGAATGACGTTGCCATGCAAAAGTTCTGAAGTAATTAAGAACAAAGCTCTAGGCACCACACCAAAGATGTGTGGGGTAAGTTCAGTGCTTTGAAGCTCTTGATAAACACCAGGAGAATAGCCAGTGTTTGGCCCTTCCGCAAACCCAATAAAAACAAGCAGAAGTTAACCCTTCCTAGGCATATGGGTGGGGTACACAGGCTCTTTTTTGGGGGAAGGGGTTTAATTAACATAGTAGTGCAAACACAGGACACAACTGTGTATATTTAAGGCTACGTTTTAGTCCCAGTCATGGGCAGTAAACAAAAACTTACGGCCGTGACCGGTCCACGACTTACTATAGATCCTTAACTAAAACTTGGCCAATGGGAGCTGCGGGCGTGGCACCTGCAGGCAGCCCACGGAGGCCCCTGGCCTCTCTGCCTGAGAGCTGCAGGGACATGCCTGTGGAAACTGAGGAGTCCCCCTTCCCCCCTCACCCAAGGTAAGCACCGACTCACACCCCAACCCACTGCCCCAGCCCTGAACCCGCCCCAAAACACCCAAACTGCTGCTGTTGGCCAGCCCCATAGGCAGCTTGGGCAGCCCCTGAGCCAGCATCAGCTGCTGCAGAAGTCACAGAATCTGTGACAGACACACAGCCTTATCTGTATTTGGTCTGTCTCTGGTGCCAAAGATCATTCAGCTGAAATAGCTATTCCTTTGTAAAATTCCTTAGCGCAGACATTATCAAAGATGGCACCAAACCAAGTCTGGTGAGGGTTTGTTTTGTTTTTTGGGCGGGGGGGGGGGGGGAAGAGAATGGGAACTAGAGGCTAAAAGTTACCATTCTGAATGTAATCTACACATTAATTTGATTAGTCTCAAACCTGAAGTCCCTCCTGAGGTGTTGGTGATAAGGGGGAGCATATGGCACCAATAAGAGCCCCCTTCCCACATAAGCTTTAACACATCTATCACTGCCAGAGTAGGGAGAAGACTTCATGCCACTGCATATTCGCAGAAGGTTCTGCACAAGAACTGAATGGAGCAGCGTTCCTGGCAAGTTTTCCAAACCCCGTGTTTGAAGCAATCTGACTTCGTGTCCGAGGGAAAAGGAACGGGGAAGAGTTGTCCATGTGTATAACAACAACTGTTTAGAACAGAGGTTCTCAAACGGTGATCTGTGGACCACCAGAGCTCCACAAGCTCCATTCAGGTGGTCTGTGGATAGTTTCCTCTAAGGTGTGCACCTGGGAGGCCGCATACTAGAGAATGAAGGGCCACCCATGTAATTAGGGGAGCCACACATGCGTGGCTCCATGAATTAGGTGCCTGGACCTCGCAGAAGACGCACATGTAAACAGGGGGTAGGTGGGAGGGGGCAGTGGGGGGAATTTGAGACATGCAGGGCTGTGGATGGCCAGAGAAAGAGGTGACTTTTCCCAGCTCCAGGGCTGCGGCTGCCGGGGAGAGACCCCTGCATCCTTCCAAGCTCCAAGGCTGCTGCGGCAGGGGAGGGGGGCACATCCATCGCATTAGAAAGGTAAGACTACCAATATTAAAAAATGAGTTGTGTGCTTTTATTTGTAGAACAAAAAAACGTAATTAAGGTTTTTTTATATAGTGCTTTTATCCAAAGTGCTTTACAATAGTTAGCTAATGGTACAAACAACATTCAGAAAGATCATTAAGTGGCCTGCTGAGACCTTCGGCAATTTTCAAGTGGGCTGCAATAAAAAAAAGCTTGAGAACCACTGGTTTAGAAGATGAAACAAAAAAGGGTGCAGTAGAAACAGAGGGCAGAGACTGGATCATTTGCCTCCTTCCAAACGAGTGCCTTTGTTTGCATCAGGGGCCTGTTGATGCTGGGCCTGCCATTAGAAGTTGAGGGAAGAAGGCTGGTAAAGCCCCTGTGATTTTAGGATTATGCTGGAGCTTTTCAGTGTCTGCTCTGCTTTCAGGTGAAAGGACAGAGAGCAGCAGCTGTTGGCTGGGTGCCCAGCTCTGAAGGCAGCACAGAAGCGAAGGTGGCATTGCTGTAGGTAAAACGTGCACACTACATTCCCCCCACCCCTCTAAAGCTTCTCACACATTCCCCTCCCCCTCAGTTTGAGAACCTCTGCATATAAGCCACAAAGCCCGCTAAAGGATTTGGTTGCAGGTGCTGGAAGAATTCAAATCAATCTAAGGGACTGTGTCATCCTGTCCACCTCTTTGTACGCAGGAAGGCAGAAGACATCAGTATCTGTCAAGTCCGCTGCTGGTTCTATAAGACTTTCCTTCATGGGTACTCCAACCCAGACACTTGTAACTGAATCGGCTACTCATTATGCCTAGGTAGTGGCCCATTACCTGCATTCTTCTCACTTTAACCTGCTTCTAACAGACTATCTGTGTTGTCAACACTCTATGGTGTTTAATATATAGATACCAACAGATTGAGTTATTCATAGGTGACTCCTAGAAGTAGTCTACATTTTATTTTAAAGCTATTTCTGTACACAATAGAACAGGGGTAGGCAACCTATGGCACGGGTGCCGAAGGTGGCACATGAGCTGATTTTCAGGGACACTCACACTGCCCGGGTCCTGGCCACTGGTCTGGGGGGCTCTGCATTTTAATTTAGTTTAAAATGTTTAAGAAGCTTCATTTAAAAAACCTTATTTACTTTACATACAACAATAGTTTAGTTATATATTATAGACTTAGAGAAAGACCTTCTAAAAACATTAAAATGTATTATTGACACGCGAAACCTTAACTTAGAGTGAATAAATGAAGACTCGGCACAGCACTGCTGAGAGGTTGCTGACCCCTGCAATAGAGCTTCATTAATGTAAATGATGCAGAAAAGCTTCGTTTGCCAGCTCCCTAAAACCGATCTTATGGCCAAATCCCAGGTCTCAAAAGAAACATTCCAAGACTAACAAAGCAAAAGAGCTACATGGAAGAGCCAAGCGCAGAACATGACAAAGCCCAGCCCTCCTGTGCTTCAGTCTTATCTGCTGAATGCTCTCCAGGGCCCAGTAAGTGGAAACAAACAGAACAACAGGCTGAAGTTTTCAGTTCACATAGGATACCTGGACCTGGGCACACAACGTCTCCAAGTTCAGTGTTGCAGAATGCATAGTACCAGCCCATCGGTGTTAAAACATTGTTTTGATGTTGCCTGAATAACTGGGACCAAACCACATTCTAACAGGACTACGGAGCTGCACTACAGCCTTGAGTTGGTTCTGGAAGACAGCTAAATACCATAGGAGTTACACAGCCTAGCAGTAAGATAACTAGCACATATCCTGAACTTTGTCCTGGCCCTCTGAACATCCAGACCTAATTATGCCTGGTGGTTTTGAAATGGGAGTTTCTATGGGGAACTAAATCAAGCAATGCACCCAAGGCCATGTCTACGCTACAGGATGCATAGCAGAACAGCTGTGGCATCATAGCTATGCCAGCACAACACCACAGCACAGACAAACAGGGATGGAAGAGGGGGTTCCCGTCACTGTTGGAACACCACCTCCTCGAGCAACAGTTGCTAGAAGAATGCTTCTGTCAACCTGTTCATATAGTCAACACTGTGGGTTAGCTCAGCATAGTTATGTCGCTCCTGGGTGTGGATTTTTCACACCCCTGAGCAATGTAGCAGCACCACCCTAATTTTTAAGTGAACAGAAGAACAGCCATACTGGGTCAGACTAATGGTCCACACCACTCATGATTTTATAGATCTATAATATCCCCCCCTTAGTCATCTCTTTTCCAAGCTGAAAAGTTCATCTTTTTAATCTCTCCTCATATGGAAATTGTCCCATATGCCTAATCATTTCAGTTGCCCTTCTCTGTACCTTTTCCCATTCTAATCTTTTGTGATTGGGTGACCAGAACTGTACACAGTACTGAAGGTGTAACCAGGCCTAAGACATCAGGCTGGATTTCAACATGAATCACTGATAAGTCTGTTAGCCAAAAAGCTACAAGCTACATTTTAGATGCAGGAACTATATAGATGCATTTACCAAATTTACCTCCACAAAGTGTCCTGTATTGCACGTTGATTTTTAAAAAGTGCCATCTGACAATGGCTAAAGCAACTGGTATACAGATTTCTCTTATAGGCAAAAAACATGCTAGTTTTCCTCTTACCACCCCCCTCAGGCTGGCTGTTTCCCCCATCTGGTTTATCTATCAACTCTAAATTGTAAGCTCTCTGGGGCAGGAACTGTCCTTCAACATGCATAGACAAGCACCAAGCATAAAGGGGCCTCAATCCCAGAAAGGGGTTGTCTAGGTGTTACTGTAATAGAACTAACAGCCTTAGATTTTAATCTTTACCCTTTAAAGCTATTCCTGAAAAGTTTCAGTACTATTAAACTAGAGTCTTACTAACTCCAGAATGTGCTCAAGTGCCAATTCCTGAAAGCCTAAGTGTACTGAGGCTTCTGCAGCAATGCCAGTGGGTGTGGCCATCTTTTAGAAATCAAGGGTCCCTGGTTAACAGTATGAGTTTTTGAAACCAAGACTAGAAAGTGTTAAATAGACTAGTGAAACATAAAATATTAAATCGCGTCTTCTGGAACTATATTTTCCATTTACCTTTGGGGAGCAGGCAAGCAACACTAATTTCTTTCCTTGCATTTCACGCTGACTGTAGATTCCAAACTCCAGAGACTCTGTAGGATACCATGATAATAACTGCCAAGTACAAGGACTCGAGACAGCATCTATGACAAAGACTGTGATAGAGATTGCAAGTGGAAAACAGTTTCTTCTTCTCCCCACCACCATACAGGTTTCAGTGGCAAGTGTAGTGTGAGATCTAACATCCTATCACTGGAATAACTAAATTTTAATTTTAATAAACGCTTCTCAAAATTAGCAATTTAAATGACACATTACGTAAATCACCAAGGACTGGAGGTTTGTCATGGGGATTTATAAGGAGTCCTTTACTGTCTTATTTATAAAGCGTGTACATAGATAGTCTTTCCAACCTCAAGTGTTCAAAAATCAGAGTGAGCCCCACACCCCCACCCCCACTCTGATTTTTAAGTTTGAGGGCTTGTCATCATTGAATTTGGAGGGGACACTTCACTTGCTTAAAGCTGGTAGTATTTTTAAAAAATGAAAGCTGAGTTGTTTGTGCAATCTCTTGATTTCAGCAGCTGGAGCTTTAAGAAAAAAACAAATATATTGCAAGATGCTCAAACGTGAGAGTTGGCAACAAAGACAGCTCCACTTCTCCCTTAATTTACCAGGGCAGTGAATGGAAGAATCTTGCCATGCCCCAAAAGTCAGACTCAAGCTATTCATCTGTTTTGAAATTTAACAAAATTAAAATCCTGAACAGACTTAAATCTAAGGAAAGCAGCTCAGATTTAAGTCCCAAAATCTTGTGAGCTTTACACACTACAGCTACATTTAACCGAGTGCCAATTTCTTTGCTTCTGCATAAGAAAATGCAAGAACCAATAATGCAATGTTACAGCAAAAGTTTTCCAGCATAAAGCACTGGCTGAATGCAGTGAAACAAACTTAAGTACAACTATACATACCATGGTGGAGATGACAAATGCTCCTAAAGTGGTCCCATGCCAGAGCAGCCTTCAGCCATTGCTAGGCTCCTAATCATCTGGAAATCAGTGAAACACCCAGGGCTTGGTTTGCTCCAGCCTATAGCAAGCATCTGAAATATCAGACCCTCCCAGTGCTTGTTTAATGGAAAAAGCCATTCCCAGGAACTGTCCATTCTATTCACCGTTTCAAATTCCCCATCTCAGACAGGATTTGGAGAAAGTCCTTTTTGGAAGAAAAAAAACCTGACTCCACCCCGACAGGGTGTGGTTTTCCTTTCTTACAGGCAGGAAGTCTTAGCAATAAAAGCAAAAGATGACAGAACAGAGTGAGGCTAGATGTTTCTTGCACACGAATATTTGAAGTGGCGGGTGTTAGACTTGCCATTTGCTTTAGGCAAATCTTACTTCAGTAATGGCAGCATTGGTACCTCTCATTGTAATAAATATTGATTTAACTAGCTATTTATGGCATCCACTCAAAATCCAGTTCACAGAGCTCTAAGGTTATGTCTCCATAGCCTGCTAGTGTAGATTCAGCACACAGCTGGCAGGATATGTGCGTGCCTAGAGAGGTCTGCACTAGAAACACTGCAGCTGCGCTGCTGTAGTACTGTCTAGATACTTACTACAGCTATGGAAGGGTTCTTCCATTGCTGTAGTAGATCCACCTCTCCAAGGGTTCTTCCATTGCTGTAGTAGATCCACCTCTCCAAGGAGGTGGTAGCTAGGTCGATAGAAGGATTTTTCCATCCACCTAGTGCTGTCTACTCTGGGGCGTACGTCAGCTTAGTCTCTCAGGCTGTGAATTTTTCACATCCCTGAGCATCATTGCTAGACTGATCTTACTTTCCAGTGGCAGCAAGCCTGATGTTCTGCAGGTATAAGAACTCCACTACATCAAAGCAGCCCTTTTCTGCCAGCACAGCTGCGTCTACACAGGGGGTTGTGTTGGCATAGCCATGTCACAAGAGGGCATGTTTTTTTCACACCACTGACTGACAAAACTTGGATGGGAAGAGCTATAAATATAGACCAGGCCTTAATGTTCAAACTGGGGTTGAGTTTACAGTTAAAGTTGATTGTATTCTCTTATGCTATGTGACTGAAGGCAGGGTTGTGCCCCCAACGAGGTCAGTCTAAGGCCATCCAGCCACCCCCACACCAAGACCAACAATCAGAATTGAACCAAAAAAGCGTTGCAGCCCTCCAGATTAAACTACTGTGTGCCACAGGCAGGGATCAGGTGGTATCAAAGGGTACAATGCCCGTGGCCCCTGCAATGGTAGGAAATTGAATTAGTGAGATACAAGATGATCATAGCAAGTGACCCACATGGCCATGCCCCATGCTGCAGAGGAAGGTGGAAAATCTCCCTACGGCCATCACAGATCCCTGCCAATCTCACCTCGGGGAAAATTCTTTCAACACAGAATATGGTTAGATCAGTTAGACCCTGACCAAGACAACAGCTAAGCACTTGAGAATTCTCAGTACCACCTTAGAGCACCAACCAACCCACGTGTTGGATCTCTGCTTCCAAAGCAGGGGGAAAAAACCCAGAATCTACCATCTAAGTTCAGCTGACCCTAGTCAAATGACAGCACCATTTGTTTTGTGGAGATAACTCAATGGATTAACCTCAGTCAGTGGCATTATGCAAGCCATCTTAATTAGTGAACCTGTGTATTTATTGGATCTGTTATGTTAAGGGAAAATCTGCTTTGTGGATTTTTAGTTAAGAACATCTGGAAGATTTTGCTGTTGTGCTAGCACTTGGCTAAATAATGGTTAAGCTAAAAATACCCAGCAGATAACATATAAAAAGGCTTTGACTGCAAGTCTGAACATACATGTCAGACTAAGCAAAGAACCTGAAGTGTCTTCTCGTGCCAGTCTCTTTACTAGATTATCCAACAGCCAAAAAACAGGCTATGGGCAGAGCTACCAAAGGGATCTTTTAAACTACAGGATCACCTGAGTTTGAGACCTGCACATTTCAGCTTTCCCAAAGACACTTCAAAATGCACCCTAGTCTTTCTGAAGAAAGAGAGCGTATTGTTATTGCTGTTAAAGTTCTGACCTAGGCAATGAGATCTCCAAGGAACACTTTGGTGAAGCACAAGCGATGTTATGATTCAGCAGGTTGAACCCTTCCGTGTAAGTCAGCACTGGCCAACTGGAGCTGCTTTCAGATGAGTGGGAGGAGAAGGGTCCTGTTTGTGTGCTCATCACAAGAGGCCAGATCTCAGGGGTATCATCACAATCATAGAAGTTAGGTCTTCGTGTACAGTCCACCCTACAAATGCAGGGATTGAGGGGAGGGAGTGTTTTAATGCTTAATATTCCAAGGCACCTTCTGCCAAAGATGGGACATTAGGTCTGATGCGCTAGCTAAATTCCAACTCTGCTAGTTTCATTCTGCATCCTAGAGTTAAAACTTTACCTTTTCAAATGGATACAGCATTCGCCTCCTGTCCTAAACTGTGGTGCTAGTCTATGATAGAACATAAGATCGCCCAGCATGTCTCAGGGTGTGAAACAGCCACATATCCGAGACACTGCTAAGTCCCCTGCATAAACGATGCTAGATCAATAGAATAATTCTTCTGTCAACCTATCTACCAACTCTCATGGAGGTGGGTTACCTGCAAATGATGGGAAAGCCCCTCCCGTTGCTCAAGTGTCTATGCTGAAGTGCTGCAGCAGTGCAGCTGTAGCAGTTTAAGTGTAGACATGGCCGGTTTAGTTCTACCCTGGAATCCCAGAGTTGTTATTACAGAGGTGGCCAATGTAATCTTTAAATGAAGTATTATACCTCAGGTACTATGAGGTTCAATCCCCTTGACACTAGGATAATAGGTACTCTACAGCATTTCTGGAGTAGCTTCTTCTGTCAGGTCAAGGTCCTATGACAGCCACCACTTGGCAGCAATATCAAGGTCAATCTGAGTTACAAAGCAACCACTGGAACTTATTTTTGTACTTGAAAGCCTCTCCCCAAGTTAGAGAAACCCGTTATTTTGGTTCGTTTGGAAATCTTTCTACCATCAGTGTTCCTGTGCCAGTTCATTCAATTCTGAGGGGATACAAGAGAATCCATCTCCCTTATTACACCCTGTCTAAGGACGGGTCCACTACACTTTGACCTTTGTTCTTCACATATTTTAACTGTTGGAATATACTTGGCAGTCTTACTAGCGTTCATGAATCCTTTCACTTCCTTTCACTGTTTTACAGCCAAAATACATTTCAGAAGTTTTGCAGCTTTCTGCCTACAGTAAATACAGAGTCAGGCTTAGCAGAAATGCTGGCTACCTCCAAAGCACAACTGAGAGCTCACCAGCCACAGTCATGCAGATCTACAGAATGATCCAAGCGACACTGATCACAATCCTACTAGCCACGTCCAAACTCAGATTTTATGTACTTGGGTACCTCTAACAATACTTTCTGGGACTATCCCATAGCCATCAGGGTGATGCTTTTTACTGCATGAACTCTCCTTGGGTCCACGATGGAAGAAAATTCCAGCCATGTTCGAGGGCTTGGCTATGCAGAAACTAACTTGCATCTTCAGTTCTGATTGTAAATCTGTGCAAGGACACTTTTTTGACTGACTGTCCTATTTACCAAAGCAGGACGCTTGTATTCAGAAATAAGTGTCTTTACACAAACTGGCAGAGAGTTCTGTGGCACCTTAGGGTACATTCAGACTACCCGCCAGATCGACGGGTAGCGATCGATTTATTGGGGATCAATATCACGTCTCGTCTAGACGCGATATATCGATCCCTGAACGCGCTCCCATCGACTCCAGAATTCCCCCAGGGCGAGCAGCAGTAGCAGAGTCAACAGGGGGAGCCACAGCCGTCGATCCCGTGCTGTGAGGATGGGAGGTAAGTCAAAATAAGATAGCACAGCTGAAGTCGACATATTCCCGTAGCTGAAGTTGCGCATCTTACAATCGACCCTTCCCCCCCCACACACACACACTGTGTAGACCAGGCCTTATAGACTAACATATTGAAACATGAGCTTTCACGGGTGAATACCCACTTCATCAGATGCAGCATCTGACAAAGTGGGTATTCATCCACAAAAGCTCATGCTCCAAAACGTCTGTTAGTCTATAAGGTTCCACAGGACTCTTTGCTGCTTTTACAGATCCAGACTAACAGGGCTACCCCTCTGATACTTTACATAAACTGGCCCTGAAATAACGGAAGGTGTGAATTACAAGTGATGTAGTTATTTTAGTTCCAGTTGCAATGCAGCTAAGACTATACAGGTAACGTAGGCATTGCCATTCCTTGGTCAGGCCCAAGGTCTATCCAGCACAGTATCCTGTCTAACCGGGGCCAGAACCAGAAGCTTTAGAAAAAGCTTTAAGAACCCAGCAGTAGGCAGATGTGGGATCTGTACCACCACCCCACCCATCGTCTGATTCTGATCTAACAGGTTAAACATAAATAAATAATTGGCTATATACCTATCTCCTAGAACTGGAAGTGACCTTCCAAGGTCACTGAGTCCTGCCCCCTGCCTTCACTAGCAGGACCAAGTACTGATTTTTGCCTCAGATCCCTAAGTACCCCCCTCAAGGGCTGAACTCACAACCCTGGGTTTAACAGGCCAATGCTCAAATCACTGAGCTATCCCTCCTCCTGCTGAAGATTGGCTGGTCTGTGTTAAGCTGTGAAGAATGAGGTTTAATATACCTTCAGAAAAACCCATTCATAGCTCTATACTGAAGCCTTCATCTAACTCACATCCTGCAGCTTTTCAGCAGTCTCTTGGAGGAGCCCTGTCAGTGTGCCAGACCCGCAAAGGGTCTCACTCTTCTACAAGGGGGACTACACAGCTGCAACATCCACGCCTTAGCATCTAGGCTCTATACCATGAGCTCTGCCCAGTGAGTTCAACTGAGAGAGAGAGAGAGAGAGAGAGAGAGAGAGAGAGACTCTGTTCAGAGACTTTTTGCCCCTTCAGAGATCAAAGCACCTCAGCAAATATTTACAGTGACACCAGGCAGCCTTTTCTAAACAGAGTAGGATTTGCTAGTCAACAGGAACATAACACTGGGGATTCCTCAGGCCAGCACAAAGGCATGGTCCATGCTGACTAAAACCCCCTTGAGCCAAGCTTCTCTAGGCATCACTTGGTTTCCTCTCTCTAACCCCCCACCCCCCCCCCGCCCATCATCAGTCCCAGGTCAGAGCTGCTGTCTCTCCCAAGCCCAGTTCTTATCCTAGCCTCCTGTAACCTCTCAGTCCAGTGTCTTCCTCCATGTTGAGTTCACTTTTTCCACCTGCCCAGAACATTAATGTTTATCACATTTCAAACTTTCCATTTTGGAGAGCGTGCCATTTGTTTCATGAATATGATTACAATGTAAGCACACAGTATGCAATTGAAACAAGACAGCCCGTTTTCACTCAGATAGGATTCTCCCCAATAAGAAATTGTAATGACCCTTGCTCTCTCTCAATTTCTGAGTTTAAACAATTTAAAATCCAACCTGCACCTCTCTCTAATACACATTATACAATAAAACACAGGAAGGACAATGCTGCACCTAACAGCTAAAGTGTCTCCATCAGTGATTTCATTAGCTCAGCGCCGCTGTGGATTTTACAGTACACGATGGAGTAATATGCCCATTTCACCAGCCAAACAGGCTCAGAAGCTGTGACTTGTCCCAAGTCAGGGGAAACCAGTGGCACATATGAATACACTCCAGAAGTCATTGTTTAATTCCATAGTGACAGGAAATGCCTAATCTCCATGCTCTAACCGCTGAGACTGCTTCAAACATTACTCAAAATGAAATCACAGCCTTATGATTTGTGGCAAGAACTTGGCCCTGCTGCAGTACCATTGTGGCTGTATCTAGGTTCTGGACTTTAGAATAGTCATGGCTCAAATTATAGGAATTATTTTGGGAAAGTTCTATGGCCCGTGTTATACAGGAGGTCAGACTAGACAATCACACTGGTCCCTTCCAATCTTGGACTCTATGAAAAGCCAAGCCCATATATATTATATAAATGGTGTGGAGTTTGACACCTGCTAGCCAGAGACTACGGACGGGTCTACGGATAGATATATTCCTGATGAACTCCATGTGTGGAGACTTATTCCAGAACAGGAGTGCTTTGTTTCTGCTCTGCTCACCTTCATTTCAGGTCAAGAGAACAGATAGAAGAAACTTTTTTCTGGAATAAGAGTGTCCATCCATTGCATTGATCAGGAATAAGTCCATGCGCAGACCAGCCCAAGGGTGGTGAGCAGCTCACCTAAAAGCAACAACCGAGCCGCCCCCAACTGAGGCAGCAACAACTAGATGTTTAGTAGGTCGTAAGATGCCTGTTTATACTGGGCAAGGAAGCCCTCCTAGCAACCAAATACGCATCTAGTACCATTTCAACTTTACATGGGCCCTAGTCTATGGCATTTTAAAGCTGCTTCATATGCTGTAATGAGATTTTATATTGCATCCTCTCCTGTCCTTAAGATCCTACTCACTGCTGGATCTAGGCTTGAACGGCTACTTTGCCTTAGTAAAGCTGCTAGAAGGCAGTGGAATGCACACAGAACGTAGCTTCAAAAGGGTACAGTACGGTCATAAGGGTAACACCCTACAGACTGGAACAGCAGTTTAGTTAACTGACACTATTTGTTTTGAGATTATAACCCTTAGCTGGGGGGTTAGATACTGAATACAGCTCCAGAGCATTTCCTGACAACACTACAGGTACCCCCATTTAGAAGGATAGCAGGTCACTTGTAACATTAAGAGGCTTGTGCTAGCACTGATCATTTCCTGGATTCTTTCTGAAAAGGTTTTCCTCACTCTCCCCCTTCACCAGAAGGGTTTTATCAAATGCAGAAGTGACCAGATTAAGTGTGAGAACACATCAAAGTACCCAAAACAACTGTGCTTTAAACAGCTTTTTTTTTTTTGGAACAAGCTCAAAAAAATTTATAATCAGCCTCTGAGCATTAATGCTACATATAGTGATCTAGTGACAGGAGCACACGAACAGGAGGCAGGGCTTGGATTTTGTTTCCAGCTCTGCTACTCAACTTTCTGTAGGACCTTGGGCAAGTCACTGAACCTGTTTCTCAGGTTCCCCATCTGAAAGGTATTCCTATTTTACAGGGATGTCATGAGGTTTGTTCGTAAACTGCTTTTAGGTCAGAATGAAAAGCCCTATCAGTGCGGAACAAAGTGAAATATTACTGGATTTGAGTTTGGAATGACTAAAGAATTCCAGACTAGCAGGAAAAGTTACAGTTTCTAAACATGTTAACACCCTGATCACTAATGAAGAGCATCTCTGCTGCCACCCTCTGAAATAATGATTACTGCAGGTATCTACAACCAAAATACTGGACTAAAAATAACTTCTTTTCCCACAGTTATGACATCACAAGCCTGAGGGGTAATTGTTTCCCTCTTCCTGGTCAGTTAGATGCCATAGTCAACAAGGTCTTCACTATTGCTCTGAACAGCATGTATGCTGGTATTAAAGAGACAAGATTGGTGAGGCAATACCTTTTATTGGACCAACTTCTACTGGTGAGACACAAGTGTTCCAACTTACACAGAGCTCTTCTTCAGCTCTGGGAAAGGTACTAAAAGTGTCATCGCTAAATATAAGTAAGAGTTTTGTTTGATCTTTCACCATCCCCTCTTTCACCCCAGGGAGAGGGATAGCTCAGTGGTTTGAGCATTGGCCTGCTAAACCCAGGGTTCTGAGTTCAATCCTTGAGGGGGCCACCTAGGGATCTGGGGCAAAATCAGTACTTGGCCCTGCTAGTGAAGGCAGGGGGCTAGACTCAATGACCTTTCAAGGTCCCTTCCAGTTCTAAGAGATAGGTATATCACCAATTATTATTACACCCCAAAACACTGGGTGGATTTGACAACATCAAAAGCCAAGACTTTCCATCCCAGGTCAGTGCTAAGATAGGTTTGCTTAAGTTCACCACTTAAACAGCCAACCTACCTTTGTGGGAGTCACACCCTTAATTTTTTCCATTTCTTTTTTAAAAGGCATGGGGAGTTGAATCATTAATCTTGTACTATGTATTGCTCATTAAATGAGTTACAGTAACAGGTTACAACACACATGAAGTACAGTGCTCTTGTAGGATTGTACAGTTCTAAGACATCTTGGCATGAACTGGCTGTCTTGTTGGCAGTTTCAGCAAAGAGGCAGAAGACCAAGTAGGCCACAAAGACTAAGCTATCCTCTGACCCTTAGATGTGGTCTCTAGGTGTTTGGTGACATTGGTGAAGCAGTGTGGAGAGCCTTGTACTGCTGCTGTACTCGGTCTAGAGGACTGCAGGCTCCAGGGCTGTCAAGTTGGCACCTTTCACGAGCACTATAGCCACACAAAGAAAGAAGACATGTCTTTTCTGAAACTGAACTGCAAGTCTGAGTCTAGATTTTATTTAGAAAGACCGTGAAAAATGGAAGCCATAATACAAATCTAATGCTGTATTCTAAAGAGCCTTCTAAAACTACTACATAGACAAGGCAAACACCTCTACAAGCAGTCATGGTTTCCATGAACATTTTGGATCGGATATTTACAATAAATAGGTCAATCTACCTCTACCACATTAACTCAATCATACAGACTTGCAGGAATAGTGGCACAGTTTGCAGCTCTTTCATTAAACCCAGTTAGGAAAGTTATTAGCTGCAAGTGTTACCTAGCACTATACTCTTGGGAAGTAACAGTCTCAAGAGCACGAGGCACTTCATGGGGGAAGAGATTAAAAACCCACACCCCATTAGAAAGGTATAACATTCACACAGCATTTCAGCCACATATAAGGTATTGTAATCTAAACAGATAAGGGTCCCATGCGTTCTCCTAGTCCATCACATGCTGCTTCCTTCGCTGGCCTGTGACAGCTCTTAGCTGTGATTTTGCTATGTATCCACTTCTTGCTGTGTTATGCTAGATCTGTCCAAATCCCATTCACCTGGGAGACAGACTCCCACAAGGAAGGCTCATTTAAAGGAAGATTTTTAGCTCTTTCCATTTTGCAAGAACAGATTTGGGGGGCATTAGGTCACTCATCCCCACCCATGGGTCATTCATGGTGCCCCAGCTGGAGCACAGCAGTGGAGCAAGACTGGCCAGGGACAGATCAGGCTTGAGAGCAGCCTGGGGCATATTAGGGCAGCAAGAAATAGGCTTCATGCTGTTGAAAAACAGAGGGTCTGCCTGGAGACACTAAGTCTCATGGGAGGGGGGAGAACAGAAAGGAAGTGCACCCTACAGAGGAGGGCCCCAGCCCCTGCTGGCTCAGGGGCAGCGATGGGGAGGGGAAGAGTTTACCAACGCCGTACTGGGGAGGAGGAACAGACTCAAGCTGGCCAGAGAGGAGATACAGCAGCCTCGTCATAATGCTGGGCAGCGTCCGGGGAGGGTTAGCAGACCGGCAATACGGAGGGAAGCGCCAGGGTTCAGCAGCCCCGGCGTGGGGAAGGGCGGCCGTGTCAGGGCTGGGGAGAGGAGCGAATACAGCAGCCAGGGGCAGAGGGTGGCCGCGTCGGAGCCCCTGGGGTGGGGGGGGGGGCTGGGGAGGAGACCACAGCTTAGGGGGAGGGCAGCAGTGTCAGCGCCCCCCAGCATGGAGGGGGCGGCAGGGCCGGGGGAGTCCAGCAGCCCGGGGGTGGGATCAGCGTCAGCGCCGCCTGGGGGCCCCGGGCAGGGCCCAGTCCCCAGGGTGCAGGGACCCGGCCCGGCCCCGCTCTCACCTTCTTGCCCTTCTTGCCCTCCTCCTCCATGTCTCAGGCGGGGGGTGAGGGGGGGCGGCGGCTGCCCCGGGCTCCTGCTGCCTCCTGCGGCCCCGGCCCCCCGGGGGCATCCCCGCGGCCGAGCGCCCCCTCACCGGGCCCCCATGGCCGGCGCGCGCCCCGCCAGCCGCGCGCGCTCCCGCCGCGGACTCAGCAGCAGCAGCCGCGGCAACAACTTTTCAATCCTGCCGCCATCTTGGGCGTCGGCTTCCCGGCGTGCTCAGCGCGGGGCCGGCGCTCCCCTCCCCCCGCGCCCGGAGGGCTGACGTCAGTCCTCCAAGAAAGGAAGAGGGACAGCGCATGTGCGCAGCGTCGAGCGGGGGGTGGGGGTGGAGGGAGTCGACAGAGTTGCGCATGCGCTAGTTCCTCACTCGCACACGTGCAGTGGCTGTCACCCGACCCCCACACGTGCGCCCCTGCCCCGCCCCCTCCGTGCCCAGGACAGCCCTTCACCCCCCCCCCGCACCCAGCTGGTGGCTGGGCCCTTCTCCCCTGACTCCCATCCAGACACCCCCTGGCTGCTGCACCAGTGCCAGCCGTGGACCCCCGAGTGCAGCACCCAGCCTGGCCAGGCAGAATCCAGGGAGCTGGGAAAAGCCACAGGGCTGAGGGGAGCAGGCTCAACTCCGGGCTGGTGCGGTGACCTGTGACCAGAGAGCAGGGTGTGGGTCACTGGCCTAGCCCAGAGCAACGCCGCACCCAGAGTGTGAGCCAGGCCCTTGGATCAGCACAGCAGCTTTATACCTGCCACGGAAACTAGCACGTCAGTTACCCCCTTCCACCCCTGCTCCCTACAGACAGCTACTCTACTGGCTGCTTGCCTGAGTTACCCTGCTCCCGCTGTCATACCCCCACACAAGCCCCAGGGTCTCCTACAGGGGCCTTCCCTGTAACCAACTTAGCCACTTGCTGGCTTTTAGAATCACCTGCTCTCTCGCCAACCTCACTCTCAGCTGAGAGGCAGTTTGTCCCTCACAGGTGAGGCTATGCCCAGCTCCCCTTACAGGGCCAGCCGCCCTGTGACCCCAGGTAAGTAGTTTGCAACAGTACTGCCCTTTGCCTTTAGTAAATGTGATGGGTTGCATGGCCCAGCAACTGTCCAAGCCAAAGCCACATAGGAACTGTTGCCAATTCGCACACTTTGATCACGAGTCTTATGATATTTGGTGGCATGTGATTATTGGAGAATTTCAGATTTTGTTTTTAAAAGTCTAGCAGATAAAAGCTTGCCACTATGAACCCTGAAAGCTCAAAAAAACAGACACCTTGTTAAAAAAACATGATTTTTAAGCCAATCTCATGATTTGTAAACCAATGTCATGATTTTTGTTCACTTATGTTTGGCAACACTGCAAAAGGCGCAAAAAACAGAACTTTGTAGCTGCTTGCTAGCTTAGGTGGTTTGTAGATCTCTTGTAACCTGCATATTGAAATGTTGAATGAAGCTGATAAAGATAAGAGTGTAATAAAGCCTATCAGTTTTCAGGTTTGAGCTTTTAGTTTGGTTACAGAACATTTATTTAATAGAAGACCACTAGATGACACTTTGAATGATACAACTAGTTTATTAAAAAGAAAAATGATTAATTAAGTAAGCATGCAATCACTACTTTACACAGTACTATGATCATACACTCGAAGATGAAATGGTGTATCAATGGGTGATCAGTCCACTGACAACAGAATGATGTACAGCTGTATAATCCAGGAACCTAACAATACCCTTTGCATGTTCATTGGAGCTCTCCTGCAGTTTAGCAAAACTACTCCTTTTATATTCTAATACTAATTAATATTAAACTGCCCTTTACCATCATTATATTTCTGCCACCTTCTTATTGGCTCTTTACATTACACATTATTTAAATTAACCTCTGCACCAGTGTCCTTCCCATACTAGCTATATAGATATTTTAATAAAACATACACAATCCTCAATAATACTGATTAAAAACCTTGCTTAACCCGGTTATAACCAAAACAAAATGGTAACATAACCCTGGGTCATGGCTTTGATAATTCTCACTTTCCCATAACACTCTGTCTCCAATTTAGCTTGAACTTTTCTTATGCTAGCAACTCCAATTTCACATACCCCTCTAGGCTTAGGCCAATTTAGGTCCCAAACCATACTTCTACTTCTTTCTTAACCCAAACCACCCTATAGACTTTGGCCATGAACCTGAAAAAAGTTGCACAGATCCGGTGCCTAACTTTACCACTCTGTGTGTTTGCACATTAACACAACTAGGATTATAGCTAGGGAGAGTTAACTGGCTCTCTACAATGTGTGGAGTGTGTGCTCATGTGTGGCTTATTATACTGACTGGCCTTTTCTACAGAGAGGAGTTGCCCTCATTCCAGTCATGAGGCGCCTGCTACCAGTGGAGCTGAACCAATGCAGATGTCCCAAGGTAAACAAGAAAAACTGTCATTTGCCCAGTGCAGTGTGAAATCAGGATAACTTGCTCTGGCAGCAATCACAAGTTTGCCAGTCTACTGACTACCCTGTATGCAGCATGTGTGTATATGCCAGGTCCACGTGACGTATGTATGAGCGTGCAGAGTCTGAATTTGCATATGACAGGTGTGCAAGTTGCAGAGTATGTTGATGCTTTCGTACCCACATTGTGTGTGTTTTATGCAGTGTGGTAGCCATGTTGGTCCCAAGATATTAGTGAGCTAAGGTGAATGAGGTAACATCTTTCATTGGACCAACTTCTGTTGGTAAGAGAGAGAAGCGTTTGAGCTTCCACAGAGCTCTTCTTCGGGTCATTGTGTGTGTTTGGCACATGCACGGTACCATAGGTGACCACGTAGGTGGTATAAATATGCACAATAGGTGATTAGATGGCACATGTGTACATGCAGTCACGCATGGTGCTTGTGGGCCAATTTTGTGTAGGGTGACCAGACGTCCCGTTTGGGTTGGGACACAGTAGTAGCTGGAGGGGAGAGCAGGGGAGAGTGAGACCGTCCCTTTTTTTAATCCCTGTCCCGACTTTTTTGGCAAAATTGGGCATTCGTCCCATTTCCTCTTGCCAACTTGATCAGTTGGCAACAGCAAATAGGGGTGGGGGAAGTGTCAAAACAGCAGGCTGCGGGGGAACGTGTTGGGGGCCAGCGATGCCAGCTGAGGGGGGAGAGAAGGACGGTGGCGGGGGGTCAGGCAGAGTTTAGGCGAGCAGCGACACCAGCCCCAGCCTTTGGGAAACAGGGTAACCCGCCCTCGCCCGAGCCCTGCCTCCTCCCCGCCGCTAGGTGACACCATCGTCCCGCAAGGGAAGTGGGGGGCGGAGTTGGGGAGCGACGCGCTGATACGCGAGGCACGCGCCGGGGGCTTAGTGCGCAGGCGCAGAAGACATGGCGGGCGAGGTTGCGAGTAGTGGCTGCGGCGGCGCCGGTGAGTTTCTAATCCGCCTCCATCCGGGGCCTGGGCTGCCCTGGGAGCCCTGTGCGGGTGCAGGCGGGGCCGCCCGCTGTGTTGGTGGCGGGAGTCGGGGGCTGTGCCCGGGGTTCAGCCCCACGTGCAGTGAGAGAAGAGTCGGTGCCTTCCCACGGCCATCGGCCATGTGGGGACTACAAGTCCCAGGAGTCCCGTTCCCTACTGAGCCCAGCCGCCGCTGGGGGAGCGGTGCATGTCGGGAGCTGTAGTCTCAGAGAGGCGGCTGCACATGAGCTGCTGCCGGAGAGGGCCCGCCTGGCGTGGCAGTGCGCCCCTCTCCGCGGGGTCTGACCGTCCCTTCCCGATGGGCACGCCCCGGGCTGTGCAGCACGGGCCTGGCCTCGCCAGGGGCTCCGGGCACGGGGTTGGTGACGGACCCACGGGGGGATCTAGGGCAGCGAGTAGCTGGGATCGGTGCCTTGCCGTGAGCAGCGTGGCCAGTGTGCTGTATGGGCCGCACGCCCTGTTTGCTGCTGTATGTCTAAGGGATAGGCTCACTCAAGGGCATCTCCCAGCCTGGGGGGGGATCCTGGTCTAAGCATCCGGCTTCAGCCCTCAGGGTGCAGATCCCAGCAGAGTGGGTTCCACTCCCTACTCTCCAGGCAGATCAGCTGCTCTCTGTGCGGGTTACTGTGTGCCTCCTTCAGACAGTGCCACAGGTTACTGTGTGCCTCCTTCAGACAGTGCCACAGAACTAACCCTCTGTGGAACAGGCCGGGGCTGCTCTGATTCCACCCTGGCCTGCTCCATAGTGTCGCTCGCTTTAGGATGGCTGCTTGTCTTAGGAGTGAGCAATGCACGTGTGGCTTGTAAAACACTTTAAGACGACAAGGGCATAAATATCTCAGAAGCATCCTATGACTGACCTGCCTGGTTAAGTAGATTCTCCATCGTCTTCCCCTAACTAATCTGACTCTTTTTTTTTTTTTTTCCTCTTGTCATTTTCCTGCCTGTAGAAAGGATCTTCGGTCTGCAGTTGGAGAGGCTGGGTCTGAGGAGTGCATGATGTTGCGGAGCTAGAAAGGTAAAGATTTCTGTGTGTTTGAACTGCACCAAAGAAATTTAACCTCCCATATGAGTCTTCCGCGGTTCCTTTGCCTGCCCCAGGTGAGCAAGCCTTCCAGCATGGCTGGGTCTGTGGTGACCCTGGACATTCCTGTAGCGCTTGCGAGAGCAGCCCTGAGATGGTTTGAGGCCTCACTCTACCCCTTTTCAGAGTGAGGTTGTAGAATTTCAGACAGGCTGAATCAGGAGGCCAAATCGCATCAAGGCAGAACCACACAGAGCCTAAAACATGCATGACAAGCCCTTAACCTGGCCTCCCAGTGACTGCCCCACCTGGTGATCCGTGAGCATAAGAAGTGTGAAAAGCAGTGAGGCATGAACAATGTTTATTACATAAGGATGGTCATACTTAGGTCAGAGAAGGGAGTTTACTTACAGGTAGAGAACCAGTGTTGACGAGGCCAATTCAGTCAGATCCACGATACCGCATCCACCCTAACTGAATTGGCCTTGTCAGCACTGGTTCTCTGCTTGTAAGGTAACTCCCTTTTCTTCATGTGCCGGTATATTTATGCCTGGGTCTATAATTGTCACTCCATGCATCTGAAGAAGTCGGTTTGTTTACCCCCAAAACCTCATGCCCAAATAAATCTGTTAGTCTTTAAGGTGCCACCGGACTCCTCGTTTTTATTGATACTGGCTAACATGGCTACCCCTCTGATACTTTTCTGAACCCTGTAATAGTCTTATCCTTCACTACATCCTCTGGCAAAGAGTTCCACCGGTTGACTGTGCATTGTGTGAAGAAATATTTCCTTTTGTGTGTTTTAAACCTGCTGCCTATTAATTTCATTCGGTGGCCGCTAGTTCTTGAGTTATCAGAAGGCATAAATAACACTTCCTTATTAACTTTCTCCACACCAGTCATGATTTTATAGATCTCTATCATATCCCCTTTTTTTCCAAGATGAAAAGTCCCAATCTTATTAATCTTTCCTCATATGGCAGCCATTCCATACCCCTAATCATTTTTGTTGCCCTTTTCTGAGTCCAATATTTCTTTTTTGAGATGAGGCGACCACGTCTGCACACAGTATTCAAGATGTAGGCGTGCCATTGATTTATATAGAAGCAATATGATATTTTTTGTCCTGTCCTTTTCTTAATGATTCCCAACATTCCATAGCAAAACCTGTTCTACGCCCTCCTTTAGTCTTCTGCCCCCCCTTTCATTCTGGATCATTGTGTTAGGATTTGTAGGACAGATCTTGCACTTGTAATTTTTTGCTCCACAATAACAAATCATACATTTCTAAAGTTGCTTTTCCGGTGTTACCATATCTTGTCTTCCTGCCTGCAACTTGTGGCTTCCCTGTCTCTGTGCTGGTCACATGGAAGGGCTCATGCTATGGAAAGTGGAATTGGTAGGTAAGCTAAAAACCAGACTAATTCTGGGCTGAAATGTCTGATCTTCTTGCCTAACCCCCACTCCCAGACCTGCCTTGGAGAAACCAGAGTGTCCCAAAGCCAACATCTGCTTTAAAAGAACCTAAACAAACCCTTGGAGCTTGATGAGCAGAGATGGAGCCATCCGGGGGAACTATACTCCCCTGAACAAAACAGAGCCTTGCATGTTGATACCTGTCAGAAAACAGAGCAAGGTCATGCAAGGAGTGGACCTAAAATCTAGCCGTTGTGTTTGGTGCTGGTATTTGTGTTCAGCACGTTCTCTTTGGCCAGGCTGCCCAAGTCTGATCTCCGCATCTTATGAGTTAAGCGTAGCTGGGTTGGACTGTGGCTGGGTAGGAGATGTCCAAAAGAAACCCCAGAATGGTATCGGCTCAGTCAGAACTCCTGAGTTGGTTTTGAGCAGTGCCCCAGAATGATGCTTTGCTGCATGTAAAATGGGGAGCTGAGGCTTTGACCACTTGGCATGTCCTCAAGGGGTGGGATCATGTTCTAAGCATCCAGCTTCAGCTGTCAGGGTGCAGATCCCAGCAGAGTGGGTTCCACTCCCTACTCTCCAGGCAGATCAGCTGCTCTCTATGCGAGTTACTGTGTGCCTCCTTCAGACTGTGCCACGGAACTAACCCTCTCTTGGGAACAGGCCGGGGCTGCTCTGATTCCACCCTTGCCTGCTCCATAGTGTCGCTCGCTTTAGGGTGGCTGCCTGCCTTAGGAGTGAGTGATGCACGTGTGGCTTGTAAAACACTTTGAGACGACAAGGGCATAAATATCTCAGAAGCATCCTATGACTGACCTGCCTGGTTAAGTAGATTCTCCATCGTCTTCCCCTAACTAATCTGACTCTTTTTTTTTTTTTTTTCCCCTCTTGTCATTTTCCTGCCTGTAGAAAGGATCTCTCCGGTCTGTGGTTGGAGGGGCTGGGCCTGAGGAGTGCACGATGCTGCGGAGCTAGAAAGGTAAAGATTTCTGTGTGTTTGAATTGCATCAAAGAAATTTATGAGTCTTCCGCGGTTCCTTTGCCTGCCCCAGGTGAGCAAGCCTTCCAGCATGGCTGGGTCTGTGGTGACCCTGGACATTCCTGTAGCGCTTGCGAGAGCAGCCCTGAGATGGTTTGAGGCCTCACTCTACCCCTTTTCAGAGTGAGGTTGTTAAAATTTCAGACAGGCTGAATCGCATCAAGGCAGAACCACCCAGAGCCTACAACAGGGGTAGCTAATTATTTTTTTGTCAAGGTCTAGGCTCCAGAGGAAAGCAATAAACAACCAAACAATCCCACCAACAACGACACACCACCACCACCAGTAAAGAGAAAGATTTTGGGGTCTGTTCAAGAGTGTCCAGCGGTCGAGATTTGACCTGTTGTCCACTGTTAACTACCGCTGCCTGAAACATGCATGACAGGCCCTTAACCTGGCTTCCCACTTTCTTCCCCAGCCATTAAGTATCTGTGAGCATAAGTAACATGAAAAACCATGATGCATGAACATAGCAAAATCTGTTCTATGTCCTCCCTTGGTCTCACGTTCCCCTTTCATTCTGGATTATTGTGTTAGGAGTCACAGGATGGACCTTGCGCTGGTTATTTTTGTGTTACACATTCACATTTAATACATTTCCATTTCTAAAGCTGCATTTCCGGTGTTACCATATCTTGTCTTCCTGCCTGCAGCTTGTGGCTTCCCTGTCTCTGCGCTAGTCACATGGAAGCGCTCATGCTATGGAAAGTGGAATTAGTAGGTAAGCTAAAAACCAGACCAGTTCTGGGCTGAAATGTCTGTTCCTCTCCACACCCCAGCCCTGCTCCAGAGAAATCAGAGTGTCCCAAAGCCATTGGCTTTAAAAAAACAAAAAGAAACCCTTGGAGCTTGATGAGCAGAATGGTATGGGCTCAGTCAGAACTCCCGAGATGGTTTTGAGCAGTGCCCCAGAATGATGCTTTGCTGCTTGTGAAATGTGGATCTGAGGCTTTGACTGCTTATAATACAGTAACTGGTCCCATTATGGCACTTGTCTCGGGAGTGTGTGTTGACTCCAGTGTGCTGGCCAGGTTCCACCGTGGGGAATTCTGGGAAGGCACAATGTAACTAAGCCTGTAATGTCAGTGAACTCATTCTTCCCCCAGACTGTTGTATTGCTGATGGAAAATAGCTGCTGTGTATTAGTGCTGCAGGTCATCTCTGTATAAAATTCACACCCATGAGAGGGTCTTTGGGGTTCAGATGATGCAGCATAAATGCTGTTGATTATTAGAAGTAGGAATCACGAGACTGCAGCCTTAGTTATGCATGCATTGATCTGTGGCAACGTCCATATGAATAAATATATCAGTTTGTGAGAGTCTGGCTGGCTGATGCCGCTTGCCACAGCATCTATTTCTATTGTTAAATGGTGCTGTTTTCCTTGAATAAGAGGATCTATTGTGTGCTTGACAGGCCAAGTGCTTTTCCGCAAGCCTTCCAGCATGGCTGGGTCTGCCTTGTGACCCTGCTCATTCCTGTAGAGCTTGCAAGAGCAGACCTGAGATGGTTTGAGGCCTTGCTCTGCTCCCACTTCGGAGTGAGGTTATAGAAATTTCAGACACTCCTAGGCCGCTCACAGGAGCGTGGAGATCCCAAAGCAAAGGGTGGGGTGATATTCTTTAGAGTACTCGTAGAGCTGTGGATTGAGTCTGTCTGATGGAGTAATAACCCTGAGACGATGGCTCCTTGTGAAAGGATCCTCTAAAACACCATTTCTCAAATGTGGCCACCAGTGGATTTTTTTGCAGCCATGACAGCCTCCAAAGAGCCCCAACAATCGC
Source organism: Gopherus flavomarginatus (assembly GCF_025201925.1). Taxonomy (NCBI): domain Eukaryota; kingdom Metazoa; phylum Chordata; order Testudines; family Testudinidae; genus Gopherus; species Gopherus flavomarginatus. The sequence continues at coordinate 4,606,844 of NC_066618.1, read as the reverse complement.
TGAGATGTTAAGTATTAAAGTTGTCTTGTGAATGTCATGAATCATAATGTGCTCTGATGCCCTTCTAAATATTACAGTACAGTGCAGGGAGAACTGAACTACGTAGGGGTGGCTTTCTTTCAAGTCACAGAGCATATTCATTGACTAATAACTATGTTTACATCTCGCACTACTGTAGCTCCGTAAGTGGCTATTGGCCAGCATCCTCGGCAAGATCACTGCGTGGTGTTTGGGTAGGTTAAGATTGTTCGTGGCAGATGGCGAAAGAGTTACAAATGGAAATGGATATCAGAAAGGTTTTCAAACAACCAGTGCCAGAAGATGCCCCTGCATGTGATATAGAAATGGTCCTGGAGGAGCTCCCTGTTGCTAAGAAAAGCAGAACATGGAAGGAAGAAAATCGAAAATTTCAGGAGCAGTGGGAAACACGGTTTCTTGTGTTTCTCAAGCCATCTCGTTCAATTTCTGAGCAAGTTGCTGTGTGTGCTGTTTGTAAGAAGGAAATTCGTCAGATTAAAATGTACGCAATGCAGCGTCACTATAAGACGCATGCAGAGGAAGTTGAACAGAATTACCGTGGTGAGTTTCAGAGGCGCAAGCTGTTACATGATGCAAAAACCGAGCTTGAAAGACAACAGCGACTGCCCAGAGATTTCCTGAGGAAAGCGGATCAGATCTGGGTAGCTACTATTAAAGCGGCACTGCTTTTGGGGCAAGCAAGGAAATCTTTCGACGACGGAGAACTCGTGAAGAAAATTGTTCTGGCCGTTCAACCAGAAAATACGCTTTTCAGAGAGTTACCACTGAGCAACGACACGTTACAGAGGAGCACAAGAGATCTAGCAAACTTTCTACAAAACGAAATAGCCGATAAAGTCGCAGCGAGCCCTTTCTACAGCCTGTGCTTGGTTGAGAGCCTTGATGTCATGAAGAATCCTCAGATAATCGTGTGCGTTCGCTTTTTTGACTCTTCTCACTGTTGTTTTACTGAAGGCGTTTTATGTCAGGTGAGCCTCATTGATAGGCCAACTGGCAAACACGTTTTTCGGTGTGTTCAGGCGAGAATGCAGGAATGCCGGGTTAGCTTTGACAATCTGTGCGGCTTGACAGCTGATGGGGCAGTGGCCAGGCAAGGTGCCCAAGCAGAGGTGTTGAATTGCTTCCAAGAAAGCTGCCCTCAGACACTTTTTCTGTTTTGCTGGTTTGTCCACCAAGAAGTACTTGCCAGCAAGGCTTCAATGGAAGTATGGATGAGGTCGAATCCATAGTGAAAAAGTGCATCCGTGTCGTGAACACCAGCGATGTCAATAAAGAGAGATTCACGACTTTGTGTGACACGGGCTCTGAGACACACAAGGTGCTGCTGAATAACAACCTGGTCCACTGGCTTAGTTTTAATGACAATGTACAGTGGCTGTTTGAGTTCTGGGGGGAGCTCATTGATGTTTTGAACACAGTTTCACCGGAACTGTCCCAAAAGCTACAAGATCCAGAAGTACATGGTTGTTTGCTCTTTTTGAAGGAGTTTTTACCGAAGCTTGCGTCCTTGAACCTGGAGCTCCAGATACCTCAGCTAACAATATTTGACCGTGTTGAAGTAGTTCATACATTCCGAATGACCATCGCTGACATCGTCCAGCAACTACAAGAGAAACGGGACTTTTCCATTTTTTCTGAGCTTAGTGGGTTTCTCAGCTGTCAGGATGAGCGCGTGCAGCGCAAGGTCGGCTCAGCTGTAACCAAATACCTGCGTATCCTCTCGGAAGATCTTGAAAATTGTTTCAGCGAGGGACACTTTTTCCGTCAGTACACTTTTGTGACGGACCCATTCAGCAATTCTGATTCAGGGTTTTTGGCTGCAGACAAACTAACGGCCTTGCAAGACAGATTAGCTTCCTTTGCCTCTTTGGATTTAAGGAATCTCCCGTATCTCATGGTGCACATGCGTAATAATGCAAAGCTGAAAACATACTTCAGTCAGCCCGGTGTTACAGTGCAGCAATTCTGGCTCAAAGTGTACCTGTCTGAGGACGCCTACAGGCCTCTAGCTAAAATTGCACTGCTTTTCTTGTCCCTGTTTTCAACTACTGTGCTGTGTGAGAGGGCATTTGGTGCACTGCACTGTCTGAAGAGCAAGTACCAAAACGGCCTCACTGATGCTAACCTGGAAGCTTCCCTTCTAGTTTCACAGGAGACCCGAGGTCCTGCCAACTTTCCATTCCAAGAGCTGCTGAACTTCTGCAGGTAGTCTGAGCCACACAATGGCTGTGTTAATGAAATTAAAATTCTGGGGTTTATCACCCTGTATTGATAAAGGACAGTACAACAAGATCGTTTGTTTGTTACTATTATTATTGCTAGATTGGACTGATCTTTTTTGTCCAGGAAAGAGAACGTTTGCACATATTTGCAGATTTTTTTTTCATTATTTGGACTTTTAATTATGTCAAACCATTTTTCAGTGTAGTTCCAAACTGTTGTACAGACATCCACCTTTCAGCAAACAAGTCAGGAATGTGCCACGCACCTTATTAGTCTTCTGTTATATTGAGCTCCAGTAAAGGATAGAGACAGCTGGGCATTTTTATTACTGAGTCTGAAGAAGGGAAGGGGCGGGGAGGGGAAACCCTACATAAATAAATGACAGTGCCCAGGATCTGTTCATGTGCGTACTTGTTTTTCCTATAGTTCGTTAAGTGTTTTAGGAAAAATTGTTAGAGTGGCCACCAGCAGGAGCGAGAGTGGCTGCACTCTCAGGCCAGCAGAGATCAGTTGGGCTCCAGGTTAGCTGGGATCTAGTGGGAAATGGGTTCCCTCCAGTTGCAGTATTTAGGTTTCCCCCTTCCCTTGGGGAAGTTATTCGACAGGCCAGTTGCTGGGAAGCTTGAGCTAGTCCTAAGTCTCTGCACTGCAGTCCAGGAGATCTGCCTTTGATCACCTGTGTCTCGCTTCCTGAGGTGGTGGAGGCAGCACTTCCCCCACATGGGTATAAATTTGGGGCAAGGAGCCAGGAACCTCTGAATTTTAAAACCAGCTGCCTGGCTGGCTGTGGACAGGCCTCTTATTGTGCCTCGGTTTCCCTTTCTGAACCACTGGGGATAACACTGCCTTTGGGGGGGGTGGGGATTACCTGATGTCAACTACAACCCCTGGAAGATAGCTGAGCACCAGCTGTTTCCACTGTAGCAGCCCCTCTGACCTGTTGCCAGAGCACTGAGATGCTGCAGTATCCTGGCCTAAGTTCCCTCTAAGCTGCACGGGAGTCCTCGTTCCCTGCCGCAGCCCCTGGACAGCCTGCACCCAACCCCTCATCTGTGGCTCCACCCCAACCCTCTGCCCCAGCCCTGAGCTCCCTCATTCCCGGCCCCACCCCAGAGCCTGCACCCCAACTCTCTGCCCCAGCCCTGAGCTCCCTCCTGCACCCCAAACCCCTCATTCCCGGCCCCACCCCAGAGCCTGCACCCCAACCCTCTGCCCCAGCCCTGAGCTCCCTCCCACACCTCAAAACCCTCCTCCCCAGCCCCACCCCAGAGCTGCTGGTCCTGCGGCTTCGGTGGACCTCCCGCAGCAAACCACCGAAGGCAGCGTGCTTGTGGCGGCAAAATCCCTAGAGTCGCCCCTAGCCCGCACCCTTAGCTAGAGTCCTCATTTCCCCCCCACACACACACACCTCAACCCTCTGCCCCAGTCCTGAGCCCCCTCGCACACTCCAACCCCCTCAGCCCCACCCCAACCACATGAATTTTATTAAGTGCACTCAAACAAAGGTCACGTGTCACACACAACCTCCCTACTGGTGCACAGAGCAAAATTCATTCTGCAGGTGAACATAAAGAATGAGAGGAAGGGCTGGTCCTGGCCCGCACGCTGATGGCCGCATGGAGCGAGGCGGGAGAGTTGGTCTCTCAGCTGAGCTGGTCCTTCGTCTTTCGTGCTCACTGAGTTAGGATCACCCTGATGATGGTCAAAGCTGCCGCTGTCTAATGACCGTTCCTGCTCTCTCCTTTGCAGTCCCGGACCTGACAGCAGCCATACTGGCCCCAGATCTGTCTAGTTAGTGACATGCCAGGAGGAGTGATCTCGGCTGGGGAATCCTCTGAGGCATGGGAGGTCCTGCTTAAAGCACCTGGCATAGTCATAACCTCCTCCTCCATAGTGTTGGATAAGAATTGGGGATGGCCCCAGAGGGGAAGGCCCCTGCTCTTTCTGGGGGGCATGGCCAGAGTCTGGTTCTTAAAGCCCTTTGCATGTGATGAGTGGCCTTGTTTGAACCCTCTGGGGTTAGACAACCACCCCTCCCATTCAGAGCCTTTCCAGGAGTGGCCCCTAGACCCTGCCACTCGCTGCCTCTGGGCACCTCCCCATTGGGCTGTTCTCCTTAAAAAAGACAAGAGGCTGGTGGAGGGCAGTAGCTGCAGTGTTCCCTGGCCCAGCCTCCCACTGGGTCGTTCGGTAATAGTTAAGGGGTTGGTGTGACCGATGGAGCCCACACCAGCCTGGGCCTTTCCTAGGGGGGAGAACACCTCATCGTAGGCTGCCAGTGACAGCGGGGCCTCAGCTGGATTCTCAGATTAAGAGCGGGCTGGCCCCAGCATTTTCTGTGAGGGGGCTCTTGGCTCTGCGAGAAGTGTCCCCATCCACCGTGGCCGGTGTGTCTCAGCCTTCACGGCCTGCGGCAAGGTGCCTCCGTGGGAGTTGGTTCTGCCTGGGGGAGGGTATTGAAGGGGGATGAGCCCTGGGGGGAAGGAGGTGGGTTGTAGCTTTGGTCCTGGCAGGGACACCTACAGCCTTGCCTTAGCCATCCTCACCTCAATGAACCATCTGATCCTTGGTTAGCAGCAGAAGCCCTCTTGGTTTCCTTAGTCAGTATCCACGGAACTACGCCAAGGCCAGGAGCCTTTCCCACTGCCATCCGCGAACGCTCCCAGGTAGCTGTTCTGGAGAGGGGTGGCCAGTAGCTGACCAGCCATGACCCCGGGGGAGCTGTGGGTGCTCAGCAGCACTGAAAACCAGCACCCCAAAGTCTTACCAGATGCTGCTGTGCTGGGGTCCTGCTCCCACTGTGCCCTGCTGCGTTGAGCCAGAGGCTGTGCCGGCCCCTGGAGTCGGCACTCAGATGAGGGGAATGCACCAAGAGCTGGTTCATCTTCCCAGTATTTCCTCTGGTTCTGCTCTGCTGTGGAGGGCTGAGGGATGTGTGGGCTCCACCTGCCAAGCTGATGCACCTTGCGCACCTGCTGGGAAGTTCCCTTCCTGCACTGACTCAGCAGGGAGCTCCGCCATGCTGCAGTACTTGGATAGAGGTTTAATGCTCCCCAGAGCAGAGCTGCAGCCCCAGATGGGTCTGTCAGTGGGGCTCAGCTCCCCTCATGTGGTGCTCCACAAGGAACGCACAGCGACATCATCCACTGCTGCTTTAGTAGCACGCCAAAGGCTCGTGCCCTTCTTGTTCCTTACCTGCTCCCCCAAACTGTCGTACCCCATCACCACTCTGGCAGCTTCCTGTTCTACTGGAGCTAGCCCCGAAGGGCGGCTTGCAGCCTCCCAGCGTTGGCTGCATTTCAGATGTGTGTGTAGTCACAGATCTCCCCCTGCTCATGTAGCCTGCCGATTTTCCTTACATGGGCAAGTACTGATATTAACAAGGTGTGATTTGTGTGGCTGCTCGGTGAAAAGGAGCCATCGCTCACCATGCTGGCTCGGGGCTGCTGGGCCTCAAGGAAGCAGCGTGGCTTGAGTGCAGGCATGGAAATAGGGACTTGGTTCCAGGGGTGAAAGTAAAATTGAACTCTTACCAGTACGGGGGCTGCCTCTGTGCCCCTCCCCCAGAAAGGGCGGGGCCTCTGGTGGAAGGGGGCAGGGCTGGGGGTCAGCATCCCCCAGCCAGCTTATCTGAGCTGCCTGGCCCGCACCCCCCGGGGTTCCAGCCGCTGCTGCAGCAGCACTTTAAAGTCAGCTGTACAGGCCGGTACCGGCGACCCCTTTTTACTGGGACTCCGTCCCGACCTGTACTGCCTTACTTTACCCCTGCCTGGTTCTGAGTTCCAGTCCCAGTGCTGCTGGGGCCTCCCTCCTTGGGCAAGTCCCGGGGGGCACGACTAAGCATGCCACAGGCCTGTCCTTCCCGTTGTGGCTGCTCAGCATGTCTGGTAGGCAGCCGCTGGCCTCCCTGTCTTGGCTCTGCCTGTACGGGGGAATGGCTGCGGAGCATGCTGGGAGAAGGACACTGCTCAGGCCCAAGGTGGAAAAGGGCCCTGACTGCTGTTAGGTCGTCTGTCTAATCCCTCCCCTGGCGCTGTGAATGCGCTACACCCCTGCTGCTCTCTGCAGCGTGATTCAAAGACCTGCCAGCAGAGGGAGCGCAGGCAGGGAATACACGGGAAGAGGAAGTTGCTACAGCTATCTTAATCTCAAACACTTCTGTAAATGAAAATACCGTTCAGGGGGTAGCGGTGGTAGCTGCTGCAGGGTCTGCAGCTGTGGGAACCTGTAATGGGGACCCTCAGTCCTGGAGCGCCCCCTCGTGGCCCACTACACCACCACCTTTGCATCTCTGCCTCAGTTTCCCCTCAGTGGCCGTAAGTCCAATGAGGCTTATTTATATTGAACTGTGCCCCTTGGGGGCTCTGCTTTGTCTAACGCCCAGGTGGAGCACTGTACAAATAGGCATCCCCCTAGCAGCTCCAGCTGGAAGGAGTAGGGGGCTGAGTTAACCTTAGTCCAGGTCCCTTACCAGCAGGCCCCTCTTGTCATCAGCAGGGGAGGGGTCTCTTGGGTCACAGTCCTTGCGGAGGTTAAAGTGCAAGGGCCTTCCAGACAGCCCGTGATTCCTGTGCTCTGGGGCTTTTGCTGCCACTTGGTGAAGGCCTTCCGGGAGGGGGGGGGGGCAGGCTCCCCTGAGATTCGCTATTCATAGTGTCCCCTGTTCGGAGCCCTCTGTCTCCCCCAGCAGCATTCTTCCTTGGGGCCTTTTCCTGGGGCACCCTCTTGAGACGCCCTCCCCTTGGGAGCTTTCTCTTTGTGTGGCCCGGGGACTGTTCCTTGCCCCAGGAGCCTCCCTCCTCTTAGGTCCCCTCCCCCCCAAGGCATAGCCTGTCCGAGGTAGGCTGAGCCCCTCTGTCAAACCCCTCTGTGGCCTCACGTTTGAACAAGGCCTTGTAAGCCATGGGCCCCTTGGGATGTTCTGCTGTGCAAGGCAGAAACAGGCCTCTGTGGCTGTCCTGTGATGGGAGAGGGGGAAAGGACAAAGCAACATGAGCTCCAGACACCGCCCTTCTCTCAGGCCACCGCTGCTAGGCTGCTTGCAATCCCCAGTAGTCCATGGTGCCCTCTGCTGCTGCCCACTCAGCAGGTCTTTCCTTGGGGAGCTGGCGGGTAGGAGGGACAGGAAGGCGGAGAGGCAAGGTAGGACACTGCACTGCTTTGGGTTGGCTGGCAGTGCCCTTGAACTGCGGGCCTGGGTAGGTGGCTTAGCCAAGCTGGCCATTGGCATGAAGAACCCAAAGTGATGGGGTTACTCAGTCCCTGAACACAGTGCCAGGGCTGGGTGCCCACTGCTGCTGCTGGCAGCGAGGCATAGTGCAAACAGGATATTCCCTGCCCGGATGCTGCTTTCTGAGTTCCAGCGCTGACTGGCCCCGCAGGCTCCTTTGTCAGGGGTCCGTTTTCCAGGTTGGCGCAGGTCTCGGGCTGCTGCATGCAGGGATGGCAAAGCAACTCGGGGTCAGCGGCATTAGGCGAATGATGGCTGTCATGCTGCACGGGTGATTCCCTCCTCGGTTGATGCTCAGAGCTCTGTCGTTCCCATGGACCTGCCACGGCATCGTCTCACCTGGATGGGCTGGTGCCTCTGTCCCTGCACCCTGGTGATGTGTCCCCGATGACACGTGCTGCGAGCCGCCAAGGATCACAAAGGATTAGTTTACACGCTAGCCAAGCTGACCCGTACCACGGAACCCGTTGCTCCACCTGGCGCTGAGAATTGGCATCTGGAATGAGGGTGCTGCCCACACCTGTTCTGTGGGACTCAGGAGCACCCCCTAAAGGCCATTGTGTGTGCGGTAAGCGTGGCACCCAAGGGGCTGAGAAGGTAAGACTATGGTAGTGCATGTTAAGCCAGAGATGGGCATGGAGCGATTTCTCATCACTTGTGTGACATCCCCAAGGGAAAAACCCACCTGGCAGTGAGCAAAACCTCCATGACCACCAGGAAACCCCCAGGGACCATGCTCCCCTCCCCTTCCAGAAGGGCTTTGGCAGAGGCTGCAGCAGTTGGGCCAGTTAGCCGCGGGGCGGGCAGGCAGGATGCCCTGCGGTCCCATCCGAGCATGTAAGTGGCTCGCACTGGGAGGAAGTGATGTCACCCGGCCACAGGCCGGGCCCGGGAGTCGCACAATGACAAAGCAGGGAGAAGTGAGACGAGCAGCCAACCCAACACGCTTTCCACTGCAGCTATTTCAGTGTAGCAGCGTGAGTGCAAAAACCCGCTGCTCTGACTCCAGTGGGCAGGGCAGAGTCTGGGCATGCTTCCCACCACACCCAGCAATGGGTGGGGGGCATCTCGTCCCTGCCCCAGAGCCCCCTGCTATCCCAGCCTTGACCATAGCCTCTGCCTCCTGACACAGCCCCCTGCTATCCCAGCCTTGACCATAGCCTCAGCCTCCTGACCCACAGCCCCCTGCTATGCCAGCCCTGACCCCACCCAGCTCTGCCCATGGCCCTGCCTCCTGCCCCATAGCCCCGTGCTATGCCAGCGCTGATCCCATCCAGCTCTGCCCATGGCCCTGCCTGCTGCCCCACAGCCCCCTGCTATCCCAGCCCTGACCTCACCCAGCTCTGCCCATGGCCCTGCCCCACAGCCCCCTGCTAGGCAGCCCTGACCCCACCCAGCTGGGCCAGTGCCCTGTAGGATTCCTGCTTGACGGGCTGGATCACAAACCTGCCTTGGGAGCTGCTACCTGATGTGCCAAGACTACTGCCCCTGCTTTCTCGCCCTGTCAACTTAGGACTTCAGTGCCCTGCCTGGTTTGAGCCAGACCCGCTAGCCTGCTGCAAACCCAGACCCAGGTGTGAACCAGGGGCAGCTCGAGGCCCCAGCATGCCAAGCGCGTGCTTGGGGCAGCAAGCCACTGGGGGCGCTCTGTCGGTCGCCGCGAGGGCAGCACGCAGGCTGCCTTCGGCGGCTAGCCTGCGGAAGGTCTGCTGGTCCTGCGGCTTTGGTGGACCCTCTGCAGGCAAGCCGCCGAAGGCAGCCTGCCTGCTGTGCTTGGGGCAGCAAAATGCCTAGTGCCGCCCTGGTCTGAACCACATCCCCTAACAGCTGCAGGCGTCGCTGAAAGCAGCTCACAGAAGTGTTTTTGTTTTTAACACTCAGATGCCCAACTCCCAATGGGGTCTAAACCCAAATAAAGCTTATTCAGGGTAAACTAATACATTGTTCGCCCTTTATAACACTGAGAGAGAGAGATGCACAGTTGTTTGCTCCCCAGGTATTAATATATCCTCTGAGTTAATAAGTAAAAAGTGATTTTATTAAATACAGAGAGTAGGACTTAAGTGGTTCCAAGTCGTAAGATACAGAACAAAGTGAATTACCAAGCAAAATAAAACAAAACACACCAGTCTATGTCTAATACAGTAAGAAACTGAATACAGATAAGATCCTCACCATTTCCAGAATGCTCCTCTTACAGACGTATCTCCTTTTAGTCTGGGCCCAGCAAGCACTCACACCCCTTGCAGACACTGTCCTTTGTTCCAGTTTTTTCTAGGTATCCTCGGGGGTGGAGAGGCTTGTTCTTTAGTCAGCTGAAGACAAAATGGAGGGGTCTCCCCTGGGCTTAAACAGACTTTCTCTTGTGGGTGGAGACCCCCTCCCCTCTCTTATGCAGAGTCCAGCTCCAAGATGGAGTTCTGGAGTCACCTGGGCAAGTCACATGTCCATGCATGACTCAGTTTCTTACCAGGTAGCAGCCATGGGTCACATGCTACCTTGAACGTTCTCAAGTAGACTTCGTATGTGGATTGGTGCATTACAAGAGTCATTGTTTTTTAAATGTTTCTTGATTAGGTACTTAATTTGCACATTCGTTTCTCCAGGAACTGACCAAATGCTCTACTAAGGTTATTTAGAAATCAAGCCCGTACACAGCCAATATTCATAACTTCGAATACAAAAGTGATGCATGCATACCAATAGGATTAACAGATTCAGTAGATCATAACCTTCACAGAGATGTTACATGGCATATGTAGCATAAAACACAGTCTAGTTATGTTATATACATACACATACATAAGAATATTTTCATAAAGCCTTATAGGGGCACCGACCGTCACACCTGCCACTCTCCCAGTGCTGCTCTCTATGCCCAGCTCTGCCTGCTCCAGCCTGGCTGGAGGGCAGGAGTGCAGCCCACTGAAGGCTTCTGGGTAATTACTACAGAGTGAGGGAGATGCAGGAATAGGGGCAGTGAGGAATCCCTCCCCCTAGGGTACAGATGGAGTGGGCCAGGCTGGGGGCTGGTCTGGTCCCAGGGGCTGGGAAGGAACCTGCTCTGCCAGGTTGGGGATCCATCCTGCAGGGCTCCCGCATGCCCACCCTACAAGGAGAGCTGGCTGGTGGGCCTCCCCAAATCCCCCCATGTTGGGGGGCACTGCCCCTTGCAGAGCACAGCTCCATGGCACACAGCACCCCTGGGTGGGGTCCTGGGACCTGCCCCCTGTCTGCAGGGGAACTGCCCCCCCATCACACTAAAAGGGGCAGGATTCAGCCCTGTGGGAGATGGGCAGACGGGCACCCAGCCGTGCTTCCCGGTGTCATGTGGGGGCAACATGGGGTTCCCGCTCAGCCGGGCTAAAACCACGTGACCCCACCCCCCCGGCTGACGCCACTCCCTGCCGCTCAGGCAACCTCCACACAGGAAGCTGAGCCCCGGCAGCTCGCAGCTGGGTTTTGAAAGTCATCTCTCCTCAGGCTCGTGCTCTCTCCCCCACCACCCGGTCCCACACGTCCCCTCGCCGTCCCCCAGCGGCATGGCCGAGCAGGAGAGCCTGGAGTTCGGCAAGGCCGACTTTGTCCTCCTGGACCAAGTGACCATGGAGCATTTCATGGAGAACCTGAAGCTGAGGTAACTGGCACTGGGGTTGGAGCCCCTGGCAGGAAGGCAGAGGGCGGGTAGGTCGGGGCAGCAAGGAGAGCTTGGCCTGGGGTGCTGTTGGCTTGCATAGGCCTGGAAGGGCCACAGTAGGTCAGGGTACAGGTGGCAGGTTGCCCAGCTGCAGCAGAAAGCAGCGCCGGTGTTTCAGCAGGAGGCGCTCTGCAGCCCGTCAGCCCCGAGCCTGTCGCTAGGGGGCGCTGTGGTGCCAGAGGGACTGTCTCCCCGAGGAGCTAGGCTGCCTAGAACCTGCTGGCTGGTGGGCAGTAAAATTCCCATGGTGCTTTTCTTGTGGGCGAGCCCTGGCCTCCGGGCTGAATTCCAGCCTGGGGTTTTACGCTGGGCTGCCGGACTGTCCCCCGGCCGTTCCAGCAAGACGTGGGACCCCTTTGGCACTCCCCGTTTCAAGCTGTTTTTTTTAGCCAGGTCACGGTATGCTAATCCAGGACTGTGCCTCCCCCAGCAGAGAGAAGCAAAGCAGCCCCCCTGCAGGTGGGGCACATGAAGGGCTTGTGGGATTCTGTGGATCTATACATGTGGGGGGGAGGCCGGATTAGAGCCCTGCAGCTACAGCATCACATCCACAGACCTCTGCCATGGAAGCTAAAGGAGCGCTCCCTCAGCTAGTGCTTGTAGTAGTTCCTTATACTCTGGGCTGCCTGTGAGAACTGTACAGCACCGAGCACCTGCTCAACGCAAAATAACAGCCAGAGATGGGCTCAAACCTACCCCTGAAGGCTGGGGAAGCTGCAGTCTGGGCCTAGACTGGTCTTTCTCTCCTCATAGGGGATGTTACACACTCCGGCAGGGGGAGGGGTGTCCTAAATGTTACTGCCTCTGATGTGGGAAGGCAGAAATCTTGTCGTCTCTAGGCAGCCGCTCAAAGTAGATGGGGAAGAACTGGGTGGGGGTAGCGGGGCTTGTCCCATGGCGGGGGAGGGTGTGACAGCTAAGCTGGAGCTTGTGAAGATGAATTTGTATTGCTGGGGGGCTCAGAGGAGCCAGCTGGGCCTCAGGAGATGCTGAGGGTCCAGGAGGGAGGAAGGTTGTTGGGATAGGCCTGGCGTTGCTAGAGCCGCATGCCGAAGGGTGCTGTGATTGCAAAGACAGAGAGAGCAAGGAGGAGAAACTGTCCTAGGCTGGTCTCCAAAGGCACTGAGCACCCAAAGGTGGGGACAGCCCCTTTCCAGATCAGGCCATGTAATCCTGTGTGGTAACAGGGACTGTACTCAGTCCCTGGTGAACATGGGGTTAACCTCCGCTCAGCTGCCACATCCCCTTGCACGGCTCTCAGGACACACGGGATCCTCCTGGCAGGCAGGAGGTCGGGCCCTGGGCTGGGCTGAGCCCCCAGCAGGATGGGTGGCCTATTATGTGTAGTGTGGTCGTGTTTGCCAGCCCCAGTGAGGACTGGGGTGCCATTGTGCTGGGAGCTGTACATGTGCCATGAACCAACGGCCGCGTCGCCAGCTGAACTGGCTGGGCCATGGGCCCTATAGCCCTGTCAGCTGCATGTTTGTCAGCCATTGTTTCTGGTCCCTTTGGGACTGTAACCAACCCCCAGAACTGAGCTCGCTTGTTGGCAGCATGTTCCTTTGTGTCCCCTCCCTTCTGTGTCCCCCTCGGGAGTGTGTCTGAAATGCAGCTCTGAGCTCTCCCAGCCCCGGCATCAAGGCAGCTGGCTGAGAAAGCATCGCAGCTGCAGTTAACAAATCCTCTAACCCCTCCCCTGGGAGGCATCTCAGTATCATGATCCCCCTTTTATGGATGGGGAAACTGAGGCAGGGCAGGGCTTTCCCCACGCTCCCACAGTGTGTCAGGAACACAGGTGGGCTCAGAACCCCACCTCACGTGTCCTAGTCTGGTGCTTCCTGCTGACCTCTCAGTAAGCGCTGTCTCCCCAGTCTCTGGTGAAGTGTCCTTTGAGTAGCTTCTGCAGCCCCAGCAATAGGATCAGAGCCAAGGTCCAGCTAGTCCAAAGGATCCTGTCTCTGGCAAGAGCCAGCAGCCGCTGCCTCAGAGGAAGGTGTAAGAACAATGCAGCAGCTGAGATGGGATAATCTGCCCCCCCTCCCCGGCCAGATCTCATACCTGACCTCTGATAGTTACAGGTTGGCTTTGATCCTGGAGCAGGAGGGGTTTGATCCCTTCCAGATCTCTTTTTAAGCATCAATGGCAAGGCTTCGAAACAGCCGTCATACGCCTGCCGGCCCTGCTCTGAAATGACAGGCTTGTTCTCCAGAATCTGTGCTTTCCTTTTTTTAAACAAAGGCCTTCTTAAGCAGTTCTGGCTGCAAAGAAAACCTCAAAATCGTGATCCGAGTGTAAGCTGTGCAGAGCTGAGTTGGGCAGAGACTGTCTCGGAGAGGTGTGAACTTTCCCACTCATCTCGGGCAGCAGATAACTCAGTTGTCCAGTGATGATAATTGGTATGACAACACTGAACTATTTCATCCCCTGTGTAAGGATGGAGCCGGAGGGTTACGGGCAGCATGCTTCACTGAGTGACAGTGTCTCATTTGGGTGGTGTTGGTTAGGTGCCGCAGCTTCACTTTTCCCACTCAGGGAGCTAGGCCCAAGGAGCCCAGTGATGCCATGAGGTCCATGATTGGATTCTGAAAATGGGTTCTCATTTTGGTAATGCTGATAGGTGGAGCTTATTTTGGGAGCAGATCTTGGAAGAGCTCCAGTCTGGTCCTAGGTGCACTGTGATAACATTGGATGTTTTCCATAACTTCCCCCTCCTTAAAATGGCCTCAACAACTTCCTGTGGCCATGAGTTCCACTGGCTCATTATGCTTTGTGTGAACATTTGTTTCCTCGCATCTGTTTTGGATTTGCCACATTTCAATCCCTTGCTCTTCTGTCATGAGGCAGGGAGGACAGCAGCTCCCCATCTAGCTTCTCCATACCAGAGGGTCAGCCATACATGACAATGCTCAAAGGTGCCACCGTTGATTCTGCCTTAAGCATCACCCTTGTTGGTTTTGCTAAGGCAGCTCCTTGCCTGCCTGATGCTCCGGCTGAGCCGCTGGGGAGCTGATCGTCCCCACTATTCTATTTCCCATAGAAAGAGAATGTTCCAACCATAGAATCCAGGTGTCAGTAACGTGTCGTCATCCCACCCATGCTGGCTTTAGGATTTTGGGGGGATAGATCATCTCCCTTCCTTCCCTCCAACTCCCCCCTCCCCCCCCCCACACATCCACTCATCCTCTTCCTCTAAACTCAGCCAGGTCCCTGTGCTTTCCACCTTGGACCAGGGGCTTCCCTTGGGATGCCATCATTTCTTCTCTGGGCTCCCCCATCAAACCGGCACTGCTATCTGTGCCGATATCCCACCGGCTCCATCGGGGCTGGCTGCCACCCATGACTCCTGTGTGGCCACCCTGAGCGAGAGGCACTGCAGGGCCTGGGCACTCTGCACAGGGCAGCCAGCCCTGGAAAAACAGCTATGCAGTGGGCTGGACTTGGTGGGACGCAACGGCCCTGTGTTACATCCTGGCTAGTGTGCACCAGATCCGCTCAGCTGTGTGTTGGATCACAAGCCCCTCATACTGCTGCAGCTGAAGGAGATCCTCCCTGGCCTGGGGCACTGAGCACCTTTGAGTCTCAGGTCTCCTGGGACAGAAGAGGTGCACTCTGGTTAGAGATGGGATTGCAGCTAGGGTCAGGAGATAATGAGGCTTGGAAGCCAGGAAGGGGCTACTCAGACCAACCGGACACACCGGGAGCAGGAGGTGGTGAGGAGCTTAAAGGAAGAGCCCTGTGGGCAATTGGGAGAAATTGCCCACAGCAGGGAGGCAAGGGAGTGCTTGCTGGACCAGGTGACCAGGGAGCTCCCTGGATAAAGGGCCAGAAGATGAAGGACCTGGGACAGGGAGAGCTGTTACCCAGACTATGGGGCCTGTATCTCTGGAGCCAGGCACAGGAGAGCTAGCCCTGCATGGTAGCAGTGTGTGGGTGCAGTGATGGCTGCCACTGTGGAGTGCCGGGGCTCTTCTCCAGATTGCTTGCGGCAGTGGCCAAGACATCCAGGTCAGGACCCGGCTCTCACTTCTCTCCTGGTGCCTGTCCTCCTGCTGAGGCACAGAGCTGGCAGGTGGGGAGCAGCCAGGTTTGCTCTGAGTCACACCCTTCCGGGCTGGCCGAGTTCTCACAGGGAGGGAGTTCCTGGCTCTCCTCCTGTTTACAAGAAAGAGCTAGTTTCCCCACTGCAGAGCAGGCTCCCCCTCCCGACACACGCCTCTCCTGGGGCCCCCAAGCCATCCTTCTCCTGTGACCCCAGAATCCTCAGCCCCCCTCAGTGTCCCAGAAGCCTTTGCACTCTGTTGACCCGTACGCATCCTGGAGATGCTGCAGTCCATCAGAATGTGCTGACTGTTGTCCGTGCTAGCCAAGGGCCAGGCCATAGGGACCTGGGCTGGATCTGACCCAAGGCGTGTGTAGTCTGGTCTGTCTCCGGCGCCAGCTGCTTCAGAGGAAGGAGTGAGAAGCCACAACTGCAGGATGTGGGATAAGCTACCCCTGCGTAGCTCTCCTCTGTCCCTGATAGGTCAGCATGCCTGCAAGTGGGACAGCCCCATCCGTCAGCAACCCCTTGGATGGATTCAGTGTCTCCTGGGACCTTGCCTGCAGAGCCCACCCTTAGCAACAACCCACTCCCTCCCTCCCACACAGACCCACTCCGGGCAGATGGGGCCCTGCAGAACTCGGGTAAGGGCTCAGAGGCCATGGGAGCGGGCTCCCCATAAGAACCAAGAGACAACGGATGGCTCCAGGGGGCCAGGAGAGCAGGAAAATGCCTGGTGCACCCTGGCTAGGTCCGGTTAGAGATGGGTCACAGCCGGGGTCAGGAGCATGCTGGTGGTGCCTGGAGACTGGCCTTGTGTGAAGTGCGCCCGCGGCCACGCCATGCAGTAAGAAGTGCGAATGGGACACCCCGTGATGCCTTGCTAATTTCAAGCACAAAAGGCCACGTGAAGGGCCGCGTGTGAGGCAGGCCGAGCGCCAAGGCAGCCAGGCCTGCAGAGAACTGCAGTGCGAAGCACTTCCAGGCCCCTCATCCGCCCGTCCCTTCCTCGTGCCAACCTCTCCCCTGTCACTGTGACGGAGCGAGCTCGTCTAGCTGCACCCAGCTATTGTCAATCCCTAATGCCTTGGATTAACCCCCCCCACCCCCGATGTGTACCCCACCTGCCCACTGACTGCAGCTCAGAAGGCCCCTCCTCCCAACCCCCAGGGCTAGAACCATTTTTAAAGGGGAGCTCAGCTCCCATGGGAATGGGGTGCCCCTTCTGCATGCCTGGTGGAGCACTGCCCACTGCTGGGTTAGGAGCAGGGACACTGGGGTGAGCGGTACTGAGGTGCCAAACAGGGAGCATGGTACCAATCCCCACAGAACCGCAGACCCATGGCAGCTGGGGCAGTCTCAACCCAGTGGCCGGCTCTGACTCAGTGAGGTCGCTGGTGAACAGGCTGTTCCCACGGGCAGGGATGGAGGGGCCAGCCATGAGTGCCGTGGCCCGGTGTGAGCCCGATGCTGGCTCTGGAGTTCAGCCTAGGAATGCTGCTAATCAGGGAGTGGGGTAGTTGGTCAATGGAGGGGGCTGAGCTCTGGAGAGGGGAACATGGGATTGCCAGGCTGGATCAGAGCGGGGTCCAGCCAGCCCAGAACCCTGTTGCCAGCAGAGCTCCGGAGCCAGCTGCTTCACGGGAAGGTACAAGAAGCTCTGTTGGCAGTATACATCCATCAGGGAGTCTAGCAGCACCCTGCGGGGTGGCTGTACCGTAGGGGGCACTGCTCCATGAGTCAGACGGGCAGCGCCCTGCGGGGTGGCTGTGCTGTAGGGGGCACTGCTCCCTGGATCTGACGGGCAGCGCCCTGCGGGGTGACTGTGCCGTAGGGGGCGCTGCTCCGTGGGTCAGACGGGCAGCGCCCTGCAGGGTGGCTGTGACATAGGGGGCACTGCTCTATGGATCCGATGGGCAGTGCCCTGCACGGTGGCTGTGCCATAGGGGGTGCTGCTCTGTGGATCTGACAGGCAGCGCCCTGCAGGGTGGCTGTGCCGTAGGGGGCGCTGCTCCATGGGTCCCACGGGCAGCATCCTGCGGGGTGGCTGTGACATAGGGGGTGCTGCTCCGTGGATCTGATGGGCAGTGCCCTGCAGGGTGGCTGTGCTGTAGGGGGCGCTGCTCTGTGGATCTGATGGGCAGTGCCCTGCAGGGTGGCTGTGCCATAGGGGGCTCTGCTCCGTGGATCCGATGGGCAGTGTCCTGCGCAGTGGCTGTGCCATAGGGGGCGCTGCTCCGTGGATCTGATGGGCAGTGCCCTGCAGGGTGGCTGTGCCGTAGGGGGTGCTGCTCCATAGCTTGGCAGGGCAGCACCACGCAGTAGGGGTATGAAGCTGTTGGAAGGCAAAGCTCCAGGGACAGCTCTTGTTCTGGGGCAAGGCAAGAGGCCGTGTGGCCGCGGCATTTCCCTTGTAGCCTGAGTGGGTCTGATCCCTGCAGGTTTGAGATGGGGCGGATTTACACCTACATCGGGGAGGTGGTGGTCTCCATGAACCCCTACAAGCAGACGCAGCTCTACGGGAAGGACGTGATCGAGCAGTACCAGGGCCGAGAGCTGTACGAGCGGCCGCCGCATCTCTACGCTGTGGCCGACGCTGCCTATAAGGCCATGAAACGCCGAGCCAAAGACACCTGCATCGTCATCTCAGGTCTGAGTGGGCGGGGGCAGCCAGAGCCCTCTGTCTGTCTGTCTGTCCCCCACACGCACTCACGTGGGCGCATGTATCCCGGCTCCTGCTTCCTCTGTGATTTTTGTCAGCGCCAGCCCTTGGTGCGTCGCTTCGACCTGCTGCCCGCCCCCCCCGCTATTCTGCCGAGCACCTCCATCCTGGCCCAGGGCCCCCTGCTGCCCCTGTCCTGTGTGGTCTGAGGCCCATTCTGCAGCAGCCCTGGCTAGACCAGCCCTCAACCCCGCGTCCTCCTGGAATTCTAGTCTTGGCTCCCTCCTGAGCTGGAACCCTCACGTAGCTAACATAAGAACGGCTGTACCGGGTCAGACCAAAGGTCCATCTAACTCAGTATCTGTCTACCAACAGCGGCCAATGCCAGGTGCCCCAGAGGGAGTGAACCTAACAGGCAATGATCAAGTGATCTCTCTCCTGCCATCCATCTCCACCCTCTGAAAAACAGAGGCTAGGGACACCATTCCTTACCCATCCTGGCTAATAGCCATTTATGGACTCAACCACCATGAATTTATCCAGTTCCCTTTTAAATCCTGTTATAATGCTAGCCTCAGACAAGGAGTTCCACAAGTTGACTGTGCGCTGCGTGAAGAAGAATTTCCTTTTATTTGTATTAAACCTGCTGCCCATTAATTTCATTTGGTGACCCCTAGTTCTTGTATTATGGGAATAAGTCAATAACTTTTGCTTATCCACTTTCTCCACATCACTCATGATTTTATATACCTCTATCATATCCCCCCTTAGTCTCCTCTTTTCTAAGCTGAAAAGGCCTAGCCTCTTTAATCTTCCCTCATATGGGACCCTCTCCAAACCCCTAATCATTTTAGTTGCCCTTCTCTGAACCTTTTCTAGTGCTAGAATATCATTTTTGAGGTGAGGAGACCACATCTGTACACAGTATTCGAGATGTGGACGTACCATGGATTTACATAAGGGCAATAAAATATTCTCAGTCTTATTCTCTATCCCCTTTTTAATGATTCCTAACAGCCTGTTTGCTTTTTTGACTGCCTCTGCGCACTGCGTGGACATCTTCAGAGAACTGTCCACGATGACGCCAAGATCTTTTTCCTGTCTCCTCATAGCTAAATTAGCCCCCATCATATTGTATGTATAGTTGGGGTTATTTTTTCCAGTGTGCATTACTTTATATTTAACCACATTAAATTTCATTTGCCATTTTGTTGCCCAATCACTTAGTTTTGTGAGATCTTTCTGAAGTTCTTCACAATCTGCTTTGGTCTTAACTATCTTGAGTAGTTTAGTATCATCTGCAGACTTTGCCACCTCACTGTTTACCCCTTTCTCCAGATCATTTATGAATAAATTGAATAGGATTGGTCCTAGGACTGACCCTTGGGGAACTAGTTACCCCTCTCCATTCTGAATGTCATCTGGAGCATTTTCAGGCTGCAAACAAACGTTCCCTTGGGATCGGGCTGATGGTGCTGCACTCGCTACCCCTGGCCCACAGGGCACCTTGGCAGCCAGCGGTGCAGAGTTGGCTCTGGCATTGCCCTCCCTCCTCCCCCAGGCATCACCTTGCTCCCACCCCCCGCCTGCTCAGCTGGGGGTCACACTTTCCCTGCAAGCTCAGCAGTTCAAATATGGCCCAGGTTGGCCATGCCTGGCCATCCGCGAGCTGAGTTCAGCAGCCTCAGGGCAGTTCCCTAGTGGCCACAATACTGACAGCCCATCACCAGCAAACCTGCATGGGAACAAGGGCTGCACGGGCCACGGAGCCTCAGCTGCCCCCACCCAGCTGACAGAGCCCTGCCAGGCCAGGGCTGGGCACAAGGGATGGCTGGTGGAGGCTTGTCCTCCTGCAGGGTGTGCTGGCACTGAAGGCTCGTGCTCCAGCCCTGAGCTCACTAGCCACCGGGGTCGCAAACCAACCCCCTAATGTGGGAGCTATGAAGTGGCCTCTGACCTCCCGGGCGTGTGCCAGGGGCAGTGGGCGTTAACCTAGGGCAGCAAAGCCTCGCCCGTCCTGCTGTCCTCTTCCCATCCTGTCTGTCTGTCTTGCAGGGGAGAGTGGTGCTGGGAAGACAGAAGCCAGTAAATACATCATGCAGTACATAGCGGCCATCACTAACCCCAGCCAGAGGGAAGAGGTGGAGAGGTGAGAGGTCACAGCAGCATCCTGGCATGGTTAGGAGGCCATGGCCAGTGCACTGGACTGGGACTCAGGAGACCTGGTCTCTGTTCCCAGCTCTGCCCATGACCTGTCGAGTGACCCTGGTCAAGTTCCTTCCTCCCTGTGAACAGCTGCCGCTATCCTTAGGAGGTGGCAAGTGCTGTAAATCGTCCCTGGGTGCAAACAGGAGGGGGGGCTCATTCGTGGCAAGCCCATGGACGCGCCAATGCCGATTCTGGGGGTAATGCAGCCTGACCCTCCCGTGATGTTCCCCTCATTGCTTCCCACCCGGCCCAGGGTGAAGAACGTGCTGCTCAAGTCCAACTGCGTCCTGGAGGCCTTCGGCAACGCCAAGACCAACCGCAACGACAACTCCAGCCGCTTCGGCAAGTACATGGACATCAACTTCGACTTCAAGGGGGACCCCACCGGCGGCCACATCAACAACTACCTCCTGGAGAAGGTATGGCCCTGGGCCCCCTCCGGCATGCCCGAGCAGGGAGGGGCAGTGGGGGGGGAGGTAAGTGGGGGGGAGCGGGTAACGTGCACTGCTGGGGGAAGAGGATGGAGGTGGCACCACGGGCCCAGTGCTCGGAGCAGTGTCCTTGCGGCGCAGCATCTAGCTGGTTTGCGTGTGGGTCGGGCCCCAGGGTCCGGGTGGAAGAGGCCGAGAGGATGAAAGGCATCCTGGGAATGTCAGAGACTACAGGCAGGCCTGGGAGGCAGCAGAAAGCTCGGGCTTTGCTGTAATTCACCTGGCCGTGCCTCCAGGTGGGGTATGAGCCTCGAGCCCCCTCCTCCCTCGCTAGAGAGGCGCCGTCACCCTGGGTTGGAAGAGCCCCTCTCCTTTTAACTTGGGCTGCGGTAAGGGGCAGAAGGACTTGGTTCCTCCTTAAATCAAGCACCATTAGCTCAATGTGTCCTTTATCGATCCCAGGGCCAGAGGGGACCATCATGATCATCTGGACTGAGCTCCTGGCTAGCACAGGACAGAGACTGCCCCACAGTCATTCCCAGAGCAGATGTTTAGCCCAGGGGTAGGCAACCTATGGCATGTGTGGCACTCACACTGCCCGGGTCCTGGCCACTGGTCCGGGGGGCTCTGCATTTTAATTTAATTTAAATGAAGCTTTTTAAACATTTTTAAAACCTTATCTACTGTACATACAACGATAGTTTAGTTATATATTATAGACTTATCAAAAGAGACCTTCTAAAAACATTAAAATGTATTACTGAAGACTCTGCACAGCACTTGTGAAAGGTTGCCAACCGCTGGTTTAGAAAGATCTCCAGTCTTGATTGAAAGATTGTCAGTGATGGAGGCTCCACCGTGGCCTTTGGTAGATTGTTCCAATGGCTAATTAGTCTCACCATCCAGAACTGACACCTTCTTCCCAATCTGAATGTGTCCAGCTTCAACTTCCAGCCATCTGACGGTGTCAGACTGTTAAATATCTGTTCCCCATGCTGGGACTTAGAGGCTGGGATCAAGTCACCCCTTCACCTGGTGGGGGACAGAGATGTTGCAGGGCTGAGAGGCCCAATGGGCTGTGCCTGGAGCAGGTCTATGCCTGGGGAGCAGATGCAGAACATAGCTTTCAGGAGAGATCGGCCCTCTCCTAGCTGCACTGGGAAATACCTAGCAGGTGGGGCCAGGCCTCGGGAACACCGAACACCGGGACCCTCCCTAGATCCCTCAGCACTGAGCAATCAACTCCTTTCTTGTTGGTTTGTATTTGAAGGTGAGCAGAGGCCTTGGTTCTCCACATGTGAAGCCTCCTGTTTCAGCTCCATCCTGGGGGGCATTAGCTGGGCTGTCCTCTCTGGACTGGCTGAGAGTTCCCGCCTGGCCTGAGCTGGCTCTGATAAACCCTAGAAATCGCAGTGTGCTAGTGTGGTCCCCAGGACCTCCCATCACAGGGCAGCCTGCCCCTTTCCAGGCCGGGCAGCCCTGTTCGGTTATCAGACCCGGCTGGGGAGGGCTCTGACATTTCAGCTAAGGACTGAGAGATCTCAGATGGAGGGGGCTGCCGGAAGGAGGCCAGTGCCTGTGGCTGGCCCTGGAGTAGGGAAAGAGATGGCAGGGGAGAGGCGTCTGGGGCCTGCAGCCTGCTGTGGTCGGGGGAGTGCATCCAGGCGTAGTACCAGTCCTTGCTGGGCTGGGAGACAGCCCAGTGGCCATCACTTCCTAAGCATCCGATGGGCTGGAGGTCGTGCGGCCCTGCTAGGGGAGCTCACGCTAGAGATAGTGTCGTGTAGTGGTGTGGGCTGGGGGTCAGGAGCCAGGCCCTGGCGTGCTGTGGAACCCTATCATGGCCGGGCCTCACTTCCCCTGCTGGAGAGAAGGACGCTAACCTGCCTTGGTCAAGTGCTTTGAGATCCCCCCAGGGAGGGTGCTCCCCGAGTGTGACGTATCCTAGACCCTGTGCACCCCGAATGGCAACGAGCCCTTCCGGTGAGCTCTACTGGCGCTGTCTTACGCGTCTCCTGTTTGGTTCTTCCAGCCCTCTCAGTGACAGGCTCCATTCTGGTCCACTGCCTCCCAGGCCTGCCCTTAGTCTCTGACATTCCCAGGATGCCTTGCATCCCAAAGCATGGCGCACACAGAAATGGCCTCACCCCTCACTGCGATGCAGCCACCTCTGGGGGGCAGCGCAGCAGCTGTTTACTAGTGCACACCCCAGCTTAGGGCAGGAAGGGAAGACAGCTGTTGGATCCATGCTGCATGGGGAGTTGAAACGGACAGGCTGTAGCGACTCACCAGCATTTAGCCAGGACACTGGAGTTAACGCTTCTGCTTTCTTGAAAAAAGAACCAGCTCTTGAACGGTCCCCAGTAGCCAGGACTTCGGCGGGGCCTACCACCCCCCTCATGAGGCCAGGACACTGCTACATTGCTGCATGAACTTTGAAGGGCTGGTTTCATCCTGCAGCAAAAGAAGGGGGCTAGGTGGGAAGACAATGGCCATCCTGCCAGAGGGGCTCCCTGAGGCACAGGGTGGGATTGGCCCTGTTCCGGCTGCCAGCGCTCTGGGTGTGGACTTTCCTTTACCAGAGACCGGTGTGTCCTTTGAGACGAGGGGATTTCTCTGGTCTCACCAGCCTGTTGTCTCTGCTTGGAGCAAATCTGGCAGCTGGCCATGACTCCTTAGCCTCTGGGGCCGAGCTGTGTGTGCCAGCACGGGACCCACAGTGATGGGGCGCAGCAAGGACCGGCCTGGGGCTGCGAAACGCGACCCCTCCCGGCACTGACTTCCTCTGGGCTTTCCCTTTAGTCTCGCATCCTCCACCAGCAGCCGGGCGAGAGGAACTTCCACTCTTTCTACCAGGTGAGCGGGGGGAACCCTGGGTGACGGGGCAGTCCGTGGTGTGGGGGGATCCCCGGGGGGCTGCAGGGTTTGGCTCCCTAGGGGAAGGGGAGGGGATAAGGAGGTGATTACGTAAAGACGACTGACGGATGGGAAGTGTGCCCATCAGTAGCAGAGGGAAATGCCGCCAGAACCCGCCCAGGTCTCTCTAGTGGGGCCCGCTGCCAGTCCGGCTTCAGCCAGGGCCTCTAGGCTTCCTGCCCCCAGCACTAAGCTTGGGCACAAGCTGCAGGAGCGTCAGGCTGCCCTGGCACAGCTGGCCTGCTGTGCCACTGGGTGTGCCGCAGGTGCCAAGGCAGAAGGGACTGGCTGGAGGTGGTGCCCAGGCAGAGCGAGCCTGCTATGAGTTCATTGGCACCTTTAGGGTGTGGCAGCAGCCCTGCCAGCCGCAGTAAAGAGAGGGAGGGGGAACTAGGGGGATGTGGGGAAGGTTCATGGGCTCCCACCCCACCAGCCACAGGGGCACATCCTGTGGGTTTCCTGCCGACTGTGGCCAGTGTGCTCCAGGCCCCAGCTGCTGCCCGGCTGGGGGCAGAGGAGGATCCCGCTCGCCCAGGGAATCTGGTGCTGCAGGGGCCTCGGTGCAGAACGGGGCTGTGCTGGGCGCAGGGACTTGCCAGCCATGTCCCAGCGGCTTCCGCTGCTGCTGCGCGTCCCTTATTTATAGTGAGCCGGGCCCCGGGCGGGTAACCGCAGGCCGGTGACTCAGAGGAGCCGGGGAAGTGAGTGCCGTCACCTTGCGGAACCACGCGATCTCTGGCACACTGCAGCCGCCCACCTCCTTGGGCTCTCGCTCAGCCCTGGCTCAGTAAGGAGCACGTTAATCAGCTGCCCCGAGGATGGGGCCCAGCCATTCCTGGCTCTCCCTCCCCCTCTCCCCACAGGTCGGGCTGGGAGGGCAGAGCTGAGGCTGCTAGGTAGGGTGACCAGACAGCAAGTGTGAAAAATCGGGAAGGGGTGGGAGGTGTCACGGAGTGTGGGGGAGTCCGGCCCTGCACCCCTCTTCCTGGGACTCTCAGTGACTCTCAGCCAGCCAGCAAAACAGAAGGTTTATTGGACAACAGGAATGCAGGTTACAGCAGAGCTTGGAGGCCCAACCAGGACCCCTCAATCAAGTCCTTCTGGGGGGTTCAGGGTGCTTAGATCCCAGCCTAGGATTCCCTGAATTCCAGCCACCCAGCCCTAAACCGAAACTGAACTGCCCCTCCTCCAGCCAGCTCCTTCCTTTGTCCAGCTTCCCGGGCAAAGGTGCTGACCCCCTCCCCCACCTGGCTCAGGTTACAGGCTTAGATCCTGTCCCCCACCTAAAGACACCCCCAGCTCTCCCATCCCCCACACAGACGGTCCCTGCTCCATCACAGGAGGTAAAATTGGGACATCTGGTCACCCTTCTGCTAGGCCAGTATCCTCCCACCTTCGGCATCACGGTCCTGCTCCTCCTCCTCACCGGCCAACACCTCACCACCCTGCCCCCCGTCCTTTCGCTGGGGCTCAGCTCCCTGGGAGCACCCACCCTCCCGGCTGTGCTGAGCGAGCTCCCTTGCCTTCAGAGGCCAGCCACAGCCCTGCTGCCAGGCAGCAAGTGCCAGACATGGCCCAGGTCCTCGCTGTCCCCGCATTCCCTGGGTATGAGGGGGTCTCAGCCCTGTCTCTCCCCCTCAGCTGCTTCTCGGGACCTCGGACGCTCAGCTGGCCTCCCTCCATCTCTGCAGAGACCCTGCAGCCTACCGCTTCACGAGCGAGGGCGCCAGCAACAACGTGAGTCCCGATTCCACGCAAGGGGGGAGCACGCCAGGCTCCTCAGGCTTCCCCAAGTGACTGGTGATTGGGGGGCTCAATTGTTGGGAACCCACCCAGAGACCCAGGCCTGGTCTGTGGCAAATGCTGAGCCTCCACTCTGAGATTCAGGCCCCTCTAAGGGTCTCAAGTTGGGCCCCCCGCAAATCACTGGTCCCTTGGAAACCTGGGCCCAGGGATCTTCCTGCCCCTGTGCATTGGAGTGGAGAAGGCAGGGCTGGGTGGATAGCTCTCCATGGGGAACGGGACTGGGAGCTGCTGCTCCACACTGGAGCCGGCTCTCAATGCAGCAAAGCCCTGGCTTCCCGACAGGCGCCTCACCGCTGGGCGATCGGATCAGTGGTCTTCCCTCGACCGGACAGGTGCAGCTTTGACACTCTGCAGGGAGGGAGCTGCTGGGACACTCCGGGACCAAACACATCCCTGGTGTAACCAGGCACAAATCCCATTGACTCCAGTGGAGGCTGCAGCCACCTGCTGTCGAATGCACCTACACAGTTTACACCAGGCTCCCATTAGGCTGAAGTCCCGTCCCCCCACCCCTGGCCGTCCCCCATAGGGGGGCTAATCACACTTCCTGGGCAGGGGTCTGTAAGCGTCCCCGGGTTCATGTGCATCCAGCACCGTGAAGGGAGAAAGCCCTGCTTGAGTGTGGGCCATGCCCCTTACTGGGCGCCTCTCTGTGTCCCTCTCCCCCATTGCACAGAGGAAACGCAGGGCAGGCGGGCAGGCAGCACATGGAGAAATCCAGCTGGACGTGGCTTCTGCTGCACACAGCTCGGAGCGGGCCCCGGGTGCCAGGCAGAGGGCCACTGAGCCTTTCACCTCTGGGCCAGATACTGCAGTGATGGGCGCTAGGTAGATCATCAGTTTCACTCTCACTTCCTGGCTGCCTGGTGGCCTTTGTGAAATGAGTTTGCTGGCTCTCAGCTCAGTTCTCAGTGGATCCAGGGCCCTGCACCCATGGGCAGTAGCTGCTGGCAAGGACTGAGTGGGCCAAGGTGCCTGAGCGATCCCCTTGCCGGTAGAGACGGTCCCTCCGGGGCAGGAGCAGGCACCCTGGGAGGGGCTGTGGGTGCAGGATGCCCAGCATGAACTGTGGCCAAATGGAGGACTCCACGGCCATGCAGCTGGCACCTTCCCCCAGGCTGGGAACTGCTCATCTCTCTACTGCTCTTCCTCCCTCCCCACCCAATCTCCCAGCTGCTGGCCAGTGATCAGTCCAACTTCAAGGACGTGGCAGACGCCATGAAGGTGATCGGCTTCAGCCTGGAGGAGATCAACTCAGTCTACAAGATCCTGGCTACTATTTTACACCTGGTAAGCGATGGCCTGGCCGGCGGATACATCCCTTCCCCTGTCCCAGGGAGGTGTGTGACCAACCAGGATGTTCCTGCAGGAGTGTTGTCCAGGGCTGGGCACAAGGCCCCCCGGATCGGAATTTGGATCAGCCCATGGCAGAGATGGGGGATTGGCTCAGTTTGGGGCGGGGTGCTGGTTCGGCCCATGGTGGGGGGGCAGTGTCAGTTTGGGATAGGGTGCTGAGTCAATCCATGGCAGAGACGAGGGGTGGGCTCAGTTTGGGGTGGGCTGCTGGTGGGGCCTGTGGCAGAGATAGAGGCAGAGTTCTGGTGGGGCCCATGGCAGAGGTGGGGGTGGGGTCACTTTGGGGCGGGGTTCTGGTTTGGCCCGTGGCAGAGATGGGGGCGGGATCAGTTTGGGGCAGGGTTCTGGTGGGGCCCGTGGCGGAGATGGGAGCAGGGTCAGTTTGGGGCAGGCTTCTGGTGGGGCCCGTGGCAGAGATGGGGGCAGGATCAGTTTGGGGCAGGGTTCTGGTTCGGCCCATGGCAGAGATGGGGGCAGAGTCAGTTTGGGGCGGGGTTCTGGTGGGGCCCGTGGCAGAGATGGGGGCAGGGTCAGTTTGGGGCAGGGTTCTGGTGGGGCCCGTGGCAGAGATGGGGGCAGGGTTCTGGTTTGGCCCATAGCAGAGATGAGGGCAGGGTCAGTTTGGGGCGGGGTTCTGGTGGGGCCCGTGGCAGAGATGGGGGCAGGGTCAGTTTGGGGCAGGGTTCTGGTTCGGCCCATGGCAGAGATGGGGGCAGAGTCAGTTTGGGGCGGGGTTCTGGTGGGGCCCGTGGCAGAGATGGGGGCAGGGTCAGTTTGGGGCAGGGTTCTGGTTCGGCCCATGGCAGAGATGGGGGCAGAGTCAGTTTGGGGCGGGGTTCTGGTGGGGCCCGTGGCAGAGATGGGGGCAGGGTCAGTTTGGGGCAGGGTTCTGGTGGGGCCCGTGGCAGAGATGGGGGCAGGGTTCTGGTTTGGCCCATAGCAGAGATGGGGGCAGGGTCAGTTTGGGGCGGGGTTCTGGTGGGGCCCGTGGCAGAGATGGGGGCAGGGTCAGTTTGGGGCAGGGTTCTGGTTCGGCCCATGGCAGAGATGGGGGCAGAGTCAGTTTGGGGCGGGGTTCTGGTGGGGCCCGTGGCAGAGATGGGGGCAGGGTCAGTTTGGGGCAGGGTTCTGGTTTGGCCCATGGCAGAGATGGGGGCAGGGTCAGTTTGGGGCAGGGTTCTGGTGGGGCCCGTGGCAGAGATGGGGGCAGGGTCAGTTTGGGGCAGGGTTCTGGTTCAGCCCATGGCAGAGATGGGGGCGGGGTCAATTTCGGGCAGGGTTCTGGTGGGGCCCGTGGCAGAGATGGGGGTGGGGTCAGTTTGGGGCAGGGTTCTAGTGGGGCCCGTGGCAGAGATGGGGGCGGGGTCAGTTTGGGGCAGGGTTCTGGTGGGGCCCGTGGCAGAGACGGGGGCGGGGTCAGTTTGGGGCAGGGTTCTGGTGGGGCCCGTGGCAGAGACGGGGGCAGGGTCAGTTTGGGGCAGGGTTCTGGTTCGGCCTGTGGCAGAGATGGGGGTGGGGTCAGTTTGGGGCAGGGTTCTGGTGTGGCCCGTGGCAGAGATGCGGTCGGGGTCAGTTTGGGGCAGGGTTCTAGTGGGGCCTGTGGCAGAGATGGGGGCAGGGTCAGTTTGGGGCAGGGTTCTGGTTCGGCCCATGGCAGAGATGGGGGCAGAGTCAGTTTGGGGCGGGGTTCTGGTGGGGCCCGTGGCAGAGATGGGGGCAGGGTCAGTTTGGGGCAGGGTTCTGGTGGGGCCCGTGGCAGAGATGGGGGCAGGGTCAGTTTGGGGCAGGGTTCTGGTTTGGCCCATGGCAGAGATGGGGAAGGGGTCAGTTTGGGGTGGGGTTCGGGTGGGGCCCATGGCAGAGATGGGGGCAGGGTCAGTTTTGGGCAGGTTTCTGGTTTGGCCCGTGGCAGAGATGGGGGTGGAGTCAGTTTGGGGCAGGGTTCTGGTGGGGCCTATGGCGGAGATGGGGGCAGGGTCAGTTTGGGGCAGGGTTCTGGTGGGGCCCATGGCAGAGATAGGGGCTGGGTCAGTTTCGGGCAGCGTTCTCGTGGGGCCCGTGGCAGAGATGGGGGCGGGGTCAGTTTGGGGCAGGGTTCTGGTTCGGCCTGTGGCAGACATGGGGGCAGGGTCAGTTTGGGGCAGCGTTCTGGTGGGCCCCGTGGCAGAGATGGGGGCAGGGTCAGTTTGGGGCAGGGTTCTGGTTCGGCCCATAGCAGAGATGGGAGCAGGGTCAGTTTGGGGCAGGGTTCTGGTGGGGCCTATGGCAGAGATGGGGGCAGTGTCAGTTTGGGGCGGGGTTCTGGTTCGGCCCGTGGCAGACATGGGGGCAGGGGCAGTTTGGGGCAGGGTTCTGGTTCGGCCCGTGGCAGACATGGGGGCAGGATCAGTTTGGGGCAGGGTTCTGGTTCGGCCCGTGGCAGACATGGGGGCAGGGTCAGTTTGGGGCAGGGTTCTGGTTCGGCCCATAGCAGAGATGGGAGCAGGGTCAGTTTGGGGCAGGGTTCTGGTGGGGCCTATGGCAGAGATGGGGGCAGTGTCAGTTTGGGGCGGGGTTCTTGTTCGGCCCGTGGCAGACATGGGGGCAGGGTCAGTTTGGGGCAGGGTTCTGGTTCGGCCCGTGGCAGACATGGGGGCAGGATCAGTTTGGGGCAGGGTTCTGGTTCGGCCCGTGGCAGACATGGGGGCAGGGTCAGTTTGGGGCAGGGTTCTGGTTCGGCCCGTGGCAGACATGGGGGCAGGGTCAGTTTGGGGCAGGGTTCTGGTTCGGCCCATGGCAGAGATGGAGGCAGGGTCAGTTTGGGGCAGGGTTCTGGTTCGGCCCGTGGCAGACATGGGGGCGGGGTCAGTTTGGGGCAGGGTTCTGGTGGGGCCCATGGCGGAGATGGGGGCAGGGTCAGTTTGGGGCAGGGTTCTGGTTCGGCCTGTGGCAGAGATGGGGGCAGGGTCAGTTTGGGGCAGGGTTCTGGTTCGGCCCGTGGCAGACATGGGGGCATGGTCAGTTTGGGGCAGGGTTCTGGTGGGGCCCATGGCGGAGATGGGGGCAGGGTCAGTTTGGGGCAGGATTCTGATGGGGCCCATGGCAGAGATGGGGGCAGGGTCAGTTTGGGGCAGGGTTCTGGTTCGGCCCGTGGCAGAGATAGGGGCAGGGTCAGTTTGGGGCACGCACACCCAGTTCTAGGGCTCGGTTCCCACAGCCCTGCCCAGCCTGTGCTGAGCTCGGTGTCACACCTGGCCCAGGTTCGTTGGAGTGGGGAGGAATTTCTTCAAGTTGCTCCAAAGTTGTGGGCAGAAATCTGGAGGGGATCCTCCCAGAGTATTGCCCCCTGGAGCCTGCCCTGCTACCCAGCCAAACACATGCCAGGCTGGTTGGCAGTGGGCTCAAGGGAAATGCACTTCATCCTTCCGGGCACCCTGGGGGAATGCCCGGGCCAGCCACCCCACCTGGGCAGCAGATTGGGGCCCAGCACCTGACGGCTCAGGAAGCCAGCAACTCTTCTCTGGGAGGCGGGTGGGTTGGGATTGAGTCTTGCAGGACCCTGGGAGCGGAGCTTGTGGGTGCTTGGCAGGAGGTTAGCCTTCATGAGGGCACTTAGTAGCACTCTGGAACGGGCCCTGCCCATGGCCCAGCTGCCAACCTCACTGCATGCAGACATGGGCCCACGGATGTACGGTGCCATGCGTGACAATAACCGGAAGGTCTGAGCTACACTGAGCAATGTCTGCTCCTCACGGCCCTGTCCCCAGCTCACCCGGCTGGGCCCGGGGACTGCGGGGGACTCCAGTAGGGTTGCCAACTTTGAAATATTTAAAAACCAGACACCCCAGCAGGAGTTCTGGAATGTCCCCCCGCCCCATCTCTTCCCCCCTGAGGCCCCGCCCGCTTTCAGTCCTCTTTCCTGCTCTCCCCATGGCTCGCTGCTTCCCCGCCCACCCCAGCCCTGCACCTGGGTCAGGAAGGACCCACCTGCAGAGCTGGGATTAGGAGCAGCTGTCTGACGCAGGTAGGAGGTGGCCCCAGCTGAGTAGGGGTTGGCTGGGTGGTGACCTGGCACCTTCCCACCTCCCCCAGCCACTGTAACTGGACATTGGGTGTCCGGTCAGTAGATCTGACCAGACACTGTCAGGTCTCCTTTTCAACCAGGCTTTCTGGTCGAAAACTGGGCACCTGGCCAGCCTAGCCTCGGGCAGTGCAGTGACCTGACCCGCCTTACTGTGGCCATGCATACAACCAAGTCCTGGTGATGGGGCCTTCACGCTGACTCTGTAGAGCCAGGCCGGCTGTGCCAGTGCGTTCTGTGTCCTGGGAATTGCAGCAAGGGAGGTTTAGGTTGGACATTAGGAAAAACTTCTTAACTGTCGGGGTGGTTAAACACTGGAGTAAATTCTATGTCCCAGTGTCCATGGGGCACCGGTGGCTTCCCCCAGCTCAGGCCCGTGCAGGGGGACGCTGGTGCCCTCTCCCGGCTGACTGTGTCTCTCTCAATGGATTTCCAGGGCAATGTGAGCTTCGTTGCCGAGGGAGATGCCGTGGCGATAGAGAACAGGGAGCTGGTCTCCCAGCTGGCGGAGCTGACCTCCACCCAGCCGGAGAGCCTGCTGAGAACCCTGCTGTACC
This sequence comes from Gopherus flavomarginatus, assembly GCF_025201925.1. Taxonomy (NCBI): domain Eukaryota; kingdom Metazoa; phylum Chordata; order Testudines; family Testudinidae; genus Gopherus; species Gopherus flavomarginatus. The sequence continues at coordinate 4,575,620 of NC_066618.1, read as the reverse complement.
GTGCGGTGGCCACGGGCGGCGGGGAGGTCATCGAGAAGGGTCACAGCGCCAAGGAAGCCAACTATGCCAGGGACGCCTGTGCCAAGGTAAAGGGGTAGAGGAGCTGGGAACCGGGGCCTGCCGAGCCCCCCTGCCCCTCTGTGACCTCCAGTGTCCTCCTTCCAATCGCCCTGATGCCCCGCAGGTCCCCTTGCCTCGCCGCCCCCTTGCCTTCCCCATCACTGCCTGCTCGGGGTCAGGCTCCCAGCTGGTACACGTGAGCTCGTGGGAGTCATGCTCGCCCCCAGCTATGTATCGGATTCTCTCTCTCTCCAGGCCAGCCAGCTGCGGGGCAGGCTTCCCCTGTTCCGTGACCGTCACCCTGCCCACAAGGGACTGGGCAGCTCTGGCCGCTCTGCGCTGGGCCTGTGGCACCCTGGCTAGTTTGCCATCCCATGCTGATGGGGACGAGTTAAATGAGGTCACTAAACTGAGAGCAGCCGGCCCCACAGCCCGGAATGGGGCTGTTCTGACGTACCCCACATTCATCCCCATCCAAAACACCCGGGCTGCAGTGTCAGGGAGCCTGGGGTGAAGAGTGTGGATAGAAACAGGCCAGGAGCTGCTCAAAGCCCTTCCCAGGGTCAGCCGCTCCAGACAGCTCCATGGCTGCAGCCATGTGGACGTGGCTGGTTATACCACACTGGGGCAGCAGTGGGGATCAAACCCAGAGCCTTCAGCTGCAAACCCCCCACAGCCCCTGGGCTTAAGGTGCACCCCGTCCTGCAGTAGGGTTAAGGCTTATATCCGACAGTAGCCACTAGATGGCAGTAGAGTTGCACAGCCATGACATTTCATCCAGCAGGGGGCAGTAGTGAAACCTGCACATCAGCCTCCCCCACATGTCCCAGTGACCACCTGTCCCCGCCTCCCCGGAGGGCGTGGCTTGAGCACACCTGCTCCTGAAAGGTACAGTGCCCCACACCTGGTGGAAGGCGTTTAGGACTAGCTGTCGGGGGGGGGGGACTTCCTGCTTCACGGCGTTTCCCCCCCCACAGGCCATCTACGAGCGGCTGTTCTGCTGGATCGTGGGGCGCATCAACACCGTCATCGAGGTAAAGAACTACGACGCCCGGCTCCACGGCAAGAACACCGTCATCGCTGTGCTGGACATCTACGGCTTCGAGATCTTCGACAGCAACAGGTAGAGCCCAGCCAGCCACCTCGGGCCACGCAGCCAGCCCGGCTGGAGGCTGGCCCAGCAGGACCCAGCCCTACCCATGCAGCCTCCTCTCCCAGCATGCACCGGGGCTGGGGTCATGCGTAGGGCTGAATTGCTGTGGCTCGATCCTGGACTGGGGGGCAGAGAGAGCGGGGCAGGTTGCCAGGGCCAGTGGCTCAGGATAGCGTGCAGCTGTTGACATGCAGAGGGACGAGGGGGCGGGTGTAGGAGCTGGGCCCTTCCAGACCCGCAGCTCCAGAGGCCTTGGGGCTGGGCGTGGAGGAGAGAGAGAGCGAGGAGGGCAGGTTGCTGGTCGCAGGGGAACAATCAGCTGAGCTGGATGGTGGCTCCATTTCCCTGCTGCTCCCGGACCCGGTTCAGGGGAGAGCCAGGGACTGTGCACTGCACTGAGAGCTTGATCTCAGTCTTGGCCCCCGCTCCCCCCATGCAGGCAGGGCCATGTGGGGCTGGGTCACTCAAGAGGGAAGGTGCTGGCGGGGCTGGGGGCTGCTGTGCTTCCTAGAGAGGGCTACAGTGGAGGTGCTGCCACCCAGGGCCCGTGGACTGCAGGTCAGAGCTGAGGGGTTCACATGGATCCAGCTTCAGCTGGGGTTGCGATTTGGCCACCAGGTGTTTCCTGCGCATTTTGAGTTGCTGTGGCGGCTTCTTCACTGCTCCCCGGAACTCCTGTGCCGTGTTCCTGTGCGCTGTGCAGAAGCTGTTGCATTCCAGCCCAGAGGCAGCTGCATTGCAGTGATGTGCAAAGTGCTTTGTTCGAAAGATGCAGCACACCTGCCCGGGGGCTTAGCGCGGAGCGGATCCTTCAGTCCCACCCCTGTGAACCAAATCCTTCCTTGGTTCTGGGCATGGGGTAGCAGCACGTCCAGCCAGCCCTGGCCCGGGAGCCCAGTGTGTTCTCCAGAGTGCGAGGTGGGGTGCTGCGTAGGGTAGGGTGGCGGGATGGGGAAGGGGGCATGGAGTGAGGGAGACCCCAGTCCCAGGGAGCCAGGGGTACAGACTATGAGACTCGTGCACTTTGGTGGTTTGCAGCTTCGAGCAGTTCTGCATCAATTACTGTAACGAGAAGCTGCAGCAGCTGTTCATCGAACTGATCCTGAGGCAGGAGCAAGAGGAGTATCAGCGGGAAGGCATTGAGTGGCAGCATGTGAGTGCCAGAGCCCCATGGGGGGTGCCTGCCCAGAGGGCAGTGTGGGGGTGGCAGCACCCCATTGGGATGGGAGTTCCCCACCCAGAGAGCAGTGTGCGAGTGGCAGTGCCCCATTGGGGTGGGAGTTCCCCACCCAGAGGGCAGTGTGGGGGTGCCAGTGCCCCGTGCAATGGGGGAGGGTGAGGGGTTCCTGCCCAGAGGGCAGCGTGGGGGTACAGCACCCTATTGGGGTGGGGGGTCCCTGCCCAGAGGTCAGCGTGGGGGTGGTAGTGCCCCATGCAATGGGGGAGGGGGAGGGTTCCTGCCCAGAGAGCAGTGTGGGTGTGGGAGCACCCCATTGGGGTGGGGGGTCCATGCCCAGAGGGTAGCCTGGGAGTGCCAGTGCCCCATGCAATGGGGGAGGGTGAGGGGTTCCTGCCCAGAGGGCAGCATGGGGGTACAGCGCCCCATTGGGTTGGTGGGTCCCTGCCCAGAGGACCGTCTGGAAGGGCCCCTCCCAGCAATCTGCATGACCGTCACCCAGGGCCAGGGGCAGACAGCGAGGGCCACTCCTGCCAGGGGTGCTCGGTCACACGGCCTGGTGCTGGGCCATGAGCTCTACCCCAGGGAGCTCTCGCCTGCTGGGGAGTCGCCTCCCGCCTGCTGCTGCGCTTGCGTCCCCACTGCCCTGCTCTGAGCCAGCGACATTGTCATCTGGGGGACCCGACGGAGGCTCCTCCCGCGCCCGGCTCAGGGGTGCCGTTGTTCGCTGAGGGCCCCCGAGCATGGGGGTCACCCCGAGAGCTCCCCCAGGGCCGTGCCTGGTAACCTCTGCCTCCCCCCTCGCAGATCGAGTACTTCAACAACCAGATCATCGTGGACCTGGTGGAGCAGCCGCACAAGGGCATCATCTCCATCCTGGACGAGGCCTGCCTGACTGGGGGCCAGGTCACGGACGCCATGTTCCTGGAGTCCATGAACACCAAGCTGGGCAAGCACCCCCACTACACCAGCCGCAAGGTAACGCCCCGCGGGCACCCCAGGGTCCGGGCTCAGACGAGCGGGGGCTGGGCTGCCCATTGGGGGGAAGACAAAGGGCTCAGGAGCGGGAGGGAGACCGGGTCCTGCTGGGAGGGAGAGGCCCTTCCGGGCTGGGGGGGCCGTCTCGGGGAGCTCCTTGGATTCTGCAGGAGCAAAGCAAGTTTAACCTTCCGGTAACCTTAACCCCTCCAAGCCAGTGCCCCCCCTCCCGCACAGTCCCCAGTGCTTCTGGCTGGAGGGGTGGGAGGTTTCTCTCCCCTGAGTGGGGGCCGGAGGGCTGCTCACTGTGCATTCTGGGTATGCTGGCACCTTGTGGGGCTGCCTGGTTCGTTGGCCTGGCACTGGGTGGGAGGGGGGATTGCTGGGGCATGGGCGGAAGGGGTGGTGCAAGGCATGAGGACAGGGGCTGTTTCCCCATGCCAGAGCAGGGGTATCAGAGTATGGGGTACTGGCCTGCTGGCCGCCTGTGCCCTCCCGGCTCAGCCCACCGTGTGTTCGCAGCTCTGCGCCACCGACAAATCCATGGAGTTCGACCGGGATTTCCGCATCAAGCACTACGCCGGGAATGTCACGTGAGTCCTGCCCCTGCCCCCCAGGATCAGGGTGATGCCCAGCGGGCAAAGGAGCGGGGTCCTACCTGGCCACTTGGCATCTCTGTCCAGCAGGGGTCCTGTCTGGAGAGAGGCAGGGGACTCCCTGCTGACCTGGAGGGCTGGTGGCTTAGTACCAGTCTGCAGGGGGTGGGAGACTGAGTCGGGCAGGCCAAGGGGAGGCCCCACCCAGGAGGCGGGAAGGGCAGGATTGTACCCTGTACGCCAGCCAGGATTCCACCTGCAGATGGCCCCAAGGGGTTGAGTATCAGAGGGGTAGCCGTGTTAGTCTGGATCTGTAAAAGCAGCAAAGAATCCTGTGGCACCTTATAGACTAACAGACAACCAAGGGGTTGGTTTCTCAGCAGGTGGCTGCTCAGCCAGGTCTGGCCCCTCTGAGGCCTCTCCAGGCACAGCTCAGATCCCCGGTCCCTTGGCAAGCTCTTGGCGTGTATCGTCTAGTCAAAGCCAGGGGCTCCCCCTGCCCCGTCAGGAGGCACCCCCCAGCCTGGCCAGGCTCACAGGCAGCAAACGCTGACGTGTTCTACTCTTTCTGTCCATGGCGCTCGGCAGCTACATGACTCCCTCGGCAGGCTCATGGCCTTCCCTCGCTAGCAGACCCCGCCGCTTGCCCCTCGCCCCACTCTGTGGCTAGTTTTCAGCCCTTTTCCCTGGCTCTTCTCCAGGTCCCGGTGAAATTGGTCTTGTCTCTGGCCCAATGTGCTGCTCCGGGGGCAGGATCCCTGGGCCTCTCCCCTCCCCGCCCCAGGATGCGCTGGGCTCTGGGCCCAGAGGTAGGCCGGGCAGGCAAGGGACTGTCCCGTGAAATTCTGAGCAGATCCCAAATGCCTCCTGCCGCTGATCCCAGGAGCCATCACAATCCTAGGATTTAGCCCGAACCAGACATCTCTCGGGGGGAGGGGTGCTCGGGTGGACTCCAACTCAGCCTGTCCCTTGAAGGAGAGACAAGCGTGCGAGGAGCCGGCTGGGGCGTAGGAGCCTCCTGACGCAGGCACATGGGGGAGGCTGCCCCCATGGCCCCTCGCAGCTCTGCATTGCCATTCACAAGGAGAGCCGCTTCCGCAGGGCTGCTTGCTCAGAGATTTCAAGGCTCATTGTTAGCTGGGCAGGGGGGAGGCCTGCACCTTGTGTCAGGGAAGCTTGAGTCAGGCAGAGGAGTCAAGCCCACAGCCATGGTACAGAGAGCAAGCACAGGACCCGGGCCTGTGCGCTTGGCTCCCTGTGGGTGGGAATGCATGGCTGGGCAGGAGCGGGCATCGCTGGCTGTGCACCTGGGCATGAGTGCGTCTCCCCACGGGGCGGTGCTTGTGCGCATGAGAGTGTGCGAAGGCATGTTGGGGGTGTGCATGTGGTATGAGTGCGTCTCCCCGTGGGGCAGTGCTTGTGCACATGCGTGTGTGCGATGGCATGCTGGGGGTGTGCATGTGGTGTGAGTGCGTCTCCCCATGGGGCAGTGCTTGTGCACATGCCTGTGTGCGATGGCATGCTGCGGGTGTGCATGTGGTGTGAGTGCGTCTCCCCATGGGGCAGTGCTTGTGCACATATGAGTGTGCGATGGCATGTTGGGGGTGTGCATGTGGTGTGAGTGCGTCTCCCCATGGGGCAGTGCTTGTGCACATGCGAGTGTGTGATGGCATGTTGGTGCTGTGCATGTGGGCATGAGTGTGGGAGGGAATGGTCCTCTCCGACTCTTTGCAGACCTCCCATGGGCACCTCGAGCCTGGCACCTCTCTAGGGGGAGGGCAGCCTCCTCCCCGTTCCCCAGGGTGTGGGGGGGCTAAAATGTGGACCAAGGGCGTCATGGGTGCATGCTCAGGACACTGAGTGCAGCAGGATGCCAAACCAGATGCGCCTTGCACGATCAGGTGACCCAGGTGCCACCCTTTCAAACTGTGCCTGTGAGGACACTGGCCTTAAAGATGCCCCAATCATTTTAGTGGGAAAACCCCCATGGTGTGATCACCAGCAGCTCCTTCCTCCCCTCCCCGTGTCTGCCCTAGCAGGATCTCAGCTGCAGCCCATCCCAGGCTGAGGGGTCCAAGTGGAGGGACAGCACCGGGGAGCAGTTGGGGTTGGAGGTGACCCGGCCCCCATTGCTCTGAATTGCAGGTACTCGGTGGAGGGGTTTATTGACAAGAACAAGGACACCCTCTTCCAAGATTTCAAGCGGTTGATGTACAACAGGTGAGGGCTCCAGGTCCATGGGGCTGAGCATCACTGGGCACGTGGGGCCTGGCCTCAGCTCTGGGGTGGGGATGAGAGCGACAGCAAGAGAGATCCTGCGGGATCGGGGGGTCTGGTGCTGCAGATGGGGCTCAGGCTGGCTGCCCTGACACCTGCGTCCCCTGTCAAGCGCCAGAGCAGGTACAGTGCAGGCAGCTGCTCCCACCAGGGTGTCTCGGCCATGACCTAGTGGGGAGCTTGGTATCCAGGCCAGTTAGCCCTCAGCCGCCCTGCCAAGGCTCCCAACGAGGGGGCTAACCGGAGCCAGGAAGGGCCCCGACTCCTTTCCCCTAGGCTGCCCATTGGCAAGCAGCAGGCCGGCTTTGACCGGCGGGAGGGGCTCTGGGTCCTGTTCCCCTGGCTGAACCCGGGGGCAGAGGGGAGCGATAATGGGCGGGGAGCTCCTGGAGCCGGAACAGCCTGGGGGCAGTTGGGACAGGATCCAAACCCTGGCTGGTTTCCCTCGCACAGGGCAACAACGGCCTAATGGAGCCTCCTAACTCCTGGGCAGCACTGCACATTCCTCTACGTCAGTGGGTGGCGCTCTTCCTTTAAACAAACCAGCTCCATGGCTCTGTCTGGGGAGCCTTGGATCAGGATCTGGGCCCTGTGGCCCGTTTCCATCTCAGGTCCTGCTCCCCTCTCCCAGCACCAGGGATCCCGTCCAGGCAATGGCCTAGGAGGCTGGAGGGAATACGGGAATGGGGAGGAGAGCTCTGCTTCGAGGTGGTGTAGGTGCATCTTCCACAAAAGTCTCCAGCCTGCAGAAACTCCCTGGACAGCAGGGACAATCAGGGCACGTGCTCTCTCCTCACCCTGGCATCCCCATCCCTGAGCGTCGGCTTCCCGGCCCCTCACGCCCCTTTCTGATCTCTCCCCAGCACAGACCCCGTCCTGAGGGACATGTGGCCGGAGGGCGAGGTCAGCATCACCGAGGTGACGAAGCGCCCCCTGACGGCCGCCACGCTCTTCAAGAACTCCATGGTGGCGCTGGTGGAGAACCTGGCCTCCAAGGTAACCCCCCAACCTCCACCCCGGCTCCTCCTTGGTCATCTGCTTCACCAGGGCCCTCTGGCTGCTGCCGACAGTAAGCAGGGCTGGCCAGAGGTCCCAGGGTGCCCTGTGTGACAGAACAATAGGATACCCCACCTGCAAGGGGGTCCATCACAGCCTTCCCTCCTCCCACCTCCTCCCGTACACCCACAGGAGATGCTCCTTGGCCTCTAGCTGCCCCCTGTGTCTGGACTGGGAGCCCGGAAGGACCTTCCCAGGGCAGTCAGGGAGCTTGGCCTGGGCTCCTGGGGCCAGTGTCATGTGGCAGGCAGGGCCCTGGGTGGAGCTGGCCCTGCACAGCCACTGAGCTTGCTTAGGCCCATGGTGGCCACTGGCAGCATGTAGGGATGGGAGATTGGCAAAGGTGGGATACCCCAAGTTGGGTCTGGGCCCAGGGCCTCCCACCGGTTCCAGGCTGGATTCTGTGTCCCTTAGCAGGCAACGCCAAGCCCAGGCAGGCTGAGGTTCAGGATTCGGCCTCTCTCAGATCTCAGGGAGTTCTGAACGGCCCGTCGGAGGGGAAGGCTCCGGCTGTTGGACCAGAACTTGGATCCAGGCTTGGCATTTGGGGTTATGCTCTAACAGTGCCCCTGCACCTCCCCTTCCAAACACGTCTGCCACCTGGATGCTTCCCGGAGCGCCCCGTCCCTGAAGGGGCCCAAATCCTAGGAGAGCGGCAGGCCTCCTGGCATTTCCAGCCCCACACACCCAGACTGCCCCTAGTGCACATCCTAGGCCCTGCTCCTTGCCCTTCCAGCACTGACCCCTCCAGTCACAGAGCTGCTCCGCGGCCCCCTCCCTGTCCAGCTTCTTGGTGCCAGCCCCCACGGGTGGCAGCATGGCTGGCCAACAGGACACCCAGCCCTACATCTCCCACCCGCTCTACTTCCTAGCAGCCTGTGAGCTTGGTTGGTGGCTGGGCGCTGTGGTGGTTGGGCAGGGGCGAGACAGCTGGATGGTTCCCCCCACCCTTCTGCCCTTAGCCCCATGTAACGGTGGAATAGCCCTGATGGATGAGGTCTGGGAGTGTCCCATGCTTGCTCCTGCCAGAGAGGGAGCTGTTGAGTGCCCCAAGGGCCTCCCTCCCCAGGACCTGGGTCCTCTACCTGCCTCTGCCCTCTGAGGCTGCTCCCCTCCCTCCCCGGATTGACCCACTGCTCATTTGATTGGCTAACTGATGAGTAGCTCCACCTGGGCTTCTTAAAGGGCCAGCTCCTAAGAGGGCACTGTTAGCACCTGGCGCGTAGTCACCTGTCGGTTTGTTTCCTGCTGGTCAGCCGGGTCTGGGTGTGAATCCTGACTCGCTCAGCAGCTGAGGGCCCCTGAGATGGACTTGACAGAGGCTGCCCTCTGGTTCCTAGCCAGAGCCAAGCGGCAGATTGGCCAGTGTAGCCGATCCTAAACAGCAGCATCCCCCAGCCTGCGTAGCCCTTCCTGACCTGATCCTGCCCTCCACCTACCCGCTGCCCTGGCCCCAGCCTGCACACGCACCGTTCAATTCACTGTTTCCTTTGGTTGTTTCACTGCGAGGCTAAAGAACTGATTTAAAGGGGAGCATGTGTGTCTGGCTGAGCGGAGATATGCGGGACCCCAGCTGCCTTGGCAACAGGCAGCAGTGAATAATACCCGTGAATCATTTGGCATTTGCTCCCATTTCTGATCAGGAACCTGTTCCCAGAAGCTGCAGCAGCTAAAATTAGCCCTCGGTAGGAAGAGAAGTAGTGAGAGGCGGGGGAGGGAGCCAAGGAGAGGGTTGGGGGAGGGGAGCCCAGATGTGTGCCGCTGGACCAGGCAGACATGCACGTGGATCCACGCTGGCACAGAGCCACCCAGACAGGCATGGGCAGAGGCGCACGCCTGGCTGCATCCCCAGCCGGACACGGCCATGCAGGCAGAGATGTGTGCACAGACATAAGGACACGTAGACACGTGGCCACCCAGACACACATGCACAGATACACGCAGACTTAGTGCAAGAGACACACAGCCATGGAGGTGTGTACGTGCGATTGATGCACACAGGGACGCGCACTAAAGCAGACCAACGCGTGCCTGGAGACACCCCCAGCTAGCCAGCACTTGTTTGGCTGTGGGGATGGGACTCAGCTCGGGCTTGTGGCACAGGCCTTGGAGGAGTGCTGGCCTGGGCTGTGCCTGGCACTGGAGAACACAAGCCCCGGGCGATGCTGGATTGACTGTTCCTCACTCCCCGCTCCTCTAGCTGCTCATTAGCTCTGCCTGGGTACCTGCTGCTGCTGCTGTCACTGGCAAGCTGATGTCTCAGCCAAATTTAGCTCCAGTGTGAGCTGCAGCGAGGCTCAGAGCTGTGATTATGTCTCCTGGATCAACCCAGCTGGAGCGGAGGAGCTGCCTGTCCCTATCACATGGCTGCAGCGCTGCTCCCATCCACCAGAGCCCCCAGAAGGAAACACTATTGTAACAGGTTGCACTGTGCTGCACACACTAACCCATGAGAGCACCATGGGGACAGCTGTGAAGTGGCTCCTCTGCTTCCAAAGCACCCCCCCTACCATCTGAGATACAGGAGGATCCCTTCCAGCAGTGCGGGACTTATGACACACAGCTGAGCAGTTCCGATCTGTCCAGCAGAGGGCAGCTGAGCGAGGCAGGGGATGTGTCATTCCTCATGGCCCAGATCCACGAGTTCGGGGCTACACCCCCCGCTTTGGAGCCGTGTCTAGGAGGGCGTCTTGCTCTTCCTCCAGGGTTGGCCATGTGCCCTCAGCCTCTTCAAGCCTGAACGTCTGGGCCTCCAGACCCCCTCCTGAGCTCTGCTCAGTGAGTCTAGCCAAGCTGAACTCCTGAGGGAGACCAGCCCACTCTGCAGGAGCTAACATGCCTCGCCAAGCGTGGGCAGTGCCATTCACACAGCGCTGTCAGAACGAGCAGGTTTCTCAGTCGCCTGGCATGCAACCTAGGAACCCTTAGCTTGGGCCAGAGAGCTGCAGGTTAAAGCCTAGCCCAGTCTGGTCAGCCCAGAGCCAGGCGGTGCTGAGCCCTGGCTCTGTCTGTCTCCCTCTGCCCACCATGGTCAGCTCCCCGGTGAGATCCCGAGGCCTCCAGCTCACACTTTCCCAGGCCTTGTTCTCCAGCTGGGGCCTGTGCTCAGCCTCCCCGCAGAGAGGTGGGGAAATCCCCCTCCCTCTGGGTCTGTGGTCACCAGGCCCCAGTAGCCCGGTGATTGGCTTTGCCATCTTCTCAAATTCTCCGTCGGTCAGCCTTGGCCAGTCCTTTTTAACCCAGCCCAGCTCAGACAGCTGGGTGACGGTCAGATCTCTGTCTGCCAGCCTGCCCTGAGAGCACACTGCATAACCATGCAAGCTATAGGGGAGACTGAGGCACACAGTGGCATCAGAACAATATTACAGAAAATTCCCATTTCATCACCCTGCCCCGCTCACACGTGGCCCGGACATGCCAAGGGGATGGGGATGGACCATGCTGAGGAGGCGGCAATGGGCCAGGCCTGGCTGGTTCTTCTCTCGTTGGAGCCAAACTGCAGCCTCAGCAGTGATAGCTGTTTCTCAGGCCCCAAAGCTCTGAAATTAGCCGGCTGCCCAGACCCCAGATAGACGCCGCCTGCCCTGTGCCCCTGTGAAGAGATCTATGGCTGGGTGGTGGGTGTGAGCATCACCGCCCCCTGCTGGGTAGTGTGGCCTGGGCTTGGTGGAGTGGCCGGCAGAGCCCAGACCGGGCACTCACTGTGGAGCTGCAGTGCCATTGCGTTCACCCTGTTGCTCCCCTTGGAGGGGCACATTTCCCCTCTGAGGTAGCAAGGCACATGCCCAGGCAAGTGCACCCTGCTGCTGCCCCAGCCCTGCTGGGCTTCCACCTGCCCCTCCACTTCCCAGTGCCTGGCGTGCCCCAAATGCAGCCCCCTGCCCCGTGCCTTGGCTGGCCCTGGGCGGCCAGCCCCGTCAGCGCCCCTTGGCTCACCCTGCAGCTGGGGGATCCCCCGGGGCAGCCCTGCCTTTCCCAGGCTTCTCCTGGGCTGGTCTCTGGAGACAGAGACCTCCAGGGACAGAGCTCATCCCCAAAGCAGGTGACCCCGCCTCTCTCCACCCCTCAGCCCTGGGCCTCCTTCCCCACTGGTGCCCACATATGACCTGGCCTGGCACCACTCCCCCTGCTCCCTGCCCAGCCATCCTGGGGCTCCTCCCGACACCCCCTTCACTGGCATCCCCTCTCCAGAGCCTCCACCCCAGAGTGACGGTCCCAGCAGCAGCTCGAGGGCCTGTCCCCCCACCATGGTTTCAGTGACACCCGCTCCACTCCCCCCAGGAGCCCTACTACGTGCGCTGCATCAAGCCCAACGACCAGAAGTCACCGCTGCTCTTTGACGCCGAGCGCTGCCGCCACCAGGTGGAGTACCTGGGCCTGCTGGAGAACGTGCGGGTCCGCAGGGCCGGCTTCGCCTACCGGCAGCCCTACGACCGCTTCCTGCTCAGGTATCTGCCCCGTCCCGCCCCCGCTGGCCAGCCACGCCACCTCGTCCTGCCCTCGCTGGCCCTCCTGCTCCATCCCGCCCCGTCCTGCCCTCACTGGCCCTCCTGCTCCATCCCGCCCCTGCTGGCCAGCCACCCCACCCCGTCCTGCCCCCACTGGCCAGCCACCCCGCCCCGTCCTGCCCCCACTGGCCAGCCACCCCACCCCGTCCTGCCCCCGCTGGCCAGCCACGCCACCTCGTCCTGCCCTCGCTGGCCCTCCTGCTCCATCCCGCCCCCGCTGGCCAGCCACCCCGCCCCGTCCTGCCCCCGCTGGCCAGCCACCCCACCCCGTCCTGCCCCCGCTGGCAAGCCACCCCACCCCGTCCTGCCCTCGCTGGCCCTCCTGCTCCATCCCGCCCCCGCTGGCCAGCCACACCACCCCGTCCTGCCCCCACTGGACAGCCACCCCACCTCGTCCTGCCCTCGCTGGCCTCCCGCTCCATCCCACCCCTGCTGTCCCAGCCACCCTGCCCGGTCCCGCCCTCGCTGGCCCAGCCACCCCGCCCCGTCCCGCCCTCGCTGGCCAGCCACCCCGCCCGGTCCTGCCCTCGCTGGCCCAGCCACCCCGCCCCGTCCCACCCTCGCTGGCCCAGCCACCCCGCCCCATCCTGCCGTCGCTGGCCCTTCCGCTCCATCCCACCCCCGCTGGTCAGCCACCCCGCCCCATCCTGCCCTCACTGGCCCTCCTGCTCCATCCCGCCCCTGCTGGCCAGCCACCCCGGCTCACCACCATAGCGCCCTGCTGCCCCCTACTGAGCCTCCCCGTCCCACCCCCACTGGCCCAGCCACCCTGGCCCACCACCATAGCGCCCTGCTGAGCCTCCTCTTCCTGCCCCCACTGGCCCAGCCCCACCTCCCCATCCTGCCATTACTGGCTCCTGTCTACCCCACCCCATCCTGCCCCCACCGCACCTCCCCTTCCCGCTCCATCCGGCCCCCGCCACACCTCCCCTTCCCGCTCCGTCCTGCCCCCTCCGCCCCCTGCCGCACCTCCCCTTCCTGCTCCATCCTGCCCCTGCCGGCCCCTGCCGCACCTCCCCTTCCCGCTCCATCCTGCCTCCTGCCGCACCTCCCGTTCCCGCTCCGTCCTGCCCCCTGCCGCACCTCCCCTTCCCGCTCCGTCCTGCCCCCGCCGGCCCCTGCCGCACCTCCCCTTCCAGCTCTGTCCTGCCCCCTGCCGCACCTCCCCTTCCAGCTCCGTCCTGCCCCCTGCCGCACCTCCCCTTCCAGCTCCGTCCTGCCCCCTGCCGCACCTCCCCTTCCCGCTCCGTCCTGCCCCCGCCGGCCCCTGCCGCACCTCCCCTTCCCACTCTGTCCTGACCCCGGTCCCTGCCATGGGTCAGAGCTGCCCTTTCCCTGGAGGCCAGCCCGGCTGCTCTCCATGCTCAGGACCCTGCTGTCTCCATGCTCAGGTATAAGATGACCTGCGAGTACACGTGGCCCAACCACCTCATGCCCACGGACCAGGAGGCCACACGGGCCCTCATCGACCAGCATGGCTTCCAGGACGACGTGGCCTATGGCCACACCAAGCTCTTCATCCGCATGCCCCAGATCCTCTTCTGCCTGGAGCAGGAGCGGGCCCAGCTCATCCCCATCATCGTGCTCCTGCTGCAGAAGGTGAGGGGGCACCGGGGGGTGCTGCTGAGCTGCTCTGCCCCCCCCCCCCCGCAAAGAGACATGATCCCCTCCGTGTGTGTGAGGGAGTGGGGGCTAGGGGTTATAGCAGGGGGGCTGGGAGCCAGGACTCCTGGGTTCTACCCCGGCTCTGGGAGTAGGGGCTAGCAGTTAGAGCAGGGGGGCTGGGAGCCAGGACTCCTGGGGTCTATCCCCGGCTCTAGGAGGGGAGTGGGGGCCAGGGGTTAGAGCAGTGGAGCTGGGAGCCAGGACTCCTGGGTTCTCTCCCCGGCTCTAGGAGGGGAGTGGGGGCTAGGGGTTAGAGCAGGGGGGCTGGGAGCCAGGACTCCTGGGTTCTCTCCCCGGCTCTAGGAGGGGAGTGTGGGCTAGGGGTTAGAGCAGGAGGGCTGGGAGCCAGGACTCCTGGGTTCTATCCCCAGTTCTAGGAGGGGAGTGGGGGCCAGGGGTTAGAGCAGTGGAGCTGGGAGCCAGGACTCCTGGGTTCTATCCCCAGCTCTAGGAGGGGAGTGGGGGCTAGGGGTTAGAGCAGGGGGGCTGGGAGCCAGGACTCCTGGATTCTATCCCCAGCTCTAGGAGGGGAGTGGGGGCTAGGGGTTAGAGCAGGGGGGCTGGGAGCCAGGACTCCTGGGTTCTCTCCCCGGCTCTAGGAGGGGAGTGTGGGCTAGGGGTTAGAGCAGGGGGGCTGGGAGCCAGAACTCCTGGGTTCTCTCCCCGGCTCTAGGAGGGGAGTGGGGGCTAGGGGTTAGAGCAGGGGGGCTGGGAACCAAGACTCCTGGGTTCTATCCCCGGCTCTAGGAGGGGAGTGGGGGCTAGGGGTTAGAGCAGGGGGGCTGGGAGCCAGGACTTCTGGGTTCTATTCCTGGCTATGCTGCTGACTTGCTGTGTGAGGTGGGCAGGACACTCCCCCACTCTCTGTCTCAGTTTCCCATCTATGAAATGGGGCAGTGGCCCTTCCTGACTCAGTGGGGACTGGGCGAGGTTGTATGCCGTGCTCTCTATGTGGGGCTCCCACGCAAACGACTGTTTGTCCCTGTCCGTGCAGGGCTTTGAGATTCTCACATGGACGGCACTAGAGAAGGACCAAGTATTACGGCCATTCCCAGCACCCATGCTGTGGGATGGGCTGTGGTGGCATCAGCTGGGGAATGGGTCCCAGGGTGGTGGTGCCCTCACCTGCCTGCTTGGCCTCTGTGAGCCGAGTCTGCCAGGTCTCAGCCCAGTGGAGGCGTGCCCGTGTCCTGAGCCCCACCCTCCAGGTTGGGCTGCATGGGCTCAGGAGCCAGGGATTGTCCATCCCCAGAGATGCCCGCCAGGGGTTTTGCCATGTGAGTGGGATGAGCTACGCTCTGATCCCTCCCATGTCCTGGTGCCACAGACCCAGCTCTGGCAATGGCTTTGTCTGGCGCCTAGGAATGGCCCCTCCCCGCTGCTGTGGGGACTGTGCTGGGTCAGAAGGATGTCAGGGTCCATCAGCTGCTGTGCTGTCACAGCTGATTAGCAGCAGCCTCTCAGCACGTGGGAGAGCGAGTGGGGCACCAGGGTGTTCTGATCCCAGCCACCCATCGGGCGCTGAACTGCTGGGAAGGGGTCGGGACACAGGCACAGGGGGAGGGCAGGCACTGCCCGTGATCCAAGAGGAACCTGATGGAGCCGAGTTGCCGGCAGGCAAGGTCAGACGAAGGGGGCGCAGTGCCAAGGTTGGGCCCCAGGTGCTCGCTCTGCCCGAGGGTCCGGTCCCCTGACTGTGCTTGCCCCGCTCCAAGCCCCCTAACCTCCTTGACTGCCCTGGTGCTGCTGCTCCGCAGGGGCCAGCCTCTGACTCCGTTACTATCTATAGATGTGGCACCGTTAGCAGATTTCCCGACAGCCGACGAAGCGTCTGGCTGAGGAACTGCTTAGTCATATCAGGAGCATCCCGGTGATGGGCTGATGGTGAGCACTGGCGCCGGAGTCCTCAGGACCCGAGTGCCAGCATCTGCAGCAGTGCCCGGTCCCGAGGGGCGAAGGGCATCCCTGGCACCCCAGAAAGTCTACGTGTCTCTGGGTGGTGCTGGAGAAGCTGTGGAAAACCAGAATTTCCACCCCGCCCCAAATCCCGATTTCTCAGCGTTTGTCCCCAATGACAAATCCCAGAAGATTTCCACTGGGAAACGTCAAAGCGTTGTTTTTTTAATCGACACCAGCCTGTGTCCACCTGGGCCACCACAATGCCCTCGGGCCCCTGTCCTCCCTTATGGACTCTGCCTGTGTCCGGACTACATCTCCCATGATGCACCATTGCCTCTCCCCATGTTTGAGTCACCTCGTGGTTCTGATGGCAGAAGTTTTGGTTCAAAACTCTTCAGCCACCCCAGGCTGGGCTCCCGGGCCCTAGAACCTGTGTGCTATGGGCTGCCTTTTTCCTGCTGTCATTCCTTCTGTGCTTTCACTTCAGTGGCAACAGCTCCTTCACTTCCTGCCCTAAACGGCTGTGCCACATTGCCACATGCAAAACAGCTGCTGCATCCCACCCCAGAGGTGGCTGCCCTTTGGTGGTGGGTGGAGGGAACCCTGGGTGCCTGGTTTGTAAAGGGCTCTGGAATCCTCCTGCAGCAGAGAGAGGAGACGTGGTGTGGGGCTGGACATGGCCCTATGGTTTGTGTTGCTCTGAATGCTGGCCATGGCCGCAAGGCACTGGGTGTGGGGTCCTGGGGGCTGGCAGGTGGGGCCTTGCCAGCAGAGCTGTGACTGGCTCTGTGTGTCTGTCCCAGGCGTGGCGGGGAGCCCTGGCCCGGCGGCGCTGCCGGTACCTGCGTGCCATTTACACCATCATGGGCCACTACAAGCAGCACAAGGTGAAGACATACCTGCTGGAGCTGGTGCACCGCTTCCAGGGGGTGCGCAGCATGGCCGACTACGGCAAGGGCGTGGAGTGGCCCGACCCGCCGGCGGTGCTGGCGCAGTTCCAGGAGAACAGCAAGCTGCTCTTCCGCAGGTAAGACAGGGGGCAGAGGGGGCACCCTGCACGTACGCCCTGCTCCCCCCGGGCCCCTCGCTGACAAGGCTGGAATCAGCCACAGTGCAGCTTGGCAAGCGTCCCCCACCACCCCAGCTCGGCCTATGCTCCTCGCTCCTGACCCACAGCCCCCTGGCTACCCCAGCCGCAGACCCCCGCAGCTCTGCCCGTGCCCACCTGAATGGTAGGCAGTGATTGCTTCATCCCCACCGGGCTGCGCCCCAAGGCAGCTGGGCGCAATGCTCTCTGATAAGCCGAGGGGAGCAAATGCAGGCCCCCGGCTCGCAGCCTGCCCGGGAGGGATGCTGTGCATGAGGCTGCCCCCCAGAGGCCAGGGCGCTGCGCTCCGGGGCAGGCCAGGAACCTAGCAGGGCAGCCAGGATCCCTGAGCCCCCTCCCCTCACTGCAGGTGGCGAGCCAGGCAGATAGTGAAGAACATCCCTCCCTCGGACATGGGGCAGATCCAGGCCAAGGTGGCGGCCATGGAAGTGCTGCAGGGCTTGCGCAAAGACTGGGGTTGCCAGAGGAACTGGGGCCGGGATTACCTGTCGTCGGTGAGTGTTCGGCCTGGGGAGCTGCCCGGAGCCCACTGGGCCAGTGATGCTGGCAGAGTGGGTTCGGGATGGGAGGCAGGTGGGGAAGTGGCGTGGCCGTGGTGATCCAGCAGGGGGTGCTGCTCTCGTGGAGGGGAGCAGGGCACCCCCCTGCTCCCAGGCTGTGAAAGCAGCACTAGGGGAGGCAAGTGCTGTGCTGGGGGGACGTCCTAGCTGGGTGAGGGGCAGGGGAGGCAGCTGCCTGCCCGAGCATCTGCTCTCGCCGCCCACAGCTGATTTCTGCTGCCAGGCTCCAGTTGCCATAGTGACAGGCTCCTGTTAAAGCCCCATTTCTCCCTTTGTTTCTCCCGGCTGGTCCCTATGCCCCCGTGCACCCCCTCCTCTGGGCTCTCCTGGCTCTGCCCCCTCGCCCCTCCCATGTCCGGGCTGAGAAGGAATGGCTGGGGGGCCCTTGGCTCATGCAAGCCAAGCAGCATGTGGCTGGGAGGAGACCCCGGGAGCGGTGCCGGTGATAGCGTTCATCTCTGTGACTCCATGTCCCTGTACAGTGCAGGGGGCGCTGGTCCGCCCGCAGGAGGGGCCCACCTGTCACTAAGGAGCCTGGGAGCTCCTGTAATTATCAGGGGGGCCTGGCTAGATTCCAGCTCTGAAGTACATTCTGAATCCCATTGTGGCTTCAGCTGGATGCAACGTTTTCTTTGTTGTTTTTTTTTGCCACGTTGCTGCGGGATTTTAAACAGCAGCTGCGTCCCACCCCAGAAGTGGCTGCATTTTGGTGCTACTCCATCTCTATTCCCCCTCAGCCGGCTGTGTGGTGCGGCTCCCTTCTGCCTAGTGCCCGGCTGAGTGCGAGTATGCAAGTCCTTCTCTTTGCGTCCCCGGTTGGTATGGCTACGGTGAGCTCCCGTGCCTCTCGGTCACCGGACTGTGGGCAGAGTGTGTGGGGGGTCACCTGCCCATCACTGGCCTGGGCCTGGAAACAAAACTCCCCATCCCTCCTCAGGAGGGTCATGTGACAGGCAAGCTGGCAACTGGGCTGCAGTGGGGTGACAAGTCTCCCCTGGGCATCAGGAGCCCCACTTCAATTATGCCAGCCTGGACCAAGAGCTGCCCACCCCCATGCTGCCCGTGGTGGGCATTGACTGGCCTCTTGTTCTCTTCTGGCTCAGCAGCCTGCCAGGAGCAGATGCCTCCTTGCTACACTGAGCATCCTTTTGCTGCTTACTTCCTGCGCTGGCAGCTCTTCCCCGAGCTGCGGCTTAGCTCCCCAGAGGGGTCCCAGTGTTCCTCTCCCGCGGGAGGATCCCAGCGTGGATCCGGCTCTCCCAGCCAGCACGTTTCAGGGGGACTCCATTGGGGAGTGCGCGGGTCTGGCTGTGTTTGTGTGTGACCGGAGACCTGCACTGGCTGGCTGTGTGTTCATCTGGGGGTGGATGTCTGCACGGGTGTGCTTTGGGCAGGCATTGTGTGTGTGTATGTGTGTCTGTGTCTGTGTGAGTGAGAGCAGGAGTTTTGTGTCTGCCTGTGTGCATGCGCTCCCCTGGGTGTCTGCGTGCGTGTAGTGTGTCTCCGTGAGCATGTGCTGGGCATGTCCTGGATGTGTCTGTGCACACATGCACGGCTCATGTCCGGGGGTGCGTGGGGTGGGGAGTTGGGGCTGCCCCTGGCTCTCTGAGTGCTGCATCTCCCTGAGCAGTGGGCATCCACAGCCCAATGCACCTGCCTTTCGCCGGGAGTGGGAGGTTGTCTCCAGCAGCTCTTGCTCAGGCCCTCAGAGAGGCTTGATTGTTCCTCCCCAGCCAGCTGAATTAACCCCACAGCTGGGCCCAGCCACAGCCACATGGCACTTGCTGATCGAACAGGGCCCGCGTGGTGGAAATCTCCCAGCCCCTCCAGTGAATTCACCCGTCAGGGCTCTGAACACTGGGACGGTCTCCACAAGGAGGCACGAGTCAGGGGAGCAGATGCCCTGCAAGCCCCTTCTGGTCATGCTGTGCCAGGAGAGGAGTGTGTGTGAGTTTGATTTGCAGGGCCACTCGGGGGGACAAGTGGAGTAATTTGCTAAGATGAAGTGTGAGTAGTCTCTTGGCCTATCCAAGGCCATGATCAAGTGTCTTGATGTTTTTGGTCTTTTGGCCTCGAGATGAAAACCTTGTCTGTGTCTCTGGGACATTGAAGTAAAAATATTTTCTATAATTTTGCAACTTATTTTTATGGAAGTGGCCCCCAAAATTGCTTTGCCCCAGGCCCCCTGAATCCCTGTTGATTTGGGCCTGATTCTGATCTCACGCTGCCTGCTTCGCTGTCCCTCCCAATTTACACTGCTGAGCCTGTGGCTAGCAGCAGGATGAGGCCCTTGTGTCTAAGCCAAGAGTAAAGGCCTCTGCGGGTGG
Source organism: Gopherus flavomarginatus (assembly GCF_025201925.1). Taxonomy (NCBI): domain Eukaryota; kingdom Metazoa; phylum Chordata; order Testudines; family Testudinidae; genus Gopherus; species Gopherus flavomarginatus. The sequence goes on along the minus strand of NC_066618.1, from coordinate 4,556,256 downwards.
CTGCTGCTGTCTATGGTTTCGTGCTAGTTCACCACAGAACTGTACTGGGGAGGAGATCATAACAGCTCTCGATTGTGCCCTTCAATCCAAAGTGCTCCATAAATTCAGTGCACGCCGCTGGAATGCAGCCACCTCTGGGGTCAGCTACGGCAGTGACAGGGCCGGTGCAACCATTTAGGTGACCTAGGCTGTCGCCTAGGGTGCTAGGATTTGGGGGGCACCATGTTCTTCGGCAACGACCGCGGCGGCCGGATCTTCGGCAGCGACCGTGGCGGCCGGATCTTCGACCGCCCCGGTCACCGCCAGCATTTAGGTAGAGGGAGCTGGGACAGGGGAGTGCGGGGAGGGCGGCCTGCAGTAAGTAAGGGGGGGAGGGGTGGCATGCAGGGGAACTCCCCGCCCCAGCTGACCCCTGCCCTGCCTCCTCCCCGAGCTCGCTGTGGCCGCTTCACTTCTCCTGCCTCCCAGGCTTGTAGTGCCTAAGCTGATTGGCACCGCAAGCCTGGAAGGCGGGAGAAGTGAAGCAGCAACAGTGGCTCGGGGTGGAGGTGGGGCAGGGGTGAGTTGGAGCTGGGGGGGGGGCTCAGGGCTGGGGGGATTGGGGAGCTGCTGCAGGGGGAGGGCGCCTCAGGGCAGAGGGGGGAGCTGCCGCTGGGGGGGGTCTCAGCGGGGCTCTCAGGGACAGGAGAGGGCACAAGGTGGAAGTTTCCCTAGTGCTTGAAACATCCTTGCACTGGCCCTGGGCAGCGGCTTACTAACACGCAGCAACACAGCTGTGTAATTTAGGCCAGGCAGTGAAGGATCCTGTGTCCACTGGGACCTTTAGGAATGAGTTGGAGGAGAGGAAGCCAAGGAAGTTGGCTGTTAAATGTGTTGGTGGACTCTGAGGCAAAGGGAGTGGCCAGGCTTCCAGACTGGAGGTGCAGCTTGGCTCTGCATACGGAGCTGCACCCACTGAGCTAACACTTTCACTAAAGGTGTAATCAGCCTGTGGAACTCACTGCCGCAGGATGACACCGACACCAAGAACTGAGCAAGATTCCAAAAGGCTGTTTATCTGGCTAAGAGACTGTCCAGAGTGACCATTGTTAATGCTAACGCACTCCTGCTTCCAGTGTTTAGTGATCAGAGTGAGACCTACTGTGTGGAGCACATCTGCTTCGGGGGGGTCCGACACCTTCCCCTCCAGAGCACCTAGCGCTGGCCCCAGGAGAGCTGGCAGGCCGGACTAGTCTGTCATCAGCCTGACCCAGTTTCTGTGCACCGGCACTTTGACTTAAACCTGTTTGGCTTTAGTGAACTCACAAGTGCCAGCTAACACAACAAAACCGGCTCCAAGCCAGTATGAGAGCAAGGCACCGGGCTGCCCATCGGGCATGGAGAGTGACCACCCGGGGTGAGGGCGCCCGTTTAACTCAAAGGGCTGGTAAAGCACTGAACGGAGTCAGGGCCAGCCAGGGGCTGATCAGGATGCAGGAGAAGAGTGAGCTCAGGGCTGGGGAGGCATCAAGGCCATGGGAGAAGGCAGAGAGACCCTGGGCCCGGAGGGTGCTACCAAGGCAGCGGATCCCAGCTGGGCATGGGTGGGCAAAGGGCTGGAGACTGAGTGGACCTGCTGTGGGGTTTTCTCCTCCCCAGGGGCATCACTTCAGTGCTGACGAACAGGGAAGAGCGTCAGCAGTTGACCCCTCAGCCCCACCTCGGCCCCATGCGGGTCTCTCAGTCAAGTGCCAAGCAGCCCCTGCCCTGCTCAGCTCCGGGGAGCTGCTACCGGCACAGTCATGCTTAAGCTCGTGAGAACCCCTTCCCGCTCCATGCCAAATCCGCTGGCCCCCCACACAGGGAGCTCTGCCTCCCCCTGGGCGTGGCCGTGGGGAGATCCCACTGCAGCCCCTCTGTGCCTGACGGAGCCTCTCCCGGGTTCTGTTCTGCTCTCCAGGTGGCTGAAAACCCTGTCATGGCCACCCAGTTCGCCAGGAGGGTGCAGGCCCTGAGGGACAAAGTGCACTTCGGCTCGGTGCTGTTCTCCTGCCATGTCCGCAAGGTGAGGAGCCTGGCGCGGCAGGGTCCCTGGGGGGCGGGGCCCCCCTCCCTCCTGCCATGGCCCTGCTCCGTGCGCTGGACACTGCCTGCCTCAGCCCCTCCGCCCTGGGGAGATCCCCAGGGAGTTTTGGGCCCACCTGCAGTCTATGGTGCTGATGGGCCATTTCCCTCCCCCCTGCCCTACAGGGACCCCACTCAGCAGGGTCCTCAGCACCCTCGTTTCTCCAAGCACCCAGGGCTGAGGGGAAGATTCGGGATCGAGTGGTCCATGACAGTGGAGCACTGAGTGGCTGCTCCTGGGAGGGCAGGAGGGAGCCCTCCCCCAACCCCGGCAGGGTTGGAGAACAGGGGAGCTGGCAGGGAGCTGGGGACCCCTGGGCAAAGTCCTGCCTCTTGCTCAGGGCCCTGGCTATATTCTCCCCGCATCCCAGGTGACTTTGTCTCCCCCACCATGCAGATCAACCGCTTTAACAAGAGCAGGGACCGGGCCATTCTCGTCACGGACCAGCACCTCTACAAGCTGGAGCCCAGGAAGCAGTACAAGGTGATGCGGACCCTGCCTCTGAGCATGGTGAGTGCCCTGCGAGCTGGGCCAGGGGGCTCCGTAACCCGCAGGGACTGGCCCGGTGCAAGGGGCTGCTCTGACAGCAAGGCCCCTGTCTGCAGAGTGGGGACAGCAGGGCGAGGGTCCCTCATACAGCCCACAGCTGTGCCCTGTCGGGACCCCTGCGGGGCCAAAAGGGGAGCTGAGCCTCCATGACCCACTCAGTCCTGGGGCTCTCTGACGTGCCTGCCGGCCAGGGAGTGGACACTTGAACGTTGGAACAAGAACAACGGGATCTTTACATCAGCCAAGCAAAGGAGAAGACAGCAGTAGCAGGGGGTGCCCATGGGATCTCCCCCCCGCCCAAGGAAGGCAAGGATGACGCTGGGAGAGCATAGGGTTTATTATACCAGCACACAGCTCCTGGGGTGGCTTGAGCCCTCCCATCTCCCTGGTGGATCATCAGCAGGCTGGGTACCACAGCCAGCAGCCCTGATCGAAGCCAAGTGGGCAGCAGCCCTGATCGAAGCTCAGCTGCTGTGTCCCCCTTTCAGTGCTGGCTGGTGGCAGTAGTGGGATTTCCCCAAGAGACTCCTGAACCCCACTGCGGAGAAGCAGGTTGGTTGGGGAAATGCTGGAAGTTGATCCAGAAGCAGCTGGGAAATGTCCTTTCATGGGGAAACCCAAGACCTGGGTAATAAGGCAGAATCCTAAATACCCTTCCCAAGATATTCGCCACAGCATCTCTGTTGTGCTAGGCGCTTTTCTTCAGAGTCCATGTCCCTCCTGGCTGCGATTCCATAACACCCTGGCGCTCTTCTAAGGAGCGCTGAACTGAGCTGCAAGCTGAGACGCAGGGCACCTGTGGGCAAGTCACTGCATCAGCAGCAGAGCCAGGAACTAAACCCAGGACTCCCAACACCTAGTCCTCTGTCCTAACCACTGGCTGCTGCTCCTTCTCGCAGCCCCCTCCCTGGTGTTACAGTGAATAGCACTGGGGGGCAGAGGGCACCATGCTGCTCCAGCATTAAACTTGGACAGGATGCAGCAGCAGCAGCTTCACCACCCCAAACGGTCAGGCCTCAGACACTTGCCTTGCTCTGCAACTTGGGGCATGGGTTACTTGGCAGGATCATCTAGGCATCGCTCACCAAATTAATTCCCTGCTGTCACAGGGACCTCAGCCCCTCCTCTTCTCTGCATAATCACATGACTCCAGGAGCTGGGGATTTAATAGAATCCTCAGGTACTGCGAAGTTAATGATAAAGGCACAAGAGCTGGCAGAATGACAGAATCATCTCCATGCTGAACAAACACTAGCCAATTTGCCATCTCATTGGCTGATGTGATGGCCGGTTGTGGGTGGGCTTAGAAAATGAAAGACTAATAGCAAAGGGGTGACCGTAGACTCCCAGCTCCCATGCTGCCCTTTTCCCCCTGGTGGCTGTGTGGGGAATCGCACCCTGCCCCCGCCTCAGTGAGTGTTTGTCCTGTGCAGGTGACGGGGGTGAGCGTGACCAGCTGCCAAGACCAGCTGGTGGTGTTTCACACCAAGAACCACGATGACCTGGTCATCTGCTTCCATAAGATGCAGCCAGAAGAGGATAACCGAGTTGGGGAACTGGTGGGGGTGCTGGTGGACCACTTCAAAACGTGAGTGATGGCATTGGTACAAGACACGAGAAGGGACAGGGCAGGGGATCGGAGCACGGCTGGGTCAGGGTGTGGATGGGAAAACCCCGGTGGTGCTGGTGCTCTTCCCTAGGAGTCAGGGATGAACCCAAGGCTATGGTATGGTGCTCAGAGAGGTGCTGTCCTGCAGATCGGCTATAAAGTGGGACCTTGACTGTTTGTGACCATTACAGATCTTGTGGTGTTTTAGGGCTCTGTCCCCCAGAGTCTAGGCCAAATAAATACATTCCCCTTCAGGTATCATCCGAACGCAATAGTCTAGATTTTCTCTTCTAAACTCCAGTGTAGCTGTTGCTGTGTGCAGTCGAGCAGCTGCTGTGTTCCACCCCAGAGGTGGCAGCATTTCAGCGCTGAGCGGAGCGCCATGACTCCGGTTCTGGGTCATAGCCCTCACAGAGGGTAACTTCAGCTCGGGCCGGGGTTAGTGCTTGGTTCGGCCCTGAAGAAGCCTGCAGTTGATGGCAGCTTCCCTTGGGAGAAGGAACTGATCAGCTTGAATCTCCCCCCGAGCACTAGGGGCCTGCACGAGACAGTGGTGGGTTGGGGGGGCTGTGCCTGAAGCATCTTTTGCAATGGGCTGGGTGACAGGAGGTCTGGCCTCACTGGCCTGTTCAGACTCTGGCTCCCCAGAGAAAGGCCACCAAACAACTGTCAGCTGGTCGCTGTCACTATGCAGTTTGAGTTGACCGGTGGTGGCTAGTGGATCTGAGCCATGCCCAGGAATTATCCAGCTTGAAATCTGCCGGGGCTCCCCCCCCACGTTCAATCCCTGCTCCCGGTGGGTTGGGCCTGGATTATACAGGCTGTTGGAGGAGAGGATCCCAACGGTCCCTTCCGGCATTGTAGTCTATGACCCGCTGTCAGGCACCGGCGGCACCTGGGATGGATTCAGCCTCACAACTGAGAGTCGAAAGGCTCCACGGACCATTACCAACCTCCGAGCCCTCCCGCTCGTACAAGAGGGAGTGTGTCTGCGCCGGCAGGGAGAGCAGCACCGGTCCCTCAGTGCCGATCTGGAGTAGCTCCAGTGGCAGGGATGCTGGGCATTGATCCTGGGCGGAGGAGAGCTGAGGAGGCTGCTGGCGCTGGTTCCCGGCTGGGGGCAGGTCGGGGGCATGCAGGCCGAGGGGGACCCGGCTGTCTTGCCAGGAAGGCAGCCTAATCTCCTAATCAGGCATTGTGCAAAGGCACGCGGGCCCATTCAGCCTCCAGCTGTCACGGCAGCAAGCCTCAAGGCCAGGAGCGGCTCCCTGCCCACAGGCTCCCATCTGGGGTGGGGGTTTGGGCAGGATTAGAGTTTTTCCTGAACCTGCTGGTCCCTGCCACTGTGATGCAAAGCCAGCGGGAGCTGGCTGGGAGGAGGCTGAGCCCAGATCTGGGAGCATGAAGTCAGCTCCAGAGCTCCCAGGATTTGCGGGTTACAGCCAGGGTGCTAGTGAGCCTTCGCCAAGGCTGCGGGCTGCTCTCCTCCCTGGCCTCCAGGGAGCACAAGGGCCCGAGCGAGACAAGCGGGTGTGTTTTCATGTGGCCATGCTGCAGAGCGGCTGGGTGAGGGTGTGTGCTGGGGGGACAGAACAGACCCATATGAAGCCATGTGTGGGTGAGGGAGGGGAGGGCAGGGGTGTGGGCATGCGTAGGTGTGTACATGCATGGGGAGGTTGTGAGAGGGAGCTCGCCCCCTTTGTGGAGCACACCCCCAGCTGAGCTGAGTGAGGAGCCAAGGGGCAGGCAGGTGATGTGGATCTGGTTCTCCCTTTGCCCGGCTCTGGCAGTGCCACGCTCTGTGCCCAGTGTCACGGACAGGGGCTTTGTTGGTAGCATGGGCGGGGACCGTGCCATGGGGTGGAGACGGGAGAGGCCACAGCGTGTGCAGGTGAGGGCAGCATGGTGCCAACTGCAGGGTGAGCCCGGCGGACGGGGCACTGCTGACCCCCCCCAGAGCTGGCTCTGTGCCGGCAGTCCGTGCCACGGCCCGCAGCGGAGCAGCAGGTGCCAGATGGATGTCTGTCTACCGGAGCCCCGGAAGGATTGACCGAGGGAGGAGAGTGGAGAGAGGGGCCTGGGGGTGAGCCGGCACCATCTGCTCTCGGCAGCTGCTGGCACAGGTCTGCCCAGACGCAGGGAAGAAAAGAGCTGTGCTGGGGGGGGGGGGGAGAGGGGGCTGTGCACTGCCCCCTCTTTCCCCCGGAGCGCTGTCACAAAGTGGATTGCAGGGAATTACTGCCTCACACATGGGCCCCCAGATGGTAACACCCCTCCCAGGGTGGGGCCTTCTTAAAGGGCCAACAACTGCCCTTTGTGGGGAGATAGACACAGATGGGTGGGAATGACGGACGCTGTCAGACTGACGTGGTGTGTGCAGGGCAGATCCCCAGCTCACCCCTGCCCCACTCCCAGAGCACCCAGCCGCTCCTTCTCCCTCCCCGGCTCAGTCGGTGCAGGCTGGGACAGACATGTGCCCAGGAGTGGGCTACACTCGGCCCCAAGAACTCCTCAGGCCAGGCCATTCACTCCCCCCTTACACGCCCTGGAACCCAGAGCTTCCTGGAGCTGCTGGCCCGGGAGCCGTGCTGAGGGCCAGGTTGCCGCAAGCCAGGCCCTCTGGAACCAGTGGCTTTTCTGGTCCCTTGATGTGACTGCCACTGCAGCTTGGCCTCCCTCCGGCCAGTCCAGAGCGATGTGGCCTGGCCAGGGAGGGCACCACACACTGGAGAGCGGGCGTGAGTCTGCCCGCACGGCAGGGTTGGGAGAAGTTAAAGTTCCCCAGGCTCCACTGCCTCTTGGGTCCCACACATGCACACATATATACACACATGCCTACACACGCGCGTGCACACACACACACAGAGCTCACTGGCAGTTCCCAGGGAGCCAAGCTGTTATTGGGTGGGTCAAGAGATCAGCTGGTGACATTCTGGAGGAGCTCCAGGGGGGTGGGGAGGGATAGCTCAGTGGTTGGAGCACTGGCCTGCTAAACTCTGGGTGGTGAGTTCAGTCCCTGAGGGGGCCATTTAGGGATTTGAGGATTTAGTTGGGGTTGGTCCTGCTTTGAGCAGGGGGTTGGACTAGATGATCTCGCGAGGTCCCTTCCGACCCTGATATTCTATGACCCTCTGCCTGGTTTCTGTGCTGGAGCTGGTGGGGCCTTTGCCCAGGAACTGGCCTCTGAGCAGGGATCTGTCAGCTCGCTGCGGCCTTGGGGAAGGGTGGGCAGAGCTGGGGGTTCCTGAGAAGCCTTGTGCTCTTGGATGGGCTGGTGGCTGAGGAGCTGGCTGTGGTGCTGAAGGGTGGCAGCTGGGAATTGGAGATGCCTTGGCACAGACTTGTCCCAGCCTGAGGTCTCCCTCCCCAGCTTTCCTCCTCTCCAGTCTGAACTGCCTCTCTCACTCCTCCCTGCGCGATCCCCCGTCAGCCTGGGGCTTTACAGGCTGGATGTAGGGATGACAGGGCACCAGGCTTGGAGTCGGGACCATGGCCTTGGATAATTCACCAGACCTCCATTCCTGCCCTCTTTGTAAATGGCTTTGGGATCCCCAGAAGAAAGAGATTGTGGGACTGTGTCCTTACCCTGACTGCACCTGGCTAGCAGTGGGAGGGTCACCCCGAATGAAGCATCCTTCCTCCTAATCCCAGTTTGGGAAGAGAACGGCTGGATGTTTGCCTTGTCTCCCAAGAAAACAGGAAGCTCTGAATACCACAGGGGCTAAGTCCCCCCATGCCAGTTTGGAGTGAGTGTAGGACTGGGAGCCAGGGTTGTCTGGCTTCTGTCCCCAGCTCTGACACCAATTCCCCTCTGTAACTTTGGGCCAGCCATTTTAATTGCTTGGTGCCTCAGTTTCCCCATCAGTGAAATAGGAATGTAGCTAGTTGCTGTTTATAGCATCACCATGGAAGGGGCCTGTTGGACCCTCCTGGCTGTGCCCAGGAGTCCAGTGCAGGATTGTGCCCTACACTCTAGGGTTACTCTTCCCTCCGGAGACTGTTCCACAGCCGGAGCAGTGGGATTTTAGCCACAGGTGCCAGCCCCTAGCGCGGGCACTATGCACGCTGGTGTAGCTACCCCCAGAGCGGCACTAGTGCAAGTCACACGGGGCATGCGTTCATCGTGTCGACACGAGGGGTTTTCACCAGAGCAGCTACACCACCAGCTTCAGTCCCAGCCCAGCCAAGGCCTCAGCATTGGCGGAATGTGAAGGGTCAGTAATGATCCCTGCACCCAGGCAGGGAACACTCATTCCACCACAGCCCATGCCTGGCTGTGTGTGTGGGGGGGTGTTAGGAAATAACTGTCCAACTGGACGGGCATTACACTAGGCTCCCCATAGACTGAGGCAGGGCAGAGACAGATCTTTCCCCAGGCCCCAGTGTTCCCCTTCCCCCACCCCGAGAAGGTGGCTGCCCCTTTAAGAGTCCCCACAGCTGCTCCGGCTCCTGGCTCTCATTTTCATTTCAGTCCTAGCTCTCTTTTGTCCTGCCTTAATAGCTACCTAGCAGCCTTCCCTGCTCAGTGCAACGGGCTGATCCTGCCCTGCGCTCATGTCTCCTTAACACAGCAACAGCTGCTGCTCCATTCGCTGCCCCTCCCCCCCCGACAGTAGCTGGAGTTCACTCCCTCTGCGAGGGCTCCCTCCCTGATGGGCATAATTAGTAATGCCCTGCTCAGATCTCAAAGCGCTGCTCAAATGAGGTCAGTGTCCTTAAACCCATTTTGCAGGTGGGGAAATTGAGGCACAGATGGGGCTGTGACTTCCCCAGGGTCATCCAGCAGGCCAGGGTTTGACCACAGGTCTCCTAAATCCCAGCCCCATGCTCCAGCCACTAGACCACACTCCTTTAGGCCTTCAGGTCTGATGGCAGAACAAGGCCCCTCCAGGCTGGGCGTGGCTATTGGGCTGGAATTTAAAGCTCGTGTGGGCCTTTTATTTTTAGTGTTGGAGGCAGCGTCAGGACTCCTGGGTTCTCTTCCTGGCCCTGCCACTGACTCGCTGTGTGAAATGAGCACTGGGATACTAGCCACAAGCCAAACTCATATGCCCTCTGCCATGCAGGCGGAGGAAGGCCCTGGCATTTTGCAGCAGAGTCGGGGTTTGCTCCAGCACCCTTGGCTCAAAGTGCCCGATCCCAGCTGTTGTGCAGGATGCTCTGTTGCTTGGTGTGATGAACTAGGAATGTTCTTAATGTTTTCTCTGAATACTTTGGTGCCTCAGTGTCCCCTAGGCAGTTCTTAAGTATCTGGCAGAGCAAAGGGCCAGTGCACCTAAATGCCCGACACTCTGTCTCCTAGCAACCGATGGCCTGGGCCCCCCCTCTGCAAAGGTGCCAACTGAAGGTGTTGGAGACAAAGAGGTCAGGTGACCTCATGGCCCGGGAAAGGGGCTGAGCAGAGAGGAGGGGCTGGAGGGGGTTGTTAGGCTGGAGCTGGCTGGGGTCGAGGAGTGGAGGGCAGACCTGGGGGTCTGGCTCACTGCCCCCCAGAATGGACCCAGCCGAGAGGTCCGGTTCGCTGTACCTACAAGCTCTGTTTTAGACCCTGTTCCTATCATCGAATAAATCTCTGTTTTACTGGTTAGCTGAGAGTCACGTCTGACTGCAAAGTAGGGGTGCAGGACCCTGTGGCTTTCCCTAGGACCCCGCTGGGGCAGGCTCGCTGTGGGAAGCGCACGGAGGGGCAGAGGATGCTGAATGCTCCAAGGAGAGACCCAGGAGGTGAAGACGTGAGCTTCTTGCCCTGAACAAGTCTGCTCCAAGGGAGAGGAGGCTCCCCAGAGTCCTGACTGACTTGGTGGGGAGCAGTTCCAGAGCATCGCCCGGTGACTCCGTGACACTTGGTTGTGAGCCTGCACCCCAGGGGTGGCTGCATTTCAGCCTCATATACCCGTCTGTAAAGCGCCCTGGGATGAAAGACGCTGTGGAGACCCAAGCTACTACTCTATGTTCTGTTTGTAACTGGTTTCCGTCCCCCACTGTCTGGTCCCTGGGTGTTCGCAGGAGGCCAGGCCCAGCAGGGTCCATCACCCGCTCTCCTCGCTGGATGTCTGGGAGATGGAGCACAGGGAATTCACACTTCCAGCTCCACCAGATTTATAGCTGGGGAGTGCTTGAGCTCTGAGCATCCTCAGCCGGGTTTATTCCACCCCTGAGCCTAGGCATTTCGCCATAAACAGCACACTGTGCTTCCAGCTGTGCTGACTCCCAGAGCTCTGCAGGGCCCAAGCCCGCCACGCTGGAGCCTGCCAGTTTGCTGGGGCATGGACCAAATGTGCCAGCAGCCTGGAGGTTTGCAGAGGGAAGCAAACACCAGTGTGACGGCAGGGTGCCTGGCTGGGGTGGGGGAACTGCCGCCTTCTGTCATTGCAGGGACCCCTGCAAAGCTAGTGCCCAGTTGGAGAGATGGGTCAGAGAAACAGCCCCTCTCAGAGTGCTCTCAGTCATCTGCATGCGCCTCCCCACACACCCTGGGAATAGCGCTAGTGGGCTGGAGGTGTCTGATCTGCCCCCACAGCAGCGCCGACTCGGGCTGGTCCCAGGCCAGGCTGGCATTACAGACGCCAGCAGCTTTGCTGGCAACCCAGCCGCAAGGCCAAGGCAGAGTCACCCTGGGAGCAGTGCCCAGCGTGGCAGGATCCATACAGTCTGGGTGCCGGAGGGGAGGGGGCAGCAGGGAGGCGTAAGCGTCCTTGCTGAGATGATGCTGGCCTGGTGGCTGGGAGTGTGTGCGGCTGCTGCAGCCTGGAATGATGAGCAGATTGCTCTGATCTGCAAACCCCGACATGCCTCGGGCGGCAGGGCCTGCTCGCTGCTGTCCTGGCTGGCTGGAGAAATTACACAACGGGTTCCTCTAGCTCAGGGGTTCTCAAACTTCACTGCACCACAGTCCCCTTCTGACAGCAGAGTTATCGCATGACCCTGGTGGGGGTGGGCAGAGCTGCCCCTGGTAAGAGGAGAGGGGGCCACAGCCCAAGCCCTGCCACCTCAAGTGGGGATGGAGTTGGGGCTTCACCTTCAGCCCTGGGTGCCTGCGGGTCTAATGCTGGGCCTAGTGACCCCGTAAAAATGGGGTCATGACCAACTTCGGAGTCCCAACCCAGTTTGAGAAACGCAGATTGCAGAGCGTGTATGGCCCCCAGCTAAGCCTCAGTGAGAGCAGGTCTCAGGCTCCCCTTTGGACAGATGAGGAAACTGAGGCAGGGAGTAGCCTAGTGGCTTGCCCAAAGCTCTAGATCATATTGATAGCAGAGTTGGGAACAGAACCCAGGGCCCTTGTATCCCAGTCCACTGCCCCCCCATATTTGGCCCTTACCAGCCATCACCTCCTGGGCACACACACACTGCTCTGCGTGGTGAAGCCCCCATGTGCCGGAGATGTTCCACAGCAAGGTGGGTGTATCCCAGAGGCCGTAGGCCATGGGGATCGCTTGGTTGCCCAGCACTGCACCCCGGCCCCGCGTTGGCACGAGCCCAGGGTTCTCAACCATGGTGAATGGGGGAGCCTGGTACAGAAATGGCTGAGAACCACTCGGGGTGCTCGGTGCGCCAGGGCTCAGGGGCTTTGCACCCTGTGGAGCAGGGAGGAGGAACCCGTCAGAGCAGAATGCGGCTGCGGCAAGATCCAGCCGGGTGGGACAGGCTGGCACCCTGCACACTCAGCCACCCCTGCAGAAGGAGCCTAGCTGGTGTCCCACTTTGCAGATGGCTCTGAGCCCAGAGATGGTTGCTAGGTAACTGCAGGAAAGCTCATTAACAGCTGAGACTAACTAATGAGCTGAGGAAGCAAAAAGCAGGGAGAGGGGGAAGGTATCAAGGTGAGAGAGGAGAGGGGAGACCCCGCCCGGGCGGCACTGCCCGCTTGGCCCGGTTTGCAGCCCAGCATATGAGCTGCTCTTCCCAGCTTGGCGCTGTCACTCATGGGGGTGCAGGGGTAAAGAGGCTTCAGAGGCCACGGTGATGGGCACAGCCAGACTGACTGTGTGGGGCGAGCCAGAGGCTCGGGGTGGAGTCAGGCAGGTCCCAGCCCAGGTTGGCATCGCAGAGGGCAGTAGCTTTGCTGGCAACCCATCAGCGAGGCCAAGGGCTGGGTCGCCCAGGGAGCCTGTGCTCCCCTCCCACCTGGTCATGGCATGCTCCCCTCCAGGGGTTCGCCCATCGCCGGCTGCAGAGGTGGGGGCTGGAGCCAGGAGCCAGCCCCACCGGCAGCACTGGCTGGAAGAGCCCTGAGAAGCCCTGAGCCTGTCTCCTGCCGGGATGCCGCCAGCTGGAAGGCGGGGGCGGGGGAGCAGGCAGACAAGGTGTGAGGCACTGGCTGTCTGTTGCAGGGACCGTGTTTCTGTGGCAACTTGGCACGGCGCTGTGTCAGCAGAGCCGGGCGCTGCGCCTGCTGCCGCTGCTCCGCTCCTCTGCCATGGGCCCCGGCGTCGGCTCTGGGGTCTGCTCCAGCTCGCACCAATTCGCCGAGAGCTTTCAAGGGCAGCAGGATCAGACCTGGCTCTGACCTGTGATTATATCAGCGTGGAGCTCTGGGAGCAGGGCCCCCCCTGGGATGGGGTGGCGGGGAGCCATCCCTGAGGCTGAGTGACCAAAGTGTGGTGCTGAGGACCTGGCTTCTTGGTCCCTCTACATCCAGCTCCAGCCAGCGCTGCACCAAGAGGCTGGAAGGGATTCAGAGAAATGGAACAAATGAACGATAAGGGCCAAACCCATGGTGGGTGTAATTCCAGGGTTCACCGGGGCTGGCGGTGCAGCCTGGCTGCATGACGGCACAGCAGGAGGAGGTGATGCTCATCCCTAAGGAGTGAGAGGAAGTGACTTGATCCAATGGGGTAAATCCGGGGAACCATCGGGTGCCACATTCCTGCTGAATCAGGCCAGGCCCTGGCAGCCTCGCGATCCTGCATTGGCCTCAGGAGATGGTCAGGGAGGGTGGATGTATCTGCGGTGTTTCCACGTCCACTTTCCCTGGGGCATTTCGCTGTCTGGTGCAGACGCATCCCAGACAGGCTCTCTGTGCCCATTGCGAGCCCTGCCACCTGGCCAGGCCTTCTCCCATCGCTGCTGTGGTCTAGGAGTGCCACCTGCAACGCCAGGGGCTCCTGGCTGAGTGGTTGCAAGGTGACAGCAGCACGGGCATTGATGCAAAGTGCAGCGATGCTGACGCAGTCTATTCCTGTTCCTGGCCCTGGCCCTGGCCCCGGCCCCGGTCGCTGCTGGGTGGCCATTTTTGATTTTCACACTTGTCTGAGTGTCGATAGCCCTGTTGGCAGGAGATGCAGCACCTCGCTTGGAGGAGATTTCTATCGCCTCGTCCTGCCTCTAGCGGGCCCAGAACTTCAGACCTCCAAGGGAGTTGGTGTCTAACCCCAGCCAGTTAGTGGTTGGCTTACCCTGAAGCAGGAGGGTTAATATCCCTTGTAATCAGTCTCATTGAATTGTGAATGCTATAAATGGCCAGTCCCTGTATGGGTGCTGCTACGTTGTTGGCCTGGAAGATGTCTTGTGGCAAAGAGTTCTGTAGGACAATGGTGGGTACGCAGGATAGCATCTGGACAGTACAACGCGCTGTGGTAACAGGATCAGTGACCCCCCCAGCGGGATCCAGTGAGCCACCCTGTTGGTTGGACTGGGACCCCGCTTAAAGCCGCCAAGTAACTTCTGTGGGCTCGTTGTGGAAGGCGCAGCTCCCGAACTCTGCCAGGCATGAGAGAGGTGGGCATGGCCTAGAAGGGTCTGCGGTAGGGAGTAGGGGGACCTGCCGGGAATGGCAAAGGGGCTACGTCTGACTCTGGCTGGCCTCCTCGTGTCCGGGAAAGAGGGGCAATGGAGACCAATTGATGCATAGGAGTCTGCCGGGGCATTTTGCAGCTATGCCACCACATGGCACTGTCTCCTGAGAACCTGCCACCACACTGCCCACCTAAGGGCAGTATGCCGTGATCCCATGGGGAGAATGCCCCCCACCCCAGTGATTCCTTCCCAGAGGCATGGGAGCTGTAAGGTGACCAGCCCATCATGGACCCCCTTTGCTGAGGGGTGGTACCTGTAGGCCGGATGCCTGGTCCGCAGCTGGGCTCGGTCCCCTGTGCCTGCAGATTGGTGCCATGAGTGGGGTTCAGGATCGCGGCTCTGGTGCCCATCTCTCTGCTAGACATCGATACCTCGGTGGGGATCAGAGCTCAGAGCTGGTGCCCAGGGCCTACCTCCTCAGTGGGAGGTCAGCACCTGGGGCTTGTCCCATCAGTGGAGACCAGTTTCTCTTCTTTGCCTGGGGCCAGGTCCCCATCCCCTTATCCAAACCATGTCCTCGGCCCCAGGCCCAGCCTGGTCCAGCCTCTGTGCGTCTCTTGGCTCCGGAGAGGGGGGTTTGGACACGGCAGCAGGGACCATGCGTCTGTGCAGTCAGCTGGCTGCTGTTTGGCATCCTCGGGGCTGCTGACGCCTGCATGCTGTGCTCTTGGGCACGGATCATGGACGGGCACAGGTCAGGGACAGGCACGTCTGTGCCAGGATGAAGAGAGAATCGCAGCCCCCTGGGTAGAGCGGGCAAGGGTGCGAGGCTCCCTCATCACAGATAATCACTTCTGCAGGGTTGCTTCGCCCCAGATCTGTCTGGCATTTATTAATATTTTACTGCAATGCAAGTGCTGCTGACGCAGACCGAGCCAGAGAGCTGGTTTATTCCTGGCTGGGCTGTGAGCACGACCCTCCAGCATTTCCAGAGAGCGAGAGGGAAATCACACTGCCCCAGCACTAGGGGGCAGCCGGCCTGCATCTCCCCTATTCAGGGGCTGATGTGACCCCCAGTGTATGGGCTGTAGCCCCTCTAGGGCTTGTGGCAGGGGGAGTTGGTGGGTCAGGTCTGGCCAGGCCCACTCTCGCCTTGCCCAGAACACCCCCAGTGCCAGTGCACTTCCCCAGGGTCTGATGCCGACTCTGCGGGGATTGGAGCCAGAGAGCAACCGTGCCCCGGGTGCCAAGTGTTGGTAAGGAATCCATGAGCACAGCCCATACAGAGACAGCCCCCGCAGCTGTCCACTCGGCAACACACACACGCACACGCGCGCGCACACGCTAAAGGAGAATCTCCCTCAGCTGCTGCGAGTGGTGAGGTTGTTATCCCCTTTGCGGCCTCTGGGGGGTGACAAACTACCCCCCATCTCTTGCACACACAGACACTTGAGCAGCCCGGCTGCTGTCGCAGTCACAGATGCCTAGGGGCACAAGAGGGGGAAAACCCCAGCTTGGTCATCCCTCGGCCAGCGAGCTAGCAGAGGGCAGTCAGTCTAAGCAGCAGGCAATGGCTTGTTGGGGGCAGGGGGTGTCTTTGAACAGCTGCTGGAGGGGGATGTTGGGTGTCTGGGGTAGGTCTAAGACAGACACCAGGCCGGATGGGTGCTGCCTCCCCCGCTGTGCTGAGGGGCGACAGAGGGACAGCAAGGGGGTGCTCCGGGCTCGGTGATGAGGCAGAGCTCCGAGGCTGGAACTGAGTCGAGGCTGGGTGTGGGTGCAGGACGATGGGCATGGACGCAGGGTGTCTGGGAGCCTGTGTAGCTGTGTGTGGATGCCTGTGCCCGGGGGCAGAGTGCCCTGCCGTGGCCACGGGGGAGAGCCGGGGCTGGATGTGCCTGTGTGCGGCTGGAGGCTGATGCGTCCAGCTCTAGATGTGTCGGTGGCTGAGAGTGGGGCTGGCCCGAGTGGTTCTCCATGGGTTCTTGTACTGCTCCCCTCGCTGTGTGGTCCGAGTTCATGGCTGACGTGCCTTCGCGTTCCTCCTCCTCCCCCTAGGCCCTGGAGGCAGCTCCCTGGCCGAGCGCACCCCTGGGTGCAGCCGGATCCCTGAAGCCGCAGCTTGCCCCAGGGAGGCTGCTGGGAGCTGCCTCTCCTCGCTCCGCCGCTTGGGCTATAAATAGTGCTGCCCAGCTGCCCTCTCCCCGCAGTGCCGAAGAAACGGCCCCTTTGTTTTCCAGCCAGCTCCCCCCGTGCCAGTGAGTAGCCATGTGAGCCGCCCGGGGTGATGGCCTGCATGGCACCAGCTCATGACTTCCTGCCCTGCTCCCTGGAGGGGCTGCCAGGCCAGGGAGGGGGGGCAGGAAGCCGTGCCACTCCTAAGATGGGATGGGGAGGAATGCGGCACTAACAATGCAGGGAGATTTTGGGGTGGAGCCCGATATCCAGGAGACACCTGTTATGGGGTGGGGGGCTGGCACTGCCCTAGAGGAAGGCCGGGGGCATCCCGCAGGGGCCAGTGTTGATTAGCCCTTTCCTGCCCCCGCCGAGCTGATGCCACCGTGGGCCATTCCCCGGGGCTGTGCACCGGCGCTCTGGCTCTCGGATCAAAGGCGTGGGGCAGGAGCCCTTCCCCCACAGTTCCTAGCCCCTCGTCAGGTCCCAGCCAGCCGGAAGGGGCCTTGGCACAGCTGTTGGTTCCTGGGCTCGGTTCCCGCTCTGAAAGGACACACGCGACCTGCGGGTCATGCTGGGGTCGAGGGTCGTTCTCCAGGTGGCAGCACGTGGGCTCACAAAAGCGACAGCTGTTGGGCCGGCTTGCACGGCGGGGTGGGGGTGGGGGGGAGGTGAGGTCTGGCCCCAGGGAACGTGCTCAGAGACTGATGAGTGAATCAAAGCCCGAGAACAACCACCCCCTCCCCGCCAGCCCCTCACTAGGTGGTCAGAACGGTCCCTTCTCGGCCCCACGTGGAGAGCGAGGGCTCGTGGTCCGCTTGGCAAAATAACCGGGGACTTTCGGGTTTAGCTTCTGTTGCCTTGGCTGCCCCATATAAACAAGGCCTCGGCTATCCTCCCGGGTGCTTTATCTGGCCCCGAGTGCCTCACACGGTTTGAAGGGGCCCATGTATACTGGTGATCACACCAGAGCTAGCCAGCATGAGGAACTAGCACTGAGTAACTGCCCGGCGCTCCAGGCAGGCTCGTACAGCCCATGCCGAAGCCGCACTGCTGAAACCTCGCGGCTCCGCTCCCTGCACGAGCTAGCCGGGCCTGGCTACATGAGCTGCCGTTATTCCCTGCCAGCCCCTGGAGGCTCACGGGCCCGCCCCGAGTCTGGTCAGAGCTCCCTGCAGCTGCTCCCCGGGCAAGGGGGAGTCAAAGCAGCCGCCTGGCTGGCTGGCCCATTGCTGCAGCTGGGGTTGCAAAACGCGAGGGTGCTCGTGGCTAGTTTGTACTGTCAGCTAGTGCGTGCGGAGCTCTCTGGCAGTGCTGGACACGGACACCCTCACTCGCACACGGGACGTGCTCTAGGACTGCTGGGCCTCTGTCCGCTCCCTGGCTGTTGGTGCTGCTCCACCAGCTCACTAAAGACACACTCGCCCCGTGTGCTTTGGGGAGAGCTGGACTCCACGGACTCAGCTTGGTGTGGGCCACCCCTGGTTCTCGAAGGCAAGCCCAGGG
Source organism: Gopherus flavomarginatus (assembly GCF_025201925.1). Lineage (NCBI taxonomy): Eukaryota > Metazoa > Chordata > Testudines > Testudinidae > Gopherus > Gopherus flavomarginatus. The sequence goes on along the minus strand of NC_066618.1, from coordinate 4,538,578 downwards.
CCTAGCTGTGCGTGGGCTGGAAGGACTGCTGGAGGGAGCTTATGGGGGGTGGGTCTAAGAGGTCAGGCTCCAGCCCGATCCCGGCCGTCTACACTGCTAGTGTTAGTCCCAGGAGCCTGAGTCAATTGGGCTGTGCTCGGAGACTCGGTGCCGCGGGTTTTTCTTTGCAATGGAGATGTACCCACCCGCCCCGCCATGCCCTGGTCCCACCTGTGCCAACCCCCATGCCTGCCTAGCCTGTACTGCACCATGCCCTCCCTTTCCCCAGTTCCCTGCCCCCCATTCCACATCCCTCCTGTGTGTCCCGGTCCCCTCACCATGTCCCTCCGTGTCCTGGCAGTCCGCTACCTCCTCTCCATGATCCCCTGTCCTGCTTCCCTCCGCCGGAGTCCGCTGGGAGCTGTATGGCGCTGGGACGGTAACATGCTCAATGTACCAGGTCTTCCTTGTGCCGGGGTGGAAGGGCCAGGCTCACGTGCCTCCTCTCATCCCCCCTCTCTAATGAGGGGTGGGGACGTTTGCTGGGGCTGATGTATTTGTCATGCCAGCCTCAGCAAACACACTAAAGGGCATTTCTTTGCAGCCAGGCCAATAAAACTGGCCAGCCCAGGCCAGCTTCCTGCTCCAACGCGTTTTTCTCAAAACATCCCTGAGAAATTCTACCGTTACACGAGCAGCAGCATGTGAGAGGTCAGGGGCTTCTGATTCTTCCAGCGGAAATGAAGGGTGGAGTTCCCAGTGGATCTCCTCGTGCCAGGCTGGGTTGTCCGTCATTACGGACTGGCCGCACTGCACTGTGACGGCTCTATCCATGGTAGAGGCTGTGACGATGTGGTTCTGGCGGCACCCAACTGAGAGTGCCAATTCAGGACCAAGTGCTCAAACAGGGCAGTCATAGCCTAAGGCTGGGGTTTTTCCACCTCTAGGGCAAACCAAACCAGCCAGACAAAAATGACTTCGGTTTCACCCCACTGGCTAACCACAAGTCACACAAACAATTTCCTTAGACACTCCAGTCTCCCAGTATCACCACCAGTGCCACTCGTTCTGGGGATGAATGGTTATGAAAACCAACACCCCAGTAAAAGAAAAAGGTTCTCTTGATCCCAAAGGATCACAAAGGACATCAAGGTTCTCTTGATCCCAAAGGACACAAATCACGCTGTTGCCAATCCTTTAGAATCTAAAATCTAAAGGTTTATTCATAAAGGGAAAAAGGTAGAGGTGAGAGCTAGAATTGGTTTAATGGAATCAATTACATACAGTAATGGCAAAGTTCTTAGTTCATGCTTGTAGCATTGATGCAGTAAACTGCAGGTTCAAATCAAGTCTCTGGAGAACATCCCCCGCTGGGAAGGGTCATCAGTCCCTTGTGTAGAGCTTCAGCTTGTAGCAAAGTCCCTCCAGAGGTAAGAAGCAGGATTGAAGACCAGATGGAGATGAGGCATCAGCCTTATATAGGCTCTTCCAGGTGTAAGAACACTTCTTTGTTCTTACTGTGGAAAATTACAGCAAAATGGAGTCTGCAGTCACATGGGCCAGTTCCTGCACACCCTGCTGAGTTACAAGGCGTATCTGACTCCTCTCAGTGGGTCAATTGTGTAGCTGATGGTCCTTAATGGGCCATCAAGCAGGCTAGGCAGAGCTAACACCAACTCATCTGGGGTGTCACCCAGAACTACAGTACCAATTTGAAATACAGACAGTATACAGCCAATACTTATAACTTCAACTACAAAATGATACATATAGACAGCATAATAATAACCAGCAACCCATAACCTGGTCTTAGACACCTTATATGACCCCCTTTACATAGTATTTGGTGCCACTGCAGGACCTTTGTTGCAAACCATGTTCTATATGGTCCCAGTTTATATCAATAATGTCACACTGCACTGTGACGGCCCTATCCATGGTAGAGGCACAGCAACAGAGCTGTGAAAGGCTGTAAATAGCTTGATTTTTGCAGTAATTATTGGCACATCAGACACAGATAACGTTGTCATGGTATAATTCCCCACTCTGAACCTTAGCGTCCAAAAGATGGGGTACCAGCATGTATTCCTCTAAGCTCAATTACCAGCTTAGAACCTGTAGCGCTGCCACCAACCAGGAATTCCAGTGCCTGGTACACTCTGGTCCCCCCAAAACCTTGCCCGGGGACCCCCGAGACCCAGACCCTCTGGATCTTAACACAAGGAAAGTAAACCCTTTCCCCCACCGTTGCCTCTCCCAGGCTTCCCCTCCCTGGGTTACCGTGTCAGATCACTGTGATTCAAACTCCTTGAATCTTGAAACAGAGAGGAAAATTCACCTTCCCCCTCCTTCTCTCTCCCCCTCCCAGACTCTCCCTGAGAGAGAAAGTAATCCTAACACAGAGAGAAAATAACCTTTCTCTCCCCCTTCCCTCCTTTCTCCCCACCAATTCCCTGGTGGATCCAGACCCCGTCCCCTGGGGTCTCACCAGAATAAAAAAACAATTAGGTTCTTAAACAAGAAAAGCTTTTAATTAAAGAGGGGAAAACAGTAAAAATTATCTTTGTAAATTTAAGATGGAATAGGTACAGGGTCTTTCAGCTATAGACACTGGGAACACCCTCCCAGCCTAAGTATACAAGTACAAATTAAAATCCTTCCAGCCAAATACACATTTGCAAATAAAGAAAACAACCATAAGCCTAACTCGCTTTATCTACCTAGTACTCACTAGTCTGGACTTATAAGAGCCTGTATCGGAGAGAAACCTGATTGCACGTCTGGTCCCTCTGAGCCCCCAGAGTGAACAACAACCAAACACTAACAGCACACACACAAACTAAAAGCACACACACAAAACTTGCCTCCCTCAAGATTTGAAAGTATCCTGTCCCCTGATTGGTCCTCTGGTCAGCTGACAGGCAGGCTCACTGATCTTGTTAACCCTTTACAGGCAAAAGAGACATGAAGTACTCCTGTTCTATTAACCCTTAACTATCTGTTTGTGACAGTCGTAATCTGTTTCCTCTAGGGATTTTGGAATCATAAGATCTTTGTACATTAGATCCAGGCTTGGGAGGGTTCAATTTTTTTCAGCGGGTGTCGATTTCACCGTAAAACACACGAGCCGACGTCCAAAATCTTTCCATCAGTAATAACAAGCAAAGTAAGAAAAATCTGCTTGAGAACTGAGTAGGGTTTGATTTACAGGTATTTACTTGGTGTATTTTGGCATGCGATGTTGACAGGTTGTGTTTTAATGGTTGTAGAGCTTTAACTTTTTGAATCTCAGCACCTCCAGTCATTAACTAATTATTCTCTAGACCGGGGTCAGCAACCTTTCAGAGGTGCTGTGCTGAGTCTTCATTTAATCACTCTAATGTAAGGTTTCACGTGCCAGTAATACATGTTAACGTTTTTAGAAGGTCTCTTTCTATAAGTCTATAATATATAACTAAACTATTGTTGTATGTAAAGTAAATAAGGTTTTTAAAATGTTTAAGAAGCTTCATTTAAAATTAAATTAAAATGCAGAGCCTCCAAATGCTTAAAATCAAACATCAATATTATCCTTTTAAATTATAAAAAATCAAATTCTGCCGAGCCTAATTCTAACCCTATCAACAGGCTCATTGGCAGGATTTCAGCCAGGCTTGGAATAATATTGTCTATTGAAGGTCTTTGCTTTCCCAAGGGGGTTTCCACTGGGGGAAAGGTCTGTCCCCTTCCCTACCTGCGTGTTGTCTCAGACACTGCGTTACCTCTCGGCTCTCCTGTATCTCTGTCAGCTATCATTTGTCCTTTGCTGGATTGTAGCCACGCAGCCATCTCCTTGCTTATTGCAGATTACAAAGCATAGGGCCTCATCCTGAGCTGGTATAAGTCCATTATTGAAATTGAGTGAGCTACATCCGTTTATACCAGCTGTGGACCAGGACCCCAAAATTCTGAACTGGATTTTGAGCACTGGGAAGTTTCAGGGAGCTCAGGGGCAGGATTTTGGTTAGAAGGGGCCACTTTCAACAGAACCTGAACTGCCCCCATGTTTGCGTCTCGCCCTTTAACGCCACTGACGCAGATTCCAACTGCCGCGAAGGGAGATAGGTTCAAAGCGCTCACCTGTGTCCTTGGAGTGACTTGCTGCGGAGGGAGGAGGAGGTGTGTGTTTTGGGACCCCATCCAATTCCCTAGGCACAGCCCCACGGACTGATGTTTGACAGGTGAGAACTGCAGACACCAGTTCTTCCCCACCGCGCTTCTAAGAGCAGGAGCAACAGAGAGATCTGGGTTTGTTTCCCAGCTCTCTCCCCACCATCCCCCAGCTTGGGGTGGAGGGATAGCTCAGTGGTTTGAGCATTGGCCTGCTAAACCCAGGATTGTGAGCTCAATCCTTGAGGGGGCCACTTAGGGATTTAGGGCAAAAATCTGTCTGGGGATGCAGGGGATTGGACTAGATACCTCCTGAGGTCCCTTCCAGCCCTGATATTCTATGATTCTCTGGGCCTGTCAGCCTAGATCCGCCAGTGCAGGGATGGCCAACCTGAGCCAGAGAAGGAGCCAGAACTTATCAATGTACATTGCCAAAGAGCCACAGTAATACATCAGCAGCCCCCCACCCCACTCCCAGTGCCTCCTGCCCACTGGCAGCCCCATCTCCGGATCAGCTGTTTTGTGGCTTGGGGGAGGGGGAGAGTGAGGGCACAGCAGGCTCAGGGGGCGGGGGGGGGGACAGAGCCAGGGGCTGAGCAGTGAGCATCCCCCGGCACACTGGAAAGTTGTCGCGTGTAGGTCCAGCCCCAGAGTCGGTGCCTATACAAGGAGCCGCATATTAACCTCTGGAGCCACAGGTTGGCCACCCCTGCTCAAGTGAAATCAGTGGCAGTTAGGAGGCCTGTGCTTCTCCAGGGCAGATGGGAGCTGGTGGCACAAGGTTAGGCATCAAGACTCTTGAATTCTGCGCTCAGCTGGGCCCCAGACTTGCTGTGTGACCTTGGGCAAAGCCTGACGGACCTTCCCCAGCTCTCCCTGCTATTGTGAGAGAGGTCCAAGCATTTGACTGGGAGCCAGCAGAGCCTATCACTAGCACTGCATCACTGAACCCTTCCGTGCCTCAGTTTCCCTTGCAAGCACATGCGAGGTAAGCCAAGGCAGGAAGCGCCTTATGGCCTGTCTCCATGGCGCAGCAAAGCCGAGCCTGTTCATGTGAACAAGGTACCTTTCTGAGGGGCTACACCGGGCAGTCAGCCCGCACATCAGAGCCCGCTGAAGCACCTTGCCAGTGCCGCGTGGACAAGCCCTGAGAATGACTCAGGATTCACTAGCAGTGCCGACCGGCGGGAACACAGTTAACCATGGCAGGCTATAAATGGGAGCGGGACAATTAGCTCCCCAGTTAACACACACCGTGTGAAGCTCACACATCCCGGTTGTGTCAGTCTGGCAGGTGCCACATGCGGCAGGCTGGGGTGTCAAACAGACGGGCTGCTGGCTTCGCTCCCTGCTAAAATAACAGCGGCACAGGCCTAAGCCCGCCCTGCCCTGGCAAACGGCAGCACGGCAGCCATGGCCTGGCCGAAGCTGGATTTTAGGTGCAACTCCTCAAAGGTATTTAGGCTCCTAACTCCCATTGGAATCAGCAGAGCTGAGCCTTAGCCGCGGCTGTCACTGCGCTCGTGCACAGTTTTGACACCAGTGCAGTGCGACTGGCACAAGTGTCCTCGCACGCACACACACCCTTGTGCTCCTGGGCACGAGAATCACCCCTGCCAACCTGTGAGCCTTGCTGCCGGGTGCTGAGCCCTGCTGACCCACTCTCTCTCCCCCCTCCAGGACGAAGCGCGAGCTGCAGGTGCGCGTGTCGGACTGTATCCAGCTGAGCCTGCGCGGGAGGAAGAGGCTGGTTGCTGTGGAGATGCGCCACGAACTGGCCTTCCCCGACTTCGGCAAGAGCCGGGACGGCTTTGTGCTTTACTGTCCCAGGAGATGAGCCAGGGCTGCCCGGCGGGTCCCAGCTGGACAGCAGGGGGAGGGTCTGCTTGGCTGTGAACCCAGACCTGCCTTTCTGGGGAGGAGCTGGGACGCAGGACGCCGGGCCCTGCTCAGCATCGGGCCCTCCCTTCCTTTGGTTTTTCGCTAGGGTTTTGTAATCTTTTATTAAATGAGTTCATCATTGTGGCCAGAGCCAGACGGAGCCTGGAGTCCGCCAGCCCCAGACCCCCCCCAACCTTGCCTGCGGGCCCCGCTTCAGACACACCACTAGGGTGGGAAGGGCGACAGCCTGCAGGGCCCAGGCAGCTCGAACCCCGTGGCCATGGGACACCCCCAAATATGCACGAACCGCTGTCAGGCTCGTACCAGACACACACCCTGGAACGAGGGACACGCAGGCACAGAGCCCGCAGAGGCTCCAGGAGCAGCTTTGCAAGGAGCACCCCAGAGACATGCCCAGAGTCACCATCCAGACTGCAGCAGAGGGGCTTCCTGAAGCTCTGGGAAGGGAGCACGGGCAGCCTCAAGGTGGGGAGAGACAGTCACCCAGGCCGGACCCTCCCCCCAGGAAAGCCCCTCTCTGCATCACCCAGGCAGCCCTTGTCTCCCAGTTCCAGCCTGTAGCGCTGCTGGGGTTGAATTCATCTGTAACTGCTCCACTGAAGCTGCCGCCATGGGCGGCCAATCAGCACCCACAGCAGCGATGTTCACAGGGGTGATGTCTGGGGGGATGGGGCCGAGCCCCCCACAGCTGCTAGAGGCTCTCCCCTTGCATCGCATGGAGCCAGTCCCAGGGCTCCTCTCATCGGTGGTCCTCTGGGCTGCTGGCTTGGGGATCCTGCCCTCACCCTCTCTCCTCCGTGGATTCCCCTGGCTCTGTGGCCCCCTGGTTCCCAGATCACCAACTTCTCCTTTAGCAGCTCTTCCGCCCTCTCTGTTGGCTGCTGCCCCGGCTCTCTCCTCTTTGCTGACTCCTGTGCCGAAGTGGGAATGCTCTTAATGTTTTCTCTGAATACTGTGTGGGTGCCTCAGTTTCCCCTATGCCTTTCTTAGGTACCTAGGTGTGGGGATCAGGGTGTGTGATTGTTGCAGAGCCCAAGAGGGCCCCGTGATACTGTCTGGACAGAGAATGACCAGCACTCTGTCTCCTGGCAACTAATGGCCTCTACAAAGGTGCCAACTGAAGATGCTGGAGAACAGAGGGATCCGGTGACCTCCTGGCCTGGGAAAGGGACAAAGGCAGAGCAGGGGCTGGAGAGTTTGAGTTTGGAGCTGGCTGGGAAAATGGAGGGGAGGCCAGGAGGTCTGTCTGGCCTCCCCTGGCCCCCCAAGATGGACCTGTTGTCTGTACCTGCAAGACCTGTCTTGGACTGTGTTCCTGTTGTCTAAATAAACCTGTTTTACTGGCTGGTGGAGAGTCATAGTGAACCGCAGGAAGCCGGGGGTGCAGGGCCTGGTCTCCCCACCACTCCATGACAGCCCCCACCCCCAATCTTTCACCACCCGCCTGCTTCCACCTCCCCAAGGTTTCCCCGTCCAGTCCCTGTGCTGAGTTCGTCTTCCCACCCAGTCCTCCTCTCCCGCTGCCCCAGCCTGCCCTTCTCAGAATTCCTCGCTCCCTGGCCTCCTCTCCCCCAGCTCTTCCTAGTCCTGTCCTTCCTCTCCAAATCCTTCCAATCTGCCCTCCCCCTCTCCATCCCAACCACTGCTCCTCGGTCACCTCCTATCTCATAGACTCATAAACTCATAGGTCAGAAGGGACCACGAGCTGCTCCTCTCCCCATGTCACACCCATCCTGTCCATCCAGCATGCAGGAGCCAAGATCGTCCCCTTCCCCCCGCATTGGCCACCTCCCCCCGTCCCCCACTCCTACTCCCATTCATTCTGCTGCTTTTTACCCTCTCCTTTCACTGCTCCCATCAGCCCCTTCTCCCATCCCTGGCTTCACACCTTCAGCCACTCTCAGAGCAGCCGTCAGCCCTGCATGCACCAAGCACCTTCTCCTTCCACTCCCTCCTTGTCCTGGGGATAAAACAGAATGTCCCTTCCTGAATCAGAGAGGGGACTCTTATAGCCCAGTCCCCTTCCCAGCATGCATTGCTGCCAGCCCTACAATTTCTATCGGTTCGGGGAACTACACCTCCCAGAATTCTCTTGTTCTGGGCTGGGTCCTTTGCCTCCCTTAAAGGGCCAGCAACACATCTCTACCCCCACTTTTCCCATGAGGGTCCTCTGCTGATCTCCTGATGGCTGCACCCCCTTCCCCTCCCTCCCCTGCGCACCCTTTCTCATGTTTGAAGGTTTGCCCCAAGGGTTGTATTTGACTGGATAGGACTGTAAATGCCTCTGAGCACTGACATTTCTTACAGCCCCAGGCATGCTCTAGAAATAATAAGGCCAGTACAGATAATGGGCCCCACAGGCCTTCAGGGGCTCTTCGTAGTAAGGAAATGCCAGTGATGCTGCACAACTTGTGAATAAAAAAAGCTGTGTTTTCCTGGGTGCGGCCGGTGTGAGCTTTCCTGGATCGGTGCCACGCTCCAGAGGGTCCTAGTGGAAACCAGGCAGGGGCTGGTTATTGATTGATTCCCACAAAAATAGGGAGCCATCCATAGGCACCCTCTGGTCCTGGTCAGACCCCACGGCCCATGCCCTGGTGTCATAGAAAGGGTATGGCAGAGCCAGAAGGACCCCTGGGGCCATTGCAATGAGCAGCATCTGGCTCGGGGGGCTGAATGATCTATCATGTGAACTGATACCGTCTGAAGGTCACACTGCTACCTGCTTTGAGCTTTCTAATAGCACAAAACCAAGCACCCCTGCCCCGCCCCCAGCCTCGTGCTGATGCGCTTTTGGGGAGCAGCCCCTTGTAGCTGCAGCATGCTCGGGGAGAGGGGCACCTCGTTTCCGAGGCCCAGGGAGGATGGTTCTAACAGAGCTCCCCGTCCGTTTCAGGTGGGCTGTGCCTGAGATGGCGTGATTGTTACTATTTCTTGCTCTAGTTCCAGGCCAGGCTGTGGGGTCCCGGGTTGAGATGGGTGCCAGCTGAGCAGCAGCACCCAGGGGAGCCCTGCAGTCTTCTCCCCTTGCACTGTGATCCCAGCAGCTCTCAGCCCCCCGGGATCACTTTGGAGGTTGCACAGCCATTGGGTCATGGCGTCCAGCGAGACCGCAGGAGATCTGAGTGTCTAAACGGCTACAGCCAGGCTGTGTCTGCAGTGCAAGAAGGAGGTAGGGAGGTAGGTGTGTGTGTGTGTGTCAGCCCCACGGCCAGCTGAGAGCAGCAGGGACCCTACCCTCCGGAAGCCCAGTGGCCTAATGGTGACCTGTCATCGCACAGAGCCACAGCCCGGAGCACAACAGCTGCCAAAGCCAGAGGAGCCCCTGGAACGTGCCGGGGGTCGCGGTGGGCTGAAGGGAAAGCCGGGGCTCGCGCGGCTGGCTGTGGCATAGTGCACTCTCAGAGATCGCTACAACAGCGACAGTCAGATGACAGACTCCAGCCTCCCTTCACCTTCGCCTGTCCCTGTTGCAGAGCAGAGCAATTGGCCTCAAGACTCCTGGGTTCCATTCCCAGCTCCCTGTGTTTATGTCCTTGGGCAAGTCGCTGGTTCCCTCCCCTAGCAAAGGAGGAACACTAACAGCTCCGCCCCCAGGTCAAGGCGAGGGGCGTGACCATTGGCGATGTGCTTTGAGATCCCTCTGTGGTGGGGGCTGTGTCCCTGCAAAGTGCTTCTGTTCCCCTCCGCTGGCGCATTCCCTGGCCAGGGCTTTGGAGCAGTCGCGCAGGGGCAGGGCCGGGTCCTGAAGAATCCATCCCAGGGGGTGAATTTTTCACCCCAGCTACAAGGGCTCCCAAGCTGAGATTCTGGGCCCTGATTCTGCACTCGGGGCTGGACTGCCTGGCACGTTCTGCCGCTGCAGAATAAGGGAAACGCTGAGCCTTGCCAAGGAGTTGGGGCCATATTTAGCGGGTAATTCCTGGCCCAGCCTTGGACACAGAAGTCCCCCTCAGGCAGGGCCCCATCTCCTGGAGCAGTTTGTGGCTGGCGTCGCACCACTAGCAAAGCAGGAGGCCAGAGATCTGGCTGTTCCGTGGTCAGCCAGCTTACGAGGAATGTCCTTCACGAGCCACTGGGCACTTGCTGCTGCGTGAGCTCCAGTGGGGAACACGCAGGGCTCCCCGGCCAGCGGGACCTGATGGGTTGGAAAGGCAGTGGAGATCCTGGCTGGAGAAGCCTGGCAGCACCTACGCTGAAGAGGCTGCTGATGGGTGTCAACGTGGCCATGGTGGAAATGGATAGCTCTGGTTTAGCACCGCTAGCCACCCACTCCCCAAAGCTGTGCAAATCCTGCTCCTACCAAGAGGCTAAGAAACATTCCCTCTAGGCAGGCAGCTCAAAGCCGAGCCAGCAGCGTCCAACCAGGGCTGCCGTGATGGGGCCGTAGCCTACATGAAAGGCGCTGGGCCTTGCCGGCTTCCAGTGGCCACTCCAGAACCCCAGTTGGCAGCACTGTTCCCACAAGACTGGCACCCCAGTTTGAAAGGGGGGTTTTCTAAGTATCGCGCACTCACCCATGGCTAGCGATTGGCCATGAGGGTCCCACATGTGGATGCCGGGCATGAAGCGCTGTGGGTCTATCTACCCTGCAGTCGGAGCTGTGACCACAGCACGGCAGGACGTACCTGCTGGAGCACAGCTAACAAGAGCCTGTGCAGATAGCCCGACTCCATACTGCTGCGGCTTCACTGAGAATTTTAGCTGCGCGGGCTGGGCAAAGTGAGTGCTGGTCTGCAAACCCATGTGACAATCACACCTCGGCTAGCCGTGCAGCCCCCCCCCCCCCCCACATGACGGATGCAGACCTGGCCGCAGTTTAGAGGCCTTAGTCGCAAGGAGAGAGAGATTTCATAGATGTATATTTTTAAAAATCAGCCATTGGCTCTGCCTGATCCCTGCTCTGCTAAACATCTGCGGGGCTCTGCTGCCAGGGGCTGTGCTGTGAAGGGCAGGCAGGAGAGGCAGGTGCAGACCTTCAGCCTTGAAGGCATGTTCAAAAAATGCCTCTGCATGTAAAACACAGACCAACTCACCACAGCTGGGTCTGCGTCACGGAGCCAGCCATGACCTTGAGCTGTCGCTGTACAGTCGTGCCCTGGCTCTGTTTCACTGCGCCTTGCTCTCTGATGCCCAGGTAGATGGCCCAGCGGCAGGTGGTGAGACTGACATGGAAATTGCACCTGGCCACTTTAAGTCGAAGCTATTGGGCCCAAAATAGTGATTTTTTTTTTCTTCCTTAAAGAGAGGTGTTGGTTTCCTTACAAAGAGCTATGGATTTGTGATTGTTATTGGCTGCAGGGAAGGGAGAAGGTTTAAACCCTGCCCTGTAGTGTAAGAGACCCAGATACGGACTGGGTGTCATGGACCAGGGGATGGGTGGTCAGGCCTAGTGGTCAGAGCTGTGACCAGAACAGCGCCGAAGCTCAGAGCTAGAGTCAGAGCCACGGGGCAAAGCCAGAGTCAGGAACCAAGCAGGGGGTGAGGCTGGGATTGAGGCAGTGCAGGAATGGTCACAGCAGTGGGCCTAAGTGTGGGGCAGCCGCTGGCCTAGTGCTGTTTCTGGGCTCCAGGGCAGGCCTGGGGCCACCTCTGAGCTACGTGGGTGATTGAGTCACTGAGGGCGTTCGGCTGAGGCCGTGACATCAGACTCAGGGAAAGGCCGGGCTCCAGTCTTGCCGGAACGCCGGGGGGAGCCAGAGCAGTGTGCTGCCACTTCTGCGGGTCCGGGGCTGGGCGTCTCCTTTCCCTCCACAGCTGCACCGTGTCTTCCAAGCAGCCAGGGGCTGGGCCCAGGCAGGGGGCTCGGCGGTGGGTCAGCACAGCAGGAGCCAGGGACACTGCAGCTGGGACCGAGTGGGGAGGTCAGCTCTGGGTCGGCGCAGTAGGAGCCAGGGGCACTGCAGCTGGGACCGGATAGGGAGGTCAGCGCTGGGTCGGCGCAGTGGGAGCCGGGGACACTGCAGCTGGGACCGGACAGGGAGGTCGGCGCTGGGTTGGCGCAGTGGGAGCCAGAGACACTGCAGCTGGGACTGGCGGGGAGGTCGGCACTGGGTCAGTACAGTGGGAGCCTGGGACACTGCAGCTGGGACCGGCGGGGAGGTTGGTGCTGGGTCGACGCCGTGGAGCTGGAGATACTGCAACTGGGACCAGCAGGGAGGTCGGCGCTGGGTCGGTACAGTGGGAACCAGGGACACTGCAGGTGGGACTGGTGGGGAGGTCGGCACTGGGTCAGTACAGTGGGAGCCGGGGACACTGCAGGTGGGACTGGCGGGGAGGTCGGCACTGGGTCGGCACAGTGGGAGCCGGGGACACTGCAGCTGGGACCAGGTGGGGAGGTCAGTGCTGGGTCGGCACAGTGGGAGCTGGGGACACTGCAGCTGGGACCGGCGGGGAGGTCGGCGCTAGGTCAGCGCAGTGGGAGCCAGGGACACTGCAGTTGGGACCGGCGGGGAGGTCAGCACTGGGTCGGTGCAGTGGGAGCTGGGGACACTGCAGCTGGGACCGGGCGGGAAGGTCAGCTCTGGGTCGGCACAGTGGGAGCCAGGGACACTGCAGCTGGGACCGGCGGGGAGGCTGGCGCTGGGTCGATGCAGTGGAGCTGGAGATACTGCAACTGGGACCAGCAGGGAGGTCGGCGCTGGGTCAGTACAGTGGGAGCCGGGGACACTGCAGTTGGGACCAGCAGGGAGGTCGGCACTGGGTCGGTGCAGTGGGAGCCAGGGACACTGCAGCTGGGACCAGGCGGGGAGGTCAGTGCTGGGTCGGCACAGTGGGAGCTGGGGACACTGCAGCTGGGACCGGGCAGGGAGGTCGGCGCTGGGTCGGCACAGTGGGAGCTGGGGACACTGCAGCTGGGACCGGGCAGGGAGGTCGGCGCTGGGTCGGCACAGTGGGAGCCGGGGACACTGCAGCTGGGACTGGATGGGGAGGTCGGCGCTGGGTCAGTACAGTGGGAGCTGGGGACACTGCAGCTGGGACCGGGCAGGGACGAGGAGTGAAGTGCAGACGTGGGGGTCTGGCTCACTGCCATCGAATAAACCTCTGTTTTACTGGCTGGCTGAGAGTCACATCTGACTGCAAAGTGGGGGTGCAGGACCCTCTGGCTTCCCCAGGACCCCGCCTGGGCGGACTCGCTGTGGGAAGCGCGCGGAGGGGCAGAGGATGCTGAATGCTCCAAGGTCAGACCCAGGAGGTGAAGCCATGTGAGCTTCTTGCCCTGAAGACAGTCTGCTCCAAGGGAGAGGAGGCTCCCCAAAGTCCTGCCTGGCTTTGTGGGGAGCAGTTCCAGAGCATCGCCCGGGGACTCCGTGACAGGCGCCTGTCCCCCTTGGAGTCTCTGGGCCCAGCAGAGCGCCTGCTACCAGGTGCCGTGCACGGAGAGGGCAGGCAGGCCCTGGGCCGGGAGCCAAGCTCTTAGCAGTTGCTTTTGCAGCACCTTGTTGTCACATCCAGCAGCACTCACCAGCCGGCTGGTCCCTGCTGACAAAGGCGAGGCTGCTACCCAGTGGTCCTAACACCCGGGGCCTCGCCTCAGGGAAAGCACAGTGCAGACCACGAGGTGAACTTGCCATGGTCACCCCAGGCAGGGGGAGGGCATCCTCCTCACCCAGCTACCAGCAGTGAATACACGCTCAGGGAGAGCTGTCGGGCCTGCTGCTGTCCTGGCCTGTCCGTTCCTCAGCTGCCGCTCTCTGGTTCGCTCCCTCTTTCCTGTCTCTCTGTGTGGCTTCTGCGTTTCCTCCCTGCTGCAGCTCCCAACTCCCACCTCTGCGTGGTCTGTGCCCATTCCCTCCTCTGAATTGATCAGCCATTGACCAGTTACTGTGGCCCCTGGATTGACCCTCCTGTGAAGTTACTGGGGTGCTGAGGAGCTCACATAGGTGACCAGATGTCCCGTTTTTATAGGGACAGTCCCGTTTTTTGGGACTTTCACCTATATAGGCGCCTATTACCCCCCAGCCCCATCCCGATTTTTCACAGTTGCTATCTGGTCACCCCAAGTTCACATGTCCGAGTCCCTGTTCAGAGCTGGCTGCGGGTTCAGGCAGCCATCACTGCCTCCAGTTACTGTGACCCTGTCTCTTTCACCTGAAGCACCTGACCAGAGGACCAATCAGGAAACCGGATTTTTTCAACTTTGGGTGGAGGGAATTGAGTGTCTTTGTCTTTTGTTTTCTGCCTGCCTGCTTTCTCTGAGCTTTGGAGAAGCAGTTCTACTTTCTAGTCTTCTGTTTCCAAGTGTAAGGACAAAGAGATCAGATAGTAAGTTATATGGTTTCTTTTCTTTGGTATTTGCATGAATATAAGTGCTGGAGTGCTTTGATTTGTATTCTTTTGGAATAAGGCTGTTTATTCAATATTCTTTTAAGCAATTGCCCTGTATTGTGTCATCTTAATACAGAGAGACTATTTGTATTTTTTCTTTCTTTTTTATATAAAGCTTTCTTTTAAGACCTGTTGGAGTTTTTCTTTACTGCAGGGAAATTGAGTCTGTACTCACCAGGGAATTGGTGGGAGGAAGAAATCAGGGGAGATCTGTGTGTGTTGAAGTGGCTAGCCTGATTTTGCATTCCCTCTGGGTGAAGAGGAAAGTACTTTTTGTTTCCAGGATTGGGAACAGAGAGGGAGATTCACTCTGTTTGGATTCACAGAGCTTGTGTCTGTGTATCTCTCCAGGAGCACCTGGAGGGGGGAAGGGAAAAAGGATTATTTCCCTTTGTTGTGAGACTCAAGGGATTTGGGTCTTGGGGTCCCCAGGGAAGGTTTTTCAGGGGGACCAGAGAGCCCCAAAACACTCTAATTTTTTGGGTGGTGGCAGCAGGTACCAGGTCCAGGCTGGTGGCTAAGCTTGGAGGTTTTCATGCTAACCCCCATATTTTGGACGCTAAGGTCCAAATCTGGGACTAAGGTTATTACACCAGTTACTGTGACCCTTGGGTTACTTTACAGACAGACGCTGGAAATGTCCCTTTTTTCAAATGAAACCTCAGCCTGTGGCAAGCTGGATGCGCCTCGCAGGCCACATTAAGATATGAAATGAGTCAGCTCTGCCTGTGGGCCCCCTGTTTGAAACCCCTCAGCTAGGGCATAAGCCAACCACACACTGATGGCAGATAGAAAGGAAATTTCCCCTATGGGCACCTTGTTCCTGCACTGGCCGTAGCAGAGCTCCTTGCACCTTCTTCTGGACTAGACGGATGGCTGATATGATCTGATGTGGCAACCATAAGAACATAAGAATGGCCCTACTGGATCAGACCAAGGGTCCATCTAGCCCAGTGTCCTGTCTGCCAACAGTGGCCAATGCCAGGTGCCCCGGAGGGAATGAACAGACCAGATCATCAAGTGATCCATCCTTGTCGCTCATTCCCAGCTTCTGGCAAACAGGCTAGGGACACCGTCCCTGCCCAGCCTGGCTAATAGCCATTGATGGACCTATCCTCCATGAACTTATCTAGCTCTTTTTTGAACCCTGTTATGGTCTTAGCTTCACAACATCCTCTGGCAAGGAGTTCCACAGGTTGATTCTGCGCTGTGTGAAGAAATACTTCCTTTTGTTTTAAACCAGAAATGAAACTGACCAGAAACTGAAATTGACCAACTTTGATTCACTGAGCTCAAGCACCACAGAGAACAAACGCCTTAAATAGCGAAGTGTTCTAATGGATTTGATTTTAATTGCTGCCCTTTTAATAGACCGGGGTGACGCTAGCAACACGGAGAAGGATCTATTGGCAACTGTGTTTATCTGGACAATGCCTCAGTGATGAGAACGACCTTCCTCGGCTTATTCTTCCAAAGAGCGAACCGGTGCGTGGCTGTGATGCTCGCTATTTTTACAGGGATGGCTTCCTAGAATTCTCCCTTTAAAACCTGCACAGTGGCATCATTCAGCAGTGGGAGGCGACAGGTGGCAGTGGGAGGCGAACCTGACAAACACGTCAACAGATGATGAGAAGACGAGCGGGATCAGTTAACAGCCCCGAGTCAAACGAGGACAGTCTCAGAGACAAGCTGCAGCAGGAGAGATGGGTTCAAATCTTGGGAAAGCTTCATAGGGTAAAATCTTCCTGAAGGCCAGGGGAGCTCTTGGAAATCACATATTGTGGTCGGTTTGACCCTGAGCATGTGTCAGAAGCTGGGAATGAGCGACAGGGGATGGATCATTTGATGATTCCCTGTTCTGTTCATTCCCTCTGGGGCACCTGGCACTGGCTGCTGTTGGCAGACAGGACACTGGGCTAGATGGACCTTTGGCCCGACCCTGTATGGCCGTTATGTCACGAGTACAGCCCTGCAGCTGCACCTGCTCATTCCGGCACAGGAGCGGCTCCAAGCCCCAGCACGCCAAGCCGCAGGGGGCGCTCTGCCAGTCGCCAAGAGGGCGGCAGGCAGGCTGCCTTCGGCGGCTTCCCTGCGGAGGGTCCGCTGGTCCCGTGGCTTAGGATCTCTGGGAGGTCCGAAGCCGCGGGACCAGCGGACCGTCCTCAGGCAAGCCACCGAAGGCAGCCTGCCTGCCGTACTTGGGGCGGCAAAATCCCTAGAGCCGCCCCTGGTCCGGCAGATGGCTTTACGAGCCAGCGAGGCTGCCTGAGCACTGAGGAAGCCAGCAATCCAGTTCTTAAGCCCAGGAGCAGCAGTAGCTTGCTGGGGCCAGGTCATGAGGCCTAGTGATCAGAGGCCGAGTGCCAGAGTCAAGGGGCGGGACAGAGTCGGAGCCAGGAGTCACGGCAGGCAGGAACAGGGCTGGTTCTGAGCCAGGAGCAAGGCCGGGACAGGCCTCGAACAAGGCTGGGGCAGGACAGGGGCTAGACTGGATCTGTGGAGGAGCAGAGCAAAGCAGGAGCAGGGCTTGGAGAGAAAGGAGCCCAGGGAAGCAGAGACTCTGCAGGCGTGTGCATGGCGCAACCAGCGAGCTGGGGCTGGGGTTGGGCTTAAGAACCGGACCACTGGCTTCCTCAGCAGGTCGGGCAGGGTGGTGCCATCAGGCCACCTCGCTGATTTGTTCACTGGTTGGGGTCCTGAGCAGGTGCAGCTGTGGGACCTTCTTCCTGACAGCATGTGAGCAAGAACCAGCCAGCCGAGCCCTGAGCGAGCGAATGAGGGAGGGAAACCATCATGCAAATCATTAACTGTAATAAGCTACCCCTGGCACCACGGAGCTGCTTTTTCAGAAGAGATTTAAGGCTTTGCTGAGATTCCCACCTGTCAGGATGGTTCTGGGATAATAACCTGAACTGTGCCACACGGGGAAGGATCAGATCTCAGCTAGACTAGCTTGTCCCTCCATCCCAAAGGATCTGGCCCTCTGTGCGCTTCTGTCCGTCCCATGGGAGGATGCCGAGGTCCCGTCCTGGGCAGCATTTAGACACTCAGCTATCGTGCGGTCTCGCTAGATGCCATGACCCGATGGCTGTGCAACCCGCAAAGTGATCCCAGCACTCGTGGGCAAGCAGCAGTAAATGAATCCCAGTCCATCCAGGGAGGCTGCTTATAGGGACAGTCCTGATTTTTGGGTCTTTTTCTTGTATAGGCTCCTATTACCCCCCACCCCCATCCCAATTTTTCACATTTGCTGTCCGGTCACCCTACCCCCCTACACACACTCCTGGCGGTGGGAGGCTGGTGCTCGATAGAGGAAGAAGACATTCAGAAAATCAAGGCGAACCAGGAATGTATTCAGCATGTCTTGGGATCCCTGGGCTGTAATCATCAAGCCAGCAGGACCCCCAGGCGGTCGGCGTCTGCTCCAGGGAAGAGGTAGGCGGGGCACTCTTGTGGCTAAGGCACATGGGTAGGAGGCTGAATAGCCAGGCGCTTGTCCTGGCCATGCCAGGGGCAAAACACTTAGCCAAGAGTTTCAAGCCTTAGGGACCCTGCATAGGCACCTAAAGGAAGTGGCCTGATTACAGAAATGCTGCCCTCCTCCTCCCCGCCCCCCGTTCACACTGACTCCACTGTCATAGCCATCCTGAAATGGGGAGCTCAGTCCCCGGCTTGAGACACCAAACATCTGCCATTTCCTAACCTTAGCACACACACACCCCCGCCCCCCAAAACATTTGAGCGCTTTGCTCTGAGCTCTCTGGTTCCGTTTCCCCACGGGTGGGATTCGTCACACCACATAAAGGCTTCTGGGCATAGCAGTGTGTGTGTGAGACGAAAGGTTTCACCCTTGGGCAGTTGTGCCCCCAAACCCTCATGAGCTGACCGGGGCCATGTGTTTGCCTCCTTCTAGAGGCGGCATAGCCTGCCCCTCCTCCCACGGGACATGAGAGGTCTCAGGTCCATGCTCTTTCCCAGCCGCTGTAGCCTATAGGGAGTTTGGTCCATGCACTGGATGAGATCTGCTGACCCCAAGTGCCTTTGAAGATCGGAAGCAACGCAGGGCCTGGGTGTGCTGGGAGAGGCCGGGGCTGGAGCTTTGGGTTTGGAGGCTGGAGAGTGGCCTGGGAGCATGGAGAAAAAGCAATCAGTCTGTGCCTATCTGACGTGAGGATGAGTCCCCTGCTCCCTGGGGTCAGTTCCTCCAGGATGTTCTCTCAGCTCAAATGGGATCACACCAAACGTTGTCTGTTCTCTGGCCTGTGCCTTCCACAGCCTGCTTCAGGGACCTGGCGTCACAGCACTATTCCTGGCCCGTTGCATGAGTCAGGGTTTAAAATTTACATTGCTTTTGAGTCAGGGGAGGAATACTGCAGGGGCGAGGCAGACATGGCACCAAAGTTTGAAGAAGGATTTGTTTTTCAGTCTCAAAGCTCAACACGTTTATTCAAAGTTTTCTGAACAAATTCCCACAAGACGTCTATCCGCGGTACTTACGTGGTCCCCACTGCCATGGGATCTGAGCCTCACACCACTCCTGGAAGGCAGGGCAGTGCTGTTATCCCCATTGTACTGATGGGAAACTGAGACACAGAGAGTCTAAGGGACTTGCCCAAGGTCACACAAGAAGTCTGTGGCAGAGCAGAGATTCAAACCCAGGCCTTCCATGTTCTAGGCTAGCGTCTTAACCACAGGATCACTCTTCTGCTTTCTAGGACATCACTTGACTCTAAACATGTAAAAGGCAGATGAGATTTTTTAAAATATATTTTCAAAGGGAAGATGCTGCAAAAATCAGCCTTCAAACAGGGTCCTGTATGTAACCTTAAATACGGAGGGGTTACATACAGGACCACACCGTATGGTCCTGTATGTAACCCCTGTCCACACCGGAGTGCTGCTTACACCTCGCTTGGGCAAACAAGCACGTTTTTGTCTCTTTTGCAGGAAGAGCAAAAAGACATGGGCAAGATGGAATCGAAAGGAAAACCGCTCGGTGCGTTCCTGTGTGGAACCCTTACAGGGCGGGATTTTCAAAGGCCAATGCTGAGTGCTCTGGAAAACGCCACCTCCAAGGGGCCCGTCACTACGGCGGATGTTAATGGTTTTGCATTGCACTGTGCCAGAAGAGCAAAGCTGGGCTACTTAGTTTCCTGTTGTGTTTCTAGTTAGTTTCTGTGACGAACTGGGAATGTTCTTAATGTTTGCTCTGAATACTGTGTTGGTGCCTCAGTGTCCCCATGGCAGTTCTTAAGTATCTGGCAGAGCAAAGGGCCAGTGCACCTAAATGCCTGGCACTCTGTCTCCTAGCAACTGATGGCCTGGGCCCCTCCCCTGCAAAGGTGCCAGCTGAAGGTGTTGGAGACAAAGAGATCGGGTGACCTCCTGGCCCGGGAAAGGGGCTGAGCAGAGAGGAGGGGCTGGGAGGGGTTGTTAGTCTGGAGCTGGCTGGGGTCAAGGGTGGAGGGCAGACCTGGGGGTCTGGCTCACTGCCCCCCAGAATGGACCCAGCCGAGGGGTCTGGTTCGCTGTATCTACAAGCTCTGTTTTAGACCCTGTTCCTGTCATCGAATAAACCTCTGTTTTACTGGCTGGCTGAGAGTCACGTCTGACTGCAAAGTGGGGGTGCAGGACCCGGTGGCTTCCCCAGGACCCCGCTGGGGTGGACTCGCTGTGGAAAGCGCATGGAGGGGCAGAGGATGCTGAATGCTCCAAGGAGAGACCCAGGAGGTGAAGCCGTGGGAGCTTCTTGCCCTGAACAAGTCTGCTCCAAGGGAGAGGAGGCTCCCCAAAGTCCTGACTGGCTTGGTGGGGAGCAGTTCCGGAGCGTCGCCCGGGGACTCCGTGACAACTGGTGGCAGCGGCGGGACGTACTGCACCCCGTGAATGGCGCTGCTTGCAGTAAGTGACTGGGGAGCAGTAAAACAAAGGAGGGATAATGAGGACCAGGCGTGCTGAAGGCTCAGAGAGGGACGGTTTCAGGGGGCGGTTAACCTCTGGGAGTGTGTGACCAGCGAGAAGGACTGTTGGAGTAACGGGGTCCCCCTGAGGACTGCAGCGAGCAGTCTCAGGGGCGGAGGAGCTTGCCGCTCGACCCTGGGAGAGAGAAGGATTTTGCAGTAGCAGGGTTCCCCTGGGGATTGCAGGAGCAGTCCCAGGGGCGGAGGAGTCTGCAGCTCGATCCTGGCAAAGAGGTGGTGATCACGAGAAGGGCTGGCACACCAGGGGTTCTTCCTGGAAACCATGGGGGAGCCAAGAGCACACAGGCCTGTGAGTCCAGAGCCACTTGGGAACGGTGAAGTGATGGCCTATCACCATCTCCTTGAGAAGGACATTGTGATCCTGTGCACAAAGAGAGGGTTACGCATGGGGAAATTCACCAAGGCACAGTTAATCGTGCAGTTGAAGGAGAAGCACCGCTCTGAGGAGCAGATTCCTGGCCCAGATGGGGCTACAAGAGGATCTGAGAGCAGCTGGAGCATCAGCCAGGCATCCCCGGGAGTCTGGTCCCCAATCAGACGAGGGTCTTCACGATTGGGTTCCCCATCAGGAGATTGGAGACGGATGGGATGGGAGCAGAGCCCGAGAGAGCGAGAGGACCATGAGAGAAAGGAAGAGCCCGAGGAAAAGCTGCATGAGAAGCAGCAGCAGCGTGGACTGGTGATGGTGGAGCAGAGAGACATAGGGGGCTGCCCAGGGGTCAGTGGGGAAACACGCCTGCAGGGGCGAGACCCTGGGACAGAGAGAACTGTGGTGGTGCAGCCCCAGATGCTGAGGGACTGTGGAACCTGGGTGAAGTTCCCTGGGGTGAAGCCCCTCGCCCTGCCTATGGCCCAGATCCCTGTACAGACCCAGAAGGGGTCAGGCTGGCTGGTCGTTGGGGTTCTCCAGGATATCGGCTGGGAGGCCCTGTTGCGGGGTGACTGTCTCCCCATGGGACAGGATCCAGGCCCCGCTCCTGTAACGGCCGAGGGTTTGAATTCAAATCCAGGGAACCAATTGGCTAGGATGGAAATGGTCATTGAAAATGCAAATGACCTGGCTGGCAGGGGGGAGGGGCTGCTGGGCTCAGGATACCTGCCTACCTGTAACCAGCCCCCTGGGGCTGAGTGGGAGGGAGAGATGCTCCCCGCCCCCCTGCACACCGGAGAGGGGGCTCACACTGGCTCTGATGCTGTGACCAGAGCAGAGAGCTCGCTGCCTGCCCCCTGGGACAGCAAGGGCAGCGCTGAGCATGGGGGGAGCTGAGACCCCAGCTGAGTGGGGGGACACCCGGGCAGGGCAGGTCGGCTGCCAAACAGGGTTGCCTGGTCCAGACGTGCTGCTGGGAAGTGATTACACAGCAGGGAGGGAGCTACCAGGGACAGGGCTCAGGGGGGCTGTGACCCCAGGCCCAGCCAGCGAGAGGGAACAGGTCCCACTCCCTGCCCCAGCTGCTGAATCCCAGACCGAGCTGCAGAAGGATCCCTCCTTGGAGAAGCTGAGGGAACTTGCTGGCCACAGTGCTGCAACCCCCCTTGGGGAAGGCTGCGGGGACAGAGTCCTGCAGGAGAAGGGATTCCTGTACTGGGAATGGGCTCCCTAAGGGGAAGTAGAACTGGGGGGAATCGGGAGGCAGCTGGTGGTGCCCCAGGAATCCACAGGGTTCTTCCCATTTGAGCTGCTGGATGGGAGGAGAGTGAGGGGACCCCTGGACCTGAAGGGGGAGGATTGGATGGAGAGGGGGGAAGACCCCCTGGGGGATCTCTTCCCTGAGGTGGGAGACAATCTCCCCATCAGGTGTTCCCCGTTCAGAGTCACTGGGAAAGCAGCCCAGAACCTGGAGAGAGAGGTCAGGGACATGCTGGCTTTAGATGGGATCCAGCCGTTTTACAGCCCATGGGCCTCACCCGTGGGGCTGATCCCCAAGGGAGACAGGATGATCTGGTTTTATGGGGGCTATCAGAAGCTTAAAGCCATCACAGTGTCCGATGCCGACCCCATGCCTAGGCCTGGGGAGATTCTAGACAAGCTGAGGGCGATGGAGAACTTAGCCCTGGCAGACACTGATAACATGTGCATCTTTAGCCAGACCTGGGAGGAACAGGTGTCCCAGGTGAAGAGGGGGCTGGGCTGCCTCAAGGAGGTGGGACTGACGGTAAAAGCTGGAAAGTGTAAGGTGGGGACGGACGGCAGAGGTGTTGTGTCTGGGCCACAAAGTGGGAAGTGGCTGCCCAAGCCCAGAGCTGGCAAAGGCCAAGATGGGGGCTCTTAACCAAGAGAGCCCGAATCACAGACCAGAGGGCTGGGAAAAGACCCAATCCCAGCTTGAACCCCAGGGGTATTGGGGTGGCAAAGGGTGTGGGCTGCATAAACCTTCCCACATGCAGCCTGCAAGTGCCATCAAGCACACCCAACCTAAGGGAGGGCGTGAGACTGGACTGTCCTGGTGTAACTCACACCAAGGGATGGGAGAGATGCTGGGGCATCCATGGGAACCTTGGTGGGTTCGAACTTCCCCAGGTCACTGGCTGAAGTGACCTCGCTCAGTTCGATCTCGAAGGGGAGAGAGATGTGACGAACTGGGAATGTTCTTAATGTTTGCTCTGAATACTGTGTTGGTGCCTCAGTGTCCCCATGGCAGTTCTTAAGTATCTGGCAGAGCAAAGGGCCAGTGCACCTAAATGCCTGACACTCTGTCTCCTAGCAACTGATGGCCTGGGCCCCTCCCCTGCAAAGGTGCCAGCTGAAGGTGTTGGAGACAAAGAGATCGGGTGACCTCCTGGCCCGGGAAAAGGGGCTGAGCAGAGAGGAGGGGCTGGGAGGGGTTGTTAGTCTGGAGCTGGCTGGGGTCAAGGGTGGAGGGCAAACCTGGGGGTCTGGCTCACTGCCCCCCAGAATGGACCCAGCCGAGGGGTCCGGTTCGCTGTATCTACAAGCTCTGTTTTAGACCTTGTTCCTGTCATCGAATAAACCTCTGTTTTACTGACTGGCTGAGAGTCACGTCTGACTGCAAAGTGGGGGTGCAGAACCCGGTGGCTTCTCCAGGACCCCGCTGGGGTGGACTCGCTGTAGGAAGCGCATGGAGGGGCAGAGGATGCTGAATGCTCCAAAGAGAGACCCAGGAGGTGAAGCTGTGGGAGCTTCTTGCCCTGAACAAGTCTGCTCCAAGGGAGAGGAGGCTCCCCAAAGTCCTGACTGGCTTGGTGGGGAGCAGTTCCGGAGCATCGCCCGGGGACTCTGTGACAGTTTCACTGTCCACATTAGCCCAGGATTGCTGTGTTTGGATTTGCAACTAGGCTGGGGAATGGCTACATACTGGCCACCTCCACCCCTGCTTCATTTTTTTGCAGTGATATTTTGTTTCTAAATGTCATTAAAAAAAACTCTTTTCCTATTAAGTCAACCCGTCCCCCTTTTAGCCAAATCACCATTATGGCCTCAACTAGTGGACAATTTCTCTTTCATAGAAATTACTCAGCAATGGGAAACAGACTTTCATAGAATCAGAGCAGCTCAGGGTTGGAAGGGACCGCAGGAGGTATCTAGTCCAACCCCCTGCTCAAAGCAGGACCAATCCCCAACTAAATCATCCCAGCCAGGGCTTTGTCACGCCAGGCCTTAAAAACCTCTAAGGAGCCCCAGTGCCCACCTACCTCCAATCAACTCACTGCTCCCTTTGACTTCAAGTTAGGCCCGTACTTAAGAGTCCTAGAGTCCGAGGCCAGAAGGGACCACAGTGATCAGCTGGTCTATTCTCCTGAAGCCCAAACCATCAAGCTCCCCTGAAATAATTCTGGTTTGAACCAGAGCAGAGCGCCTATAAAAACATCCAGGCTTGACTTTAAAATGGCTAGTGATGAGCGTCCACCACACGCCCCTTGGTAAGTTGGGTCATTCCCCTCACCGTTCAAAATTCACACCTTGTTTCCACTCTGAATTGGCCTAGTTCCAACGTCCAGCTATTAGAGCTCGTTCGACATTTGTCTGCTAGACTGAAGCGCCCATTAGCAAATATTAGTTCCCCGTGAAGGTACTTAGAGACTGAAATCAAGTCACCCCTTAATCGTCTCTTTGTTAAGCTAAGTGGATTAAGCACCTATAATTTGGCCTGTGCTGGGAGTTTAGAATGGGGTGGGATCTGAGTTACTACAGAGAATTCTTTCCTGGGTTCTGGCCGGTGAGTCTTGCCCACATGCTCAGGGTTTAACTGATCGCCATAGTTGGGGTTGGGAAGGAATTTTCCTCCAGGGCAGATTGGCAGAAGCCTTGGAGGCTTTTCACCTGCCTCTGCAGCATGGGGCACAGGTCACTTGCTGGAGGATTCTCTGCACCTTGAGGTCTTTAAACCACGATTTGAGGACTTCAATAACTCAGACATAGTTTAGGGGTTTGTTACAGGGGTGGGTGGGTGAGAGTCTGTGGCCTGCGTTGTGCAGGAGGTTGGACTAGATGATCATAATGATCCATTCTGACCTGAAAGTCTAAGTCTATTATGAGTCATGACCTGCAATGCATTAATCATTCTTGGCACTCTTCCCTGAACCCCAGCCAATTTATCAACATCCTTCTTGAACTGTGGGCACCGGAACTGGACACCGTATTCCAGCAGCTGAAGCAGTGTGTAGAGCAGGTCGCATAGTCTATCCTGGTGGTTTTCAATCTGTTGGCCGTGGACCTGGGGGCCGCAGACTACGTCTAAGACTTCCAAAGGGGCCTTCACCACCATTTGACATTTCTTAGGGGCCTGCCAATGAAGAAAGGTTGAAAACCGCGGGTCTCTCTCATTCGATGGATTTTGGTCACAGAGAACATATTTACTTCTATAGATGTGAGGGTACGGGGAGAGATTTACCCACCTCTTGAACTCCCACTGTATGCAGGTAAATCCCACCTTTATCATTCCCAATACATGGCATGAGTGCATCCTGATCCCTGCCCTCCACTGGCAGGCCTGGGGGGCAGGTATAAAGCGGCGTGTGGGGCACGGAAAGGAAGCCGTTCCATACACTCAATATGATATGCTATGGCAGAAATGCGATACTCTCGGCAGAATGGAGTAGCCAGGCCTACATTGCTATAGGTGCATTTTGATAGTGCCCGTCCCTGTCTCGTCGATCCCAAGGCTAGAAGGGACCATTGTGATCATCTGCTCTGACCTCCTGGCTAGCCCAGGCCAGAGACCTGCCCCACAACCATTCCTAGAGCAGAGCGTTTAGAAAACATCCCATCTTGGTTTTTAAATGGGCAGGGATCCAGAATCCACCTTGCCCCTTGGTACATTGCTCCAGTGGTTAATGACTCTGTTAAAAACGTACATTGGTCTAACTTCAACTTCCAGCCATCAGATTGGGATAGACCTTTCTCTGCTAGACTGAAGAGCCAATTATTAAATGTTTGTTCTCCATGTAGATACTTATAGACTGTGATCGAGTCACTCCTTAACCCTCTCGTTAAACTAGATAGATTGAGCTCCTTGGGTCTCTCTCTAAGACAGGTTTTCTAATCCTCTCCTGGCTCTTCTCTGACCCCTCTCCCGTTTCTCAGCATCCTTCTGGAGTTGTGGACACCAGAACTGTATTCCAGCAGCGGCCACACCAGTGCCAAATACACCCGGGCAATAACCTCTCTGCTCCCACTCAAGATTCCCCTGGTTAGGCATCGCAGGATCACATTAGCTGTTTTGGCCACAGCATCACAGGGGGAAGCTCATGTCCAGCTCATTATCCACCCCCACCCCCAGATCTTTTTCAGAGTCGCTGCGTCCCAGGATGGCGTCCCCCGTTGTGAAAGTCCGGCCTGCACGCTTCGGCGCCAGCTAGCCAGGCGCTCCCTCTTGGTTCATTAAGTAGACGACTTTGTATTTCGCATTGTTTTTCCCCCATTTTATTTCGCATAAAGTGCCATAGTCATCAGCAGAACATATTTGACCCCACTGCTCCCGGCACCCTGTGACAAGGCTCTGTCCCTGGAGCACCTGGCGGGGGCGGCTCGCTCCCAGCAATGACACATTTAGAAATTGGACACGTAGGCAAGTCGGAGATAGTAAATATTACAAACAGATTTTAAACACCTCCAGGGGGTGAGGGGAAGGGAAGAGTTTTTGCTTTAAATATCGACTGTCATCTTCATTTCGCACTGGGAGGGGCATGAAAGCGAAGGTCCCTACGTCTGTTGGGAGCGTCGCCAGGTTGCAAGGTGAAACCTCCCACTGCTGTCTCATGGTTCTTTGGCCTTTGTAGCCACACCCTGGTACAGGGACCAAGGGACAAGTTTCTGTCCGGAATCACCCCCCAAAGCCCCTCAGCTCATGGGCATCTTTGGGGGCGGGGGAGGGAAGGAGGAGGCTGGACAGCTCCACCCAAATAAATAGTGGTTCCAAAGAAGAAATGCAACAAATATTAAAAATAAGCAGAGTCCTGTTCCAGTGAAAATGCATCAATCCTGTTCTGAGGAATGCGCTTTAATGTCCTCCCCGTCTGGAAGAAAATCCAGAGCGGCGTGTTTGGCTGGGGGGGATCCCCCCCCTCCCAGTTTTAAATAAGAAACTCACTGCTGAAAAACAGCTCCACAAATGGAAAGAGAAAGATAGCAACAAATTAAATAAATCATCTTTACATGCACAATTGTCACATACCCGCTCGTGATGCTTTATACACAACAGGGCTATTTACACAACAGCATATCCACCAGGGGCCAGGGACGTCAGGGAGGGAGGGAAGGAAGGTGGCGGTGGATGCTGGTTTAGCAGCAACTGGCGTGGATTTCGCCGATGGTCCCGATTTTAGGGTCACTTGGGGCGGGGCTGGGTGACACGACCTAAGCTTCTCTAGTCGTGGAGTTGATCTTTTAATTAAAAAAAGCAACAAGGCATTTGGGCCCATCCCCATGTAGTTACTGATACTCTCTCATATAAAAATATACGTCTAGCTATGATACAGTAGGGCTGGATGTGTATATAAAGTGACTTTATATACCCTGCCTATAAATAACGTATCTCTGCACACAAGCAAAGCCGCCAAGCGCCCCGGAGAGGTGCAGGGCCCGGGAATACCGTCGGGGCGCTCGGGAAGGTCTGAACTGCCTCACTGCTGAGAAGGGGGCCTTTGGCCTGACGGTGACTTGTCTGGGATTGTGCCCTTGCTCGGCCACATTGATGCACAAAGAGAAGCCTGAGCTTGGTGGATATTTTGAATCTGATTTTTGTCCTGGTACAAATTGCAAGGAGTCGGGTCTGGAACCCCGTGGGGTTTGCCGGAGGAGTCCCTGGCTGCCAGCGATAGCTCCCACCTTGAACAGGTGACTCTTTAACAAAGATGGCCTTTCTCCCCGGCGTTCATTGGGCATTGGCATTAACAGCTGTCAACACAGCCAAAAGGGTTAAAAACAGGCCCTTCCCCACACGGCTGGAGCTCATTTTGTTAGGGCTGAAGCTGCCATAGAGCCACGTCCTGACTAGCTCAGGTAAAAACCGACCCCTTTTTATGGGTCCAAGGTCTCAGCCCTCATCTACCCATCATAAAGGGAACAGCAAAATGCACAAGCCCCATTTCTTTGCAGGGCCCCTTTAAGGGGGAGCAAGAAAGAGTCCACAAATGGCTTCCTATCTCCTGTAAGGGCCAGATCCTGGGAGCAGGGGAGTTGGGGCTTTTCGGAACTCTGCCTTGGGGACGGGTTAAGGGCCTCAGAGCTAACCTGGCTGGGACCCAGCTGAGCCCTGGTCAGGCCTAGCGCAGGGCACCCAGAAAATGTTTCTGATGAGCCATAGCAGAAGAACTAGGTGCCGTTTACCCACGGGCTTATCGCTACGGCCCAGAACTCCCCAGCCAGGCTGGTTATAAAACCTGACTGCGGCTGTAGCTACTATGGTGCGGAGTGTCAATGAACCAAATGGCACCACACTGCACACCATGGAAAAGGCCACTGGTGCACCCCTGCAGCACCCCAAGCTCCCGTGAGAGGGCAGCACGGCCTCCCCACCCAACACACGGCTGAGTGGGATGAGCCACCAGACCTCTGGAGGCGCCTGACAATTTTCACCAGCAGGGTGGCACCTCCACAGGAAATCCTGGTGCATGGTGTCTGGTAGAACCCCGGGGTTTCCCTGCCCATCGCTCTGCACGCGTTTGTTAGCTACCTCGTTCCGTGTCCTGGGCACGGCCTCCAGCTGCAAGCCCAGGTGCTGGAGATGGAGGAGACCTAGCAGATCTCCCAGCCTGCACCCTGCTATGCAGGATTGTTCCCTCCACTCCAGTCCAGCTCCAAGTGACCCAAGCAACAGGCCTCTCAGCTAGATAGGTATGCGGCTGCCCAGTCGCTGCAGTATCTGAGCACCTAGCCTCAGGGTTTCCCTGCAGCCAGGGCTGTAGGTCAGTGCTCTGCCTGCAGGATGAAAAGCCTCTCAGTTCTGACAGTCATTCATTCTGCGGCCTCAGGCAAGCGATTTGCTGGCTCTGTGCCTCAGTTCCTAATCTACAAAGTGGGTTGGTAATACTGGCCTACCTCCCTAGGGGGCTGGAGGGGGGGCTGGGAAGAGTCATGAGTGCTGGTAGAGCATGCAAAGTGTGAATTCATAATGGTGACCCACAATCCACTTGTGCCTTGCAGGAAGAGCGTCCCTGATATCTGCACCCCCCATCCCCTGCAGTCCACTTCGGTTACACACCCCTGCTTATGGGGACACCCTCCTCTGGAACGGCCCAGACCCATCACTCCTCCAGCCATTCTACCCCCCAGCACCATCCCTGCGGCAGATCCTGCGCATCCCCTCCCTAGATCCTATCTGCAAACTGTCTTCAGAGTGGGCATGCTGCAGAGGCCCTGCCAGGTAGGGCTGAAATTAGCCAGGCTGGGGGCAAACGAGGGGGCTGGGCCCAAGGCTGGAGCAGCCCCAGACAGCGAGGAGGGGGGAGCACATCCCCCAGTCCTGCAGCCAGACTAGCAATGGGACAGGCAAGCAGAGAGAGACACCAGGTGCCGAATGCACCCCTCACGCTTGGTGGGGTACAGGAGACCTTTCAAATGAGATTTATTCAATGTAACACCGGGGGAGCAAGATTCACGGGGACCTGGGGGAGGATCAGGGAGTAAAGGGGTCCAGGGGTCACTCGCACCCTGAGGGGACCTGCCAGGGGACGGGGGCAGGAAACTCACAAACAAAACCAGTAGTGCGCAGGCTTGCAGCACCTCCGCTGGTCAGCCCTGCCCCTGTCCCCGCAGCCAGCCCTGCCCCCCAGCCAGACATCTCTCAGCTCCTCCATCCACTGCTCACATCACACAACACCTCGGGGACCTGGCTGCTTCAAAAGACAGGGGCAACCACGGCCTGTTCAACACTTCCAGCCCTGGCTCCTCACGCCCAGGCCAATCAAAGCATGCAGAAGCCAATCCAGCTACCAGTACCCTCCATCTACAGCCTGGGCCCACTTCCTCCGCACCCCCACGCACCTGGAGATTCCTTAGGAGGGGACATCAGCTACCTGTCCCAGGCATCGGACAGAGCCACCAGCCAGCGCCGATTCCCGGCTGCAGAGTCAGACAGGTACAGAGAGGAAGGCTCCGAAGTGACTGGCACTAACAGACTGTACAATGCACCGGCGTTTGGCAAGGAGAGGGTGGGAGGTTTTCTAAGCAAGACAGGGCTAGTCCGAAAGGAGAATTCACCTGTATAAGCACATCACCGGCTGAAGCTAAAGTGCGCATCACGTGGCTATTTTAAATCCTCCCTGGAATTTTCCCCATCGCTTTGCAATGCATCTCAAGCAAACCCAAAAGAAGAAATTAACAAGCCACGAACATGGCACTCGGGGGTGGGGAGGGGGAGGAGGGAACCCACAGGCACTTCTTGGCCTATTAAAAGGGAATCAAACTATTGGCCTTTGGCTGCTCCTCGTCTGTCTCTGACACAGACACCGGAGCTGAAGGCTGCCTCCCCCACACTGCACACAGACCCCCCCTGTTGTTGGCTCATGGCACGGGGGGAGGGGCAGCCAAGCCAGAGTTCTTGTAAGTGTTTGGATGAGTCTGGCCTGGCTTGGGGGAGATCTGGCCCAGGCAAGCAAGAGGAAAATCCCTGGCTCGCTACAAGCTGGTCTTTAAAGGTCACAGCAAGGCGAGGGCTGCGCTGCACATGAGGTTGGTGGGGAGGGGGCCAGTTGGTCCTTTATGCCCTGAGCCAGTCACCGGTCCAGGACGCGAGCAAAGTCCTCGCGGGTGCTGCCTTCGTTTTTGAGGTCGGCGAAGACCTGGGTGAAGTAGTGGGGGTCAGCGTTGATCCGGAGCATCTTGCCACTCATGGCGTTGATGATGCGAAGGCACCGGTCCCAGAAGGCGTCCTTCGCCGCCTCCACCAGGAAGGGCTTGAGCGGGTAGGAGATCTCGTTGCCCATGTAGGAGTAGGACAGATAGAGGCAGGTGAGCAGCGCCGCCTGCAGGTTGTGCTCGCTGGAGACCAAATCCCCATCAATCACCTCCCGGCACAGCAGGTAGACGAAGACCACGTTGACTGGGGTGATGAAGGCCTGGTCCTGCCAGCCCTGCAGCAGCAGCGAGCGGTCCACGCTGCGCAGCCACAGGATGGGCTCCGTGGGCGACAGGTGTTTGAGGCGGTAACACCGGCGGCAGAGGAATTCGCCCAGGCACTTGAGCAGCTCGCTGGTGGAGGCTTGGACGACCACGCGCCGCGGAGAGGCCGAGCTGCCCCCGCCCAGGCAGGTGCCTGGCTTGAGGGAGGAGACGGAAGTGGTGGAGATGCGCTTGGCGCTGAGTGGTGCCAGGGGCGGCCCGCCCCCGTCATAGCTGGCAAGGTTGGCGCAGGACAGCGACTTCTTGACATTCTCGTGGTTGAGGAGGGCCACGTCCTTGGCGTGGGGGTGATTGTTGTTGTTATTGTGGGCGGGCCCCTTCCCCCCGCCCCGGGAGCCTTTCTTCTTGGTGGAGGCCACCAGCCGCTTCCAGGTCAAGGCCGGGATGAACATGGAGTGGCGCTTGAGGTTCTTGTCTGCCTTCTGCCCGCTGCCCTTGGCGCTCGGCACGCCCGGGTAGTGCGCCAGCGAGCCGGAGGAGCCCTCCTCGTACAGGCTGGCCTTCCGGGAGCCCGGCGACAGGGACAGCACGGTGCCCATGCTGAGGGAGGCAGGGAGGGGGATGAGCCAACAGGGGGGCTAGGATGCAGCCAGGCAGTTAAAGCAACGGGGCTGCCAGTGCAAATCCCTGCATGCAGCTATTCAGCCACCCTGCAGCTAATGTGCCGCCTGGCAGGGAGGCCCTTCCCCAGCAGCCTGGCAGGGCAGCGGGCAGCCTGCAATGTGGCAGTCGCGAACGCACCGTTAATTAGCAGCGTTGCATGGCGGTCCTGTGGCTGCAATTAGCAGCCTGGCTCGCGCGTGGACTTAATTAGCAGGCTCGCGGAGCGCTCCCGTGCAGGCGATTAGCGCTCAGTCTTGCATGGCCAGCCCGGGCAGGCGACTCAGCAGCCGGCTCGAGCCCAGCCGGCAGGAGGATGCTGCCGCCAGCCGCGCTGAGCTCCATCTAATCCAGTCGCTGGCCAGGCCCGCGGGCGGGCTCCGGCACAGGTTCGCGTCCCGCCGCCGGGACCAAGGCAGGGAGACGGGCAAGGCTCAGGGCTGCTCCCGGATCGCCGGCGGCTGCAGCCCCCGGGCCATGGGCTGGGACAAGCCGCCGTGCGGCGCTGCGAGGACGGGTTCGGGCTCCGCTCCGGGCTGGAGCCGGCGATCTCCGGCGAGGCGGCGGCTGCTGGCGATAGCGCTACCTGGGCGGCAGCCGCGCCCCCCACCCCGGCCTAGAGGCTGCGGGCGCGGCGCCCCTCTCTGCACTCAGAGTCCCCCGCTGCGGAGGTGGCTGGATCGGGGGGCGGGCAGCGACCCCCTCCCGCCGCGGTCTCGGGTCCCCCGGCGGGGAGATGCTCGGGAGCCGACCCAGGGAAGATGCGCCGGCGGATCTCCCGTGAATCCAGCCCGCTCTGCTCTCCTGGGGGGCCTGCAACCCCCGGTCCCCAGCCGCGGCTCTCTGCGGGGCCCGGCCCGGCCCGGCGCGGCGCTGCCTGGGGAGACCTGCAGCATCTGAGCCGCTGGAAGCGCAGGAGGAGGGACCGAGGGATGGTCCTTAGCAGCCACGTCCCCCCGCAGGCATCCTAGCACGGTGGGGCAGGCGGGGAGCCGGGCTGTGTGGGGCTCTTGCTCCCCCTATGGCCGGGCCGCTGGAATAGACTTTACCGGGCAGACAGACAGCGGCCCCTGGACACGCCAAGGCCCCCGCCCCACGAGATGGGCATTGCGGGGGAGGGGGGGTCCCGAATCCAGGCTGGGTAGAACAGCTTCCAGCATGGGCAATTGGGGTACCCGCCAATATGCCCCCCCTTGGCCAGCAGCCCTGGACAGTCTCCCTCTTTCCCAGGCTGCACCCCCCCAAGCAGCCTACCAGGCTTTGGGGGAGGGATGCGAACACCTGCAGCCTGGGCTGGGGTGGGGCAAGTGGCAATGGAGTCGGGGGGGGGCATGGGGGAGGTGTTCTCCACAGGGTTTGACGCTGGAGGATCCTGCAGGCTGCAAGTGGATACCAGGTCTGGAGGGCCTCCAGGGGCAGAGGTTGGGAACGGGCCAGGAGTGAGGGGTGCAAATGAGCAGGCAGGGCCCAGTGTGGAGCCACTGTCCCTTCTGTGTCCTCTCAGCCCCCCCCCCTTCTGGGGCTGGAGGGGACCAACACTGTGAGCGTCACAGGAGAGGTGGCTGTTTTGCCTTCCCTGCTTGGCCAGATCACCGCTTACCCCCCCCAGGTTTTGCAGGAATGCAGCTTTCCCTGGGCCAGGCTAATCCAGCCCCCTGTGCCCTGGCAAGTGGTTGGGATGGGGAAGGGGTTAAAGGCCAGACGATTTGCCATCGCAGATTGGCCAGGCTAGGCCCATGATCGTGCCTCTGCCCAAGGTTCGGAGGATCGGCTGCCTCCTGTGCACCATGGGGGAGGGACGCCCCCCTGCAGTGAGCTGACACCCTGAGTCATGAGCCCCAGTTGCTGCTTCCTTAGCACCTGTCACTCCTACTACCATTGTGGGCCAGGGCGTGAGCCAGGCTGGTCTCAAACCCCAGCTGCAGCGGGAGACAGCTGGGCTCCCCACGAGTCTGGATGTCCCTGCTGGGCCACACCTGCCCCATCGGGGCAGCAGGGACCCCACGTTGCCCCCGTATTTGCGGGGGTGCTAACTCTCGGGATTTCATCGTTCGCCTCCAGGAGAGCCCTGGCAGCAATTTCAGCCCCGCCTGGTGGACACCAGTGCCCCTCTGATTGGCTGCCTTCCCTCATGCCCCACCTCCAAGGGAAGAGCAACCAATCAGGGCTGCTGCAGGAGGCAAGCGGAACTCTTTCCCTTTCCCTCAGGAGCCAAGAGGAGTTTTGGGAGAGGGGAAGAGGGAGCAGAAAGAGCCCAGAAGCTCACGGCAACTCTGGTCCCTCCGCCCATCCTGTGAGAGATGGTCTGTCTGCTCCTCCCTCTCCATCCCTGCAAGGCCAGGGCTGGGAAGGGAGAGGGAAGTGAAGAACCCCAAGAGACTGCTGGAGAAGCAGGAGCATACGGGGGGGGGGGGGAGAGGGCAAATGTGGGAGGGCAGAATTGATGTGGGGGCTGGGAATGCATAATTAGTTGCAGGGCTCTGGGGGGCACAGATGTGGGGTAGAACTGTTGCAGGGCTTGGGATGAAGTGGGAAAGTTCTTAATGTTTTCTCTGAACACTGTGCGTGCCTCAGTTTCCCCTATGTATTACTCAAGTATCTAGGTGGTGGAATAAGTGTGGCTGATTCTTGCAGAGAAAGGGGCCTGGCCATCAGGGGCTGGCTACAGAGGGTTGGCAGGTCTCTGCAGCCTCTTCTAGGAGTCACTGCAACAATCACACACCCTTATCCCACCATCTAGATAGTTGAGTACCACACAGGGGAAACTGAGGCACACAGTATTCAGAGAAAACATTAAGAACATTCCCACTTTGTCACAGGGGTGCATAATGAATTGATTGGCTGTGGGTTAGGCAGATGGGGCACAAATACATTAATTAGAAGGCAGGGGGACTCTGCAACATCAGGCATTCCCTGAGAGAGAGAAAGCTGAGTGGGTCCAGAGCCTCCCCCTGCTCTGTACATGTGGGAGTGTTGGCAGCCCTGTGGCTGCCCCCACAACACACATGGCATTTGGGTAATTCCAAAATCAAGAGATCAAAAACCAGCACCGTGATCTTTAAACAGCTCTCCTCCTCTGGGGGCCAGGCTCCTGAGGTCTGGGTCTGACTCCTGATCTTTGAATTGTGAAGTGGGTCATACTGCACTCCATGGTTAATAGCATCAAAGGGAAGCTCAGTCTCTCCCCCGTGAGCACTGATCAGTGTGTGAGCTCCCTTCTCAATCAGGCAGGAGGGCTCTGCATCTGTCTTCACAGCAGAAGATGTGAGGAAGATCCCCCCACCTGAGCCATTCTATTTAGGTGACAAATCTGATTATTGTCCCCGACTGAGGTGTCAACAGAGGAGGGTTTGTAACAAATTGAGAAATTAAACAGGAATAAGTCCCCAGGACCGGTTGGTATCACCCAAGAGTTCTGAAGGAACTCAAATGTGAAATTGCAGAATGTAACAAGGTCCTCGGCCTGCCCTTCTTCCTGGCTGCCCCAATAAAGCTCAGAGAGGCTTCTAGTTCTGCAGCACCCATGGCTTTATTTACACGTTCTCTCACCACCAGTGATATACTATATACAGAGCTTGCAGGCTTTACAGTCACTTCTCCTAGACAGTCTACCCTCAGCCCAGAGACTGACCTTCCCCTACCCAATCCCCCTTCTTCTGGCTGCCAGGCAGCCTTTGTAGCCCTTGAACCCTCAGGTCCACAGGTGCAGCCAGTTCTAAAGGCCAGGCACCAGGCTTCTCCCCAGCCCCAATCTATTTCCCCTGACTGGGGCTGGCTGAGCAGGGGCTAATTAGGTGCTTTTGCACCAGCACCCTGCTACACAGAACTTCTAACTGTGGTATGTAACCTATCATTGACATCAGCTTCTGTACCAGGTGACTGGAGGGTAGCTAACGTGACGTCACTTTTTTAAAAAGGCTCTAGAGGCGATCCCGGCAATTACAGGCTGGTAAGTCTGACTTCAGCACCAGGCAAACTGATTGAAACTATAGTCAAGAACAGAATTACCAGACACATAGATGAACACGATTTGTTGAGGAAGAGAACACAGCTTTTGTAAAGGGAACTCATGCCTCACCAATCTATTAGAATTTTTTTAGAGTGTCAACAAACACGTGGACAAGGGGGATCCAGATGATACAGTGTACTTGAACTTTCAGAAACCCTTTGACAAGTCCCTCACCGAAGGCTCTTAGGCAAAGTACGCAGTCATCGAATAAGAGGGACGGTTCTCTCCTGGATCAGTAACTGGTTAAAAGTCAGGGAACAAAGGGCAGGAATAAATGGTCAGTTTCCACAGTGGAGAGTGATAAATAGCGGAGCCACCCAGGGGTCTGTACTGGGACCAGGGCTGGTCAACATATTCATAAATGATCTGGGAAAAGGGGTAAACAGCAAGGTGGCAAAGTTTGCAGATGACTTAAAATTATTCAAGATAGTTAAGTCCTAAGCAAGCCGCAGAGAGTCAGAAAAGGATCTCAAACGACTGGGTGACTAGGCAAGAAAATGGCAGATGAAAAATCAGCATTGATAAAGGCAAAGTAATACACCTGGAAAACATAATCCCAACTATACATACAAACCGATGGGGTCTAAATTACCTGTTACCACTCAAGAGAGATCTTGGAGTCATTGTGGACAGTTCTCTGAAAACATCCACTCAGTGTGCAGCGGCAGTCAAAACAGCAAACAGAATGTTAGGAACCATTAGGAAAGGGAGAGATAATAAGACAGTAAATATCATATTGCCTCTGTATAAATCCATGGTACGCCCACGTCGTGAATACTGCATGCGGTTCTGGACACCCCTCTCAAAAAAGATACATTGGATTTGGAGAAGGTACAGAGAAAGGTAGCAAAAATGCTTAAAGGTATAAAACAGCTTCCATGTGAGGAAAGATTTAAAAGCCTGCGACTGTTCTGCTTAGAAAAGAGACGACTAAGGGAGGATATGATAGAGGTCTATAAAATCATGAGTGATGTGAGGACAATTAATAAGGAAGTGTTGTTCACCCCTTCACATAACACTGGTCTACAATTTTTGAGAAGTCGTCTGCTTCAGAGATAAAATGTGATATTTATTATGTATTTTGATGTGCTGAATTCAAATATGACAATTAAAACAACTGATTGGCTACTGTTTCTAAGATATTTAAGTTTTTACATTTTATGTCTATGTATATTGTGTAGATAGTAGAGTTTTAATCATAAATTGTAAACCTAGGTCTTTTCATGTGTTTATGGTTGCTTTACATGATAATATTTCACCTGTCCTGTTTATGTAACACTTTAAAAATCAGCAAAAGGGTTATATAACTAAAATTCATTATGAAACAAAAGGCAAAAAACTATTATGTACATAGTTTAGTCCTATTCAGTGTCTACTCAGCGCTTCTTGGCTTGTCTCTTGTATTCATTAAATGGAGCATATCTTGTCACTGTCCAGCAATAGTCTGCAAGCATTGATGGGCTCCATTTGCCCTGATAGCCTGCCAGGAGATTCCACTGCTGTAGTCTGGAGCCCAACAGCTCTGCCTTACTCTTGGGTAGTTCCAAATCCCTGACAAGGTCATTCAGTTCACCTTGTGTTATGAGGTGTGGTTCAGAGGAGGAGGCTGGGAGAAAATGTGGGTCCTGTGACATTGATGGTTCAGGACCAGAAGTTTCATCCTCTTCCTCTTCCTCATCTGACTCAAGTGAGAATGATTCTGGTGCATCAGGAACCAGCAGTCCTTCTCCGTGGAGTACTGGGCGTATAGCTGATGGAATGTTTGGATAATGCACAGTCCACTTTTTCTTCTTTGATACACCTTTTCCAACTGGAGGCACCATGCAGAAGTAACAATTGCTGGTATGATCTATTGGCTCTCTCCAAATCATTGGCACTGCAAAAGGCATAGATTTCCTTTTTCTGTTCAACCACTGGTGAAGATTTGTTGCACAAGTGTTGCAGCATATGTGTGGGGCCAACCTCTTGCCCTGATCTCCAATTTTGCAGCCAAAAGAAAGGTGATAGGCTTTCTTAACCATAGTGGTTATACTGCGCTTTTGTGATGCAAAAGTCACTTCACCACACACATAGCAGAAGTTATCTGCACTGTTCACACAAGTACGAGGCATCTCTGCTCACTTTGGCTAAACAGAAATGTGTCCCTTTGCAAAATCAAACACTGACAAATAAGAGAGCATGACACTGTATGATTTCTAGACAGGACCGGCGCTAGGGGTTTGAGCGCCCTAGGTGCACGGCAATTTCGCCGCCCGGCGTGCTGGTCCCGCGGCTCTGGTGGTGCTGCCGCAGTCGTGCCTGCGGGCGGTCCACCGGAGCCGCGCTAGGAGCCACCCGTCCGCAGGCACGACTGCAGCAGCTCCACTGGAGACGCGGACCAGTGGACCCTCCGCAGGCACCACTGTGGCAGCTCCACCGGAGCCGCCTGCCGCCCCCTCCGGCAAAATGACGCCCACCAATTATTCTGGCGCCCTAGGCGATTGCCTAGGCTGCCTAAATGGTAGAGCCGGCACTGTTTCTAGAGATGATATAGGGCAATTTGTTCAGCAGAGTGATGTAAGCTTTGTTATGATTGCATCGTCCATGACTTCTAGGAATAACATGATGCAATTCATATCATGTATGACGCAATACCAGCTTCAGATTGCATCATTCATTGTTTTGCCTAAAAAGCAAGTACTGTCCAAACCCAGTCATAGATTTATTCATAGATCCAGTCAAAGATGTATTTTAGTCATTTCTGGTTTAAATTGAGATCCCTTCCCTTTATAACTTACTTATCCTCTGCCATTCCCAAGTCAAGGGTCATATATACTGACTCAATAGCATATCTTGAAAACTAGAGCCAATTAACAATTTTAAGCATCATTTTCGTTCTCAGTGACCCAGAATTAGTAAAGTTGGACTACATTTATTTCAGAAGCATTTTGGCTGTAGAGCAGTGTAACACAAGAAGTAGGGGCCTCCCAATGAAATGAACAAGCAGAAGGTTTAAAACAAACAAAAGGAAGTATTTCTTCACACAACACACAGTTAGCCTGTGGAACTCGTCGCCAGGCCATGTTGTGAAGGCCAAGACTACAACAGGGTTCAAAAAAGAGTGAGATAAGATCGCAGAGGACAGGTCCATCAATGGCTATTAGCTAAGATGGTCGCAGACACAACCCCATGCTCTGGGTGTCCCTAAACCTCTGACTGCTAGAAGCTGGGACTGGATGACGGGATGGCTCACTCAATACATTTCCCTGTTCTGTTCATTCCCTCTGAAGCAGCTGGCATTGGTCACTGTCAGAGGCAGGGCACTGGGGCTAGATACATCACTGGTCTGACCCAGTCCGGCTGTTCTTATGTGGCACACTG
Organism: Gopherus flavomarginatus; assembly: GCF_025201925.1. NCBI lineage: Eukaryota > Metazoa > Chordata > Testudines > Testudinidae > Gopherus > Gopherus flavomarginatus. The sequence continues at coordinate 4,499,691 of NC_066618.1, read as the reverse complement.
AGCAAACCGATCCAGTGTGGGATCTGCCAGGCTCACCCCCTGGAGCCAGTATCCCCACAGGGCTGCTTTCCCATCTTGCCTTCACCCCCAAAGAAGGGAGCCGGGGAAACTGCCTAGTGGGGGTGCTGAGCAGGGGACCCATTGTGGAGCACTGGGTCTCTCACAGAAAGCTGCTGCTGGAAAATGCTGGTCTTTAGGGCAGGAGCAGCCAGGTGAGCTGTGGGCGGGGCTAAGGTGGCAAAGAGTAAAGGGGTGTGGCCTGAAACTGTCTTGTCCCGCCCCCAGGTTTGAGGCCTCTGTTAAGCTCCAGCATGAGGCTGAGGAAGGGTGTTCCGCTCAGGTTACCCCCTGCAGCTCCCTCTCGGGTAGGGGCCCATCCACTGGTGCACGGCAGGGGTGCCCTGTCGAGGGCCACGTCTGCACTGTGCCAGGAGCCTGTGCCCAGTTTGCAAGAAATGGGGAAGGTCATGACCTCCCCGAAGGGGCGGCCCCAGGACACCCCCGTGCATGCCATGCTGCTGTGTGAGCCTCGTGCCCGGTGAACTTCAGTCCCCTGCATCAGGGCAGTCAGCTCTGAATCAGGCCTGCCGAAGCAGGAGCGCTTCGCCAAGGCAGCTCTAGGTGGGCACCGCTGATTCATCCACCCAATGCCCTTTAACCTGCTGCTGTCTGTCGGTGCTGGACGCACACCTCACCGGTCAGTTCCAGAGGCCGTCAGATTCGGCTGGAGGGACAAGCCACTGGGGAGGGGCTAATGTGGGGGGGGCTGGGCTGGTGGGGGAAAAAACAAGCAATTAACATATTTGTCTCAACTTCACCAAAAATAGGCTCCTGCCTGCTGCTGGCTTTCTATTCTGGGGCAGCCTTTGTCTGTGGAAATGAAGGCGAGATGGGGACGCTGCCTGCACAAACACCAGAATAAACTTCTTACAGAGCCCAAAAATAGAGCCCCAAGCAAACAAGGGGGATGGAACCCGGGGGTAAGCGCTAGGGGTGAGCGTTACCTGGTGTCGAGTGAGAGCCGTGCAAGGAGGAGAAGTGAAGGGGGCTAATTCTTCATTCTCTGACCCCAGGGTTGCCAATGGGACTCCCCTGAAGTTGATGGTGGGATGTGGCTGTCAGAATGGAAAATCAAGCCTCTATGCAGAAGCCCACTTTGTATTCTGAGGGGTGGGATAGCTCAGTGGTTTGAGCATTGGCCTGCTAAACCCAGGGTTGTGAGCTCAATCCTTGAGAAGGCTACTTAGGGATGTGGGGCAAAAATCAGTACTTGGAAGGCAGGGGGCTGGGCTTGATGACCTTTCAGGGTCCACTCCACTTTTAGCAGATAGGTGTATATCTCCATTTGTTTATTGATCAGCAGGGCTAGCATCCTCTTTTCAGGCCTGCCAGCAGAGGACATAATCACTGGCACTTGAGCAGCAGGTCTGGTCCCATCCAGCAGGAGGCAGCAGTAGACACACACACACACACACGTGTGTTACACAAGTGGTATGCTACATGCAGACCCACACAGCTCCCGCTGGAACAAGAAGCCCCGGGATGCAGGGTTCAGTTTTAACTTGGGGGTGACTCTCCTACTTACGGACGGACAGGTTCGGCCTCGTCAGAGCCCGCCAGCCGGTGGCACTGCACAATGAGCCCTGGGCTTCCCAAGGGCTGGGGCGTGCACCAATAACGCTGCCTGTAGCAGTGAACGCTCATTACCCAATGGGAGGCAAGCAGTGGTGACATACTAGGGCCCAGCACCCAGGCTCACTGTGGAGGCCTAGTGAGCCAGTCAAAATCCATGAAATACCAGAGGGGACTTGGCCTAGTGGATAAAGCACTGACATGGGACTTGGGAGACATGGTTCTATGCCCTGCTCTGCCCTGGGCCTGCTGCAAGTGACAGCGCAGCTCTCTGCCTCAGTTTCCCCATCTGTAAAGAGAAGCTAACGATGCTTCTCTTCTCAGTCACCCAACCTCCCTCGTGCTCTGCAATGTCCAAGCCAAGCCCCTCCCTGCAGTTCTGCCTGGCTGTTGGGTTTCTCTGTACATGTGCTACATGGAAATGGGCTGGTTTCTTACCCCCCAATTGCATGGTAGGGCAGGCTTGAGAATGGTTCGAGTGTGGCTGGGCTGGGGAATGGGTTGGTCCTGAGCTGCAGAACCCTCCCAGCTCCCATCAGCACAGAGAGGCCTGGATCCAAGCCCTGGAGAACCCCAGTACAAACTGTTCAGCTCGGGGTCTGGTCCCTTCCCCCTCCCTGTGTTAGCTGGTCAGGGGTGACTGGCCCAGGCTTGGTTCAGCTCACTGGAAGCTGATGGCCGGCAAGAGGAGAGAGCCTGTTTTTCCTCCCTGTGTGTAAACAAGCCCTGAGGAGAGGACATCCCTTCCTCACGCTCCTCTCCAGGCTGGTGGGATGTGTTTTGTTCCCTCCCATGTGTGTGCATGGAGATAGAAGAGCAGAGGCACCCACCCATGGTGTGACCGGCCAAATGTGTGTGCTAGGCAGAGACAGCCCCATGCAGATGGGTGCGCGCTTGGGGCACCCTGCCACCCTGATGCATCAAGGAGGTGCCACAGCTGGAGCACCAGGCCGACTGGCTGGAATGATCAGCTGTGGGGGGAGAAACATCCTTGGGGAGGGGAAAAGGGGCAGCCACCGACTGGGGGAAATGCCAGTCCTCGGGGAGCAGTGTGGGACAAAGAGAGACAGAGCAGGGATTGCGTAGAATCCCTGGAGAAAATCTCTGCTTTGGAGTTGGGTTAATAACAACCATGGGATCGGCCCAGCTGATGGGCAAGTCTCTGGCCTGCTCTTTGCTTCACCCTTCGGCGCCTCTCACTGAGCATGTTGCCAGCTCCCCTCGAGGATGAGCAAATGCTTTGGCAAAGAGGGTGGGGCATGAAGTTGACCCAGTCACCTGATGGGTGAGGCAGCATCAGTAACAGACGTTGGGCTAATAACAGCTAGGAGCTCACTCCCCCTTATGTGTGTAATATCCTGGGACCAACACGGCCACACCAACGCTGCCTGGTGACATTGGGCATCGGGGTCCCAGAGTCCCTGCCTTGGGCCCCTCCATTGAGCCCCGGACCCTGGGAACGGGACAGCCAAGCAGACATGAAAGGCTGGGTCCCCGACACTCCCTGAGGTTGCACAAGCCTGACAGCAGCGCCAGAAGATGGAGGCGAACAGCTCAGAGATCCAGGGCATTGGTCCGGCCGTGACCGGGGAGCCAGCAGTGGTTGCAGATTGTGAACTCTCGACGGCTCATCCCAATCTTGGAGACTCATCCCTCTGTGATGCCCCAACCGGTGCTCCTCCACACCTTGCCAGGTACCAGAGGCCAGCCAGCACAGTGGCCCAGCATGGCCCCGCGGGAGGTGAGTCCTTGCAAGCAGCGTCACTCCCAGCAGCTCTTCCTGCAGCCTCCACAAGGCTCAGAGGCAGCTGGGAGACATGAGGCTGCAGGAAGGGGGTGGTCCTAAGAGCCCTGAGGAAGGAAGAGGCCGCCTGGGAAGTCCTGCAACTTGTGGCTGAGTGGGAACCCCCACCTGGAAATTTTTGATTTTCTGTTTGTGGGTGTTTGGGCAACAATCGGAGCCAGCAGCCAAGGGGAAAAGAGGAATTTGGGGTGATTGATACTCCCCGGGCTGGGGACAAAGCCAGTGGCTCCCAGGGAGAATGTGACCCTTTCAAGGGGGGGAGATTGATAAACCCACCAGCACTAGGAGAGCAAGAGAATCCTGCCTGCTCCTGTCAGGCCTGCCCAGGAGAGAGCCCCCCCGTCACTCCCTCCCTGGACACCTAGCGGGAGTGACCAGCCCCTCTAGTGCACATCTGTCCAGAGGCTAGCTCGGTGCCCCCTCGAGCACAGCTTTTTGTCCCTCACTTCCTTCAGCTCTGACCTCTGTGCTGCTGCTTCCAGGCCTGGGAGGGCAAGCACAGGAGGGAGAGAGCGTCATGGCGGGAGCAGACACCCAAGTCACGGAGCACCCCATAACTCCTGCTGCTGCCAAGAGACGCTCCTACCCCGCACAGCCATCCCAGTGATGCTGCTGGCTGGGGCCCCAAGGGGCAGGATCCTGAACTTGGTGCCTCTCTGCTACACACTCACCACCCCCACCCCTGCCCCAGGCAAATCACAGCCGGCAGGGTCTGCTCATAGCCCAGGGTAGGGACTGTTTGTGGCGCTGGGTGCCATGAAAAACAGTCCCCCGCACCCTCCCCCAGCAGACCCACCCCTCCTTGCCCTGTGTAATGTGTCTGAGCAGGGCCGGAGCCAAAAACCTTGGCGCCACCTGCTGGTCACTTGAGTTTAGTGCACAGCAGGTAGCCGAACTCATAAAAGCCGTCTGCGAATGGGGAACGATAGGGGGCGCTGCTGTTACTTCAGGTGAAGGTTGTTGGGAGGGGGCAGGGGATTCGGCTTGTGTTCACATGAAAAGTATCCGCTTCCCTGGGGTGACTGAGGAACGATCAGGATCTACAGGAAGCTGAAACCCGAGGAAGGGAGTCTGAGTCTAGCTCTGCCCTCTGGTTGGTTAATGGTGCCCATTTAACTCAAACACCCAATCACCGCTTGGGAGAGAACTCCTCTGTGTGAAAGTTGGCCCCTCACTGAGCCGGCACCCAGTCGAGGTCTGTAGTTCTCTAAGGAGTCCTCCAGCAGAAACAGATGTGAAGGCCTCAAAGCTCTACTAGCTCTGGGGTTAAAAGAAAAAAAATCTGGTTTTTGAAAGGCCCCCAGAGGCACAAATCTTGGTGGTTTGGGTTTTCCTTTGCAGGTCACTTTAGAGATGAGCAGAGTTAGGAACCTTCATGCATCCAGATAAGTCCCCATGCCCGCCCCCCATAAATCAGGGCATCCTGTCACACAGGACTCGTGTGCATAAGCCACCAGACATACACACGCACATGGGGACACACACAAGCACACATACGTTGCATACGGGCTGCCACACACCCATGCATATACAGGGATACAGACAAGAATGCCTCACAAACTGAGATCTGCCTTTCCAGCTGTGTTTGTGGCCACATGCAAGAACATCTGTGAGGGCACACAACTGCAAACACATTTACACACACATACACAACTACCGAGTCACACACACATATGTGCATGCACACCATGCTCCTAAGCACCAACAGGCCTCCTGCCACAGGGAGAGGGGTGCAGAAACCCACCAATGGGCCTGCACAAACACACACTAGCAGCTGGAACAGTGAAAGAGGCCTGGTTTCCCACCTGCAAATGCTCCCCTTTCAACCCTCTGGTTCCTCCACTCTCCCTCTCTCCTCTTGGATCCCACTTTCTTATTCTCCATCTCCAACTCTTCCCTCTACTCCCCTGTCCTTTCCCTGGTCTGTTTATCCCTCGTCTCCTCCTCCATTCCACTCCAATCTCTTTCCTCAGGCCTGGCCCCTTGTCACAGAGAAATCAAGGCTTATCTACAGCAAATTGGGCTAATATAGGCAGTGGTACCCAAGCTCCTCCCACCATCACAGCTCCTCCCACTTACTCCAACACTATGGCAACGGGCAGATGCCATCATGGGCACTGGTTAAACATCTAGACACCATAGCAGAGTGACCCAGATCTCAGAGAGGGCATCACCCAGGTGCCAACCCTAGGCTAAGCCAGGAGAGAGAGAGACTATGATTAAAACCATTATCTGCCCTCTCCATTTCTGCCCCTAACCATCCTCTGAGATGCTCTTCCTTCTTACCCTCCCCTTCCCCACATCTTCCTGCCATCCTCTGGGCCAGGGGCTGGAGCGTGCAGCCCCTCTGGCTGCAGGTGATCAGGGCCTATTTGGGCAGATGGAGAAGTGAATCATGTCCAGGTGTTACTCTCTAAACACGGCTGAGCTGACACCCCCGTCCCCAGTCTCTATCTTCTGTCCAGGGCCACCATTGCCATGCTTGGGTTCATCTCTAATGGGACGGGGCCCTTGGGTGGCCAGAAGAAATGGGATCCATAATGGAACCACAGCTGGGCTTGGAAAATCCAGATCCCAGCCAATCCTACCTCTGGATGGTGCTGTGTCCCTCATCAGCCCACCCCACCCCCAACCCCCAACCCCCCAGCTTCCTTAAGGCTCATGTCCATCTACTCAAGCACCCATCCCCATCTCCCTAAGTCAGATGTGCCCAGCACCCTGGTGTTGGTCCCTGAAGAGATGAAAGGGTTAATCTAAGGAGGGACTTCTCAAGCTGCTCCTCTTCCCAGGCAGGGTACCCTCTCCTCCTCCTCCTCTTCGGTTGCCATGGGAACAGAGTGGGAGCCAGGCTGCGGGGGCGGCTCAGTCCTCCCCCAGCATGTTCATGTTCTGCAGCGATGAGATCAATAATTCACAAATGCCTCAGCGCCAGGGAAGCCTCAGATGCCTCCGGCCTCCATGTCTGGCCCCCAGCTCTGGGAGCCCGTTGTCCGAGGGTAGAGAGCAAAGGAGAAGAGGAGCGGATGGGAGGGCTGAGAGATGCAGGGGCATGGGATCAAGCCCACAGGGGGTCAGATGGGCCAGTGGACAGGCATGGGCTGCAGATCTCCCCAGCACGGGCTCAGAGCCGTGCTAGGTCCAAGGTGACTGGAAATTGGTTGATGGCTTCTGTGAAATGGGTCTTAGCCCATTGCCTGGGGACCCACTCACACTCAACAGCAGCTGCCATGGATGAGTCCCCTTGTCGGCAGACTTAGCAGAGAGGCCAAGGATTGAATGGGCTGCCATGACTGACCTCTCCCACCACCCACCAGATGGGCCCTGTGGCTCCGCAGTGAGGCACATTGAGGGAGCAGCCCTCTCCCCACCTGTGTCGCCTCTGGGATCTCACACCCTTCCTGGGGTGGGATGACTCCAGCTGAGAGAGGGGATGCACTAGAGGTATCAAACGAAGCAGGGTATGGATAGGGTTGGCCAGAAGCTGATCCTCTGCTGGTCAGTCAGGAAAGCTACAAGTTCAAGGGGACACCCAAAGCAATCAATGGATGTCACAGTCAAAGCTGGGATTAGCCAGTGGAACTCATGGCCACAAGATATCATGGAGGTCAAGAGCGTAGAAGCATTCCCAAAAGGCCTTTCTCTATATCATGGGCTCCTTGCTTCAGGGCACAAGTCTGTGGATAGGAAGAGATCTCCCCAGGGGGATTTTACTGCATGTCTGTCGAAGATGGGAGTTCCAGGCGCTTGCCTGCAAAGCAGCTGGTATCATTCATGGCCAGAGACTGGCTACTGGACCAGCTGGATCAGCATGGTTATTTCTACATTCCCCCTCTTCCACTGCTGCTCACGTGTCTCTCTTCCTTTGCAGGGGCAGCTGCCCCAGGGCCTGCACATTTGGGACCCCTGGGCTAGACGATCCCCTTCAACCCCCCACTATCCAAGGGCTGCCTCCCACATGTCTAGGGTCTCCTCTGCATTTGGGTTGGAGTCACACCTGCTCTGGTGTGGGAGGGAATCGAGGTGCAGAGATGGGATACAGCCAGGAGTGGGGGGCATCAAGAAGTTGGTTTCTTCACATGAGCCCCCCATGAAATCTAGGGTCAGCTCAGCTCACTCAGCCCTCTCTGGGTCTGGAGCATGTGTCCGCTGGCCAGTGTGTGCTGTCTGCAAGCACCTGGGCTGGGCCTGGCCTGGGAATGTTCACAAATGGATAAGACTCTCTGCTTGGGACAGAAGGGCACAGAGCATAACAATTTACTGGCCAGCAGCTGAACGGAGCTGTCCCTGCAACCCCCTCCAACCTCCCCCACTGCTCTCAGCCCCTGGCTTATTGGCAGCAGGCAAAGAAATGCTTTGGTTTAGCCGAGATCTTTTAGCTCAGTACAGGGGAGTTTGAGTGAAACTCTCTGATCTCATCAGGTCCCAGTGCCAGCATCAAGGTTATCCAGCCATCTTTACCCAGGCGCTTCCTATACACCCACTCCACTAGGTGGTGGTAGAGCCACAGGCGTGCTGTGTCCTGCACACAATGGGTCAAGGGATCAGAGGGGCCAGACCTCACTACAGCCACATGTTCACCAGTTGCATCTATTGAAAAGCAGCAGGTCCAGTATTTGAGCAGCAATGTTATGTTTTTTTCCCCCCACTCTGTCTCTCTTTGTCTATTGCTTTTTACTGGAGGATTAATGGGGGCCTGGTTTCCAATGCAAAATGTATCTGTGAATTTATCATAAAGGTGATTCTTGTCACGTGAATTTTGACGCTGGTTAAAAGTGACAGCTGAACAGTTCTGGAGTCTGACATCCACCGTTATCCACAAGCACGGGCAGTAGTCGGGCGATTTTCCCACACCCTGTGCCCTGCCAGTGTGTCTCAGCTGGGCCCTGTAGCACTTGCCTGCATGGGTGACAGAGTCCCCCGTCTCCAGATCCATTCAGTCCGGGGCCTCCCAGTTGCAGGGGGGTTTATTACATGGAGACCTGCCCGCTGGGATTGGGTGCAAGACCCACTGCCCTTGTGCCACATGGGACACATAACGTGTCCGATGGCAGAGCTTCCGCTCACTGCTGATCTTGGCTGGGTCTAAGCCCAGGATGGGAGGCTGTGGGGGTCGTTTCCGATCCCGGATCATTTCAGACCTTGGTGCTGAGACGGGCTCTAGCCCATGCGCTGCTGTGACGTGCTACAGTTTAACAGGGGAATGGCACTGGCAGACCAGGCCCCAGAGCCCCACAGCTGGACACACTGCAGGGCAGGCAGCTCTTGGCCCCAGCACCCAGGAATACAGCGGTGCAAGGCGGGGAGCAAGGGGCGGAGAATGGGGGGTGTGTGTTCTTTAGTGACACCCTTAAGGATAGAAGGCATCCACTTGTGTACCTCCAGCCCCCCAGGAGCAGGGGAGGAGCCTGTGCCCTGAACCCCAGCAGGAAGGGAGGGGCCCTAGAGGAGGAGCCTGTGCCCTGCCCCCCCCAGCAGCGAGGGAGGGGCCCCAGGGGAGAAGCCTGTGCCCTGCCCCCCAGCAGCGAGGGAGGGGCCCTAGGGGACGAGCCTGTGCCTTGCCCCCCCAGCAGCGAGGGAGGGGCCCCAGGGGAGGAGCCTGTGCCCTGCCCCCCCAGCAGCGAGGGAGGGGCCCCAGGGGAGGAGCCTGTGCCCTGCCCCCCCAGCAGCGAGGGAGGGGCCCTAGGGGACGAGCCTGTGCCCCGCCCCTCAGCAGTGAGGGAGGGGCCCCAGGGGAGGAGCCTGTGCCCTGCCCCCCAGCGGGAAGGGAGGGGGCCCAGGGGAGGAGCCTGTGCCCCGCCCCCCAGCAGTGAAGGAGGGGCCCTAGGGGAGGAGCCTGTGCCCCGCCCCCAGCAGGAGGGAGGGGTCCTAGGGGAGGAGCCTGTGCCCCGCCCCCAGCAGGAGGGAGGGGTGCTAGGGGAGGAGCCTGTGCCCCGCCCCCAGCAGGAGGGGAGTCAGCGTCAGGACTCAATTTCCCATCAGGCGCCGCGGCGACTTCCGGAGAGCGGTTTCCGGTGAGGCTCCGCGGCGGGGACTAGGGAGGCTGCGGGCCTGCTGCGTTCCGGGCGCGGAGCGGCGCCGGCGGAGCGGCCGGGATGGAGGCCGTGCCCCGCATGCCCATGATCTGGCTGGACCTGAAGGAGGCCGGGGAGTTCGGCTTCAACCAGGCCGTGAAGAAGGTGAGGGGGGAGGGAGCCCCCAGGGGCCGCTGGGCGAGGGGGAGGGGCCGTGGGGGGAGGGGCAGGTGTGTGTGTGGGGGCCGTTGGGGGAGGGGGTGTGGGCCGTTGGGGGGGGAGGGGCAGGTGTGTGTGTGGGGCCCGTTGGGGGAGGGGGTGTGGGCCGTTGGGTGGGGGGGGAAGAGGGGAGACTTGTTGATGGGGAGGGCGGGGGATTGGTATCTGAGTGGGGGGAGGGGGAGTAGCTCGGGGGGGCCTTGCTCTGGCAGATCACCCCGGGGGTGGTTACTGGTAACTGTGGGGTAAGTGGTGGGGCTGGGCCTGAGGCCCGAGTCTGTCCCTGCCATCCCCACAGTGACACATCAGTCCATGCCCCCCCCAGCCTGGAGGTGCCCCCCCATGCCCAGGGCAGCTGGCCTGGCCGTGTTAGCCAGTGCTCTGGGCCCACTGACGCTCGTTACCCCCCCGGCCCCGCGCCCCTGGAAGCTGCACCCCATTGCGAGTCCTGGTTCAGTGAAAATGCTTCTGAGGAGGTGGAGAGTGGGGCTGCATTGGCTGGTACCCCCACCCCTCCCTGCCCCAAGTCTGAGAGCTGGGAGAGTTTGAAAGGAGTGAAGTGTCTCACTGAACCACTCTTTGTCATGAGAAGGAGAGATTTAAAAACCTGCCTTGAGAGCTTGTCTCGTTCAGAGTGAGGCTTGGCGAGGGCAAATAGTGTCCCCACCGCAGGTGGCTTTCCTCGGGCCCCTCTCATCCCATCGCCACATCCTTCCCCTTCTCTCTCCCCTCCTCTGGCCTCTGCAGCTCAGGATCCGTCCTGTGACACAGCGTACCCCATTGCTGCACATGCTGGGAGAGAGCAGTGGTGAGAGGAGGCCCGGGAAGGTGCTGAGTCCAGCTTGGAGTGGGTTCTGTTCTATGGTTTATTTCTGGTGGGAGTAATTCTCACTGGCAGTGAGATGGCCCCAGGGCCTGTTGGGATGCTGGTAAATCTGGATCTAAAGCCCGGTTTGGTACCTCCGCTAGATTGAGAGACTTACTTGGGTGTTTGCTTCCCATGGGTTTTAAAATGAGGATGAGAGTTTACATTGTTCCCATGTGTCTGGACCCAGTGACTTTCTGAGAGTGCAGTATTCATTTAATCCATTTGTAGGTTGCTTTTCATTGGGATCGCTCAGCCCTGTTCAATAAAGCCAAAGTACCAGATGTCAATGGTCAAGAGACCCAACCAGATCAAATGTACTGTCAGAGAGGGACAAATGGGTGATGTAATGACCTTCAAGAGGAACTGTCCTGCCAGCAAATGCAATGAAGTCCCAAGTCATGCAAAGAGATGATTCTAAAGGAGGTAGGAGAGGCAGAAATCCCCCAGGAGGGAGCCTCAAATGATTATGGGAAAGGCAGTCAAAGCAGGGTCACTCCTGCTGCGTTCCCTCAAGGGGCTTGAGCAGACCTCCTGTGGGAGATTTCCATAACATGGACCCTGACTTGCTAGAGTTTGATGCCCAGTTGGTCCAAACTGAGGGTATGTCTACACTACATAGCCCCTTAGGGTGTAGACAGCCTAAACCAGCAGGAGTTTTTCTACCAGCATAGGAACATCACCACTCCAAATAACATTCACTACCTCGACAAAGCCCTCGTCTGTCGGCATAGCTGCATCCACGCTGCAGGTTTTGTTGGCGGTGTGTTCACATCCCTGAGGGACATAGCTATGACAACCTAATTTTGAAGTGTAGACAAGTGTGAGCCATCCTGCCCCATCTCACTGTAATCAATAAATTATTTAATCTATGCATTTTGAGATGGTCTGAATAATGTTTATTTAATAAGGATGCAATACAGTGTCTGTCAAAGCCAATGATGAAACCAGCGGGAGGTTTTCCATTGGCTTTAAGGGAGTTTGAATTAAGTCCTAAGAAAGTAGAGAAAAGAGCAAAGGGGCAGCTGTACCCCTCGGTCTCATATCTTTGGAAACTAGAGGCTACCTGAGAACTCTGCTGCTGTAAAATCCTGTGCTATGGCAAAGGAGAGGCAGTGTTATAAAGCAGGGACTGGCTGATAGACTTGGTCACTGAGTTCCTCTGTGTTAAGTCCCAGAGAAAGAGACCAGCTAAAATATCGCTCTTTGGTCTGGGGATGTGTCACTACCATTGTTACCAACAATGGCTAAGAGTCTAGAACTGAAAGGTTGGTCTCTGACTTTGACAGCAGTTTGTTCAGGGTCAGTTTCATTGTTTCCCTGATAGTGCGGGTCAGTTTCTCTGTCTGTTGGCCTTTCACACAGCAAAAAGGGCGGGGCGGGGTGGGGGGGTGGGTGGGTGTAAAGGTGGTTGTAAAACAAAAATTGGCCCTGGGCAGTCGGGGTAAGGGGTTGTGTCTGAAACTGTCTTAACTTGTTTATTCTAAAACTAGCTAGATTTCAAGTGGGCTGTGTCCCTTGGACCCCTCTGTTTTTCCATCTGTGTCAATGAGTATGATATGTGACCATTTTGTATTAACTTTGGTAAAAGAAAATACTTGCCATCTTTGAGCTTTGTTTGCGAAATGTTCCGTTAGTACTAATTCATATTATTTTTGTATGATGGGCAAAATTCTTGTTGCTTTTTGGGGTGGAAGGGCACCTGTTCTATACAGCGACACTCAGGTTTTGGTTAATGCATTTTTTGTTTTTAAAGGGAGACTATACAAGGGTACAAATGGAAAATTCCACCTAGGGATTGGCGTTTCTGTAGGGCTTTCTGTCCACAAAAATCTCAAAACATTTTACAAACCAAATGACTACTCTGCATTTAAGAGATGTCTTGGTCTGACACTTCACAGCACAGTTTGGAAGACAGGGAGTGAAATGTCTGGTATTCATTTGAAACTCCAGGGGAATTTAGCTTAGCAGAATATGACTGGTCAAGGACGTCTCCCTGATCTCTGGGAAAAGTGTCATGGGATCTTGGATGACCACAAGTAGTTGGACCTTCCTCAGCTTTTTCTAATACAGGCCAGAGAGCTGAGTCATGCTTTGCAGGTTGCTGACATGGTGATGATAGTAAGTTAGAAGCAGTCCTTGCCATTCCGGTTTGTCTGCTGGTGCTGGAAAGGAGACTCGCCATCAGTAGAACTTCTGCTGCAGTGGGTGGAGTGATAGGTGCCTACCTAGAGGAGGGTGGCCTCCAAAACAAGGCAGTCATTTTAAAATCACATGGCTGTGTGGCAGGCGTGGCTGCATATGAGGGATGCTCTTACCACTTGGTCAGAGCAAGTGCTGTCTCTTCAAGCATGTTTAAACCTCGGGTTTATTTTTTGTTTTTAAAAAAGCAAATCCTGAGAGATCAGAAATTAATAGAAATACTTTTGTGCAACTCTTCTCTTTAGGTATAAAGATTTCTCTGCATTTGCTGGTTAGTATGGGAAACGGGAAGTGAAACCAACTAGAAAGCAGACAAACTGACTCCTCCAATTTCAGTACTGGGTGGAGAAATGCAGAAATGGTGAAAAGTAAATTTAAGTACCTTTAGTTTTAATAATCCAGGCAATAGCGAGGTACAGCATATTATTTTTTAAAAAAATCTGATATTTTTTTAACCTGACAAATGTCAGGGTGTTTACCGTCTGCATTTCTCCTCTTCCACGTGTTTTACCTTGAGTGGTGAAGCAGATGGGATTTGCAGCGTATCATCTGGGATCTCAGAGTCCTCCCCCTTTTCTGGTTGTGGTAGGGAGGTTGGATAACAGGTCTTGGTTTAAACTCCTAGAGTTTGAGGAGGCGCTGCTGGTGAGCACGGTGGTAGCATCTGTCCGACATCAGTAAGTTCTAAGCTTGGCAAAAGCACTTTTAAAAATCCAACGGTCTCCAAGCCCTTGGTGAAGATGTGTTGACTTAGTCCTGTCCGCTCTACAGATGTACATGCACCCTGTGAGGTAATGGAGAGGCTCAGTGGCTTGCTGAGGGCCCCCCTGTGGCTGAGTGGCAGGGTCAGGACTCTCGGGTTCTAATCCGAGCTCTGCTGCCGAATTGCTGCATGACCTTGGGGAATTCTTTCTTTCCTCCTGCACCTGGGAAATGGGGATAATACCCACCTCGCGTGGGGCTGAGAGGCTTAGCCTAGTATTGTGACGTGCTACAGCCTCAAATGGGAAATGCTGGGGAAGTTGATTAATCACTGAGTATCTGCTTTCCACCCTTGGTTCCAGTTCTTTTCTACACTGGCTTGCCACTACTTAGAGCCCTGAGTAGGCTGGAGGAGTTGGGCTTGTGCAGTTAACGGGGGAGATCCTATTTAATTTTCCTTTTATATTAGGCCCTGGGATTATAAACCTCCTGTGGTTGGGTGCAGCTTCATGTTCAGTCATCAGTTTGTTTGGATTAAGGACAAGCCTGATAGACTCATTGGCGGAAGCCATCAGTCCAGAGAGTGACCTTTTTTGGCTTGTGCTCAAACCAGCTCTACCACATTAGCTAGTAACCCGTCAGGTCTGAGTTCTGGTGGTTCTCCGGGCTAGGGCGGCTGGGTGCTCTGGCTGCTGTGGGTGTTCTTATCACGGCTTTATGGGACGATCATAGGGCTGGTCCTCACTGAAGCGTTAACTCAACTTCTGACGAAAGCGTTGCCCCTAATTCCAATCCCATCCCCACACAGGAATCCTGGCCTTAGGTGTGGCAATGCTTTTAACTCCAGTTGGGTGGCCTCAGGGGGATGTACGCTAAAATGTGAGTGAGCACAACTCGGCACTGCTAACGTGACTGCTCAAGTGGGGCTACACCTGCATCCACACTAGAGTGCCATTTGTCCGCTGGTGCCTTCCCACAATTCCACCCCTCGTGCACAGAAAGGACAGACAAATTCTCCCACGGGTCACTGGGAAAATGCATAGCGAGGCTTGGCTTGCTGCAGTGCTAAGAATGCTGGGATATGCTCCCAGAAGCCTTAGCGCAGGGGTCGGCAACCTATGGCATGTGTGCCAAAGGTGGCATGTCAGCCGATTTTTTGATGGCACGCAGGGTGGGCTGAGGTTTCCGCTGCCGGCTCCTGCCAGTCGGACTCCCACCGTGGGTCCTGCTCAGCGCCCGCTGCTGGCCTGGGAGCCCAGCTGGCAGGAACCGATGGTGGAAACTCTAGAGCGGTGGTGGGCCGAGCTGCTCAGCCCACCGCCGCTCTGGGGTTCCTGCTGCTGGCCCCTTGCCAGCTGGGGTCCCACTCAGCACCCGCTGCTGGCCTGGGGGAAGGAACCCCAGGCTGGCAGCGGGCTGTGAGCTCAGCTGACAGGAGCCGGCAGGCGAAACCCCAGAGCAGTGGCGGGCTGAGCCGCTCAGCGCGCCATCGCTCTGGGGTTTCCCCCGCCTGCTCCTGCCAGCCGGGCTCCCACCACCGGTCCCACTCAGCGCCCGCTGCTGGCCTGGGGTTCCTTCCCCCAGGCTGGCAGTGGGCTGAGACCCCAGCTGGCAGGAGCCAGTGGTGGAAACCCCAGATGAGATGCTCAGCCCACACTTGAAACCCTAGAGCTGGGTGGGCTGACCCGCTCAGCCTGCTGCCACTCTGGGGTTCCGGCTGCTGACCCCTTACCATCTGGGGTCCCACCGCAGCCCCACTCACCTTGCTTCCAGGGCAGGCCCCCTGCCAGACAGGGTCCAGGCTTCCGGCCCTGCTCAGCCCTACCAGCCGCCAGTTCCACTCACCTCGGCCGCCGATCTGGGGTTCCAGCCGCTGACCTCCTGCCAGCCGGTTATCAACTTATAACTCAGAAGCCCGTGTGCAGCTGAAAGTATCTAAATACATGCCAGACATTGGAAAACTCAGCAAGGGCAAGGAGCACACTAAACTATTAAGATCTGCATTTTAATTTAATTTTAAATAAAGCTTCTGAAACATTTTGAAAACCTTGTTTACTTTACATGTAACAGTAGTTTTGTTACATAGTATAGATTTATAGAGAGACCTAAAAAACGTTAAAATGTATGACCGGCACGCGAAGCCTTAAATTAGAGTGTATACATGAAGACTTGGCACACCACTGCTGAAAGGTTGCCGACTCCTGCCTTAGCGCCACACCAAGTGAGCACAGCCCCCGTGTGCATGGTGATCTGAGTGTTGTATTGCTGTGTGGCTGCTCTGCTGGCCTCCAGCTCTGCCTGGCCCTGTGCCTGGCCACCCCCACACTAGTAGAACGGTTAGTCTCCATGGCCTTCTGCTGCACCTGTTATGAGGGGGCTGCTTTGGTGGGGACAGCTCTCAAGATGGGTTGGTTTATATCAAAGTAATGATTTAAATCACCAAGTGGAAAGCCTGGATTGAAAGCATCTTTTTAATCAGCTTTTCCATGTGTGCCTCTGTTATTCTAACACGGTGCGCAGATGTTTCCAGTCACGCCCGCCCTTACCGTTAAGGGAATCCATCCCCACACCCCCTCCATTACTGCACAGCCAAGGCTTCCCCGTTGGCAGAGCTGGGGCTAGAGGCAGGAATGGAGGAGGAGCTGGGGTAGAGGTAGAGCTGCTCTGGAGGTGGAAAGGGTATGAGGGCAGAGCTGGACCTGAGGGCAGAGCAGGACTGGGTGCTGGAGGAGAAGCACGGCTTGAGGATGGAGCTGGTCTGGGGGTGGAGTGGGGCTGGAAGCGTGGGGCTGTCTCCCGTGGGCGTTGGCCCAGGCCCCAGCTGCACAGTTCTAAAGAAAGGCGCATTGTCTTAGGTTGATCTAACCATTAAAACATGTTGATTTGCAATGAAACAGAGCCTTTACGCTGGATTTGGTACCTATTTTTGCTACATAGGAGGATACAGTGTAACTATATATACACTTATTTAAGCAATTATATAGATCAATGTTTTCAGATTCTTATTAATTGTAGGTTTTTAGTATGTTAGAAAAGATAAATGAGGTATTGCTTATTTCCTAGGTAACTTTGCTCATGATGTCAAGCTTCATTAGGATGGAAACTGGAGTTTAACTAAACATACAACAGAATATAACATTTATATTAAAAGTTTTGGATACCTACACTTATCAACGCATTATTTCACATTTCCAGCTAAATGATTTATTAAATGGGGGGCCTAACTGTAGGTGGTGGATTAAGTTAATTGTTTCAGGTCAACCTGGGAACATTTTCAAACATGCCTGAATGAAAGTGAGTGGAGTTTAAGTTCCTACTTGCCTAAGTCTCTTGAAAACGCGACGGTCTCCTACGTTACTTAGTTTGCCCTGTTGTGCCATATTTATAAAGTTTGACCTCCTACGTTTTCCCCCTGATTCTTCTTCATCTAGAAAAGCAGCCTTTGACTCAAAGTTTTTGACAGGCTCATGGATTCAGTGTAATTATTTACTTAAATGTGCTGAGATTATCATTTTAGGCCTTCACATATTTTGTATTAGATTCAGATTTCACTTTAAACAGGCTTATTTTTAAAAAGAAAAAACAAATGATAATTTAAATAGCAACATCAAAATATCCAATTTAAATCAAAATCCCCTATTTAAAAATTGTTTTGTTTTCAAACAAATCATTTTGTTTTTATCCACCCTTAAGAAAAGAACTGAAGCACCAACTCAGGGCATCCGGGTCAGCGAGCAGTTGGGGGTGGTAACAGTTGTGAGTCACGGCTGGGCTGGGCTGGATTTGAACCCGGTGACCTAGAGGACAGAGGTTTCTCTCACTCTGACTAGATTGCTGAGTTCTTCCCAGTGCATTCCCATTTTGTGTGTGTGTGTGTGTGTGTGTGTGTGTGACCCTCCTGCCCAGCCTCTTCCGCCCCACTGACACAAGAGAAACGGGGTACGGCTTCCTTTACCTCCCTAATGGCTGAGCTGCATCTTGAGATCCTTATGGATTTCGTAGGATGGCTGTGCGTTCAGGTGTCTTCTCCTGTCATGAAAAGCATTTTCCTCTGGATGGTACATCCCCCCTCTTCTGGCTCTTGCTAGTACTGCGGGGCCATCAGCCTCTTTGCCCCGTATCATTCCTTGGAGTGCTTGGTGGCTGATGAAATGTGAACTTTCCTAATGTTCTTTGGAACTGGAGTGGCAGATGAGCAGTGCTGGGAGTCTGAATGCTCTGGATCCTCTCCAGTGCAGGCTGCGAGCGTCGGTGAGGGGCAATCTCCTCATAAACTGTGCTCTGCCCGTGGGTGGGGACGGCCTGCAGCTAGTTGCTTTTCTCTTCATCCTACGGACCTTGTGACACATACATAGGAGCCTTGGATGTGACTCATCTCACCAGATGTCACAGGAGGCAGTGCAATGCAATGGTTACAGCGGGGCCACTGGGCGTTGGACTCCTGCTGTCTAGTTCTGCCTTTGTTGTGTGGCTTTGGGGGAAGCTGCTCAACCTCTGGGTCTGTACAATGCGATTGACTTGCCCACTCTGGGAGGGTGTTTGTGGAAGCCCTCTGGGATCCCAGGAACTGGGACTGGGTAAGTGTGTGGGGTATTGCCAGGTACATTGTGTTCAGTTCTGATTTTTCAGGCTGTTCCCTCTGTCTTAGGAATCCTTTTTTTCCCTCCCCAGAGTCTGGGAAGGCTGCCGAATCTTGAGCTCCCCTTCAGAGAGCCATTGACCTCTCCCACTTAGTGCCCCTGTGTGGGACATCAGGGATCCTGGCCCTCCACCTGGCATGATGATTCTGCAGCACGTTCCCCTGGCTATCCCTGTGCAAAGTGCTGTCTGCCAGCCATGCGGCTGCTGAATCTCCCCAGCCTGTTATTCACCCGGACCCTACGTTTGCCAAAAGATGGCTCCCCACAGATCTGTAGCTGGGGTCGGCCCCTTCTCCCAAACCACAGCAGGCAGCTTGGTTTCTAGCCAGTGTGGAGCTATATTCCTTCAGTCAAGGGCAGTACGTGTCTACAATCACCAGCCTCAGTCTCTCTAACAAGGGACAAGGACATTGTTCTTCAGGAGTCTCTCTGCAGCTGGTTTGCAGCCAACTGGGCATGGCTGGGCCCTCTTCCCTTGAGCATTGCTCTCACAATCCTGTAGCACTGGCTGGGGATCTCGGAGAGCTCAGAGCCTTCGTTAAGCCCCACAACCTTACTACCCTCCTCTGCGTGCTGGACCTCCCCATGTAACAGGAAGGGACTTGCCCAAAGCCCCACGGCAAGGCAGTGCCAGAGCCACAAATAGACTCCCTGTGCCCTGGTTCCTAGTCTCCTATGCTGGCCTCGCCCTGCCAAGGCCAGGGGCTGCCAGATGCAGCTGTGTGTGTAGCTCCGAAGGCTCTCGCTCACTGCTATAGTCAGTGTCATGTCTGCTGAATGCTCCCTGCCCCCCGTGACACTGCTACGTTCTGTGGGGCCCAGAAAGCAAGCCCTGTCCTGTGTGTGAGCAGTGCTGCTCCTTAACCAGCTGCTCCAGCTGCCAGAGTGCAATGCACGCCCCTAATGGAGCACGCCGCGTCTGGTGCCTGCGGGCACCCAAGAAATAGACGGTCCCTCTGGTGCTCTGCACAGTGAGCAGCAGATCAGTACCCTGCAGCAGGCGTCTCTCGTGGCGAGGTGCCCTGCAGTGCTCAGGACCCATGTGGTGCTGCGGCTGTGCACAGACAGTGCCAGGGCATGTAGCCAGCAGCCGTGGCTCCTTGTCCTGTGACCCCATTGGCTCATCCAAGCTACGTGAGGTTGGCTGGGATGGGGGAATCCCCAAGATTTTACGGGCGATGGCTCCCTGGCTCCCCTAGCTCTCAAGCCAGGACCACTTCCGCACCTTGGCGTGGTGTTGCTGGGGGCACCATCTTTCCCGTCAGACCCAGAACCGCCGTGCTGTTCATGTGAGTTCCCTCAAGATCCCAGGGGCTGTTACCTCCCGTGTCTTGGATGGATTTCAGTTCTGAGAACTACCTTTGTCTCCCGACTCTTCCCTACAGATTCTCTTTGAATCCGTAGTCTCACGTTGCTGTGCGCTGGTAAACAGCTGCTGTGTTTCACCCCAGAGGTGGCCGCGTTTCAGAGCTGAGCAGCCTTGGGGCTGAACTCTGAGGAAAGGCAGTCATTATTTATGCTTGGGCTGGGTAAAGCACTGGAGGCTGCACAGGAAGGAACAATGCAGGCCTGGCTGCTGGGGGGAAATGAGAGAGTGAGCACCATCGGACATGGGGGTCGGGTGCTCTACTGGGCCCAGTGGAGAAGAGAGCCAGGATCTGTTTTGATTTGCACAGTGCATGGTCCCTGCCCTGAGGATCTTGTCATCTGACCTAGACCGATGCCTCCGGAGACTCTGCCATGGTGGGGAGGGGAGAAGGGGAATGTGACGGGAAAGCTGAGTGGTAGCAGGTTGCTGGAGGAGGGTGCATAGGTTGATAGTTACACGTGGGTCTGTCTTACCCTATTAAGTGTCCTGTAGGTATCTGGGAGCCTGACTTGGCACTTTGAACCTTAACAAGTGTGCAGTTTCCAGTAGCCATGGCAGACCTGGAGATGAAAGGTTGGCAGCCTGGGCCTGCGTGGCTCCATTGGACAAGAAGCTGTGATGAAACCTTTCCCCTGTTCAGCCCCTGGCTGGACTAGGGAAGATGCAGCATGTGTTGCTTCTTGAGCAGACCTGTCACCTGGTCAGTGGTGGCCGATTGTTGCAGATTCACGTTTGGCAGGGCGCTCTCCTGGGCCACTCACGCTGAATATGGCTGCTCAAGTCAAAGATCAGCCGCGGTCCCTGCTAAGCCATGGCCACAGGAGGGAACTGGTCTGCAGGCTGGGTCTGGAACGCCATTGCCTCTGTGGGCTGAGGGGCGTCTGACCAGGGCTGAGGGTGGCCAGCTGAGCTCAGGCTGCGGAGCTCCTTCTGCAAAAGGCCTGGCTCTCACTTGAAGGCTGCAGGGAAATAGGGGCACCCGCTGTCTGAAGAAATACAGGGGCTCCTTCAAATTGGAGGTGTCTTCCATGTGCTGTCAGCTAACGGGCTGTGTGGGGGCAATGCAGGGAACTGGTGGCATGTTCCTGGCCTTGCAGGGGGGCTTTCAGTATCCTGCCCTGAGTGCCTCTTCCTCAGTGAAGACAGAAACAGCCTGGCCTGTGCAACACCCCGAAAGCCCAACCCTGAGTGTCTCTGCTACCCTTCGTGCACCGCCCCTTATAGGGGTTTCCGCTGCCCCTCTTGCTGTCTGGCTCCAGCTGGGGCGCCGGCAATGCCAGGGCGGCTCTGCTCCGGGAAGTGGTGCTCAATTTCTCCTCTGCGCACCAGTCCCAGACACGAGCTCTGATTTGTTTTTTCTCCCTCCAGTTTGTTCTGAAGAACTATGGCGAGAATCCCGAGAACTACAATGAAGAACTGAAGAAACTTGAAGTGCTCCGGCAGGTAAGTGTGCACTGGCGCTGTGCTGTGTGTAACAGTGCTACGAGGCGGGGCAGTCCCACGGAGAGACAGTCCCTGCTCCAGAGTGCACAGTCTAGCTGGGGCTGGCAAAGGCAGCAGGGAAAGCGACTCGCCCAAGGGCAGGCCAGTGACTGAGCCGGGAGCAGAATCCAGATCTCCTGGCTGCAGCCCACGAGGTAGAGCCCACAGTTGTGTGCTGGTGTCTGCTTCCCCACCCGTGGCCCTCCAGTGCCAAGCGGTAAGGGGGAGGGGAAGCTTTGTACATGTGAAACCTCCACTGCCTTGCTGGGAGGGGGCCCAGGCACAGTGTGAACTGAAGGAGCCCCAGTCCGGGAGCCTGCAGCCCTCCAGCTGCATGGACTGCAGCAGGCATGCTCACCTCCCGTGCCCCCGCCAGTGTGCCTGCGGAGGGCTGGGGGGATTGGCTCGGTTCGCTCTCTGGGGCCTGCTCGGTGCTGGAGTCAGAGTGAACAAGGGGGCCTGGTGGTGCCATTTGTGTGTGTGTGTTGGGGGGAGGGGTGTTCAGTGTTGGGGGTCCCAGTGGACCAGTGTCCACAACTCATCTCACACACAGCAGCAGCCCCTCTGGTGGGGAAGGACCTCGAGGCTCCCCTACGGCTGCTTGGCCCCCAGCTCCTTGGGCAGGCCCTGCAGTTACTGTGGGTGGGCCCTAGCAGCACGAAGTTCAGCGCTAGGGATCTCATGAGATTGGGGGAAGAGGAGGTTCCTTAGTGGGGGCAGGGAGGCTGGGTCCTTCTGCGAGGGCAAGTGGCCTTCTAGAGATCTGTGGAGGGGGGGAGGGATCAATGGGGAATTGCGACAAGGCCCCCACCCCCGTGCTACCCCTGCTACCCGGAGAAGCACATCATAGACAGGGCTGGAGGAGAGGCAGGTAAACCGTGGTGGGAGTGGGAGGGCTGGGCAGGGCTCCCAGCCTGCGAAGCAGAGATGCTGTAGGCTCAGGGGCTCCCACCCTCTGTGGCCCTGGGTTCTGCAGGGCCGCCCAGCACGGCCATCAGTGGTCGCTGCTGGCCCCCTCTGGAGTCAAACCAGGGACCTAGAGGAAAGAGCTGCCTGCAGTGGTGGCTGTGATGTGTATTCCCTGAGCTGAGCTGTTGTGGGTGGCTGAGTGTGTGCGAGTTCCCAGAAACGTTTGTGGGGCGCTGTGATAAGGTCAGCGCCACGCTCAACAGCTGAGCTCATCAGCTGGAGAAGGACCATGGGACGGGGGAACGTTTCCAGCCAAGCCAGACACTGGAGTTCGTGCGTCTGTGTCAGCGGAGCCCAGACTGCAGGCTGGCAAAGCCGGAGAGGGCTGTCTGGCCCGGGGAATTGGTAATTGGATGATAACTTTGTTCACATCTCGAG
Source organism: Gopherus flavomarginatus (assembly GCF_025201925.1). NCBI lineage: Eukaryota > Metazoa > Chordata > Testudines > Testudinidae > Gopherus > Gopherus flavomarginatus. The sequence continues at coordinate 4,477,418 of NC_066618.1, read as the reverse complement.
GGCCAGGTCAGTTCGCAGCCTATCTTCTCCATCATGGGGTGATGTGACATTCCCCCAGCTGACAGGCGTCCGTGAGATCAGCAGCGCTCCCCGCAGAGAGGCCCAGGACTGAACGGGCCGTGGAAACCCAACTGCCCTGTAGAGAGGCAGCGCAAGGGAGGCAACGCACCCGTTGCTGTGGATAAACAGAGACGGTCACTGCAAGGCACCTTTCAGTGTAATCATGCAGGACTGCCTTCGCGCCCGCTTCCGGCAGCAGCAGTGCGGCAGACCCAGCCGGAGTGACCGGAGCCATAATGACCTGCTTGAAAACCCAGAGGGAAAAACATCAGGGTTGTGCTATTAGCTTTCTCCTGTTCTGTGTGTGCGGAGCCCTGAGGTTGGGTGTGCTTATGGGGTGGGTACTAAGGAGCAGCTTGGCCTGGCACAGAAATACACTTCTGCACCCAGCCACGCCCCGCCAGGCACATCACTAAGGAGCAGCACCGCAGAATCCTAGCACCTTGCTGCCCGGCTGATGGAGCGTTGCACTTAGCACTTGCACTGGGGGAGGTTTGCTGTCTTCTGTTTGTGTGGCCGTGCTGCGGGGAGAGAGCACCAGCGTTTCCCCTAAGGCTGTGGCTGAGCTCTGACGCTGCTGAGTGATTGCCTTGGCATGGGAGTGATGAGTGAGCGCATTCTTCTCTGCTGGAAGAAGGGAACACTTTTCCTGCCCAGCTCCCATGACGGGGTCTCTGCTTTCCCAAAGTCAGTCCCTTGCTGGGAGGGGAGTCTCTCATTCATTTGTGCTCCAGTAGTGCCTTGAGGCGCAGCTGAGATCGGAGTCCCATTGTTCTAGGCACTGTTCAGAGAGAGATGGTCCCTGCCCTGGAGGGCTGGCAGCCAGAATGGATCAGACTGAGAGGGTGGAAGGGGTCACAGAGGCACAAAGGGGGAAAGTGACTTGCCTGAGGTCACCCAGCTGGTCAGTGACAGAGCCGGGAAGAGCCCCCAGCTTTCCTGAGTCCCAGTCCAGTGCACTGTCCTCTAGGCTGCACTGCCTCCAAAATTGTATAGTAAACGATCTGTGAGAACTGCTCTTGAGGGAGTGTGGCATAGTGGTTGGAGCTGGGACACATGCAATGCACAGCTCTGCTGCAGGCTTCCTATGTGAATTTAGGAAAGTCCCTTCCCAATCTGTAAAACGCAGGTCATCACCTCACCTCCTGTGACACAGGAACATCGAAGCGGCCAGGCTGAATCAGACTCACAGGCCATCTAATGCACTAGCCCCTCTCTGGCAGGAGCCAGCACTAGCTGCGTTGGCGGAAGGATCCCTCACCTGCTGACTGTGGGTTGTCTGATCTCTCACAGAGATTGGCTTAAGCCCTGAAGCCTGGTATTAAAACCCCCTCCAGAATTCTGCTGTGAATGCGGAGAGCACCGAGTGTTCCTGCTGGCCATACGTAGCTAGTGACCCTCTGTTAGCTCTCTCTGACGCCCCTTGCAGCCCTCCCTGGTCCCGATTAACCCGACTTTGTCATTTGTCAGCCTTGTAACACTCAACTCGTGCCCCCTCGCACCCCCCTCCCCTCCCCAGATCACTAAACAACACAGGACTTGGTGTGGAACCTGCAGTTCTTGCTGTTAACCATCTGCTGTGCTGAAAATTGACCATTGAATCGTACTTTGTTTTCTGTCTGTCTGTTTTTGATCCATGATAATACTCTGCCTCCTCCCCATGATGACTTAGCTTCTTTGATAGCCTTTTGGTGGGACCTTGTCAGAGGCCTTTTGGCTGTCGGAGCGCATCGTTGCCGGTTCTCCTTTCCTGACATGCTGAGGGAATTCCAAGAGGGGGGCAGGAATCCGTGCTGGTTAGGCCCTCTCAGTCACGAGCTGCCAGGTGTTTTGTTTTTAGTGATCATTTCACAGAGTTTACCCAGACCGGATGTCAGCCTGACACCTGGCATTTAATGTAGCAAAGTACTTTGAAAGCCTTGGACTGAAGGCATTGTGGGGTGGTGGGTGTCTCCTGAGTTGTGACATACCTGGCTGCCGTCAGCTCCGGAACAGAGAGGCCCAAGGCCTCTCCCAAGCTTGGCATAAGCAGCACTTTGTGGCAGTGGTACCACTGGATTCGGAAACTGCGTTCCCCAGGGGTGTGAAAGGAGTGGGGAATCTGCATCCCAGCCAAGAGGACGCTCTGGAGAGTGGCTAATGCCCTGGCTTCTGCAGCTGGCCCCTGGAATGTCCCTCTGAGGAGCCATTTTGGAGTGATCTCCCTCCCCCAATCACGTAAGCGGATTTTGCTGCCAGCCAAATACAGCCGAGGCTCTCTATCTGTAAGCATGGCATGACCAGTTGCCTTGAAGCACTGCTCCTTTCTCTCTCCTCCTCCAGAACGCCGTGAGCGTGCCCAGGGACTTTGAGGGCTGCAGCATCCTGCGGAAGTACTTTGGCCAGCTTCACTACCTGCAGAGCCGCGTCCCCATGGGCGCGGAGCACGAGGCGGCTGTCCCCGTCACATGGTAAGAGCAGCGGTTTGGTGGGGTTTGTGGAGTGGCAGGGGAGGGAGCAGGCTTCCCTCCATCCAGCTATCTACCCCTGCCAGGGCACCCGTGGCTGACACTGAGGGCTTGGACATGATCCAGTGGGAGATTCTTTGAGCAGCAGGAGCAGAGAAGCTGAAGCTGGGGCTCACCAGTGGACTCACTGTATGACCTGGCTTTGTCTCTTGCCTCAATTTCCCCATTCTCGGCCCTGGTAATCTCCTGCCTAGATGCCTGTGATGTCCTACCCTCGTAGGCTGCCAGCTGTGCTATTCTGGATGGACTGAAGGCACATTCCCCTTTCTCTTCTCTGACCCACGTTCCTCCACTGGCTCAGCTGGATTGCCCATTCCTACCCCACCTACGTCTCTTGTGTCCCTGTGCTCCGCCAGTGCCCCCCGTGCAATCTCCTTTGCCCCTCTCTAGGAATCGCCTCCTTGATCCTGCGTCCAGCCACCAATGACTCTCCCTCTGCCAGCCTTCCCAATGATCTGTACAATGGAACAAACCCAGACCAAGCTCCCCCCAGCCTCACTGTGTCCTTCCCCGGTGCCCAGTGTGATCTCGCCCAGCAGCGAGTCTCTGTTCTAGCCCTGTCTGGCACGCCCTGTGGGCAGAGCCACGTCTCTAGGCTCTCCACCGAATGCCATGCGCATCTCTGACTCTAGGGAGAGCTCGAATCCTGCACGCTGGGGAGCAGAGTATTTCCCTCTCCGGGGATGTTAGGATTAGAGGAGGTTTGCAGCACACTTGGAGAGTCGGGAATGGAGGAAGCTATTAGAAGTGCAGTGTAATAACTGAGATTTTTTTTTTATAGCACCTTCCAGCAAGCGATTGCACCACCTGCCACTGACATGCAGCCATCTCTGGCTCTCCGAGCGGTGCAATGAGCCTCTGGAATGCAGCCCTCCTTGTCCCTTCAGCCCCCTTGATTGCACTTCCTGCCGCTGCTGGGATTGCAGTGCATTAGGGTGCAGCAGTGGCCCTGAGGGGGCACAGGACTGACCAAGAGGGGTTGGTTTACACCACTGATGGCAGTGGTGGAGGCTGGGCTTTGGGGCTTGTGGCTAGAGAGTGAATTTCAGCCGCTGGGGCTGCTTGCTGGCTGCTCTGTTGATGTGTAGACACGCCTTCCTGGACAGAGGAGCATGTGTCCTCCATCCCTGCCTGGTGTTCAAAGGCGTGTCCGAGCCAGGGGAGGGAGATCGGTTGCTTGTGTCTGCCAAGGGACACCCAGTTAGTGGAGCCCCTCAGGTTAAAATCCAGCCTGTGGCTTTGGCGTGTAAAACTGAAAACATGTTCAAACAGCACGAACTTGCTTTTGGTTGGTAAGATCAAGCTGTCCCCTTCTGGAGTGCCATGGCAAATCTAATGCCCACAGATGGGCAGGACGGAAACATGGCAGTGCCATCGATACAGTGCCCCCTCGCAGGGAGGAGCGCTGCTTACCGGACAAGTGACACCTTTCCCAGCTGTGCTCCTTGGAGGGCTCCCACCCATGTGCCTGACCCTGCTTTGGATGAGATCGATGCCATCCCCTCCTCTAACTACTAGACAACACTTCCCTAGTAGGCTAAGAAGACTTGGCCTGGGACCACTCGAACATTACAGGGTTTGCTGGTTTATGTACCTAGCAGCTTCCCATCTCCCACTCAGTTTGGAGCAGACTCTGCCAGCTACGTAGGAAAGTGAGTCTAAATCATTTGGATCACCCCTGCCAGCTCTGAGCCATCAGTTGTTAGCCGTCTGCCTTCCCTGGAAACGTGGCCGTGTGGCCCCCGGGGCAGCTGGGGTGTGCATCTGGCCAGCTCACCAGTGCAGGCACTAACCCTTGGATTCCCCATTCACAGGACAGAGATCTTCTCTGGCAAGGCGGTTACCCATGAGGACATCAAGTATGAGCAGGCGTGCATCCTCTATAACCTCGGTAAGGCCCTGGAGCCCACCCACTGGCTTGGCTTGGCAATGTGTTTCCCAGAGTGCCCTGGGGTTTGCTTGGCACCAGAGAAATGCCCTCCCTGGCTCGCCCTTGTTCCCTACTCCACAGCGTCCACTGTCCAGCCTGGTCCTGCTGTTGAGTGGTGGGAGGGGGTGACCACTGCAGGGCATTCAGCCGATCTGCCTACAGGCCTTTCTGTGATCACAGCTCAGAGCAGGCAGCCAGTGGTGACAGTCGGCATGAAGCTGCCCGCAGCTGGAAGTGCTGGGCCTTGGGAGAGCAGAGCCGTGACGTCTTGAAGTGTTCCCATGATCACTGCGGACAATTGAGCTGCTGTTTCCTTGGCTCTGGTGGATTCTGCTGGCCCCTAAAACACCAGCCAGATCTGAACCCTGGCTGTGTTTTGTGTGCCTGGCACGAGACCCTCTAGTGAGGCTTCAGCCCGGGCATCTGCTGGTGCCTGTGGGGTGGGTGAGGCTGATCTTCGGGGCCAGCACCGAAAGGCTCTTCTCTTCACTGTGATCGATGAATGACAAGCCAGAGCATCACCATGGGTCCCCCTCCCCTGCAGGCCAATCCAGGCCTTGACTAGGAGAAAAGTTGCGCCTGTTTAATTAAATCAATTTGAAATGGATCCAATTCAGCTAGTGCAAACCCAGCTGGTTGTTCTTAAACCAGCTTAGCCCTCATGTAAATAGGTGCAGTTTAGTTCAGTGAGCTATCAACAAGCAAAATCAGTGAGGATTAAACTGGTGTAGGTCAGCATTTCTCAAACTGGGCTCCGTGGACCCCCGGGGGTCCCCCTCCCTCTCAGTGCCTCCTGCACACTGGGGGAGCAGCTGTTCAGCAGCATGTGGGAGGGAGGGGGAGGAATGGGGACAGGGCGTGCTCAGGGGAGGGGCTGGGAAGAGGAGGGGCAGGGAAGGGGAGGGGCCTTGAGGGATGGGGTGAAGTGGGGGCAAGGCTTGGGGCTGAGCGGGGCGCTTGGGAGGTCTGTGAAAAATGGCCTTGCACATTTTGCCACTGGCCTTAGCTGAGTTTCCTGTTCCCAACAGGGGCATTGCATTCCATGCTGGGCGCCATGGACAAGAGAGTCTCCGAGGAGGTAAAGATGCTAAACACCTCGTGGTCTCTTCCCCCCCCCCCCCCTTATCGTGGGTGGTTTCTTCCAAACAGATGAGAGCAGGGTGGCGAGTCTTTTCATAGCGATTGTTACTCTCCGGAGGGGACTGGTCACGTTTCCAGGGGCTCGACCCCTTCAAAAACTGCTCTGCCAGGTGCTGGGATTCCTGGGACTGGGGGAGAGGGGTGAATATGGGATTTTTCTTGACACAGTGTATATAGCTATAGCAGTGCCTGCGGCAAGCTCTGGGCGCCCTGACGTAATGTAACACCCCAGTGTAACCCCACATGCAATCTTCCCTCCAGCCAATAACAAACCCTCCCACACCCTCTGAGCAGATGCCCGGAGGAGACGGGCTGGGCCACGCCACATACCCTGATGGCAAGGACCCCTCCTGGAGAGTCCTGCCAGCCACTCCCTCCTCTCCTGGCCCAGGGAGCTCCCAGCTGACCTTGCTTATGGAAGCATCGCCTGGGAAGAGAGTCCCTCTGCTGACTATCTCCCAAGCCATGTAGGACTTCACAGCTGAAAATCAGCACCAGCCCCATCTGGGAACCAGATGGCAACCAGAGCAAGGGGGTGACTTACTTTCTGGCTGTAATAAGCAGTAGTTGCTTTTGGCACCCACTAATCTGAGTGGTCTGATGGGGTCACCCCATGTAGAGTTTCATGGTCATCCAGTCTCCAGGTGAAGAAAGCCTGGACAACTGGGACAGGAGAAGGTTTAACTCCACTTAAGATGGTAACATTTGGGGTTTAAGTCCACTAATGAAGGCAAAAGGTAATTAAAAGAGATCCTGCTGCGTCTCTCAGCTGTTGGTAAATTTCAGGAGTCGAGGCAGCATGGCTTCTGTGCAGCACCCTCTGCTTTGGCTTGGGTGCGTTAGAGCCTTACATGTTTCTTCTCCCCCTTCTGCGGTGGACCTGGCCAGGGTATGAAGGTTTCCTGCACCCATTTCCAGTGCGCAGCCGGGGCTTTCACCTACCTGCGGGATCACTTCCCTCACTCGTACAGCGTGGACATGAGTCACCAGATCCTTAACCTCAACATCAACCTCATGCTGGTAAGGGTGGGCGCTGGCTTTGCTGCTGCTCACCTTTCATGCTGGGTTCTAGTGGCTGGGCTCGTTAGATGCAGTTCATTTAAAGGGATTTCACCAAAGCTGACGAGGTGAGGGGAGAAGGCAACGCACTTGGTATTTGGCCTAGCCTTCTCTCATTTTTCAAAGGCCGGTTTGCGTGGGAGCCACCCTTGGACAGAGCTGGATAAAGGCGGAGTTGTCCCAGTACCTTGGCACGTGCAGATTGTAAGCCTGCTGCCTGCTTAGAGGGAAATTGTCTGTCTGAAAAAGGTGGCCAAGAGTGTCTTCTGGTGTCTGTCCTTGTTGAGGAGAGATCCAGAGCGCTGTGGTAGGGGAGGAATTATGTATCCGGCTCCAGGACATACACTGATCCCCACAGGGGCAAGAGGAATATTTTTCTGTCCATCTGCAGAGTTGCACGGCTGGATGCATGCATTGTGGGGTCTGCGCGCTTTCCTCAGATAGTGCCCAGTCCCCATCTGTCGGGTTGGGATACTGAACTCTTGGGCCTAATGGCCTGAGTAGCAAAGGGAGTTCTAAACATCAAATTGAGGAGAGTAAAACATGGTAAGGGAAGAAGTAGGGGGCTATTGACTGAGCAGATGGAAATACCTTGACATTGTCCTTCTCCCTGTAGAGAAGAAAGGTCGAGGGGGGTGTGAAGGCAGCTGACCTGGCTTGCTACACCAGGGGATCCCATTATAACAGCGCCCTGCCTCTTACATGCTCTTTGCTTTATCCATTCTCATGTGCAGCTCAGGATGCATCAGGCTGATGACCATTGTCTGGGCAGCACCTGGGCCTTGAAAGGGCGGAAGGGTTTGGATTTTGACTCTCCAAATGAGATGACTTTATTGGCTCAGCAGCACCACAGCTGTACCTGGGCTAAGCTGAGCGTAGGTGAAGTCCAGCCTCTGTGGCCAGCTCGCTTTAGCTAGGGGAAAGAGTGGTGGAAGTGTTTGATTGACAGCCCTCGGGATTGGGCAGACAGAGCCCTGTGCTGGCGGGGGCCGACCTACAGCGTTTTTCAGTTCAGGTCTCCAGAGCCAGTGCAGCCCTGTCCCCTACGTGGGCCCACCAACGTACCTCAGTCCTAGGATTGCCCCTGGAAGTTAGAGGGGAGATCTGTCTCCAAGGCCATTCAGTCCGTGCTTGACCTCACTCCTGAGCCCTCCAACGCGGCGGTGGGGTTTTGTCCACTAGAGACTGGGTCGAATCCATGTGCTCACTTCATGCAGGCCAGTGCCTTGGGGTCGTGACTTATGGTTCCCACTGATGAGCTGGCTTTGAATGGCAAAGTAGGCGAGAGGCTTTCTTTGCATGGCTAGCCTCATGAGCTGTTCTGGCTCATAGACCAGAAAGCTGGTCTGCGTTGACCTGTCAAGCATGGTAGACTGGAGCCACTGCTGAGTGACTCTCCTTTGGGGCTGGCTGGGTTTGGGCAGGAGTGACTTTGAGATGCTCAGGAATGCAGTGAAGTCTCTGGGGAGAGCTGAGCGTCTCCATTACTTTTTCTGGAAGGGCCAAGCTCAGGAGTGTCTCTTGGAGAAGTCGATGCTGGACAACAGGAAGAGTTTCCTCGTGGCCAGGATCAGCGCCCAGGTGAGTTGCCCAGGGAGCTCTGCTGCTCCAGTGCCTTTTTCTCTGCTGCACTACACTCTGTGGGCACGTTAACCGCAATTGAGACAGATCCCGTCCTACTGCCCTGCCACATACAAGAACAACTCCACGGGAGTCTCTGAACCCCGGGAACCAGCCGAGGTGGTTTGCAAGCAGAGAAGGAAATGCCTATAAACTTTCACTGCTGTGCTGACTGTGGGGGCGGGGTGGGGAACATTAGCTCTCTGCTAGAGCGTGAGGGCAAGCGAGTAATGGTTTAAAGATGAAGCCGTTAAAAGTCAAGTCATTTGAGTTAGTCAGTGTCTGAATTTGACACGATCTTGTCCGAATGAGGGCACGGGCTCACGCCTTCCTGCGACCGATGGAGATAGCCCTGTAAGCTGCAGTACCTGGGCACTGTGTGGCAGCCTGAACTACAGCCTGCCTATAATTTCCTGCCAAGTAATGCACATTGGAAAACATAATCCCAAACATACATATAAAATGATGGGTCTAAATTAGCTGTTACCACTCGAGAGATCTTGGAGTCATTGTGGGTAGTTCCCTGAAAACATCCACTCCATGTGCAGCGGCAGTCAGAACAGTGAACAGACTGTGGGGAATCATTAAGGAAGGGATTGATAATAAAACAGAAAGTATCATATTTTCTCTACATAAATCCATGGTACACCCACATCCTGAATACTGTGTGAAGATGTGGTCGCCCCATCTCAAAAAAGATTCATTGGAATTGGAAAAGGTTCCGAAAACTGCATCAGAATTGATTAGGGGTCTGGAATGGCTTCCCTATGAGGAAAGATTAAAAAAGCTGGGACTTTTCATCTTGGAAAAAAGAGAGGGGATGATAGAGGTCTATAAAATCATGACTGGTGTGGAGAAAGTTAAGTAAGAAGTGTTCTTTACTCCTTCTCATAGCACAAGAACTAGGGGTCACCAAATGAAATTAATAAGATGCAGGATTAAAACAAAAGGAAGCATTTTTTCACACAACGCACAGTCAGCCTGTGGAACTCTTTGCCAGAGGATGTTGTGAAGGCCAAGACCATAACAGGGTTCAAAAAAGAAAGGTCCATCAATGGCTATTAGCCAGGATGGGCAGGGATGGTGTCTCTAGCCTCTGTTTGCCAGAAGCTGGGAATGGGCGACGGGATGGATCACTTGATTCCTTTTTCTGTTCATTCCCTCTGGGGCATCTGGCCTTGGCCACTGTCGGTAGACAGGACACTGGGCTGGATGGACCTTTGGTCTGACCCCAGGTATGGCCGTTCTTATGTTCTTAACTGGCACTAGGGCAGGGGTCGGCAACCTTTCAGCAGTGGTGTGCCGAGTCTTCATTTATTCACTCTAATTTAAGGTTTCGCGTGCCAGTCATACATTTTAACGTTTTTAGAAGGTCCCTTTCTATAAGTCTATAATATATAACTAAACTATTATTGTATTTAAAGTAAATGTTTAAGAAGTTTCACTTAAAATTAAATTAGAATGCAGAGCTCCTCAGACCGGTGGCCAGGACCTGGGCAGTGTGAGTGCCACTGAAAATCAGCTCGCCTGCCGCCTTCGGCACGCTTGCCATAGGTTGCCTACCCCTGCACTAGGGCTTTCTCCTGGGATTCTGGTGCTGTGACTCCACCCTGAAGTGCCTCTTGACCGTCTCTCCACATAGGTAGTGGACTACTACAAAGAGGCCTGCCGGGCTTTGGAGAACTCGGACACAGCCTCGCTGCTGGGGAAGATTCAGAAGGACTGGAAGAAGCTGGTGCAGATGAAGATCTACTATTTTGCTGCTATCGCTCATGTAAGTGGCAAGAATGAGGCTGTGCATTGGGAGTTTCACCCTGGCTGCCCAAGAGGAATGGCCTCATGTCCCTCCACTTGTGGGTGGCTGCAGCTGCTTAAACCCGCTGGGAGGTGGTGGTCACCATGGGCGTGAAGTTCCTGAGTGTACATGGACACTGGTCAAATTCAGTCTTCTGTAGTGAGTCCCCTGGCTGGCTTTGTAGGGCTTCAGTCAGTTTATCTTGAGCTCTTCCCCGAATGAGGACCTCTGCCATCAGCACTTGTGTTTCTTTGCAGTTGCATATGGGAAAACAAGCTGAGGAGCAGCAGAAGTTTGGAGAACGAGTAAGTAAAACTATTTCTGCTTCAGGTTGGTTAACACTCCTGCAATCCAGCTGTAAACCAAGTTCCATCTCATGTGGGCTTGACCTTTAACCCTTTGAAGAGGTTGGGCTACATTGGGGGAACTTACCTGTCCGTGATACTGAGGACACATTGAAAACTTTGGTGTCTGTTAAACTGTGACTTGGAAGCCCCTGCCACGTCTGCACCAATCCATGGGGCAAATAGCTGATTGAACTCCCCTACTCCAGGAGAACTTGGGCACTATCTTTCTTATTACTGTGTACATTTCCAGCCAGGTTCGTTCTTTGGTCCTAAAACTCCTCGTTGGTGTCCTGCCCGTGGAGTGAGCTGTCCCCCAGCAGGGGTAGAGTTAAAGCTGAAAGCTTGTATATGCTGGAGGATGACTTTCCGACCCTGTTGTCAGAAGAGAATCCACACTTGCATGATTGCCGTTTTCCATGTGATTCCAATTGGCTGCCATGCAGTGCAGGCACCAAACGCAGGATGTGACACTTGTCTCCTTGTGGCAATGCCTGCTCTGGAACCTGGGCTGGTAGAAGAGCAGCGTGTGGTGTCAGTATCTGGATCGCTGAAGTGGTTGTGTGTGGCACTGTACTTCTCATGTACCTCCCTTCTCTAGAAAATGTCCCATGGTTGTCTAATGGGCAGCGTACCTTAATTTCAGTTGCTTGATTGTGCTATTAATTAGCTCCTTCTTCTCAGAAGGCCCTGCTGTACTTAATGGCGTTGGATTGTCCCAGGTGTGTGTGTGTGTGTGTGTGTGTGTACTCTTGTGACTCCTTCCCAGCTCGTAGAGGAGTTTGGCAGAACTTCTCTCTGCTTTCTCTGCAGGTTGTCTACTTCCAGAGCGCTCTGGATAAACTCAACGAAGCTATCAAACTAGCAAAGGTAAGCAGCTTTCTTGTCCATGGTACTGGACCCATAATCTTGAGCCCACCACCCAGCTGGTGAACTTGGCCCGTTTACGGCATGTGATGCAGACAAGAAGTAGATGGCATCTCTGTTGCACAGAGGCCTGAAGAGACTGAGTGGGCTGTTGAAAAGCTCTTGGCATTGGCCTGTTTCTGCCCTCACTCAAGTCGGGGGTAAAACTCCCTTTGAGCAATGGGATGCCGGGCCATGCAGCGAACTACCAGAAGAGCTGGGAGTCCCTCTTGCCTTAGTCACTATGGCACTGTCTCTTGTGCTGCACTCCTTGGGGCCCCCCGAATCCTGGGGGCATTCCCATGGAGTGTTCTGGCTCCACAGCCTTGGGCCAGGAGCCAGTTCACCACCGTGGCAGAAGAACGCAAGCCCCCAAGTTTGACACTTGTGGCTGAGGAGTTTGGCACTGGATCGACCAGCCTTGTGTTTGTGGTGCTCCAAATCCCAGTGGTCCGTTGTGAATAACAAGTCAGCCTACAGAATGCACCCAAGGGCTGGCATCTGCCAGAGGCTGCAGGCAGCCTGCAGCTCTGAGCTGTTCACTGCTCTGTTCATCTCCGCTGGCTGCTCGCTCTGGAAGTAGGTTAGGGGGAAATGGGGTGGCAGTGAGGATTGCCAGGCTGCTTCTGCCTTCAGGTCACTGCTTAGTTTGTGGAGGGCAGCAGGATGCAGCATTCAAAAGGGCTGCTCAGGGTGTTACATCGACTGCAGCGATGTGGCAGAACTGGCTGTTAACTCGTGTTTTTTTCCTCTTCTAGGGTCAGCCTGAAACGGTGCAGGAAGCCCTGCGATTCACCCTGGATGTGATCGGGGGAAAGTGAGTCTGCAGCCGGAATTGCTTCTGGGACTGGAGTCTGTCTCTAGGCTCTCTGGGGTCAAACCTCTTTGCTGAATCTCTCCCCCCACATTCCCCGCTCGCTCTGGGGAGCTCTTCTCTGTGTAGGGTCTCGGTATATAGGGTCAAGTTCACATGTTCTGCTAGTGACTGTAGATCTGTTCTGTACAGGGTCTTCTCACGCTGTCCGCGCTGTAGCATCTCGGTGCTGTGAGCAGCACGTTAAGTGACATAGCTAACGTCTGTCACACATGCTTCATCCTCTCCCCAGAAGGAACTGGGTGGAGTTGTACCCAGTGACTGGCAGGTGAAGATAGCAGATAGTGTCCTCTGGGTGGCACGAAAACACCGCTCTTGAGGCTCCTGTCCATCTAACCCAGCAAGCTCACTCCTTGGGTCCCAGCCGGGTCCCCCTTCCCCCCCCCGGATTTACACTTCAATTGTTTGTAGGTACAATTCAGCCAAGAAGGACAATGACTTCATCTACCACGAAGCTGTCCCTGCGCTGGACACCCTGCAGTCAGTGAAAGGTGAGGCAGCCCGGGCACATCCATCCCTCTGCTGCTACCCACAGCTCTGCAAAACCACGCCATGGCTGGTGCATGAACCTCCAGCCCTGCACAGTCTGGGCTGGAGTGAGGGGGTGGTGATCAGCAAGTGGGGAAGACGCTGCTCTGAAAGGGAAGCACTGCGTGCTTTGCACAGGTATCTTGGTAATGGGCAGCGATGAGAACACGCTGCCCCGTAGCACAGGTGGGTTAGGTACCAGTCTCTAACCCCTTAGCACCACTCACGCCAGGAACTTCCTGCTCCCAGGGTCTCCATAGCACCTGCTGGAGGCAAACAGCTGTTGGTTGCTTTGATCTGCGTTTTGGTGGTGCAGGTGCAGCCCAAAAAAACAGCCTCGGGCATGAAAGGAAGTGCTGTGCCCTTGTCTAGGATAATTTGCAGGTATCGGTGTCAGGCTGTTCTCTTCTATACCCAGGTGCCACCCTGGTGAAGGCCCTTCCCGTCAACCCCACCGACCCAGCTGTCACGGGCCCAGATATCTTTGCCAAGCTGGTGCCAATGGCTGCCCATGAGGCATCTTCGCTGTACAGGTGAGTGGAAGGGATCTCTGTAGCAGGTACTTCCCCAAGGCATCGGCACTCAGTAACAGGAGGGTGCGGATCCTGCCTCAGGGGCCAGGAAGCTGGGGCTAGTGATTCCCTGCCAGAAATGTGGCGGGTGATGAGGATGCGTCCGGCACTTAGCACGCCACAGGTGAATGGGAACTGCAGGAGGCTGAAAGACCTCCCCAAGCAAGTCAGAACCCCCCACCAGGGGCTTGGTCCCCAGCACCTTTTAGTGGAGCAGCCGAAACTGGACACTCACCTGTGCCTGTGCCTGCCCTGAGAGGGCCCTTCCAGCGTCTCCAGTCCTGAGTGTTTCTCCTCAGCTCTTGCCTGCCTGCTCCTCCCAGCCCGGCTCTCCAGGAACTCCTGGGACAGGGCAGTGCTGGCCCCTGGCTAGCCGTAGGGCCGCTCAGCCTGCTCCCGGAGGGGTTAAGGAAGGCTCGAGTCCTGAGCAGGGTAGCCGGCACAGGGCTCAGTGATTGTAAGTACCTTGGTTGGCCTAGGTGCTGAGGGGTTTCTCTTGTCTGTCCTAGTGAGGAGAAGGCCAAGCTGCTGAGAGAAGTGATGGCGAAGATCGAGGCCAAGAATGAAGTCCTGGAGTACGTGTGCACTGAGACTGCGCTAGCGCTGGGGGTTTCCTCGCTGGTGCGGACGGAGTTGGTCCCTGGCTAGTGCACACCCGACAGTGCAGGGATCCCTCATTGCATCGCTGTTCTGTGTTCCCCATGCCAGCTAGCGGGAAGTGAGCTCTGCTCCCTTCAGCCATGGCCCAATGCGAGCTTGCCTCCCCCTGACCTGGTGTGGTGGGACAGCAGGTCTCCAAGGTGACCCAAGGCACTGCAGGAAGTCGGGCAGGTGATTCGGTGCTGAGCCACTGCCCTAGAGGGTGCTGTGCTGCGGGAGCCCTCTGCTGGGAAGATACGGAAACCAAGGCACTGGCCAACCGCCCCCCTCTCTCTCCTCCTCCCCCCCTCCCTCCCCCCCGTTCCCATGGCCCATTCCCAAGAGCTGGGGTATTAATGCTGCATTCAGGCCCAGTTCCAATTTGGGTTATTACATTTTGTCTTCCTGGATTCACCTTGCGGTTTTGTTGGACTGTGTGGATCTCACCTTCCCTTCCTGTCTTGCTTCTCCCCAGAGGTGGCTGCGTTTCCGTTCAGGCGGAGTTGACCATGGGGTGCGCGTTCTGTAAAGCCCTTTGGGATGCTTCCAGTTTCTCACTTCGGAGAACCATGATCCCGCTTCCAAAAAACTGGCACCCATGTCTGCAGCCCGGGGTGGCGGGGCTGTGCCTGGGAAGGGTTCTCCCACTGCTCAGAGGGCTTTGCTTTCTGTCTGCAGCCAGTTCATGGACTCTATGCAGCTGGACCCCGAGACGGTGGATAACCTGGACATGTACAACCACATCCCCCCCATCCTGATGGAGAAATGCGCCGCGCTCAGCGTGCGGCCAGACACTGTGAAGAACCTGGTTCAGTCCATGCAGGGTAAGAGCTGATGGCGTGTGTTTGGGGGAATCCCCGATGGAGGAAAGGCCAGTGAGTCATGGCAAGGGGGTCTCCCTAGTAGCTAGAAGGGGGGCTGGGGATCTGACTCCTGGGCTCTATTCTCTGTGCCCCAGGGATAGCTCAGTGGTTTGAGCATGGGCCTGCTAAACCCAGGGTTGTGAGTTCAATCTTTGAAGGGGCCATTTAGGGATCTGGGGCAAAAATCTGTCTGGAGATTGGGCCTGCTTTGAGCAGGGGGTTGGACTAGATACCACCTGTGGTCCCTTCCAACCCTGAGGTTCTATGATTGACATGCCACCTCCCATCTCTGCCTCTGCCTCCCCTGGTATACTGGTGAAGTTTGCTCATTTCACTGGGAGGAATGGGACCGTTTGCTGCACCCCCAGGCAGAGCTGGCTCGGTCTCCAGTCGCACTCCGGGGCCTTGCCCAGCCTCACTGAAAACGCTGCCAGTGTCCTGATGCCTCTGGTTCTCTGCCCCTCCAGTGCTTTCGGGAGTCTTCACAGACGTGGAGGCCTCTTTGAAAGAGATCAGAGACCTCCTGGATGACAACGAGCTGCAGGACCAGAAGCTGCAGGAGCTGCTTGGCAAGCCGGGTTCTCCTCCTAGCCCTTCCCCGGGGCTGGCTGAGGTCAGCAAAGAGTGGGCCAAGTACATGGAGGTGCACGAGAAGGCCAGCTTCACCAACACGGAGCTGCACAAAGCCATGAACCTGCACATCAGCAACCTGCGACTGCTGAGCGGGCCCTTGGAGCAAGTGCGGGCTGCCTTGCCCACGCTGGCCCTGACGGAAGGTGAGCGCCAGGGCCATGGCATACTGAGCCTCGCCCCTCCCCTCCCCTCCCCTCCCTAGGAGAGCTCTGGCTGGGTCTGAGCTGCGCCTGGCTTCCTGGCCTGCCGCTGTACTAGTCCCTCGCTGTGCCAAGGAGACGTTAATGCCGAGATCCAAGTTATTCTCCTTCCTTGGTCTTCCCTGACTCTCGCTGCCCCCAGAAGAATGAATCTGCTCCTACCGTGGGCCCCAAGCCAGGGCCTTCCCTCCGGGCCTTGTCCCTCTCATGCTTTGGGCTCCAGCTGGGTCCCTCTGCAGTGCTCTGCTGGTTCCTAGCCTGCGGGGTCAGATGAAGAGCTAGTGATGGGGACAGAGGCTGGATCAGAAGGCAGGTTGGGTCTAGATTCCAGGTGAAATTTCCAACCTACCCAGGCTCCAAGCTCTGGAACGCAGACAGACACCCTGAGACTTGCCTGGAGGTTCTCCCAGCCCTGCAACTCAGGCAGAGCTAAATGACTGCAGGGGCATAGTATTAACTGGCCAGTCAGCGCCGCCGAGCCCACGGCCTGCCGCATGGCTTAGATGAATGGTGACGGCAAAGCTTTGCTGCAGATCCTGGCGCGTGAAGCTCGGATCTGTGGGTGACGGGTGGAGTATAAAGGGCAGAATGCCTCCAGCTAATGTCACCCCATCGCTCTGGCTGAGCCCCCCGGATCTGCTCCCTGGGGCAGTGTCTGATCTGACGCCAGCCGCTTGCTCGTCCTGTCTTGCTGCAGGGCTGGGTGAGCGAGCTGGGTTCGGTGGTGCCTCAGCATTGTCAGTTTGCTGAATTTCTGCTGGAGACTGTTCCTGGGGGGCTGTAGGAAGCAGGAGCCCCGCTTGGCTTTCAGACCCCACAGTGTGTCTTGAGCAAGGGTCAAATTTAGCCCTGGAGCAGGGGGCCAGGTTCCATTGGCACCAACAGGAGCTGTACCTGCCCGTGCTAGGGATCGTTTCCCCCTGGTAGGTGAGCCAGGTGACCACAGTATGGAGCCTGTGGCTCAGGGAGCCCCCCAGGTGGTGATGGCTTTCTCCTTCCTCCCGCAGACGACAAACAGGTGCTGCAGAACTTGAAGCGGATCCTGTCCAAAGTGCAGGAGATGAAGGATCAGCGAATGTCCTTGGAGCAGCAGCTCCGTGAGATGATCCAGAAGGACGACATCACCACCTCCTTAGTGACAACCGACCGCTCAGAGATGAGGGTGAGGTCCTGGGCCGAGTGCCGAGCTGCTGCGTTGTCTGGGACTGAGCTGAGCCTATTGCGTTCCAAACAGATGTCAACCCCCTCTCACACCCCCTGCTCGCTGGTACTCCCTGTCCCTGCCTGCCGGCCACGGTCACGTCCCCTTTGGAGCTGATTGAGCTCCTGGGCCATTTCTGCTACTCTCTGCACTCTCCAGTGTGCTAGTCTATCTAGTCAGAGCCGATGGTGGCATCTGTGGTGCTCCCAAGTCACACCGAGGGTCTTTCTCCGCCCTGCCATGCATCATGCTTCTATTGTGGCCTCTTCCTGCCACTGTCAGTGGGAACTTCCCCTTAACTTGCTGTCAGCGAGCTCCAGCCCTCCTGTTGTCCCACAAACTTACACAGGATCGTTTTAGGAGTCAAGACAAAGATGCCACATTTATTATTAATCCGTAACTATTAGCAAATACCTTAATGCTTATACACACACACACACACACACACACACACACACACACACACACACACACACACACACACACACACACACACACACACACACACACACACACACACACACACACACACACACACACACACACACACACACACACACACACCCCCCCAAAATGTTCTGCAGCTGCTGGATAGTTACCAGTCCTGATTGCAGTTTGACTTTGCAGCTTGGGATCGGAGCTCGTGGCAGCTAACTGGCCAGGAAAGCTGAGCACGAGGAGGAGCCGGGTCTCTGTCGGGCGCGCACCGATGCTCCTTGATGTTGATAGCAGAACGTTACCCAAAGTCTCTCATCTCACCCTTCCTTTTTTATAGGAGTTTAGTTTGGATTCAAAGTTCCTAGGTCTTGCTGTGTCACGCCGCCTCTGGGTTTGCTTGATCACCCGTCGATTGCAGGCGTGACTGTCAGCCTGGGACCTGGCTTTGATCTTCCCTCTGTTGTTCTGTTGTCCTTTTCTTTTTAGGGTGGATGCTTCTTACTTTGTTTAGGGCTGTTGTCTAGGTCTTTAGCCGTTGGTATTTGAACTTTATCTCATCAGGACAGGCTGGGGCTGGAGGTTGATTCTACCACCCATGCATACCTCATTCACACATGTAAACTAAACTAATAAGATTACAGCAGGGTTTGCAGAAATGAAGGTTGGAGGAAGCTTTTACAAAATGGAATGCATGTTTTAAAATGGAGTTTGAATTACAATATGGAACAGAAGTTACAGTGTAGGCAAGTATAGTGAATAGTGAACAGAAGTTACATTAATAAAGTGAACAATTAAAAACAGTTTCATTTATCAGTTCTACACTCCCCGCACTCAGCTTGTGGGGATCCCCGCTGAGTCCCCCAGCCTAGCGCTGCAGCCCAGCTCTCCCGCTAAGCCCAGAACGCTCCTCTCGCCCTGACAGAAGCTCTTTGAAGAGCAGCTGAAGAAGTACGACCAGATCAAGGTGTATCTGGAGCAGAACCTGGCAGCCCAGGAGAACGTCCTGAAGGCCTTGACGGACGCCAACGTCAAGTATGCGGCGGTGCGGAAGGTCTTGGCTGAGGTGGAGCACAAGTGAGTGCGCAGGGAGCATGGCATCGCCTGCAGAGGGCAGTGGTGGTTGCTGTGGCAGAGTCCGCTCCCAGCACGCTGCGCTGTCCCTGTGGTGCATAACACGATCCCAGCCTCCGTTCTCCGGTGGGGAATGCCCCCAGCCAGCCCGAAGCCAGCCACTCGCTCTGTGCACGCTAGGACCTCTCGGCCAACGTGGGGAGAGGGGTGGGGTCTACAGGCCCTCGCCAGCCCCTCCACTCTTCCTTTACAGAGATCCACATCCTAGCTGGGCCCGTGCTGGTTGCTGCTGACTTTGCCTCCTGTGCCCCATGGCGCTAACCCCAGGGCACCCATAAGCTGCCCCCCAGCAGGCCCTAGTGTTTGTTTGTCTGCTTTGAGACTGGTTCAGCTATAAACCAGAGGAGTGGTCCCCGGGGCCTGTCAGTGGAGGAGAGGAAATCCTGGCCCCCCCACGGGCTGGGTCCCTGATTGGAGTGTGCCAGTGCCGTGGCTGTGGTGGGGTGCCTAGAGGCCTGTGAGCCTTGCTCTCACCCCCCTCCCCATCCCCCAGATTTCCAGGACTGCTCTGTTAATATTGCCTCGCCCCCGCCCCTCCCCGCATACCCTGCATTGACTCTCCAGGTGGAACACCACGCTGCAGACACTGGTGGCCTCCTACGAAGCCTACGAAGACCTGATGAAGAAGGCTCAGGAGGGGAAAGATTTCTACGCGGATCTGGAGAGCAAAGCAGCCAAACTCCTGGAGAAGGCCCGAGCAGCCTGCCAAGCGTCTGAAGCAAGCCGGCAGCAGGTCCTGGAAAGGTAGGTCACCTGCCCCACATCCACTCCGCCTTGGTGGGTGGGAGGTGGGTTCTGCTACCCCTTGCATCTGGTTGGCCTTCTGCAGTAGTCAGCTTGGTCGCCATGTTCACGTTTCTTGGCAGGGGGCTGGGCATGCTGTGGAGCTGAGAACCCGAATGTTGGGGTGTTTTTCACACTCCCCCAAGTCCCCTGGTGTGGGAGGGTGACTAGGAGGGGTGCAGAGACCAAGTGGCACAAGGGAGCCCTTAACAGTGACCACGACAGGGCCCGGGGATGAAATCGGACTTGCAGGATAGGTGCGTCAGCCCATCCCCTAGGGCTGCAGCTGGGTGCCAAGGGCGCAGAATCAGCCACTGCCACTGGGTGTCTCAGCGCTAGAGCCCAAACCCCTTTCCCCTCCCAGAGGGGGGTCCCTGCAGGAGAGGCTGGAGGTACCTTCTACCAGCCCCTGGGACTCAGCACTTGCAGCTGGGCGGATGGGTGAGGGAGCGCACACCCTCTCCGCTCAAAACACCAGTGCCACGGGGCTGGTTGGCATCACGTGCCTGCTCTTGCTTTGGCAGAGAAATGAAGAAGAAGCCGCCTCCGAGGCCCACTGCTCCCAAGCCGGCCCTGCAGAAGAAGGCCTCTGAACGGGACCTGGACCTTGCGGCCGGCCTGGATGGAGCAGACCTGCAGCAGCTGGGCTCCCTCTCTCTGGCCGACCTGCCGGAAGAGCTCCGGAGCTTGCCCCCTGACGTGCTGGCAGCGCATCTCACCAGGCTGCCTGCGGATGCCCTGGCTGCCTTCTCCATCAACCCGGCCTTCAGCAGCGGTGGAATGAGGCCCCCAGGCCAGGAGGCTTTCCCAGCTGGTGCCCGGGCAGCCAATGCTCCGATACAGCCGCCCATGGCAGCCCAGCCTGGCGTTCCCTTTAACCCTGCTCAGTTCAGTACTTCGGTGCCTCTGCCGGGACACTACTTCCCTGCCCGGCTGGCGACCTCCCCGCAAGGTGCCCCTGGGAGCCCTCTGCAAGGCCCCTTCCCCCCACAGACCTACAGCGGGCCCCCTGTGCTGCCATCCCAGGTGATGCAGCCCCACAGGCCTCCAAGTTCTGCCCCGTCACCCAGCCCTCAGCTCTACTCGGCTGGCACCTTGCAGAGAGGCCCTGGGCATCCCAGCCCTGGCCCTGCCCCCATTCAGCCCGGCTATGCAGGCCCTCAGGTGCCTCCCCAGAGATCCTCCCCCCAGCATGTGCCCATGCCTGGCTCTGCTCCAGCTCCCATCACCCTCAATGCCTCCTACAGGATGGGGCAGCCGGTCTCCTCCTGCGGGGCTCTGCCAGGTGGCTTCCCCACAGCCATGGCCCCGCCCCAGCCCCCCAGGTTCAGTGGCCAGGCCCCAGGAGGGAGCGACGGCCCTCCTCACCCCCTTGGGGTCCGCCCAGCCACCACAACCGTTGACAGCATCCAGGCGCCCATTTCCAGCTACACCGCACCCAGGGCCATGGGTGGGCACATGCCCCCGCGGCTCACCAGCCAGCCACCAGGGCTCCCTCCTCAGGGCGGCTTCCTTGGCCCGCCTGCCCAGTTCCCCTATGCCCAAGGCGGCGTCCAACCGTTCGGCCAGCAGCCCCCGTTCCCAGCGGGACCACCCGCTCCGAGCTTCCCCCAGCAGCAGTACCCACCTCAGGCCCAGCTCCAGCCGCTGCCCGTGTACCAGCCGCAGGCCCAGTTCCCTGGCCAGCATTCGGGGCTGGCCCATGTTTCTCCCAGCCATGGCCAGATCCATGCCCAGCTGAGAACACAGCTCTACCCACTTCCTTCCCAGGACAGCGCCCCTCACTCCTTCCCTGCAGCTATGCCCCGCGGGCCTCCCCCGCTGGCTCACAGCCTCTCAGGCGCTATGGTGGCCCCGGCTCAGCAGCTCCACCCTCACCCCTCGCTTGCCAGCCTGCAGCCCATGCCAGCCGGCTCCTCCGCCCAAGTGGTCTCTGCGATGCCCTATTGTCCCGCCCCTTCTGCCTGCCATCCGGGACCCCCTACAAACCAGCTGCCGCCTGGCTCTGCTGTGCCACTGGCTGGTCCCCAGCCCCCAGCTTCGAGTCAGTCTGGCCCTCACCATGTCCCGCCTTCCCCCAGTCCCGCTCTGAGCCAGATGCCAGGCAGTGTTATCGTCCCAGGTCCTGCCATCCCTTCACCGGCACCATCCCCCCAGCCATCTCTGGCTATCCAGCCTCCAGCCATCTTGCCTTCCTCAGTGCCTGGCGCCCCGGCCCTGCCACAGCGACCCCCCCCATCGCTCACCCCCGGCACAGCCCCGCCGGCACAGGGCCCTGCTGAGCTCCAGTTCCACCGGCAGAGCTCTTCCACGGACGACCTGCTTTCTTCAAGCCCTGAAAGCCAGCATGGGGGCTCCAAGACAGCGGTGAACCAGCCGCTGCTGCAGCCCACCAAGGCAGACGCCAAGGAGGGGCAGAAACCCAAGGCGGTTCAGCTGATCGAGAACGACCCATACGAGAAGCCCGAGCACATCATGAGGCTGCTCTCTGAGCTGGATCGGTTCCGGGGCGTGGTGGCCAGTCTGGAGAAACCCATCCCCAGGAGCGTCCCTGAACTGGACGGAATCTGGAAGGAGCTCCAGGATGCCCAGGAGAGGGATGCCCGGCAGCTGTCCATCGCCATCGCCCGCTGCTACTCCATGAAAAACCGTCACCAGGACATCATGCCCTACGACAAGAACCGCATCGTTCTGCAGTCGGGCAAGGACGACTACATCAATGCCAGCAAGATAGAGGACCTGTCCTCCTACTGCCCCACCATCATCGCCACCCAGGCCCCGCTGGTGGGGACAGCCTCCGACTTCTGGCTGATGATCTATGAGCAGAAGGTCTCCCTCATAGTCATGCTGGTCTCAGAGCAGGAAATAGAGAAGGTAGGAGCTCCTCAGGGCAGGACTTCCTCAGCCAGCAGCTTCCATGAGGGAGGTGGTAAAGTGGACGGTGATCAGTAGTTCTCTATGCCCACCGAGGGTGGGGCAAGAAGAGCCGGCTTGTGGAAAGGGAGCTGTAGGCTGGCTCTGAGGGAAAGCTTTCAAACAAACAGGGTTGTTAAGCTCTGGATCAGGCTTTCCAGGGAGGTGGTGGGTTCCCAGCATTGACCAGGTTGGACTGTCCCCTGTCAGGGATGGCCCAGATTTACCTAGCCCTGCCTCAGCATGGTGTTGTGAGCTGCTCGAGGTCCTTCTGGCCAGCAAAGCCGAGCGAGATGGGGATGGTTTCACTCGAAAGCTGAGCTCCTGGCTGGATGTGGGCAGGAAGCCTGCTGGTGGGCACTCTGCATTGTCTTGAAGGTAATGACAATGCCAGCAGGGGCTTGACTGGTCCCAGGAAGGGAGATTCGAGGCTGTGGAGAACCCCCCAGGTTGCGGGGTGGTAGATGTTGCCTGTGTGTCAGAGTTCAGGGGAGAGTGCTGGGTTGCTGAGCCCCCACAAGGCTGTACCATCCAGCTACAGGGGCAAGTAACATGCACCTGGCATCTTCCATCCAGGATAGTGTGTCGGGATAATGGCACCTGGCCCTGAAAGGCAGCCAACTCTGGGTGGAACAACCCACAGCATCATTACACTAGCCTTAGGCCAGGAGGTGAAGGGTACTGTGTGTCTGTCTGTGACTGCGTGGCAGGGGGAGATGGGGAAGGCAGCTGGTGACAACTGAGAGGGGAACTTGGCCAAGGCCCCCAGGCTGCCAGGTCCTCTGTGCAATTTGTTGGTTTATCCCCCTGAGCCTGCAGCAGGATGGCCCTGGCACTGTGTTCTGGGCTGGGGTGGGGGGGCCCCGGTGGCTCTGGCCCTGGTGTTACATTCTGGGCTGGGGGGGGGCTGTGCTGGGAGGGGGAGGTGGTGGTCTGGACTGCAGACTAGGGGGGGCCCTGGTGGCTCTGGCCTTGGCGTTATGTTCTGGACTGGGGGGGCAGTGGTGGGTTGGGCTGCAGGCTGGGGGGGCCCTGGCATTATGTTCTGGGTTGTGGGGGCTGTGCTGGGCTGCGGGGGTGGTGGTGGTCTGGGCTGCAGGCTGGGGGGGCCCTGGTGTTATGTTCTGGGCTGGGCGGGGCTGGGCCGGGGCTCCGCTCCTTGCCCTGAGCCCGGTCTCTCGCCCCACAGCAGAAGGTGGTGCGGTACTTCCCGCAGGAGCGGGGCCAGCCCATGGTGCAGGGCCCCATCACCTTGCTCCTCACCAGCCTGAAGGTGGCCCCGACGCACGTGGAGAGGATGATCACCCTCCAGTTCCGCGACCAGAGCCTGAAGCGCACCGTCATCCACCTGCAGTTCACGGCCTGGCCTGAGCTGTACGTGCCGCGGGACGGGGGGCGAGGCCCTGGGCGCTCCTGGGACACTTGTGCTGATTAGATCAGGACTTCCCACCCCGGGGGGCTGGGCTGCAAGCGCTGCCCTGGGGCAGAGCTTCTGTTCCCTCGCAGCTGGTGCCCCCCTCCAGGGCCCTGTGAGGTGGCACGGAGGGAGATCTCACTAGCGGCACTGTAGACCCTACCAGGCCCCTGGGGGAGGGGGAAATCGAGCCCTGTCCCATGGGGAGGAGCGTGGCACCTCCCTTGAGCACCCAGCTCGTGGGATGGGGGTAGAAACCCTCCCCTGCAAGGCTTGGCAGGCCAGGCTCTGGCTCCGGGCATGGCAGGTCCTTGCCCCTCGCCAGCAGCTCCTCCCTTCCTCCCGCAGGGGCCTGCCCGACAGCAAGGGGAACCTGCTGCGGTTCATCCAGGAAGTACACGGGCACTACCTGCACCAGCGCCCCCTGCACACCCCCATCGTGGTGCACTGCAGGTAAGGCAGCGCTGCCGGGGCCAGGTTCGCTGCTCGGCCTCAGCTAGGGAGCGCGGCGCCCCGGGGCCAGGTTCACTGCTCGGCCTCAGCTAGGGAGCGCGGCGCTGCAGCCGCCTGGGCCCCGGCCCTCCCATGGCCAGGTTCACTGCTCAGCCTCAGCTAGGGAGCGCGGCGCCCCGGGGCCGGGGTCGCCGCTCGGCCTCAGCTAGGGAGCGCGGCGCCCCGGGGCCGGGGTCGCCGCTCGGCCTCAGCTAGGGAGCGCGGCGCCCCGGGGCCGGGGTCGCCGCTCGGCCTCAGCTAGGGAGCGCGGCGCCCCGGGGCCGGGGTCGCCGCTCGGCCTCAGCTAGGGAGCGTGGCTCTGCGGCCGCCTGGGCCCCGGCCCTCCCATGGCCAGGTTCACCGCTCGGCCTCAGCCAGGGAGCGCGGCGCCCCGGGGCCAGGCTCGCCGCTCGGTCCCAGCCAGGGAGCGCGGCGCCCCGGGGCCAGGCTCGCCGCTCGGTCCCAGCCAGGGAGCATGGGGCCGTCTGGGCCCCAGCTCTGCCGTGGCATGGGAGCAGGGCGGGCATCCTGCCTGTTTGGAGCAGACCTCCCTCGAGGCCAGCAGGAGCCCAGGGCCGGAAGCCAGCGCATTGCTGGGACGCTGCAGGGCTGGCTCTTGCCCCAGGAGTTCCCAAGCCAGACTGCAGCCCTGCCCTGCGTGGCAGAGGATTCTCTGGCCCTGGGGGAGAAGGGGCACTCTACCCACAATGCAGTGCTGGGGAAGGGGGCTGCGGGCTTGCTGCTCCCGCTCACCCAGGCTTTGGCAGGGTTCCCCAGTGATGCCCCCTGGGCGCTGTCTCTTCCCACCAGCTCTGGGGTGGGGCGCACCGGTGCCTTCTGCCTGATGTACGCAGCAATGCAGGAGGTGGAGGCCGGGAACAGCATCCCTGACCTGGCCCAGCTGGTGAAGAGGATGCGGCAGCAGAGGAAGCACATGCTGCAGGAGAAGGTAATGTGCTGAGGGTGGAGCTGGGGGCCCAGGCACCTGGCTCAGCAGTGCCATGACGCCCTTTGAGTGGCACAGTGTCTGCTTGGCTCTGGCCGCTCCTGGCACCTGGGTATTTCCTTCGTGAGCTCTGGGCTCAAGGGATCTCGCTGGCTGCTTCTCTTCCAGCTGCACCTCAAGTTCTGCTATGAAGCTGTCCTCAAGCACGCTGAGCAGGTACTGCAGAGACACGGGGTCACCACGCCGGCTTCCAGCAAGCCCCCCAGCAGTGCTGCCCAGAAGGTGGGTCCCGGTGCTGGGAAGGGCGGGGCTCTGGAGGCGTGTTCCACTTGGCTCCCGGGCTCCTTTGGCCAGAACCTGGCAGCTCCAGGCCTTGTGGCTGATCCATGCTGACTGGAGCAGGGGAGTCTAGTGTCCAGGGAGGGGCCTGGGCTGACCTCTGGCTTCTCTTTCAGCCGTACTTGCATCAGGACCCGCAGGACCTAGTGCTGGGTGGGGACATGCCCATCAGCTCCATCCAGGCCACCATTGCCAAGCTGAGCATCAAGCCCCCTGGGGGTGGCCCGGAGCCTCCCCCAAACTGGCAGCTGCCCGAGCCAGCAACAGTGCCTGAAGCTGCGAGCCCAGGGGTGGTTCCTGCAGCACCCGCCAGCGTCGCCCAGCCCAGCCTGACAGAGCACGTGCCCCCCACCAGTGCCGAGCTGCCCCCCGCCTCCACCATGCCTGTGCTGCTGCCCGAAGCTGAGAGCAGCAACCATGTGGAGGAGAGACCCAGCAGGGAGCCTTCAGCCACAAGCCTGGCTCCTTCCTCTTCCTCGCTGGAGCTCCTGGCATCACTGACCCCTGAGGCCTTCTCCTTGGACAGCTCCCTGAGGGGCAAGCCACGAATGAACAAGCAGAGCTTCCTGCAGCCCCAGAACGGGGAGGGGCTGCGGGGGCCTCGGCCCAGCGATGACCCCCTCAGCATGCTGGACCCGCTGTGGACACTCAATAAAACCTGAGCTGGGGGGCCTGGACACACACTGCCCCTCCCTGGCCATGCCAGCACACCCCTTCTGCTGCCCCCACGGCCCCTGGGGAGCCCCCCCGCCTGCTGGCTGGAACCTGGGGTGTTGGACCACAGCCTCTGTCCCCGCTCAGCCCTGGGCTGCAGGGAGGGGTGAGAAATGCACACACAGCACTACAGGCTGGCACCCCACTCGGTGCCTGGGCCCCCTGGTAGCTAGCCCAGGGTGCCCCCACGGCATGGAGAGCCACTGTTCCCTCACCACCAGGGCCGCTGCGTGTCCCAGAGCCCCTCCTGGGGGAGGCCTGGCCTTGGTGCAGCTGGCCCCACTGCAGATCCTGCCTTGGGCCAGGAGCCAGCCCTCCAGTGCCCCCTGCTCTTCCAATCACAGCCCCCCAGGGGCTGGAGCACTGATCAGCGCTGTGCCCTAGCCGATCTCCAGGCAGGTCCCCTGGGCTCGGACACATCGCAGAGGGACACTGGCCGAGAGCCCCCCGCTGGCCCCCAAGGGTCCAGGCCCAGCCCCGGCAGGGAGGGCGAGTGAGAGGGGGTGTCCCAGCCGGGGGAGGGATGTCCAGCTCCCTGCTGCTCCTGGTGTCCAGTTGCCCTTCCTGCTTGCTCCAGCGCTGGGCAGGAGCTGGGCCACGGGGACGCCTCCCTCAGCGCTTCTGTCTCCTACCTTCTGCCTCCGTAGGGCCCCGTGGGCGGCGCAGCGTGTACTGCAGGTTCCCACACCCTGGTGCTGGGACTGGGTTCCTGGGCTGTCTCCTGCTGCGGGCAGGGGGCTGGGCCTGGTGCTCTCAGCCCAGGTAACCTACAGGTTTAAGGCTGCAGGCTGCCCCAGTGTAACCCCAGCCAGGGGCTGCACTCTGCATGGCCCAAACCCTGGGCCAGGGGCAGGCAGCTGCTGCAGTTCTGCTCAGCAGGGCCCCATGTTCCATGCAGCTCGGTTTGCTGGCAGCAGGGCTGGGGAGGGTGAAAATCGGAGCTGTGAGTACGCGGGGAGCTGCCATGTGCAGTGGTGGGGGGTTGGCAGTAAATCAGTGATGGGTCATTCCTGGTGTCTGAAATAGCTTTGATTCTCTGCACCTTGCCCCAAGCTCTGCCACTGGGCAGGTTTTCTTGTCGAGGTGCTTGCTAACCAGCTCAGGCTGGAAGCCCCGGAGCTGAGTGGGGGCACAGACTCTGCATGGCAGTGGATTGGGTATCCACCCCCTGGGGCTGTCTTACCGAGCCAGCTGCTGTCTCTGGGGGCAGGCACCAGCCAGCTGCTGGGATCTCAGCTGAGGGGGGGGGGAAATCCTGGTGCTGCTGGGTTGGGTTCTCCTGTGCATATCTTATGGGAAGGTGCCAGAAAACACATGCTCCTGGGAAGGACCCAGGGGGGCAGGCGGCTAGCAGCTGCCCAGGGAACTGGGCTTGTTCTGTGTTAAGCTATGGGGCTGGCTGGAACTGGCATGTCCTTAGCAAGCCCTGGGAGTGGTGCCCATTACAGCAGGGGGATGGGACGTCAATTGCTTAAGTCACTAATTCCCACCTGCATCTCACCTGCTGGGGCTCTTGGGTGCATCTCATACAGTACCATGCCTCCCCCTCCCCCAGCTTCCATGCTGAGCCCTCTGGGTCCTGCTGCTCCTGCCTCCTGCAGCCTGAGCTGGGCAGTGCAGGCTGATCTCAGAACCAAGGGGCGCTGGGCAGAAATGGCCATGGTGCATGGCTGCCGGTGCCCCGTGGAGCGCTTGGTCCCTCTGCATTTGTACAAACGTAGCATTGTCCGTCCCCGGGTTCTGATCTGACTCTGTAATTAGAACTGACTTTTTCAGCTCTTTGCTACTTCAATAAATGGACAACTTGCTCTGGAGCTGCAGTGGGACTTGTGGACCTGAATTAAACCCTGGTGGAGTTTGGGGGTGGGGGAATCTGGTGCCATGGGCAAGCTGGGAAACAGCTGTGGCACAGACCCCATCTTCCCCCTTTTCTGTGGGCTCACCTGCCAAAGTCAGGTGGGACTGGAGCCTCACTCACCTCCAAGTGCTTCCTCCAGGGACCTGGCGGGGAGAGGGGGCTGGTGGGCTTTCGTAAGTGCCAACTCACCTGCTCACCAGAGCCCAGCTGCAGACAGAGGGTGACGATGTGCAGGGTAGTATGGCTGGGTCATGGGTTTCCCAGAGCTGCAGGGCTGAGGGGGCAGGAATCACAGGGCCTTTTTCCAGCTTGTGCCTCATGGGAGAGATTTAGATCCCCAGTTGCCCGGAGGTGAGGTAAGTAGGTAAGGCATGTGGTTGAGATGGGCCAGAGCCATCCAGCTCACACGCTGCAGGGCCTTCAGGGGTGTGGCTAAAGAGCAGGGTTGCCCAAGGAGCTGTCTGGGGACCAGGGCTGGGGCCCTGTATTCAGCAAGAGCTGGAAAGGGGCCACTGAGGTGGCAAAACTTGCAACAGATACAAAATTATTCAAGCTAAGTCAAAAGCTGTTGCCAGTGTTACAAAGAGTTGGGATGTGCCTGGCTGACAAAAATGGCAGCTGAAATTCAATGCTTCTCTATGCAAAGTAGTGCAGATGGGCACCTGCGATCCCCATGACAGCTGTAACAGAGGGGCTCTAAGCAGCTGTTACTACTCAAGAAAAGGCTGGTGGTGGAAAGCAGCCGCTTAGGGGCCAGTGGGAGGCAAACAGCTGCCAATGGGGCATGAGTGACTAAAGCCAGACAATGTACTACCCTAATAGGACTGTGTGGTTCGCCCACACTGTGACTCCTGGGTGCAGAGCTGGTCACAGCTCAGAAATCTACACTAGAATTCAGTGCAGGGCAAGAAAACTAACTAGGGGCCTGGACTAGCTTCTGTAGAGGGTGTGATTACAAAACCTGGGCGTGGGTAGCTTCTAGACGCCAACAGGACAGAGAGCTGTAAAATGATTGGGGTGGAGAAAGTGTTTTCTACCCCTTCACATAGCTCAAGAATGGGGTGGAGGGTCCCCAATGACATTCATAGGCAGCAGGTTTAAACAGAAGTGTGTCATGCAACAGGCAGGCAACCTGTGGAACTCCTTGCCAGGGGACAGTGCAAAGGTCAAAATGACACTAATGTTTAAGAAGAATGAGCTGGCCATGGAGGCTAGGTCTGGTGACCGCTGTCAGCCACAAGGGTCAGGGATGCAACCCTACATGCTGGGCGTCCTAAGGCTCTGCCTGCCAGAAGTAGCTGGTCCATTAGGCTGCCCTGGGATGGCTGTTATGAATAAAAGCCCGTGACAAAAGGCAGCTCCTGGGTTCTGCTAAGCAAACGAGCTGATGTGTGGGGTGAGGGGCCTGGGCCTAGTCAGCTGGGAGGTGCCTTCACAGCATGGGACTAGGAGCAGCACAGGGCACGGCGCTCAGACAGCACCCCAGGCCCTACCCCCGTCCCTCAGCAGTGCTGGGTGGGCTGGGAGAAGTGTGACACAGCGTGTGCACGCGCAGTAACTCATGGGCCCATTGCACTGAAGATTCCCTGCATGTTGGGCTGCCCCTGGTGTGGGCTGGCGCCTCAGCACTCACAGCCAGTCTTTGGGGTGGGAGTAAAGGTCAGCCAGCCCCTGTGCGTGCTGGCAGGGCTGTAGCTTCGCATTTCACCCACAGGACAGCAGAGAGCTGCTCTCTGCCACGTCCCAGGAAGTGCTGCGCTGTGTTTGCCGTGGATGCATTGCAGAAGCTGGCGCTGTCAGCCAGCTGTCCAGAGCAGGCGGAGCCGCTGGGTTTCAGTTAGTTTGGTTTAATGTGTCTTTGTACAGGTTATAAAACACAATCTGGTACAAAAAAAGCTTCCACTGTACAGTACAAAGCGTACAGCAGGGCTAAGGCCACCCAAGGCAGGACAGACACAGCCAGGGCATCAGCAAGCGAGCACACGGCCCACAGGCTCAGGAGCAGGAAACCCCTCCACACACACACCCCCCGGCCCC
Organism: Gopherus flavomarginatus; assembly: GCF_025201925.1. Classification (NCBI taxonomy): domain Eukaryota; kingdom Metazoa; phylum Chordata; order Testudines; family Testudinidae; genus Gopherus; species Gopherus flavomarginatus. The sequence goes on along the minus strand of NC_066618.1, from coordinate 4,447,482 downwards.
CCAAGCTGCTTGCAGCAGTGGCTGGACTTTCAGGGGCCAGCCTGCTCCCATACGGCAGGTCCCACCAGAGCCACAGCGTTGTCTGGGCCCTCAGCTCACCTGCCCCACTGCTGAGTTGAGGGGAGGTTAGGTCTCAGCAGCTCTCGGCCTCAGGGCTCATAAGGCCTGGGCCATACAGTGGGTCTCTACAGGCACAGCGTTACATCACACACGAACAGGTGCTTGAGCAGCACGTCATGTAGAGTGAAATAAACCTTTGGGCTCCTCGCCTGTAGGGCTCCCCCCAGCTACTGACCAACGGCCTCAAAGGCCTGGCCGCAGGGCTGGTCAAGCCAGGCTCCTCCAGCTTCCTGTTCCCTTCGCAAAATGGTCACATGCTGTGGTCACCACCGGCCAGGCTTTCCCCAGAGCAGACACTAGACTGGCGAGCAAGCCAGGAGGCGGCCCTGGGGAACCACTCTGCCACCCCTCCCAGTGCTGGTACTGAGGACAGACATGCTGCCTGACCCCCTGCACGCAGCTCCGGGGCCTGGGAAGGTGCCTTCTCCCATTCCCAGGGAAACCAGCTCAGGTGCTGGAGGCACCTGGCTACATGCCCAAGGTAGGTTTGTGCTGACCAGAGGTGGTGACTGTCCCTGCTGTGGGGAGGAGACCCCCTCCAGCTTACGCCGTAGGCTCATATAGTCAATGACGTGATCAGGCCAGAGTTGGGCTCCCAGAACCCTGGGTCCCCTGGCTCTTTCGGCCGGGAGACTGCCCCAACAGCAGTGATGGAAAAGCCCTGCTTGGTCCCATGGGACGTGCTGGCTGCTGGGCCTGCAGCCATGCTTGCAGTGACATCTCCCTGGAGAGGGCTTCACATCCGGTATCTGGACAGAGGGGCCCTGCCCATGGCTGGCCCCCAAGAAGGGGGCAATGGTGCAGCCACCCTCCTCCAGAGACCAATAAAGCCAACCACTTACTTGGGGGGGGGGGGCAAGGGGGGTGTCCAAGAGCTCAAGGAAGCTGCCCCAGTTCCCAGCCTCTGCATACATGTCCTGGCCCAATGCACGCTCCTTTATTGTGCCAGCAGCCAGAGTTCAGCTGCCCCCTGGCTCTGCTCTGGGCTGTCCTGGAGTCAGGGTCCTGGTGCCCCAGAGCAGCAGGGAGCTGCCAGCATTTGCTGCAGTTGGGACAGCCCTGGCCACGGGCTGCAGGTTGCCCCCTGGCTCACCCACCGTAATAAATAAATATATACAGCGTAACAATAAATAGGGCAGGTGATGTGGGCATACAGGGCTCTCCGGGGCAGAGCCCAGCACGCCCTTCTTGTTCCGAGGCAGAGAGACAGAGCCCAGTGCTAATAAAGGGGGTGGCGAGGGGTCAGCTTCTGCTTTCACCTGCTGCTCATCTCCCCCCTCCCCTCCCCAAGCAGCCGCCAGCGCTGGTTAATGGCGCCTGCTTGAGCTACACCAGCCAGTGAATTAACATCCCCCCTCAGCCCTGCACGCTGCCACAGCCCAAGCCAGGGGAGCAGGGGATCCCCCGGGGCCAGGGAGCCCGACCACAGCTGGATGCTCTGGCCCCAGCCCCCCTCCCTGGGCAGGGCCCGCACCTGTAGGCAGCGCTGGGGAAGCACAGGGGTGGTGGGCATTGAATGCCAGCCAGGACACAACGGGGGGTGAGGCCCCATCCCTTCTAGGGTCTAAGCTGCCCTTATTCCCTGCAGGAAAGGCCCACTGGCCCTGGGCAGGATTTCATTTGAGCCAGGGCCCGCCTCAGGGGGAGACACTGTAATGTACATGGCCCCTGCCCTGTGGGGCCCAGGCCTGGCACCCGTGTCTGTACAGCATCTCGCACCCCTAGCAATGCCGGCATGGGCTCCCTCTCCCTGCACTGAAGGGCCCCATGGCTACCCTGGGCAGTGCCCCCCGAAGCACTGGGCCACATTCTCCAGGCGTTCCAGTCTCCAGGAGGCAGGGCAGGGTTTGCCTGCTTCACAGCTGCAGAAACATCCCAGGGAGAGCTCCAGGCCCATGCTGGAGGCAGCAGCCAAGCCTGGTGTTGGACACAGCAGGGCCAGGCTCCCCATCCTGCAAACAGACCACTAGGCCTCGCCCTGCCCTGCCCTGCCCTGCCCTGCACCACCTGCAGCCTCCTCCCCAACTCTAGCGGGCGTTCCCCCATGTATCGTCAGTGCCCCATGGGCACTGGGCCCCCATGCTCCCCAACCCCACAGCATGGCACCGACCAGGCTCGGTTAAGCCCCATCCCACTGACTGCTCCTCGATTTTCTGGCCACCTGCTGTGCAGCCCAGCCAGGGATGTGCCGGGCCGCTGGCACTCAGCGCCGAGCAGCGGACACACGTTCCCGGACTGCAGATCCATGAGCTGGGTCCCGTCCCCACTGAGCTCAGCCGCAGCCCCAAAGGAGGAACTGACCTGCGGAGAAAGAGCGGGGTGGGGGTGTCTGGGAGGGGGGCACAGGCAGAGCAGGGCTCAGCCCCACCCAGGCAGCTGCAGGGGCAGCACCTGGGATCCAAGGAGCTGGGGAGGGGGAGGAAGGGAAGGAGAAGCAGGGGCTCTCCTGGGAACCCCCCTGGAGCTCCTGCCCTGTCCTCCTACCCCAGGCGCTGTCCAATCAGAACTCAGATATGGTAACCCGCAGGGCCCAGCTCCGCCCCCTCAGTCCAGTTTCTCCAGCACCGAGGGCACGTAGACCAGGCTGAGCTCGCTGCCGAAGTTGCAGACGATGGCAGCGTTCTCCAGCACCAGGATCTGCCGGGCCGGCTGTGACTCGTTGCTCTTCCCCAAGTAGACCGTTTGCAGCAGGTCGCCGTAGCCGATGTCCCAGAAGGAGACGCAGCCCTGGCCTCCCGTCACCAGCAGGTTATCAGAGATCACCCCCAGGCTGGCCCCGCACCCCAGGTCCTGCGCCAGGAACAGAGGGGAGAGCGTCAGAGACAGCGCCAGCCAGTCAGGCACCCCGCGGCCCTGCAGTATGGCCCCCCCCACAGGCAGGGAAAGGTGCTGGACTCAGCCCTGGGGCCATGGCTACAGGACAGGCCCAGCCATCCCCATCAGTGCATCCCCCTGTGCCAGCGTGGCCACCCCCAGGGCTGAGTGTCCACGTGCCCATGGCCTCTTGGCTGCCACTGCCGGACACACAGCAGAGACCACAGGGCAGTGGGGGAGCTGAGAGAGCCTGGCCTGAGACCCGGGCTCAGCTTTCTGCTCTGCCGGCCTCCCTATGGGACCTCAAGCAAGTCCCTTGGTCCAGCTCCACGAGGTTGATTCCAGTCTGTTCATCCTAGTCTGCTCTCAGCTCCCCTCTGCCCGATGGGGGGGAACTGCCCTGCCCTGCCCCCTGGGGGGTGGGGGCTCCGACATTACAGTAACAGGGGCCTAGAGGAGGAGTGCCGCCAGCTTTTTGGCCGCCCTAGGCGTCAGAAGGTCCCGCCCCAAAAATGCCGCTGATGACCGGGGTGACCAAAGATCCCACCGCCGCAGTCGCTGCCTCCGAAACGTTAGTGCCCTAGGCAACCACCTAGGTGGCCTAATGGGTTGTGCTGGCCCTGGCCCAGAGAGGTGTGTGGGATCAGGGCTCCCAAACCTTTCCATGCCGGGCTCACCCCTGGTAGGGCAGCCCTGGGGCAGTGACACCAACTCAGATTGTTCTTGCGGGGAGAGATTTTTCAGCTCTGCTTCCCTCCTGTCCACATCTGGCCCTGCTTCCCATCCTCCCCAACCTCCATCCGGCCCTGCTCCACCCCCATCCCTGCTCCCCACCCTGTCCACATCCAGCCCTGCCCCCCAATCCCATATCTGGCCCTGCTTCCCCCCCGTCCCACATCCAGCCCTGCTCCACCCCCATCCCTGCTCCCTGCCCTGTCCACATCCAGCCCTGCCCCAGCCCCATTCCTGCTCCTTGCCCTGTCCACACCTGGCCCTGCCCCCCCATCTGGCCCTGCTTCCCATCCCCCCAGCCCACATCCAGCCCTGCCCCACCCCACCCCAAACCCGCTCCCCACCCTGTCCACATCCAGCACTGCTTCTCCCCCCCACTACTCCCATCCCACATCCATCCCTGCTCCACCCCCATCCCTGCTTCCTGCCCTGTCCACATCCAGCCCTGCCCTCCCCCATCTCACATCTGGCCCTGCTTCCCACCACCCTCATCCCACGTCCGGCCCTGTCCCACACCCATCCCTGCTCCCTGCCCTGTCCACATCCAGCCCTGCGCCCCCATCCCACATCCGACCCTGCTCCCCTCCTCCCCTCCCCCTCCCTTCCCCCCATCCCACATCCGACCCTGCTCCCCTCCTCCCCCTCCCTTCCCTGCCCCCCCCATCCCACATCCAGCCCTGCTCCCCTCCACCTCCCTGCCCTGCTCCCCTCCTCCCCCTCCCTTCCCTGCTCCCCCATCCCCCATCCCATATCCCCCTGCATTTCTGCTGCCCACCCAGTCCCACCTCTGGCCCTGCTCCCCCACCCCGGAGGTGTCCCTGAGAGGAGTTGCTGTGGCAGCCCAGAGCTCACAGATGCTCTGACAGTGGACCAAACTCCCTGTCCCTGCGCCGCAGCTCCCTGCCAGGCTGGGGGTGGGGAATGACTCATTTCAGCACCACGAGCCCTGGGAGGGTCCATGCAGCTCCACCCCCTGCCTCCGGACAGGCCCGGCTCACATGGCTCCCCGCCTCCCGCACCCCACTGGCTGGCAAACACTGGATGAGCCGGGGCAGTGAGGGTCTGAGCCGGGCTAGGCGGGCGCAGCTGGCCTGGACACCCCCAGGTCCTGTCAGAGCTTGCACAGCCTCTGCCCTTGGAACAAGGAAGCCCCCCCAAGCGATCTGACCATGAAACTAACCCCCCTCAGCAGACACGCCCCACAACGCTCCCCACAGATCAGGGGTGTCGGCACCTCCCGGCCCTCCGCCTGGGCCCTGCACCTGCCTGCTGGATGGAATAGAGTTTGATCCCGGAGCTTCGGTCCCAGATGCTGATCACATCATCCAAGCCACTGCTGATCACGCAGGAGGTAGTGCAGGTCAGCGAGGTGACGTCCCCGCGGTGGGCGTACATGTGACTGACCCTGCTTCCTGTCAGCACGTCCCAAAGGCAGATGGCACCATCCTGGCCCCCGCTCGCTAGCCCCATCGCCTGCAAGGACACGGGCCAGGAGTCTGAGCAGTGACCCCTGGGGCGGCCTCCCCAGCGTCCATCCCCTGGCACTGCAGGGGGCACTGCAGCATGGCTCACTCAGTCTTACCCAGGACAATGGGGTTCCCATCCAGGCGCCTCCCAGTGCTCAGAGCAACACCCTCCCCTAAGTTTTAAAGAGCCATGGTCTCTGTGGCTAGGCCTGTAAGTGGCAAGGCTGGCATCTGGCACGTTCCCCTTACTGCCTACGGGTCAGAGAGGAGGACCAGGCAGCAGAGGGAGGCAGAGGGGCCCAGTTTGTTACTGTGGGGTTGCAAAGCCAGGTTTGCAGCAAGTCACTGTGCCAGGCCTCCACCACACAGCTCCTGCCCAGATGGGCTGCAGAGGGCCAGGCGCGGTGCCCAGCCTGTGCCCATCCCCACACAAGGCAGCCCAGGGGGTGCTCCCAGGGAGATGAGCCCAGCTACAGGCCAGCTCCCGTAGGGGCAGTACTTCTCACAGCAGGGTACAAAAGGCAGCACTAGGCCAAGCTCCTCCTTGATGTGACTCTGCCGATGTCAGTGCCACTGCTTTCGTTAGCATCACACCAGGGATTCGGTCCCTCGTCTAGGACCCTCTCAGAGCTGTGCCCCCATCACACCTGCCAGTCTGGGCACTCGGGGCCACACCAGCTCCCAACAGGTAGAGGAAACAACCCAGAAAGTGCCACCTGTAGGAACAGGGATCCCTGGCCTGAAGCAAGCAGTGCTCTGGATGGAAGGGAGAGCACGACCCTCCTCATCTCCTAGCGCATCGGCTGGGTGCCTGCCATAATGCAGCACTGAGGGGAGGCCCCGAACCCCGCCCATGCCCTGAGCTCTCCGACTCGGCAGACAGCACTGGTCTCCCTGTTCAGAGCCGTACCTGGTCTATGTACACAGCTGTAATTGCTCCTGAGTGACCCTGCAGTGTAAACAAGCAGCAGGAATCTTCCAGCCGATACACCTGCAAGGGAGTGAGAGCACAGCCTGAGGCAGCGAGCTCTGAACCGCCCACCCCGCTAGAGCAGCAGGGCTCTCGTCTTTAACCCCCTTGGGTTTGACTTACTCCCTTAGGGATAGAGAATAAGACGGAGAATATCTTATTGCCCTTATATAAATCAATGGCACGCTCACATCTCGAATACTGCGTACCGATGTGGTCTCCTCACCTCAAAAAAGATATACTGGCACTAGAAAAGGTTCAGAGAAGGGCAACTAAAATGATTAGGGGTTTGGAGAGGGTCCCATATGAGGAAAGATTAAAGAGGCTAGGCCTCTTCAGCTTGGAAAAGAGGAGACTAAGGGGGGATATGATAGAGGTATATAAAATCATGAGTGATGTGGAGAAAGTGGATAAGGAAAAGTTATTTACTTGTTCCCATAATACAAGGACTAGGGGTCACCGAAAGAAATTAATGGGCAGCAGGTTTTAAACAAATAAAAGGAAGTTCTTCTTTACGCAGCACACAGTCAACCTGTGGAACTCCTTGCCTGAGGAGGTTGTGAAGGCTGGGACTATAACAGTGTTTAAAAGAGAACTGGATAAATTCATGGAGGTTAAGGTCATTAATGGCTATTAGCCAGGCTGGGTAAGGAATGGTGTCCCCAGCCTCTGTTTGTCAGAGGGTGGAGATGGATGACAGGAGAGAGATCACTTGATCATTGCCTGTTAGGTTCACTCCCTCTGGGGCATCTGGCATTGGCCACTGTCAGTAGACAGGATACTGGGCTAGATGGACCTTTGGTCTGACCCAGTACACTGTTCTTATGTTCTTAGTGCACTAGGGTCTAGCAGAGGGCCCTCCAGAGCCCAGGGCCCGGCAGTAATGTCATCCTCCTGTCCCCCCCTCGCCCTCAGTGACCCCCAAGGGCAGAGTGTATTCTGCTGGCCACAGGGGAGGCCAGAGGCAGTGCCGTGGCTGGCAGCTCTCATGGCCCAGGCCACATTTCTAGACAGATGCAGCAGGAGCCGTGACCCAGGGGGTCAGCAAGGGGCTCTGGCCTGCAAATCCCCCCGGACCAGGGCCACGTGCAGAGGGGCAACACCAGCATCTGCCCACAGAATCTGGAGGGCAGTGGATTGACCTCATTCTACCAAGCCAACCTCATCTGTGCCCTGCCCGCACATGGACACACCCTGTACACGAATACTCCGCTCCACACACAGACATGCCCCGTACACGTGTACTCTGCTCCGCACACAGACACACACCATACACTTGCACTCCATGTGTGGAGCGGACATACCCCATACACCTGTACTCCGCTCTGCACATGGACACACCCCGTACACCTGTACTCTGCTCCGCACACAGACATGCCCTGTACACCTGTACTCCGCCCCGCACACAGACACACCCTGTACACGTGTACTCCACTCTGCACACGGACACGCCCCATACACATGTACTCTGCTCTGCATGCAGACATGCCTCATATACGTGTACTCTGCTCCACATACAGACATGCCCTGTACACCTTTACTCCGCTCTGCATACATATATGCCCCATACACCTGTACTCCGCTCTGCACACGGACACGCCCCGTACACGAGTACTCTGCTCCACATACAGACACGCCCCGTACACCTTTACTCCTCTCCACACACACATGCCTACCAACCCCTCAGCCCCATGACAGATGCTCATGTGCTAGCAGCACTGCCCTGTAGTAGCAGCCTGCTCATACCCTCCCCGACGGCCCATGGCCCTACTGAGAAGACTCGTGGCGGGGGAGCACTTACTTTCAGAGTGTGGTCCTGGCTGCCTGTCACCAGCCGCCCAGCCGCAGCTTTCAGTGCCGTGATTGGCTTCTGATGGGCACAGGGCACCGTGTGGGTCAGCTGGCACACGATGAGGTCATTGCTGCTGCACACAGGGGAGGATGGGATGCTGCTCCTGCTAGGGGTTCCTGGGGAGCGCACACAAGCGGGGGCAGTGGGCACTGCAGCCTTCCACACACGGGCCAGCATGCCCAAGAGTGGCCGCGGAGGGTGGGTGCCCCTGTTTTGGAGGCCCAACCTGAGATGCCTGGGGTCTGATTTTCAGCACAGCTGGGCACCCATTGGTCCAGTTGAGGCCATGGGAAGCTGCAGTGCTCAGCACCTCGGAAAGGTAGGCCTGGATATCTCCAGATGGGCCCCCAAATCGGTGGCCACTTCTCAGTAAATCTGCTGCTGGAGACCAGTGCCCTGGGATTACCCAGCAGGCAGGTCCAGCGCAGGCAGCACCACCAGCTTCTCTGCCCCTGTCCCTGCCTCTGTGGGAAGGAAAGGCTGTGCCCACGGCCTGTTCAGATCTTCACCTCTCTGCATGGACAGTGCTACAGTTCAGAGTCCATCCACCTCCCCACAGCTCCCCTCCCCACCAGCCCACTCCCAAGTGGAGGAACCATCGCGCACTGGAAGGGGCTGGGCTGGCTCATCATCCCAGAGCAGTGGCACCTCTAGGCTCCAGCTGAGATCAGGGCCCTTGAACAAACTCCCAGGGTCGGTCAGACCCTGGCTTAGGGTGACCACACATCCCGATAAAATCGGGACTGTCCTGATATTGAGCCGTTTGTCCCGCGTCCTGACCGAAGCACGGTTGGGACACCATTTGTCCTGATCTTTTGTTTCAGGCGTGGCAGCTTGTTTTTATTTATTTGTTTAGGGATTTTTCCCTGGTTAGGCGGCGATGAGAGGCAGGCGGAGCGCCTTTTCAAACATTACACTCACCCAGCACGTCCGTGTCTTCGGCGGGCGGGTCCTTCAGTCGCTGACGGTCTTCGGGGGCATTTCGGCGGTGGGTACGTCTGTCTTTGGCAGCAAGATTTATTACCCGCCGCCGAAATGCCGCTGAAGACCCGGACGCGGTGAGTATAACAATGGAAAAGGCGCTTCTCCTGCGGCAGTCCCAATATTTTGAAGTTATCATCTGGTCACCCGACCCTGGCCCCAAAAGCTCACAGTCTAACTGCACAGGACAGACAAAGGGTTGGAAGGGAAACAGGCACACGGTAGAGCTGGGAACAGAACTCAGGTCTCCCGAGTCCCACTCCAGTGCTCTGTCTGTTGGATCAGTGCCACAGACCCAGATCCTCAAAGATACTGAGGTATCTCAGTGCCATTGAAATCAATGGGAGTTTGGCACCTGAACTGTTTTACAGATCTGGGCCATTTTCCCTCTCCGACGCCAACTTACCTCGGAACTGCAGGTGGTTGTAGGATGAGTGGGTTTCTAAAGAGAAGAAATCCAAGGAGCCGTTCAGCCTGGCAGCCACAATCCTGGGAGACAGAAAGAGACAAAGGTGAGGAGAGGCCTCTTCTCCGTCCTCACAGGAGCTGGGTTAGCAGCCCTGGATGCTGGACAACTCCAGCTGCAGAATAAGGACAATACCCAGATTTCCCTGGCTCCTGGTGCCCATGTGACCCGGCCACCACCTGGAGAGGGGCAGTGGGAGGGGTCAGTCTCCATGCCCCAGTCTGCCAGCAAGGAGACAGCTCTGTCCACCACAACTGGAGCTGCCTGCATCACCTCCCCTGGACCCAGACAGCTGGACTCCTGCCTTAACGGCCTCCTCCCTGGCGAGACCCCTGGGGAATGGCACGTCAGAGGCTCTCCGTTACCTGTTGTTCAGGAAGACGAGTGCTGTGATTCCGGACTGACTCTCCTCGTTACTGCACCATAAGGTCCCCTCGATGGCATCCCACACCTGGAAGAGAGGTGGAGTTACAGGGAGCCGGGGGAGGAGTCCCTGCCTCGCAGAGCGGATGGCTGGGGGAATTCAAGTGGTTTGGAATTTAAAATGATTGTAACAATAATGCTGGCTGTGGTCAGGCCCCCTGAGAGTTGGGCCCTTGAAATAACTATATATGAATCCCTCAACCTACCTCAGTCCTGCCCTGCAGCACCCCCCACCCCACTGCTGTTCCTGTTCGCAGTTGAGATGGATTTGCACCAGATTTTGAAGCAGTCTTGTGATGCGGCCTGGAGATGAGGTTTAGAAGCAAGTTCAGGGCATAGCTATGCTACGCAGACTACACCAGCACAACTACGGAGCCGCAGCCATGCCGCCATCACCCTGTAGCATAGTCGCAGCCACGCCAATGAAGGGATTCTTCTGTCGCTGCGGGAACGCCACCTCCTGGAGCACCGGCAGCTGCATGGATGGATGCGTTCTGGCGACAGAGCCGCAGCTCCATGGAGGCCAGGGAAGCACAGCTCTGTCAGTCCACAGTGGGGATTTTTCATACCCTGAGCGATGTAGCTTTTCAACCTAACTTTTAAGGGGAGCCCCGGCCGCAGTCAATCCTTCCCGGCTCCAGTGTGGCAGAGCAGGACGGGAAATGGAAACTCATGTAATGAGCTGTCTAGTGTGTCTGTCACCAGCCCTGCCCTGCTGCCCTCGGCTGCCAGGGTGTCCCCTAGGCCCTAGGCAGGTGACAGCAGTCCCTCCAGGAGCTCCGTAGCTCGGGCCCCGGCACTGGGGGCAGGAGGAGTGTGCAGGTGGCGTACCTGGCTGCAGATCTGTTACCACCTGGCTCTGCAGGAGTTCTAGAAACACCCTAGGACAGCTGCCTTGAGCCCTCACTCACAGGGGCGCCACAGAGGGACCAGTGCTCCGGGACCACGGATGGGTGAGTGCGGAGTACAGCCTGCTATGGCTTCCTCGGTGCCTATTCAGGGGCAGGGAGCCCTCTACTTACCTCCAGCTTCCCGTTGCTCCGGCCAGCCACAATGAGGTTGCCCCGCAGATCCAGGCTCCAGACAGAGCTTTCCAAATCACTGGCCCAGGCAGAGACAGGGGAGGACTTTTCAAAACCAGCCAAAGGCTCGTCCCCTAGGCTCTTCCTGCGGGCGCTGCACCCTCCTTCCCCAGTCCCGCAGTTCAGGGGCCTGGTGCTGCCCGTCCTAGTGCAGGAAACCACCTGCCCGTGTGTGGCTGGGAAGCCAGCGAAGTTCATGCAGTTCGAAACGCTCTGCTCCTCATAGACCTTCTCTACCAGTCTGCCGAAGTTGTAGCCAGTGTCCTTGTGCCGGCCGCAGACTGCGCGGTGCCTGGGCTCTGGATCCACCACCTTGGCCTGCTCCAAGAAGTTGGTGTCGATGAGAGAGGTGAGGTCTGGCTGGTTGCAGAACAGAGGGGGCTGCGGGGGGCTCAGCATCCTCTTGAGCAGGTGGCTGTTGTCGAAGGGATCTTCCAGCCCGTTCTTGGGGTCTGGGCTGTGATCCCAGCTCTCCTGGTAATCAAAGATGCCGCTGCTGTCTCTGCGCAACCTGAAATGCAGCAGCTGCAGGTTAGCGCTCCCTTCCATACAGTCTGGGAGAGGATGAGGGACTGGCTGGGAACAACAGGTGAACTGTGACTCTATGGAGGGGTGAAAATCACCCCTTTTCTAACAGCTGGGGCAGCAGGGTGTCCTAACAAAAACCATGAGTTAATTTCTTCCAGCATGCGTTTACGTGGGTTAGTGAGCAGCGATCGTGTAAGGACAGGGGAGTGTTTACATGAGTTAATGAGCACCAATGTGTAAATAAGGTGTGTATTTGCACAGGTCAGTGAACACTGATCTGTAAGTACAGGGGTATGTTTGCACGGGTTAGTGAGCAGTGACTAGGTAAGGACAGGAGTGTGCTTGCATGGGTTAGTGAGCAGTGATCATGTAAGAAGAGGGTTGTGTTTGCACAGGTTATTGAGCAGTGACTGTGTAAGGACAGGGTGTGCTTGCAGGGGTTAGCAAGCAGTGACTGTGTAAGGACATGGGTGTTTGCACAGGATAGTGAGCAGTGACTGTGTAATGTCAGGGATATGCTTCACAGGTTAGCAAGCAGTGATTGTATAAGGACAGGGGCGCGTTTGCATGGGTTAACGAGCAGCGATTGTATAAGAACAGGCGTGTTTGCACAGGCTAGCGAGCAGCGATTGTATAAGGACGGGCGTGTTTGCACGGGCTAGCGAGCAGCGATTGTATAAGGACAGGGGCGTGTTTGCACAGACTAGCGAGCAGCGATTATATAAGAACAGGGGCGTGCTTGCACAGGTTAGCGAGCAGCGATTGTATAAGGACAGGGGCGTGTTTGCACGGGTTAGCGAGCAGCAATTGTATAAGGACAGGGGCGTGTTTGCACAGGTTAGCGAGCAGCAATTGTATAAGGACAGGGGCGTGTTTGCACAGGCTAGCGAGCAGCGATTGTATAAGAACAGGGGCGTGCTTGCACAGGTTAGCGAGCAGCGATTGTATAAGGACGGGCGTGTTTGCACAGGTTAGCGAGCAGCAATTGTATAAGGACAGGGGCGTGTTTGCACAGGCTAGCGAGCAGCGATTGTATAAGGATGGGCGTGTTTGCACGGGTTAGTGAGCAGCGACTGTATAAGGACTGGGGCGCGTTTGCACGTGCTAGTGACCAGTGATTGTATAAGAACAGGGGCATGTTTGCACAGGTTAGCGAGCAGCGATTGTATAAGGACGGGGCGTGTTTGCACAGGTTAGCGAGCAGCGATTGTATAAGGACAGGGGCGTGTTTGCACGGGTTAGCGAGCAGCGATTGTATAAGGACAGGGGCGTGTTTGGATGGGTTAGCGAGCAACGATTGTATAAGGACGGGGCGTGTTTGCAAGGGTTAGCGAGCAGTGATTGTATAAGGACGGGGCGTGTTTGCACGGGTTAGCGAGTAGCGATTGTATAACGACAGGGGAGTGTTTGCATGGGTTAGCGAGCAGCGATTGTATAAGGACAGGGGCGTGTTTGCACGGGTTAGCGAGCAGCGATTGTATAAGGACAGGGGCGTGTTTGCGCGGGTTAGCAAGCAACGATTGTATAAGGACAGGGGCGTGTTTGGACGGGTTAGCGAGCAACGATTGTATAAGGACGGGGTGTGTTTGAACGGGTTAGCGAGCAACGATTGTATAAGGACGGGGCGTGTTTGCAAGGGTTAGCGAGCAGTGATTGTATAAGGACGGGGCGTGTTTGCACGGGTTAGCGAGTAGCGATTGTATAAGGACAGGGGCGTGTTTGCATGGGTTAGCGAGCAACGATTGTATAACGACATGACGTGTTTGCACGGGTTAGCGAGCAGCGATTGTATAAGGACAGGGGCGTGTTTGCACAGGTTAGCGAGCAGCGATTGTATAAGGACAGGCGTGTTTGCACGGGTTAGCGAGCAGTGATTGTATGAGGACAGGGGCATGTTTGCACGGGTTAGCGAGCAGTGATTGTATAAGGACAGGGGTGTGTTTGCACGGGTTAGCGAGCAGCAATTGTATAAGGACAGGGGCATGTTTGCACATGCTAGCGAGCAGCGATTGTATAAGGACAGGGGCGTGTTTGCACAGGTTAGCGATCAACAATAGTATAAGGACGGACGTGTTTGCACAGGTTAGCGAGCAGTGATTGTATAAGGACATGACATGTTTGCACGGGTTAGCGAGCAGTGATTGTATGAGGATGGGCGTGTTTGCATGGGTTAGCGAGCAACGATTGTATGAGGACGGGCGTGTTTGCACGGGTTAGCGAACAGCGATTGTATAAGGACAGGGGCGTGTTTGCACAGGTTAGCGAGCAGTGATTGTATGAGGACAGGGGCGTGTTTGCACGGGTTAGCGAGCAGCGATTGTATAAGGACAGGGGCGTGTTTGAACGGTTTAGCGAGCAGCGATTGTATAAGGACAGGGGCGTGTGTGCACAGGTTAGTGAGCAGCGATTGTATAAGGACAGGGGTGTGTTTGCATGGGTTAGTGAGCAACGATTGTATAAGGACATGACGTGTTTACACTTTTCACACAGTAGTGAACGTACCCTTGTTTGGGGATGACAGTAAGGCAGTCTCCGGTCTGAGCATCCCACACTCGGATCTGACCCACCAGGCAGCAGCTGACGAGCAGCATCCCGTCACTGGCCAGGCACTCGATATCCTGAGGGGGAAGAGCAGCCTAGGCTGAGTCCGTGGAACCAGCCAACCCCCACGTTCCTGGGAGTGCTCTGCACTCTCCCCTGGCCTGGCAGAAGCCCCCAGCCAGTGAAGCTCGGGATCACCAAAGCAATGGGCTCGGAGCCCAAGGACTGCACACACTGGCACCAGTGGGCAGACCAGACTCCAGCTGTCTTCACTTTCAATAGAGAAGTGTGGCCTGAGGAGAGGACAGGCCCCTCAGCATGCAATGCAGGCTGGCTGCTTGGCTCACGACATAGCACTGCCTCCTGGGACTTGTAGTCTCAGCTCCATACTCAGGATGAAGGCGGCTGCAGTGTAAAACTCTGGAGTCTGCGAGTACATGGGGTGCTGTAAGTCTCCATGGGCCCCATCTGGCACCCAGGCCACATGCCCACCTCCTTGTACTACTGAGAACAAACCAGGATGTGCTCTGCAAGCTACTGCCAGGGGAGAGGGGCTGAACAGCCCAGCTAGTGAAGGGCGCCAGCTGGGCTAGCAGCCGAGGGCCCACAGCACATCCCAGACTGTGAGGGCCAAAGACATGGGGGCACGTCCTGCTCCATCACCCTAGGGCTGCCTGCACAGTGCCCCTGGCCCCCGTTAGCCCCAGTGAGTCACATGGCTCTGTGCTACGTTACATGCCCACCAGTTCTATGTCTGCCACTTCACGATGGCAAAGGGGGTAAGAGGTGGGTTGTGTGGGCCCTAGGGTGACCAGACGTCCCGATAAAATCCTGATATTTAGGTGTTTGTCCCGCGTCCTGACCAATCTTTGGTCGAGATGCAATGTGTCCCGATACGTCATTCCGCTGGCAGCACTTTTTTTTTTTTTTTGCTCCGCCAGCGGACACTCCCCCTACGCCCCCCCATGTGTCCTGCTATTTTCTTCCTCTCCTCTGGTCACCCTAGCGGGGCCCCTGCAGTGAGGCAAACTGGACACTGCATATGCCCCAGGCCAACCTACCATGAGGTGACCCCTGAGGACCAGGGGGACGATCTCGGTCTCAGGTGGGGAATAGCCATAGTCGTCACAGGGCAGGTCCCCTCTCTTCCTCCGGCTGTGCGAGAGCCCGTTCTGCCCATAGTTTTTGGGGCAGAACACTCTGTACAGGCAGAAGAGCAGAAGAACCAGGAGGATGCCAGAGGCCAGGCCCAGAGCAGCTACCCTGATGGGAGAGAAGGATGTTAGCTGTGCCACACCACCACCTCTGGCACACAATGCTCCCAACACAGTGCTTCCGAGGAAGCAGCTACTCTGATCTGGACTGTTGCTTACACAGGTGGCTGGTTTAGGGCTCCCAATTTAGTTTCTTAATAAAGAGGAGAACTTCAGAGTCCAGCCGCCTGCAGGTACTCAGCTGAGGGCAAAAAGCGCCTGCAGGTTTTAGGAGCCGCTGCATATGCAGCCTGGGAGGCATTTTAAACACCTGTTTACAATGTTAAAAAGGCAGAGGGAATGAGGGGGCGGGGGAAGAAAAACCTTTCTCCATTGTTTTAAATCCAATCAAGTAACATCGCTGAGTCTGAAAGTGTCATGCAAATGGCTAGTATCAGTTTGTCGACTAGAATTTCCCCAAGACACAACACCAGGTTTGGCTGAAATTGACATTTTTCCTGGGGCAAAAGTCAGTGTTGGCAACATTTTCCAATGGGAAAATTCAGAGTGAAAAGTTTCAATCGAACACATTAAAAAACACGTCCTTTCAACATTGCTGAATGGAAATTTTTCAGAAACATTCCACAAAAATGTTTGCTCTTCTGACCTTTTCTCTCATTTTGGAATGAAAACAAATGTTGAAGTGTAAGAATTTCCTGCAGGATGGAAATTCTGATTTCCAAACAGACACATTCTGGCCCGGCCACCCCAAGAGGCTGCACCATATTGTACCTTGCTACTCCATCATTCTGACAGCCTTGTCATTACTAGTTACATTACGGGAGAGAACTAAGGACCCCAGGCCAAGATCAGGGCCCTGTCGATCAAGGCTCTGAACAGAAAAGCAACACAAAGCTTGCCCCTGCCCTAGAGATTTGATCCCTCAGGCAGACCTCTTTGCTTGCAGTAGGATTTGAACAGTGTGCTCAGGACCAGGTAGAGTTGATGCTAGTGGATGTGAACGCTAAACAGGATTGGATCCAGATTTTCAGTGGTGACTAGTGACTTTGGGTTCCTCCAGTTCGGAGTGCCCAGCCAGAGACGCCTTAAAGAGGCCTGATTTTCAGAAAGCAGGTGTTCAGCACTTTCTGGAAATGACACCCCTGTAGGGCATCTCACGTTGGACATTCAAAAATTGAGGTCCCCAAAACCACTAGTCAATTATAAAATCCAGACTTAGTTTTCTGCCAGTTTTTCACACAACGAGAGCTAAAATCATGCAGGAATGCAAGGTAGGGAATAAAAGGCAAGATGATGTGATTTCCAGGTATTTCACGCATGCCCTGCTGATTAAGAATGCTGACGCTAGTGGAAAGTGGGCTCTCCACCTTCTCAACGGTACAGTGGTTTCCTTCCTAGCCTTGAGAGTGTTGTCTGATAACTCATGAAGGGTCACCCACCCCAAAGATGCTTAACTCCTTTCCCTCCCATTGGCCTCACCTCCTGACACCTCTCTCTTTTTGTTGCTGCGCTGCACATCATGCCCGGCTGGATGCTGCGGTCTGGTAAAACAGCAGCAAGTTGCCCAGCTAGCCATAGCTCTGAGCAAGCAAAGCTGGCTCTTCAAAGGGCCTGGCTAACTGTGCATGATTATCCCATGCACATGCAATGAACACTTACGCACGCATGGAGTTTTACCATCAGCCCCTTCGTGTCCGGGACATTGTGACAAGCAGCCCCCCTTTTCCTGGGACTCAGCACACTAGCTAACAGCTTAGGCTGCTCACTGACTCGCCCGCTAGGAAGCTCTCAGCCTCTGAAGACCACAATAAGGGGAATGATTAATGTAACTCTGCCCTAGCAGAACAGAAGCACCCGGGACTCGACAGGGCTTCTTTCAGCTCTGACCATATTTTCTCCCCAAGGAGACTCTGAGCCGCCAGACAACCAAGCTGCCCATTCCGGGTGACGGAGGCAGGGCCAAAGGGGTGGATCATGGGGGACTGTCAGCTCTCTTACTTGTACAGCGTGACGTCCCGGTGTCCCTGCAGTTTGGGCAAGGCCTCACCAGGCCGATCCACCGCCTCCAATTTCCCGAGGCTCGAAGGGAAGAAAGAGTGGTAGCGATTAGCCTCCTGAGGGTGGCGCACTTCTAAGGCTTCTCGTGGATTCAGGTATAAGGTGACAGGGATGGCTGGGAGGATGCTGATGTACCTGGGGAGAGGAAGGAAAGATGAGGGACCAGCTTAGGAATGGCAGGATGCAGAGATGGCAAAATCCCATAAGATCATCTAGCTCATCCCTCCCATGGGGCCACGCCAGGGCAGGGCCACTCTGGGTATTCTCCAGGGCTTTGCCCAGGCCAGGTTTAGCTATCCCAACCCCCGGGGCTTCGCTATGTGCCTGGAAGAGCATCCGAAGTCTACTGGAGCTCAGCTTCCTCCCTGAGCTCCCTGAAGAGGGGGACAAACAGCCAGCACTGGAGCAGCTCACCGCTAGGCTGCCTGGATTTCAGGGATTTGAAGGCCAGAAGGGACCAATGTAATGATCTAGTAACTGTCTGTATAGCTCGGGTCAGTGAACCTCGCCCCAGGAGCCCTCCATTGAGCTGGCTGCACTGCAGCATGTCTGTTGCAGAGCAGCAACCGTGTTAGTCTGTATCCGCAAAAAGAACAGGAGTACTTGTGGCACCTTAGAGACTAACAAATAGGTTAACAGTGACAGATTTGAAGGTGGCAATTTTACAACAAAAAAATTTCAAAAACAGACTCCAAAGAGAGACTGCTGAACTCGAACTAATATGCAAATTAGATACAATTAACATAGGTTTAAACAGAGACTGGGAATGGTTGGGTCATTGCACTAATTTAATCTATTTCCCTATGTTAAGTTCTCCTCACACCTTCTATGGGTCATCTCAATTACCACTTCAAAGGTTTTTTTTCTCCTGCTGACGACAGCTCTTTTCAGTTGATTGGACTCTCCCAGTTGGTATGCTTACTTCCACCTTTTCATGTTCTCTGTATGTATAAATATCTCGTCTGTGTGTTCCATTCTGTGTATCCGAAGAAGTGAGCTGTAGCCCACGAAAGCTTATGCTGAAATAAATTTGTTAGTCTATAAGGTGCCACAAGTACTCCTGTTCTTTTTGCCACATGTCTGTCATTAACCTTAGTTTCATATTGGCCTTTAATTCCAGATGGACACAAGCGCTCTCTGAACGTGTGCATATGGCCCCACTGCAGTGCAGCCACCTCTGGGGTGGAGGGAAGTCTCCAGGCACAACACGCCAAACACCAGTGGGAAGGGAAGGGCGTGTTTTGGCCCAAGGCAAAGCCCCATGCTATGTGCTCAGTGATGTACAGTGTCCATGCAAGGCAGACTCGGCCTGTTTGAAGGGGCTGCCCAGAAGACCCACCCACAGTGAGCTGCGTGAAATTCAGTTTATCTGCTCCAAGCATGAAGGGCTGAGCCAAACCTGATGGGATTCAATTCTATGCAGATTCTAAGGGCTCTGGCCACCTGGTCTGCAACCCACTTGCCTTTTGGCCAGGGTGATGTTGTAGTAGCTGAAGAGGGATGGCCAGTGTCGGAAGGAGAGCTTCCTCCAGATCTCCTCATCCTCCACACCCCATGTGACCTCTGCCTTGGTGCCCGGCTCTGGCTGCCCACTGCCTTGGTTCTCCGGTCCCTGGGCCCACGGCTGCTGATTTGCCTCCAGCCCATTCCGGGACTCTAGCCCTTCCTTCTGCTCGCGCTGCTGCTGCGTCTGGTTCTCTGACAGCTGCACGGGTTCCGAGGGGAAGACCGAGAAGGAGAGCTTGGCATCCCCAGCTGGAAGGACCCCTCCAGGAACTGGCATGGGAGGCAGTCCTGCTTCTCCCAGCGGGCTCTGCTCTGTGACCTGTGACGTGAGGTAGGTGCGGAGGCCAGCGGGATCTGTGTACACCAGGATTCCAATCCAAATCACCGTTCCAGCCTGCACCGTACAAGTGAAGAGACAAGGCTATTTAGTACACAGCACCCTCACCTCAGCACCATAACTGCACAGACACCAGGGCATCGGTGTAGCCAGTCCTCAGCCACATCCCCCAGAAGGTGCATCCCGCCTCAAGATATAGCCCTGCTCCCTGGGACTGGGGCCAGTTTTGTTCAATATCTTCATTAACGGTCTGGAGGATGGCGTGGACTGCACCCTCAGCAAGTTTGCAGATGACACTAAACTGGGAGGAGTGGTAGATACGCTGGAGGGTAGGGATAGGATACAGAGGGACCTAGACAAATTAGTGGACAGGCCGAAAGAAAACTGATGAGGTTCAACAAGGACAAGTGCAGAGTTTTACACTTAAGACGGAAGAATCCCATTCACTGCTACAGACTAGGGACCGAGTGGCTAGGCAGCAGTTCTGCAGAAAAGGACCCAGGGGTTATAGAGGACAAAAAGCTGGATATGAGTCAACAGGGTGTCCTGGTTGCCAAGAAAGCTAATGGCATTTTGGGCTGTATAAATAGGAGCATTGCCAGCAGATCAAGGGACATGATCATTCCCCTCTATTCGACATTTTTGAGGTCTCATCTGGAGTACTGTGCCCAGTTTTGGGCCCCACGCTACAAGAAGAATGTGGAAAAATTGGAAAGAGTCCAGCAGAGGGCAACAAAAATGATTAGTCATGAACACATGACTTATGAGGAGAGGCTGAGGGAACTGGGCTTGTTTAGTCTGCAGAAGAGAAGAATGAGGGGGGATTTGATAGCTGCTTTCAACTACCTGAAAGGGGGTTCCAAAAAGGATGGATCGAGACTGTTTTCAGTGGTGGCAGAGGACAGAACAAGGAGTAAGTCTCAAGTTGCAGTGGGGGAGGTTTAGGTTGGGTATTAGGAAAAACTTTTTCACTAGGAGGGTGGTGAAGCACTGGAATGGGTTACCTAGGGAGGTGGTGGAATCTCCTTCCTTAGAGGTTTTTAAGGTCAGGCTTGACAAAGCCCTGGCTGGGATGATTTAGTTGGGGATTGGTCCTGCTTTGAGCAGGGGGTTGGACTAGATGATCTCCTGAGGTCCCTTCCAACCCTGATATTCTATGATTCTATGACTGATGCCCACAGACCTGGGCAGAGACTCACCCTTCAAAGAGGAACTGCAAGTGGAAGGGTAGAAGGGAATACAGCAAAATAGAGACAATGGATTTCAGGAAGGCGGATTTTAGTAAGCTGAGAGAGCTGATAGGTAAGGTCCCATGGGAATCAAGACTGAGGGGAAAAACAACTGAGGAGAGTTGGCAGTATTTCAAAGGGACACTATTAAGGGCCCAAAAGCAAGCTATTCTGCTAGGTAGGAAAGATAGAAAATGTGGCAAAAGATCAGCTTGGCTTAACCATGAGATCTTACATGATCTAAAATATAAAAAGGAGTCATATAAAAAATGGAAACTAGGACAAATTACAAAGGATGAATACAGGCAAACTGCACAGGAATGCAGGGGCAAGATTAGAAAGGCAAAGACACAAAATGAGCTCAAACTAGCTACAGGAGTAAAGGGAAACAAGAAGACTTTTAATCAATACATTAGAAGCAAGAGGAAGACCAAGGACAGGGTAGGCCCACTGCTCAGTGAGGAGGGAGAAACAGTAACAGGAACTTGGAAATGGCAGAGATGCTTAATGATGTCTTTATTTCGGTCTTCACCGAGAAGTCTGAAGGAATGCGTAACATAGTGAATGCTAATGGGAAGGGGGTAGGTTTGGAAGATAAAATAAAAAAACAAGAAGTTAAAAATCACTTAGAAAAGTTAGTTGCCTGTAAGTCACCAGAGCCTGATGAAATCCATCCTAGAATACTTAGAAGCTAATAGAGAAGGTATCTGAGCCTTTAGCTATTATCTTTGGAAAATCCTGGGAGACGGGAGTGATTCCAGAAGACTGGAAAAGGGCAAATCTAGTGCCCATCTATAAAAAGGGAAATAAAAACAACCCAGGAAACTACAGACCAGTTAGTTTAACTTCTGTGCCAGGGAAGATAATGGAGCAAGTAATTAAGGAAATCATCTGCAAACACTCGGAAGGTGGTAAGGTGATAGGGAATAGCCAGCATGGATTTGTAAAGAACAAATCATGTCAAACCAATCTGATAGCTTTCTTTGACAGGATAATGACACTTGTGGATACGGGAGAAGTGGTGGATGTGGTATACCTAGACTTTAGTAAGGCATTTGATACAGTCTCGCATGAAATTCTTATCAATAAACTAGGCAAATACAACGTAGATGGGGCTACTATAAGGTGGGTGCATAACTGGCTGGATAACTGTACTCAGAGAGTCATTATTAATGGTTCCCAATCCTGCTGGAAAGGTATAACAAGTGGGGTTCCGCAGGGGTCTGTTTTGGGACACGCTCTTGTCAATATCTTCACCAACAACTTAGATATTGGAATAGAAAGTACGCTTATTAAGTTTGCAGATTATGCGAAACTGGAAGTGATTGCAACTGGTTTGGAGGACGGGGTCATAATTCAAAATGATCTGGACAAATTGGAGAAATGGTCTGAGGTAAACAGAATGAAGTTTAACAAAGACAAATGCAAAGTGCTCCACTTAGGAAGGAACAATCAGTTTCACACATACAGAATGGGACAAGATTGTCTAGGAAGGAGTACGGCAGAAAGGAGTCTAAGGGTTATAGTGGACCACAAGCTAAATATGAGTCAACAGTCTAATGCTGTTGCAAAAAAAGCAAACGTGATTCTGGGATGCATTAACAGGTGTGTTGTGAGCAAGACATAAGAAGTCATTCTCATGCCCAGTTCTAGGCACTGCATTTCAAGAAAGATGTGGAGAAATTGGAGAAGGTCCAGAGAAGAGCAACAAGAATGATTAAAGGTCTTGAGAACATGACCTATGAAGGAAGGCTGAAGGAATTGGGTTTGTTTAATTTGGAAAAGAGAAGACTGAGAGAGGACATGATAGCAGTTTTCAGGTATCTAAAAGGGTGTCATAAGGAAGAGGGTGGAAACTTATTCATCTGAGCCTCTAAGGATAGAGCAAGCAATGGGCTTAAACTGCAGTGAGGGAGGTTTAGGTTGGACATTAAGAAAAAGGTCCTGTCAGGGTGGTTAAACACTGGAATAAACTGCCTAGGGAGGTTGTGGAATCTCCATCTCTGGAGATATTTAAGAGTAGGTTAGATAAATGTCTATCAGGGATGGTCTAGACAGTATTTGGTCCTGCCATGAGGGCAGGGGACTGGACTCGATGACCTCTCAAGGTCCCTTCCAGCCCTAGAATCTAGAAAATACTTACAAACCATCCACAAAAACCCGACACTTGGGCTCCACCTGACACCCCCGCTCCTCATGTGCACATGTGCATCCTGGGAAACTGGCTCTATATTGACAGGGCCCCCACGACATGCTACAGAAAATGCTTTAATTGCTTATGTAGTAAAATGCTGCTGTGCCTGCTTCCCCGCTGCCCCAGGACCTGAACTCTCCTTGGCCGGCCTGCAAGCGTCTCCGCCCTCCCCACACCCAACCATGCCTGAAGAGCCACCTCTGCAGGGCGCCCTTCATGTTGCAGGGTAAGTGGGAATTGTCAACCACTACCCATGTGCGATACAGACAAAAAGAGACCACATGGCAGCACTGTCTGCTGGTCTGCAGAGCCCTGGAGCAGATACGTGCAGGTAGAACATTTTCCTGGAGAATCAATTCTCCGACAGCAGCCGCTCCTCTCAGGGGAGTGCCAGGACTGCTGAGAAACGAGGAGGCATGAGCATCTTTTGGGTGTCTGCTCCGTGGATGTACAGCCAGGGCAGGGGGCGCATACGGCCAGAGGGGAGGTGAACCAGAGAACAAATAGCACAGGGTGTACCATGATGAGCCGCTGGGCCAGTCGGGTCCTGGCAAAAAAGTAGATGACCCGCAGCCTCTTGGGCAGGCGCAGATTCCTGAAGGATGACGGCTGCAGGGTAATGGTGTGCTGGGTGGCTGGCCGCATGGCTGGCTGGCGCTCGTATCTCTGGGAGCGACTCACTGGCTTTGCTGGGGGCATGCAGGCTTCTGCTGGCAGCCGTTTGTTCAGGTCAGCGAGCTGCCAACAGGAGAGCACATGGATTAGAGCAGCAGAGACTAGGTCCTTCCTCAAGAGAAACTAACACACAATTAGCTGCACACACATCCAAGCCCAGGCATCGGCTGTTCTCACACACGGCTGTGCGGTCCATAGGTGCATGCCTACATCCAAGCGCAGAGTCTCACAGATACACTCATGCTCACGCCTGTGCTCGGTCTCTCTATATCCATGTGATTGGAACTGCTCACTCTCACGCCCAGCTGCCCTTGCTCCTGGTCCCCTGCCCTCCCCACTCACCCCCACACCCAGACGCCTGGCACGCACTCCTGTCCATCCAAACCAGCCTGCTCACACTCAGTCACGCAATGAAATGCACAGGTGTAAGCTGTCCTGCATGGCACAGCCACAGAAAGGTCAAGCATGAAAACCTGCCTCCCCTGCCCATCCCCTACCTCCATCCGGCGAATGTCAATGGACAGCACGGTGGTGAAGAAAAACATCTGTAGAAAGAAGTCGGACACCAGGCCAACCACAGCAAAGAGGCAAAACTCCTGCAGGACACAACACATCCAAGGGTCAGCAAAGGGCTCTCTGAGCTCACGGCAAGTCTTCTAACCCCAGAGTAAGCAGCACTTCAGAGGTCTGTCTATGGCACAGCCATGAGTGTACTCTACTGGCAATCCCTGTAATCAGTACTCTGGTTACCTTTGTGTTTATGATGTTCGTTCTGACAGAAGGTGCCTAGCTGACAACTCTGGAGACTGTTTAGTCACAGGACAGGCCAAACATTCTTTGCACTGCTCATCCAAAAGTCTCAAAATACTTTGGGGAAACTGAGGCAGAATTAGTTGACTCCACAGAGCAAGGCAGTGGCACAGCTCATGACCCCCGACTCCCAATCATGTGAGCTAACCACTAGATCACACTGCCCCCAATCAGCAGCAGTGCCAGCTTTCTTGGCACCGCTCCATCAATTAGCCTCATGCCTGACCTGAAGGGACCTCCTTCAGCAGTGATACTGAGACCTCAGTACTTTAGGAGCCAAACGAGCAACCAACATTACCCAGCAAAGCCACCAGAGTGTGACCCCATTGTTTCATTTACTCTAGCGCTCTGTATTCAGTCACATCGCGTTTTAACATCACGTGCTGCAAAGAGCTGCAGGAGACACGTTAAAGAGCTGCTTGCAGCTCCCGAGCCTCAGTCTGCGGATCGCTGTCCTACAGGGATGCAGGGAGTTCAGTCTCTGAGGCTAGTCAATTACTGCTACAACCAGGCCAGTTTATGCCAGCTGTGCTGGCGGTTTTGTGAGGTGACCTGGCCTTAGACCCCCAACATTCATTTCACACTGTCCACCAAGCAGACAATTTGCAGTCCCCACGGAGGTGGATGGATTCCATGAACTAACAGCTCTTTTCAATTTCTAACCACTATGAACCTGAGATAGTGATGAAGCTGGTTTCTCAGACCCCATGCAATGCTCAGTTCTCACTAGCAGGTGTCACTGCAGGAACAAGGATTACACAAAAATGCCAACCCCTCCGGGAAATTAACTGAGCCCTAAACCACCACAAAAACAAATGTAACTACAGTCACCCCAAACCCAGCACCAAGTGTCCCGCAAAGGGCTCCAAACTAAATTTCTCCCCAGGGGACGGCATTTTGGAGGGTGACTCTTCTACCATCCGAGGACCAGGTTCCTGTCAGTGTTTTCTACCACTGACAAGGGCCAGGGGATGAGGTGAGAGCATGAGTTATAGATAAAAGCCCCTGCAGATACAGGACTCTGGAAATCCCTTGTAGGGTCTGCTGGCCGGAGCCCCGGGAACTGCAGTCTCATACCTTGTGAAGCCAGCTAGGCTGAAACCTCTCAAATGGGGATCACCACAGAATATGATGACTGGAAAGGACCTCAGGAGACCATCTAGTCCAACCCCTGCTCAAAGCAGGACCAACCCCCAGACAGATTTTTACCCCAGACTCCTGGGTGGCCTCTTCAAGGACTGAACTCACAATCCTGGGTTTAGTAGACCAATACTCAAACCACTGAGCTATCCCTCCCCCATCAAGAGCCACTTGTTTTGGGTTCTTGGCCTGCTTGGCCTGCCTCCCTGCCTCACATGCAGTGCTGGTCCCAATCCAGGCACACTGGGACGGAAAGCACCTGGCGGTAACAGGGAGAGACCTGCTCCTCCAGGCCTTCCAATCTAACCGAGAGGCTTCCCCAGCCTGCCAGGGCTGTTCTCAAACCCAAGCAACATAATTGCTTGGAGCCGCAGGTGGAATTGGCAATTTACAGACCTAGCAGGCCAGGCGGGGAGATAATTCATCACTGGATCAGCTGTCCCCTCTGACAAGGCCACAAGGAAAGGCAGCTCCTGGCTAAATATTTCCTCCTGCTCCTTCCCCAGCAGCTGGGCTAATCTTGGGAGGGGCAGGACACAGGAGCACAAGGCCAAAACTGCCCTCTAGACGTAGGTCCAGAGGGGAACAGAAGCCCACTGGACTTCATCTCTGCCCCTCACAACCAGGGACTCCACAAAGGCTGGGCCAGCCCTGCACTGTACAGAATTCTGGATGGTGCTTGGGAGCCAAGACACACCTGATCGCAGGAATGACGGTAGCGAAAGGCTATGAACCATGCAGACCCTGATCCTGTTTGGTCTGCAGCAAAGCTCTCATGGATTCCAGTGAGAGCAGAACTGGGCCCTCAGTCTGTGACCATCAGATGTATCGCATGAGCAAGGTAGGCAGGGCAATGGCACGAGCAGGAGGATGGGGCTACTCATAAGAATATAAGAATAGCCATACTGGGTCAGACCAATGGTCCATCTAGCCCAGTGTCCTGTCTACCGACAGTGGCCAATGTCAGGTGCCCCAGAGGGAGTGAACCTAACAGGTAATAATCAAGTGATCTCTCTCCTGCCATCCATCCCCATCCTCTGACAAACAGAGGCTAGGGACACCATTCCTTACCCATCCTGGCTAATAGCCATTAATGGACTTAACCTCCATGAATTTATCCAGTTCTCTTTTCAACGCTGTTACAGTCCAAGCCTTCACAACCTCCTCAGGCAAGGAGTTCCACAAGTTGACTGTGCACTGCGTGAAGAACTTCCTTTTATTTAAAACCTGCTGCCCATTAATTTCATTTGGTGGCCCCTAATTCTTGTATTATGGGAATAAGTAAATAACTTTTCCTTATGTACTTTCTCCACATCACTCATGATTTTATATACCTCTATCATATTATCCCTTAGTCTCCTCTTTTCCAAGCTCAAAAGTCCTAGCCTCTTTAATCTCTTCTCATATGGGATCTTCCCCAAACCCCTTATCATTTTAGTTGCCCTTCTCTGAACCTTTTCTAGTGCCGGTATATCTTTTTTGAGGTGAGGAGACCACATCTGTATGCAGTATTTGAGATGTGGGCATAACATCGATTTATATCAGGGCAATAATATATTCTTAGTCGGGGCGGCTCTAGACATCTTGCCACCCCAAGCACAGCGTCATGCCGCAGGGGGCGCTCTGCTGGTCGCCAGTCCCGTGGCTTCGGTGGACCTCCCTCAGGCGTGCCTGCGGAGGGTCCGCTGGTCCTGCAGCTCCACCGAAGCCGCGGGACCAGCAGACCCTCCACAGGTATGCCTACGGGAGGTCCACCAGAGCCGCGGGACCAGCAGACCCTCTGCAGACATGCCGCTTAAGGCTGGCTGCCTGCTGCCCTCCCGGCGACCGGCAGAGCGCCCCCCGCGGCATGCCGCCCCAAGCACACGCTTGGCGTGCTGGGGCCTGGAGCTGCCCCTGTTCTCAGTCTTATTCTCTATCCCCTTTTTAATGATTCCTAACAGCCTGTTCGCTTTTTTGACCACCTCTGCACACTGCGTGGACTTCAGAGAACTATCCACGATGACTCCAAGATCTTTTTCCTAACTCCTCGTAGCTAAATTAGCCCCCATCATATTGTATGTATAGTTGGGGTTATTTTTTCCAATGTGCATTACTTTACATTTATCCACATTAAATTTCATTTGCCATTTTGTTGTCCAATCACTTAGTTTTGTGAGATCTTTTTGAAGTTCTTCACAGTCTGCTTTGGTCCTAACTCTCTTGAGCAGTTTAGTATCAACATTTACTTTACTCCCCAAAGCACCCAGGTGCATGCAATGTCTCAGGGCCTGGGGTTTCTCCACAAGGCTTTCATTGGGCCACCAGCCCCGGAGAATGGGGCGTCCTGCATGTCAGCAATCCCTAGGAAAAGTGTACCTTGTGCTGCTGGCAAAATGGCTCCCATCAAACCAAACTCTGCTTCAGGCATGGGGAGAGCAGCAGCTGAGGGGGCAAATTCTCCTCCCCCACCTTGGATGGGCTGCCTGGGCATGACTGAGAGGAGGCGGCAGCCTGTACAAATGCTTGGAACTGATCCCAGGCCTTGGGCAGAGGGAATTCCTCTTCCCTCTGCTGCTCCTCTCTGAACCATGTGGTGCCTAGATGACTTCAGCACTGCACTGCTCCCTTTGGCAACCATGAGCGAAGGTCCCTGCCAGATTTATGCAGCCCAGCTCCCTATCGCCAGGGCTCCTTGGACTCTGTGACGCGAGGGCAGCATGTTATCTCCGCTGTGTCCTTCGCTCCCAGAGACAAAGATAAGGGAGACACACACACCAGACTCCCGCATAGCAGAAGCCACGCTTAGACAGCATCGCTATGGGGCTCTACCTAGGGGAGCCAGAGCAAACAAATCTAAACCCAAGAAAGACGAATCCACGTACAAAGCACAGAATGGGTGTGATCACAAACCTCGTGCCTCAACCTGGCACAAGCAAAAACTAGCCCAACCTGGCTAGCGCAGTTCTTCATGCGAGTAGTCAAAAAAGAGCGAGTTCAGAAGAACTGGCAAATGTCAAACGTCATTGCTCTACTGAAACTGGGGAAAGAGCCACATAATGTTGCAAGCTACCCACTGATATTCCTGTTGGTCTGTGCCTTTCAAGGTGCTGGGGTGTCTTGTTCTCCTGTGCATCTCCCCAGAAGTGGAGTCAAAACTCAGCATCAAGCAAGCAGGCCTTTCAGAGAGGTCGAAGCACTTGTCATCAAG
Source organism: Gopherus flavomarginatus (assembly GCF_025201925.1). Classification (NCBI taxonomy): domain Eukaryota; kingdom Metazoa; phylum Chordata; order Testudines; family Testudinidae; genus Gopherus; species Gopherus flavomarginatus. The sequence goes on along the minus strand of NC_066618.1, from coordinate 4,419,154 downwards.
TGCTAGCTTTGACAACATTAATCAAAGACAGTTTTCAGAAGAACCTGAAGACAGGAGCCATATTTCTGGATGTGACAGCAGCATATATTATATCATTTGGCACACGGGGCTCTTGGTGAATTTGTTGAGAGCTCTCCCAGCATGGATAATCAATGCCGTTGACCTCCCCCTCCACAACAAACATTTCCGAGTACACATGGGAGACGGCGTTAGCACGTGAAAAAGACAAACCAATAGTCTACTCCAAGGCTCTGTGCTGGGATTGACACTTTTCAGTCTGTACACAAATGACCTCCTTCTTGCCCAGTTCTGATAGTTCTCGTATGCACATGACATTTGCGCAGGTGTCCAAGCATGGTCATTCCCAGTACTCGAAAGCACTGACTTGACTAAGATGGCTGAATACTGTAATCAGGGCATTTACAACCATTTGTGACCAGGACAGTTAAAAGTGTGTTCAATCTTCACAACACCAGAGCACTCAAGAACTGAATAACTTTCTCTATGGGCATGACTTGAACTATAAACGTCACCCACTCTACCTGGAGTAACCCTGCATAGATCTCTCATGTTTCAACCACCTGAGGAAAACTACAACTACAGTGAGGTTACATAACAATCTTTTAAGCAAACTGGCTGGGACTTTATGGAGAGCAAATGCTCAAACTCTGCGCTCATCCAGTCTAGCCCTCTGTTACTCTGCAGCAGAATACTGTGCTCCGGTCTGGCTCCATCTGTCTGTCAAGTTAGTAGACACACAACACTCAGTCATGTGCATTGTCACTGGGACGATTCGACTCACACCAGCACCGTACTCCCTGCGTTAAGACACATCACTCCTCCACATGTCCGCTGGGAGGAAGATACAGCCAGACTGGTTGAGAAGATCCGAGCAAACCTGAGCCTACCACAACACACAGACCTCTTCAACCACCCAAGAATGTGCCTGTTGTTGAGGAGCCTGTTGTGCACTCATATTGCTCTGCGACATCATATTCGTCTGTAGCTGATGTCAGAAACCAGTCTCATAACTGACCCCACCATGTGTGCACCCAGCTTTGCTTTGCCACACCTTTCCGATTTCAAACGGGCCAGGGTCAATGTGCAACCAGCCTTCACAGCTGGGGCCAATGAGAGAATCCCCCTGTGCGGCTGGGGCCAAAGACAGACAGCTCCACACATCCCTGATGACTGCCCTCTGCCCAGACTGGATGGTGGTCAGAGGGCTCTGCATTTCACTGATGAGGCTGCTGCAAATTGGTTTGGCAAGCTCCACATCCAGTAATAACAAGAACACCAGAGAAACAAAGGCAGGATGAATGGAACTCCAATTCTCTGGGTTCTGTTTCCATCACTTAATCATAGTCATGTGATGTTTTCATACCCTGATCATGAGGGACCAGGTTCTGAGTACAGACATGTTGCCAGGCCTCACTGCTTATGCTGTGCTGCGATCTGGTCAGCTCTCTTTGAGAGACGCTGGGTAAAACTCGGTCTGCGCTTGCATGACAGGGCTAGAGCATGGCCAGGACCCTGCAAGACCTCCTCCCTCTTGAAAAAGGTGATACGGGGACTTAAATGACCATGAATGCTCTACACCAGTGGTTCTCAAGCTCGGTTCATCAGGCCCCCCTTTTTTGTGTCTGCAGTCATTTATGGGCCCTCCATCCCCACATAAGTACATCTACAACTACCCAGCTCTGATGGCAGAGGGGAGAGCAGTGGTTTCCGGCCAGGCACCCAGCTCTGATGACAGAGCGGAGAGCAGCAGCTGCTGGCCAGGCACCCAGCTCTGACGGCAGAGAGGAGAGCAGCGGCTGCTGGCCAGGCACCCAGCTCTGATGGCAGAGCAGAGAGCTGTGGTTTCTGGCCAGGCACCCAGCTCTGACAGCAGAGTGGAGAGCAGTGGTTTCTGGCCAGGCACCCAGCTCTGACAGCAGAGTGGAGAGCAGTGGTTTCTGGCCAGGCACCCAGCTCTGATGGCAGAGTGGAGAGCAGGGCTGCCAGCCAGGCACCCAGCTCTGATGGCAGAGCGGAGAGCGGTGGTTTCTGGCCAGGCACCCAGCTCTGACAGCAGAGTGGAGAGCAGGGCTGCCAGCCAGGCACCCAGCTCTGATGGCAGAGCGGAGAGCAGTGGTTTCTGGCCAGGCACCCAGCTCTGACGGCAGAGTGGAGAGCAGTGGTTTCTGGCCAGGCACCCAGCTCTGATGGCAGAGCGGAGAGCTGTGGTTTCCAGCCAGGCACCCAGCTCTGACAGCAGAGTGGAGAGCAGTGGTTTCTGGCCAGGCACCCAGCTCTGACAGCAGAGTGGAGAGCAGTGGCTGCTGGCTGGGCACCCAGCTCTGATGGCAGAGCAGAGAGCAGTGGTTTCCAGCCAGGCACCCAGCTCTGATGGCAGAGCAGAGAGCAGTGGTTTCCAGCCAGGCACCCAGCTCTGATGGCAGAGCAGAGAGCAGTGGTTTCCAGCCAGGCACTCAGCTCTGATGGCAGAGCAGAGAGCAGTGGCTACTGGCCAGGCACCTAGTGCTGAAGGCAGCACCATGCCAGCAGCAGCTCAGAAGTGAGGGTGGCAATGTGAAAAGTGGTATTTGTCAATATCTCTCTTCTCAGCAGACTTAGTGCCCCACTGCCACCCTTACTTCCGTACTGCTGCCTCCCGGGGCTGCCAGCTGCCTCCTGGCGAGGGATTGAGGGCAGGGGAAGGAGAGTCCATGCCCAGGCTGCCTCCCAGTGAGGGACTGTGGAGGGGTAAAAGAGACTGAGCCTAGGTTGCCTCCCGTTGAGAGACTGGGTGCGGAGGGAAAGCCCGAGCCCGGGGGGCAGGATTCCTGCTGTCCCCTTTATCCCTCCCTCCTGGGTCGGCACAGTCTTCTGCCCCAGCCCCAGCCACCCAGGGCTGACAGCCAGAGCTCTTAAATAAAAGAACAAAACCACACAGCTCGCGCCTCCCTGGAAACGTTCCAGGGCCTTCCTTGTGAGGCCTGCCCCATAGGCTGAGAACTGCTGCTCCAGATCTTTGTTTTACATCTCATCTGAAAGACCGCTCCATCCACCAGTGCTGAGTCCTCACCATTGTACTGCGGCACAAATCCAGTACTGACCTCAATATCCCAGGAAAGAGTCTGACTGCTTCACACTGGTAATACAAGTCTGCCTCCTAGGGGCTAGAACAAACAACTGGAGACCCACGTTCTATACCTAGTGCTGTCACTACATTGTTGTGTGACATCAGGCATGTCACATCGCCACTCCCTGCCTCAGTTTCCCCAAAAGTTAAATGAGGACGATACACACCCCAAAGTGGCACTGTGAGATTTGATGTTTGTAAAGTGCTTTGAGAAGGCACTGGAGAAGGGCAAAACACTATAAATTCTCCTGTAGTTCCAACTGGAGACAGGACTCTTCACTTCCTGTCCTAAAGTGTGGTGTGGTGCAGCTGTACACTGTTAGGTTTTACCCCAGAGGTGGCTGCATTTCAATGGGGAGTGCAGTGATCCTTGTGTACAGAATGCATAAAGCCCCTTGAGATCCTCTGGGAGGTGCCAAGCCTGTTACTGAAAATCAGCTACTGGCACTGTGCTTGTAGCTGAAGTTACACATCTCTTCTGCACAAAATCCTTAACCGTTCATATTGACCAAATACACACACCTGGATGGCCGGGACGAGCGTGAAATAACCAATCAGGATGATCCCAAGCTCTGTAGCCATGTTCTTCATAATAGACCAGCTCTCATTGCTCAAGCCTAGAAAACAAAACATGCTAGTGATCAGAACAGGGGACTGGCGCTCAGGACTCCTGAGTTCTAGTCCTGCCTCTGTGCGTGACCTTAGAAAAGGCTTTGTCCCTCAGCTTCCCTACCTGTAAAGTGGTGATTACACTCTGAGATCCAGACAGAAGGTGCAAAGCCTTATTATGTATTATTATTACTGGAGACAGGAAGTTTCTGAGGTTAGAAAAAATTAATTTCCTTTACTCAGCCACCCAGAGAGACCGACCCTTGTAGACTAGGGAGCTCTGGGCCACAGCCAATCCACCAAAATATGGGCAAGCCCCTCATTTTTGTCCATCCCTCTATAAAGGGAGCACAACACTTCGAATAATGTGCAAGGGATCATGTTAAATTCTTCACATGGTTTTTGGCTGATAACATGTTCAACTGTGAGCCATTCTGACTGCTTGCCCGACAGCCAGCCTGAACATGCATGGAGCAGCCTGCCCTCGCTTTCCTGTTTAATACAGAACACCAGTCAGCACAGACTGGTGGACTATCTCAGCATGCAATGCTCCACCTTGAGCTAAGCAGCCTGAGTGCATTGCCCAGGGGGTGTAGCACCATAGAAAAGACATGACCCTGTCGTAGAACCCCAGGGGGCTGCATGTGGCCTGTAGGCAGCTCTTTGGCCATTCATGCTCTGAGAAGACATGGCACGGCCATCCCCGTGCCAGTGATTCTTTCACAGCAGCTTACATAGCATGTGTTCCAGGCTCCCAGTGACTAGGGCACCCCTTAACGGGCTTACAGGAACTTCTGGGCTTGACAAGCAACAAGCTGAAGTGGCCATTAGACACAGAGGGCAGAACACACAGCTCCCACATAACAGCATCTCAGTCCAGGGCTGCTTCATGCCCTCTCACAGGCTACGAATTACAATCACTCCCCTTTGGGGCCAGAGCAAATGGGAATTTCCCCCCTTGCCAGAGCCAGATGGGTACCTTGTGCGATCCTCAGTTTCACTTCCAGGTCGACGGGTGTGGAGACGACAGATTTGGTAAGAACCAGCACATTCTCCAGGCCAATCACCACCACCAGGTACGGAAAAATCTCCCTAGGAAAACAAAGCCAAGTGTGAGAAACAAGGGAGCACCCAGGCGCCCCTTCAGCCTAGTGCAGGGCAGGGCTGGTTCCGGGCTCTCATTCAATACACCAGTGAGCTCTAGGACCGGGCGAGAGGTTGTGCAGAGTCTGGTTCAGACAGAGGGTAACATTTTGGCAGTGCTGACTGCATTGCTACAGACTGGCCAGCACCTGCCATTCTAACATTAGATTTAAGCTCGCCGGGGCAGGGACAGCGCCCTTCTGGGTGTCTGTATGGCGCTAGCACAGGGTCAGAGCTTTGAGAACTACGGCAATACAGCGACTCATAAACAGCCAGTAAACGAAAATTAGCAAGTTGGGGAGGAGTCAGCCCCAGCTGCCAACACAAACCCCACTGACGAACCTCAGGCAAAGCTTCCACTAATCAAACCAAACCACTGCAGAGAAAGTCGGGGGTGGGGGGGAGGGCAGGGCAGATGCCCATGGGGAGCTTCTACACAGGCTCAGCTCTGCTACAATCACAGACACTGTGAGGATGGATCCAGGAGAGGATGCCCCACGCCTAGAGTGAGCCTGTGCTGAGCGCACAGGGGGAAGCCTTGTCTGTGCAGGACAGCACGATGCAGAGGGAGGCCGATGGAAGTGGACAGCCTGGCCTATCGTGCGGGAGGAGGTCAAAGGAGGGGAGTGCCAGCTGGATGGTCACTGAAGGCCCAGCAGTGGGGTTTCCTAACACCGACCTTCCCGCCACTGAACGAAATCCCTTCAGCCTGTCTGATGTCACTGTGCGGTAATCAGCAAGTGCTGCTGAGCTCCCGTGGCTCTGGAGACTGAAGCCCTCTGATCACAGACCAGCTGAAGCCTGCACTGCACTGACTCGCTCTGCCCTGCCCCTGAATCTCCCGGCTGCACTGGAGGGGTCATGTCATACTCAGGCCTCCCTCCTCAGCCTGTCAGCTAGCCTGCTGGGGGGAGAGGTGTGCAGCGACATGGCCATCCAGAGCTCACCACTTCTTTCCCACAGTGAGTGCTGGTCTTTGGTCACCAGCTAGGCATGAAAGGCTCCATGGTCCATGAGCCCACTGGTCCCCCTTGCGGCCTTTCTGAAGGCCAGTAACATGAAACTCCAGTGCCCTGACCCAGCTCCAGCATGTTCAGTGAGGAAAGACATCAGCTTCTGGAAAGATTTCTCTCTTTCCCTCCGCACTAGGGTACCTAAACAGCTACCACGGGGGGCTGGGAACTGGGGGGGGCAGCACAAGGAACCAATCAGACAATACTGATCACCACGAGTGTCGCTGCACAGCAGCAGGTAGTAGCATCCCGGCAGAGGAGAGTTTTGAGGCCGGGCTTGAGGGAGGACAATGAGTTCGATTTTTCCAAAACAACAAGACTTTCCCTGGCCCCTGCTGGGGCTCCCGTCACCCCTCCCTCCTACTGCCACTATTCTCTGGGCTGCTCACAGCAGCCAGGCTGGCTCTGTTCCAGGGAAGCAAACAGCTGCTCCAAGCACAGGGCCAGTACCCAGGATTTGCTGAGCATGGCAGGTTCCAGCTACCTCTCCGCCACCACCAGCCAGACTCATTCACAGACATCAATCTCTCTTGTGGGGGCTCAGAGGTGACTGCTGCATTACGAGCACTAGGCTTGTGTGGCACAGAAAGAGGTGGGCAGGATGGGGAACCAAGATGGAAACTCTTCTCCGTGGTGAAGCAGCAGCAGGCAGGATGGCTAAGCGATGGGGCTAGAGGCAAACAATCCTGGTGGCTGCCTTTGCTGCTGCCTGTGTTGAGCCCTAAGGACCAAGCGCTGCCTTAGGTTACCCACAAGCAGCTGCCACTGGCTTCAGCGGGAGCCGCACACGTGTAACTGAGGGCAGAACAGCTCCTTCTGTCGTTCTCCTCCCCCCTGCAAGGTCAAACGCTGCGTTTAGGGAACCGAGGAGTCTGGCACAGACTGCAACTCTGCTATCTCACTCAAACTGATCCATTAAACAAACACAGCAAGAGGAAGCCGCACCGGCTCCTTTTCCAAACAAAAGCAAAGCCACAATCCTCTCTCAAGGCTGCCTGGCAGCACTGGCTGCTCTCGCCCACGCTGACAGCGAATGGGAGTGGGCGAGTGAGACAAGTGTGGTGACTGAGCTCCCAAGTAGCAGTGGCATGATCCAAAGGGCCCCAGCCCACTGGCCAATGAGTTGTGCCAGGAGAGGGGGATGCTGCACTCACATCAGATCAGCTGAGCAAGCCGCAGGGGCATGTCCATAGCATGAAGGTCACGGTACGGGAATCACACAGGCACTGGCTAATGCCCTCTCAATGATTGCATAAGAAAGTGATGCAAGTATTAAAGAGAGGGAGGGACAGCTCAGTGGTTTGAGCATTGGCCTGCTAAACCCAGAGTTGTGAGTTCAGTTCTTGGCTACTTACCAATCTGGGGCAAAATCAGTACTTGGTCCAGCTAGTAAAGGCAGGGGGCTGGACTCAATGACCTTTTGGGGTCCCTTCCAGCTCTATGAGATAGATAGATAGATAGGGAGGGAAAAGGGTGCAGGGTCTCCATAACCCTCTATCTATCATGACATAGCTACCCAGTGTGGGGGGAGGGGGTTGTATAACACAGTTCCTCTAGTGCATTGTCCACAGCCCCCACTGCAAGCTGCATCTCCACTCTGCTGCCAGGCTCCCTGGATTCTGTGGCACTCCCCAGACTGGAAACTGGGGGGCAGCTCCATTGGAAAGTGCAGGTTTTATTGCATTCATTAGGAAAGCAGAGGCGGCACTCAACTCCTGCATTATTGAGCTCTCCAGTGAACCCCATTTACTCTATGCTGGTTCCACTTTTGCCATTTCTCAACGTGCTGCCGAGTTTTGCATCAACATCACATAACTCCATCACAGAAGCTGCCAAGGGGAAGCAGAAGGTTGTAGCAGCTGAGTAGAGATAGCTGGGACTTTGCCCACCTGGAAAGCCCTGGGAAGCAGTGTAGGACTGTGGGAAAAGCACAGGCCAAACTGGATGAGCAAGCAACTCAGAGAGGGGATTAGACAAAAGCAGAAAGCTTACAGGGAGTGGAAGGAAGGCAGGATCAGTAAGGAAAGCTACCTTGCTGAGGTCAGAACATGTAGGGATAAAGTGAGGAAGGCTAAAAGCCACATTGAACTGGAACTTGCAAAGGGAATCAAAACCAATAGTAAAAGGTTCTACAGCCACATAAATAAGAAGAAAACAAAGAAAGAAGAAGTGGGGCCGCTACACACTGAGGATGGTATGGAGGTTAAGGATAACCTAGGCATGGCCCAACATCTAAACAAGTACTTTGCCTCAGTTTTTAATAAGACTAGTGAGGAACCTTGCGATGATGGAGGGATGATAAACGGGAATGTGGATATGGAAATGGATATTACCGCAACTGAGGTAGAGGCCGTACTTGAACAGCTCGATGGGACGAAGTCAGAGGGCCCGGACAATCTCCATCCGAGGATATTAAAGGAACTGGTGCGTGAAATTGCGAGCCCGTTAGCGAGAATTTTTAAGCAATCGATAAACTCGGGGGTTGTGCCATATGACTGGAGGATTGCTAATGTAGTTCCTATTTTTAAGAAAGGGAATAAGAGTGATCCGGGTAATTATAGGCCTGTTAGCTTGACATCTGTAGTATGTAAGGTCTTGGAAAAAATTTTAAGGGAGAAAGTAGTTAAGGACATAGAGGTCAATGGTAATTGTGACGAATTGCAACACGGATTTACTAAAGGTAGATCGTGCCAAACCAATCTGATCTCCTTCTTTGAGAAGGTGACGGATTACTTAGGTAAAGGAAATGCGGTAGATATAATTTACCTAGATTTCAGTAAGGCGTTCGACACGGTTCCGCACAGGGAGCTATTAGTTAAATTGGAAAAGATGGGAGTGAATATGAAAGTTGTAAGGTGGATAAGGAACTGGTTAAAGGGGAGACTCCAGAGGGTCGTATTGAAAGGTGAACTGTCGGGCTGGAAGGAGGTCACCAGTGGAGTCCCTCAAAGATCGGTTTTGGGACCGATCTTATTTAACCTTTTTATTACTGACCTTGGCACAAAGAGCGGGAATGTGCTAATAAAGTTTGCGGATGACACAAAGCTGGGGGGTATTGCTAACACGGAGACGGACAGGGATACTATTCAGGAAGATCTGAACCACCTTGTAAACTGGAGTAATAGAAATAGGATGAAATACAATAGTGAAAAGTGCAAGGTCATGCATTTAGGAATTAATAATAAGAATTTTGGATATACGTTGGGGGCGCATCAGTTGGAAACGACGGAGGAGGAGAAGGACCTTGGGGTACTGGTTGATAGCAGGATGACTATGAGTCGCCAATGTGATACGGCTGTTAAAAAAGCAAATGCGATTTTGGGATGCATCAGGCGGGGTATTTCCTGCAACGATAAGGATGTGTTAGTACCGTTATATAAGGCGTTGGTGAGACCCCATCTGGAATACTGTGTGCAGTTCTGGTGTCCCATGTTCAAGAAGGATGAATTCAAACTGGAACAGGTTCAGAGACGGGCTACAAGGATGATCCGAGGAATGGAAAAACTGCCTTATGAAAGGAGACTCAAAGAGCTTGGCTTGTTTAGCCTGGCCAAAAGAAGGCTGAGGGGGGATATGCTCGCTCTGTATAAATATATCAAGGGGGTTAACGTTAGGGAGGGAGAGGAATTATTTAAGTTTAGTACTAATGTAGACACGAGGACGAATGGGTATAAACTGGATATTAGGAAGTTTAGACTTGAAATTAGACGAAGGTTTCTGACCATTAGGGGAGTGAAGTTCTGGAATAGCCTTCCGAGGGAAGTAGTAGGGGCAAAAGACTTTCCTGGCTTTAAGACAAAGCTTGATAAGTATATGGAGGGGATGTTATGATAGGATCGTTAATTTGGGCAATTGATCTTGAATTACCACCAGACAGGTCTGCTCAATGGTCTGCGGGGAGATGTTGCATGCGATGGGTACTGAGTTGCTGCAGAGAATTCCTTCTTGGATGCTAGCTGGTGACTCTTGCCCACATGCTCAGGGTTTAGCTGATCGCCATATTTGGGGTCGGGAAGGAATTTTCCTCCAGGGCGGATTGGCAGGTGCCCTGGAGGTTTTTCGCCTTCCCCTGCAGCGTGGGGCACGGGTCGCTTGCTGGTGGTTTCTCTGCAGCTTGAGGTCTTCAAACCATTTTTGAGGATTTCAATAACTCGGTCCTGGGATAGGGGTTGTTATAAAATTGGATGGGTGGCGTTCTGTGGCCTGCCTTGTGCAGGAGGTCAGACTAGATGATCAGATTGGTCCCTTCTGACCTATGAGTCTATGAGTCTATGAGTCTATGAGTAAAAGCACATGAGCTGAGTGTTTCTGCTAAAAGGATCAGTAGTTAAACAGCATACACTGGCAATTTTAACAGTTACCATCTGTGATGTTGTGAGTGTAATATAATATCTCATTGAAAGGTGACAGGGCCGGAAGGAGTTAATTAACTCACCGACTGACCTGACCCTGGGTGAACTTTAGAGACTGGCTAGGAAGATAGGTAAACAATAGAGCTTTGAAATGTAAGTCTGTATTGTTAGAGATAGAAGGAGAGATGTTTGCTCAGGGCTTGTAATATAAGCAAACAAGTCTGGTCTATTGCTATAGTTTTAATTCAACGATCAAAAAAGGAATATTAATGTTTATGATGATACTTGAGTGAAATAGTATTATTCTTTCTATGTCTCTTTGAAGGTTGTGGTAACCTGTATCTGAACTGTTTAATGGATAAATTACCCTGTGCTAATTGCCAGGATGTTTGGAATGAGAATTAAGCCTATTGTTTTCTCAGGCCAAAAGGCTGCTGGAAATGTATAAGAACTCTGGGACACGATCCTGCTTGATCTCAGATCTGCTTTGGGTTTCAAGAAGGGGAAACCTTAAGCCATAAGGATTGAGATCCCCAGTCAGTGACTGGAGTCACCATGAATATGGATATTGAACTATAACCTCTGGACTATTTCTAAAAGGACTTTTGGCACTACAAGCTCACCTCTACTATGTATCTGAACCTCAAGAATTGAATTCAAGTCTGTATGTATATTGATCTTATAACCAACACTCACTCTCTTTTCTTTTTTAATAAATTTTAGCTTAGTTAATAAGACTTGGCTCTAAGCGTGTATTTTGGGTAAGATGTAAATTACAATTGGACCTGAGTATGTGGCTGATCCTTTGGGATTGGAAGAATCTTTTCTTTTATATGATGAAGTAAGATTTTCAGGAATCATCATCATATCTGACAAGTGTGTCTGGACGGAGGCCTGAGGCTCGGTACTTTAAGGGAACTGCATTGTTTGGACTTCTGAGTAACCAGCGAGGTACAGCAGAAGCTGTTTCGTGCAGGCTTGGTAAATCCACTAGCATTTGGGGTTTGTCTGCCCTGTTTGGTTTGCAGTTCACCCTCATTGAGTGACCTCAGCTGGCTCCCACGGGCAGCACCGTCACACCATCTTCAGCACGTCAGAGTCAACAACAAACTGAAATGAACTGGGCACTTCGCAGCTCTCAGAGCCTTGTTCCAGGTTGCCTGCAGATTTCCCTGCCTCAGTTCAATTCCGGTCACGCTTTTCTGCTTATCTTCACACCATAAGGGCTAGAACTATCTTTTAATTAAAGCTCCGATTCTAGAGGAGACACTGTGGCTGGAAGTGGATTCTGTGGCAAATTCCATGTCTGAAGAATCACAAACTACAGGCAGCCTTGAAGATAACGGAGAGGGAAAAGGGCTGGAAAACAGCTGTGCTATCACTTTCTCTCTCAATGTTTGCAACATGACCAGGGGAAAAGTTAATCTGAATTGTCACAGATCCCTAAAACATCCCCTCAAGCCCGCTTTATCGCCTCCTCTGGATGCCCTGGGTAGCTAGATGGCTGTCTCTTTAGAAGTCTGCAGTCACACCACCTCAGGCTGTGGTCTTGACAGATGTCACAAGCTAAGCTGGGCCAGTACTGGGACAGACTTCCCAGAAGGACCTACTGGAAATGCTGTTGGGGATTCAGTCGGAGGCGCTCGCTCCTCAGACTCTGGACTAGACAGTTACCCCAGCATGTTGTTACAGATAAGTCCCAGACCCTAGCCATTCATGGTTTGTCTTAAAGATCTCAAAGCATTTTCTTCCCAACAAAGGTGTTAGCCCTGGTACCCTGGCCTAATTCAAACTCAAGCAATTATATTTTGCCTGCCTACAATCCCTTTGTAGTTGGAGATAGTACTCTCTTCACTGCCAGGCCAAAGCTGCCATGCAGGAACTGCATTTCACTGCTGAAACAAATACACATACCCAGAGATCACTTCCTGTCGGAAGAGACCACCTCAAGAATCCTCCAATCCAGCAAGTACAGCTCAGCTCATCTTTATTAAAAGACCTTGCCATTAACCAACTAAATTCTTTCAGTTTCCTGAGTGGTCATTTAAGACCCGGGGCTGTGTGTGAGAAAAGCACTATGGGATGGAAAGTGCTGGGGAGAGAGTGAGTGTGACAGACGAGAGACTTCTGCTGTTCGGCAGCTCTGCACAGAAAGTAACTAGCGAATGTTTGTAGTGCGGATTCTATGCTAAACCTTCAAGGTCATTGGTAAGTAGTGGAGACGAGAGAGACAAAACTCAAACTCTCTCATCAGCCATGTCCTTGTTAGCCAGCAGCACCCACTGCTTCAGAAGGTACAAACTGATCACCACGCTGCAGGCTCGGAGATGAAACAGATCACTGATCTATAGCGCCGTCAGGACATTTAATACTGTTCATGAGTAAGAATTTCAAATCCAAGGAGACACCAACTTCTCTTGAAACAAGGGCTGGGCATGTGCTGCACAAACACAAGCTGTTTGCCTCCTACAACCAAACCATACAAATACAAGTTCCACAGTCCCCATCCCCGCTGAGACACTGCAAAGGATACCGCTGTTACTGTCTGCCACAATGAGGCAATCACCGAGAAAGGGACTGAAACAGAAACAGGGCTGAGAAGGGGGGTTGTGGGGAGAGTGCCATGCTTATGCAGCTATTAAGGCATTTATCTTGAGCTCAGCACTACTGATGTCAGAAGGTGCTGCATTAGGGCCTGCTCCATCACCCAAAATCGTCAGTGGAAACACTCGCATTGCTTACTGGTTTATGGAAACATTCAGGGAGAGGCCCAGTGATTAGAGCAAGGGGGCTCCGACTCTCCTCCTGGCTTTGCCAGTGACTCTTTCGGACCCCTGGGGCATGTCAGTTCGCTCTGTGTGCTTTAGTTTTCTGACCTGTAAAGCACGGATTATGCCTCCCTCCTACAATTATTCTAGCTCATTAATACTTGCACAATGTGCCTTGAGATCCTCAGATGAAAGCTGCCCTAGCAGGGCAAAGAGTGCTGATAATCTATGGCTGGTATATTGAATCCATCAATGGCTATTAGCCAGGCTGGGCAGGGATGCTGTCCCTAGCCTCTGTTTGCCAGAAGCTGGGAATGGAAAACAGGGGATGGATCACTTGAGGATTAACTGCTCTGCTCATTCCCTCTGGGGCACCTGGCATTGGCCACTGTTGGCAAACAGGACACTAGGCTAGATGGACCTTTGGTCTGACCCAGTGTGGCCGTTCTTATGTCCTTATGTAATCCTAGGATCTACACACTGCCCTCCAAACAGCATGCTTCATGGCGGTACTGTAAAAACCAAAGCACTAGAGACCTGAAATAGGTAAAGGCTCTACTAAAACTCTCCCCCCTAGTAACCCTGCTGCAGAAACCGGACAAGTGAAAGCTTGACCAAACAAACAGGGCTGACATGGCATCCTGAAGCTGGCCAAACACAAGCTCCGGCACACTGCCAGAGGGTGCAGGTTCCAATGAGGACACCTCGCCACCAGGCCTGGAAAGCTACCCCTCACGATCAGCAGGAAGGGAACTCCAGCAGATGGTAAGGGTCCAAAAGGACACAGGGAGAGAGGTGATCTCTCAGGTAGCTGGCTCTCAACCCACCCCGGCCTATCAGTACCGCTTCCATCTCATCCAGACCACGCCAGCTGGCTCCCATCATATCCCCACCTCTGACAGGTGCTGGGAGAGGAGAGACCAAAGCATCAGCGCTTGATGAAAGGAAGAGAGATCCTACTGCCTTTCAAATACTGAAGGGTGCCTCACTATCTCCCCTTGCAGCCCTATGCACATGGGAGACAAGAAGGATCACTGTGGGACCCCCTCCCTGAGGGAGCCCTTGCAGAGAGAGGAGTCTATGCTCATAACCTCCATCTAGCATCCGTCCAAGGAGGAGTTAACCTGCAGAAGGACCTCACCTAGCCACTCCCACAAGAGGCCAACAAAAACCATCCTGCTCAGCGATATCGGGGGCTGCCATCAGACCTAATAAAATGGGTTACATGTCCCCTGCAGGAGGATCCCATCCTCCATCCCTCAGAGTCAGGTCTCTGTGGTAAGTCTACCTTTGAAACCAGACTGCGGGGGTCAAGAGTAGGCAGGGAGTCAAGAGGTGCCGGCGGCTGCTCCAGCATGAAGAGAGGGTTCGAGAATGGACCACAACGTACCAGGCTGTTATCATCACAAGTGAAGCAGAAGAAATGAGTTCTGAGTGCAGTGAGGCCCATAAGCCTTCTTAGCTCTTGTGGGAAGAAGTTCCTCAGGCTAGAGATGACTCCTGAGCTGACTCCTGAGACAGTTCTGTCTCCTGCGCTCACCAGCCTCCCCCGTTGGCTGGCAGCATCACTGGCCCAGGGGACGGGGGGGCTGAGCTGGAGGGTGAGGCAATCTCTCAAGTGGGCTTCAACAGAGATCTTGACCTGGGTGCTGTGTTCGGTGGGAAGCTTACGGAGAGCAAGCATCAGGGTGATGCGCTCACAGGGCCCTGTGTTACTTAGCAGGAAGGCTGCTGAGCTTTGTGCCTGGTGGAGCCTTTCCAGAGCATGCAGCTTCCCACCTTGGTACAGCCAAGTGCAGTAACTCAACACCTGGATCGTGACACACATGAACACCCTCTCCCAAGGGAAGAGTCAATAATCCCCACCAGTAACAGCCCCAAAGCCTTCCTGCTAGTCCCCATCAGCCACAAGTGCCAGGTTTCTCCAATCTCACTGAGCAAAACGCAGAGAACCTCGGCCAGGGAAGGCAAAGACACACAACCTCCTGCCTTGGCCATCGGTCTGATTCAGAGCAGGCTTCCTTCCACTGGCATGCCAGCCATGGTGACTGGAGCAGAAAGGGGCTGACTAGGTGCCAAGCTGCTGATGTTTAGGGAGAAAAGATGGACACAATATTTCACTAATCTGTCAGCAGTGAGGTGTGACGGATGCGCAGCAAAATGTCCCCACGAGGCCAGGAGCCATCCGGTCCATCAGTATCCTGGGGAAGCAGGGCCAAGCAACGTGGAAAGTGATCAGGCAACGAAAGTGGGCATGGTTAGAAAATCCTTGATCCTGGACATAGAGGGCTAAGTAGCTGGCATCAGACAGGTTAGCACCCACCTTCCCTTTGTCCCTTCTTTCAGCAGGAGATTCTTATTGCTGGATACCTACCCTCCGTTGAGAGTAGGCGTCAGGCCAAACAGCGTGCACAGACCCACCGACATGAGCAGAGAACTGAGCACCGTCACAACTGCTGCCAGGGCCAAGCCCCATTTTGACTTCACCATGTCAATCTTCCCTGCAAGAGAACACGAGGCCCACATCACTGGGGAAAGCCAGTGCCAACTTCCCCATCATGGGGAGCGGATCCACATGCTCATTCACTTCAACAGGCAGCACGCTAGCCAGGGATGGTAGCGGTGGGTTCAAGGCCTCGGGTGCCTGGCTAGTGCTGACATAGAAACACAGTACTAGAGAGGCATGCTCCAGCCAGAGGAGAGCAACGCAGGGGTGCGGCACAGACTCTCATTCCAGCTACAAGACGGCCCAGAGATGTGTGAAAGGAGCATACGTAACCTCACATCAGTGGCAGGTCCTGACGGCACAACCGCAGATATATGTGGGATCTTTCTGGCCGTGGGCTGGTCCCTCGGAGAAGCGGGGCATGTGCCATCACATGGGGCATTTAGAACTGAACAGGTCAGAGCCCTGTAGGATACGCTACAGGGAACCACCCTGCATTGGCTCAGGAAATGGAATAGCTGAAACCTAACAGGGCCTCTTCCCCTCCACATCCTAGTTCTATGTCCCAGTGGGATTTCAGCTTCACCTGGCTGCAGGAGTGACAGGAGACTGCAGCACTGAAGACTAGGTGTTTGTCCTCCCTACATGTGGGGCAGGGTGTAATGTGCCATCAGGCCCCTGGGGCCCCCTCTGCCATGAAGCCCATGGACGGGGCGCTCGCACTCTCTGCTCCCCACAAACCTACGTGTGGAGAAGTAGATGTAAGCGAAGAGGATGATGTAGGTGGTGACGAGGGGGATCAGCTCAGCAACGCCGATCTCTTCCTTGAAGTGGACGTGAACGATGTGCTCCTCCCGCAGGGTGCAGTTGAGGCTAGGGTGCAGCAGCTTCAGCCGGGAGCGGAGGCTGGTGAGGAACCTGACACAGGAGAAAGGCAGAAGGATGTGACTCTGGTGCTACGCTGTACACCTAACACACCCCTCAGAGGAGGGCCCGGGGGCTGCAGCCAGCTGGGAACATGGCTCTATAGATTTATGCAATACTCGGCAACCAAGAGCAAGGCCGGCTCTGCCTGTCTAGGTTTTGCACCTCATTCCTCGCTGGCGTATCACCAAGTTCCCCTGAGATCTACAGCGTTCCTGCGGCGGATTCAGAGAGGGGAGCTGCAAGACCTCATAAATGGTGTTTAGTGAGGGGGGTTGGGGTTTACCAAGAACTCTGGCTCTGGTGGATGGCGAGTGCTGTGGATTCAAACACGTTTCCTGTTGCAGGTGTTGGGTAAGTAGTGCTGATGAATGATGCTAACGGACAGTCCTGGAGATGGGAGGCCTCTCTCCCCCATGCACAGTGTGGGCAGCAGCAGGGCAAACTTCCACCGGCTGGCTTGCCAGGCTGCCCTGGGAGAACCACGCGGAGAAGGGAGAAGAGCATTCGCTCTCTAGTCCCATTCAGTCCGTGCCCTCTCTGATGAGACGGCCAGGAAGGGAGCCAGTTACTGCCAACCAAGATGGCGCTCACTGGGATGCAGAAGCCCATCCATCAGGAGCTGGACTGAAGCAAACTCCCCAGGCCAACCAGCTGCCACCAGCAGGGCAACGACTTCACTTACTACAAATATGTGATTGTGGGCAGGGGCAGCCATCAGCAGAGGAATGCTGGGGTGGCTCCTGGTGTGCTGGGTTTTTTTAAAGTGACAGTGCTGTGTGTCTAGTGGAGCCAGACAGCTTTACACTGATGATGATGATACTCTGTGCTTCTATAGCGCCTTCCCTCTGAGGATCTGACCGTGCTCTGCACAGCTCTGTCCAGAACAGTGAAAGGACAAATAATGAGAACCAACCAGCCTCCCAGGAGATGAAGATGGGAGCCCAACAGTCAGGTGACCTGACATGGGAGTAGCAGAGCCAAGGCGCCTTACCTGGAATCATATCGCTGGAGAGCTAGAGTGACAGTGTAGGATACCACCCGCTTCCTGTTGTACAGGTTCACGCCACTGTATTTCCCCGGGACGCCGAATAAGAGATCTGAAAACGCAACAGGAGCAAAACACCATCAGCCTGGACAAAGGTTGATGAGGGACGACATATGAGTGTTCATCACCAGATGGGCAAGGATGCTGCAGAACCATGGCCCACCTTATTACAGGGGCTTCCAGACCCTCATAGAGCAGGCAAGGCCTTGGCCTTTCAGGGCTCCCCCAACCCCATGTCCCCACCGCCACACACAGTAAAATGGAACATCAGTCACCTGCCCTGGGAGAGAGCAAAGACTGAGTGAGGTTTTGAGGTTGTGCTCAGACTGGTAAGCCCGGCCTCCTCTACTCACACCAACTAGTACAATGCTGACTCCATGCCATTGCTGTGCACACCTACACATCCACGCGCTACATCAGCACATTCTCTAGGAGTGTGTGTGTTCGTTTTCTGCTTGGGAGAAGGTAAGGTCCCCGGGGACGGAGTCCCGTCTTCCTTTGGGGGGTTATAGTGCTGAACACATTCTGGGTACGGAACTGGGAAACTTTTTAATCAACAAGTCTGAAGGCTCCAATGCCCCTCTTGAGGCAGGAGGGATTACAGGGGTCCTGACCTCAACTGGATCCCCTTAAACAGAAAGGAGTGAACAATCCTCTAACTGTGTGGAACCAGGGAGCAGCATGACTTCAGACATGGCCAGATTCCTTATTCTAATTAAAGCAAGAGACCTTCATTAGCACCAGTAGCCCACCTGAGGATAAGCCCTGTGGGTTGCTCCAGGCAACAATCAATGAAAGGATAAGAGGGAGCACTATGAACATTCACCCCCCACTGCACCCCCGCCTTTAGGACAATGCAGCCGGTGCTGTTCTCAGAGCAACCAGAAAGAGACAGGGTGGGAGAAAGCAGCATGGTTAGATCAAAGGGCGTGGGGGGGTTGTTGGCTATACACAGATGCTTTCTCTCTTCCCACAGGCAGCAGGCTGATAGGGTTAGCACACCCACTTTTCACCTCTGGAGGGCTGGATCCAAATCCAACTTAAAAGCCTGGGTGGAATGAGTCTGGTGGCCTCATCCCAGACTCTGCATGAGGAAAAACCACTGCCCGATTTGGCACTGCTGGCAATCGGCTCAGGAGAGACCTGGGACTGGAACAGCAGAGCAGGGATGAGGCACCTCTCCCAGCATCTGCACCACTCAGCCACCTACCTTTGAGGGTAGCCGATGTCTGCAGTGTCTTTGGTTCGTGCTGGTGGACAGTTTTGATGATATCAGGGTCGGAGTTAAAGCGCTCTCGGTCATTCTGCCAGAAGTTCCCTGGAGACAGCAGGAGGCAGCCATGTTCAGGTAGCAGGTCTCGCAGCTTCTTTAAGCTGGGCAGGAGGTCTGTCACCTGAAGGCAGACTTCCTCCAAACTTCTGATCCCAGAACTGAAAGACAGGTAGAGACCAGAAGCTGCAGCATGTTATGATATTCACAGGCAGCTCATCTCAGAAAGGCAACGCACCCGTGCACTCCTGAGCTCTAATTCTCACTCACTCCTCAGCTTGTGAACGCACAATTTCAAAAGCCTTCACTGATACTGGGGGCCTCAGTTCTCAGCACCCTACTAAGACTCTCAGGGCCTCATTGTCAGAAGTGCTGGGCACCTGCAGGTAACTAGCTTTAGCTGGAGTGATGCATGTTTAACGCTTCTAAAATCAGACCCAAGGAGTGGGAACTTTTGAATACTTGGGCCTTAACCTCTCTGCCTCCTCTTTCCCCATTTGCTAATGGGGGATGATAATACAAACCTCCCTCAGTATTTCTGGCATGGATTAGTTAGGGGTCACACAGGCTCTGTAGTGTGTGAAGGACACAGCAGGAGTTAAACTGTTCAGCACCAGCAACTCAGCAAAATCTTCTCCGAACTCCTCTGTGGTGCACAGCACAGGAAATGCCCCCAGCCGTGTGAACTCATGGGGCAGCAGCGCCACCCTGCAAGTGATATATGGCTTGGGTGGGTTGGCGTTTCCAAACTGCAGGCACAAGCCTGCAACCCTTGCTTATGGGACTCTCCTCACGTGAGTACAGGCTGCAAGATCAGGCCTCCATTTCAGAGCACCTGTCACAGCATTGCAAAGTGCTGCTCTCCCGGTGGGTAAAGCTGCGTGAACTCATGTTAACGTCAGGCTTACACTAACAGTCACAATAAAGTGATGCTTGTTAAAAGTTCAAACCTTGCTTGATATGCTCACACAATCCTTTGATACCCACTAACAAATCAGATACGCATCTGACTTGACCCAGCCTGGAGCTCACTGGCATTTGTCCGAGTGTGCAAAGCCCAGTAGCAGAGTGGCTGCCCGGACCAGGGTTGGTTAGCATTGCCCCAAAAGAGAGCCCTACTTCCTTGTGAGTGAGCATAGACAAGGCAACTGGCAGGATCTAGCATAAAATCCATGCCCAGCCGCACAGCCACACAGAAAAATTGAGGCTTTCACTTCAGAAAAAATGACATTTCTGGTCCTCCTGGAGGCAAAGACAACCTTCTGCATGGGCACTGACGTAGTGAGGCCTGCCTGAGTCTGCAGAGAGCTTGGAACAGCTCTGGAAGATGTCAGAACTCTGCTCTGTCCCCTCAGTCTGGCATTGACTCTGAAACCTAATGGTGACAAAGCTCTTGGCAACAGTTTTCACTATGTCATCCCAGATCAGTTTAGCAGGTATACATGGCTCATGTGCTTCTCTCTAATGTCGGATGCAGTGATAGAGACTGGGACATGATGCAATGGAATGGCTAACTGCCCTCAAAGCTGCTGGGGTCTGGAATTAGGTGTTCAAACCACTACAAAAATTTCAAGTCATCCCTGTCCCTGCCCAGAAGGGACAACTGCCCAAAGCCTTAACTGTCTCCAGGGCAAAAAAACGCAAACTGCCTCCTATATTTTCTGGATGGAAAAAGCCCTGGCTGTCCAGTACCAAGATGCCCAATCCCCCACTGACAGCTTCAACATGCAGATACACTTTTTCCTATACAGTTTTTTTGCAGCACTTTAACAATTTAGCAGACTAAAATATACGGAATTTGATGTCAAAACGAGCTGTGAGCCCCAGAATATGGCACTGACTGTGTTATTAATTTCAGATTTAATTCAAGAACACCTGGCTTGGAAATTATTTCTCTGCGACAGAAATGGGGCACTTGTCCCAGAGCTGAGGTCTAGCTGGACGCGGAGCACAGGGAGCCTTGTTTCATTTCCATGCAGCATGGATACCCATCAAGGACGTTGTCACAGTAATCAGAGATACCGTGCATACCAGGAGGAGACGATTTATAACTTGCCACTGACAAATGTGCGGCATGATCCACACATGTGATAAAAGGGCAGCTGAACTGAAGACAAACACTGTGTAGCAAGGACATCAGCCCAAGGTTGTAACTGGAAGGCTATCGAAAGCTCTTTCTGAACATAGCACAGGCAGCTTCTCTGGCACATAAGAATGTAAGAACATAAGAATGGCCATACTGGGTCAGATCCAAGATCCATCCAGCCCAGTATCCTGTCTCCTAACAGTAGCTAATGCCTGATGCCCTAGAGGGAATAAACAGAACAGGTGATCATCAAGTGATCCATTCCCTGTCGCCCATTCCCAGCTTCTGGTAAACAGAGGCTAAAGACACCATCCCTGCCCTTCCCAGCTAATAGCCATTGATGGACCTATCCTCCATGAACTTATCTAGCTCTTTTTAGAACTCTGTTATAGTCTTGGCCTTCACAACATCCTCTGGCAAGGAATTCCACAGGCTGACTATGCATTGTGTGAAAAATTACTTTCTTTTGTTTTAAATCTGCTTCCTAATTTCATTTGGTGGCCCCTAATTCATGTGTTATGAGAAGGAGTAAATACCACTCACTTACTTTCTCCACACCAGTCATGATTTTATACACCTCAATCATATCCCCCCTTAATAGTCTCTTTTCCAAGCTGGAAAGTCCTAGTCTTCTTAATCTCTCCTCATATGGAAGCTGTTCCATACCCCTAATAATTTTTGTTGCCCTTTTCTGTACCTTTTCCAATTCCAATATATCTTTGTTGAGACGGAGTGACCACATCTGCACGCAGTATTCAAGATGTGGGCATACAATGGATTTATATAAAAGCAATATGATATTTTATGTCTAATTATCTATTCCTTTCTTAATGATTCCCAACATTTTGTTTGCTTTTCTGACTGCCGCTTCACATTGTGTGGATGTTTTCAGAGAACTATCCACAATGACTCCAAGATCTCTTTCTTGAGTGGTAACAGTTAATTTAGACCCCATTATTTTATGTGTATATTTGGGATTATGTTTTCCAGCGTACATTACTTTGCATTTATCAACACTGAATTTCATCTGCCATTTTGTTGGCTAGTCATCTAGTTTTGTGAGATTCCTTTGTAACTCTTTGCAGTCAGCTTTGGAATTAACTATCTTGAGTAGTTTTATATTGTCTGCAAATTTTGCCACCTCGCTGTTTATCCCTTTTTCCAGATCACTTATGAATATGTTGAACAGCCCTGGTCCCAGCACAGATCCCCTGGGGGACACCACTATTTACCTCTCTCCATTCTGAAAACTGACCATTTATTCCTATCATTTGTTTTCTGTCATTTAACCAGTTACTGATCCACGAGAGGACCTTCCCTCCAGTCCCATGACTGCTTGCTTTGCTTAAAAGCCTTCGGTGAGGGACCTTGTCAAAGGCTTTCTGAACATCCAAGTACACTATATCCACTGGATCACTCATGTCCATATGTTTGTTGACCCCACTCAAAGAATTCCAATACATTGGGAAAACAACAAGGAGTCCGGTGGCACCTTAAAGACTATCAGATTTATTTGGGCATAAGCTTTCGCGGGTAAAAAAACCTCACTTCTTCATATTCTACATTGGCGAGGCATGATTTCCCTTTGCAAAAAACATGTTGACTCTTCCCCAACAAATCATGTTCATCTATGTATCTGATAATTCTGTTCTTTACCATAGTTTCAACCAGTTTGCCTGGTACTGAAATTAGGCTTACCGGCCTGTAATTGCCGGGATTGCCTCTGGAGCCTTTTTAAAAACTTGGCGTCACATTAGCTATCCTCCAGTCATCTGGTTCAGAAGCTGATGTAAATGATAGGTTACATACCAGTTAGAAGTTGTGCAATTTCACATTTGAGTTCCTTTAGAACTCTTGGGTAAGTACCGTTTGGTTCTGGTGACTTCTTAGTGTTCTTAGTATAGTGAATGCTTACGGGAAGAGGGTAGATTTAGAAGAGAAAATAAGGAAAGAGCAAGTAAAAAATCACTTAGAAAAGTTAGATGCCTGCAAGTCACCAGGGCCTGATGAAATGCATCCTAGAATACTCAAGGAGTTAATAGAAGAGGTATCTGAGCCTCTAGCTATTATCTTTGGGAAATCATGGGAGATGGGAGAGATTCCAGAAGACTGGAAGGGGGCAAATATAGTGCCCATCTATAAAAAGGGAAATAAAAACAACCCAGGAAACTACAGACCAGTTAGTTTAACTTCTGTGCCAGGGAAGATAATGGAGCAGGTAATCAAAGAAATCATCTGCAAACACTTGGAAGGTGGTAAGGTGATAGGGAATAGCCAGCATGGATTTGTAAAGAACAAATCGTGTCAAACTAATCTGATAACATTCTTTGATAGGATAACGAGCCTTGTGGATAAGGGAGAAGCGGTGGATGTGATATATCTAGACTTCAGTAAGGCATTTGATACAGTCTCGCATGATATTCTTATAGATAAGCTAGGAAAGTACAATTTAGATGGGGCTACTATAAGGTGGGTGCATAACTGGCTGGATAACCGTACTCAGAGAGTAGTTGTTAATGGCTCCCAATCCTGCTGGAAAGGTATAACAAGTGGGGTTCCGCAGGGTTCTGTTTTGGGACCGGTTCTGTTCAATATCTTCATCAACGATTTAGATGTTGGCATAGAAAGTACGCTTATTAAGTTTGCGGACGATACCAAACTGGGAGGGATTGCAACTGCTTTGGAGGACAGGGTCAACATTCAAAATGATCTGGACAAGTTGGAGAAATGGTCTGAGGTAAACAGGATGAAGTTCAATAAAGATAAATGAAAAGTGCTCCACTTAGGAAGGAACAATCAGTTTCACACATACAGAATGGGAAGAGACTGTCTAGGAAGGAGTATGGCAGAAAGAGATCTAGGGGTCATAGTGGACCACAAGCTTAATATGAGTCAACAGTGTGATACTGTTGCAAAAAAAGCAAACGTGATTCTGGGATGCATTAACAGGTGTGTTGTAAACAAGACACGAGAAGTCATTCTTCCGCTTTACTCTGCGCTGGTTAGGCCTCAACTGGAGTATTGTGTCCAGTTCTGGGCATCGCATTTTAAGAAAGATGTGGAGAAATTGGAGAGGGTCCAGAGAAGAGCAACAAGAATGATTAAAGGTCTTGAGAACATGACCTATGAAGGAAGGCTGAAGGAATTGGGTTTGTTTAGTTTGGAAAAGAGAAGACTGAGAGGGGACATGATAGCAGTTTTCAGGTATCTAAAAGGGTGTCATCAGGAGGAGGGAGAAAACTTGTTCACCTTAGCCTCCAATGATAGAACAAGAAGCAATGGGCTTAAACTGCAGCAAGGGAGATTTAGGTTGGACATTAGGAAAAAGTTCCTAACTGTCAGGGTAGTTAAACACTGGAATAGATTGCCTAGGGAAGTTGTGGAATCTCCATCTCTGGAGATATTTAAGAGTAGGTTAGATAAATGTCTATCAGGGATGGTCTAGACAGTATTTGGTCCTGCCATGAGGGCAGGGGACTGGACTCGATGACCTCTCGAGGTCCCTTCCAGTCCTAGAGTCTATGAGTCTATGAGTGTATTGATTTGTTCCAAAACCTTCTCTAATGACACCTCAATCTGGGACAGTCCTCAGATTTGTCACCTAAAAAGAATGACTCAGGTTTTGGAGTCTCCCTCCCATCCCCAGCTGTGAAGACCAATGTAAAGAATTCATCTAGCTTCTCTGCAATGGCCTTATTGTCTTTGAGTGTCCTTTGGCATCTCAATCGTCCAATGGCCCCAATGGTTGTTTAGCAGGCTTCCTGCTTCTGATGTACTTCAACATTTTTTTGCTATTACTTTTTGAGTAATATGAGCTTGTCTACACCAGGGTGTGGAAAGGATGTGACATCATTTGCCTTGAAGCCCATCTAATTTCTTGCTTTCCTTATTGCCAGGAGTCTAAGGATTCAATCCTGATGGCTAGACCCACAGAGCACTAGTGGGGGGTCAGCGTGACTCTGGCAGGCCCAGTTCCATATCTGGACTCTCTAATCCATGGGCATTTACCTGTCTCTCAGGGCGTGGTTCCTGATCTCCTCCACTAGCTGGAAGACGCGGGAGAGCGGCGAGCGGAACACGTCCACAGCGAGGAAGTTCTTGTGCCATGGCGAGACCGTGGCTTTCACCAAGATCTGCTGGATGTAGGCCACGGGGGCACCCAGGTACTGTGGGGAAAGCAGGGGGAGAGAGAGAGGTGACCTTCTGGAGATAGTGGAGTCTGCAAGCCTGCAGAGTGAGCAGGGATCTCTCCTGCAAACCCTACAGCATCAACCCCTAAGCCTTCCTTCTTGCAATCCCCTCTTTTGTGACAGATGGGGGACAGGTGCCCCCCCTCATGCCCTCTTGTGCCACACCCGACCATGGCCTGTTTTCCTCCTCTCGTTTTCTGGTTTCTTTCTAGCTTCATAGCTTTTATTCCCTCGCATTCCCCCCTCACCAGGTAGCTCTTTCATTCCTTCTCGGCAGGCTGCATGCCGCTTTGGAGTGGGTGTGGCCTCTGGTGGCCACACTCTTCACGCTCTAGCAGCTAACTTGAGTGCCATGGCTGAAGAGAAGCTTTCCTCAGCCAGCTGCAGCCTGAGCCTATAGCCCTGTACTCATGAGCTGCTTCTAGGGCTGGCTGCAGTGGAGCGACTGCAGGAGCCTGGAGGAAGGCAGGTGGCTTCAGCCACAGCCAAATGAGCGGGGACACCTTGATCTACCAGAAATGTTCATGCACTTGGCAGCCTCTGCTGAAGAGAGGCCTTGGACTGTAAAAGCAGGGGGCTGCAAGTTAGGCTTGAAGTGCCCTGACAGAGCTGTGATGTGCCAAGGACTAGGATACCCAGGGATCCCGCA
This sequence comes from Gopherus flavomarginatus, assembly GCF_025201925.1. NCBI lineage: Eukaryota > Metazoa > Chordata > Testudines > Testudinidae > Gopherus > Gopherus flavomarginatus. The sequence continues at coordinate 4,393,529 of NC_066618.1, read as the reverse complement.
GGTCAGGAGGGAAGGGCATTGCAGAGCTATGCTGAGCGGGGGGCGGTTTTAGAACTGTTCCTAGCCTCCAGAAGAAGGGCTGTGGATACAGGCTGCTCATGCCAAAGAAAAGTCAAACCCCTACCTGGTACATTCGGACATCAGCAGCATTGATTTGCATGATCCTGGCTGATACAAGAAACCCTTGGCTTCTACCCAAGTCAGCGTTAACCCTTTGTTCATGCCTCCACTGCCAGAGCACAATGGGCTCATCACTCTGTGACAGTCACCCAGCTCCGAGTGTGGCTGCTTAACCTCAAATGGAAAATGCTTAGTTTTGCCCTTAAGAAGTAGGCATAAATGTTGGAGATGAGACCCGAACTGGCACCAAATGGCTCCTAGTTACTGCGAACACTCCAGGCAGCTAGCCGAGCCAAAGGAGAGAACATAGAGGATGTACTGAAGTGCTCAAGGCACAGGGACTGGGATCCACAGCCTTTCACCTCCAGGCCAGCAGTTTGATCCCAGCTCAGCCTGGCAGTGATGGACCAGTCATTCTGTTCTGGTGGCTGGTCAGTGGAGCAGGAGTTGTGAACTGGTTGGTAGATCAGAGACCAAATCCCCACAGACAGGGGTACAGCAGTAAGTGACCCCCAGATTGGTAGCATCTCCATGGATGATAGCAGCTGTACAGACTGGCTGAGCTCTATTCTCACCCTTATGCGGGGGAGTGTCCCATGGCAGGGCTGAGGCATGCTAGCAGAGTGGTGGGGGCAACTTGCCCTGTCACTGCCTGCGCTGTCCCTGTTGGAGGGGAAGAACTGAGACCTTTTGTTTTCTGGGGTGTCAATCCAGCCCCAGGGGCAAGGATCAGCGTTAATGTCGTGCACCCCGTCAGACCGTGGCCCAGGCCAGGGAAGCTAAGGATGAAACCAGTGAACCATATTTGGTGCTGAATCCTGGTCACGTGCCACCAGCAGCACATTGCACATACAGTAAGAAGAATCCAGCACCTACCACTAGCACTAAATTTACTTAAAACAACTGAATAATAATTGTGAAAAAAAGCAGCAAGCAAAATGCAACACATGACTCAGGATATGGTTCTCTGTCTCCCCTTGGACTGCATGCTCCTGCTGAACAGCGTTTGAAAGCTTTTACCCACCCACTCTGAAGGCCCAGAATTGGGTCTCCTGACAGCATTCGAGTCTAACAACAGGAGTACATTAGCCCTGAATTTAACAGCCAGGCGAGGTGAGAAATCACAAGGCACTTCTTCCGTTCACTATATTAAGGTGCAAATAATACCAGAGTGAACTCCCCACCGCCTCCCGGCTCTCTCTCTCAGGTGTGTGCGTACACGCGTGCACACACACAAGTCAGCAGGGGGCAGCACATACACACACACGCAAAAGACCTACCCAATCAGGTCTCTCACTAGGATCTCCTTGCTGGTGGCTTGGCTCTGAAGACGGTGGTGAGTAATCCTTCACCGGGGTGCTGTACTCCACAGGGCCCGTTCCAGGTAAGGGGAGCTTAAGCAGTGGGTAGCTAAGATTAAGAAACAAGCAAGAAGAATTATACATTTAAGCAAACCCACATTTTACTGCATGTCACACGCTGAAATGTATTGGGCCCATCAGCAAACCTTGCCAAGGACTGGGAGATGTAAGGGGAACTTTTTCCAGGTTACCAGTCTGAATCTGACCCAGCACAGTAATATCCAATAGCTGATGCCTCTGCTGGCCTCTCTCTCTGTCTACAAGGGGATAACAAATGTGCAGCTGGCTCGCAGGTCTTGGGCTCCAGGGCTTAAAAATTACTATGTAGACACTCAGGCAAGGTCCCAGAGGTTGGGTTCCAGCCCAAGCCTGAACAGCCATTTTTAGCCGCACAAGCCTGAGGCAGCTGACATGGGTCAGCCATGCCATGGAGCTTTTATCCCCAGGTAGACATACCCTCTGAGTTGGTGGCTTCAGTACAGTTCCTGTTAGATTGATTTATGCATCCCTGCCAGCCCTTTAGTTGGCAGTCTTGGGGAGAACTCAAAGAATGAATGGGCCATGCCGCTGAACCACCCTCTGAACCATCAAGCCATCTTCCCCGGGCGGGTGGGACACCTGAAACATAGTGAGGATGTGGAGCTAGTGGAAGCAGACTTGTGTTTTTCCTTGAGGGAGGGGGTTACAGTCACGAATGCTGCAGTTTTGCAGTTAGGGAGAGGACAGTTGAGCAGCTCGGCAGAGACAGCAGAAAAATTGAATTGCTTTTAAAGTCCTGAAAGTTAGCAGTGTCAGAGACAGATTAAGGTGCTCAGGCAGCTGGCTCTGGCTGGCTACTCCACAGTCTGAACCCTGAAAGCAGACACCTCTTACAGAGTAAGGATCCACCAAACGCACTTTGCATGGGCCACATTCTTGAATAACCATGAGATGGTAACTACTTTTGAACACTCTTGATTCAAGCTGGATTCAAAAGGACCCAGGACTTTCCAAATCCTTGACATCCAGCGTCATCCCTGTAATTTTCCACGGCTGGCACTCAAAGGCCTGTCTCCAGTGTGGATTGAACCATTTCTGACACTTGCCACAAACTTCACTGGTCTCAAAGGCACTGTTAATGGTGGGTTCTGAAACACCAGACCATGAAGTCATGTCATTCTTATTACCTTCTTGCCCCTTTGCAGCTGCAATTTCGGTGTGATTGTAGCAGTTGGTAACCTATTAACCATTCATATTAGAGATTAATGCTTTATAACACTTGAAAGCTGAGAGGCCCAGCTTTCAGACAGTAGAGAGCATTTTCTTTTTAGTGCTAGATGTTCTTTAGGTTCTAAAATAATGTTAGAATCGAACTTGGGGGAAACACTTCAGCCAAAGGGTTGGGACCCACCAATGCTAGAAGCTATTAAGACAGGATTCCTGGTTTTTCAGTGACACATAGCCTGGCTCTGTAGCCTTGTTGGTTTGCAATACATCAGATCTTGAATTTGTCATTGGTCCTTCAGACTAGCAACGCTTTTTATGGCAGTGATCCCAAGTGAACTATAAAGGTCCTGGCCCAATGCCATTTTCAATCCCTGTAACGATTAGTGACACAGTAATCAATGCAATACCCACTTGGTTTATCCGTGGATCTGTTAAGAGTCTGGCAACACTGGAGGTTTCTAAGGCTTGAAGTTTCAGAGGGCAGGGCGAAGACAAGTGACAGACAGAAGATGCGGTTTGAAAAAACCCAGCAAATCGAAAGAGGACAAAGAGTGATGTGACTGGTTAAAGTGGGTCAGCTTTTCTGTTTTAATATTCCATACATTTTTAATCACTTGACAAAACACAATGGGCAGGACACAAAAAGGTCTGATCCAGACTACGACAAGTGGATCAGGGGCAGAAGAAGTTAATACATGCTACAATGCATCGGGATGAGAACCCACAGTACAGGCCACAATTTTGGAGACACAGCTGCAGCAACCGGGGTCGGGAGCAGGACAGACACATGCATGGGGTAAGGGGGCTGAGGCTGGGGCCACAGCTGGAGGTGGGAGTGGAGCTCTGGGCATGGAGCTAGCAGACGGGATCCCTGGCATGGGGCTGGCAGACAAGCTAGGTGGCACTCCTTCCCCAACCCTGATGGGGGCTGGCCTGGGGGTTCACACTCCCCCCAAAATGTTCCTCTGCACCCCCCAAGGAGGCACGCCCCACAGCTTGGGGACCTCTGACATAACATCTAATAACTTGGAACATTAAAGCACCTGCCCAGCACATGAGACCTGGTGAGATCACAGCCCAAGGGGGTATGGTTTCATTTCACAGAGTAAACTGGTTGGCTCTGAGATGGACATTACTCAAAAAAAAGGCAAGGGGGTGACTGACAAAGCAGGATGGGCCAAGAGGAAGACTGTTATATTAAGAAGTGATTACTGATGCCTGAATAGCACATACGAGTCCAGAAGTATGACGATCCAGCGTAGCCACAAACGATTCTGATTCACACCATTAGCCTGCTTACAGGGACACCTCCCCACGTAGTCACCTGGGAGGTTTGAAAGCCAGATATATGTTCATTCATGTATCTTAGCTCATTTAAATTAGGTGCACTGAATGCAGAAAGCGAATGTGTTAATGAGAAGGACATTGCTTATGACTGATGAACAGCTGTTCAGCAATGCACACTCTGAAGCCCATCTCATCCCTTCCCTGGTTAAAATTCTACTGCTTGGGACTGTGATCTTAACAGATAAAGCTAAGCAAGGTCTAGGGTGGCCAGTGCTTGGATGGGAGACACAAGTGCTGCAGGAAATGACGGCAGTGATTCACGGGGCAACCTTCCTAAAGAAGGAGTCCATAGCCCTGTGCCCCGACTCAGGGTGTTTGCCCCTGCTGTCTCGGACAAATGCCTGGCTGGAGCATTGTATTCCATAGGTAAATCTTACCCCACTGCTGGCTCCACTGGTCAGAGAATTCTTCCCCACTTCCTGTCCTACAGCACTGTGGGCAGTTCCCTGGGCAGCAAGAGAAGCTCCAGCATTCCAAGTTGTGGGCTGAATCCTGCACAGCGTGTAAAGCACGTTGGGAGCCGCAGGCACTAGAAGTAGTGCTATCATTATAAATATACAAATAAGGACATGTACAGTCTACACAAGCTGATCGGTCTTATCCTCTCCCCTCCAATACTGCAAGATGCAGCTATTCCTCCGTCCCCTGCATGTGACCCCCATCTCCCAGAATCCTTTGAGCTACTGCTCTTAGTCCTTCAAGGGATTCCTAGTGGAGCTCTTGATCCCGGCATACGTGGAGGAGGTGCTCCACTCTCCCGGCAACCTTAAGGCCTGTTTGGAAGGAGGCCTTCTCCTTCCCTCATTGCTGGAGAGGGGCAGGCTCCGCTCTCACCAGCCAGAGGAGTTTTGCTCTCTCTCTCTCCCTTTTGCCCATGAGGGCGCTAGCGTTGTTCAGTGCCTCCCCGATACTGGATGTTTTGCTTCCTTGTGTTTTGGGAGAGCATCAGTGTGACGGGTATTCCAGTCACTTTGCATATGGTGTGGGAAGAGTATGGACAGTGCTGACCAGAAGCACCCAGCAGTGGAATGGCTGCCAACAGGGACCGGTTTATGACCTATGGAAACCCATTGGGGGGCTATAGCCCGGCCTTTGAGAACTACTCACTGAGGCAATGAATGAAATTCTGCACTATAATCCATATGGCAGCCAAGATAACAATATTAAAGGAACTTACGGCTGCCAAGTAAGTACTCAGAAGTTAGGAAATGACCAAATTAAGGTTGCCGTTGCAAACTGACATCAGCTCCCGGTGCACATACATCATCCTACAGGCTTCCAATGGCTGAGGGACTTGAGGCTCTATGCTCAACTTAAAAGCTTTCCTCTGCTCCTTGGGAACGCAAGGTGATAACTTCTGAACATGGGATCAGACTGTAGGTCTAAGAGCTGGTTCATGGCCGCCAATAACACCTTGCAGCATAACTACCTCCCCCATCTCCACTCTGCCCAGAATCCCAAGGGAGTTTAACATGCTGACATATGAGGGACTTCTCTCTGCTTGACCTTATGTTGTTCAGGGAGGTGGTGTGACTGTGTCCATGTAACAGCGTGGCAGTGGCGGCGGGAGACAAATTTAGCCGTGGACACATGCAAAACTACCACGAAACAAGTTGACACTGGTCAACATAATTTTGCTGTGTAGCCCAGGCGACAAATAAATCATTTAACAAATTACCAATTATACAAACTGACCTATTTAGATCTCTTCCTGAACTAGCGGGGGCCAGGAGGGTGACACACACGGAGCTTATGGGGATGGGGGGGAATAGAAGGATGCAAGGAGCCCTGGTGTGTGCAGTGAGCTTGGCCTTCAAAAGATACAAAGCATGTTCCCCTTTAGACACAGGTAGGTTAAGACAGGCATAGTCACAAGGGAAACGGGCACAGAGAGCCCCTGGCATAGGACAGAGAAGGGGAAGAGGGTGGCACAGAGCTCCCGGCATGGGGCAGAGAAGAGGAATGGAGGGTCACACAAAGCCCCTGGAATGGAGAGGAAAATAGGGGACCCTAGAATGGAGGACATGAGGGAGCGCATGTGGGGGACAGAGGTTATGGGAAGACCTTGAACTGCAGGGGGATGGGAGGGTGGCACACAGGGAGCTTGTGGAGGGAGGGAGGGATGAAGGGATGCAAGGAGCCCCATTGTGTGCAGCGATCTCAGCCTACAGAAGCTATGAACTGTGTGACCCTCTAGTTATATGACCGTAACCTAGTTTTTTTCCCTAGGCTCCCTGCCTTGTTCACTGAATGCATAGTTATTCAAGTTCTTTTTATTCCCTTCATTCAGTGTGTAACCCCAGCCTTTATTTAACACTCAGCATAGACCTCAACCACTTGAACTAACAAAGTAACTGGCAGCAGTAGTGGGTTGTTACCCTCTAAGGGAACCAGCCTCTAGAAGGTGGCAATACACACACTGACACACTCATGTCACCTTGGTCAAGTCACTTAGTTTCTCTCTGTCTTATTTTCCCCAGCTGTAGAAAAAGGATTCTGGTAAATAGAACAATGGGAAACATCCACTGCTGTCTCCAGGTACATTAGCACAGTGATAGTAATCTGGAAAGGTTGAGTGAACCCCCTTCAGGAGTCTGATTTGTCTTGTGTATGCCCAAGTTTCACCTCACTTAAAAATGACTTGCTTACAAAATCAGACATAAAAAATACAAAAGTGTCACAGCACACTATTACTGAAAAATAGCTGACTTCCTCATTTTTACCATATAATTAAAAAAAATCAATCAACTGGAATATAAATATTGTGCTTACATTTCAGTGTATAGTATATAGAGCAGTATATACAAGTCATTGTCTGTGTGAAATTTTTGTCTGTGCTGACATTGCTAGTGCTTTTTATGTAGCCTGTTGTAAAACTAGGCAAATATCTAGATGAGATGATGTACCCCCTGGAAAACCTTTGCGTACCCCCAGCTGTATGTGCCCCATGTTGAGAACCACTGCACTAGCACAAAGGGTGCAGGGGGAGGGTTGGATTAATGCAACAGAGCTCTGAAGAAGAGTGGCTAAGGACCAATAATATTACAAGACATACCAAAGAAACGGGCTGGGCTTGCTGTGGACAGCTGAGATGTTGCTTACCATCTGTAAAAGATGCCTAGGACAGGACAGCTGAGTTTAGTTTTAATTAAAAGTTAAACAGTCAACAGGAGAAGGTGAGGGTTTTTATGGAAGTGATGCTGGAGCTCACGAGAGGATTTGAACACTCCTCCTAAGCCAACAGGACACTACAGAAGGGTAGCTAGGCCAAAAGCGAGTCACCCATGGGAGAGGCAAGCGTGCACATGGATTACCACATCTATTGTTTCAGCTCACCCTCTGGCATAATTAACACAGCCCAAGGAAGTGTTGCTAAGGGACAGATCAGACCCACCTTAGTGGTGCAAGAGCCAGGCTCCAGTGCTAATCCCCAGCTCTTGGTTGTTTTACAACATTGTTCTGAAATGATAGCTGCATTCTGATCATACATGGAAAAAGGACTTCATAGGCTAATAAATATGGATACACTTTTAACAGGAAGGTGGCCAGTTCAGATGTGCTTCTGGGTGGTGGGAAAAGGCAGGTACTAATGCCAGCCCAAAAGCCCAACTGAGTAGGCAGGTAGACCACGCACCAGACTGCAAATCAGATAAATGGTGTTTAAACTGCCTTCAGCCATGGCTAGTGCCTGCGTTACCCCAGAATCTGACATTCCTGCTGTGCATACCCAAGAATTTGACAATATTGCAGCCAACAATTTTGTATGTTCAGCCACTGCCAGCTGAAAACTAAACATCACAAAGCTAGGAAAATCTTAGGCCTTTGTGAAGGAAGGGCAGACAACTCCAGCTGCAGTTTCTTAATCAGAATGGGAAGATGGGACAGAAAGTTAACAACTATGACAGAGAGTGAGTCAATAGTGACCTTGGTTTTAAATGCCTCTAATACATTATTGGTGTAACTAGAAATGTTTTAATAAAAAGTAATAAGATGTTTTATTGAAATTAGGAAAATTTGGAAAACCCAATAAGTTGTTTTGTTTAAAGTTAGCTATAAAAAAATAGGCGAAAGAATATGCTTTGGAACAGTCCAGTTGGGCGAGGAATTGACATCTAAGCTCTCCAGCAGTCAGACAGAAGGCAGGGCCCACTGAAACCTGGCTGCTGATTCCTTAAAACCATTTCTTGACCTTAGGTAAATAGACACTGAAAGTAAATACAATATTTATATTGCAATGGATTTATATTTATATGGTAAAAATGAGACAGTAAGCAGTTTTTCAGTAATAATGTGCTGGGACTCTTGTATTTCTATGTTTGATTTTGTAAGCAAACAGTTTTTAAGTGAGGTGAAACTGTACAGGGAGATTTTGGCAAACCAGTAAAGTGCCTGAAACCAATATGGCTTATTGTTAAAAGCAACCTATTAAGCAATCTCAACTTGACCAAGGCAGGAGGGGAAGGGGTTTGGAGTGCCACAGAAAGGGTAGCTTGACCCCATGTCCTTCCTGATAAGAATTGTGCTGAAGTTGCTGATACATGCATTTTAAAAAAGCAGGATGTGCCCAGGAATGTCTATTGGGGTCTCAAGGCTGAAAACTCTGGAAAAACCCACACCTGGTTAATCAATAATCAGAAGGAACCTCTTGCTTGACCATTAAAACTGCTCACTTCACAAGTTTTCTTTAAGGGACATGTCATTCCATTACTAATGCATAAATAGGGGGAAAAAAGCCTAAGATACCTGGGCTCATTTGGGGACTCTTTTTGGACTCTCCCTCTGGATACATCTTGCGGTCCCCACTGGCAGACAGAAGATTTGGCCACCGGAAGCCTGTCGCTGTGTCACTTGAGAGCCATACTCAGCTTTGGTAATTATCAAGGGTTAGGGGTGTTTTACTAACTTGCAGTGGACATGTGTAAATGCTTGAGACTAAGTAAAGTTTAGCTTTAAGTGAAAGCACTCTTGTGTTGTCCTGTTTGTGCCAGCCATCTATCGGTCAGGTGGTTGTGTCTCCCCTGATTTATTTCCTGACACCACCTCGCACACAGTAAAAATTACCAAGAGCTTTGAGCTAAAAGAACCCCGGGAAACAAAACTTGGGGGTATGCAAGAGAAATCAGACTCCTGAAAGGGGTACTGTAATCTGGAGAGCCACTGAGTTAAGTTACCATTGCCTTGGGTCCTGAGACACCCCAGTAACACCCAAGCACAAGTCAACAATAGCAAAAGCGGAGAAAGTAAAGGGCTTTAGTGTACATGACTGTAAGAGCAGTTGTCATGCTGGAGCAGTTCAAAGAACAAGTCAATAATTTCTTTAGGGGTGGGAGGTGATTTTATTTTTCAGTCTCGCTCCACCACTGAGGGAGAGAGACTGAAAAATAAAATCACTCCCCACCCCTAAAGAAATTCTTGACTTGTTCAAAGCAGTTCAAAGAACAAGTCAAGAATTTCGTGAGGGGTGATTTTATTTTTCAGTCTCTCTCCCTCAGTGGTGGAGCTGATTTTACTCAAACTTACACACACGATCACCTTAATAGCGACCGAGCACGGAAAATTTCAGCATGAAAAAGTAAAGGTTTTAAACAGCTATGAGCAACTAGGGGGAAAAGGGCGGGGGGGGAGGGGAAGAAGTGAAATAGTTCTGGATCCTTAAGAGAAGGAGCTACTGTCTTTGCTCTCCTATAACATTTTGTCCTGTCATGGCATATAGGAGACAATCTCAAAGCACTTTATATACAAAGCTTCATGCTAGTCATATCAGGGTGCGTAAAACTGAGGTAGAGAGAAATTAAGGCCAACATCTTTAAGATCAGCCACTACTTGTGTACCTCGATTGCTAGATGCCTATTTTGACACAATGTGCCTGATTTTCACAGCTAATACACACCCACCACTCAAATTGAAATGAGACAATAAGAACATAGGAGCTGCCATCCCAGATCAGACCATGTAGCCTGTCTACAACAGTGGCCAGTACCAGAGCTTCAGGTGAAGTGTACAGAACAGAACAATTATGGAGTGATCCACCTGCCTTCCACTCCAGGCAGTCAGAGGTTTAGGGTCACTTCAAACATGGGATGGTGTCCCTGACATAGTTAATTGGACTTATCCCCCATGAACTTATCCAGTCCTTTTTTTAACCCAGCTATATTTTTGGTCATCACAACATCCCATGACAATGAGTTCCAGAGGCTGTGTGTTGTGTGAAAAAGTACTTTCTCCTGAATTAAACCTGCTGCCTATTAATTTCATTGGGTGACTCCTGGTTTTTGTATTGTGGGAAAGAGTAAATAACACTTTTCTATTCATTTTCTCCACACCACTCATGATTTAATAAATCTCTATCACATCCCCTCTTAGTTGTCTCTTTTCTAAGCTGAACATCCCTGATTATTTTACTCTCTCCTGGATCAAAAGCTGTTGGATACCCTTATCATAGAACTAGAAGGGACCTTGTGAGGTCATCTAGTCCAGTCCCCTGCACTCAAGGCAGGACTAAGTAGTAGCTCTGTTTGTCTAACATAATTATTAAAATCTCCAATGACAGATCTCACAACCTCCCCAGGAAATTTATTCCAGTGCTTAACTGGAATACCCTGACAGTTAGGAAGTTTTTCCTACTATCCAACTTAACCCTCCCCCTTCCTGCAATTTAAGCCCATTAATTCTTGTCCTATCCTCAGAGGTTAACAAGGACAATTTTTCTCCCTCCACCTTGTAACAACTCTTTATGTACTTGAAAACTATTATCACATCCCCCCTCTGAAAAAACTGGGTTTGTTTAGTCTGGAAAAGACAATCTTTCCTCATAGGTCATTTTTCTAGACCTTTAATCATTTTTGTTTGGACTTTCTCCAATTTGTCCACATCATTCTTGAAATGTGGCATCCAGAACTGGACACAATACTCCAGTTGAGGCCTTATCACCTTGTGTCTTGCTTACAAACTCTCCAGTTAATACATCCCAGAAGGATGTTTGCTTTTCTTGCAATGGTGTCACACTGTTGACTCATATTTAGCTTGTGGTCCACTCTGACCCCAAGATCCCTTTCTACAGTATTATTTCCTAGGTAGTCCTTTCCCATTTTGTATGTGTGCAACTGAATGTTCCTTCCTAAGTGAATCAGCTTTGTTGTCCTTCTCTGAAATTTTGACATGGAGGAACCAGAACTGGACACAATATTCAAGGTGTGGGTGCACCATGGAATTATATAGTAGTAGTAGTAGTCGTAGTATATTTTCTGTCTTACGTTCTATCCCTTTCCTAATAGCTCCTAAAGTACTGTTAGCCTTTTTGATTGCGGCTGAACCCTAGGCAGAAATTTTCTGAGAACTATCCACTGTGTTTCCAAGCTCTCTTTCTTGTGGGGGTAACAGCTAATTTAACCTATCACTGTATATGTACAGTTAGGATCACCCCCCGCCCCGTGCATTATTGTACTTATCAACTCCAAATTTCATTTGCCTTTTTGCTGCCCAGTCACCCAGTTTTGAGAGATACCTTTGTAAATCCTCAGAGTCAGCTTTAGACTTAATTATCTTGAATAATTTTGTATCTGCAATCTTTGCCTCTCCGCTGTTCACCCCCTCTTCCAGCTCATTAATGATAATATTTGAACAGCACTGGTCCTAATACAGGTCCCTGAGGAACCCTGCTGTTCACCTCTCTGCACTGTTAAAACTGACCATTTATTCCTATCCTTTGTTTCCATCTTTCAGCCAGTTACTGATCCATGAGAGGACTTTCCCTCTTAGCCCATGGCTACTTAGTTTGCTTAAGAGTCTTTGGTGAGGGACCTTGTGAAAGCTTTTCTGAAAATCCAACTACACTGTCAACTGGATCATCTTTACCCCCCTCAAAGAATTCTAGCAGAGTGGTGACGCATGACTTCCCTTTACAAAAGCCATGTTGACTCTTCCCTACTAAATCACGTTTATCTAGATATCTGAGTCTATTCTTTACTATCATTTCTCCAAATTTGCCAGGTACCAAAGTTAGCCATGCTGGTCTGTAATTGCCAGGATCTTCTCCAGAACCCCTTTAAAAACTGGCACTATATTAGTTATCTTCCAGTTATCTGCTAGAGAGGCTGATTTCTGAGATAGATTACACACTCCAGTTGGCAGGTCTGTATCTTCATATCTGAATTCCTGCAGAACTCCTAGGTGGATGCCATCTGTCCCAGGGCCGGCGCTTCCCTTTAGGCGACCCAGGCGATCGCCTAGGACACCAGGATTGGGGGTGGGGGCGGCATTTTGCCACCCTTGGCGGCGGGGGGTCCTTCCACGCTCCGGGTCTTCAGCAGCAATTCTGCGGCAGGTCCTTCACTCGCTCCAGGACCCACTGCTGAAGTGCCCCGAAGACCGGGAACGCGGAAGGACTCCCCCCGCCGCCGAATTGCCGCCGACCAGGAGCACAGAAGGACCCCTGCCTAGGGCGCCAAAAACCCTGGCGCCGGTCCCGATCTGTCCTACTGTGATGAGTTAAAACTCTTTGGTTAAGTGCTTAAATATGGATTTGGGGTGCTTCCCATAAGCACTTTTGAAAGTGTTGGCTTCAGATTTTATTTTAAAAACAGAAAGAAAGATAGGCATAGTTTAAGTACAGAAGAAAGAAATAGGAGAGCAGATATAGCATTACAATGTGCAGTGATGTTAAAACTAGGTCTTCTGTGCATTTTATCCATTTGACAGCATTTCACTAGAGAAGCAGTTACAGGCCCTACTCAGGATCAGGATTTATGATGTTAGGTGCTGTACACACACAGTAAGAGACAGTACCCATCTTGAAGAGCTTACCCACTAAGTAGACAAGACAGGTAAGCAACAGTGCACAGATACAACATACAAGCTGTAACCAGGCACTGGGAATCCTTCTCCAGAGAGCAGTATGAAATGCAACCACTCTCATCACTAACCAAAGTAAGCCATCCCTCAGGCTCACAGGTTGTGGTTCTCTTGAGAGAGGCCTGCAATTCCAGCTGAGGGCCTCCACCTGATTGAGCTGTTCCTTTCATAACAGTTGACTTGTGAGCTGATTTAGCTGAGCAGGTTTCTCCACCTCTCCCCACCAATCCCAAATTCCTCACTACTGTAGAATACCCACCCACACCTAGCACAGAGTTGAAACATGAAATGCAGGAACAGGGCAGCAAGGGGCTCCAACTAACCCAAGCAAGTCTTTGTGCAGTATTATGCAGCTCCAGCTACGGAGGTCTTCAGGTAAAACAGGCCAGTACATTTTACAGTAGCTTTTTGCCACTGATTCACAGTAGATTCCAAGAATACACCAAAGGCTTTCTTTTCGTGGTAGCGATCCACTCGCTCTGGATAGCACTGCCCTCCAAGTACATGGGCAGAGAGGACATGCAGGGGACAGAGGACAAAATGTAACACAGCAAATGCAGATGGTCTGATCTAGCCCAAGAAAAATACCCATGGAAGTTAGATGTCTGTTTGCACTACAGCGTCCCCCTGTGAAGGCACTTGCAGTGCCTAGGAGAGGAAAGGTGCTGCTATACTACATGTAAGCAGAGTGCTCCCCATCTTACAGGACACCCAGAGAAAATTAGAACAGAGGCAATTCCAAGGTACACAGGCCCGGAGTCTCAAAAAGGGATTTAGGCTCCTAACTTGTATTGAAATCACTAGGCACTAGGAGCCTAAATCCATTTGAGGATCTAGGCCCTACATCTAACAGTTTGAGACCGCATACACTGCAGAACCTAAAGTCTACTGGATCTTTATGAGACTGTCTGCTCAACTGCTGCAGGTTTAGAGAAACAGAGACACGTGGGAGAAGTGACCTGAAAACAAAAGTTCAGCCCGATTAAATCAGGGCACGTCCGTCATTCCCACAACTTTCTCACACACCCACTATGCAAACACCGCTGGGTTGTCAGGATTAGTTAGGGTTGACAGCACCCTCAAGCCTCTTCTGGAACGTAAGTCACAGCAATCCCTTCACCTGCAATTCCATGTGCTCCATATAGTATATGCCCATTGCCATTGATTCTGATGGCCAACAGGGGGAGAGAATGGTAATACAGTAATAAACAGGAAAATGGGAGTCAGGGACTCCTGGGGTCTATTCCCAGCTGTGACAGTAACTCACTCCACAGGCCATGTCCAGAGCCCAGCTTCTCCGCCTCCCTTTGTTTCTTCTGTACAGTGAGCTAATGTTGACCTACCTCAGAGATGCTCTGAGAATCTGTGTTCACAATTTCAAGCACAGTGTAGTGCGCTAACGAACACACAGCAGCATGAATCTTAAAATGCACAAGGAAGGAGAGATGCTCTCTCCTGCTGTTCTGCATGTCATACCATTGGCTATCATCATTAACCCTTTCAGTGCTTCAGAGCTTGGGGACAGACTTCACAGGGCAGCTAACATACCAGAGATTTATTTTAATTTTTTTTTTTGGGGGGGGGGGGGGGGGGGAAGGGTAACCTATGAAAAACAAATCAACCCTTGGTATCTTTCAGTTTCCCCACAACTGCCCAGCCAGTGGCAGATTTACATCTGAATAAGACTGTTCCTGCTGCCAGATCCAAAGGGGGTGGGGGGTGCAGCTTACTTCTGTTCAGTGACAAATTCCCTCTCCCATTCATACCTGCATTTCAGGGCAGCACAGGCTGTTGCTATGGAAGCGACTGCAGTATGACAAGCCCTGCAATATGCGGTGGTGTTGTAGCCAGTGTCAGTCCCAGGATAGGAGAGAGAAGATGGTTTTGGTAATAGCTTTTATTGGACCAATTTCTATAATATTACCTCACCCACCTTGTCTCTCTGAAGTCCTGCAATGTGACTTGATTCCAGGGACAAGCAAGGAGGCAGCTGCTAAAAAGCATAAATATTTTATTACCAGAGAAAGAGGAAGAATGACACAGGAGAAGAGAGAGGAAATGGATTTAAAATGTTAAGTGTAAAGAATGACGGAAGTGTTCCTTGCTGTGAGTGGATGCAGCAATAAGCTGGTGCCACTTATGCTACCCACCTACCACACAGAACCGTTGATGGTCTTCAAGAACCTGTCTACATGGGAAGTTTAAACTGGATTAAATCAAGTTCGTCTGGTTTGAAAAATCTTGCATACACAATGCAATTCGTTGTAGCACACTGACTCTGCATTCATCATGAACTCTGCAGTCTCTTTCAAAGTGAACTAGCTTTGCTGGAAACCGAATTAGTCCCGTCTATTGTTTGCATGCATACAATGCTGCTGCGAACTACTTTGGCTGCTCTCCCAACACTGTTTTGCAGGTGACCATAACTGACTCGTCTGTTTACCTGTGTACTTCTGCTGTTCTGAGGCCAAGATGACCGGATATCCCTAGCCCTACTTACAGGCTGCTGCAGGGCCAGCTTTTGCCCATTTGCTCCCAGAGACTAGTATATCCATATTGCTGCGATAATACTCCAGAAACCCCAAGTGCCTCAAACAACCACTTGGAGCCATGCTGACACCCTGGATCTCGTCATCATCTGGGGAAAAGCTTTGGTGCAGGAAACTCTGGTCGGCCACTCACCAAAATAAAGATCCAGTTGGGGACACTGTGAAGCAGATGCATGGGAGAGGCTACCATTAGAATATGAACAATGTCATACAAAGAGCAAGCAGCTCATGAGGACCTATAATAAAATGAGGGATGACGGGGGAAAAAGAATCTGGCAGGGGACATGTAACCTGTACAAATTCAAGGAGCTGGACAGGATTTTCCAAGGTTACACAACCACTCAGCCAAGGAAAGCTGTGGAGCCTGCTGCATTTTTTCCCTTCTCCCCCCACCCGCTGTGCCCCCACCCTTTTATTAACAGCTGAGTGGCCAGCTAGCCTGAGGGGTAGAAAGCTAATGCTGAAATGTTCAGACATTATTACAGAGTCATTCCCCACCCCAACCCCGGTAACAACCACCAAAAAATAAATAAGTCAGAGAGAGATGGAGGCAATACTGGAGGACAGAGAGGGAAACAAAGAGCTCTCTCTCCAGGAGATCACTGCAGAGACCAGGGACAGCATTGCCATGGCCAAAAACAATATAGAAGGAGACAGAGATTCAAAGGCAATTCCTGCAGGCAGTACAACACCAAAGGGCCCTGTTGCAGCATATTACTTTTAGGACAGCAAGCAACGCAGTACTGCAAACCACCACCCAGCTATGTGGACAAGGATGTGATGGAGTGGGAATTTTCTGTAAATATTTTGTAGGAGTACTGTGTGGACCTCAGTTTCCCCTATATGCTGCATTGTCACCTAGGGGGTGGAGGAGGGTTGCTGACTCTCTGTGGTGGCCTAGAGGTGCAGGTGTGACTGATGCCTAGCTGTCTCGGGTTTGGTGCCCAGGTCAGTGGAGAGTCCCTGAAGACAATAGCAAATAAGAACATAAGAACAAATCCAATCACCGAGACATTTTGTTTTCACCCAGTCACATCTCTGGGGCTCTGACTTCCCAAGGCCTGGTGAGGCAGGGATGCAGGGTGATCCTGCACACTGGCAGGCCAAACCTGGAGTCATGTCCCAACCCCAGGACTGTGCACATGCCAGGAACCCATCTCCCCTCGAGGGGTCAATCTACTGCCCTCACCCCCAGGACAGAATCCTCTCTCAGACCCCTCTCCTGGGGGCTGTCTTTTGTGCTCTCTTGGTTAAGAGAGCCCACCATGGCCATGGCCACCTTCTGAGCAGGTGTTTCTGTAACCAGCAGTGATCTTCCAGCTGCTTTCCCTTTCTCTCCCCCTTAAACAAGGCAAGTGTATTTTGGCAGCAGTCCTTCCTTGCCGCCTCCTCCCATACTCAGCTCTGACTTTGCTTTCCCCATGATGGTAGGGTGAGAGCTTGCTGCCTTAGGCACAGCATCAGTCAGTGTGACTCACATCTCCCCTGTAGAGCTAGGCGGGGACCATGCTTCTGCCCACTCAGCTACAAGTGTCTAGTTACAGACAGAAAGATACCTTGATCTTAGCAGCTCTTCCTTTGCGTTACCAGAGGGAAAAACCCTCCTCCCTCCCAGACAGGGTACAGTGCTGTTCACTGACACCTTCACTCTCTCTTGGCGTGATTCAAATCTTTGGCTGTTACAAAAGCAGGACTGGACCCTGAAGAAGAGCTGTGTGTGGCTGAAAAGCTTGTCTCTTACCAACAGAACTTTGCAAATAGAACATAACAGCCGTACCGGGTCAGACCAAAGGTCCATCTAGCCCAGTATCTGTCTACTGACAGTGGCCAATGCCAGGTGCCCCAGAGGGAGTGAACCTAACAGGCAATGATCAAGTGATCTCCCTCCTGCCATCCATGTCCATCCTCTGACAAACAGAGGCTAGGGACACCATTCCTTACCCAGCCTGGCTAATAGCCATTTATGGACTTAGCCACCATGAATTTATCCAGTTCCCTTTTAAACACTGTTATAGTCCCAGCCTTCACAACCTCCTCCGGTAAGGAGTCCCACAAGTTGACTATGCGCTGTGTGAAGAACTTCCTTTCATTTGTTTTAAACCTGCTGCCTATTAATTTCATTTGGTGGCCCCTAGTTCTTGTATTATGGGAATAAGTAAATAACTTTTCCTTACCCACTTTCTCCACATCACTCATGATTTATATACCTCTATCATATCCCCCCTTAGTCTCCTCTTTTCCAAGCTGAAGAGGCCTAGCCTCTTTAATCTTTCCTCATATGGGACCCGTTCCAAACCCCTAATCATTTTAGTTGCCCTTTTCTGAACCTTTTCTAGTGCTAGAATACCTTTTTTGAGGTGAGGAGACCACACCTGTACACAGTATTCGAGATGTGGGCGTACCATGGATTTACATAAGGGCAATAAAATATTCTCAGTCTTATTCTCTATCCCCTTTTTAATGATTCCTAACATCCTGTTTGCTTTTTTGACCACCTCTGCACACTGCGTGGACATCTTCAGAGAACTATCCACGATGACGCCAAGATCTTTTTCCTGACTCCTCGTAGCTTAATTAGCCCCCACCATATTGTATGTATAGTTGGGGTTATTTTTTCCAATGTGCGTTACTTTACATTTATCCACATTAAATTTCATTTGCCATTTTGTTGCCCAATCACTTAGTTTTGTGAGATCTTTTTAAAGTTCTTCACAATCTGCATTGGTCTTAACTATCTTGAGTAGTTTAGTATCATCTGCAAACTTTGCCACCTCACTGTTTACCCCTTTCTCCAGATCATTTATGAATAAATTGAATAGAATTGGTCCTAAACTGACCCCTGGGGAACACCACTAGTTACCCCTCTCCATTCTGAGAATTTACCATTAATTCCTACCCTTTGTTTCCTGTCTTTTAACCAGTTCTCAGTCCATGAAAGGACCTTCCCTTTTATCCCATGACAGCTTAATTTATGTAAGAGCCTTTGGTGAGGGACCTTGTCAAAGGCTTTCTGGAAATCTAAGGACACTATGTCCACTGGATCCCCCTCGTCCACGTTTGTTGACTCCTTCAAAGAATTCTAATAGATTAGTAAGACACAATTTCCCTTTACAGAAATCATGTTGACTATTGCTCAACAGTTTATGTTTTTCTATGTGTCTGACAATTTTATTCTTAACTATTGTTTCGACTAATTTGCCCGGTACCGACGTTAGACTTACCGGTCTGTAATTGCCGGGATCACCTCTAGAGCCCTTTTTAAATATTGGCGTTACATTAACTAACTTCCAGTCATTGGGTACCGAAGCTGATTTAAAGGACAGGTTACAAACCTTAGTTAATAGTTCTGTAACTTCACATTTGAGTTCTTTCAGAACTCTTGGGTGAATGCCATCTGGTCCCGGTGACTTGTTAATGTTGAAGCTATCACCTCCCCCACCTGGTGGGTCTAACATCCTGGGACCAACACGGCTACATTACACCGCATTAAAGCAATACAGTCACTTCCCAAAAGGCCGTCAAAGCTGATATCCTATCTCTTAGAAAAGTTAGATGCCTGCAAGTCACCAGGGCCTGATGAAATGCATCCTAGAATAGTCAAGGAGCTAACAGAGGAGGTATCTGAGCCTCTAGCTATTATCTCTGGAAAATCCTGGGAGACAGGAGAGATTCCAAAAGACTGGAAAAGGGCAAATCTAGTGCCCATCTATAAAAAGGGAAATAAAAACAACCCAGGAAACTACAGACCCAGTTAGTTTAACTTCTGTGCCAGGGAAGATAATGGAGCAAGTAATTAAGGAAATCATCTGCAAACACTCGGAAGGTGGTAAGGTGATAGGGAATAGCCAGCATGGATTTGTAAAGAACAAATCATGTCAAACCAATCTGATAGCTTTCTTTGATAGGATAATGACACTTGTGGATACGGGAGAAGTGGTGGATGTGGTATACCTAGACTTTAGTAAGGCATTTGATACAGTCTCGCATGAAATTCTTATCGATAAACTAGGCAAATACAACATAGATGGGGCTACTATAAGGTGGGTGCATAACTAGCTGGATAACTGTACTCAGAGAGTAGTTATTAATGGTTCCCAATCCTGCTGGAAAGGTATAACAAGTGGGGTTCTGCAGGGTTCTGTTTTGGGACAAGCTCTTGTCAATATCTTCACCAACGACTTAGATATTGGCATAGAAAGTATGCTTATTAAGTTTGCAGATGATACCAAACTGGGAGGAATTGCAACTGCTTTGGAGGATAGGGTCAAAATTCAAAATGATCTGGACAAATTGGAGAAATGGTCTGAGGTAAACAGAATGAAGTTTAATAAAGACAAATGCAAAGTGCTCCACTTAGGAAGGAACAATCAGTTTCATACATACAGAATGGGAAGAGACCGTCTAGGAAGGAGTACGGCAGAAAGGGATCCAGGGGTTATAGTGGACTCATATTTAGCTTGTGGTCAACAGTGTGATGCTGTTGCAAAAAAAGCAAAACGTGATTCTGGGATGCATTAACAGGTGTGTTGTGAGCATGACATGAGAAGTCATTCTTCCGCTCTGCTCTGTGCTGGTCAGGCCTCAGCTGGAGTATTGTGTCCAGTTCTGGGCACCACATTTCAAGAAAGATATGGAGAAATTGGAGAGGGTCCAGAGAACATGACCTATGAAGGAAGGCTGAGAGAATTGGGTTTGTTCAGTTTGGAAAAGAGAAGACTGAGAGGGAACATGATAGCAGTTTTCAGCTATCTAAAAGGGTGTCATGAGGTGGGAGAAAACTTGCTCTATCCTTAGAGGCTAAGATGAACAAGAAGCAATGGGCTTAAACAGCAGCAAGGGAGGTTTAGGTTGGACATTAGGAAAAAGTTCCAAACTGTCAGGGTGGTTAAACATTGGAATAAACTGGCTAGGGAGGGAGATTCCACAACATCTCTGGAAATATTTAAGAATAGCTTAGATAAATGTCTATCAGAGATGGTCTAGACCTGTGGTCCCCACCTTTTCGTCTGGCGGGCGCCAGATGAAGGACCGTGGCGGTGGTGGAGCATCTGCCGAAATGCCGCCAAATTTCTGAGGCATATCGGCGGCGACGCCTCTCAATGACGTCACTTGGCAGCAAGCGACATAATCAATAGGTGTCGCCACCGAAATACTGCAGAAATTCGGGGGTGACGCCTCTCGATGACACCGCTTGTCAGCAGCAAGCGGCATCATCGAGAGGTATCACCGCCAAAATGCCTCACAAATTCGGCGGCATTTCGGCAGATGCTCCACTGCGGGCCGGGGAACAGGCGCATTTAGATGCCCCCACGGGCGCCATGGCGCCTGCAGGCACCGCGTTGGGGACCCCTGGTCTAGACAGTATTTGGTCCTGTCATGAGGGCAGGGGACTGGACTCTGTGACCTCTCGAGGTCCCTTCCAGTCCTAGAGTCTATGAATCCTGGAGAACTCAAACCACTCCAATCCTTCCTGTGGCTGCACAGGGATCAGTGCCACAGGTAGGGGAAGTGACTTCACATGTGGCACTTTCACCCAAGTTATGTAGCCTTTCAGCATTTGGCTACTGGGAACAACAGCAACTCCTTCCCACTGTACCTCGGCAGCCACTCCCTTCACAGACCCAAGCTCAGGGCTCTAAGCACAGGAACAGCGGCGCCCGGGAACCCAGTGCTTTTGAACCCTCTGTCACGCCTGGGAACTTGAAGTCTTGGCACTGCACACAAACAGGTCCAGGAACAAAAAGGCAGAGCCAAGACAAATGGTTGCCTGTGACTTTAAGCCCTCCCCAGGGCAGTGTTGTGCCCTGCACTATACTCTTGCTCTGTGCAGTTTTGTTTCACTACTGTGCTAATGAAAGGATTCTTTGTAGATATGGTTTCTGAACAATCCATTTTTTCATTTCATTCATTTTTCATAATTAAGCATAGTTACAAACAGAAATGAACCTTAATGTAACAGACTGTTTAATAATCAAAACCTTGAAAGCTTCATTCATAAGGACTTAGCTCATTTTTCACAGAAAATCATTCAATTTGCACTAATTCATAAGGTTGTTAAAAAAAATGTAGGAAAAGACAAAGTCAAATAGCGATTGCTACAATGGTGCACTTTCACCACCCATCAGCAACACTAACCTACTAAAAAAATCCCTAGCACCCCTCCCTGGGTTAATGGCTGGATGTACAGCTGCACAGTTTCAGGACTGAGACTCAAACTAAGAGCAGTCAGCATGCGTGACAATATTGCTCCGGCTGTCTGCATTTTGCACTGGACATCTCATTGGCTTCTCAAACTGTCGAGCAAATTTCCACACTTCAGCCTCAAATCCATGTCTGAGGCATTCTCCTTTCCTCTCTCAAATACTGTGCAAAAAACAACAGGCTGCTATCATCTTTGGGACTTCTTTCCTGCTGCTTCCAACCTGTTCCACAACCAGCACCACCTTCCTTTCAAACGGCCAAATGCACCCTCCACTGCCGCTCTGCAACGACTGAGGCAACGGTCCCATAGTTCCTTCCTTCTGCTCAAGCGGCCTGGGAATAGCTTCCTTAGACAGGAAAGCAGAGGATAAGCAATGTCCGCACCATTAATGTCCTTCATGTTCCTGGGGGGGTGGGCGGAAACACAGTCCTTTCTCCACCAAGGTACACAAAGCAGAGTTCCAAATGACCCCACCACCGTGGATGCTTTCAGCTTTGATGTCTGTAAGCCTGGGGGGGGGGGGGTGTCAATGAGCCCTTGGAGCACCCTGAAGAAACACCTCTTGTGTTCACGAATTCTGAGCTTTGCTAGGGAGCGCAAACAATAAGCCCAATTACATTTGGGAACCCCCTGCATGCAAAGTCATCACTAACCTTCGGAGTACTACCTAGCTTTAGAACCTGGTGCAACAGTACCTTTTCCACGGCATCACACACCTGCAGGACAATGGTCCCAATGGCTGATCTCCCCACACCAAAACAGGTCACTACAGACCAGCAGCATTCAGGGGCAGCCAGCTTCCAGATGGCAATGGTGACCCTCTTCTTAGGGTGACCAGACAGCAAGTGTGAAAAATGAGAATGGGGGTGGGGGGTAATAGGATCTCTTATGGAAAAAAAAACAAAAATCGGGACTGTCTCTATAAAAATCGGGACATCTGGTCACCCTACCTCTTCTCCATGGGTATAAGTTGCCACATGTCGGCACACTGCAACTCTGGAGTTAGTTCAGCACGTATCTCCAAAAAGTTTGCATTCTCCATCCTGAAATTCTCTTACCATTGCTCGCCTCTCCATATCTGCAGAATGATCCTTTCCCACCAATCTGAGCTGGTTTCCCAAGCTTAGAGAGGCACTGCATGCTGTGAAGCTGCTCCAAGAATCAGTCCCGTACTGTCACTTGCTCAGTGTCTTCCTCATCCTGGTTCCACCGCTGCTGAAGACCCTCCTGCCACATTGTCTGTTCAGTGGTATGGCAGGCAAAGTCCAAAGCTGAACTCATCCAGCTTTGAGTGCTGAAATACAGCCAAAGCAGCATCTGCATATTTGAGGCTGCCAACACAGTGGCACAGAACTTGGTTGGGGCCGTGTTGGCTGACAGCAACTTGCAAATGGCACTTGCCCACCCAGAAAGGAAGTATGGGCATAGACAGATGAACCATGTGATTTAAAAATAAATTTAAAAAAAAAAATGAACTCACTTAGTGTCTGCTAAGCATCCCACAATGTACAACGAGAAAAATCTCAGAATGCAAACTGCTCAGCAGCAAAGGACCATGGGACACTTTCCAAGAATGCCACACCCTCAAACCGCAGCCTACTACCGTTGAGTGTATACGATGCACATTGCCAGAGGGCACAGCATTCCACGTGCATGCCATTAGCACAGCTTCCATACTGTGTGTTATCTGATGCGCAGCAAAAAGTTGTGACTAAACCCCTGTACAGACAAGCCCCAAGACTTCACCATTGTCACAACCTTAATATTCCAGCCTCTTGGAACTCAGAGAGGCAGCAGAGACAGAACTCAGATGGCCTTGCTCGAAAAGGACAAGCCCTTACAACGAGAGCTTTTAGAGAGTTTAGTTTTATTTTGCTCCTTCCCTGGAGGTGCATCCGAGTCCTACTAATATTGCCTCAAATTGGGTCAGTGCTGCATATTGCCTTGGAGAAATGAGCAAGAAGAAAGAAGCCAAGGCATTCAGGTGGCTCTCTCACTGATTTCAATGGGGAGTTAGAGACCTAAATACCTCGGAGGATCTGGCCCCAGGTTACTTTGGTGTGGGCACAGGTAATTTGTCTGGGAAACGGGTACTGTTTTCTACCTTACAGCAAAACCAGCCTGAGTTTGATTTTCTATTGGGGGTGGGGAGAGGGAAGAGAAGGAACCACCAGCCTAAAAAGGGAGGACAAACATAAGTGAAACATGAACTGTCTCCCAAGACATTACTGAACATTCTAGCACCCTGAAGTTTTTATGGTCAACGGTTTTTGCCCAGTGTTTTAAATCCAAACATATGTTAAAAATCCTTTTATAAAATATTTACAAAATGGCACCTTGGTAGAGCAATGGAAGGTAACAGGATTGGGGACCAGGCGCAGGAGAGAAAAATCTAAGATTCCGTACACAGATTTGCCAAAGGTGACACGACAGCCACAGCAGGAATGTAACCAAGGCAACAAGGAGTCCCCTACACCCCACTATCCGTCTCACCTTCGCACTAACTCCCCACACATCAAAATCTACATCACAGTTTCACGTTCCTTTCCAATCCTATTGCTGGGTCATAAATATGGAAGAGGTAGGTGCAGCATGATAGATCCTATGTCCCCCAGCCACACTCTGAAAGCTCTCACTGTGTTAGATGAGGAAGAGGAGCCGTGGCATCTACTGGCACATAGTCATTAGATGACCTGCCTCTCTCCCCCTCAGGGTTGTGCAAACTCATGGTTAGTTGTAGACAAGAAAACAAAATCTTTCTGGAAGTTATCAGAGGGTTGGGTCCCGTCAATATGCTCCATGCTTCCAAGGCTACTAATTCAGCAACTGCAACCATGCCAAGCACATTTGTGAGTTTATCTGATTTTCCCCATTAATCTTTCTGTATTTTTGAAGTGTAACACTGAAGACCCTGGTCATGTTTTCTGATAATGTCGTCAGACGATGAACACTGTTAGATTTCAATCTCCGAGGTTGTCAATCTTGTTCATAAAGGCAGTGAAGCAGCACAAGCATCCTTCAAACGGCCCTACCCACACAGCTCTTTGCTGATCTGAGTGAGATACGTCCAGGCTCGGGACCCATTCACTTTTTGGCCTTTGCAGAGACTGCAAATATTTGTACTATCATAGACCCTGGAAGTCCTAGTGGTAGACCAGGATCTGAATGCGCTAGGCGCTGTACAAACAGAACAAAAAGACAACCCTTACTCCAAAGAGCTTATAATCAAAGTATGAGATAGCAGATAGATACAAATAGATGGGAGAAGTATAAGGAAACAATGACAGTATTGATCACCATGACAAGTGCATCAGAAGCCCAATGATTGTCAGTTTTTTGTAGGCATCACAGCAAAGGAGAGTTTTGAGGAGGATTTGTAAGCAGGATAATGCAGTGGTTTTGCAGATGTTCACAAAGAGTTCCTCCCAGGCGTGAGGGGCAGCACGGGAGAAAGCATGAAGAAGGTGCATGTTAGAAAATCAGGGGAAAGGTAGGTAACTCTGGTGGTGGATTTTATGATGTTGATATTTGCCCACTGGGAACAAAGCCAAGACCCAGGTATTTCTCTGCCACAGGGCAGGGAACCTTTAGATGGTAACCACTTTTGGTTAGTACAAACCTCTTCAGATTTCACCAGCAGCCTGCAGGTGACAGACTCCATATCCCATCACCACCCCATGCAGGACATCACCTTTTACAGACCATGCTTTGCAACAGTCTGTGGGCAGACTTTTGTTTTTAAAGCAAACAGCATGCGATCACCTCACCTCGGTGCAACACTGCACCAACACAGCATGTGCTATTCCTCCCTAACTCAAACTGACTTTTTACTGTAGTCATTCAGTTCATGGCTGTCTGCTCATTCTCTGCTTAGACTGTAAGCCCAGCTAGGCAGGGACCTTGGCTCACTTACCTAGAGAGTGCTCTGCACATTTTTATACATTTTGTAGTAGCTGATAGCCCCAGTGACAGCGTTTCAAACACAGCTCAGCTAGGAAAGGAAGGTTCGTTTTCAGAGAGCAAGGCTACTCATGTTTCTAGTGAGCACGAACTACACTATGGGCTCTGTCTTGAGCAGGAGAAAGGGAGCACACCAAGGCTATGTACACACTCCAGAGCCGATGCCTGCACAGCTGTGTCAGTACAGCCCCTCCACCTAGATGCAGCGTACATCAACAAAAGGTGGTTTCCTGACACTGTAGGGACACCACCTCCTCAGACGTTAGCGACGCCAACACAAGCACTCTTGTATCAGCGTAGCTGCGTCTACACCAGCGGTTTTGTAAGCATAGCCATGTGAAGGGGGAGGAGAAAAGAGATTTCCCTGCATCATCCCCTAGCAGCTTCCAGCTTAGAACCAGCTCTGCCTCCCAACCAGGCTCTCTCAGGCAGAAGCAGCTCCCCAACCGACTGCCAGGGAGAGCAGCTGGATATGCCAGGGGAGAGATGCAGAGAGAGGATAGAGCTCCTCTCCCTCCCTGCCCCAGGTGGGCCATGGAGGTACTTGACCCTCCATGGCCCACCCCCATGCGTCACCTTTACTTGAGCTACTACCCAGTAAGCTAACAAAGTGAACACAGGCATCTGGAGCTAGGGCAACCCCCTCACAATGCTCCTGTAGATTGCAAGGTATTCAGCTACTATGGTGACGGGGACCACTTAAGTACTGAGATGTGTTCCTGCTGTGCTAATGTGGCTTGAAGTTACCTGGTGAATTTTGTTCCTCTGCAGGTGCTGACGCTGGCAGAGAACACGGAAAAAAGAAAAGCTGATAAGATGTGTACATGCCAAGGCAGGCTCCAAACCACAGCAATGGTGGTGCCAATGCAGGCACTAGACACAGTGCCACTGTCTTTTTCCTGACACACCCAGGCAAGCATCAACATGCACGGACACAGCTGTAGTATTCAAGTTCTGGCACAGAAGGTCTCAAAAGCACCAAAATCACTGGTGGCCAAGCACAACAGATAGGCACCAAAGCCTAGATCCAGGCAACAAGGCAAAGTGCCTCATGCTTCTAATATTGGTTTTAGTGGCCCCCAACAGCTTCAAAGTGATGCAGAAGAATAGATGAAGCAGCAACTGATAGGGATGAAGCTACTCCAGGGAGGAGATCTGCTAACAGATTGGAAGGCTCCAAAGGCTGCAGTTAAGCTGTGCAGGTGGCTCACAACAGCCAGTGGTGATCCTGGCTCTTGCTCCACCTGTCCTAAGGAGTTCTGCCAGTCTCATGCTAGGAGGCTGACAACCAAAAGATGATGGTATCTTTAAGGAGAAAATGAACAGTAAAGTGCAACCAGATAATGGCTAGGCAGGTGGAGAGCTGTGATGGTTTTGTACATCCTATTATATATTTATTTATTATCCTGTCCCTTCCATCCCACCCGGGACAGCTTGTCTATCTCACCCATCTGTTGTGTCTTACCTTTTCATTGTGAAACTTTTTTGGGGATGGGGGGGGGGCAGAGATTATCACTTATTATGTATCTGCCCAGCATCCAGCATAACAGGAGGGACAACAGCTGCAGCAGCAACAAACCAAAACTATTACAGTGAGCCAGATGCAGAGCAGGGATTAGAATGCAGGAATGTCTTCCCTTCTAGTGCTTAGTCCACTAGACCACATTACCCCCTGCCTATCCAGAGGACACATCTAAACCCTTATGCAGAGATGTATAGCTGGGTACTTGCCTAGGCAGATTATGGAACTGCAGTTATCTGAACTGAATATTCACACATGCAATTCAAAGAGCCACAGCTATTTAAATTTTAACATGTAACCATAACAATCTCCGCATTTGCTCAAGCCTTGTCTATAGGAACAAGCTTGTACCTTACTGGTACCTTGTGCGCGTTCGGAAACTGTCTTGGAGAATGGACTGCTGCAAAAAACCCTTCAGGGTTACACATACCCTTTAAGTTAGTCTAAGGCAAGAAAAGAAAAGAGCATTCTCTAGAAGGCAAAGCCGGGGAATGGGAGTTAGGATTCCTGGATTCTATTCCCAGCCCTGCCTCAGACTCCTTTTGGGGTGGTTGCAACTTGCATCAATTTCCGGGGGAGAGAATACTTATATCACAAGGGTATTGCGAGGATTAAAGGCTCAGAGATCAGATCAAAGCCAAAGAATCTGAGTGTTCTTTTATGGCCCTGTTCAAGGCTACCCTAATAACAGGCCTCAAAGAAGATGCTAACAAGGCTAGGTGGGTTTCAGCATTAATATGGACAGGCCTAATACAGCGACAGCTCTGGTGGCCACTGACAGAGGAACGTTGGCAGTGGGAAAAGAAAAGAATTGGGAGACAGCAGTGCAGTGACGCTGAGAAATTCACCAGAGCCACTACTTCAGAAGCAAACAACATATCACCTATGGAAACAAAAGGTGTTTAAAATAAACCAAGCACTGCAGCTGAGCTGCCGGAGGGATTCCAGCTTTCCCCAAGTGGCCAGGAACTGTGACAACTCCTAAACCGGACGAGATTGGTTCATTGTTAAGATGGTGTGCGCTACACGACTCCAAACTGCTCTAGAATGAGTTAGACAAGATTGGAGGAAATGGAGCTCAGGTGAGAAGGAAAGACTGAGGGAAACAAAGCTGAAATTTAGAGAGCAATAAGGTTCCAGTGAGCATTCCTGAACACCAGCTGCAGGGCAGGAATGGAAAGGATGGAGGTGGGGAGGAAGCAAGTAGGGTTCTGAATCAGTGACAACTCTAGAAAACAGGAGGCTCTAAGAAGCAACCATAGTTCTGAGAAAGGCCCTTTCTAGAGACCGAGTGCCCAAAACACAGCTTACGGGCATTCTGTAACTGCAGCACAGAGACAAGAAGTGGTCATCTGCAGGTTTCTATTACTGCTGAACTCAAGTAATTAAGATACAATATGATGCAGTCCAAGCAAATATATTTATGTCCCGTTTGTTTTTACATCTTTTCAACACAGCGTAGAGAGGCAGGCTGGAGAACTGTCAGTTGAGCTACGAGCAGCTGAGGAGCCAGCAGAATTGCCAACCTTACAGTTGCAAGCCTTTTTCAAAACACTGAATCAGAAGAGAAGACATCGCCTCCACCATCTACTCCTGAGGTTTCCCCTCAGCAGCACTACCTCCACATTGTCCCAGAGGAACCCTTGGGGAATGAATAAGACAAAGAAGGATGGTGACCTGACAGCCCTTACAAGAGGGAACCTACTACTAGTTACCACCACCCTGTGCACCACACAAGTATCATGATAATACATGCTCTAGAAGAGCTCTCAGCCAATCTTCAGTCTGGCTGAGACAGGGAAAACAGCGCAACCTCACCACCTGGGTCCAGTGAGAGATTCCACTGGCTGAAGTGTTCTTGCTGCCTGTTGCCCAAGAGGAACAAGGCTGAGGGACCCTCTACATTTCAGTTCATTCCTACTTGTGGTCCTAAACGAGCTTGATAGGATTCAGGGAGCAGTGCGAGACGCAAGTGATCTATATGATTTTTGGTTAACCAGGTTTTCGTTTTCTAGGCCAGTAATTATCCATGGGCAGGGGTGGCAATGGCAAGGGATGGTCTGCTTCATAGCCAGCTGCTGGCAACAGTGGCTCACTGTTTTAACTCTGGTAAATGCACAAACCTAGGCTAATAATGGTGAGATGCCAGTTTCTGAATGATGAATGAGTACTGTTTGCATTCAACTGAGGACTTCAGCACCGTGCCCTGCTCTCAGGACCCCCAAAAAACAAATGTGCATCGTGGGGGCAAAGATTTTCATATTTTTATCTCCATACCACCAGTTTGGTTTATACTGGAAACAGACCAGGATAGTCCCATTCCGCAGCGTGTATTTGCTTCTAATTTCATCAATCACTCCTCCAGGAGACTGCAGTCCCTTTGGGTATTGGGAACATAAAGTAGCTTAGCTCCAAGGGTTAAAAACAGCTGAAGTCTGATTAGCAATTGAGTAAAATACAAAAATCTCAATTCACCTGAAAAAGTCCTTTCTTCTCTAGTGGGAAAGTCCACAAATCCATTACAATGGGTCTTAACTTTGCTTCGAGTTCCGTGGAGGCAGAACTGGATCAATCAGGTCAGGCTAGAAACAGCCACAACCTATGAAGCCACAGCCAGTTTGAGCTAATTCCTTTAAACTTTAGTCCTTGTGCCAGGTGTGTTTGATTTGCAGACTTCCCTACTAGAAGAAAGGCAATTTTCAGGCCAGTTAAGGAATTTTGCAATTCTTTGCAGGGACAGTCTCCAGATCCACCAGACTGGCACATCCAACAGCAAGTGTTTCACCAGAGAGGGAAACAAAAGATGGATGAGAAGATTACAAACCCCCCAAAACTGCATCTAACTATATATCAGTTAATGGGTGAGCATAGTAGGCAGAACCCTCCTCCACAGCAGGGGCTGATGAGGCGTGCACGTTTAATTTGTACCATTTGGCAAAGGTGTGGAAACATGTTTCCATGACTAGGTGGCCACCCAACATCTCTTTATATGTTTCATATGGTCCTTCAGGACAGGAGGCTTCCATGGCTCTGCACGAACATTAGCATTTGAGGAGAAAGATGGCTTCGACCGTGCAAAGCTTCTTGAAAGCAACAATTTAGCCATCTAATAACTGAAGCCTTGGTAGCTTCATTTAGTTTATGATGGGTGTTCTAGACCAACAAATCTAGAGACTGAATTTAGTACTGCATTCAATGGTTGTTTTTTTTGTTTTTTTTAGAGCTGACAGAGCATGTCAGAGGTATGTTCATTTCTGTTTAAATTTATTGTGTTTTGCGCATTAGTCAAGAAGGCTGGAAGAAAACACTTTATTGTAAACAGGTCTTAGGCCTTTATTAAAAAACTTTACTGAAAGAACTCCAAAAAGATATGCTTTTCCCTTGCCTTGAGTAGATCGATCCATTCTAATGACTTAGCACTATGCCTTCTCTACAGACCAGGCCCTTAAAGATGCCCTGTTTATGGCATACTTTCTCAAGGCTAAAAGTATGATAAAAGAAATTATTTGGATGCATTTGTAACTGGTACCTCTTAAATATCCTGTAGTTACATTACTCTGTGGAATTTGGGTTTTGAGAATAGAGCCTTCTTGAAGAGAAGGCATATCTGAGCGATGCTTGCCATCCGAATTGGCGGTGAGAACCTAGACACTCCTGGACAACGTGGGGCCAATCCAGCTCACTTTTGTTAAACTGCCTTGGAGAACATTATGAACAGAAATTGACTCATGATTTTGCCCATAGAAGAAAGTGTGTGAACATAGCTACAGCCTATTGATCTCCATCTGGAATAAGTCTCCAGGATCTTTGCTAGATTTGGACCTGGATGCATGTAAGTCCATTGATGGGGATGCAACCCAGGGCCTCCACTCAAAGATCTTGGGATGTAGACTCAACTCTCCTGGATTTAGTCTATTCCTGCTTAACCAGCTGCTTTGATGTTTATTGCCTGTTTATATGTAGTGCTTGAAAATGCACAAGACTTTTTTCCCCTTTCCTGCCCCCTGCTGCTTCTTCCCTTCACCCAGAACAGAGAATATTAGCCACTCACACCAGGGCTAAGGATGTGTTACTCCTTTCCTGTTGATGAAAGCCACTGCAAAAGTGTTGTAAGACATCACCAGTATGTCTTGGCTGACTAGGACTGAGTTACAGTTCTTACAGCTTAAGTACTCTAAGCTTGATCTAAGTGGAACTGTGAGGGAGTCCTGTTCTTTCATTAACCTTGGATGAAACCGCTGCCCAAAGAAATGACCCTGCTCTTGAAGCTGGTTGGTGGAGAAAATTAATTCCATCTCCAATTCTGACATACTGTGCCCTTCCGGGTACCTTTCGACAATGGGACAAGGGAAGGGGTGATGATGGCTCCTGTAGGCTGAAGAAGTTAGGAAATTTCTGGAGAAGACCAGAGAGAATCTCACTCTCAATAGTATGTTGGTGTAAGACATCATCATTCTGATTCGAGACATCAGAGCCCTGACAGATGTGACTAGAAAACGAATATCCTTGTGCCTTGTCATACAGCTCTCAGTGTTGAGAAATCCGTGTTACTCCACAATATAATCTTGGCTGTGTGATGGCTGCTCCATGGGCCTTTCCCAGGCTGAGTGCTCAGGTGAGCAGGTAGTTTTAAAATGGATATACAGGACCCCTTTTTACCCAAGGAAACTAAGATGTTTAGAGTGCTGTTCAAAGCACAAGTTAGAGAGGCGGGTAGGCCAAAAGGTGAAGCATTGTACTGGTAATGCCTATTGCATGCAAAGTGGAGATATCCTGTATAGGATACTCAGATGGATGTTCTTCAGATCGACTGACAGAGAAACAAATTCCTTCTGGAAATTGCTACTATGATGGAATTTAGTCAACTATATTCGGATCCACAAGATACCAGGCAGCTTCCTCTTCTCCCAGAGCACACCTCAGTGCTATTAAGAGTAATTCTGTGTTCTCAAATGGAGACCCAGACCTATTAGTAATGGATACATCAGTAATATCCATTAGGAAGTTTTTAATCCTAGGGCCAACATCCCTATGCCACGGGACATTGCCAAACACGGATAAAGGCCCCTTTTAATTCCACACTCTTCAGCAGCTGTCCAACGCATTTTTGGAAATTTCTCTTTAAACAAGGTGTCAGGAACTACAGAAATAGTAATTAATATCACTCCCTTGTAGTGTTGTGTATATGGAGGAAGCTGCCCTATGGCAAGTAGAAGACCAGTGCTCAGGGGGCATCTCTATTTTAGCCATTTGAAGGCTCCCTAAAAGAAGGGATTTGGAGAGGAAAAGAGGCAGGTCATAACAGATCAACTTCCACCCTTTAGTTAATGTTGATGATTTTAGGCAGGTGTTTAGAGTATAAGCTCTTCAAAGCAGAAACTATTCACATGTGTTTGCACAGTGCTTAGCACAACAGGGTCCCCCAGTCTCAACTGCCACAGTCCTCAAGACCCCAGTCTAAATAATAATGGCCTCTTACACCCCCGATTATCCAATAATAGTAAGTGCACCCCACTCTCCATCTGAGTCCCTATTTTCATAGAAGAAAAGACGGTTACTCACCTTTGTAACTGTTGTTCTTCGAGATGTGTTGCTCATATCCATTCCATTCCAGTAGGTGTGCGCGCTGCGTGCACGTTCGGAGACTTTTACCCTAGCAACACTCGGTGGCCCGGCAGGGCGCCCCCTGGAGCGGCGCCGCCATGGCGTCTGTTATATACCCCTGCCAGCCCGCCGCTCCTCAGTTCCTTCTTGCCGGCTACTCCGACAGTGGGGAAGGAGGGCGGGTGTGGAATGGATATGAGCAACACATCTCGAAGAACAACAGTTACAAAGGTGAGTAACCGTCTTTTCTTCTTCGAGTGCTTGCTCATATCCATTCCAGTAGGTGATTCCCAAGCCTTACCTAGGCGGTGGGGTGGGAGTGAGACGTTGTAGCGTAAGATCGCTGAGCCAAAGGCGGCATCGTCTCTTGATTGCGCAATGAGCGCATAGTGAGAAGTGAACGTATGCACTGACGACCAGGTAGCTGCGCGGCATATCTCCTGGATGGGAATGTGCGCCAGGAAGGCAGTCGAGGAGGCTTGAGCCCAGGTAGAGTGAGCGGTGAGACGGCCAATCGGGACGTGGGCCGAGTCGTAGCATGTCCGGATACAGGATGTTACCCATGATGAGAGCCTCTGAGAAGATATAGGCAGACCTTTCATACGCTCCGCCACGGCTATAAATAACTGGGGCGAGCGTCTGAAGGGTTTTGTCCTCTGGATGTAAAAGGCGAGGGCTTGGCAGACATCCAGGGTGTGAAGCTGTTGGTCCCTGCATGATGCGTGTGGCTTCGGGAAGAAGACCAGTAGAAAGATATCCTGATTAATGTGGAAGGCAGAGACCACCTGGGGAAAAAAAGCCGGGTGCGGGCGTAGCTGCACCTTCTCTTTGTGGAAGATCGTATATGGAGGGTCTGCCATTAAAGCACGGAGCTCCGAAACCCGCCTGGCCGATGTGATAGCTACCAGGAAAGCTGTCTTCCAGGACAGGTACAGCATCGAGCAAGTGGCTAAGGGCTCAAAGGGTGGGGCTGTGAGCCGAGTCAGAACAAGGTTGAGATCCCAGGTAGGGGAAGGAGGCTTAACCGGTGGGTAGAGTCGCTCCAAGCCCTTAAGGAATCTCGAAACTATCGGGTGAGAGAAGGTGGAACTGTTTGACTCCCTTTGATGGAAGGTGGAGATGGCGGCTAAATGCACCCTTATTGACGAGAGTGCCAAACCTTGTTCCTTGAGGTACCACAAGTAGTCCAGGATAATAGGGATCGAAATGGTCTCTGGAACCAGGGAACGTTGTGTACACCAAAGAGAAAACCGCTTCCACTTGGCGAGGTACGTCGTCCTCGTGGAGGGTTTCCTGCTTCCCAAAAGGACCTGTTGAACCTGGGCAGAGCAGCAGAGCTCGGATTGGTTCAACCAGATAGTAGCCACGCTGTCAGGTGCGGGGACTGCAGGTCTGGATGGTGAAGCCTGCCGAAGTCCTGAGTTATAAGATCCAGGCAGAGTGGCAGTGGTATGGGAATCGTTAGGGATAGGTCGTGCAGCATGGGATATCAGTGCTGCCTCGGCCATGCCGGCGCGATCAGTATCAGTCTGGCCCTGTCCCTGCGGAGCTTGAGCAGGACTCTGTGGACTAGGGGAAAGGGTGGAAATGCATAGAGAAGATGTCCCTTGCAGGGGATCAGCAACACGTCTGACAAAGAACCCGGGGAGCGGCCCTGAAGGGAGCAGAACACCTGGCATTTTCTGTTCTCCCTGGAGGCAAATAGGTCTATTTGGGGAAAGCTCCACTTCCAGAATACAGAAAGAAGGATGTCCGGACGGATGGACCATTCGTGGGACAGGAAGGATCTGCTCAGGCGATCTGCGAGAGAGTTCTGGACTCCCGGAAGGAAGGAGGCTACGAGGTCTATCGAGTGGGCTATACAGAAGTCTCACAGTCGCATCGCCTCTTGGCAAAGGGTGGAAGACCGTGTGCCCCCTTGTTTGTTTATGTAATACATGGCCATTGTGTTGTCCGTGAAAATCGCAACACAACGGCCCTGTAGATGGTGTTGGAAGGCCTGGCACGCCAAGCGGACCGCTCTCAGTTCACGAACATTGATATGCAGAGTCAGCTCTTGCAAGGACCAAAGGCCCTGGGTGTGAAGGTGCCCTAAGTGTGCACCCCATCCCAGGGATGAAGCATCCATCGTTAGCGACACCGAAGGCTGTGGTGGGTGGAACGGGCGACCGGCACACACCAGGGAGGGTGTCAGCCACCAGTTGAGGGAGTCCAGGGTTTTTGTTGGGATTGTGACTATCATGTCCAGGGCACCCCTGCTCGGACGATAAACTGAGGCAAGCCAAGTCTGGAGAGGGCGTATGCGTAGTCTTGCATGCTTTGTCACGAAAGTGCACGCAGCCATGTGGCCGAGGAGGGCGAGGGTGGAACGGACAGAGGTTGTTGGGAAGGCTTGTAGCCTCTGGATGAGAGAGACTATAGCCTGGAACCTCTGTGGAGGTAGACTGGCCGTTGCAAGATTCGAGTCCAGCATGGCCCCGATGAATTCTACTCTCTGCGTAGGAAGCAGAATGGATTTGTCTAGGTTGAGGATCAGACCTAGATGGGAGAATAGGTCCTTGATGACGTTTACGTGTGCGGTAACCTGAGCCTCGGAGGTCCCTCGAATAAGCCAGTCGCCGAGATATGGGAAAATGTGAACTCGACGGTGACGGAGGTAGGCAGCGACTACTGCCATACACTTTGTGAATACTCGAGGGGCCGAGGAGAGGCCGAAGGGAAGGACCGCAAATTGGTAGTGATGACGGTTTATCATGAAGCGAAGGAACCTCCTGTGTGGGGGGTAAATTGCAATATGAAAATATGCGTCCCTCATGTCGAGAGCAGCGCACCAATCTCCGGGATCCAAGGAGGGTATAATGTTTCCCAGGGATACCATGCGGAACTTGAACTTCGTGATGAATTTGTTCAGAGCTCGCAGGTCCAGGATGGGCCGGAGGCCCCCTTTCGCCTTGGGAATTAGGAAGTATCTGGAATAGAACCCTCTTCCCCTTAGGTCCTCTGGAACCTCCTCTATAGCTCCCAGCGCAAGGAGTCTCGAAACTTCCTGCAGAAGGAATTGCTCGTGAGAGGGGTCCCTGAAGAGGGACGGGGAGGGAGGGTGGGAAGGAGGGGACGAAATAAACTGAAGACGGTAGCCACACTCCACCGTGCTGAGAACCCAGTGGTCCGATGTTATCTGGGACCAAGCAGGGAAGAATGCGGCAAGGCGGTTGGCGAACTGAAAAGGATCCTGGGAGGGAATTGGTACTGTGCTCCCGAGCGCACCCTCAAAAGTTTGGCTTCGGTCCCGCCAGTGGTTTGGCAGGGCCGGAGTTATTACCCTCTTGCGGGCCAGACTGGCGTCGCCGGGGGTTACGGCCTCTCCTTCTGGAGAAGTCCTGACTTGGCCGAGGTGGTGGATAGGGGCGCTGAGGTTGTGGGCGGAAAGGTCGCCTCTGAGTCTGCGGCGTATGCATTCCTAGCGAACGCATGATCACGCGGTTGTCCTTTAAACTTTGGAGGCAAGGATCCGTCTTTTGGGAAAAAAGGCCAATGGTAGGTCCTGTATAGTATATTGCAGCTCGGGTAGTAGACCCGATGCTTGTAACCACGATATGCGCCTCATGGTAATCCTGGAGGCGACCGTTCGAGCTGCAGAATCAGCGGCATCTAACGAGGCCTGGAGGGAGGTCCATGCAACTTTTTTCCCTTCCTCCAGGAGAGCCGAGAACTCCTGGCGGGAATCGTGTGGGACTAGTTCTACAAACTTCCCTACCGACTCCCATGTATTATAATTGTATCTACTCAAGAGGGCTTGCTGATTCGCCACACTGAGCTGGAGGCACCCCGCGGAGTAGATCTTCCTTCCCAACAAGTCCATGCGTCTGGCTTCTCTCGATTTAGGAGCAGGGGCTTGTTGGCCGTGGCGCTCTCGTTCGTTAACAGATTGGACTACTAACGAACAAGGGGGAGGGTGTACGTACAGGTACTCATACCGCTTGGATGGAACCATATATTTGTGCTCTACCCCTTGACTGTAGGTGGAACGAATGCCGGGGTTTGCCAGATTATTCGTATTATACAGGCTCAAGCAGATACAAAGGGGAGGGCCACCCTTGTCGGAGCCTCCGCTGATAGGATGGTGACCATTAGGTCTTCCACCTCAGGAACTTCTTCCATGGGTAGATTTATATTAAGAGAGACCCGGCGGAGGGGGTCCTGGTGCGACCGAAGGTCAATTGGGGGTGGTCCAGAGGTGGCCGTCCCCGCTACTGCCTCGTCTGGTGACGAAGAGGAAGAGACCCCGGGGACCAATGGGTCTTGAAGCGACTCTTGGTCCTGTGGAACGTCCTGGGGTGGGTCTTGCACGTCCGAGACCTGCGCCGGGAGATGTTCTGTACCCGCTGGAGGAGGTCTGCTCACCGTGGCCTCTGGTGCCCTATGTTCAGAGGGCCCCGAGCACGGCGGTGGATGTGGGGCACCTTGGCTCTGATGGTAGGCCCAAGGAGTCCAAAAGGACCACTGATGAGGGTCCTGCTGATTGTCCGAATCCCCATAGGATGCCGATCCGGGATGGGAGGAGACTGATGGTTGACGAGATGGCCATGGCGGGGCGCAGACGGGGAAGTGATGGTCCCTGCGTCCACTGGAACCGTCCCCACACGGTACCGGGAAGCGGTGCCGAAAGCCTCGACAGTGCCGAGATTGTGACCGGGACCTGCAACCAGCGCGGTGCCGGGAGGTCGACCGGTGCCGGGAGCCGTAGTGCCGAGATCGGCTGCGGGAAACCCAGTGCCCCAAGTGCTGACGGGACCTGGAGCGGTGCCAGTAGTGTCTGGCGGCGACCGGGACTTCGAGCGGTACCGCGAGTACAACCGGTACCGCGACGGGGAATGGTACCGGGACTGCGAGCGGCCGCAGGATCGAGATCGATGGTGGGACCGTGAGCGTCTGCGGGACCTGGACCGGGACCGAGAGTGACGAAGTCCCATGGTACCGGGTGAAGGAGGTCTTCCAAGGGCCGGCTTGCCTGCGGATTGAGGGACCCGCACCGGCGGTGCTGGGGGTCGAGGCAGCTCAGGCTCCGTTAAGGCGATCAGGTCCTGTGCCGCGGAGAACGTCTCCGGAGTGGAGGGCACGACGAGCTCAACCATGGCCTGACCCGGGGAGCTGGTAGGCACTGGACTCGACGGCTCGTCCGAGGCCGGAGTCAACAGTGCGGCGGAAGTCGACGCCACGGCAGACGGCAGTGCCGGGCAGTCCGGCCTGGCTAAGCGCTCTGACTGTGGTGCGGACACAGCAGCCGCAGGAGGCTTGCGCTTCTTGCTCGAAGGTGACATTGAGCGGTGCCGGGTAGAAGCTGGGTGACTCTGAGTCTTCACTGAGGAGGTATGCTCCAGTGCCGAAGAAGCAGTTGATCTCGGTGCCGAAGCCAGTGCCAAGGAGCTAAGAGTCAGCGCTGCCTCCATCAGCAACTGCTTGAGGCGAACGTCCCGCTCTTTTTTAGTTCAGGGCTTAAAAGCCTTACAGATCTGGCACTTATCTGTCAAATGGGCCTCATCCAAGCACTTAAGGCAGGCTTCGTGCAGGTCACCAGTGGGCATCGGCCGATGACAGACCGCGCACGGTTTGAAGCCCGGTGAGCCGGGCATGGGCCCGGTACCGTGGCTGGGGAAGGGGCTAACCCCCAATCCCGTCGAACTATCTACAAGACACAAACTAAACTACTAAATACACTAACTACAATTAATCGAACTATATACAATATAAGAAAAAGACGAGTGAATCGCTAGGGAGGTGGAGAACAGCAAGCTGCGCTCCACAGTTCCAACGACCGACACGGGCGGTAAGAAGGAACTGAGGAGCGGCAGGCCGGCAGGGGTATATAACCGACGCCATCGCTGCGCCACTCCAGGGGGCGCCCTGCCGGCCCACCGAGTGTTGCTAGGGTAAAAGTCTCCGACAAACGTGCATGCGGCGCGCGCGCACTTCCTGGAATGGATATGAGCAAGCACTCGAAGAAGAACCAAGCGATCAGGAGGTACAACAACAAGAACTGGGCAGATGAGCTAGGTTTGGGCTGGATAAGGATAAGATGACAAAGTTCCAGGAACAGTAGTTTAGGCTGAATATTGTGTAGGTAGAAAGGGCAGATCACCATTTCCCCTGCCCTGCCGCCTATTTCTGGTTCCAGAGTTGACCATTAGTTAGTCTGCTTTTACACATCAAGGTGTTTTGTCCCTGGCTTCCCATTTTGCTCCTCAGCATGACGATGACTGGAAGCTCCTACATTCAACCAAACACTTCAGGGACAGCGCATGCTCAGAGAAAGAACCTCACAGACCAGTAGCAGGGAACCGAGCAATGACCTATGCAGACAAGTATTTTGCAGCACTTACCAGCAGGCCAGGATACAGAGGCCAGTGAAGAGGATGATGGGAATGGGGTATGAAGCACACAGCAGCCCGTGGTTGTAGAACGCCCGCGATATCTTCTCGCGCAGCTTTTCAGTCAGGGTCATCCTCAGCTGTCGTCACCTAGCTGCCATCCCGGAATGTGTCCTGGGGGTTTCTCAGGTCCACCATGTGCAGCACTTCAGCAAAGGCACCGTATGCAGAATAGGAAGCTGGAAACGGGAAAGAGAGAGTGCATAAGAGGAGCAACAGGAGCATTATTAGCTTGGCTTTACAGCCATCCAGCTCCACATCTCCTTGGGAGCAAGCTGGAAAAACATATTGCTCAGAAGCCCAGGACAAGAAGTTGTGCCATCAGGCACCCTGACCACCAGATAAAGACAATAGGGAAGGATGAGAGCAGATTTCACGAGATAAGGCACAGCAAGTGAGCAGCCAGTCCAAGGGGCAGAGAGGGAACAGAACCAAGAGAACTTAGGTGCCTCAGAGGCAGAGAGAGGCAGGGCTGAGCAGAGAACAGAATAAAGTTTCAGTTCGAAGACAGAGAGCAGAGGGAGAGATGAGATACTAAAGGGGAAGGTATACAGAAGGGCTGAGTGGGAATGGAACTGGGGTGCCTGACGGGTAAGGCAAGGAAGGGGCTGGGCAGAGCAACCTAACTAAGCTACCACTCCAAAGAGGTGGCAGAATGCCATATGCTGACATGCCAGTCAGAGGAAGGGTAAGGGCCTAGTTGTCGGCAATACAAATACTGACCACAGAGAAGCACACTGTTGAGCATGCTTGAGGTTGAGCCTCAGTATGAACATGCTGGCTGTTAGCGACCCAATCATGGTGATGGGGGGAGGCAGAGGAAGAGACTGGATCTGAACTTTACAGATACAGAGAGACAGTTTCAAGGCAGTTATTTTTGCTGGGAAAAGCAAGCAATCATTTAATTTGCCAACTAAGCCAGAGCAGACTGTGCAGTAACATAAAACACAGCTTGAGTGCTTGCTATTGGCAAAAGACAGTTTGCCTTGATTGCGGGACAGGACCTAACATGTTACTGCCTCACTAAGAGAAACAAGGTTGTTAACATTTATGGGAGATAACGCTGCTCACTTAATTACAGTGTCACTTGAAAAGTTAGAACAGACATTCATATGGCACTGTTGTAGCTGGCACTGCAAGATGTGCTAAAGATTCATATGCTTCTTCATACTTCAGCCTTTGTTCCAGAGGACATGCTTCCATGCTGATGCTCATTAAAAAAATAATGTGTTAATTAAATTTGTGACTGGACTCCTTGGGCAAAAATTGTATGTCTCCTGCTCTGTTTTACCTCATTCTGCCATATATTTCATGTTACAGCAGTTTTGGATGATGACCCAGCACATATTGTTCATTTTAAGAACGCTTTCACTGCAAATTTGACAAAATGCAAAGAAGATACCAATGTGAAATTTCTAAAGATCATTACAGCATTCAACCCAAGATTTAAGAATCTGAATTGCCTTAAAAAATCTGAGAGGGATGAGGTGTGGAACATGCTTTCAGAAGTCTTAAAAGAGCAACACTGATGCAAAAACTACAGAATCCAACCCCCCAAAAAAGAAAATTAACCTTGGCATCTGACTCAAAATGATAAAAATGAACATGCATCAATCCACACTGCTTTGGATCATTATCGAACAGAAATCATCATCAGCGTGGACACGTCCTGTGGAATGATAGCTGAAGCATCAAAGGACATAAGACTCTTTAGCACATCTGCCATATAAACCTCTTGCAACGCTGGATACAACAATGCCATGTAAACACCCATTCTTGCTTTCAGTTGACACTGTAAACAAGAAGCAGGCAGCATTATCTTCTGCAAATGTAAATAAACTTGGTTGTAGAAGTGATTGGCTGAACAAGGAGGAGGACGACTGATTGGACTTGTAGGCTCTGAAGTTTTACATTGTTTTATTTTTGACTGCAGTGTATTTTCTGTACATAATTCTATATTTGTAAGTTCAACTTTCATGATAAAGAGATTGCACAACAGTTCTTGTATTAGGTGAACTGAAAAATACTATTTTAACACATTACAAATATTTGCACTAAGAAATATAAAGTGAGCACTGTACACTTTGTATTCTGTGTTGTAATTTAAATATATTTGAAAATGTAGAAAACAAAGTATTTAAATAAATGGTATTCTATTATTGTTTAAGAGGCTATAAAAAAATTAATCATTTGATTAAATCGCTTGACAACCCTATGTGGAATATACAAGATCAGAAAATACCAGCATGGCTAAAAAACCAGAGTAAAAGAGGCAGTTAGATGGAAAAGGGCATCCTTTAAAAACTGGAAGTCAAATCCTACTGAGGAAAATAGAAAGGAGCATAAATTCTGGCAAGTCAAGTGTAAAAGTATAAGAAGGCAGAGCAAGAAAGTATTTGAAGAGCAGCTTGCCGAAGACACAAAATCTAACAGCAAAAATATGTAGTACTTCAGAAGCAGAAAGCCTGCCAAACCACCAGTGGGGCCCCTGGACAAAGTAGCACTCAAGGAAGATAAGCTAACCTATCTGCAACAGCCTTAATTCTCTGAACCTGCCTTCATTGCAGAAAATCTAAGGGAGATTCCCCACACCTAAGCTATTCTTTTTAGGTGACAAATCTGAGGACCTGTCCCAGATTGAGGTGTCAGTATTGGAGGTTTCAGAACAAACTGATAAATTACCCTGGACCAGATAGATATTCAGTGTTGATTAGTTCAAAGTAATGCACATTGGAAAAATCATCTCAAACTACATTTACCAAATGATGGGACCTAAATTAGTTGTTACTGTTCAAGAAAGATCTTGGAGTAGATAGTTCCCTGAAAACATCTGCCCAATGTGCAGCAGCAGTCAAAGAAGCTACCAGAACATTAGGAACCACTAGCAAAGGGATAGATAAAACAGAAAATATCATAATGTCACTATATAAATCCATGGCACAACCACATCTTGAAAGCTGCATACAGCTCTGATCAATTAATCTCAAAGAAGATACATTAGAATAGGAAGGCGGGGTAGAGAAGGCCAACAAAAATTAGGAGTATGGAACAGATGCCATAAGGAGAGATTAAAAAGATTGTACTCTTCAGCTTGTAAAAGAGACGATTAAGGGTGGATATGATAGAGATCATGAATGGTACACAGAAAATGAACAAGGAAGTGTTATTTACCCCTTTGCATAACAAAGAACCAAAGAAATGAATAGGCAGCAGGTTTAAAACAAACAAAAGGAAGTATTTATTCATACAATGCAAATTCAAACTTTGGAAATGGGATGTTGTGAAGGCCAGAAGTACAACTGGATTAAAAAACAAACATTAAGAGAAATGCGTGGAGGATCAATGGCTATTAGCCAAGACTGTCAGGGATGCTAGCCCATGCTCCAGGTATGCCTAAACCACTGACTACCAGAAGCTGAGACTGGATGACAGGAGATGGATCACTCAGTGTTACCCTATTCTGTTCATTCCCTCTGAATGAGCATGTGGCACCACTGTGCTAGATGGACCATTGGTCTGACCGAGTATGGCCATTCTTATGTTCTAAGACCCTGAGCGAAACCAGTCTAAAGCATATCATATAGATATGGGGTGGGCAAACTACAGCCCACAGGCTGCATCCAGCCCACCAGCCGTTTTAATCCGGCCCTCGAGCTTTTGCTGGGGAGCAAAGTCTGCGGCTTGCCCAACTCCAGCGCTTCAGTCAGGGAGCAGGCTCCCAGAAGCAGCGGCATGTCCCTCCTCCAGCTCCTAAGCATAGGGGCACGGTGCTCCGCTCCACACACTGCCCCCACCCCAAGCACCGACCTGCAGCTTCCATTGGCCAGGAACTGTGGCCAATGGGAACTGCAAGGGCAGTGCCCGCAGACAGAGCAGCGCACAGCAGAACCACCTGGCTGCGCCTCTGCATGGGAGGTAGTTGGGGTACCTGTCACTGCTTCTGGGAGCCGCTTGAGTTAAGTGCCCCCTCCGTGCCTGCACCCCTCACCCCACATGCACAAAACCCCTACCCCAGCCCTGATCCTCCTCCCACCCTCCGAATCCCTCAGTTCCAGCCTGGAGCACCCTTCTATGCCTGTAACCCCTCAACCCCAGCCCCACCCCAGAGCTTACATCCCCAGCCAGAGCCCTCACCCTCTTCCCCCATGCACCTACCCCTCTGCCCCAGCGTGGAGCCCCCTCCTGCACCCTGAACTCATTTCTGGCCCCACACTGGAGCCCACATCCCCAGCCAGAGCCCTCATCCCCTCCCACACCCCAACCCCAATTTCATGAGCATTTATGGCCTGACATACAATTTCTATATCCAGATGTGGCTCTCTGGCCAAAAAAAATTGCTCACCCCTGGTACAGAATAATTAGATACAAAAATCAGATACTTAGATGTAAACACTTTTCACAATTCACAGAAAGCAAAGGTTATCCACAAGTTGTGTGTAGGAAAGATGAAATATGTAATTTGCATAAAGCATGAGATGTTTGCTTGATAAGGACAACGTTCTTGTAAATGGGCGAAAAATCCTTTATTCAGGACCTTACCGCTGCTCATGTCAAATTCAAGGAAGCAGAAAGTGTATCACTTTGTCCACAAGAAGTGCCCATTACTGGCTGCTCCATAAAGTCCACCTGGAGGTGATGCAAAGTTGACCACCTTGTTTTAAACTAGTTACAGAGCTGTTAAACTGGACTTCAGCTCGAGATTTTGAAACACTCTGCAATCTGCAGGGCAAATATGGTCTTAATCTCAGATCAAGCTCTATTTAACACCCACAGAGGGAAACTTTACAGAGATAATCGCAGAGTCAGGAAAGTTTCTCCAAAAAAAATGCATATGAAATCTTGGTTTGATGAGTGAAGTTTGTGCAAGATGGTTAACCTTTCATTCTCTTCGCTGACACAGTAGGCTGGAATATAGATGGTATTACACAGGGAATATGGAAAGAGTTAACAGTTGTGGGAGATTCTCTCAGAAGAGCTACTTTTCACAACTGATTTGCCTGAGTTTAGTGCAATAAATATAGGTTGCTCAAATGTTGTGCAGACCAAGTTTAAACGAGGTAAACTTCATGATACTCTGCACTGAACCCAGCACAACCTTCAGCTTGCTATTTGGGATCTCAATAAAACCTCAAAGTCTGAACTGAGACTAGTGAATTTGAAAAGAAATCTTTCAAGGTCCCAAAAGGCAACAGGATCTTCAAGCCCTCATTAATACAGTGGAGTGGACTGTGAGCTTATTCAGAAATAGCCACTGCCTATGCTGGGTGTTTAGTCAGGCCAGATCACTGAAAACAATGATTAAAAAGACACCCATCAGTTGGAACATAGGCCAGAAACTGAATCAAAACTGATGCAGCCTGAGTTAGGGAAATTGTTTAGGACATTAAGGGTATTGCTACACTTGCAGTGCGAGTGTGGTCGCAGAGCCAGCACTGGGAGAGAGCTCTCCCAGCGCTGCAGGTACTCCACCTCCCCATGGGGATTAGCTTACAGCGCTGGG
Organism: Gopherus flavomarginatus; assembly: GCF_025201925.1. Lineage (NCBI taxonomy): Eukaryota > Metazoa > Chordata > Testudines > Testudinidae > Gopherus > Gopherus flavomarginatus. Next base: position 4,348,880 of record NC_066618.1, on the reverse strand, counting down.
AGCGCACTGTTTACACTGGCACTTTACAGCACTATAACTTGCTGTGCTCAGGGGGGTGTTTTTTCACACCCCTGAGTGAGAAAGTTGCAGCGCTGTAAAGCACCAGTGTAGCCAAGGCCTAAGACAGGCAAGTTTGTGAACACATTATATCCTACAATGGACTTAATCATAGTTGACACACTCACTTTTCAAGGAGAGGTTCTCTTGATGGTTCAGGATCTGCAAGAACTAGAAAGCACTGTGCTGGAATTCACAAGAATGAAAGATAACCCTGACCTAAAACTTATGGATGACAAAATTGAAAAGGTAAAGGCAAAGGTGCAGAAAACTTCAATCTATATGATTGAGGCTGCCAATGAACCTCCTGCAGCAAACATTTACCTGGTGTCAACAGTGATTCCACAAGATGATTCATTTTTTTAAAAAATTGACTGCGTGACCCTGTCCTCTCCTGGGTTCAGGACAAACCACTACCCGAATCCTTGGCTGGTGTACAGAAATAAAGGTGATTTTATTCGGCTCACAGGCATTTGTTCCCAACCAAAGTCACCCGCAGCAAATCAAGAGAACAACAGTCCCGCCTTCCTTCCCTCAGGGAGGCTCTGACAGGCTGCTAACACGCAGCTATTCCTGCACCAAGCTAGGTCTCAGGGTGAGAGCTGGACGTCTGGGCTCCTTCCCTTGACCAAATGAGCTGTGCTCTTTCCTTTCAGCCCCTCCCTCCAAACCTGACACCTACTGCAGGTGTATTGGGGGGGGGGGTGCAGCTGACTGAGCCCACCATAGGTCATTAACCCTTTCCTGGCCAGTATGGGATATGCATACCCAATTGTAGACTCAGACCCATTACGGCAAGGTACAAGTCATTCTGATAGGTCTCTTAAGCAGATACAGCGTGATGAGGAATAGGAATATGCCCCATGTCAGTGATTGCCTTAATCAGATATAAATGCCAAATTCCTAACAAGAGACAGGGAACATGGATGTTTAACCACCATAAATAAATTGGCTAAAAGGCCACTCAGGTGATAACTGCCTGCAAGTTTTTGGAAGGCAAACAGCAACGAGGGAAAGTAGTTGTTTAGGCTCTTTCAAAGAGGTCTAACTAGGAGAAATGGGATAAAATCCAGCACAGGACAGTATAGTCTGAATAGGAGGGACGAGCTTCCTGACAGCAAGACCTAAGGCTACCTCGGCTTTTCCGCTCTTAGACGCACACTGGATAACCCTGCCGTTTGTGACAGGAATATGCATAGTTTTAACTGCTTTGAGAATCCAACACAGTACACCACCACAGCTGTGCGATGTGAGCTGAGCCCGTAGTACAGCAAACACTTATCAACTTACTCAGCACTGGAACAGCCTGATTTTGGAAGCTTCTTTTTTCAGACAAGGTGACAACTGAGAATCCACTGTCATTACAGTACTGACCCTGAGAAACCAAGCATAGCAATTTGCAAACCTGTTTAAGTTACTGTTCTGAGTTTAAAACTGAACTCCCAATACCAACCTTTCTACAAAAGAGACCAAACGTCATTGTCCCAAATAGGGAGTTCACTAGATCGTTTACCCACTACTGCCTGTTTGGTTTGGCAAATCAGTGAAAACAGAAGCCAAGTTTACTGAAGAACAGTTGCAATCTCACCCTTTGAGAAGAGCTACTGCCACTTTGGCTTCTCAGCCTGCTGCTTCTGGGGACAGCTGGCATTTTAATCAGACATCTAGAATTAGTCTCCTCGTACTTGATGCAGGAAAAGAAACAGTTTATTTCCCAAAGCTCAAGCATCTGCTGCTTGCCTTACATTCTATTAAGCCAGAGATGTAGAGTCAGTCATTGTATCTGATGGGCACTGGATGTCTAAGGCAACACTTGCTCACTGTATCATGACCTGTTGAATCCCACATGGCTTAGAACAAACACTGCTGGTTTTCAGCCAAGAAAGGAGCAATTTAGGAGTACTGAGTATATCCTACTTAATGCATAGAACATCTTGCTCACATAAGTTATTTTTTGACTAAAATTAACTTCTATCAGTAACTTTTGTTACTAACATTACTAGTATTTTGTTGGGAGGGAGCATTTTCTAAACAATAGAACACTGGCTGGGGGTCGGAAGATCTGGGCTTTACTGTCACCTCCACCAGATTCACTTCATGACCTTGAGTAAGTCAGGTCATTTCTCTGTGCCTCTGCTTTCTCTGCTTGTTAAATTCAGGTAATACTATCCTCATAGACAGACAAACTTATATTTATTAATTCTTGAAAATTTGAAGTCTTCAGACAGAAGGAGCTAGAGAAGTACTTTACAGTAAACGCCAGCCCACCAACCAGTAGTCTGGCTTAAAACATTTACAGGACACTAGATAAATTATAAAAGATCAGGGGGGAGTGGGAGGAAGAGAGATTTGTCAGTTTCACTTTGCTCCAATTCTTGAACGTGTTAGAAGCAGATGCATTAGAACCATCCGTGTGCAGACTCAAGATACTGCTGCATCAGTTCACATTCACAAAGTTGTCTTCACAACTACAACGGCTAGACTTCTTTAAAAGGCCACAAGCTTTGAGTCTAAAATTATTCTGGACTCAGAACCCACTTATTCAGAGAATCCAGGTTTCAGAGTAGCAGCCGCATTAGTTTGTATCCACAAAAAGAACAGGAGTACTTGTGGCACCTTAGAGACTAACAAATTTATTTTAGCATCAGCTTTCGTGGGCTACAGTGTTCCATTCTATGCATCCGAAGAAGTGAGCTGTGGCCCACAAAAGCTTATGCTGAAATAAATTTGTTAGCCTCTAAGGTGCCACAAGTACTCCTGCTCTTTTTATTCAGAGAATGTTGCCTACTCTCCACTAACAAAAGGATTTGTGAAGTCTTGCATAACCAACCCAACAAAAACAAAAGGTTACATGCAAATAGAAATGCCACTAAAGCATTCTATCATAAGCTCATAAAACAGTATTCTGCATTTCTGGCACCTTGCATCCAAGGATCTCACGGCACTTTCCAGACATGTAATGAAACTACCACCTTACCCCTGTGAAGTACTCCTTCCATTTTACTAACGGTAAAAATGGTGGTACACTGAAGTTAGACAACATGCCCTAGAATGGGGGATCCCGAACTGTGGTATGTGAACCACCATACATAAGCTTTATGCTCCATCCATTTACTTCACAGCAGTTTTGTTTCGTGTTTTTCTTTTTTTTTAAATCAATGACGATTGGGACCCACAGCCCTACCACACACAAAGCACATAACACAGCCAGGAACAGAAGCCAGGTTTGGGCTTTTTAAGCACCTCAAGATAGTCAGCTAAAAAGGTGCTTAAACAATAATTCTGTACATCTTTTAGCCACTCCTTTCTTAAGCGCAGAGCATTATTACGTTAGAAGATTACAAAAATTCCAATACGTGCCTCAGGTGTGATTTAAATTAAGATCCTTTTCTCTCGCTGCAATTTCAGCGCTTTATTAACTACCAATCCTTATACCTAGCAAACAATAGTTAATGTAACAATGTAAGAGCTCTGAGGGTGGGACTAAGATTAGCAGTACTTGTAACCTGCCTAAAGACAGCCCCACATTATATGTTCCCACCCAGCTATTAAGAAATGATAGCACAACACAACATTACTCCACTATTGCTTGAGAAACATTTCTCATAGCAGTCTTGCTACACAGTCTACCAAAGACGTTGTGCTGCGTCTGTGGCCTCACCACAAAGTGCCAATCCAATGCTGTAACAGCTTGACAGAAAAAGGAGAATTCAGGTTATAACCAGTTCATGGTACAAATAGGATGGAAGAAGATTCGAACAAGCTGGAGCCAGAAACTACATTGTCACCTCAGCCTGGTCTCCCCTCTCCCAGGTACAGTAAGAGAAGGCAATAGCACTTCTGAACCACTGCAGAGTAATACAGCACAGCAAGCCACATCACCTGAAGGGAAGCAAAGCTTGACTGCAAAAACGTAAGCAAGTTTTACACTGGTGAACTGCACTCTTTGTGGACAGCCAGGGAGATATTCTTCACTGCTGCTTGTTGGTGAATAGAAGCTGGCTTCCCCACTAGCGTGCCTCACTCATAAGGATGGACCTTCCCTAGGGAAGAGGGCTGAATCTCTGTGGGACATTCTGCTATTGATTTCTCTAGGGCAGTGGTCCCCAACCATTTTGGCTGGTGGGCATCAGCCGAAGGACCGCTGCGGCGGTGGAGCACCCGCCGAATTGCTGCCGAAATTCGGGAGCGACGCCTCTCGCTGACATCACTTGTCGACAGCAAGCGGCATCAGCGAGAGGCGTCCCTGCCAAAATTCGGGGGCAATGTCTCTCGATGACGTCACTTGTCGGCAACAAGCATCATCATCGAGAGGCGTCCCCGTAGAAATGCTCTCCCAGTGGCCAGGACGCGGGCACCGCGTTGGGGTCCCCTGCTCTAGGGAGAGCATCTTTCAGTCAGCTCTGCCATCTAGTATGGTTACTGAAGTCTCCTGGGCTGTCAAGGGAGCACAGTTCACTAATGTAAGATTTACTTTACCATAAAGGTTTGACATGGAAGGTGATGGTCCCTATCCCAGGACTTTTCATCCCTTCCTTCCATATGCAGGAAGTGAAATATGAACACAGCCAATAGGATGAGAGCTACTGGATAGTTTGTCTTGTGTGTACAAAGTTTAATGAAGAGTATGTAACAGTGACAGACCCTTTGTACTGAATAAGACTATATCTATACTTAGATTGCTTAGCGGCGCAGCTGCAGTGCATCAGTGTGAACACTTGCTACACTCCCGTCACTGCAGTTAATCCAACTCCCCGAGAGACAGTAGCAAAGCTAATGGAGGGATTCTTCAGTCAATCTAGTATTGTCCACACTGGAGGTTTGCTCAGCTTAACTATGTCACTCAGCTTAACTATGTCACTGAACGACATAACTGGGTCAACCTAACTTTTTAGTGTTAACCTGGCCTAAGTCTTGCACTGTAAAATACCATTCTCCCATTTCCACATATTTTAAGTAAACCATCAGGCTTGCAACACTTCCCAAGCACAGAAGAGGAACAGGCTATTTCTTTTGGCCATAAACCCACCCGACTGAGAAAAGCCATGACTACACAGACCAACACCAAAGTGTGGCTCAGCAGGCAAGGAAGTACACCCTGTTACTCTGCAGCATTTCAGATGCCTGATGTGACTAGTACACTCTAGTTTGGCTATCTTTACTCTTGGGATTATCAAGACCGTGGCTAACAGTTTCCAGGTTCTTGCAATGTCAGATTGACCAGGTAGGGAAGCAAGAGATTCCACATTTAATCAAAGAATTTCTCCTTGAGGGAGGTAACAGTGGCTTGATGACTCTTCTGCACACATAGATTCATAGATTCTAGGACTGGAAGGGACCTCAAGAGGTCATCGAGTCCAGTCCCCTGCCCTCATGGCAGGACCAAATACTGTCTAGACCATCCCCGATAGACATTTATCTAACCTACTCTTAAATATCTCCAGAGATGAAGATTCCACAACCTCCCTAGGCAATTTATTCCAGTGTTTAACCACCCTGACAGTTAGGAACTTTTTCCTAATGTCCAACCTAAACCTCCCTTGCTGCAGTTTAAGCCCATTGCTTCTTGTTCTATCCTTACAAGCTAAGGTGAACAAGTTTTCTCGCTCCTCCTGATGACACCCTTTTAGATACCTGAAAACTGCTATCATGTCCCCTCTCAGTCTTCTCTTTTCCAAACTAAACAAACTCAATTCTTTCAGCCTTCCTTCATAGGTCATGTTCTCAAGACATACCACCACTCCTCACTGAGCAGCAATATTGTATATTCTACACTTCTTCCTTTCACCCTGAAAATCACTTTATGGACTCCATATATAAAAAGCATCCCCTCACCACTGAAATGCAGCCCCCCTGGGCGTGGATGGGTGCAGTTAGGTATACTGGCGCACCACAAGCTCAGTAGTAGAGGCAGAGGGTACATTTTACTAAAGACATGAGTGGGAAAAAAAAACCTGATTTTTTTTTTAAACCAACGCAGCTTAAGGTCCCACATGAAAGAGCCCCATGCAGCAAATGTCATAGAATTCTGCTTATCTATGTCTAAAGGAAGACAAATTGAATCAGCCCTGCTGGGATTTGATCCCAAGGATTCCAGACAGCATTTCAAACCTGATGCTTTGGTCACTAAACCTTTCCCTCTGGACAATTTCTTGTGAACACAAGGTTGAGCCAGCTTAGACGGACACTGGCAGATGTAAAAAAAAAGTTGAACCTAAATTCAGTTTTCAAAAAACTTCATTGTAGCTACCTTTTCCATAATGTCACAAAAAATTGAAAAATAATTTAAGTATTCCTCTGCAGTCTTAGCAACACATACCAGAGTACTGGGCTAGTAAGACAGTGAAAATAAGTACTCAATACTCATTGTTCAAGCTTAGAGAAAAGCAGTTAATAACCAGCACTGATTTTTTTAAAAGAAGTAATTTCATTTAATCTTATTGTTTTTAGAAACATAGCTAAGGGATTCTGCTTTAAATATCATTTTTAACTTGCCAACATCTATTTAAAGCACCAAGTATGGGGGATACAAGATTGGGGTTGAGTGCATCCAACAGTGATGAATAGACACATCATGCTACACTGCTGACTATTAGAATCCCCACTGGAGTGTAAAATGTATCCTAAATATATTCAGTGTCTGCATGTACTGTAGAGCAGATAGACAGAGCCCTGACATCCCCCTTCTACTTTGCATGATAGAAACACATGCTTCCATTAGGACCAGCCCTCAGTTTAGAAGCAGAATATGCTGGGACCTCTGCTGGCGTAGTTCTGTATGTACCGGTATGCTCTGGCTCCATACTATGTCAGAAAAAGGAGAGACTCACCAAAAAAATGCAGATCTGTACAGGTTCTTCCACTTCTCTCCCCCTTTGCCCAATATGAAGCAGAAAAATCTGGCTAGCATTCCCTTACAATGCAGCTCTGTAGGTTAAACAGGGCACATGGACTATCTGAGGGAATTCACCTTCCTAATACTACATTCGCTTGCAGTGTATTTACCAGATCGATAATCTCCCAGCAGCATCCATCCTGAGAGATCAGCTGGGGACAGACTAAAGAATAACTTCTACTTTCAAAGTCATTTCAAAACAAGAGGCGATAACAGGACTGATCCTGTTTGGGGCTGGATGAAACATCCTATTTCAAAACTCTGCTGTCACATGGGAATCTCAGGTGCCAAAAGCTCAGTCTCCAGGCAAAGAAGGCTAGGTAAACAGCCAGCCATTACAGGACAGAGGGCATTCCTTACAGAATTTAACATGCATCTCTACATACTGTACAGACACAAACTTGCTGTCACTGCATAGGAGGACACCACAATCCTCCACTGTACCCCAGGAGAGACAAAGCATCTGCAAGTGGCACAGCTAGCACCAAGGTCTATCATCTGAACTCTAGTCTTCACTGAGCAGCAAAGGCTCTCTGCAGAGGTGAGCGCTGTACAGGTTATCTGAAACTCAGAACATGCAAGAGTTCACAATGAAGATACTGATGAAAATGAATTCCACCACATTCTGCTACCAACTACAAGAGACACACAGGAGGTCTCTGGACCCTAGATCTTATACACACCTGGGAGCAGGTTTCTCAGAATGCTGGCCTTGGGTCTACACAAGAGGCCACTACACAAATTGCTCAGCTGATCCGTAACCTGAAGCTGCTAGACATTATAGCCTCTCTTCCCCACTTACCAAAGCAGATCCATGGAGGAGCACAGACAGCAGTTGCAGTAGGACCTCTCCTCTCCCAGCCTGAAAGATGCTCCAACAGCAGTGACAATAAGAAAGGGGAAATGAAAGAGGAACACATGTGACCCAACCTTCCAATCACCCAATAAAAAAAGTCTCCTGACTAAACTGACATTTTGACATCTGCTTCAACGAGGGCTGGTGGGTGGGAAGTGGAGCCATTTCTCTACAGAGAGGCTCAGAGATGAAAAATCAAGTATGTGCTGAGGACATTAATCTCCCTTCATGAGCCTGCTAGACAGTCAGCTCCATAACACCATGCTGCTGTTCTCTGCTTCTATTCCCATGGAGAGAACACTGCGCTTTGTGCAGTGCAGATACACAAAGGCCAAGTGAAACAGAACATTTCCTGTGGGAAAATCACAACCCAAGCACTGACCCTTTGGGGGCTGGTGTCCTGTGTGGGTGAATACTGACTCCGCTCTTTGGACATTTTGAAGTCTTGCTTCTGAATCTGTCCTGTGCAGAGTATTCTGTGTAGTAGAGTGTTCCCTTTAACATCCCCTGCCACAGAGGTTCATGTCTAACATTCATTTCAGGTTCCATTCCCACCTACCCACGGAAAACAACAACATCAGCCATGTGATCAACTCAGTACCTAGATTTGAACTGGGTCCCTTCCCATGTTCTCATCACACGAGATACACATCACAACTGCCAGAACCGAACCACGCCTTTCCAATGCAAAACGTATCACTAACTCTGAACACATCATCAACCAAGCCATCTCCCTGGCCCCCTATTGCACTGCACATCAAATTAAGGCTTTAACTGTTACAGTCTTGAAGATAAGAACGGCAAGCTTGCCCCTACCTATATATCTGATCTGATCTTCTTTCATGTGGTTCACCAATAAACAGCAACCACTTCCAACAAACATCAGCTACTTCTTGCTTATCCTTTTCCCAGTGTGTCTCCACAGCTTTTCCCACCATGCCTCTTGGGCTTCGAATTGCTCCCCAAGCCATTTCCCTCAGCTCATTCAAATCCCTCTAAAAATAAACTCACTTCTGCCATGAAGGTGTAAATAAGAAACAAAAAATTAAGGGAGCATACCATTAAGATGCATGTCTCAGTGGGCAGTCACTCTTGATGCCACCCTTTTCTATCCTCTCCCCTCATCTATAACACTCAGTCAAGTCTTGGGATGTATTGGACTGCAAGCTGTTTGAAGTATGGACCATGGCTTTGCCTGTTTTGCAAGGCACCTACCACATCTTTGGGTGCTGAGAAATAATGATCAGTATCAAAATAGCCAGGATTTGAGAACACAAACAAGAAAAGTAAGCTGGCTTCACAAAGGCTTTAAAAGAAGAGAATGGAGCTGCTGAAACAAGCAACCCTCCATCTTACAAACAGGCTTAATTATCTCAGTAACAATCTAAAGTGCTGATTCCTTTATAGTAGCACAAGACAAGCACCAGCCCTCATTTTGAGGACATCCCGTGGTCCTCTACTCCACAAGAGAAGGGAATTAAGTTGAAATTTGTCCTGGACAAATGAGTTGAGAACCAATGTAATTACTATACTTATTTGCTAGAATGTCCCTCTGTACTTTCAGTTGGACTAGACGTTCTTTGCTTCTTGTCATAAAATGGCATATAAAGCTACTCTGACTGGTATGGATGACATGAACACACATTCACACATGCCCTGAAAATCCAGATATTCTGGATGAAAGACAGTAAAGAAATGGAAGGATCAGCTGAAAGAGACCTCTACATTGCTCAGAAATTTACTCCCCATTTTGGACTTAGCCAAGGGGAGGTTAATAGAATTTCTATCCACATCATATGAAATAGAATACTTACTTTTCCCAACATAGACCCCTTTTCTACAAAGCTACAACTTTGGACAAGAGTTCTCTCAGAAGTGGTCTAGTTAGCAGCCCCTTGTTCTTCCCACAATCATATTTACAGGAAGAAAAAATGACTATGTAGAATGGTACCTTTCTCTCTCAAGATATTTTCTTCCAGCACATCTTACTGGAATCATAGCCATTTATAACATTGTCAAATTTTTATTGCTGTATAGGGCATACAGTAAGTACAGACATGGGAGTGCAAGCTGGAATTTATCCTGCCTCATACATCAAATTATCAGCTAAATTCTAACTACAAAATCTTAGTTATGTAAAGCAAAACCCAGTCTGACTTAGAGAAATCTTGACTTTTAAGTGGGATTAAGCCAAGTGTTGAAATCACATTAAGAAAAGAAATGGGGAGAACCAAAGCGTCACGCTTCAGACAACAACAGCTGCCCAGAAAGCAAAGTGAACATGGAGAGAATGGCTTGGTATAGAGAAGAGATGTAGATCACCACATTTTACTGAAGGACTCAACAGAAAGAGCTATGTATCAGTTTAATGTAGAACCTGCCCTCTGCACAGTACCACAAGGACATGCCTCTTCAATAAGTTTAAGTGGTTCTCAGTGTCTTCAAGTCCTTCAGAAAACAGTCCCATTGCTCTGATTGCCAAGAGCTTTTTTTCAATCAATCATGATTTCCACTGAGCCATTCTGCGGTAGTTTGCCAACATTCATTCTATCAGTCCACATCAGGTTGACAGCCTCCTCCACCATTCATGGCCTGAAGCTAGCCATGCTTGGTAGGATAGGTTAGTAAGAGGCAGTTTTAGCCGAGTCCATTTCTCTCCACTAACACCACCGCAGAAGCAGAACTTGCCTGGGACTGCCACAGCCAATAGCCTTACTCAGAAATTTAAGGCTGATTGACACAAATATCAGCTCTATTACTAGATCCCGACTGGCCTATCACCGTTACCACATAACACTGGGTCTCGTTTCCTTCATTAGGGGGCACCATTTGCATGGGCAAACCTGAACATTAGTTGAAGGGAGTCTGTACTTAAAACATGGGGAAGTGGTTTTGTTCAAGGATTCTGCGGTTATGAAGTCATGGGGAGCACTTCACCAGCCACCTAACGGAAGCCGTATAATGTTTGATCATGTCACCACTCATGGAATAATCAGCCCTGTTTATCAATTTGGCTGCTTCACAACAAACGGCTAGGGAATGCATCCGCCCTACAAGACTCAAAAGGATGATGCAACAATCACATGCAATTACATCCTCTGCACTCTACATTGGAATGCAGCATACTGAGAACCAAAGGAGCAAGGTCTACCACTGTCCTCTGCAACTGATCATGGAGGGGAACAGGCCCACTCGATACTCAGCAGATACCTGCTCCGTGCTACAGAGGAAAGCATAAAAAACACCAAGAATCTCATTAACATGCCCCTGTGGGCAGGGAGGGAAAGTTCTTTCCAAATTCCAGCTATGGAAGTCAAGTCGAGCAAAAACTGTCTCCTGGATGCAAGAAAACACCACCATAATTTAAGCACACAGCTCTAATTACACCCCAAAATGCCAGAGCAATACATACTGTCTTGCAAATGTATTCTTTTCCAGTTTAAAAAGTTTAAAATATATCTCCATGAAAAACAAAGCGCCTAGTATTATTGCCATTTACTCTGTTGTAGGCCTTAACTAAACTCCATTCCCTCAATATCCACCACCACTTTGTAGGTTTCCAGCCCTCTCTTGGATATAGTTTGACCAAGTTATACCATGTTAGCTCTTTCCACAGTCAATCAATCCCTCTAGTCCCTGGATCATAGGTTGCTCCTCTCAGCTATTTATAGTCTACAAATAACGTACACCTACCGAAGCTAAGTTTCATCTTCCTGCTCATGTTCCCTCTCACCCCATGACTCCAAGTTTAACACTTCAGTTGTAAGCTTCTGAGCATATCTTTCTACTTGTATTGTGAAGCACCTAATATACTTTTGAGCATTATTTAATAAGACAGTAACTCTCTTCAGTTTGCCAAGACATTTGATAAATGAGACCAATGAAGGAAGACCGTATTTCTGACTGAGAAGTACTTTTAGGCAGGGATGGATAGGTCAGATAACACTTCCACCGACACCTCTACCCCACATCCTGTTCGTGTTTTTTCTCTCTCTCACACACACACACACTCACTCACTCTGAAGGCAAGAAACAATTTAGCACCTTCACCACAACAGATGTGAAAGAATTACAAACCCACCCAAAACCAATGCACACACTTTTGCACACCAATTATCATGCTGAAACAGCACATAACATCTTCTCCTTCTAGTTCTAAAAAGTGTCTTATGTCCCTTCCCCACACTGTCTTCAACAAACAGGAGAAATGATTGGCTGTAATAGAGCTGAGGCACCCATATAATTTATTGTATGTATTGCACTAGTGCCCAGGGATCCCAAACATGGACCAAGGCCCCACCATGTTAGGTGTTATGCGAACACACACAAAAAAAAAAAGACAGTCTTTCTCCTAAAGCGCTTACAACCCAAGTACAAGACAAGAGACAACAGGTGGATAGAGACACAAGGGAGCATAAGGAAACAATGAGACATCTCTGTTCTTGGAAGACCTGTGTATTGTCCCACTAGCCAGAGCAGCATTGCAAACTAGTGGTTAAAGCACAAGACCTGAGCTTTTGTTTCCTGCTCTAACACTGCCTCACTCGGACCTTCAGAAAGACATTTCCCCACCTGCATGCACAGGGATAATATTTACCTCCCCACTCCTTTCTGAAATTTCTTGATAACACTGTCAGCATAAAGGCATGTATTTATATAAGTTACAATAAAAACCATCAGTTATGTATTATATGCACAGTGTACCCAGAAGAGATTCACTTGGCTCTGAAATAAGCAATTCCCCAACAGCACTGTCATCTGTTTACTTTTACATCCAGTTTCGGGTAAAAGTTTGGCACTGCCTCTGTATATTTATCCTGAGCACACGGCTCCTTTCATTAGGAAGGATGAATCCCTGATGCAGGAGGAAGCAAGATAACATTGAACAAACTGTGGTCTTTATTGCCCTCTAGTTTCAAAAAAACAACACAAACCAAACAAAACACAGAGGGGAGACTCTGTGGGCCAAGAATCATTTCTGCATGTCATGCTCCTTCCTAGAAGTGGCCTTGGGTACACTTTTGAACACAGTATTTTCTATGGCTGCAGTCTTGCTAAGGGGGATTTCACCATGACAGAAGAGAACAGCCATATTTCATTTGTTTTTTTCCATTTTCCAAGGGCAATTTTTTTTTGGTGGAGAAAGGGAAAGAGGGTTTATGCAACACTCATATGTGTTCTACTGAAGGGGGAAATGATGATGCAGGAAATTGCTATCGCACTTCTCATCTCTAGATCAGTAGCTCAATCTTGGGGCTACTGCAGTGAATTTTCAAAGCACTTCTCAGGTAAACTAGATAAACTAGATCTGCACAGCAAAATCCTTACCACATTTCTCAGTTTTCTCCCTCCCATCATAATAGGAGGCTCCTCTTGATTTTGCTTAGAAGTGGTGGGTTGGAGAGGTTTTCTGCATCCATTGGTGGCTTTCTGAGGATCAGGTGGACTATTACATTTTTAACGGAAGTTGGCATGTTAATTTTCCAGAAGGAAACAGTACTTTCTGTTGTAGCAAGCACAATTCTCCATGGGTTTTTACCTGCCAGGAGTGCCACCTATTTTACAGGTATCAGCTCAAATATTTACAGCGGCTATTACAGTGAGACAGGATCTAACCCTTTCAGGGGTGATCAAGCAATTAATTTGAGCTGGTCCATTTCTGAATTTTATGCCTTGACCAATTCCTCTTGTATTCAGAAGGGCTTTTCTTCAGAGTAGGATGAAAGCTAGTCACAGCAGCCAGTGCTTGGACCCAATGCTGATTAATTAATTAATTGGTTCACTATGCACAACAACTCTGCTGGCCACTATTTTGTGGTCCTGCTAGAGGAGGGACAGACTCTCTTCAAGTTCTGTACCTGCAGCAGCAGAGCCCTACAGGAAGTCTGTGTGCACTGGATCAGGTTTTGTGCCACCAACATTTGTTTTCTGCCTAAGCAAACCATTTCACTAGCCATCTCGGTGATGATCCGAGGTGGTACTGAGTGGAATATCCTATGAGCTTATTCATACCTTAGCCTTTCAACTGTGTGGTTTGCCTTGAAGAATATGCAGGAAACTTAAAATGATCCAAATTTCTTTGTGAGAAAGCCAGCCCAAGTTGTTGATTGTTAGAAGAAGAACATGCACACACTCAGACACCGGGTATTACTAATAATCCCACTTTCCGTTCCTCAGATGAAAGGTGCTGTAGAAGTGAACGCTTTCCCAACACTAACCAAGCCTCAACTTCATAGATGGGAACCTGGAAAGAGATTGTGATTTGCTCAAGCCCATCAGAGTTAAAACCAAGAGCCAGTCCTCTGGCTCTAGCTATTAGAGTATACGACCCCTTCAACCAACTGTTCTATATATTTTGCCTTATGTTTTTCAGAGCTGTGCAATATCATGGTTTTGAATCTGAAGAGTCTTCTCAAGTTTCTAGGAAAAGCACCTAGGGTTTCTAAAATCCCTGTACCATGCAATGCAGGTAAAAAAGGACCTTTTGCTGTCTTTGCATATTTCCATTAGCTGGACCCAGTACAACTCATGTACTTCAGCCTGAGGTACACTTAAAAATTTTGTTAGCATAGTTATTTTGGTTAGAAGTGTGGAAAAATAAAGTCACCCCCATGACAGAGCCATACCAGCAAAAGCCCCAGTGTACAGATGCAGTATATCAACAAGAAAGTCCTTTTGCTAGTATAACTTACTCTCTCCAGAGAACTGGCACGTAATAAGCTCTATGAGCAAAAAGAACTCATTTGTCAGTATAAGTTGCATCTCCACTAGGGGAGTTAACTGATAAGAGCTTGTAGACGTCTGGCGTTGGGGCGTGGCCCTCTCAGGTTCAGCGGGGAGCCAGGGCGCCTCACTACCCACGGCAAATAGGTCAGGGTTCAGGCCCTTCAGCAGGGGTTGAGCAAACAAAGAGTCTATAAGCCCAGGCCCTGGGTCAGGGCGGGGCGATAAGCAGTTCAGAGCTCAGACTCTTCAGCAGGGGTTGAGCAAACAAAGAGTCTATAAGCCCAGGCCCTGGGTCAGGGCGGGGCGATAAGCAGTTCAGAGCTCAGACTCTTCAGCAGGGGTTGAGCAAACAAAGAGTCTATAAGCCCAGGCCCTGGGTCAGGGCGGGGCAATAAGCAGTTCAGGTGAAGGCCTCCTCCGGCCAGCGAGAGGGGGAGTCTGCCACCCTTGGAAGGGTGGCAGGGGGAACGCAGGCCCTCCCACTCCACTGCGTTCCAGACCGGGGCCCTAGCAGCGGCCAAGCCTCACTGCTGTCAGTGGGGATCCTGGCCACAACACACTGACATGGGTTCAGGCTCTCCGGGAGCCAAACCAGGGTCGGCTACCCCCGGGCCACTTCCGATCTCCCCGTCTCTGGGTACCTGTGTCTCGTCGCCGTCTTCCAGTGGGTCCCAGACCATGGGCTCCTCAGGATACCGGGCACGGGGAAGCTCAGGCAGCTCCTCAGGATACCGGGCACAGGGAAGCTCAGGCAGCTTCTCAGGATACCGGGCACAGGGAAGCTCAGGCCGGGCGCGAGCTCAGCCACCCGCGTCTGTTCTCTTCGGCGACCGGCCTCCAAGTGAGCGCCAGGGCTGGGCTTTTATACTTCCTGTCCCGCCCCTTGATTTCCAGGGGGCGGGACTGGCTGTGGTGGCTCCACTCACATTGGCAGCTGCAGCAGCTCGGCCCTCTCAGGTGCAGCAGGGAGCCAGGGAGCCTCGCTACAGAGCTCTACTGACAAATCCTTTTAAGCGTGGGCAAGGCATTAGATTTGCACATTTATTTCAGTCACATACATTTCTTCACTAATTTTCAGCTCTGACACACAACTAACAAGTGCTCTCCTCAAAGAAAGAGCAATGTGCTGTGTTAGAAGAAAAAGAGAAGCTGAGCATACTTCTGACCTCTTAGACCACTAAGTAAAAAGTTAGCCTTCAGCATTGATTTCCCTATAATATTACCTCAAGCCACCTGATATTCAAACACTAAAACTTTTTTAAAAACATATTATAAAAATGAACTTTCATTTAAACAGCACTTTTCAACAAAAGGGAATTTCAATGCACGCTACAAACTTACTAAGCAATTGTACAGACGTACTGAGTTATTTCACACTCCACTGAAATGCAGGTATCTGTGAGGTGACACTCAATAGCAATGGATTACTTTCAAATAGACTAGATTACAAAAATACCTTTTCACAGGCCTGACTACACAAGGCACTAGAAGCTCAGAACTCCTGCTGAAGCCAGCACCTTTCAGGAGCAGATGATCCTCTATTTTAATTCTGAACAATACGGTAATCACATAAAAAATTACAGATTAGACATTTGATTTTTGAGAGCAGCAAGCCACTACTCAAGCCTCCCCATCCATTGGTGAAATACCTCCTAAAGCAACTTTGTTACATAACTAGTCTGACTTTGAGACTGTTGCTATTGAGAATAAGACACCTATTATTCCCCAGGCATCTCTGTCACAATGGCCCATGCAAGATTAATTTAACCACTGCCAAAGAAGAAATGCAACTCCTCTCCCCTTCCCACACTCAGAGGCTGCCCACTCCCTCACGATGAAGAGCACAGTCCCAGAAGCAGGACTCTTGTTGATCCTTGTCAAGAGACACTGATTATGCAAGACCACTACTGGCAAGAGTTATGTAAATGGAGCAGTTGCCCCAACTTCAGGGCTGGCATCAAAGAATCACTGAATACTCAACACAGTCCCATTCTGTTGCTTTTTCTTCTTTGATTTGGACTCTTCAGATAAACAGGAATCATTGCAGATTCTGAGCTTGAGGGGCTTCTACAGATCATAAGCCACAGAGCTGCATTACTGAAGAACCCCCCACAGCTGCTGTCATGGTATCATTCCCCACTCTGAACCTTAGCGTCCAAAAGATGGGGTACCAGCATGAATTCCTCTAAGCTCAATTACCAGCTTAGATCTTGTAGTGCTGCCACCAACCAGGACTTGCAGAGCCTGGTACACTCTGGTTCCCTCAAAACCTTCCCTGGGGACCCTAAGACCCAGACCCCTTGGATCTTAACACAAGGAAAGTAAACCCGTTCCCCCACCGTTGCCTCTCCCAGGCTTTCCCTCCCTGGGTTACCCTGGAAGATCACTGTGATTCAACTCCTTGAATCTTAAAGCAAAGGGAAATGCACCTTCCCCCCCTCCTCTTTTCCCCTCCCCAAGAGGTAATACAGATTCAAGCTCCGTGAATCTAAAACAGAGGAAATTCCACCTTTCCCCCTCCCTTCTCTCTCCCTGTCTCCCACCAATTCCCTGGTGAGTACAGACTCAATTCCCTTGAGCCTCAAGAAGGGGAAAAAAATCCATTAGGTCTTAAAAAAGATACGTTTTTAATAAAAGAAAGAAAAAAGTAAAAGTTGTCTCTATAATTTAGATGGTAAATGTTACAGGGTCTTTCAGCTATAGACACTAGAGAGAAGCCTTCCCCCCAGCACAAATACAGATTAAAATCCTTCCAGCAAAATACATATTTGCAAATAAAGAAAACAATCAAAAAGACTAAATCACCTTCTACTGGTACTTACTATTTGAATAGAAAATTAGAGAGCCTGTAGGTATGTCTGGTCACTCTCAGAACCCAGAGAGAACAACAGACAAACAAACGCACAAAACAAAGACTTCCCTCCACCAAGATTTTAAAGTATCTTGTTTTCTGATTGGTCCTCTGGTCAGGTGGTCCAGGTTCACTGCTTGTAACCCTTTACAGGTAAAAGAGACATTAACCCTTAACTATCTGTTTATGACAGCTGTCCCCTCAGAGACCCTGCACCAGATCTAACAACTTATTTTCTTTGCTGTCAATGAGGAGATGAACGGGTGGTTACTTGCATGGATTGGGTAGAATGAGAAGAGAGCAAGGTGGCAGATGGAAGACAAGTTGCGTAGGTAGTGGCTTAACGACAAAGAAGGAGCTTGAATGTGAGACAGGTGGGAGGAAGACAGTGATGGGATTTGGAAAGGGGCTGGACACAGTGAAAGCAGCAGGCAAGGAATAGGATTTTCACAGCCATGTGATGGTCAGGATAGAAGAGTGAAAAGGCATGAAGTCTGAATATTCAACCTAAGTTTTCACAATTTCTTTGAGCTGCATCCCCTTATGCTGTAATTAATCTCATAGACTTTAAGGTCAGAAGGTACCATTATGATCATCTAGTCTGACCTCCTGCACAAAGCAGGCCACAGAATCTCACCCATCCACTTCTATAACAAACCCCTAACCTATGCCTGAGTTATTGAAGTCTTCAAATTGTGGTTTGAAGACCTCAAGCTGCAGAGAATCCTCCAGCAAGTGACCCATGCCCCATGCTGCAGAGGAAGGTGAAAAACCTCCAGGGGCTCTGCCAAACTACCCTGGAGGAAAATTCCTTCCCGATCCCAAATAATGTCTATAACATGCAGACATTTAATGCAACACACTAAACAGATTAAAAACTGGCTAACTGATAGGTCTCAACATGTAATTGTAAATGAGGAATCATCACTGAGCAGATGTGTTTTCCAGTCAGGTCCCACAAGGATCAGCTCTTGGCGTTGTGCTATTTACTATTTTATCAATGACCTGAAGACAAAAGAGTCATCACTAATAACATTTGCAGATAACATAAAAATTGGGGGAGTGGTACATAATGAAGAAGACAGGTCACTGGTTTAGTGTGATCTCAATCACTTGGTAAACTGGGTGTAATCAACCAATACATGTTTTTAATATGGCTAAATGTAAATGTGTATATCAAGGGTTGGCAACCTTTCTGAAGTGCTGTGCCGAGTCTTCACTGAATCACTTTAATATAAGGTTTCGCATGCCAGTAATACATTTTACTGTTTTCAGAAGGTCTCTTTCTATAAGTCTATAATATATAACTAAACTATTGTTGTATGTAAAGTAAATACGGTTTTTAAAATGTTTAAGCAGCTTCCTTTAAAATTAAATTAAAATGCAGAGCCCCCCTAGACCGGTGGTCAGGACCTGGGCAGTGTGAGCGCCACTGAAAGACACGCGTGCCATAGATTGCCTACCCCTGGTCTATATCTACAAACAAAGAATGTCAGCCATCCTTACAGGATGGGGGACACTATCCTGCAAAGCAGTGACTCTGGAAAAAGATTTGGGAGTCATGGTGGATAATCAGCTGAACATGAGCTCCCAACATGACGCTGTTGCCAAAAGAGTTCATGCAATTCTCGGATGCTTAAACAGGGAGCAGTGTACGAACAGAGAGCTTATTTTACCTCTGTATTTGGTGCTGGTGCCACCGCTGCAGGAATACTGAGTCCAGTTCGGGTGTCCACAATTCAAGAGGGGTTCTCTTGTCACTGCAGCCAGTCCATCTTCCTGAAAGGCAGTAGCTGGCTCGACAGAATTCTTCCGCTGACCTAGCACTGTGAACACGGAGCGTCAGGTTGGCATGCCCATCTCTCAGAGTCTGAGACATAACTATGCCTATAGTTTCAGTGTATTCCACCCCTTAGAAAAGCTACATATCTTTAGCTCAAACGAAGACTGTCACTCTTCTCTAGCCTTTTGATCAAGTCCTTTATTTTTCTCTGCATTTTCATGAAAAGTTTGATACTGGGCATGTCCAGTCACCTCTTTAGCTCAACAAAAGGAACATTTAAAAATTCTTCAAATAATTGTCTACAGTAAAGATTTAAGTTAATCAGATGCATTGACTATGAATATCAGGACACACTTTCACATTTCTAAAGTTAAACTGATTGTATTTTGCCCTTCTATAATTTTAGTGAATCAGATTACTAAAGCGACATATTTGGAAAGGTAAATAGTAAGCATCCTGCTAGACTGACATATCTATACGGAGCAGAGTTAATCTCAGCCATTCAAATTAACCACTGAAAGCTAAGTATTCTTGTGAAGGGAGTCAGAGACTAACAGCACGGGACTGTCAGCATGGTTTATATCTAACAGGACAAATAAACCCTGGCAGTATTCCCTTTTTAAAAGAATACACCAACTGACTCACCTGCTGCATCACACAATAGTTCCTGTAACTCTAATCTAATTGTATTCATGTGTTGCTAGGGAAGTCATTGGTTTCTCAAAGGATTTATAATAAAGAGGCAGGATAAGTGCAAAGGGGAAGTTCTTTTGTATTTTAAAACCCTCTAGAAATAAATGGAAGTTGCATCCAGAGATTTTGGGAAAAGGTATCAAGTGGTGTAGCTTCTCCTTCCAAAGTTCAACTCTCAGCAAAGGCCCAACTATTTTTTCCTCACCACACACAGAGACACACAACCACATCACTTCAGGGCTTTTTTTCCAACATACAGTGCTGCAGCTATGTCACCGTAGCACTCCAGTGAAGACACTACTACGACAGGAGAGCTTTTCCCATTGGCATAGTTAATCCAAATCCCCAAGAGGCTGTGGGTACATCAACAGGAGAAGCTCTCCTGTTGACATAGCACTGTCCACACAGGGGCTTAGGTCTGTATAACTACATCAGTCAGAGGGTGTGGATTTTTCACACCCCTGGTGATGTAGTTATACTGCGATAGGTCTGTAGTGCAGACCTTGCCACAGTCTTCAAACAGCTTCTCTGCCTCCCCATTCCTTCCAGAAGCCACTCTCCTCCTCTTTTGCAGAGCTTGAAACAGTTTCTCTAACCCAGTGGTTTTCAACCTTTTTTCATTTGGAGACCCCTAAACAATTTCAAATGGAGGTGCAGACCCTTTTGGAAATCATAGTTTGTGGAGCCCCAATGGTCCACAGACCACTTGTTGAAAAATCGCTAATCTAGCACTTACAAGCTAAAAGGCTAGAGCTACTAGCCAGAGTGAAATAGCCCTGTGTCACCACACCACTTCACTCTAAAGCAATGGAGTACAAATTTTGGTCTCTTAATGTGATAATCAAATATTTCTCACTTGTCAATTAAGACTAATTAATAACTGAGTAACGTACTTAATGTCTGACTTTATTAGACCTTCTTTCCCTCCCTAACTGCATGTTACTTTCTCTTTTCTTTCCTTTCATTGATCAGATTGCATCTATTTCAGTGTCTGTAATTAACTTCTTCTCTCCCACCCTCCATCCTCCTATTTCCACTCCCAGACCACCATGTGGTCTCTTCCTACCTTCTCTGTGTTTTCTCTCTCACACACATGTCCTCGCTTAGAGTCTATTTATCCCCCACGCCTTCCCTCCCACAAAAGGAGGAATGGCTCAGGGTCACCACTCCCTGATCACTTCTAGAGGAACGAACAGGGGGCTGCTCTGTTCCCCATGCTCCTTTCCCATTCCCTCTTCCTGCAGGCAGACAGAGCAGTGGCTCCTCAGTATACACCTAACTTCCATTTGACTCCGGTGAGGAAGTTTTCCCCCCCCCAAGTCTTACTTTTTAGAAACTGCTATGAACTAATCCAGGTGACTGAACCTCGTCACTCACCCCATACCTAGTACTTGCCTCTTATCGCTTCAGAATCCGGCTACTGTGTCTTGTGAGCCTTTTCCTCAGCCATTCTTAAGGTCCAGAGAAGCCGCCTGATCTCTCTCCAGCACAGGGCAGGTTAGCAGGATGCTTCTCTGTGCTGCTTCATGCCCCCTCCCCTCTTTGCTTATTATTTAACTCCTTCACGGGACGGGCCTTTTAGCTACGGTTTGTACAACTCTCCAGGCAGTTTCTCCTCTCCTGTAGCGGGAGACTGGGGCCCCAGGACCAGAAACAGAGGCAACCTGAAGCAAGAGTCCGACTCACAGAAAAACCTCTCCGGCACCAGCCTCCTGCATCTGAGCCGAAGGCTGCTGGGCGCAGGGCCAGAGGGAGGGGGTGAGGTCTGTCCCCTCCCACTGGTTGCAGGGCATCCCGAACAAACAGCCTCCCCGGGGGTGGGCATGGCTGGCCCGGCCCTGTGGGAAGCAGACAGCCCCGGGCACCGGGAGTCTCCCCACAGCCCCCGCGGGCTTTACCCGGCGCACCTCCCAGGCCGGTGCGTCCCGCCCGCGGGAGGCGGGAACCCACGCGGGGAGACGGGCGGTAGCGCCACGCACCCTGCCCCGGAACGGGGGACTGCCCCTCCCCCGCTAGCGGTGCCCCCCTTTTAACGGCCCCCTACGGCTAGGGGGCGGGGGCTGCCCCCGCTCCGCCGGCCCCACGTGTCAGAGCCCCGGCGTGGGCGGTCGCCGGCCCCGCAGTGCTCTGGCCTCGCGCCGCGACCTGAAAAACTGGGGAGGGGGGTGAAGCGCGCGCGCGCGTCTCTCACCTTACGGGGAGGTGGGGGGGAGGGGCGGGTCTCAAGCCGCTCGGCTCCCAGCCCGAGCCAACGCCTCACCTCTGACCTTTCCCCTCTCACCCTTACGCCGAGCCGCGCCCACGCGCGCAGGGATGGCGGCTGAGGCCCGCCTCCTGGCACGGCCACGCCCCCTCATGCCATAGCCACGCCCCTCCTGGCGCGAAGAGCCGCCCCCGTCCCTGCGCGGGATGCTTCGAGCGGCGCCGCCCTCGGCCCGCTGAGGGGGAGAGCGACGGGCGGGGACTCGGCGCCCCAGTCAGTGCACGGGCGGCGGCTACGGGCCAAGGCAGGGCCAGGCCGTGGGGGAGCCGCGAGCCCAGACGGAGGCCCCCCCGTCTGACCCCCCACCTGGGCGAGACCCAGACCGGGCCAGGCTCCTCCCCCTCTCCCCAGGGCGATGTGTGCCGGCAGCAGGGCCAGGCGGGGGCCCGGCTGCTGCTGTAGCAGGTTAGGAACAGCCAAGGGCCGGCTGCAAACAGAGGGAGGCTGCCCCACGGCACGGGGGTCACAGCGGGCTGGGGACAGCACACAGCAGGGGCAGGTGCCAGGTGGCACTGGGGTCAGCTACAGCTTGGGGTGCAGGGTGGCAGCAGGAACAGGGGCAGGCTGAGCTGGCACTGCAGTCAGGGAGCGGACCCCACGTGGCAGTGGGAGCTGGACACCATGCAGTGACAGGACCAGGAAGGTGAGCCACGCAGCGCCAGGGCTGAGTTACTTGCATTGCCACACGGTGCTGTGCAAATCTGATGTCACAACTCAGGTGAGGATGTGGTGCAGTACCCCATCGTGACAGGTACGGAGACCAGGTCAGGACAGCTCATCATGCCGTGCTGCACCAGCTGGTTGAGTTGGGCCATAGTCTAAGGATCCATGCCAGGCCATCTTAGGTCAACGCAAAGCAATACCCCATATGCTGTCAGGGACTAGGTCAGTGCCTAATCTCAAAACTGTTTTAAATCTCCCAGGATGGCCTCCAGGCTTTCAGTCCTTGCAAGTAGTGCTGCAGCCAGGGGTGCTATAGGTGTGGGCACTAAGGGGAGGCTAAATACATTCTCACTAACAGCAATGATAAATAATGTCATGTATATTACTTAGGGGAATATTATTTTCCTAATTTTATATATATATTGTATATACATATATACATACACACACACACACATTTCAGTGTTTCTCCCACTGCTGTCAGAGAAATCAGAAAGGGGACTGGGTCAGCACCAAGAGAAATATGAGGGTTTTCAATTTACCATTATTGTCAGCTATGGGCAGGTAAGGTAGAGTCTGGGCAGGGGGGACCCATTGTGATGCTACAGTGTCCATGGTGGTTTCTGCAGAATTTAAACTACCCTAAAAAAAGAGAAAATGTTTCCAGAGCCTCATGGTTGTAAAGACAGACTTCCCACTATGACTTGCTATGGAGTTGTCTGCCCAAGGATAGCTCCAAGAAATGTCCCATCCAGCTCCAGGGGATGTCAGCCCTGACACCTACTGCTACTCCATGGAGGGAAGCTAGTTTCATGCAGGGAAGGCAGCAAGATGGAATGAAGGGACTCTCTCAGACCCCTGATCTTGTGTGTGTGTAAATGTATGCAGGAGTAGGGCCTCAGCTGGAACTCATCTAATGGAGGCAGGGTCTGACTATTCCTCTCACACTGCAGAGATCATTCTGAGAGATGAGGTTACAGTTGTGGCAGATAAGCTGAACTAATAAGAGATTATTAGAACATTTCAGTAGGCCAGACTCACACATGGTGCCTGTAAGTAACCAACTCAGGTCTGCTGTAGCACAATGCAACTATGTCAGTGTGACTGGGTCATCATGACCTCCCAGGACTCTGTGCAGGAGGTCAGTGCAAAGTGCAGCTGCCCAATGATCTGTCAGGAAATAGGAAACATTGCCAGTTTATTGCAATTTAGCTAACAGTCTTTGGACCAGTTTTTAAAAGTACACCTTTTCTGTACAAATCTGGTGCCACTGGAGTGAGAGGAGGGTTGGAGTTCAGCCAATAGCAGATAACTTAGGTTGTGCAAGTCCCATAAGAACATCTCACAGAGGCAGCAGCAGAAGCCCTATATAAGCCACACATGGAAAACAAAGGAATTCCTGTGCCCTACCTGCACAAGACAATGAACAGAGACAATGAAAGGATGGTGTTAGTCACAGGGAAGAGAGGGAAAGCCAAGGAATGGTGGAGGAGAGAGAAGCAAAGAAGGACAAATCAGAGGAAAAAGATGGAATCGAAAAGGTACCATGTACCTCTCCAATGCTCTAGTTTTGAGGAACATTTTTTCCCATCTCCTCAGCTGAGGCTAAAAAATTCCATATTATACACAGCACTAACCTCTGGATCCTGTAGTTTCCTGTCGCTTGAATTATTTTATGCCTTCGCTCAGGGAGTTCCCCTAATCTGGGGATGTAGCATCTTTTATAACATTGCTACGTGTTTGCCACTGCTAGCAAGTGCTTTAAATAGTATCTTGTTTAAAATACTTCAAATATGTCATCCAATTGAAATTCCAGGGGGAATGCAATTACCCTTACCCAGGTTAACCTGTGGTCGAGGCTGGGGTTAATTAATACTCCGATTGTTGCAAAAAGATACATGGGATCTTTAACCACCACATGTGATCAGGGACTTGAAAGACAACACTTCCATCAGCACACACAGGACCCCAGTGCTGTGACTAAGCAGGCTGTTTGTCCAGTTTTTAAATTATTTCCCCCTCTCCAGCACTGAGGCAAAACTGGATGTGCTTTTGTCCAGTATCGTGGACAGGGGACACCATTGCGAAGAGCATGACACCCCATCCCCACCAGGGTGACCCTGCACACACCATGCATGTGAGGTCACACTGATGGAATTGGGGTCACACAAGAGGGGGCAGGCCCATGCTGCTCCCAGTCGTACTGGAGAATCCAGTGCTCTGGGGATGTGTGAGTGGCCACCCTAGCTGCAACGCTGGTTTAGGGCTGATTCGGAAGAGTGCCACCTACTGACTCAACACTATCTGTATTTCCCTAGAGCAGGGGTAGGCAACCTATGGCATGTGTGCCGAAAGTAGCACATAAGCTGATTTTCAGCGGCACTCACACTGCCCAGGTCCTGGTGACCAGTCTAGGGGGGCTCTGCATTTTAATTTAATTTTAAGTGAAGCTTCTTAAACATTTTAAAATCCTTATTTACTTTACAGACAACAATAGTTTAGTTATATATTATAGACTTATAGAAAGACCTTCTAAAAACGTTAAAATGTATTACTGACACGCGAAAGCTTAACAGAGTGAATAAATGAAGACTCAGCACACCACTTCTGAAAGGTTGCCGATCCCTGCCCTAGAGGTTTCCCATCCAAATACTGGTCTAGCCCAGCCTTTCAAAATCAAGGCTTGAGGAGGCCTGGCTGTAAGCACTATGGCTTCCAGTAAATGGGAACATTTCCAGTGAAAAAGAAATTCTGAGACATGACTCCTTTAAGGACCTGGGAACGTGTTCATTCGTTCCAGAACGAACTAAAAGGTACCTAATTCACACCTTCATTAACGTGAACTAAATTGAGAGATTCTGGGGGTTCATGGTCCAACCCATTGAGATCTAGAACATTCCATGACCATTTGGAATTGATTGGATACAGTGTTCAAAAGGTTATCATGTTACATCCAAACAGAAAACTTAGAAATACCATCAAGCTGAGTGCAGGGCCTTGCAAACTCAGCCAATTAAGGAGGCTGGAGATAAAGGTCCAACTGAACAGCAAAATATTATCATTTAGTATTCAATGGAGAACATTCCCATTATCTTGATGGGCCCACCAAAACAAGAATTCCTACACCTCTGGCCAGGTACAAGACATGCTTTGGGTTTTTTACATGCCTGCTGGATGTAAAACTGCTTTTAAACTCATATCCTAGCCCTATAATTTACTTATATTGGGTGTGATATAATTTTGACCATGGACTGCATTGATGCATGGCACATATTGAGATGGTATACTGTGGCATGCTAAACCAGCACATCTCGTGACCACATCCATTTTTGTAGGTTTCAAGATTTTATTTAAAAATAAAATTCCAACTCTAGCCCATCTGGTTGCAAAGAAAATCTTCCAACTGTGACCCACTGCAGTGATCTACCTAAGACAGCAGAGAGAGACTGAGGGCTTGTCCACACGGCCCCACAATGCAGACTGCAGGGGCGTGCACTGCAGTACACACTAAAGTGTTGCACTGTAATTGCCCATGTAGGTTCTGCTAGAATGAACTAAAAGGTACCTAATTCGCACCTTCATTAACGTGAACTAAGTTGAGAGATTTAACCAGAAGTGTGACCTTCACCCCTCCCTCCTTTCATCTCAGTGCAATAGTAACTTTGAAGCCCAGTGAAGAAGATTTAAACAACCACAAAGTTAACTCTTTCACTTCTGGTCATTTAGCAGAAACATCCAGGTCATCTGAAGAAATCTGGCCAGAGCCTGATGAGAGTGCCAACTTTTTTTCCCTCTCACCCTGAAGCTTCTTATTTAAGCTCCTTCCCATCGCCGCAAAGATGGAAGTCTCCAGAAAAAGCTCAGCTGAGTAACAATACTTGTCACTTAATACATGTATTTTTTTTTAAATTAAACTCTGATTATGATCTCCCAATAGGGTTTTCTCAGACACACACATTAGAAGATGCTAGTATTTCACAACTGTCAGTAACGGATTGCGTTCCATGCGCCAACTAGGACTGAGCATGCATTGTGCTAGGCTCTGTGCATAATACACAGCAAGAGAGATGCCCTCTAGAGGTTGCACTCTAAGTAGACAAGACAAACAAAGGGTGGGATCTGTATTTCTAGAATAAAGAAGAAAAACATAATAAAGCCCTTTCAGGCCTTCTACAGACACAATCAGAAGAGAAGCACTGGGCTGTTTTTTCCCTGTGCAGATCATCTGCAGCTGCTACCTCATTTGGTAGGTTTCAATGATTAAACCAAATCTTAACCCAGTTTAAAATAAGTTCTAGAATTTTGAAACTTTGATTGCCAGGCCTTTCCAATGCCAGCACTGACTCCTTCACTCCTACCTTGTATCTTGTCTAATTGGAATAAATTAAGAAACGGATAGATAATAAGACAGAAAATATCATATTGCCGCTATATAAATCCATGGTGTGATCATATCTTGAATACTGCATGCAGATGTGGTCGCCCCATCTCAAAAAAGATATAGGAATCTGAAAAGGTTAAAAAACTGCAACAAAAATGATTCAGGGTATGGAACGGCTTCTGTATGAGGACAGATTAATAAGATTGGGACTTTTCAGTTTGGAAAAGAGATGACTAAGGGGAGATGTGATAGAGGTCTACAAATTCATGACTGGTATGGAGAAAGTAAATAAGGAAGTGTTATTTACTCCTCCTCATAACACAAGAACTAAGGGTCACTAAATTAAATTAATAGGCAGCAGGCTTAAAACAAACAAAAGGAACTATTTCTTCACACAATGCAGAATTAATCTATGGAACTCTTTGCCAGAGGATGTTGTGAAGGCTAAGACTATAACAGGGTTCAAGAAAGAACTAGATAAATTCGCGGAGGATAGGTCCATTAATGGCTATTAGCCAGGACAGTGTCCCTAGCCTCTGTTTGCCAGACGTTGGTAATGAGCGACGGGGTGGATCACTTGATGGTTACCTGTTCTGTTCATTCCTTCTGGGGCACCTGGCATTGGCCACTGTCAGAAGACAGGCTACTAGGCTAGATGGACCTTTGGTCTGACCCAGTATGGCCGTTCTTATGTTCTTAAGCATTTCAGGGCAGGTACTGTCTCTGACTATTTGTACAGTGCCTAGCATAACGGAACTGCAGTCTTGATGGACTAGGCCTACTTTCTTTCAAATAAATGAACAATAATAAGCTGTATCAGACTATCGAGATGGCAGCTGCCTGCTTGTTAATTATATTTAAAATTCATTACATTTTGCTCTTCTTTGCAATTCGAACCCTTTGTACATTACAGTGGAATGCTACTGGACAGTGAAGGGAGGGGAACTGATTTAGGCCCAAACCTGCAAGAAGCTCAACTCGTGCAGATCCCTCCACCTGCACAGAATTCACTGCAGGACTTGTTTTTAAACACTACTTAGTGCCAATGCAAATTCTGCTCACATCACATTTACTGGATTGGCCGTGGAAAGTGCTAAAAAAATACCGAGGCTATATTGCTGGCATCTCCTGTTTTTCCCCAGGTATCAAGCACTGCTCTCCCCTTGGCTTCAGGTCCTGTGCTGAATTGTGCCTTGGAATTCACAACACAGCTGCTGACATCCCTCTGGCAAAAAATGTGACATTCTTGTCTTGAATTTTATACTGGTAGATTCGGAGGAGATTCTGCTCTGCTTTCAGCTCAGATGACCCCTTCTGAATGATTTTTAACTGCAAAGGAAAGGGAAAGAGTAAGAAGCTGCTTCCTTGTGGCTGCAATCACAGCATCCTCCTTCCAAGAGAAAGGCCTGAGCACGTGATGTGGTGTTTGTGTTAAAATACCTTTAACATCCGCAACTGACCTGGCTGGAGGATTAAACACTGCCATTTTGGAAAGCCCTGTGCAGCCATCTTAACAAGCATTAAACCTCTTTCTCAGTGGCAGCCTTGGCAGAGAGGCCAGGCAGGAAATGGGCCCTCAAGACTGAAGTGCTCTCCCCCCCTTGGAGGGGATCCAGCCGGGTCATGGATGAGACCGACTGAATTTATAGCACACCCATCACTTTAGTGTCAGGGCACAAGGTTGCATTAGCGCAGCCTGTGCTGCAGCTGTTCTGTGTAAAGAACTTCAGTCTCCAGGGCTGTCTGTCCAGTGCCTTTCATCAGCACTAGATTCACAAAAACATGGATTTCACTTGATACTTCTCCCATTTGCAGAGTCCACAGGCCAGATCCTAACCTGCTCTGGCTGCTTCACACCACTCTGTAGTGCTTTTTACAACTACACTGATTCCTCCAACATAGGGAGAATCCCCAGGTGGCAGAGAGCCAGTGCAATGTCTCTCTGTCATCCTCACTGGAAGCCCCCAGGAGGTGCGGCTGAGGAAAGGGAATGTAATTACAATGGCACAGTGCTCTAGCATCCTTGGTTGCTGGGGGCAGCAGGATATAAGTTAGCCCTAAGACTAATCTGAATTATGCTGGGGCCAGACTGGTGCCTGAATCAGGAGCTACAAAGGGGGCTTAAAATCCCATTTGCACCCAACCCCCTGAACTGCACAGAACATACCTTGGCTGCACCTGAGGCTCTAGCCATGCATTATTGGTGAATGTAATAAGTTATTATGTCTCATGACAGCATCAGAAGCAGAGAAAATGCTTTCACAAGATTTACCTGTCCGTGAACATCTTTACAGAAGCCGGTAGCCAGCCCCTCTGCCCAAAGGATTAGGTTGCTCTGATGACAGAGGGAATTCACGACCAGTTCATTCGCCTCATCTTCTGAATCATCATTGCTGTGCACTAGCACCACTATATTCCCCTAGAACAGAAAGTATCACACAGGAATTAATGACTCATTGATAATCAATTTTGGATTATGAGAGGAGATCGGAGACGTGGGTTCACACACATTGCTACTAAGCTACTTAGCCACTTAGCTTCATGGTATCTGCGTCAATCTGGGTTCTGAATCAGAGCCGAGTGGGAGAATAACCAAGCTTATATATAACTCTCCAGCCTAAAAATACATCCAACCTTTGTTACAAAAACTGCCAACACTAGATAAATTGATCTGTCTGGCCAAGCAGCCGACATCCAATCTGTGAGCTATACCTTAAAGAACCATCTAATAGAGAACTAGCTGAAGGGGCATTGCCTGGGGGATTAAGTCCAATGTTTACATTTTGTGAAAGAAAAGAAAGAAGTTTTATAAAACCCAAAACTAGTTCCATTAAAAATATATCATGAGAGTCTTTGCCTCAGCCCACTGACTATTTAAAGTCAAGTCAAATTCCAGCCCAAATTTCAAGTTTTCCAAAAGAAAAAAAAACTACCTTGTACAGAAATAAAAATATTTCCATTTATTTATTTATTTTTAAATTACGTTGGAAACAATATTCAAAACAAGCAGATATTTACTGGCACCATTTTCATCCCAAACATTGCAGCATTAGCAGCCAGCAAGAGAATAAAAAGGTGATACTGAGTAGTCTATTTTTGTGATCCAAGCTATAGGAAATTGGGGGAGAAGGGGAAAACACTGCATAAACAGTAAAAGATGAATTTGATATTTTAAGGTTCTTTCAGCAGTAATACTGTCACGAGTTACTTGTACACAGATAAGGAGAACTTCTGAAATGTTACCTCAAGTCATACATACTGGTTTTTGTGGGGGAGGGGGGGGAAATATAATCAATTTCAGAACTGTGCAAGTGGTTGTTCCATTCCCATCCCAATCAATGGGAGTTATCCTGGAACTGACAGTGACACTTGTCCATGATCTGGCACTTGCTAGGTTCACTAATAACTAAAAAGCCCTGCTATACTGAGCGATCTGAAGTCCAATAGACCACTAGTAACCTGAACTAAAAATTAAGACACTGTTCTGAAAAGTCACTACATATCAGACCATTAAAATCACCTTGTTCTGATTAATATCTTGCTTTCTCCCTCCACCACTTGAATTTCGCACTGAACTGAGGAGCTATTTTCTCAAGAAACACTAGCTCTGGGAATCAATATTTTATGCCTTTGATACCCAGTTTAAAAGTAGTGTAGATACAAAAAATTCCTCTCTAGCTAACAGCATGTGAGAGACCAGTTGCTGAAATGATATCTGAAGGGATCAGCACAGATGCTTTCAGGACTAGCGAAAGAATAGCTCTGAAGCAGTGATTAAAGATCCTGAATATTCTGGTCCCCGGGAACACACTGTTAAAACTCTGCATTTTCTTTTGATGACACACTGGGTATGTATATAAAAGGAGAGAAATTTGAACTATGCTCCAACTGCCTTTGGTTTTATAACTTCATTCTTAAACTATGAAATTGCTGATTGAAAGCTGTTTATATATTTTTCCCCAATTAAAGTGAAACAGTTTAATCCAGGGAAGCTGAGCTAGCTATAACAGAACCAGCCCTTCTCCTTAGTGGGCACAGGGTGCAATGGTGCTGTTTGGTGATTACAAAGTTGACTTGTTTAAAAAGCAGTGGGTGTGGGATTTTCTTTCCCCCAACTTCCATCCTCAAGTTGTCCTCTTCCACATTCTGCTTTCAACTGCCCCTTTCACCTAGTGAATCCATTTTCTCCATCAGAAGACTACTATCCATTTAAAAATCATATGTATAGGTTTTCCCCTCCCCCCGCTACTTTCCACTCTGGTCAGTGGCAAGGCAGGGCTTCATTTACTTTAGCGTCCTACTGTGTCAAAAAACACCAAGGAGCTTCAGCACAGGACACCTCACTCCTGTAATAAGAGACAGATTACCAAATAAAGAGAATAGAAACTTCTCCTCCTTCCATCCAAGTAACTCAAAGCACTTTACAGCTGTTAACTCGTTAGGCCTCAATATCCCTAGGAGGAAGAAGGGTTACTTATCACTTTCCTGACTACTGAAATGCAAATACCTCTGGGGTGGGACATGGCAAATATTTAACAGGCATACAGCAACACTACACAGCACTTTAGGACAGGATATGAACACTGTATCACATAGCTGCATCCTGGCACTTAAATACTATGGAGATGGGCACTCTGAAATATCTTTGTCTAGACTGAATTGAAACAGCAGAGGGAATTTGGGTAGATAGCATGTAATTACCTGAGTTAGAATCTGGTCAGGATCCTAAAAGGGAAAGCCCCACCCACACAGGGAGCACCACAGGATCTGCAATGGCCACAAGCAGTCAGGAACTCTGCCCGCCCCTATAGAGCACAGTGCTGCTCACCCCTGCTCAGCAGCGCTGACTCAGAGGGAAGAGCACCACCTAGCGACCCAGGCCGTAAAGTTACTGAACTTTGGGAACACTACACAACAGTACCTTTAACTGGGAGCACACCGCAACTCTGCAGTAATGGATGAAATCCAAAACATCAACCGGCCTCACACCCAGGCTGAGCAGGACGCTGAGATCATCCACCAGCAACACGGGGCATTTCCAGGAATCGCTACCAGAGGCCATCAGGGATGTCCGGACAAACTCATACATGGTTTTCAGGTTGGAGCCATCTTCACTGGAAAGAGGAACAGAAATTCTCACGTGGTCTGGTCTCAGCATGGTTTTTGTACTGCAATAGCTATAGCACAGAATCGCAGCAATGTAGGGCTGGAAGCTAGTGTGGATCTGTCTATCTGAGCTGGAAGTTATGCCTCCAGCTCCTCTGTAGACATGCCCATAGTTAGAGCAGTACAGCCTATCTAATGCAGATGCAGTTATACTAGCATAAATGTGCTTTGCACAGATACATGCACCTTTATACAGCTATAACTAGGGCCCTACCAAATTCAAGACCGTGAAAAATGCATTATGCACTGTGAAATCTGGTCTTTTGTGTACTTTTACCCTATACTATACAGATTTTACAGGGGAGACCAGCATTTCTCAAAACTGGAGGTCCTGACCCAAAAAAGGACTGGGGGGTTTCACACGGTTATTGTAGGAGATCACAGTATTGCCACCCGTTCCTCTGTGCTGCCTTCAGAGCTGGGTGGCTGGCGTGCAGCAGCTGCTGGCCAGGTGCCCAGCTCTCAAGGCGGCCCCCATTAGTAGCAGCACAGCAATACCCTACCATGCCACCCTTACTTCTGCACTGCTGCCTTCAGCATTGGGTCAGGACCCCTGCAGTTAAACACCGTGAAATTTCAGATTTAAATATCAGAAATCATGAAATTTATGCTTTTTAAAATCCTCTGACCCTGAAATTGGCTAAAATGGACAGTGAATTTGGTAGAGCCCTAGCTGTAACTGTACCCACACTAGTCAGGGGTCCCACTGCCTTAATTTAGTCTGCTTCTAAACTAATATAATGGGACGAATGCAGTGTGTAGTCAAGTGTCTGCAGAAACTAGCCTTTGGAGTTATACATCAGAAAGCAGTAATAGCAGATCCCTACTGCAAAGCTCTGTCCTTAGCTGCCCCGGTGGCTTATACAGCTGAGCTTCAGATCAGAGAAAGATTCCCCTCTAATTAGCTTCTTAGTTTCAGTAATTCACTCAGCACTTTTACAGCTCACTGGCAGACTACAGAGTGCAAGGAAGGCAGGAACAGAGCAGAGGATGGAGCACAGTCCCTCTCTCAGCAGCCAGAAGAGAGAGGGAAAGGGATAATCTTAGCAGTGTGGGTATTTCAGGGTTTTGATTCATTTCCATTTGCGAGTGTGAAGTTAATGCCAGTGAGAATTGCTGGACTGACAGCCCATGAGAGCAACTCATTTTATTTAGCCACACAACAGGTACGGCCTGGATAGCTGCAGTGCAAACAACACACGCACTGCCCAGCGACTTGCCTCAGACCTGCCCATCTCAGGAGGGTTCGAGAGGGTCTTCAGTCCCAATCCTTCACCTCATTGCTGCAAAGTGAGGCCAGTTAGTGGTAGGTATCATGCTGTTGTCTGTGATGCAGATACCAGGAACTAGACTGACAGCTCAACATCACAACAGGTGGCAACATTTCTAATCCCAAGAGTTACTGGCTGTGCCTCTTCCAAAGCCCCAGAGCATTACCTTATAAACCGAAGGGGATTGGTCTGCCCCACATGCTGCTCCTCACCAAACAAGACATCAAAGCAGGATTTCAGGCCTTCCAAGAACACAAGCTGTCCCCGCTCTTTTGCTGCAGTCAGACTGACGCCCTGGAGGAGGGGGAAATATTGTCTTACACAAGCACACAGCTGCAGAATAATGATACCAGTGAAGTCCCAAGTGGATCTGTGGCCTATTTTGATAAAGTCTCATCTAAACATGCTAATAAAGCCAATACCCAGCTGGATGTTGCACAGCCACTAAGTCTGCCAGTTCTGTTTCACACATTGCTGGACACATTTAGCTTCCCCTTTTCAGTAGATGGTCCCAAAGAACAGTCAGGAATAGCAACATCCAGACACTGAACCCTTCTGTCGCTTTTCAAGTTCACAGAACCTTAAAAACACACTAATTAAATGAGTCCTCGCATCACCCCAGGGAACCAGGTGGCATCATTGTTATCTTACAGCTGGGGAAGCCAGAGAAGTGAAATGACTTGCCCAAAGCCAGAGTGTGTGTGTAAAAGCCCAGATTAGAATCTAGGCATGCCTGGCTCCCCATCCTGTGCTGAGACAGGCTCTCCTTCTGAACTCTCTACTACTTCACAGGCAAGAACGCTTGCTCTTTGCACCTCTCCTTTTGGCAGCCGGAGGATCAGGGCATTTTAGCACTAGCTCTCTATGAACCCAGCCTGACTAGATCTTGTGTCAAGCAGTCTCTAAACTTCCCAAGACAGAGTCTGGGATGGGGAGAAAGGAGGAATGACTGAAAGTCATAAAATTCTCCTCTACACCCAGCGCTCAGTAACTGTCCCCTCAGCCAGATGTGCACCACGCAAACTCTGCACTCAGTCAGGGCTCCAGAGACGAGCCCGTAACCCTTGAAGGGAGGCACTCATTGTACGCAGTAACAAGGTTATGGAATGTAGATCTTTTGGGCTATCTCAAGATTTCCTACAGCACCCAGCAGCATGGTATCCAAGAGCTGATACTGTACTTTCCCAAGTCTGAGCTCATCGTTTCCCCATGTGCTCTGCTGTGAACAGTTCACTCATCTGGCCTTCAAGGACAGTGGAGGACTTACGATTGCCACCTTCTTACAACATTTTTTAGCCATCACTGTGGAAACAACAGTCACTTGGCAATATTAATTCGTCCAATGTAGCTACCACCCACAAGCCAGGTGTGCCTGCAGTTACAGAGAGCACTGTAAACAGGCCAACTCAGTAGCTGGGCTGTTTACAGAAAGTGAAAAATACATCAAGAGATTACTCTGCTGTTCCCTGCCCTGGCAGGGTTCCTACCCAGTCCTGTGCTTTGCCACCCAAGCTCTGCCTCAAACACTTTGGGATTCTTGGCAGATGCTAGAGAGGAATTATTATTACAATTAAGTCTCCATTTACATGGGTTCCCAGGCACAACACTTTATGTTACTTCAATTCTAATATTTCTTCTCTAGCACCTTCCAAGAATCTCAAAGTGCTTGACAAACACTGATTATCTGGCATCACAACCACCATTATCTCCATTTTACCATGAGGAAACTGAGGCAGCAGAGACAAAACTGTCCTCAGGTGTAACTCTATTGGTTTCACAGGACTTCTATATCAGAAGTGAATTTGGTCCAGACTCTGATTTTCAGGTGTCCAGAGCACCTACAGCTCCCACGGACATCAACTGGTGTTACAAAAAGCCTCGCACTTTTCAAAGTCAGGCCTCAGCTGACTTGCCCACGAAGTCAAAGTCAACACCAGGGGCAGGACAAAAGGTCCCAGTCTCCTGAGTCCCAGTCCATCGTTTAACTACTAGAACATCTCCCTTCCCTTTTTCAATATGGCTCTCTTTTGTTGAGTACATTGTAGCTGCCTGGTGTATTCATCTCTGGTTCACTCTGTTCTGGGGGAAAATCCGGCACTGTTACAGCCATAATCAACCAAAGCTATTTCAGTAACACGTGTTCTTCTATCATCTCGTTTCAGGAGCACCTTTTCTAGCTATAAGATTTTTACACACTGATCTGACTATGCTTTTGAAATGAAGGTTGCTCCACGAGGGAGAGAGAGGAAAATTAGTGCAGACAGTTTTTCAGTGTTTTGGCTCACTAGAAATTGGGTTGCTAATCAGTACAATAGGCAGCTAGAAGAGTGAGGATAAGATAGAAAGTTTACCAAAGGGTGCAGCAAGCCTTGTTTTAATATGGCATTGCTCAATACTCACAACTGGCAAGCCAGGCTAGGATTGGTTCATTCCTGAATGCTAGGAGAGAGATACACCAGTAGGCCTGGCATATGTTGACAATAACAATGGTAGCTATAATGTAGTGAGGAAGATTGCTTCTTTTCTTAGATGAGTTGCTAAGTGTGTCTGTATATCCACCTGAGAGAACTGCCGAAATCCTCTGAGGCAGGAGTCCCAGGAGAGATGAAATCCAGATGCAGACAATAAATCTGTGAAGTTTCTAGTGTGCACAGTAGGGAGAAAGGTAAAAATAGCTATGTTCCTACAGCCTTAGTTAACTGTTTAATAAGCATTGTACATCATCTGAACCTCACAGCACTCCTAAGAAGCTATCCTCATTTAACAGACGGGGAAACAAACAGAGATGCAGTGATTTGCCCAAGGTTACACAGCAAGGTCAGTGACTGAGGCAGGGATAGAGCCGTGTCTCCTGATTTCTAGCACCATGCTACATCTACCCCCTCCCTTATTAGATAATCAAAATTTAGGCTGCAACATGGTAGATTTCAGCTTTTTTCGCTTTCTTATTTGGAAACGCTAGTGTGAGCGTCTGGTCTGTAAGAGATGTTCACTACAAGTTACTAGTTCCGGCTGTTTTGGAAGCTTGGCATTTTCCCAAAAGACCCTATCACAGATGGCAGCAGTGGGAGAGAAGAGAGAAAGTTTCACCAGATAAGGAGAAGGTCATTTCCAGGAAGGCTAACCTTGCATTTTCTTCTTTGTGGATGCACTCCTTCAGAGCTTATCAGCTGCCACATATGCACTGCTCGTGATATGAGAGGCAGATCTACGCAGCTTCCTTTCCCAGCTGGGCAGAGAATGTCATTTATCAATGCTGATGCCAGACAAGGACTATACAAGGCACTATAGAAAATGTGGCTTTGGTACAACATTTTCCATCTCTGCCAGTTGACAGGATTGGAAATTTTGACAAATACCTTCATCTAGTGAAGGCTACTGGGGTGTCCGATAAATAGCAGATTCAGATTAATCTTTTTCCTTGCATTAAATCAGCCCTAACTCTACCGTTCATTAAGACAAGCTAATCTTTCTGGGCAAATTTCTGGAAAGAAATCATTCAAACCCATGGCTAGAATCTTGGCTGTGATTTTGCAATCAGTCCAAGGGAAGGGGCTCTTTGTTTAAAGAACAGAATTGTTCTTTTCAACCTGGCCCTTTCATTTTCAGCACAGGCACACTGTGCAGGGTTGACCAATAAAATGTTTCAGTTTGTATCATAAGAACGGCCATACTGGGTCAGGCCAATGTTCCATCCACACCAGTATCCTGTCTTCTGACAGCGGCCATCTGACACATGCGTCATCTAAGCCTCAGTGACCTCTCACTTTTCACATTCTCTGGGAATCACTCCTCACACCACCACCGGGCTGGCAGATTCCACCAGAGGCTGATTTGGATTAAAAAACGGTGGAAATCAAGCTTGCAGGTGATATTTACCCACTAGAATTCTGCCAAGAAAACAGGGTGGAAATGGAAATCTTACTGAGGCTTATTATGCAACTAAGAAGTCACATCAGGGAAAAACCAGTTTCCAGGCCAAAAAAAAAACCCAAACAAACATTCTATTACATGACAGATGGAAACAACCAAAAAACCTGTGTGAAACGTAGTTAGTTGCCACCCACTTGATAAACTGCTGAGCTGCGTTAAAAATACCTGAGTGATCATATGCGGGTTAGTCCAATGTCGACCGCGGGTAAAATAATGGAAAAGTTAATTTGGGATCCTATCAACAAAGAATTGGAGGACGGAGGCTAAACATACAATTAATGCCAGTCAGCTTGGTTTCATGGAAGGTAGGTCTTATCAAACAAACATGTTGGGGGAGGTGACAGGATTACAGGTCTGGTTGATAAAAGCAACTGCGTGGATACAGTATACTTGAATTTTGCCAAAGCTTGATTTAGTTACCACATGACATATTTTGATTACAAAAAAACTAGGGCACATATTACATATCAGATGGATTAAAAACTGGGCCACTGACAGATCTCAAAATGTAGTTGCTGTCTGGAGATATCAATGAACGGAGCTGTTTTTAGCAGGGCCTCCAGGGATCAGTTCATGGTCCAATGCTATTTAATATTTTTACCAAAATTAGACAATGTTATAAAATCTTTACTTGTAAAGTTTGCAGATGACACAGATTGATGGGGTAGCATATAACATGGAGAACAGGTTACTGTTACAGAGTGATCCAAATTGCCAAGTTAAGCAGTTGCAATCCAACAAAATGCATTTTAATCTAGCCAAATACAAGGCAGTACACCTGGGAACAAAGAGTGCAGGTTCCACCTACAGGAAGGCAGACTCTGCCCAAGTCTACACTACAAATTGTGGTCAATGCAAGTATTGTCAGCATACACCTGCCACAGTTAGTATATTGCTCAAACACGAGCATGCTTGGCTCCTTGCGTCGGCGCAGCACGTACTCACCAGGAGTGCCTGTGGCGATGTACACTCTGGTATCCCATGTGCAATTTATCATGTGATGCACTGTCTTTTGGGATATTTTTGCAATGCATGATGCGGCAGAAACAAGTTGCACAGGGATGACTGGGAGCTAGGGGTCAAGCTCTCACCATGCAACTTTTTCCATCCCATATTACTATTCACAGCCCATAATTTTGGTGCCTTTTTTTCAAGTCCCACAGACCGACGCGGAACCTCTTGCTGTCTGTCATCTCTGACAGAAGCACGGCGCCTACACAGCTCTATGTTGTTGTCACGAGCATTGCAAACACAGTTGAATGATCTTCCAGTATTTGCAGAGCTGCAAGAAGAACTGCAGCCACAGGGAAAATGGCAGTTTTTGTGGAGGACGGATTGCTGAAGGATATAGAAAAAAACAGTTCAAAGATTGCTGGAGGCGTTCACGGAGCAGCTGCAGACAGTGGAGTGCCACTTTTGGGCCGGAGAAATGAGCACTGACTGGTGGGATTGCATCATAATGCAGGCTTGGGATGAGAAGCAGTTGCTGCAGAACTTTCAGCTGCGCAAGGCCACATTTCTGGGCCTGCGTGCCGAGCTTGCCCCAGCCCTCCAGTGGAGGGAGACCAGAATGAGAACTGCGCTGACAGTGGAGAAGCAAGCGGCAATCACACTGTGGAAGGTAGCAAAGCCAGATTGCTACCAGTCAGTGGGAAATCATTTGGGAGTTGGAAAATCCACCATGGGGGCCATTGTCATGGAAGTGTGTAGGCCATTAATCATCTTCTGCTATGCAGGACTGTGACTCCTGGCAACGTGCAGGACATAGTGGATGGATCTGCAGCAATGGTGTTTCCGAACTGCAGTGGGGAGATAGGTGACATGCATATGCCTATTTTGGCACCAGCACATCTTGCTCACAGAGTACACCAACAGAAAGGCCTGTTTTTCTCGTTATGCAAGTGCTGATGGATCACCAAGGAGCTTCATTGACATCAAAGCTGGCTGATCAAGTGAGGTACATGATGCTCTCATTTTTAAGAGCAAAGGACTGCTCAGAAAGATACAAACAGGGACATTGATTCCCAAGCGGCAGATTTCCATTGGCGACGTTGAAATGCCAATAATGATCCTGAGGGACTCAGCCTACCTCTTGCTCCCCTGGCTCATAAAGCCATACACCGGCCACCTCGACAGCACCGAGGAAAGATTCAACTACCAGCTCAGCAGGTGCAGAATGATGGGTGAATGTGTTTTTCATAGATAGAAAGGATGCTGGTGTTGTTCACTCACAAGATTGGATATCAGTGAAAAAAATTTCTCATTGTTTACAACTGTCTGCTGTGTCCTGCATAATATCTGTGAGGCAAAGGAGGAAAAGCTGCCTCCAGCGTGGACGTGGAGCGGCTGTCTGCCGAGTTTGAACAACCAGACACAAGGACTATTAGAAGGTTGTGCCAAGGTGGAGGTATGCAGCTGAGAGAAGCCTTGAAAGACCACTTTAACAGTCAGCCACAGTATTGTGGTGCGCTAGACAATGCTCAACCTGGCCCTGAAATTTTAGGGCCTGTTAGGGACTGTGCACACTAAGCACCCGATCTATGAATATAACACTGTCACTGCACCTATTCATTGTGCACTGTTTGCTGTACATTTATTACTATTACGATGGGTTTGTCATTGATCCTATGAGTTCTATCACACCAGACAACAACCAATGTGAGCTTTCACTTCCACTAGGCATCCTAGGGTTTATGTTGTGAAGTAATAAAGATGAGTTATTTTTCCAAAAATAGAATTTTATTGAATAACAAAACCAGTGCAAAAAAAAATCTGTTAATTAAAAGCAAATACATTAAAAACTTCTGAAACAAATTAACAGGACAGAATTTAACAAGGGAAAGAACACTCATATCCATTTCAGACCATTTTGGCAACACATATAGCACCCATGGCTCTCACAGGTCAGTGTTCGTGAAGCTGTCCTTATGGTCCCCCGGTGTGGTGTGGAAGGGATGCAGCCCCTGATGTCATGAAGAAATTTGGGGTGGGGGTGGTAAGGAGATGCCACAATGGAGTTCTCCATTGACTGCAAAGAGAAGTGAGCCCCTGCTTTCTGAACCACCTGCTGGTCATCAACAATCTGCAGCATCTGTGTTTGCTGCTGAAGAAGCCCTATCATATCCAGGTGCATCTCCTTCTCCTTTTCCTGATGGGACTTTCTCCCGTATACTTTCTTTCTTTCTGCACGTGTCTATAACATTAATCCTCCATGCCATGTGCTCATGGCCTTATGCAGCACTGGCTTGCAGGATCTTGCTGAACATCTCATAGACTCATAGACTTTAAGGTCAGAAGGGACCATTATGATCATCTAGTCTGACCTCCTGCACAATGCAGGCCACGGAATCTCACCCACCCACTCCTCCCAAGTCCTCTTCTTTCTCCTCCTTGTCATGGTCAGGCCTTCCATGGGTTTGGAGGTGGCACCCCCTTTAAGGCCACAACAGCAGCAGCTATAGATAAAGCAGGCAGAAGAATCATATTTATAGTCACAGCAGAAAGTGAAGTTTTTGAACTCCCTTGCTGCCTTGTTCCCCGAAAGTTTTAAACGAGACATGCTTATTGACATTACAGTCTTGGAGCACCTCAGCACAGCACTGTAGTGGGGATTTTAGTCAATTTTTCCTTCCTGAGGGTAACAAAGGCACAGAGAACCCAGCCGTGGTGGTATCCTAAAGCCCCACAGGCCCATAGGTCGCTAGCCCGTTTACTGCAACAGTGCTTGCTGAAGTCATCATGGAGTGGCATGGGATATTGTCCTACCACAGAAGAAGAAACAAGGCTGCCATCTGTAGAAACCTTCAGGAGAGGAGCAGTGTACCTCCATAAAAGTTTCATTGCGATATCTCAGGAGGATTCCAGGGACATCCCTGTGCACATAAACAAACTGTTCCGCATGTCCTTCCCTCTGCCTAACACTGCAAGGGAATGAAAAGCAGAAAATTCTTCTTCTATTTGTTGTACTGCTACTTCTTTAACTAGGAACAAATCAAAGAGAAGTTGAACCCTGTGTTCTGCTAAGTTGGGGTCAGGAGCCAACTGTACATTTAAACACTGTAATGGACAATGCATTCACACACTTACCCAAGGTTGCTTCCCTTGCATCGGACGCGCTCGCTGGGACTAGCTAGACTGTGGTGGAGCCTCAAACTGATCCTGGCTCACAGCATAACTGGATCTCCTGGTCACGTGTCTTTCATCCTCTTCCTCCTCCTCGCTGTTCACAGCAGGGGTCTGCATCTCAGACATCACAAGGAATCCATGGCGTTCTGCAGGGTGTTGGTGGGGTCTGCACCAAGTATGGTATGCAACTCATCATAAAACCAGGATGTCTGGCTCAGCACCAGATCAACTGTTGGCTTTCCTGACCTCTTGGTACACCTGCTGCAGTTCCTTTGCTTTCAAATGGCACTCCTGCTGATCCCTATCATACCCCTTCACCTGTCTTCCCCCTGCCATCTGCTCAGAGATGCCCATGTTTCTACAACTGGTCCATACTCACATCTGCACAGCCTCTTTTCCCCACACGCCTAAGAGATCTCATGCCTCCTGTCTTCCCCAGACAGGAGCACGTCTACAGCATGTAACCAGCATTGTTGGCTGGGCAGTTGCACATAAACAAGAAAGAATTGTGCTCCCCAAGTTGGGCAATCAGAAAAAGACATTTCAAAAATTCACAGAGTTTTTAAATGGGGGGAGAGAGGGTTCTTGGTGTCTGTGACCTCTAGGCCGTGGAATTCACAATTGTGACCAAAACAGTCACTGTCTGACATTGTGGAACAGCTGTGAGAGGACCATTAGGGTTGACATAGGTCACAAAGCGTCTATACTCCCACTGCATCGACCATGGCTCTATGTCATTCAGGGAGGTGGTTTTACCGTGTCACTGTCACAGGCCACTTATACTGACGGGAGACAAATTTGAGTCGATGCAAGGCGACATGTCGACCTAACTTTGTAGTGTAGACCAGCCTCTCTCTTGGGAAGCAGTGACTCCGAGAAGGACTTGGGGATTATCATAGATAATCACCTTAACATGAGCTCTCAGTGCAAGGCTGTGGCAAAAGGGGCTAATGCAATCCCCGGATGTGTACGAAGGGAAATAGCGAGTCGAGGAAGAAGTGATCTTGCCTCTGCACACTGCATTAGTAAGACTGCTACTACGATACTGTGTCCAGTTGTGTCCACACTTCAAGGAGGGCCACAAACATTTTCCAGTG
The DNA here is from genome assembly GCF_025201925.1 of Gopherus flavomarginatus. Lineage (NCBI taxonomy): Eukaryota > Metazoa > Chordata > Testudines > Testudinidae > Gopherus > Gopherus flavomarginatus. The sequence goes on along the minus strand of NC_066618.1, from coordinate 4,306,120 downwards.
ACTAGAAAACAAGCCCTACGGTATGAGGCTTAAGGCGTCCAATTTATTCAGCTTACTGAAGAGAAGGCTGACAGGTGACATGATCACTGTGTACAGGTACTAACACGTGGACAAGAGAACTGATGGTGGGGGGCTTTCCAACCTTGCTAAACAGGCACCACAAGGTCCAATGTCTGAACGCTGAAGTTGGACAAATTCAACCTTGAAATAAGATGCAGTTTCCCAGCAGGGAGGGTGATTAGACACTGGAACAGCTTACCAGGGGAGGTGGTGGAGTCCCCATCGCTTGGAGCCTTTAAGGCAAGATTAGAAATCTTTCTAAAAGATATGCTTTAATCCAGCTTCTTGGAGAAATTCTAAGGAGGAGCGGGGGCTCAAGCTGGATGGTCATGAGGATTCCTTCTGGCCTTGGAATCTATGAATCCTCCTGTTCACTGCCTTCCTTCATGGGCCGGGGAGAACAGAATTGCCTTCATTGGCCTTAACATGCTCATAATGTTTGCAGCTCTGCTTAAAGACCATGGCTTCATCCTGCAAGGATGAGGAAAGAAGTTTTTTTCCTGAAGCACAATTAGCCAGATATATTCTGGGTTTGTTTCTCTTCACTTTCCTCAGAAGCATGAGAGATTGGCCACAGCTGGAGATAGGAGACCGGACAGGGTGGACCAGTGTTCTGATTAGGTACAGAGAATCCTCTGTCTAGATGCCTGGCTGGCATGTCATTCTCACATGTTCAGGGTCAAACCAATGCCTTCCCAAATCCAAATCTGTCTATTTACCCCCAGGTCAGATTCACAGAGACCTTGAAGGAGGAGGGTTCACCTTCCTCTGCATCATGGGCCAAGGATTGCCAGCTGCAGATCACATCTAAACAATTCCCTCCCATTGCAGGGACCTCAGGCACTTAGTGGCACCTTGATCTCTCCTGTTCTCTGCCTGTCTCCTGAGATCTGAAATGCTTCAGTAGAATTAAAATCTTTGGGCTCAACATAGAGGTATCTGGATAAAATTGAATGGCATGTGATATTTAATGGTCCCTTGTGATCTGAAAATCCATGGTCTCATTGTGTGAGGTACTACGTGATATACAAAACCGCAATCCCTGCCCCTAAAGAGCTTACACAACCATACTGATTTCAATGACGCTGCTCCTGGATGTATTCAGAATCTCGTCTGCACACTTTAAATGACCAGAACAAGTTTCCACGACTTTTTTCTCTGGTAAAAAGCTGATACCAGTCAAGGAGAGGGAGCAGGTCTCTACTGTTACTTGTGCAATGTCAGTGGAACTGTTAAGAGTTCAGATGGAAGGTCATCACCAGCAGAGCAGGCGCTAGGAACCCAGCTTTGACTTGGCAGTGCTGGTACTTAGAAAAAAGAAAACTAAACATCTTTTATCTTGTAAATTGAGCAAACTTTGTTCTGGAGTCAATGAGACAAGAAACAGGGAAACACACCAGGCTCTCTTTGGAGAGTCACTTCGGAGTATAGTATCACTGCACTAAGGCTGTAATAAAAGAGATTGTGGGCCAAGTTTTCCACTGGTGTAACTTGCCACTGTGCCAACTTTACACCAGCAGAGAATTTCTTGCTCTGTGCTTAAGCTGTGATTTCCATAGCGAGTAAAGCCATCCCTTTAGATTTTAAGTTCTTCTGGACCTTTTTTTTTTTCGTCCAGAACCTAGCACAATGCAGCCTCTAGCAGAAACAGACATAAGTAGCAATCACCACGTTTCTAAAGTGTTTTGAGATCCTTTGGAATGAAGCCTCATAAGTATACAATGCAATTATATTATTATGCCTTGGACTTCCAAATCCCACTAAATAGAATAGGATTATCATTTTAGTAATCAGCTCCTCTGTGCCTGGGACATTTTAGCTAGGAGATATTAGTGTCAGTGGGCCAAAGGCTCCACTTTTTGTTAAAATTAACATTATTTATACATATAAAATCACACTGAGATCATCGAACATTAACAGATAGCGCTGGAGTCCAATCTGCAGCCCTTACTCATCTGGACTTATATGGGACTCTACTCACATACGATAGGATCTAAGAAAGGGCCTGATTCTTAAGTACAATTAATAATCCTATGCTGAACTACAGGGTAACTGCTTTTTATAATAGCCCTTCCCCAACAAAAGGGCCTTGCCTACACTGGGGATTTCAGCCAGAGGTGCAAAACCCTAATACAGACAGGCAAAAAACAAAACAAAACCCTGTACATACTATGATTTGTACTGGTGAGTGAAATCAGAGGAAGCTGCATCCATGCAGATTGCGGCTTAGCCTGCCTCCAGTAGGAGTCTGCGGTAGTGCAGCTACACTGACAGCTGTAATTGGGGAAAATCCCCACTATAAACAAGGCCCAAGTCTAATAGCGAAATTATCCATCCACGAAACACCTGTATTAAGATTGACACGGTGTTAATTTAGACAGAAGTTGATGTAACCTCTGCATCAGATCCAAGATCTTATTGCAGATCTAGGGGGCTTTAAATAACCCATGGCACAAACTTCAATGTCAAAGAGCCTCCAAGGAATTCAAGGACTACCATCCACACAGAGAATCCTGAAGTTATATTATAAGATTAACTCAGAGCGCTGAGCCCAAAGTCAGGAGATTTAACTGTCTCTTGGAATTCACCAGGAAGAACTGGATTGTTCCTTTCAGCACATCCCTTTATGGACAATAACATTGTTCAGAGCAGTGAGGAACAAAACATTTCAATCTGCATCACACACATGCTCCAACTACTCCTCATTGTTCTCTCACTTTTTCAGAGTCTCCCAGGAGAGAGAGAGATGACAGCAACACCTATTAATAACAAACACACAGGCCTTGTCTGCACCGGGAAATTGCAGCAGGTCAGAAATCATATTAACCAACATGATATTCCCCTTAATGTAAGCAAGGATGATCACGGCTGGACATGGTTATCCCTAGGGCACTGTTTCTGTCTACCCTAGCTGCTAAGTGATGTTTAACATCATGTTAATTAACACAGTTTCTAACATGATGCATTTTCCCAAGGTAAAGAGAGTTGCCAGCTTGGCTGCAAATCTCCCCGCTCCAGCTGCCTCAGTAGTGGTGAGAACTGGTCCCTGTTACAGCTGCCACAGAACCAGCAGAGTCCACCAGAAGCTGATTTGGGCTGAAGTGTGGAGATCTAGTTTGCAGGTGCTATTACTTACTACAGTCCTCCTAAGAAATGTGTGAATGGGAGGAGAAAATAAAACTTGACATGAAATCTCATCATCTTACCAAGGAAAACTCATTCCACTCACATTAGGTCTGAGCTCTCCGCCTGTTCATCTCCTATTACAAGGGAATAATTAGGCACTAACTTTTGTCTCTTGCCTTGTCCTTAGATTGTAGGCCTCTTGGCACCAAACCCATCCCACTGTCCATGGCACAGAACACCTCATCTTTACAAGCATCTTTCCCCCCCTTGTGACAGAGTGCGGAGAACCAGCAGCTGAACCAGCACTCTGGTCATGGGAAATCCAATTAGTTCCCCTGGAGAGGGCTTGACTGAGGGAAGGGGTGACTAATTACCGGAGCAGCCTGGGCTGGGGAGATCTGAGGAGCTATTTATCCAGTTAACTGCAAGAGTAGAAAAGGAGCAGAGGAAGGAAGTGCAGAGGGTGGAGAGATCCCTTCTCTCTCTTATTGACTATATGACACTTTAAAGAGAATTGCCGCATGGAAGGGAAAGAGAGTGGGCGCTGATAAAACAAACACAAAGTACACATTGGTGGTTACAGAGCAGAGGTGTCAGAGCCACTTACAGAAGACAGGAGCAGAGGGCCGTGCCCTGTTACAAGTGGGGGCTTGTCCGGGATCTGCCTTATTCATGCTGACAGAGAATCTCCCATGGCAGCTGGTGCAGAGGCTCAGCAGTTGAGGCAATGGAAGACATTTCAGTGGCTCAGAGAACAGCAGAAGGAGATGCAGAAGACCCTGCCAGCCTTCCAGCACACCCACCACCTGGACAGACAGTCCCTGTTGCAGGGCAGGCTGAGCAACAGAAAAGCCTGCAGGATTTTATTCAAGAGCAAGCCCATGCACAGCAGCAGATACTCCAAGGTGTGGCGAGTCCTGGAGTGGGGTACAGTAACCGGACACAGGCGGTAGGCCTCTATAAGACAAGCCCTGTGGATGACTCTGACCAATTCTTGGTTGCTTTTGAAAGAGTAGCAGTATGGGTGCAGGTTTGGAAAAGGGAACCTTGGCCCTATAGCTAGCACCTACTCAAGAGGAAGCTCAGGAAACCTACATGGTAGCGGCCATGGGACTGTAATAGGGTTCAGGCAGCCATGCTAGAAAAGACAGGCTTGTCCACCAGTCAAAGTTTTGGGCCTCTAGATGGACTGGGGTGTGTCTGTAAGAGACTGGTGTACTGGGAACCAAGCGGGATGTGGAAATTCTCCAGAAAGGACCCTATTTGGGGAGTTTAAATGTACTCACCATACACAAACCCACATCATATATCACTTGAATGTTTATTTTATGTCTATTTACATGGGGCATGATGTGGAGCTTTCAAGCGGTGCCACAGGCCTGTAGATGAGGTGAAACAATAGTACCCAAAATGAGAGAGCCTGTTTTTCTCATAGTTCTGGAAATATTGCAACATAGCTACAGTTTTTACTGTTTACATTCATATCAACACCTTAACGTGGTATTTATTGGTCAGAGCTCCCAACCAACAATGTATTAAAATATTTTGAATGGTTTTGCAGGGGCAAGAATTTTTTCTTCAGAAATGAAGAAGCATGTGGCAAAAACAGCAAATATCAACGTTTTGAAATATACCAACATGAAGTGTTTTCCCATTCAGATATTCTTAATTGTCAACGTTATTCACACGTGACTGTAATAGTTTTCTGTGTTTCCAGTTGAAATTTGCTGGCCAGATCAGTCTCACAGTGAAGGTTGTACACCAGTAGCAATAGCTTGCTGTGTCCATAGTTTGTACTGTACAGGGGCAGATACAATGTACATGAATTCCTAACGTAATGCTTCCTCTCCATTTGTAAGCTTTTATACATACAATGTAGCATCTGCTTTACATGGTAGAAGGTTTTAATTTGTAATTACCTAGACATGCAGTACTAGCCTTTGAAATATTCTAGAAACTTGGCTTTTAATTCAGTGACACACACACAGGTCAGTATTAGCGTTAGAGATGACAATACACAGCTTCATATTACGAATATGTAAAAGCCATGAGAGAAAGAAATAGACTAACAAGAAGTAGTTAAGACAAAGTCCACAAACAAGTCTTTGCCTCTGCACTGAAAAGGGGTGAAGATCCTGTTACAGCTCTTACCAACCATGTCATCAACAATATGACAAACCCATTTGATCCTGAATCACATCCAGAGGTGATTACCAACACATCTACTGCATGTAACATGAGATGTGCAAGAGACTCGACTGAAACAGATGTTGGTGAAGAATAAATAGACAGATTTATGAACGATGCACTTGATTCTGATGGGACTCACAGCTTCTTCAGCTCAGTCAAGAAATCTGGTATCTGGTATCAGAACATTTAGTGACTTGGTCAAGATGACCAAATTAAAGTCTGGAAAGGGAGGAATAGTCACCAGAGCTGTCTGTCCAGAAATTGTTTTCCACAGAGCCACGTCCTTAGCAAGATGCAGAGATGATGTTTCAATGGCAACTGTTCTCAGTCACCCAATAGGACTTGTGCCTATGTCCCTCTTCCATGGTGAGGGAACAATGATAAGAACAGACAAAGCTGAATTGGGGCATCAGCTGGAAACTCAAGATGAAAGAATCCATGAGCTACGGTCATGCAAACAAAAATCAGAGTGTACATGGCTATCACACAAATGACGGCTGGAAACAAATTCCACACATTCGATGAACTGGCTGCTGAGTCATTGAGGCAGGTCCTAAAAGGATTTGACAAAGCTAATTCTGTAATCTAAGTCTTTGACAGATATGGCAACAGTAACTCTGAAAACTGCAGAAAGTCAGCACTGGACAGGATCTACGGTTGGGTGCAAGAAATATCAGGTGATTGGTGAAGAACCTGTGCCTCCTTGGGAAAAGTTTCCAAACATGGCATTCAACAAGCAGTCACTTAAAAATTCCTCTGTAAATATATGGTTCAAAATGCACCTGAAAGTGTAGGTGCACACCCAATACACACATTCCTTTTTGCAGGAAGCTTTTCTAATGATGAAGTAGCAAAATCCATCGTGAGTAGAGGTGCTGAAGAAACCCAAGATTTGTCCTGTACTCAAGAGGAAGCAGACACAAGGATCCTGCTGTATGCAGTATGTGCCATTATGGCTTTTGGGTCTTGGTGTCCTGATACAGACATTTTCCTCCTTGCTGTTCAGCACTTTCCAAAAATAGAACACGCATAACATGTGGTCTGAAATAGGCATCGTTACCAGCACAACTGACAAGCTGTTGCTTCATACCTGAGCATGCGATTTGTGATGCACTCACACCTGACATCCGCTGTACATGCATTAACAGGATGTGACTCTGTGCCATCCCTGTTTGGTATTGGGGAAAAAATGTGTGTTTAATGTTGTCAAAACAAAGAGAGCTTATCACTTCAGCGATCTTGCCAAACTGGGAGAAGGTGACAGACAAGCCGCAATTTCTGCAGCAAGTAAGTTGGTAGCAGGGCTGTAAGACCAGAGCGGGAAAGAAAAGGAGACCCACAGAGATCTGAATTACTTGCACCTCAAAGGACAAGCCACTGGCCAAATTCCCACCATGTGAGGCTAGTTTTGAAGAGCATGTCAAAAGAGCATCTTGGCAAACAAAGATTGAATATCTGCGCACACAGGTAAACCAGATACTGGATCACCATTGCAACATGGATGGAAAAATGTGGATGATGAACTATTTTCTGGATTCTTCAGTGGCATCTGAGCTTCTACAAGGCCTGTAGCAGTAGAGATCGGTGCATAATAAACTGTGGCTGTAGTCAGAACAATCATCACTGCCCCAAACCGTGGACATGCCAAGGAAATGAAGACTGTGGTAACCCCACTCCACTCTCAGAGATAATAAACAAGATAATGATAATGAGGTTGACTAGAAATGTCACCAGCTCTATTACATTTCAGTGATATCCATACAGATTATTAGATTTCGTTTCACCCTTCAGATTGTTGTTGTATTGCTCTGAAGTCACAAAGAAAGCCAATTTTTTCTTGAAATAATACATAATCATTAAACTAACAAACAAATGCAAATATTTCAAAATGGTCATTTTAATGTGTTGATGTGTCATTGTTTATCCCCATTTCCATCATAACAGCACCATATCATACCTCATCTTAAAAGTAGAGATAGTAAATTTCCAAAGGATGTATGATGTGCTTTTATGTAGTGAGGGTACATTAAGTTGATCAAATTGGTCGTGTCTGCCACTTGCCTGTTCTAGATCCAATTCTATCACTGACTTGCTGACCTTGGGGAGTCACTTACCCCCTCCATGCCTCATTTTCCCCATCTATGCCTGTTTCACTGGGCATTGAAAGACAATTCATTAATGCTTGCAAAGTGCTTGGAGAGCCAAAGATGGAAGGTGCTAGACAAGTGCCATCTTACTGTATGTCATGGCTCCACAGGATCAGTGCTATGACCCCAATTCTGGAACAATCTGTGACAGCTTCACTGCCTCCTTAGACTGGAACTCTGGGCCTTCAGCAGCCCTTCTTCACCCTGTGAGCTCTGTACAGCGAGTCCAACTGAGACAGACTCCCGAGGGAGACTTGTACACTCTGCAGGGATTAATGCACCTCGCCCAGCATTTGCAGTGACAGTCATACAGCATTGTTAAAACAGGCGGGTTTATTCGTTAACTGGAACATGGCATAGGAAGTCCTGTGGGGAGTATAGTGAACTGAAGGTTAAAGCACAGTCCATTCTGGTTAGCCCAGAGCCCAGCCAAGCTGTAGTGAACCCCTTTGTTCCAGCTCTGTCTCTCCCTCTGACCTTCTTGGTCATTCTCCAGGTGAAAGCCCTGGCTCCTGCTAGCAGCCAGCTCTTATTCCCCGCCTCCCCACATCACACCTTCCCAGTCCTTTGTTCTCCAGGTGGAAAATGTTGCTCAGCTTCCCTCCAGAGAGGTGGGGAAATCCAAATCCCTCTGGGTCCTTGGTTGGTTGATGTCAATGGCTGGGCAATTGGATTTGCCACTGTCTTTTCAAATGTTCCTCTGATATGGGGGCCAAGGCCCAGACACCTAGGCAACAATTACACCTATATCTCTTAGCCTGCCCTGAGAGCAAACAGATGTTTTCCACTCCCACTACATAATAATTCAGCATATAGGAGAAATGGAGGCACAACCTCATAAAAATATTACAAAATATTACCACTTCATCCCATTATGTTATTCTGAAATTGTAAGGTGTTCTAACTCATTGTTAGAAACCAAGAATCACCTAGAACCAATGTGGTACATCACAACATAAGGTCTGTCTACACCGCAATCAGACTTGTGAGTGCAGCACATGTAGACATACCAGAGCTAGCTAGTCAGCAGTGAAACCATGACAGCATGGGCTAGCCTCTTGAGTACATACCTAGGATTCTGGGCGGGCTTGTACATTCCCTGCTGCCGCAGCTTTACTGCTGTTGTTATTCAAGCAGGCTAGCTGAAAGCTAGCTCGGGTATGTCTACACATGCTACACTCATGCCGCTGACAGCAACGTAGACACAGATCCATAGTCTTGGGACAGCAGATAGAAAACTAAATATGGACTTTCAATGCAATCAAAGGGGGCATGAATCAGCGTTCATTTCGGACTCCCAGTCAGTACCCAGCCCAAGCCAGGGAAGCTAATGATCCAACCAGCAGACTAAATTTGGTGATGAATCCTGGTCACTTGGAGCATGTTGCGCATACGCTAAGAAGAATGCAATCAAATAAACCCATGTAATCTTGAATTGCATACAAAGGCATCATGTTACCCAGTGAGGCAACACGTGTTCCTCACTACAGCACTAATGAAACTGCACCTACCAGGCCAGATTTAGTTTAGTTTAATGCTGCCAGAGGCGAGGGAAGGAATTCAGAGAAGAGTAACAAAAATGATTAAGTTGATGGAGGGACTCAGATTTACGAAGGAAGACAGAGAGCTAAATAAATGCAGTTTGGCTAAGCACTGATTACGGGGGTAACAGGGTAACGGCACACAGGTCTGGGCAGGGTGTAAACACCAGAGAGGCAGAGGAATGTCTTTAGGTGGTACAAGGTTTACCTATAAGTAACTGGATGAAGTTCAGCAGAGGATGATGTTTAGAATGAATGTTAAGGACTTCTTAATCAGGATCTCTCTGAGACAGTTCAGTGTCTCCAGATATTTCTAGGGCTCCTCCCTCACACTCCCAGTCACCTGTGTAACCAAGCTTCCCCAAGAAGAAACCCCATACTAGAGTTACCTAGGCCTGAAGCACACACTGCAGAGAGTAACCCTGCACTGGCTGCTCAGGGCTGGCCATGATGGTTGAACTGATCTTTTTCTATGATAACAATGGCTTTCCAGCCCATTCTGCAGGAGCATGTCAGTGACTTTGATTGCTCCGTCTCAGGGATTCTGAACCTTTTTCATAGCACGGACTCTGCCTTAATAGAGATTGTTTCATGGTCCCATCTCCCCACCCATTTGCAATTGCATAACATCACTGCGGCAACTACACCCATTGCTCACCTAAACCATATTTAATGTATTTTTAGCTTCTTTTAAATATTATGTAGCAGACAGAAACAAGGAGGAGAGTGAGCACCATGTAACCAGCCAGCTCTCCCAAGGCCACAAGTAGATGCTCCACAGACCTCATATACACAGCCCTGCTCTGCCTTATTTTGGGCCTAATGCACAAACCACTGAGTAGGTAAAATACTATGTTATCGATTCAGTTCCACTGCCATATTCATTCAGCACAGCCTTAAGCTTAGGTCTAACCCAGCTGCAGCACATTGCAGGAATAGACATAAGCGGAGATTGGCCACATGAGGATTTGGTTACCTGTGCCCCTCTCCATATAACAAATATGGGGACCACTGAACCCAATATCAAAGTTCTCAAGGATTCCTAACCTTGGACAGCTGGTAACAATCTGCCAGACCTGAAAAATGCTTTAGATTCCAGTATTTTGGGCCAAAATGAAGCTGGGAGTAAGTGTATTAAATGCCCATTGAGGTCAGTGGAGCTGCACCCACTTACACCTAAGCTTACTTTGGTTCTTAGATACAGTCTCTTACTAAACTATACAGAATCAGTGTTTAAAATCTGCCCCAGTTGAATCAAAAGCTTTCCTCTGAGAAATGTCTGCTAGCTCCCTGCACATTTAAATCATCCTTCTCCCCAGATAGAAAAGATAACAATGTACATCAAAGAGTTAACCCTGTAACAGGAGCCGCATGCTAAAGATCTACTTTCAATGGAGGGAGAAGCAAGCCCTGAACTCAGGCTCAATCCCGAACATTCACAACTTCCATTGATTTCAAAATGAGTTGAGTATGCTGGGTCCTTCATGGGATCAGGCCGATGCATTGTAAAAGACTCGGATTTTGGGGGATGAACATGCAAGTTAAGTATAGAAAATCCTGTTTGTGTCTACCACTGTTTTCTACAGGACAAAAACTGAGTTACGTTACTGACCAGAATCAGACCTTCCTGGAACAGAAATGGCATTGCTCTCAAGTGGCAGTAGCTTCCAAAGGCTACAAGCCCTAACCCCACTACTCAAGCACGAATGATAGTTATGATCATATTCCGAGAGACTTACCAGCTTCTGTGCTATGATGTTATAGTGACTGAAGGACTGGAGCAGGGCCACAAAACAGACTTTACAGCCAGCTGGGAAATAAGACGAGACACGTTATCCCTTCCATGTTGTAAGCTCCCACTATCAAGGCATTTGCAATGAAGAAGGGATAGTCAACCAAAAGCCTATCAAAAAGAGCCCAAGGGGAGAAGACTCTCACCCCATGATGGAGTCGCTGGCTCAGATTTAATGTACGTTTATTTTAAACCTTTGAACAGATGATCTCTCCCCCATTTAAAGAAAACTTTGTTCAGTTAAAAAAAATTTAAAATATTGCTAAAACAAAAGCCCATAAATTAGAAAGCCACTTATGTTTCCTCTCCCTGCTGCCATGGGAGCCCGGAGCATTCTCTACTGCTGGAGAGTCTTTAAAATAAGGACTATGGGCCACACCAAGACATGGTCTTGTCTGATGAATTAACAGCTCTTGGAGTATCAAAAGACCCTTTCATTTGGCTAAAATGGGGCGTGCATATGGTTTACTCCTTGTCTTTACAAATTCACAAACTTGGACATAATGATAAATGAGACGTTTCAACAAAGAAGTCTCTTTTAAGATACATACATACGGGTTTTGGAAAATAAAGGCCCTGGCTGTTTGAGGAACATAAAACACTGTATCCATCAGAAACAAGGTCTTTGAGATTTGAGGCACATAGAATTAACTCAATGCAATTGCTTCTCCCCACTGCAGACTGTGGCTTAGTAAAAGGAGTTCACTTGGGTCAGTTTAGCCTACAGTGATGTTCAATGATGTCAGAAAGCCACCCACCAGCCTGGCCGTTTCTGCTAGCCAGTGACATTATACTCAAACAATATGGACGTGCTACTGGTCAGGACTGAGGATCCTGTCGGAGTTGCGGAGGGACTCAGCACTGAAACAGGAGGTGTTGCAAGGCTGGACTGAGGTTCATTGGCAGAGTTTCTCTGTCTGGATATTTCGATAGTAGCCATTGCCAAAGTAGATGACCAAGCGTAATAGCTTTGGGGTGGGTCTCAAGACTAACGAGGGGACAGGATTGTGGCGCGTGGATGGAGTTTTGTGATGGATTCCGGGACAGCAAAGGGTGTTTGCTGCTCAGGAATGTAGTGCACTGGCAGAGCTGGGCTGGGGCACAGCACATTATAAGGGAGTGCTGAGGATCAGAACTGAAGTCCATTAGAAACCCAGGATGGAAAGCCTGCACAGTGCACAGGTCAATATGCAGCTGTATACATCCTTCACTTTCAAAAGCACTCAATATTTTACGTTCAGTTCAAACAAATGAAGGAAAAGTTTGGCAAAATTCTTTCCTCGGGGACACCCCTGCAACCCCCCTGAGTGCAACAGGGATACACAGGCATAATGGAGGACAAAATCTGATGCACAGCACCTATGTGCTTAACATCAATGCAGGTTCGGAAGGCTGGTTCCTAAGATCCACGTTACATCACAATCCAAACCAATTTATCCAGGACTGCAGCTTTGCCATGAGAGGTTTGGAAAAGTCCAGGGCTCCTCACAACTGTATTTAAAACAATCCAACTAGACAGGCCTGCTCTGCTGTAGCAGATGAATCATTAGCAGGAGAGACACTATTACTCAACTTGCCATTTGGGCTGGGTTTTTGTTGTTCTTTTTTAAACGCAGTCATGGGTACTAGAAAGGTTGCTGATATTTGTAACATAATATTCCTTTTACATTTCAAAACCTGTGGGTAGTGATTGAGATTATGTTATATAGCAACTTCCAGCTCTGTATCTATTGGGTGTCTGGGAAGTGGGCAGGCGAAACCCGCCCACTGCTAAAGGATCCCCCCCCAGCCTAAGGGGAGGACCCACAGGACCACAGAACCCACCGAGTTCGGGGGACAACTAATAAAAGAACAGGGACAGGAGTGAGGTCAAAGGGTCATAAGAAGGGAACCTGACGGGGACACCGAGCAGAGAAGCCCGGACAGCACCCACTGCTCCTCGAAGGCGTCAAGGGAGCCAGTGGACGCCGCCCAGAGGAACTCCGCCCGGATGCGTGAACGGACCATGGATCGGAAACAAGCCCCACAGTCACCGGGGTCTCCATCGGCCAACCTCCTCTCCCTGGTCGTGTAGATGGCCTTTTTAGCCAAGGCGAGGAGGAGGTTGACCAGGAGGTCCCAGGACTTCGTGGGGCCACGGATAGGGAGTGCGTAGAGAAGGAGGTGAGGGAAAAAGTGCAGCCAGAAACGTAAGAGGATGTTAATGAGGAGCCGGTGTAGGGGCTGCAACCTGGCGCACTCTAAGTAAACGAGCGCCAGGGTCTCCCTCACGCCGCAGAAGGGGCAGGTGTCCGGGACAGGGGTAAACCGCGCCAAGTACACGCCCGTGCTCATGGCCCCATGAAGGAGCCGCCAACTGATATCCCCAGTGGGCCTTGGGACCAGGGTGGAGTAGAGGCTGACCCACTGGGGCTCCTCACCCTCCAGAGGTGGCAGGAGGTCCCGCCACTTCGTATCGGGGCGGGACACGAGGGTGAGGAAGTGAAGTGTGTGGAGCACGAGCGTATAGAGTCATTTCCTCGGCGCGGTTTGGAAATGGACCGGCTGCAGGTCGTGCAGCCGGCTTGCGGAGAAGGGACGGGGGGGCCGGTCGGGTCTACGGGGCAGGAGCCTGATGAAAAGGTCCAGAGGGCTTGGGGTGGGGGGTGGGCGGGGCGTGCCCTCCCGCAGGACCCGGTCAAGGTAGGCCCGAGCAGCGGGCGGCAAAGCAGCCTCCACCTCCTGGAGTACGCGCTGGGGAGTACAAGGTCTGGAGAGCCCCATGCGTTGAGCGAGCGTCAGGGGACCCAGCCAGCCTCCCCGGTCATAGTCCAGGAGATCTCCGACCCTGGTAGCTTCCGCCAGGACCAACCTCTGGCGCACCGCGGGGGATTCCAGCTCTGTAGCAGGGTGAACACCCGCTCCTGCCTGGCAGGGCTCGAGACCAGCCCTGGAGAGGGCTGCAGCTCTAAAAGCTGGGCTGACTGAGGAAGCAGCTGCAGCTGGGCCATGCCCCAATCAGGCCACAGCTGGCCTGTATAAAAAGGCTGTGAGCCAGGAGCTCAATAGTCTCCCTCTGCCTGGAGAGGGAGAAGGGCCTGGCTGCAGGGAGCTAGAGGCAGCATACCTGAGTGGAGCAGGGCTGGGGAAAGGCAGAGGAGCTGGGGAGCTCCAGCCTGGAAAGCCGCAGGCTGCAGCCTAGCATAAGGCCAATGGGTACTGGGGGTTGCAGAGGGCAGCCCAGGGGAAGGCAAAGGCAGCAAGTGCAAACCCAACCTTGCCGGTGATGAGTACGCTGATACTGCAGTCTGCCCCAGGGTATGGGGGCTAGACGATGACTGGCAGTAGCCTGATACAGAGGTGAGGTGGGGATAGTGGGTGGGGGGTTCCTGAGAAGGGGAGACCCAAAGAGAAAGGAGTTACTGCTAGGGGAAGCAACCCAGCTAACAGGGCACCAGAGTTCAGAGAGGGACCCAGGGGCCAAGCGGTAGTGGATCACCAGCCTGCAGAGGGTGCTCTGGGCTGGAAATTGAGCTAATTCCCTGAGAGACCAGCAGGAGGTGCTGCAGGGGTGAGTCAGCACCTCTTACAAGCCCTAACAAACCAGAGCGTTTTACAACATTCATTTAATTTCACAACATCCAGATGTCTAAGTACGTTTTGCATTTTGCAGATGGTGAAGCTGAGCCACAGAGAGATGAAGTGATTTGCCCATGATCACAGAGAAAGCCCAAGGCAAGTTAGGAATAGAGGTCTGACTCCCAGTGTCCTGCTCAAATGATAAGAAGACAGTCTCCCTAAAACCAAGCTCTATCCCATCAGATATAGTTCATGTGATGGCAGGATGATTCTACCAGGGCAACGCAAGTCACATCTTTTCTGCAGAGCTCCACATTCTCACATACCTTTGAGATAAAAGGAGAGGAAGTGGTGCACCAGAAAGCTGCCATCTGTCTTGGTGTCGCACAGCAATGTGAGCTTCCCCTGGAAAACAATGAGCAGAGAGCCTTAAAGAAAGGAGAGAGATGGGGGGGATTTGAAAGCAGCCTTCAACTACCTGAAAGGGGGGTCCAAAGAAGATGGTGCTCGGCTGTTCAGTGGTGGCAGATGACAGAACAAGGAGTAATGGTCTCAAGTTGCAGTGGAGGAGGTCTCGGTTGCATATTAGGAAACACTATTTCACTAGGAGGGCGGTGAAGCACTGGAATGGGTTCCCTAGGGAGGTGGTGGCATCTCCTTCCTCAGAGGTTCTTTAGGCCTGCCTTAACAAAGCCCTGGCTGGGATGATTTAGTTGGGTTGATCCTGCTTTGAGCAGGGGGTTAAACTAGATGACCTCCTGAGGTCTCTTCCAACCCTAATCTTCTATGATTCTAGGTGACAAAATTAAAATGCTGATCCCCCTCCCTGCATCACAGCTACGAAGGCGGCAGAATCAACGTTGATTGAGGCACAGAGCTATAAGGGGGTCTCCACTGCTATTTGTGACTGGTTACAGGGAAGAGTCCTACACAGTACGGACTGCTCCTCAAGCTGCCTCTGTAGATTCGTCCCTTAGAACTAGCACCAAACCCTTAGATTTAGGGAAGAGACTCAGGTCCCAGCTACCTCTACAAATTCTACCACATTAGGAGAGCTATGATTGGATCCCAGCATGGATTGGTCTTGAAATATGAACAGGACCAAATGGTGGTAAGTGTTCCCAGATTGTGCTACAGCCCTGCCAAGTCCAAAGCTGTAGCAGGGTACAGAAATATGGTTCAAACACAGTGCAGCTCTGTCTGCGATTTATTTTAAGGTTTTCATCTGGCCCAGGACGGATGTAGCAGGCTGATTTCAGTTGGAAAACTAACACCCTGTTCATGCTGTCATCAGGCCCGGGATAAACATGTTTGTCACTAGCAGAGTTCTAGTCAGTTACCCTCATCAGTGTAGGCCCAATCTACACTACAAAATATAGTGTCTGGATGCTGTGGCTAGGTGTACCCGAGCCTCCTGCCCTCCAGAATTTCCTACTGTTGTTACTGCTGGTGCAACTCCATTGGCAGCAACAGCAGGAACACTCGTGTAGGCAAGATGCAGGTAGCTGCTGAAGTTTTGACCACTGTGTGTAGCCTAACTATGCTCAGAGCAGGTCGAGACAACATGATGGTAAAACACTAGATACCAGTCTACCACTGGTGGTGGCAGTAGTGAGACATTTGCGGGGGGAAGAGGGGAACTGTAGCACAAATTGCCATTACGGGGACAAGCGGATCTAGGCCCTCCCCCTCAACCAAGTGGGAGGAGCCATTGGACCCAGGTCACAACTCAATACAGGGGACAACAGATAAATACAGGAACAGGAATAAGGTCAAAGATTGAAAATTAGGGATCCAGAGGAGGACACCGGGCAGAGAACCCCAGATAGTGGACACTGCCCAGAGGAATTCTGCCTAGAGGCGTGGTCAGGTAAGTAGGGCCCTTCCAATTTCATGGCATGAAAAATGTGTCAGAGACCGTGAAATAAGCCCTTCCCCATGAAACCCGATGTCCTTTTGTTCCTAGGAGCACCCCAGCAAAGGGGGCTCCTAGCTCCAACTGGGCAGGGGAGGAACAGGACTTGTCCCTCCCCTGCACACTGCTCTGGGGGTAGGGGGGGAGACCAGACCCACCTCTGGGTGCCTCCCCCTGCTGCAGGACACTCTCTCAGACTGGGCAGCAGCCTGAGGTTCCTGCAGCTGGAGGAAGCTTGTGGAGTTGTGTCCAATCTTCCCTGTGCTGCTGAGAGCGCCCCAGCAAGGGGCTCCTAGCTGCTACTCCAAGCAGGACTGAGGACTACTCCAAACAGGACTTACTCTTTCCCTGCAGAGCTGCTCTTGAATCTCTCTCCCAGCTGCAGCGAGGAAGCAAGTGGGGAGAAGAGGGTGCGGAGCTATTCCTCTCCCTTTGCAGCTGCCTGGGGAGGGGACATTGTCCATTCCCAAGTGCTAATATACCATTGGAAAAACTTGATCACCCAAAGCTGAATGAGTTTATTCAACGGAATGTACAAAATGCCGATCGCTTACCAAGTGCGAATAAGCTACGACACAACTACCTCCCAAAGGTTTTTGCTACACATTTTGAGGAGAAAAAGTCTCAAATTAACTCGCATGTCTTTTGCAATTATTTCGGATGAGTCCACAGATGAACACGACAACCATGCACTGCATGTTCTGTCTGATTTTATTTCTGGCAAGGCCGAAGATGTACAGACAGGAAAGCTAACAATAGTGCTCACCGACTGCTGTTAACTACACTACAGTTTCTCAAGTGATAATTAAAACCATTTCAAAGTACCGTGGGTGAAAACTTTGACAAAGTATCTGCTTTCATAAGTGACAATGCAACTTACATGACAAAATCTTTCAAATCGGTTCTCAAGAACTAAGGCCAAATGCTGTCCATATTACATGTAATGCACATGTCATTTCTCTTGTCAGTGAGCTGTGGAGATGTGAGTTTGGTAAAGCTGATAAACTGGTCAGCTACATTCAAAAGATCTTTAAACACTGCCCTAGCTGCAAACTTCGATACAGGCAGCACATTGCAAACACGACTGAAATGACTGAAATTGGGGAACAAAAAAAATGCACATCCCCCAGAGCCAGTAATGACTTGTTAGAATTCCTGGTTTCGGGCTATACAATACCATGCAGCTCACCTGAAGAATTGCTCAGGGTTCGTCTCAGAGTAACACCCTAGTCCAGCTTCCTCCTCCTGGTACAACAGATCTCCATTTTGGCCAGCACCAGGAGGAGGCTGACAAAGAGGCCTTGCAGTTTTGCAGGGCTCTGGATGGGGTGTGCATAAATGGGAAGGTGCAAACAGAACTTCATTAAAAGGCTCTGGAGCAGCTGGAAAAGGGCTGCAGTGCGACAAGCTCTATATAGATGGCTGCCAGGGTCTCCCTCTTGCCGCAAAATGGACAGGTGTCAGGGGAGGTTATGAACCATGCCAGCTACACACCCATGCTTACAGCTCCACGTAAGAGCAGCCGACTAATACCCCCAGCAGTGTGTGGAACCAGAGTGAGAACAGACTGACTCATTGGGGTTCCTTGCCCTTCTCTGGTGGCAGCACGTCCTGTTAGTTGGGGTCAGGGCGGGGCAGTGGATGGAATGGAGCATGAACTTATACACATGTTCTCCAGGTGCAGTTCGGAGGCGGACCAGCTGGATGTCACTCAGATGACTTAGGTGAAGTGTTGGGGCAGCCAGGGCCCAATGACAAGCTCTGGAGGGTAGGGGTGAGCAGGGATCACCCTCCCACAGGACCCACTCAAGGAAAGCAAGAGAACAGGAAGCAAGGGGGGGAAAGTGTAGCATGGACAAGACTTGTGTTAGAGAAGGGCAGTACCCTGACTATTATTACCTGGTTCAGTCTTGCCTGGGTGGTTGCAATCAAGCATTTCCATGTTATAATATGACGCCCTGGTAACATAACAACTGTAGAAATGAGCTAACCAGGGGGAAGACACGGAGCAACATGCACCATAGTTTGGCTAGAACAGTTCCACATAAATCCTCCGGCTACAATGATGAAGGAAACAGGACTAGAACTCAGATTAAACAACTGGTTTTGTAGCCTGTCTTTCAGCACACTGTGCAATATGCCTCAGGTCTATTCCCACTAATAATAAACACTTAGGCTATGTCTACACTGCCATAATTTTTTTGCCAAGAGCTTAATCACTGATAAAAAAGAGTGCTTAAAGAAAACCACTGTTGTGTTTCACATTGTCTTCCACTGGAGGCATAGCGTGTTCACACTTGCAGTATTTGCATCACCAATGAGAGCAGTGCTCCATGGGTAACTATCCCACAGTGCAGTTCTCCCCCTTCTGGTGCTAGGTCTTGTGGGAAGGCGGAGGGGATTGTGGCACATCATGGGTCCAAGTTTAATGCCCCGTGATGCATTGCTTTCAGTCCCAGCATTCCATGTGCTTCTGTCTTCAGTTTGTGGCATTTTTCAATGTCCCTTGTTTTCTGCTTTCCCTGCCACATCTATCTGCAGGAATGTATCCCGCACTGCTCTCCACTGCTCTGCTAACTCTCACTAGCACATCATGAGCGGCAGTGGAGTTAATCTTGAAGCTACAAAGGCAACAACAGTCACAGTTGCTTGACGTGGTGTCCCGACATGGAAAGCAGCAACATTAGATTGCTTTTGGCATTCATGGAGGAGCTGAACACAGTGGAATGTCGCTCTTGGGCTCGGAAAACTAGCAGAGTGGTGGGATCACATCATTATGCAAGTCTGGGGTGACAAGCAGGGGCTGCAGAACATTTGGATGCGGAATGCCACCTTCCTGGAACTGTGTGCTGAGCTTGCCCCAGCCCTGCGGTGCAAGGACAACAGAATGAGAGCTGCCCTCTTGTGGAGAAGCGTGTGGCGATCGCAGCGTGGAAGCTGGTGACTCCAGACTGCTACTGGTCGGTTGCAAACTAGTTGGGAGCGGGGAAGTCGCCCACTTGGGATGCATTAATGCACGTGTGCAAGGCCATTAATCGCATCCTGCTGCGAAAGACTGTGACTCCTGGCAATGTGTGTGAAATTGTGGATGGGTTTGCAGAAATGGGTTTCCCTAACTGCAGAGAGGTGATAGATGGCATGCATATTCCAATTCTGGCACCGGACCATCTTGCGACCAAGTACATCAATCGGAAGGGGTACTTCTCTGTGGTTTTGCAAGCACTTGTGGATCACCATGGGCATTTCACTGACATTAATGAGGGGGGGTCCAGAAAGGTGCATGACGGATGTATCTTTAGGAACACTGGCCTGTATAGAAAGCTGCAATCAAACTTTCTTTCCAGACCAGAAGATCACTGTAGGGGAAGCTGAAATGCCCATAGTGATCCTGGGAGACCCAGCGTACCCCTTAATGCCATGGCTCATGAAGCCGTACACAGGAAATCTAGATAGCAGTAAGGAGCAGTTCAACAACAGGCTGAGTAGGTGCAGAATGACCCTTGAATGTGCATTTGGCCGATTAAAGGCACACTGGCAATGCCTACACGGCAGGTTAGACCTGAATGAGGAAAACATTCCCATGGCTATAGCCAAGTGTTGTACGCTGCGTATCTGTGAAGGAAAGGGTGAACAGTTTACTCAGGGGTGGACTGCCAAGGCAGAACACCTGGCTGCTGATTTTGAGCCGCCAGATACCAGGGCTATTAGAGGGGCGCAACTTGGAGCAATAAGAATCAGAGATGCCTTGAGGCAACTCTTCGAAGATGAAAACCAATACTGTTTGTTTAATGCTTGGGTACTTCAATGGTTAATTACATTTGGTATGCTAGGAAACAGTTGCGATCGTTAAGGCCTAGGATTCAATGTAAGGAACTAATAAAAGTGCCTGTTGATTTGCAGGTACCATGGTATCACACCTTGTGTGGAAACAAATAAAGTGTGTTTATAATTCAAAACATTTTGCTTTTATTGCCAAATGAACCACAGCAATTCAGCCTCAGGCAGACACCTGGCATGGACAATTTCAGCCTGAATGATAGAAGTTTAGCAAAGTTATAAACAACTGAAAACAGAGCCTTATAATGGAAAGTGTCAGGCAACCTTAACTACAGGCAGCACTACCAGCTCTACCTATAGTAGAACAGAATGAGGTCAACATGAGTCTGCTGGGTGGGCGACAGGGGCAGGGCCGCCAGGTGACCAGCTCCAGGCACTCAGCGGGCTGCTGAGGCACAGGGTGTCGGCGGGGGCTGGCTGTGGCACCTGCCTGGCCCTGGTCCCAGCTGAGGCGAGGGCCACGCTCGCCCCATGGCGCCGCTCCCTGATGGGCCCATGTTCACAGCGGGCCACAGAGCCTATTGCAGCTGCCCAGCTGGGCCGGAGGGGAAAAGTCTGGGACCCCTGGGACCTGCCGCCCAAGGGGGGCGGAGCTGGGGGTGGTCTGTCTGTCTGGCCAGGGGGCCTGGGGAGGAGACACAGCCACCACCAGCCCCGCACAGGGACCCCTCGAGGCAGCTACTGCCACCCAGGCTCAACGCCCCCCTTTGGCCCGAGCGGGCAAAGCAGGTCTCGCGGAGACTACAATTCCCAGCAGCCAACGCTCCCCGAGCGGGCAGGGCAGCCCCGCTATAACCGCAGAACCCGAGCGGCACGCCCCAGGTAGACTACAGCTCCCGGCATGCAACGCTCCTTCCTGAGCCGAGGGGCAGAGATGGGACTACAGCTCCCATGACCGAGCGGTGCACCCTGGGAGTCGTAGTCCCGATCGGGCCCCCCACATCCCATCAGGCCGGTGGCGGGCGGCAGCCAGGACCCAGCCCCTCCTCACCTGCTCGGGCCTCTCCGGGGAAGCGTTCAGCAGCTCGTTCAGCTCTACGAACATCCTGCTCCAGGCCTTCTGCTCCGCCTCTCCCTCCGCCACAGCCCGTACGGTGCCCGCCGAGGGACCGGCGGCGCCGTTCAGAAGCCGCGCGCCAGTTCGTTGCGCAGACCCTGCAGAATGTAATACGCGTGCGCCTCTCTCTGGCCCCGCCCTCCTGAACTCTGGGGTGTGCTGCAGCCTCTGTGACCGACCCACGTGGGGGGACAATTCCCCTCCCGACCCCCCCCACGGCAGCCCCGCGTGGGGCGACGGTTCCCCTCACGACCACTCCTCGTGGTGACAATTCCCGTGACGGCATCCCACGACACCCCACGTGGGGGGACAATTCCCCTTACGACCCCCCACCCACGGCAGCCCCGCGTGGGGCGACGGTTCCCCTCACGACCACTCCTCGTGGTGACAATTCCCCTGACGGCATCCCACGACAGCCCCACGTGGGGGGACAATTCCCCTTACGACCCCCACAACCGCCCCGCGTGGGCAACAATTCGTGTCACAGCCCCGATAACTGGGTGAGGCCTCTAGCGGCACCGCAATAAGAACAACAACAGGGGGGGTTTATAACTCAGGACAGAGCTGAAAAGGGCCCAGGACAGATCACTCCAAATAGAGCTTTGGAAAGTCAGGGTGTGCTAGTCAATGTTCCCATTTCTGCCTCCCATCTCCTCTCCCTTCTTCCGCCTGCCAGCAGCACCCTTCTTCAGGACTAATCCCAGCTATCATGAGGCATCCTTGTCCCCAGGGGTGGCTCTAGGTATTTTGCTGCCCCAAGCACGGCAGGCAGGCTGCCTTCAGCGGCTTGCCTGCGGGAGGTCCCCGGTCCCACTGATTCGGCGGCACGCCTGTGGGAGGTCCCCTGAAGCTGCAGGACCAGCGGATCCTCCGCAGGCATGCCGCCAAAGGCACCCTGCCTGCTGCCCTAGCGGCAACCGGCAGAGCGCCCCGCCGTGGCTTGCTGCCCCAGGCACGCGCTTGGCGTGCTGGTGCCTGGAGCCGCCCCTGCTTGTCCCTACAGAGTCCCAAGTGCCACCCTGCTCTGGAGAGCACTATTGTATCTATTGCCTTTCTTAATAGATTCCCTCCTCACACTTCAGGGTTTGTCGCTGTGCTAAACCAGTGAAAATACAACTGTTAAAACTGTTGCCCCAAACCCTCCTTCCACTTACAGCTTATTTTTTATACTTACAACCCATCAAATCTTATAAATATCAAAAGTGGAGACATACGGAATGCATAGGGTCACGATGTGGCATATAATCAAGTTGCTACCTTGACATCAAAGCAGTGAATAAAGGCAATGCATGACAGTACTAAGCAGCTTGATTTTATGGCTTTCCTTATAATTTCCAGGAGTGTGGCAGGGAACCTGAACTAAAAATATGGGTCTCCATGTCTTGTATATGTGGGGGGGTGGGGGTGGCGCTAAGCGGACATATGTAGATTACCTCCCTGGATTTCCTAGCTCAGGGAATTGAGGGGCCTGACTGACGTATTTCAGTCTCTTAGGATATTAACAAATCAAAAATATGTCATTGGAAACAGAGCAGACTCCCTCTCATCCTAAATACAGGGGTTTTCTCATACTAGATGACTCCGTTATTGCTGATCAGTCCTCCAGGCTGCTATGTAAAGCCACATTAAAACCATGTTAACAAGGGAGCAGTTTGGTGCAGGTTGGATAGCAAGTGCCGAGGATAAGAAAAGAAACAGGCAAATTAACAGTTTAATTCAGCTCATGTTGTGGGGATAAATTCAGTCAATTTAATATTTGAGCAGCACTGTGCCATGACAAAGAAGCAGCTGGAGGGAATAATGGAAGGGTGCCTGCTTGCCAGGTGCTGAGTTTCACTGAAGCAATGTGGGAGCAAGACTCAACAGAATTTCCAACCACGTGGGTCTCTCTCTGTGACAGCAGGTGGGGAAGAGGAAGCTGCACAACTTAGGCCTTGGCTACACTGGCGCTTTACAGCGCTGCAACTTTCTCGCTCAGCGGTGTGAAAAAACACCCCCCTGAGCACAGCCAGTTACAGTGCTGTAAAGTGCCGGTGTAAACAGTGCCCCAGCGCTGGGAGCGCGGCTCCCAGCGCTGCAAGCTAATCTCCACGGGGAGGTGGAGTACCTGCAGCGCTGGGAGAGCTCTCTCCCAGCGCTGGCGCCGCGACCGCACTCGCACTTCAAAGCACTGCCACGGGAGCGCTTTGACGTTGCAAGTGTAGCCATACCCTTAGCGAGAAAATAGTGCAATGCCATTGCCAGTTACCCTGCTTCTGTGTCTCTATTACCCCCACTGTTCTTTCCTCTGACCATGGCATAACCTCTGGCAATGTCCCTTTGGTGTCAACAGAGCCAGCTCTTTTCCATAGGCAAAGCAAACAATTTCCTAGGGAAGCAGAGCAGCTGGGTTGTGTTTGTTGTTTGAGTGTCAGCTGGGTGGAGTGGACGTTTGCCCTATTGCCCTATTTGCCTCTAATTTGCCTAGGGCAAATGAGCAAAAGTACCTGAGCTGGTTACAGATACCAATGGTGCCGCTATTGATAAGTGCCACTCTCACAGATCTCGCTTGGGCCCACAGCCAGTCCTTTCGATAGTACCCACCGGGACGCGCACAGTCACTGTCACCACCCTTTCTTTCCACCCCCTGTGGTTAATGGCACTCTACCCTCCATCAGAGGTCTCAAGACCCATGCTCCCCTAAACACAGACGCTCCTGCTCGGGCACATATTTTAAACATATTGGAGGCTCAGATTGTAACATGGCTCAGGAAGGATTGGGAACATCCCTTACAATCCTGACTGCTCTTTCCTGGCAAGGGTTGGGAATACCATGGCTGATAAAACTGAGTTGCTCAAGCACCTGCAGACCCCCAGTTCTCTCCTCGATAGCTCACTGTGAGGCCACCTGTTTCGCTGCGTCAGGGAACAGAAAAAGAAAGCCCCTGCTGAATTGTTTGGGAGAAACATGAAAATGCCCTAGAACCCAGCAGGAGGCTGAGTGGACTTCAGGACTCTTAGGCCAGGAGAATCCTTTGTTGATGGAGCATTGGCTGTGTAACCTAACACCCTGCTAGTAATGGTAGCCTAAGAGTTGTCCTTGAAAAATGACATGCAAAGGGGAAAAAATAGAGCGGCAGCCTTTTGCCTTTCTTTATGATGGCTAAAGAAGGCCTGAAGCTATTTTTAAAGGGCTTTTCCTTCCTGGTTTTTTTACATTAGAAATTTTGGTCCTGTCTACCCTGTTTTTCCTGCAAGATTCTATGAAGAACTAGTAGGATTGTGACATCGAGATACAACATAAATAAAGCTGATTGACTGAGAAGAACATTGATTTGTATTCAGTCATTTTCAAATTCTTTGCTTTTTGTTTGCATAACTCCTATTTAACTCAATTACGCGATTAACAAAGATATATATTTACCTATGTGTTTATGATTCAGCATCCCATCTACCTCCGACAAAGGGCTGAGAAAGCTCATAAACTTCATTTCTGAGACTTCCAGTAAATCCTCTAGCAAAATCAGGAAAGACAAAAATTTGGCATTTCTGAAAAACAAGCAGAAAACCCTTTGGATTTTCATCATAAAGCAGAAAAAAATACCACAAAACCAATGTTTCTGCCTCCTTCTTCAGATCACCTTTAAAATTAGCTTTCAAGCTTGGAAGCTGAGACACCTGCCAATGTTCCACCAGGGGGCACCATGCCATTTTCCAGGGTAGATTGAAAAATTCCTGTGGAAGTGAGGAAGGATGCTGAAAAGAGCAGGAATTAGAGAGGAAGAGTCATCAGAGTGGGGGTTTCTGAAGATGGAAGAGACTCAGATGACCATCGTAGATAAAAGGGGCTCAACGTACACAGAAAGAAATGCTCTCCTCCTTGTTCCCTGTCACAGAAGTTTCTTATCTGCTCTCCTCCTCTAACACGTCCACTTCCCCTAGTGAATGACCCCCATCATCATCATATATCCTGGTCTTCCTTGTGCCCACTCTCATCCCCTCCCTTCTTCCCCCCTTAATCTCTCACTCATGTGGAGCTTTCTGCTCACAAGACAAACACCACTTTAGTTGCTCCCATATTAAACCGGCCTTTGATTCCACTTGTCTCTCAAACTACCACCCCATCTGCCGTCTGCCTTTCAGCTCTAAGCTCCTTGAACGTACTGTGTACAATGACTGTCTGGAGTTCCTCTCCTGCAATTCAATCCTAGGCCCTCTCCAATCCAGCTTCTGCCCCTTGCACTCCACCAAAAGTGCTTTTGCCAAAGTCTCTAATGACCTCTTAGCCAAAAAACAGAACCTGTACCCCATCCTCATCCTGCTTGACCTTCAGCCACCTGTGGGTACATCTACATGGCAAACAAACAAACAAAACCATAGCAGCAAGTCTCAGAGCCCAGGTTAACGGACGCAGGCTCATGCTGCAGGGCTAAAAATACCAATGTAGTCATTCAGGCTTAGGCTGGAGCCTGGGATCCGCCAAGACCCTCACCGGGTTTCAGAGCCCAGGTTCCAGCCCAAGCCCAAATGTCTACCCTGCTCTTTTTAGTCCCAGTGTGAGCCCTGTGGGCCCAAAGCAACTGATCCATGCTCTAAAACTCACGGCTGCAGTTCTTGTTTTTTGCTGTAAAGACATGCTCCTAGATACTATTGACCATGCTCTTCTTGAAATGTTGTCCTCCCTTGATTTCCATGACTCTGTCCTCTCCTGGCTCTCCTCTTCTCTAATTATTCCTTCAGCACGTCCCTTGGATGGTCCTCCTTACTGCCCTCTAACTTTTCTGTGAAGCTTCTACAGCACTCTGTTCTTGGTCCCCCTCTCCTCTCCCTCTACATCTTATCTTTTAATACTCTCATCTGCAAACACAAATGCAACTACCAGCTCTGTGCAGAGGACTCACAGGTCTACCTCTCTACTGAAGACCTTTTACTCTGTCCAAACTAAAATCTTGGCTTGTCTCTGACATCTCCTTGTGGATGCCGAGCTGGTGTCAGCTTGAGCACAGCAGGACTAAAACAGAACTCTTAATCTTCTTCCTCCCCTTCTCCCCTTCTTCCCCCCGCAAAAAGAATCCCATTCCCTCCTTGGATTACTGTGGACAAACCCACCATCCTGCCTGCCACTCAAGCCCATAACCCAGTTGTCATCTTCAATTCGGACAGCTCGCTAGGTCCTTACATCCAGGCTGTCCAAATCTTGCTGATTATTTCTGCATAACACCTCTGAAATACCGCCTTTCTTATCCATCCACACAGCTAAAACTCGCATCCAAGTTCTCATGATCGCACATCCTGACTACTGCAACATCCTTTTCTCTGGCCTTGACAAATGCTAAATATTTCCCTTCTTGTACTATTCAGAATGCTGCTACAAAACTCATTTTCCTAGCCTGTTGTTTTGCCTATGTCACCCCTCTGTTTGCATCCCTCATACTAGGTCCCCCTTTTTTATTGCATCAAACATAAGCTACTTAGCTTAACTTTAAAGGCCCTTCAGTGCTTATCCATATGCTATCTACTGTCACTCATTCACTACCAAAGGTCAATTCCCACCTCTGATCGGCCATGTCAGCATCCATCAGATTTTCAAATCTCTCTCATGCCACCCCTCACACTTGGGATGGCCTCCCTGTAAATATTCACAAAGCTACCTCATTATCCTCCTGAAAATTCTGCCTTAAAACTCTCCTTTGCCATGCTGCCTATAAAAAACTTGACAATGGTTAGGCCACGGGTATGCTAAAAACACTGCCCTATCATACTGACCAATATTGTCTCATTGTCTCCTTGTATTCTCCTGTCTCCATCTGTGTCTCTTGTCTCATGCTTAGATTGTCAGCTCTTTGGGGCAGGGACCACCTTTTTGTTATATGTTTGTGCAGTGCCTAGCACAATGAGGTTCTGTTTCATGCATTAAGAAAAAGAAAAGAAAGAAAGAAAAAGAAAGAAAGAAAGAAAGAAAGAAAGAAAGAAAGAAAAAATAAATCTGAGCAATAAGCCAGAGTCCAGGCATTTCAGGGGAAAGGCAGCAGTAAAGAAAAGAGCTTTATCATCCAGACACGCCAGAGCCACAGCCTCACTTCTGTCAGGGCTTGTCCACACTTGGCAGATGCATCATGTTAGAATATGTGTTAACTAACAATGATGTAAAACAACGTAGACAAGACCTGTCATGGTTACAATCCTCTTGGCTGGTTCTGAGGCTTGCCCACAACCATCAAGCACAGTGTTAAACAAGCACCGCTGGCCCTGTCTACCTGGAGTGTTTTCCAGTCTAGGGGGCGTGAATGAGGGATTTGCTCTAGGCCCATCTTTAGATCCAGGTGAGTATCACTTTAATATCTGAGACAGCCCCTGACAGGGGGAGGATGGATGGTCTAATTAGTATTTCCCATCTCTAACTATTATAATCCTAATACCCAGTCTGACTGTTTGTGTACCAGAGGGCAAACGTCATTATGCTAATGAGATGCAAATGTTCCCCTTAGAGTCATTCATGCCCAAAGGGAACCCAGCAATGACAAAAAATGTCATGCTCACAATGGTTCCCTCTCGTTGCACTACAGGGAGTGGACTCCTCCAGACCGAGGCTGTTATTTCAATGCTGCATATCTTCTTTAAGTCATGATGCCGGGGCAGGAAAGTAACGCTGATATACAGTGAAATGCACTCCCCTCTTCTCGCTCAGCCAGCCCTGCAGTAGTGCTAGACAGAGCAGTTCCCAGTGGTGACCCAAATAAATCAGAAGAAATCAGAACTAGTCCCACAGCCCTGACCCTTCTTCACCCATCCTGAGACCTGGGAAATAGAAATGCTGAAAGAGATAGAGGGTGATAATGGAGGATAGTGAGGCCTGATTCTGTGAGGTGCTGAGCATGGAACCTGAAGGCAGCAGGGTTAGATATGAGTTTTTGGTGCAATGTGGCAGTGAACAAGGCTGACAGCTTGGTGCTGCATACATAGTGGCACCGTGCCCCATGTCTGGACAGGAAAGGGTCCCTCTCTAAACAGCTCTGATGTGTCTGCAGTAATGGGTTTATTTCTAGGAATCTCGGTACCTGAAAGACAAACTGGAGGAAGCTGAGAGCAAGACAGACAATCAGGGCTCAGGGATTGATGTGGGAAGAGAGATTACACTGAGACCTGGTCTACTTGATAAAATTAGGTCAAACCAACTACATTGTTGTGTCAGTGATGTAATTAAGCCAACCTAACTCCCACCTAGACAGCAGTAGATTGATGGAAGAATTCTTCTGTCAACCTAGCTACTGCCTCTTGGGGAGGTGAATTACCTGCGCCTATGGGAGAACTCCTCCTGTCATGGAAGGGAGTGTCTACGCTGAATCTCTACAGCAGTGCAACTGTGCTACTGTAGCATTGCAAGTGTATACAAGCCTTGAGTAAACAACTAATAAGGGGAGAGGGGAAGGGACACGATAACAGTAAAGGAAAGTGGAGCAGACCCAGCAGCCATCCTTAAAGAGGAAGCTAGACATCCTTGTGGCCTGCCTCCTAATTAGCTAACATCACACAGACAGATACCTGAACCTGTTGCCGGTAGGGTTGTGTAGGCAGGAAGTTCTTCACACAGCACACAGTCAGCTTGTGGAACTCCTTACCTGAGGAGGTTGTGAAGGCTAGGACTATAACAGCATTTAAAAGAGAACTTGATAAATTCATGGTGGTTAAATC
Organism: Gopherus flavomarginatus; assembly: GCF_025201925.1. Classification (NCBI taxonomy): domain Eukaryota; kingdom Metazoa; phylum Chordata; order Testudines; family Testudinidae; genus Gopherus; species Gopherus flavomarginatus. Next base: position 4,277,226 of record NC_066618.1, on the reverse strand, counting down.
CATTAATGGCTATTAGCCAGGATGGGTAAGACATGGTGTCCCTAGCCTCTGTTTGTCAGAGGATGGAGATGGATGGCAGGAGAGAGATCACTTGATCATTGCCTGTTAGGTTCGCTCCCTCTGGGGCACCTGGCATTGGCCACTGTCGGTAGACACAGCAAAGAATCCTGTGGTATTCACCCACGAAAGCTCAGGCTCCAAAATGTCTGTTAGTCTATAAGGTGCCACAGGATTCTTTGCTGCTTTTACAGATCCTGACTAACATGGCTACCCCTCTGATACTTGTCGGTAGACAGATACTGGGCTAGATGGATCTTTGGTCTGACCCGGTACAGCTGTTCTTATGTTCTTAAGGTTGCGAAGCCTGTTGCACAGTCACAGCAGAAGGCCCTTGCAATTCTGCAGACTCAGAATGAAAGCTGTCACCACCCCAGCCCAGCAAAAGAAGGTAGAAAGGTCACAGGATCCGTTCAGTTCATACAATGTAGGAAGATTACCATCGTGTTGGTTGCCAGCTCTATCTATCAAATCATTCTCAGTACTAAACAGCGAGGGAGAAAACCCTGCAGCAGATCTGGGAGGGACAACAGAGCCGCTGAGAGCGGGTTCGGGCCCCGGTGAAAAAATTTTTCGGGACCCCCAACGAGGGCAGACCAGCTAAACAGGGATGACGAAGCCAGGGAAGCTGGGCCCCAGGCCCCCTTCCAGACCGCCGGGCCCCAGTAATTTGTACCGGCTTCCCCCCCTCTCGTCGGCCCTGAGAGACAGAGGTAAATTTGGGCCTGAAATGAGCAACACTCCCTTGCAATGGAGGGGGTGGGCACTGTTAATGAGCGAAGGGGGATACCAAAATGCCAACATTGCCCACCATGGAGAGAAAAGAAGTTTCTCCCTTGACCCCTTTTCCTCTCCTTTATTATCTCCCCCTGTCCCTTGCTCCGGGCCTGTCGTTAGTGAATCAGAACTCAGGGCTATTTTGTTTTGAGCTCGCAGAGCTTGTCAAAGAGAAGAAAGGCTCCTTGTCTGGAGGTTCGTGGCTCTAATCCGCTCATGTGTCCATGACAGAAAAGAGAGAGACAGAGTGAGAAAGACAGACCTCGTTTGTATGCCAGTTCCCTCTCTTTTATACCCTCTCGCCCATGCCAGCCATCGCCCTCTCACAAAAGACAGTCTCCCCTCCCGGCCAACTAACCAAGCAACTACAGTGAATAGCTGCCTGCAGCCTCTCAAATTAAAAGTGATTAAACATCTTATTAAAACACATGTGTCATTCTGCTGAATGGGAGGCACATTCTTTTGCAGTGAATGTGAAATCAATTCAAATGACCAATTTAACACAGTGTGGCACCTCTTACCCCTTCCCTCCTTCACCTGCGCCCTGTCTCTCTTGTGTCCCACTGTATTGGAGTGAGGCCCTGGACAGGAACCAGACCCCTCAAATGTACCTGATTACTCAGGCTGTCATTCCTGTCCTTTCTAGGACTAACTTTGCCTCCATTCCATACAAGACCTGCTGGTATCTCACTTTTCCCCTCCATTATTGATAGCAGATACACTGGAGCATTAAACCTGAGGCTACAGAAAACTTTGTAGGTAACAATTAGAAAAGCACGTTATAAACATTAGCCCTCACATCAGCTAGAAAAGGTTCATCAACCTCATTATACACATGGGGAAACCGAGGCACAGAGCAGCAACATGACTTGCCCAAGGCCCCAAAGGGAATGTGTGCAAAAGATGAGATTGGCGCTCCTGACTTCCAGTCATGTATTACCACCCTTTGGGTCTAGGCAAGTACAAGAAAACAATCAAACTCCATGTATCTGGATGGAATGGGAAACTTCAGTGACTCAGATACTATATTAACAGGTGCAGTATAGGAACCTAGATAGAACTGAACTGAACAGACTAGACTAGAATTGTCCAGGGAACCCCTAAGCTGAAGTAATTTACATCTTCTGGAGCTCTTAACACGTTGGTTACATGAACATGGCCGCCCTTAGCTTTACTCACATACTCCAGCCTGACTGCTGCACTCAGTTACATTCCCGTAACCCACTGAAGTCCGTGGGCATGCATAGGTGTAACAATGGAGAGAATTTGTCTCTTAGGTTCGCACCCATTCATACCCCCTTACTCATATCCTCTGCAACGAACCTCTGAAGTGTACGGGGTTTGGACTGGAGGCAGTCACCAGTGCACTCAAACAGGTGGGTAGGTGAGGGACAGGTGCTGCTTGGTTTTTTTGCTATCTGCTCTATTTTCTATGCTTGTTATAACCTGAGCTGCTTTCTGAGCAGCCAAATAGCAGCCAGAGGAAAAGGAATAAAAAATGAGTCATGCCGTCTCCAATGTGAAGGTCAATTACCGGTGAAACCGTTTCCCATCAGAACCCTTGGAAGTCTCACAAAGGTGCTGTGAGCAGCGGCTGTCTGGGAGGAGGGCGACGGCTCAGACCATGCTTCAGAGCCAGCGGGCTGCTGGAAGGCTGACCAACCGCTAAACAAACAAATTAAAAAAGCGAAGGCAGAAATGCTAATTTCCTTTCTTTCTCAGAGCCAACTGGTGATGGCAGCCCAGCTGCCAAGTGGGAAATCTCCAGTGCTTAATTTGTAATGAAAGAGTTGCTGGGGCTCACGCCGTTTTTTTACTTTCATAACTGATGTGGCAAGCCCAGAGGTGCCCGGGCTATGAACTGCTAAGCCTAGAGGTGCCAGGGCTCAGCCCTTGCAAGTCCTGGCACAAATTAAGCACTGGAAATCTCCTTAGGGCTTCCCAGGGAAGCAGGGACAGAGTGGGTCCCCCTGTCTACTGGGGCTCTTACTTATACCCAGTGGTTTTCTCCTGCGAAGGAAAGTTTTCCCTCTCCTGCAAAACTGAATCATCTGAGTAGCCAAATCCACAGCACTTAGCTCTGATAACTCCTCTAAACGTGGGTGGCGGCAAAGTGAGTGGACTGTGTTTCTGAAAGACCCTCATTGCAAGTGCTCAAATACTGTGGTGAAGTAGATGGTATAGGAACTAGTAAAGCAGAGATAGCAGAGAGATAAGGACAGGACAAGTCAGCTGTGAGTAACGCTGGAGCTACCTGGTGTATGCTCTTACAAATGCGCTCCAGAGGGACATGCACGCTTAATATATAAATACAGCCAGCTGGTGGATTCTTTCACACACACTCAGGGGACGGTTAGCATTGTACCTGCTGCACACCTTGTCAACCCCTTAAGTGCGTGAAGGGCAAATGGGAGAGTTCTCTGGAAGTTCCCGCCGAGCGAGGGGCTGGTTTGAGATCACAGGAAAGTGCAGTCAAGTTTAGCTGGAGCAGGAGCATGGTGAACTATGCACTGTGCACAGGGCTGGGGCCAGGAAATCCTGGTGTCCAAGCCCAGCTCTTCCACTGACTTGATGTGCAGGCTCTGGTGACTCATGCAACCTGCTGTCAGTTGGTCTGTAACCTGGCTTAGCGCTGTACTTACAACCTGGAGTGGTTTGCCGATGGATTAACTAGTGGCGGTTGCAAAGCCAGAAGGGACCATTGTGATCATCTAATCTGACTTCCTGAGTAACACAGGCCAGAGAGCTTTCAGGAACTCATTCCTGTTTGGATGAAAGCAAAGATCTTTAAGAAAAACGTCCCATTTTATTTAAAAATTGCCAGTGACGGAGACTCCACCACAACCCTTGGTCAATTGTTCCAAGGGTTAATTACCCTCATTGTGAAATCTTTCTTGCTTCTACTTCCTGCCATTGGCTCTTGTTAGAGCTTTGTCTGCTAGGCTGAAGAGCCCACTAGCAACAATCTGTGCTCCATGTGGGCACTTACAATCAACTAGCCCTGAAAATGGATGGCGCTGGAGCGTCGGGCCCATCCCCGGCCATCGCCGCAGTTTTATCTGGTAAAGAGACTGTGATCAAGTCATCCCTTAATGTCCTCTGTTAAACTGAATAGATTAAGCTCCTTGAATCTATCACTATAATGCAGGGGTTCTAATCCATTAGCCATTCTCACGGCTCTGCTCTGAACACTCTGCAGTTTATCAACACTCTTCTTGAATTGTGGACACCAAAACAGGACACAGTATTCTGGCTGCAATGGCACCAGTGGTAAGATACAGAGGTAAGATAACCTCTCTGCTTCGACTCAAGACTTCCCAGGGACCATTCTAAGTTTGATGGTGAAATATTGTTTTACTTCTTTTATCTGACTTGGAGGGATTGGCTTGCAGGCTTCCATCCTGAACAAATGACATTTTTCTAACGGTGTGCTAATTGCTTATTTTTCTCTCTCTGAAGGCTATATTAGGCTTGGCTTGAGGATGAATTCCTCCTCTAGCAGAAACCAATAGATCTGGGCGGTCACTTGGAGAATGGTACTGAGGAGCAGGCACAGTTTCGCTTTCCCCACAGCGTTGGGCTTTATCGTGCTGTCCCTGCTCATACAGAAAGCCAGATTCTGATCTCAGTAACTCTAGCACAAATCTGGGATAATGTTGTTGAAACAAATGTCTTGATTTACACCCATGTAAGTGAGAACAGAATCTGGTGCAAAGTCACTGAAGTTAATAGGAGGTCTGCTTAAGCAAAAATGACAGGATTGGGACTGTCTGTATTCAGCCCCTACAAAAAAAAAACCACCTGTGTGAACTTTGAATTAGGGTTGTTACATTGCCTATCGCTCCAATGCAAACCATACAAAGCAAGGAATAATGCCAGTTGCAATTGTCCTCTGAAGAGTCATTCTGCCCAGTTTGGAAGATGAAGTTCAACCATTACGGTGTGTAACCTTGTGCTTTTAGTGCTGATTTAAGTGCAAATCTCAATGCGACCTGAACTACAGAGTTGTTACCAACACAATCAGAGTACGTCAGACAGTACCGTCTGATTAAAAAAGTATTGACTGAATTCCTACTCTCACTTACACTGTGTTATTCCAGAGTAACTCCTGTGACTTCTCCACTGTAACTGAATGCAGAAGTTGGCTTGGAGGGTTTGTTGATGGGGTCACACACTGAACTGCTGAGGGGTTGCCCCACTGTCTGGGTAAGCACCACAGACCAGGTCAATATATTGCTACTCCTTAATTGTATTACAGTAGCACTTAGGAGAATCAAAGAACAGAGCCCCTCAGCCTCATTGTGCAGAGCGCGGCACAGTCAGCAGTAAAAAGGAACTCTCTGCCCCATTGAGCTCACAAACTAGGTTAGCACAATATACAACAGGTGCCGGAAAAAATGAATGCGGGGGAGAGAATGAGGTGAACTAAGTCAGTCACTGTACGCTAAACAGGGGTGTCTGCTCACCATGGGCCTGATCCAAAGCCCAGTGGAGTCAATGGAAAGACAGGATCTGGCCCCTCCTGCCTATCTATGATAAGCATTGCAGGTAACATGGCAGGACTGAGGCCTCAGGTGGGACTGGAAGAGTGAAGGTAGAAATTTGGCTGATGTTTGCGAGAGGTTTTAATGCAAGAAAGCCTAGTCCATTGAAGAGAGAAATGACCCACAGATGGTGACGGCTGGGAATGTTGGCAGAGAGGATGTGAGTGGTCAATATGGGGAGGCATTAACAGGGCAGCTAGGCAGGTCAAGGCACGTCAGCAAGGGCTCTACAGGCCAGAAGCCTGAGTTGGTGGAAATATTCTCCTCTTGTCCCCCACTGCTGAGCCTGGTTTCTATGTCCAGTAGTGATAATCAACAGCAGCTTTCCTCTCCCCTACGTACTATGGCCTGATGTCAGTCTTCGTGTCACATCCCCTGGCTAATGTAGCCTGCAAGCTCTTGGGAGCAGGGACCTTGTCTGCCTTATTTGTGCAGCACAGTGCACCTAAGGGACATTCTGTACATCACCATTTCTCAACACCAGGCAACATGGTTCTGTTTCATTATCCTGCTCAAGTGGTTGAATTCCTTCAGCATCAACAGGGGGAAAAATCCAGGAGCAACCATTTGCCTAATGCCCTGGACTTAATCCGGGGGAGGAAACTAGGACATTAATAATTGAAATGTAACGATTAGGCACTCAGCAGTACAAAGTCCATTTTGTAAAAAAATTTCTTTTTACATAATGGTTTGGCAATGTTAGAAGATTGTGAGTGGCTGTCTGGACCCCCTCTGCTGTCACTGGAATAGACAGTGACATTGACCTAACTAGTGGGCTTGGTGCAAATAGTTATGAACTTTCTTTCTCTCTCTCTGAAGATCAGTTTGAGAAAAGGATTTAGGAATAATAGTCATTTATTACAAGAGTTTGAAAAATCAAAAAAAAAATAATCTGGCAACTGGGCATCGTCACTGTACATAGTACTTCACACACCAACGAACGCTTACCTAGAGTTCATCTGGATTAGTAAGGGCGTCACGTTCAGAATTCTAATAATTCTTGGCATTTACAGAAAGCCGCCTGATTTTAGATGACCACCTTGAGGCATCTTCAAAGGTGTTGAGGTGTTTCGTTAGCACCTAAGTCCCCCATTTAGGCATTCAGCAGCCTTCTAACCCCATAGGCACTTAAGTCCTGTAGATGTCTACATTTCCACTGGCCAGCATCCATAAAACTGCCTAAATCCTGACATCATCTCACAACTAACGAGCCACTGAGCATCCTAGCATATGCCAAGGCCCCTCCACACAATTCTCAACTTAGTCGGAGGAATATCTATCCTGCCAGCAGGGTCTGAGCCTTTAGGCGTGCTGTGAGCACACCTAACAGCTGCTGGACCCCCACGGCATAGCTTCACAGATTCCAAGGCCCAAAGGGATCAGTGTGATCATCTAGTCCGACCGCCCGTATGACTCAGGCCAGAGAACTGCCTCGAAATAAGGCAGAGGGCTGGCTGCAGGCCTCCAGTAGGTAAGTGGGCAGCACAGCATCCACACAAAAGACAAATGGGGGCCCAGGGATCTATGGGGTGAACATGAGAGAGGTACTGAGTGTGGCAGGAGAGAGAGAGAAATAAGTGTGATGGCTACAGCGTGGGTTACTAAAGTGCTTCCACTGACTGCAGGGAGAGCTCTGGGCACTCAGTACCTCTGAAATCAGCCCCTGCGGGCGTCTGAAGTTGGGTACCCAAAGGTTGAGGCATCTAAAATTCGTCAGTTTGTCCTGACACTTCGCCCATCACCGTGCTTAAAAAGATTCCAATAGCCTTGGGCCTGGACATGAAGTTTCCTACCTTGACAGCACTCTTGGGGTTTTTTTGGACCAGCTGGGTGTATCCTCTAGGCCTAATTACCTGCAGCAGCAGGAGGAAAGAGAATGGATTATTGCTGGAGCTAGGGCTTTGGAGTCATCATCTGTATGACTGACTCCATTGTGGAAGGGGCAAGAGAAGTGACTTGGCTTGGGGTCCTCTGTGTCATTTGACTTTCCCTTCCCGTTGCTTCTCTTTAGCTGCACCCGGCGTGCCCACGGCCGTAGCATGCAGTGAAGTGTGGCACTGATTGCCTTCCCAGCAGTGTTTCATCAGCACTGGCCCGGTATCATTCTTCATCCAGCCTTCTCTCCCCTCACCACCCCAGCAGCTGATGACAGTGGCAAATATGAGCAATGGCTTGACACGGCAGTGGTCATATGAGAGCGTGTGCTTCTCCTCCACGTGCCTTATCCGGAAGGCTTTTTGCAGGGCAAAGCTCCCAGTGCCATCACAAACACTCTCAGCTTTTGCCAAGATGGACAGTGCAACACTGCAGTAGGACCCCACCTTGCAATGGAGTAAATTGAGGTTCCGACTCAGTTTCACCCTGGCATTATTAGGCAAACCAAGCAAGCCTCACAGGCCAAACCCCATTGATGCCAATGAGAGCTTTTCCCGAGTAAGGACTTCAGGAAATTACCCCCTTCTAAACAACATTTCCCCAGGATCCTCGCCAGCCCTCCACAGGTGGCATTAGGCAGTTGTGTTGGGAATTCTGCAGGGGGAGCTGCTCCCTGTGGCTCAGCAATCAACACCCCAGCAGGGTGTCAGACAGTACTATTCGGCTGGATGTTAGCTGCTATTTGTTATTCTGTTTAACATGCTTCGTCTGCCAGTAAGGGGCAGAAACCATATATCGTGGCTTGACTGGGTTAGCACAGCCTGTGACTAATGGCTAGCCACAAGATGCAGTGAGCAGCTCCCTGCCAATCCATGCGCTAACATTTTTTCAAATCGGGTGCAATTCAAGGTCACTGCACCACTACTTTGAGGACTTCAGTGCTGCACAGACTTTGTGCTGGATCTATGGACGGCTGCGGGTTATCACCCATAATCCATTTGGCAAATACAAATATATTCACAGCTATCACGATCAATATGCAAATAGCACCAAGGGCTAAATTTACAACAATGGTTGTTTGCGATTATCGACACTTGCTGAGCGCTGAAATGGGCAGCCGCTTGGAAACAGGAGTCGATCGTGGCCTATCAATGACCTGTTTGACCTTTTCCATCTCCAAGACAGGGATTACAGTCCGGCCCACTCACACAACAGCAACAGGCAACCGTGTGGCTTAACTTTAAAAAAATGTTTTATTTCAAGATCTTTTTTTTGTTTTTAACTCGTATTTCAAAAAAAGTTGGGTAAAAGTACAAAAAAAGTCAGTTGAGTAACAGCAAAGGTTTAGAAATCACAGCCGTGGAACTAACCCAAGCAATATACAGACAGAGCACATACCAGACAACCCAACGGACACAATTCATCTGAAGAGCATTTTGATTCTTCTTTTGTATTATTTTTTCTCTGTACAAAATACACCAAAGCATGCCATGGAGCCGGGGGAAAAAAATATAACAAACAGTTACTAGAAATGAGAGTTGTACAATAGGAAATGGAGTGTGCTCTCTCTTTCTCTCTCCCCCCTCCTCTCTGTTTCCTTCATGTCAAGTTGTTCTGCAGACAGTTCACACCGGCCTCATCCTGTTCGCCCTTCCCGTTATCATGCTTGGGCGACATGGAGTTCTGAATATTAAATGATTCCTCTTCTTTCACGCAGGATTTCAGCGAGTCCTGCAGTTTGTGGGAAGCATTGGGGTCATCCTAGAAAAGAAAGAGGGAGGGGAAAAAAAAGGAGAAGAGAGGTCACAGAGGAGGCTCTGAAGGAGGCCAGAGTAGCCAGAGAAACCCTGCCCCTCTTTATTAGCAGAGCACTGAGAGAGCAGGGGGTGATCACATAGGAGTAACAGGCACAGCACTGAGAGTTGGAGCAGAGGGGCTCCCTCGCTGCGAATTACCATAGAAGGTTCTCAGCCGGCCTGTCACCCACGCTCCTCCCGCCTGCCGTCCTCTCAGACATGTCGTGTCACGAGACCCCATGACTCAGCTTTGAAACAAACCCACAGTGAATGAAATCTGCTCTCAGCGAGTTACTGCATGGCCTTGCTCTCAGCACTGAAAGCCGCTGAGCATAAACAAAGGACCCTGCCTGCCTTAGGGGCCAGCTGCTGTCATGCATCCTGTCACAGCAATGGAGACTGCCCGAGCTGGGTTCAGTTTCGAGAAGGCAAGAGGCAGGGCTGGGGAATTGTGTCCCCCTCGACACACAGCCTTTGGGGGGAGGATTGAGATTGTTTTGTTTCCTCCTCATGTTGCTGATGGAGGTTGTGTAGGTCCCTATTGTTTACTGGGGTTTCCCGGACATTGCTTCCATGCTGCCGCCCCTAATGACCAATCATGCTGAGCCCTTTCCACCTGCAGATGTCAAAGCACTTTACAAAGTCAGGGGAGAGACTATCAGTTAACGGCTCTGCCCCTGCACTAATTGGCACTGCTAGGTAAGCCACAGGAACTAAATCTCTTAACACCCTGGTGAGACAGGTCACCAGCGCCACCATAGGCACGGACTCCGTGGGTGTTCAGGGGCTGGAGCACCCATGGGGAAAAATTGGTGGGAGCTGAGCACCCACCGGCAGCACTTCACCCCACCCCAATGCCCCAGCTCTCCTCCACCTCCTCCCCTGGGCGCGCCGCGTGCCCGCTTTTTCCCCCTCCCTCCCAGCGCTTGCGCCACGAAACAGCTATTTCACACGGCAAGCGCTGGGAGGGAGGGCAGAGGAGGGGAAACGCGGCACGAGGCAGGGCCGGGGATTTGGGGAAGGGGTCCAATAGGGGCAGGGAGGGGGCGGAGTTGGGGCAGGGACTTTGGGGAAGGGGTTGGAATGGGAGCGGGGCTAGGGAGGCACGAACACCCACCGGCGCTGGGGAAAGTTGGTGCCTATAAGTGTCATCACCTTACTCTTTTACAGACGAGGACACTGAGGCAGAGTCACTCAGCCAGTCAGCAGCAGAACCAGGAATAGAAACTGGGCGTCCTGATTCCCAGCCTCCTCATCGTATACCATCCTTCACCCCTTCTTATATTGGAATTGGAAAAGGTTCAGAAAAGGGCAACAGAAATGATAAGGGGCATGGAGCGGCTTCCGTATGAGGAGAGATTAATAAATCTGGGACTTTTCAGCTTGGAAAAAAGACGACTAAGGGGGGATATAATAGAAGTCTATAAAATCATGAGTGGTGTGGAGAAAGTAAACAAGGAAGCATTATTTACTCTGTCTCGTAACACAAGAACTAGGGTCACCAAATGAAATTACTAGGCAGCAGATTTAAAAGAAACAAAAGGAAGTATTTTTTCGCACAATGCAGTCAATCTGTGGAACTCCTTGCCAGAGGACATTGTGAAGGCCAAGATTATAACAGTGTTAAAAAACACCACAACTAGATAAGTTCATGGAGGATAGATCATGAATGACTGTTAGTCAGGATGGGCGGGGATGGTGTCCCTAGCCTCTGTTTGCCAGAAGCTGGGAATGGGCGACAGGGGATGGATCACTTGATGATTCCCTGTTCTGTTCATTCCCTCTGGGGCACCTGGCATTGGCCACTGTCGGCAGAGAGGACACTGGGTAAGACAGACCTTTGGTCTGACCCAGTGTGGCTGTTCTTATGTTCAAAAAAAAAAAATCCTTGCTGCCAGGTGCTCCAATGCCATACCCTCATCGGAGCCGGACAAGGTTCGTCACCACCCCTTGCTCCTGGAGGAGCTTCTTCGGCAGGGCCCCAGCATTATGGATGGTGCAAGGCGTCTGGTGGGCTGTGAGCTGGGTGTCTGAGAGGGAGCTGCTGTTTTTGGAGGGAGCATGAAGAGCTCCTGGGGATCTTTCTGGGGGCCTCAAACAGCAGAGCCTAACCCACTTGCTCAAGCCCCTTCAGATGTCCTTTGCATATTGCTGCCACACTGGGAAGCCCTCTGGGCTGTAAAATCTACATTACCACATGAATGTTAAAGGATTGCAAAGACAGCTGTATATGGCATCCCCTGGGGCCTGGCATAGCCTCCAGCAGCTCCAGGCTAGCCCACACCTCTGCCCATTGCACCTGGCTCCTATCCGGCAGCCCTTCTGCTCATCCACTTCTGGGTCCTTTCCCAGCTCTGCCGAGCCGCCTCACTCCTGCTGTGCCAGTCCTGCCTCCCACAGCCTTTCAGCCCCGCTCCGCCACACCACCTCCACTCCTATTTGCAACAGCCTCTGCTTTTCTGACCCCTGCCTCCCCTGGATACAGAGATTTTAATGACTGATCCTGCCGTGCTGATATGTTAACATGCTGCCTCTCTGCTGTGCTACGCAACCATTGCACCATCAATTCCCTCAGTGATTTGGGGGATTACTCTGCACTCCATAGAACAATAATTCTACAGACAATGAATCAAATCCATTGATGGGAGGTTTGCTACTTGTACATGAACATGGTGCCATGAGCCACTCCAGAAATCAGGAGGAATCTGCCTCTAGTAAGGCGTGAGATGGTACGTTTGGATCTAAAGGCATTCTGGACTGCTCCCTTTAACTAAAAGGAGAAAGCCATTAGTAGTGACTAACACCACTTCCAGACCTCCAGCCACTAGAGAGAGAGATGAGTCCAGCCTTGTGAAAGGTCAATACTGTATCTGCAGCACTGCCCTCTACTGGATGGAATCAGTACTGCTATGCTGTGTGTCATAGGTGCTATACTTCTAGCAGGTAAAGGAGATTCTCTTTTGGCTCAACTCCTAGGATCCTATGCTTTTGGATGAGGAGGAGGATCTGAGCTCTGTCCCCAGTGGTGCTGTGAAGTTCTGCATGGCCATGATAGGCAGCATAATGAAGACCTAGGCAGTTGCAGGTTCCTTGCAGGATTTTAGTACCCAACATACTGCATATAAGAAAACAAATGCAACAAATAATGAATTCGTAGCTATTAGCGGGTGCTACGCTGAGAAACTGGCTGCCTGGCAAGAGCCCAGAGAAGGGTTAGCTAATCACGTGACACACTACAGTAGCACGTTCGACCAGCAGGCTTAATTAAATGCCATCCCAATCACTGATGCTTTGCACATCGAGTAACCGTGGTTATGTAGCTGTGGAGCGAGAGATGCAAATTCTGAGACTCAAAGTGCTCCAAGCTGATCAGATCTGTCCAGTGGTAGTTCCCCTGTCACAAAATACTCATCTTTAGTCCAGTTTCTCTTTACCAGTTTTCCCTCCATTTAACTGAGTGTGGTGAAGGTACTAGATTAATATCCCTGGAGCCTGAGCTCCCCTCTGTGTACACAGGACAGGTACAGCCTAGACAGCTTCTGTGGAAGATTCATACATTTTAAGGCCGAGGGGACCATCTGGGTGGGCTCCCTACTTTGGGACTCCCCCAGCGAGCCCTCTAACTTCTCACACACCTCACTCTGCCGATCTGCCTGCCTTAGCCCCACTCTGGGGATGGAGGGCAGTTCATTCTCCAGGGCCAGTTCAAACCTATGGTCAGCTGTGGTGGTGGATTCTGAAATCCAGACACCCCCAGCCTGCTTCCCACAGACCGCTAGACTGGACTCAAAGCCAGGCCCTAGAAGGGGAAAGTGCCACCATCTGGAACCAATCCTTGAAGCCATCCAGTCTGCCATTGCTGCAAGGTTTTGTTTGTGTTGGTGAGGAGGGAAAGAAAACAAATGAAGCAGCTCGAAGCCAGAGCACAGGATTTGGAGAAGACACCTGGGAGGTGCTGGAACAGGTCTGATCCTTGCACTCCTTCCTCTCTGCTGAGCCAAACTCCCATTACACAGGAGCTAGCCCATGGGATGTAACAATGACCAGGAAAGATGCTGATCTGCAGAGCAGTCAGGAGAAGGGAGCCAGCTCCCGTGCACAGCTCCTTACCCAGCCAACTTAGGCAGCTGATGGACCTGGGAAGCAATGGGTCAGACCAGGGGAGGTGGAGAAGACAGAGGACTTGATTATACTGATGGTTGATGGTCCCCCAGCCTCATAGATCCAGATGCCAAACGGCCCATATATTAGTGCTGCTAAGTTTCTCTCATATTTCTCAAGATATGACCAATGTCTTCCACCTGGAGTGGGGAAACGAATGGCTTCTTCATTTCTCTAGTGGAGCCCTCGGGATCTTTCCTCCCAGTCCCCCGCGAGCCATTCAGCTCAGGGGGTTAGTGCATAGACCTAAGGACAGGGAGATTGATGGCTACGAACCAAGGACGGCCAGTTGTGGTGAGAGGAGTGAGAGATAAGGAGAGTTGGGTTCTTGTCCCAACCCTGATACTGGCCTCCCAGCATGCTCTTGGGCAAGTCACTTAGCTTATCTCTGTTTCTGATTTTCACCCTCTGAAACATAAGGCAATATTATTCCAACTGTGGGGAAGTGTTTTTGAGCTCTGGAGGATAAGTGCAAACTCCCATGGCCTGAAATCTAGCAGAGCTGTTTCAGTATCAGCCAGAGGGGACACTGCACTTTCTAGCCTCAACTAGCTGTACCACACAGTGTTACTGTGTGCTGTGAATCAAGTGCTGGGATCCACCCCAGAGCGGGCTGCGTTTCAGTCATGGGTGAAGTGATCCATATATATCCATTCCCTTCTTCTCAGGGGTGCCGTGGGAGTGTGTGCCAAGCACTTTGAGATTCCCCAATGAAAGGAGCTATAGAAGAGTGAGCATCATTCTCTGTCCTACCCAAAGGTCAGGATCGTTAGAAGAGGTAGATTAATCGCAATAAACGCTGCAGGTCACCCTTGCCCTCCTCTCTGATTGTCACCTGCTCTCTGCACCGGTTTCTCATTGAGTCTTCTCTAAAGCCCTGTACACGCTCTGGCGCTGGGACTGCACCTGTACTAACTGTCTGCGATCAGTGCTGCCCAGGGCTCCAGAGGCTCTGGCTTGCGACTCAATGCTCACTTTCAGGTGTGAGTCAGGAGATGGGAAGAGGAGACCAAGAGATCAGGGCCGGCTTTATGAACGGCGGGTTCCGATTTGAATACCCAGTGGCAGACCGGGGTTTCGGCAGCACTTCGGTGGCGGGGGGGTCCGCTCCGGGTCTTCAGTGGCACTGAAGGACCCCCCCGCTGCCAAAAGACCGCCAAAGACCCAAAGCGGCCCCACCCTCCACGCCGCCAGGTGAGTTAAAAAAATATTAAAAATTAAAAAGATGCCTAAGGCGCGGGGCCCGATTCCAGGGAATCAGGGGAACTGGCCTAAAGCCGGCCCTGCAAGAGATAACAGGTTAGTTTTCACCCCCAATGGTGGCATTCTCTGCACCCAGGTCCTAACCTTACAACACCTTCCTACCGAGAGGCAAAATGGAAGCTGTGGGTGAGCATCTGTCCTGTACTTGCCCTTAGCTGGACATGCTCTGCAGTTTGCATCTTTGGCTCCCTTTTCTGACAGGGAGTAAGGAGCTGGGCGGTGCCCCTGGTCAGGCACAGAGAGGAAGCCGAGCCTCTGGAGGATTCAGCAGGCTGCAAACCCACCTGGACAGGCCAAGAGTGGCCTCCTGAGGTAAGACCCCATTGCTGGGAAATTGGAGGGGGTCATGCAGGATCTCTCAGGCACCCTGTCCTTGGCTGTGTCCCATCTAGCTGCCCCATGCTGCTGTGTCAGAACCACTCACTCCCCAAGGAACTCTGCTTGCTCCAAGGGGGCAGAGCAGGCATAGGGACGTGGAGAGGTGAGCTGGGGGCACCGGGGAAATGGGAGAGAGAGGGAGGGAGCCGGAGGGAGGGCAGAGAAAGAGTGGGGGGAAAAATGCTCCCTGGATTTCAGGGATCAGTGACCCACATCATCCCAGATATGGCATGGCAGGACCCTGCAATGTCCTACGCATGGTGACACAATGGGTCCCTCAAAATCTTACATTCAGAGGGTTCCACAAAGTGCAACAGTGCCCACAGTGTCCCACACAGAAAGGGTCCTGCAATGCCCTATGGTTGGGGGCACAGTGCCTAGAATGCCCCACAGTTGGGGGTGCTGGGTCCCACAGCATCTCCTGTGTCATGGGTCAGCTCAGCCTCTCCCATTTCAGAGCTCTGTGTCACCCATTTGAGGGCTTGAGACCCCTATTTCCACTTACAACACCCAGGGCTCACAGTGCCTCTCCCCCATGCCCATGCCTTGGGGTCTTTATCCCTTTCTCAGGGTCCACTCCCCCCCGACACAGCCAGCGAGGCCCCGAGACATGGGATAGGGGTTTGCACTAGACAGGGCCTCAGAACCTCACAGGCCCCACGGCGCTTTGCTGGAGAAAGTGAGTGACACACAGGGACACACACAGACAAGCCATGCTGCACTGCCATCCAGGCCTGCACAGCACTCCCACGTGAGCATGGACACGACAGAGGGAGGGCAGGGGAAGAAGCCGAAATGAGCGACAAGGGGGAGACGCTGACTAGACTGGCTGGTAGCAGCTACGGCATTGACGGAGGCTGCTTCAGAGTGCAAGGCACAGGCTGAGCAGGGGGTCCTGCTCCAGCAGGGCAAGCTCCCAGAGCCTGCGAGGATCAGGGGCCTCGCTCAGTGTCAGAGAACAGGGGTGAGGAAATGGAGATTTCTCCCCACTCCCACCATTACTGTTCTGGAGTTTGCCCTGAGAGAGGGGCCACTCTGGGCACCGCCAGTGAGAAGGCGGGAGAGAGAGCAGGACGTTCCACCCAGCGGCTTCACTCGGGCTAACAGCTGCCACCTCTGAGGTATGAAGTACCAGGAGGTCTGGGATGGTCCTGAGCCCACAACACTGGCTGGCTGGCAGTGGGTGCAGAGCACCCTTCCACACTGCCCAGGACAGTCCTGGGAAAACCTCGGCCAGTGGCAGCCCCACTCAGACCAGTGTCTATGTCAGGGTCCCCAGAGTGAGTCCACGGCCCCAGCCTGCAGACATCCCCCCTGGAGCCAGTAACCATCCCCAGCAAACCCTTTCTGTGCCCCCCGGCAGGGCCCTGAACTCTGCATTCCCTTCCCATGGCCCCTCCATGGGTGGCGACTCCCTCCTAAGTGTGTGAACCTCGGACATCTTCAGCCCCTGCACTCTCTCTCCTCAGACCTGAAACTGCTCCTGGCTCCCACCCTGTCCTGCCCCGCAGGCTCCTGCCCGGACTCCCTACGCCACCCCAGTTCCTGCCAGGATCCTGCTGTATCACAAGTGAGCAGGATGCCAGGCACTGCAACTCTCGTGGGTGGGGTTACAGTCCAAGACATGTTGCTGCGTCCTGCTGGGCAGCCGGTCACAGGGGCCCGGGAGTCACCTACACCTCTACTCCCCTCTGCACTGCTCCCAGGGGCAGGCCTGTGGCTATGGGCCAGGGGGTTTCACCACAGCCTGATCCAGTGCCAGCCTATTGGCACCACTAGCCGCAGTGCCCCCGCTCTCTGTGCCGTGACGCTGCATGCGCGTGCTGAAGCAGCCCCTGGCCAGTGCAGGCTGTGGGGAGGGGGAGGCGTGCAGAAGGGAAGACATGAAGAAGACGAGTTACCTGACAGATAATGTTATCATAGTAAGCCAATGCACGGGCATGAGGGGAGAGGTTACATGGGGTGTCGTAAAGTTTCCTTACATTTGGATGGGAGCCCTCGGCAATCGTGGACAGGGAAAAGTTATCGTTGTGGAGCTCAGACGGCGTTCGGTACCTGCCAACGGGGAGAGGAGACACAAATGGTGAGAGGTCAGCAGCCTGCTGATCAGTTGTACAGTCAATTGCTTGACCACCCTTTGGTTAGGAAATATACCCAAGAGACCAAATAACACACTGATTAATATGGCACAGGGAAAAGGTTCTACGCGATATGGGCCCCAGAAGAGTCATCCCATGCGATGTTCCATTCACCTTACGCAGAAGGCAGGCTGCCCAAAGCCACGCCCTGAAACCGGTCTTTCATACCCCACTTGTTTACCAGAAAAAGGTACCGCATCCGTCATTCAGCTTTCACGTGTTTGTGCTGGTGAGCCTGGTGTGCCCCATATATTCCAGACAGGGACGTACCCTTGGCTTTGTGTCATAGACTAGCAGGGTTGGAAGGGACCTCAGGAGGTATCTAGTCCAACCCCCTGCTCAAAGCAGGACCAATCCCCAACTAAATCATCCCAACCAGGCTTTAAAAACTCTTAAGGAAGGAGATTCCACCAGCTCCCTAGGTAACCCATTCCAGTGCTTCACCACCCTCCTAGTGAAATAGTGTTTCCTAATATCCAATATCCTAATGTCACATATGGACATTCCAGGTGCTAGGGGGAATGAAAGCACCACCAAGGTCCTGTGGGCAGCTCCTTTCCCATTGTTCTGAAGACATAATCAGCTGCCCTGATGCCGACAGTTTGCCTATCTAGTCAGGCCAAGGCCTCCCTCGGCCAGTGCAAAGAGTTATGGGCTATTGAACATCACTGTTCAGGATTATGACGCAGGGCAGGCCAAGTGGCCTCCATAGGTATAGTATGTCTATTTAAATGCTTGGGATACAGATAATGTGGGAAGTATTACTAGGATAATACATACATACATGCTGGCCAGTGGCTATTAGTCAACAGGCCCCACGAGCTCAGTCAAGACACAGCAAGGAGCACATGCCAAGCCAACCGACCCTCCCCTCCAACACCCAGCTCCCAGCCCCTCCTGCCCTGGCCCTCCACCCAGCTCATCCCCAGCGCCTTCCCAGAGGCCTTCGCTTCATGCACCCTTGCTAGCACAGAGCGATGGCACAAGGAGGCACCTCATGCTAGGGACGCCTCCCTAACAGCAGGGAGTGGGACTGCTGTCACAGGCAGAGTCGGAGATGGGGCCGTGCTAGCGCCATCTCCTGGAGTCCTCACACGCTGCCCACACTGACCTTCACCACGGTCACACTCACATATACTGGCCTGTACTCACAGCTACACTGGTATGTGCGTGCAAACACACACACACACACACTCGTCCGCACCCTCACCTCTAGGCCCATTTGCACACATTCATTCGCCTGGCACGCTGGTGTATACACACTCCCAAGCCAGCCTACATACCCATATGCTCACTCCCCATCCTATATGAACTTGAATGCATCGCGTGCACACATGAGTGTCTCCACACACCCACGCCATGCTGCACGCACATCTCCACCGATTAGACCAGGTATGCCTATACCCGCTCATGGGCACTGTGACAGGTACACTGGCCCTTTAATCCTAGAAAGACCCAGAAGACCCCGTTCCAGGAACAATGGAACGAACAATGGCTCAGGAAATGGTGGCCGCTGGAGGAGAGGCAGCAGTCCCAGGAATTAGTAGTGGAAATGGGAAAAACTCAGGACACCATCCTTTTCAGGGTGCAGGACAGGGTGGGGCAGGCCCGCTGGGAGGAGCTCTCCGCAGGAGGGCAGTAGATCTGCTGCCTGCCTTCGCCCGCAGCACAGCGGGCGGTGGGCAAAAGGAGGAAACCGAAATGGCTGAGCTCCGCCTAGAAAGGGCTGAGTGGGAGGGGTCGCTGTGTGCGGAGCAGGCTGGGGCAGAAGAGCCAGAGCCGAGTGTGACTCTTGGTGTTGTGGCCTGCAGCTTGTTTTGAATAGTTTCGGGGGGGCGGGGGAGGGAAGGGAGGGGCTGTTAGTCATGAGAAAAACTGCCTGGAGATCTTTAGGGGAAACAGAGGCAGGCTGCTGCAAAAACGCCTCTGGCCACAAGGGTGGGGGGTAACTCAACAGGCAGCTGCCCTGATATAAGCATATGCCCTCCCCCACACACACACACTACACACTCTTCCATGGACACTGGGGCACACCCCTCCCCCATACACAATAGCACACTCTCTCCATGCCTGCTGTGCCACCCTGCACTAGTGTGCACACACCGTTCTCGTGCATGCCCCTCCATGCATGTTCACACAGGTCAGGCGAAGCAGCTGGGGTGATGCTGCTGGACTGACGGCCAGCACCCTTCCCCCTGCCCCCTCGGTGACCTGAGGCCCAGAGGCTGGTGACTGGTGGAATCTGTCCCTCTGGGTTTTCCCCAGAGGCTCCTAGCCCTGGGAATGGACAAAACACCATCTGCTGCTGCCAAGCTAAGAAGCCCCATGCAGAGCAGCAGCTGCTGAGGGCTTTGCAAAGCTCTTTCCCGCGCCTCCCCCGAGGAAGGACAGAAGGGACAACCGCTTTGTGGCTGTGCATTCAGGCAGGGCCCGGGGCCTGGCTCGTTTGCATTTGTGCCTGCGGCGAATGGGAGAAAAGTGCCGCATGCACGTGCTGACATGCAGGCTGGCCCCATGACCCCCAGTCATTCAGGAGGAGAGTCCAAGGCAGTTCCCAGGCTGCACAGAGGGGCAGCCGCTAGGCACCGATCCCAGCAGCTGGGCTTCGTTAGAGCTTGGATTTAGATCTGAAAGGAGCCACTCCAATTTACAGAGGCTCTTTCATCCCACTGAGAATCCCAAGCCCTGAATGGGCACCAGTCAGCCAGCCAGCTCCTCTCGTTCCCTGAGACACCAGGGTCACCCCCACTATGCCACATCCACCCACTTCTGCATCAGGGCCTCATCCAAAAGGGCCACAGAGGGTGGGTGCATCTAAGCATGGAGCCGAGTGCAGGCTGGCAAACATGCATGAGCTTGTGCCATGCTGCGACTTTGTGGACAGTTTCAGAAACCCAGGGGCCAGTCCATCTCTGCTCCTTAATAACCCTGGGCCCCATTGTGCAGAGGCTGGGGTGAGACCCCAAGTGTCCTGGCCAAATTCAAATGGAAGAAATGTAAATCCGCTCCTCTTAATCTCCTCTTGTGTTGCAAGCTGAGAGGTTTGCTCACAAGACTGGGAGCTAGGAAATCGTGAGGATTAAACCTTGCTCTGAAAATGACCCTCTTCATAGCATTAAGGTAAATCATGTCCCCTCAATGCCTCAGTTTCCCCATCTATAAAATGGGAATAATCTTTAACGACCTCAGTGATGGGGGGTTACAAAAATGGTTACTGCCTGGGAAGTGCTCTGAAGATGTAAAGAGTGCTAATGAACCACCAAGGATTGTGATTCACTGGATGGAGAATTCTTCACTGCCGCACTACAGTGTTGTGTCATGTTGTGTGCGCTGTTAACCGCTACCAGGCGTCACTCCAGAGCTGGCTGCATTTCGGAGAGGGCTGAAGTAATTCACATGTCCTGTGTACTGCAGAGTTTGCTGGGCTCTTCGGGACAAAGAACTATCGATGTCTAGCCCTGAGGGAATGCAAGAGAAGAGTCTGCATGATCCTGCAGAGTGCACCCACCACGGAGGGAGGGGGCTTAATGAACAGACAGCGGGGGCTGTGGGGCGCCAGCTGGAGCAATGGGATGAAATTAAGAAAGGGAAAAAATGAGGCCAAGTGTTAGAAGCGAGGCGTGGCTAGCTGGGCTGTGGAATCGGCGCCAAGTGGAGAGAGTTGAGCGCCCCATCGCTTGGGACATTCAAACCAGGCAGTGCAAAGCACTTCCTAATAATAACACTAGGCACTTTACAAACACTAATTAACCATTCGTTAGGGAGCCCTCCTGCCTGGCCCCGAGGGATGGGAATCTAGCTGAGCTTGTCAAGTCCATCACAGGCAGTGGGGATCCTACAAGCCTTTGCAGTCCAGCACTGTGCTGCTTGGGGGTATAATCAGAGGTCAACAAAGCCAACAGATGGATGATCACAGGATGGGGGTGACTCCAGCAGCTAGCTCAGTCTTTTCCTCTCCAGTCTCTTCAGGGCAGAGAGTAACATGCATCTATAGTCTGGGGACGCAAAGGCAAAGCTCAGCTGGGTCTCTCTTGAGGAGCTGGGATGGTTTTGGGAAGGCCGTCTTTCTGCGCTCCAGAACTCACTGGGGCTAGGGAAGCGGTAAGGCTGCCCTATCCCTTTACTCTGCTAACACAAGCTGAGAGCTGCCCCTAAGAGATGCATGACTTGGCACACAGCCCTTTGCCCAAGAGACAAGCACCAAGCAGCAAGGTGGGCTATGGGTCCGAGCCCAACAACATGAGCCAGGAACTCCTGGGTTCTAAGCCCAGCGACGACACGAACTGCTGCTGTGTGCCTCCGTTTCCCCATCTTTAACATTGGGAATCAGAGATCTTAAGGTCGAAGGGCTCATCTTGTCTCATCTCCTGCATAATTTAGACCAGAGAAGTTCAATAACCTCCAACTCCCATGGGGGCCATGAAAATTAATTAGTTAGTGTTTCTAAAGAATGTTAAAGTATTAAAAATGTTGCAGGGTAACAGCGATGATTGACATTTCTATAAAGCCTTGCAGCCCAAGACTTCAAAGTGCCTACTCACTGAAATGCAGCCACCTCTGGGGTGGGTGGCATCAGCTGATGAACAGCACACAGCAACACTACCCAACAGCCTGGCACAAGTCGTGAAGAATACCTTCTCCACTTAATACTGCCAGAGGATTTAGAGAGGCAGAATCTAACTATCCAGACTGGACTCTGACTAGGACACGGGGGGTTATACTCCAACTTTTCCAAAAAATGCCAGGGGATCTTCGATAGTCGCAAATTGTCAGCACCTGTTTCATGGCTCATTCAAAAGATGGCACTTTCCGCAGCATAGCGCCCCCTAGCACCAGACAGGGGCATTGCTTCAGTACTAACAGTGGTAAGAGCACCACCTACTGACTCACCCACACCACTGGGGTTTCTCTGGGAGGTCTCCCACCCAGACTCTGCTTATTGGCAGAGATCTCAGCCTGCTGAGATGGTGACAAACCCAAACCAGAGGGAGTCAGAGACACGTTATGACCCCTTAGGATGACCAGATAGCAACTGTGAAAAAACGGGACAGGGGTGAGGGGTAATAGGCACCTATATAAGAAAAAGTCCCAAAAAACGGGACTGTCTCTTTAAAAACGGGACATCCAGTCACCCTATGACCCCTCCTGCCTGATCCCAATGCCCTTCCTGCTGAGGCTGTTCACACTGAGGGGGAAGAGTCTGCTCCTGTAGCTCGCTCGCTGCTACGCACGTCTGGGATTTCACCCAGGAGATTTACTAGCTGACAAGAATAACAGAGACGGACGAAACTGTTCCAGGTCACCGGCCAGGCAGCCTTCTGCCCAGCGCGGCAGCTCCACACATAACTCAAAGGCTCTGGCAGGGATTCCGCGGGTCTCTGGAGTGTGAAGCTGTGCCAAGCGGGAGCACAATGCTGCGTCTCATGAGGCTGTCCCATTACTCTGCACCTGTACCAACCCAGCCACTTCCTCCTGTGCCATGGGGAATTCCTTGGTGCGTGGATGAATGCACGTTGCACGGGGAAACAGTGCAAGGGCCTGCAGCTGGGGCTGGGGTTCTGGGGCGTTCCCTACATCCTGCTGTCCTACACCATTCCCAGTAGACTCCTGCTGGGCCTGGGGCACTCCCTACACCCTGCTGTGTGACACCATTGTGATGTTGCACACCATATGTTTACGGAAATATGCTTATGAGTGTGAATATAATGTAACTGGAATATGCTTTATGCAAAAAGGTCTCATTACAAAGCTTATCATCTACTGAGTGTGTTCAACCTATTTGTATGAAAGTATCATTCTTGTATCTGAAGCTAGAAATATGAAGGATAACTCTGAAGTCCTATTGTAATTATGCAAAGTGTGGGCCATTAATGGTGGCTTGGAATCTCGATGGCTTCCATAGACCAGGACAACTGGTTGTGAATTGGTTTAGTTACCTGTAAGCCTTCCTGTGTAGTGATGTGGGTAATGAAGAATGAGGTCTTACAGTGACATGTGGCCACATCACAATACTGGAATCCATCTTAAAGCTGGTGCTTTTCCATTTAGGAGGAGGGGTGGGGACCCAGAGAGACAAAAGATTCCCACCTTGGGCCAAAGCTATAAAAGGGGGTGGAACAGAACAAAGGGGGCTGCAGTCATGAGAAATCCCCCTAGTTACTACCTGAGCTGGAACAAGGACTGGACCAGGGGAAAGGATTGGGCCCAGACTAGGAAGCCTAGTCTATGAAAGAAGCTTATTGCAATGTCTCTGAGGATGAGATTTTACCAGTAATCAGTTTCTTAATGTATTAGGCTTAGACTTGCATGTTTTGTTTTATTTTATTTTGCTTGGTAATTTTGTTCTGTTATTACTTGAAACCACTTAAATCCTACTTTTTATACTTAATAAAATCACTTTTGTTTATTAACAAACCCAGAGTAAGTGATTAATACCTGGGGGAGCAAACAGCTGTGCATATCTCTCCATCAGTGTTATAGAGGGCAGACAATTCATGAGTTTACCCTGTATAAGCTTTATACAGAGTAAAATGGATTTATTTGGGATTTGGATCCCATTGGGAACTGGATGTCCGGATGCTGAAGACAGGATCACTTTCTGGGCTGTTTTCGGTTAAGTCTGCCTGTAGTGAAGTGGTGTAGCGCCTCCTGCTGGTTGTCCTGGGAATTAGCTCAATTCCAGCTTGGAGCGCCCTCTGCTGGCCAGTGGTTCACCTGCCTCAGGCCCCCAGTTCAATTATCCTGGGGTTCTGCCCTCTGTAGTAGCCCGCTCTGAGTTTCCCCTCCCAGGGGAACCCCCAACCCTCTGTCCCCACCTTGCCTCAGTGGCTACTGCCAGTCATTATCTCGCCCCCGCTCACTGGGGCAAACCGCAGTCTGTAAAAGGCCACTCATCACTGGCAAGGGGGGTCAGACCAGCTGCCTCCACCTAACTCCATGCTACAGCCTCTGCAACCCCAGTACCTGTTTGGCCTTTAGCAAGGCCCGCAGCCTGGGGATTTGCCAGGCTAGAGCTCCACAGCATCTCTAGCCTTTCCCCAGCCCTGCTCCGTCCCCTGTACCCTGAGCTCCCAGGCAGCCTGGTTCTTCTCCCTCTAAGGCTGGGGAGAGACTGACTCAGCTTTTGGCCTAAAATCGGTGAGCCCTCTTGTTCCACAGTGTCGCCTCCCCAGCTGGCAGGGCCAGGGGGCAGGAATGCCCCCGGGGGTTGGCAGGCAGTCACTCCCCTTGGATACTAGGTAAGTCCCCTTCTGTTTTTCACTGGCATCCCATGGGGTGGCTGGCATGTGCTCAGGTACCCTCCCACTCCCCATGGGTTAGACAAGTGGATGCTCCCCTCCCAGGTTAGCTGCATGGTGCCCTCTTGACCAGCATACTCCCTGTAAGCTAGCAGACAGGTCAGCTCCTGGGGGGCCCCAAGTGGGCATGGTACAAGCTGATTAGCACATGGACCCTGTCCTGTGAGCTGCCAGCTGGGTTCCTTCCCACTACCTCCCGCATCCCGCTGGGCTCTCTCCCTGCCCTCCCCACCGGGCCCCTTCCCGCTCCCAAGGCCGCTCACCTGGTCTTGCGCAGCTTGTTATTCTCAGTCTTGAGCAGGTATAGCTTCTTGGCGAAGAAGACGGTCATCATGAAGAGCAGCAGGACCACGAGTGCCGCCGAGCCCACGGCCACGCACATCACCTGGAAGTCGGTGATGATGGACTCGCAGCGAATTCCCTTGTGCCAGATGTAATCCTGGGTGTTGCACCTGTAACGGGACCCGTCCCACCAGTTAGGGGCCAGCTCAGCAAATGCCACCCAGCAACAGAGCCAGCAGGACATGCTGAGAGCTGGCTCAGCCTGGGGTGGGGGGGTAGGAAAAGGGTTTGCAGGATAAGAGAGGGGCAGTCAAAGCCAATACTGTGGGGGGCTGCCTAGGCACCAGGTCTCTGAGCAGGAGGGGAGAGTCCATCAGCCCACAGCACCCAGGGAGACGGAGACAAGCAGCTGAAGGATTTACAGGCCAGACTATGTGTCTGGCTGGGCTAAGCACAGAGATTACAAGAGGCTGAAGGCTGAGAACACAGAGGACGGTGAGGAATTCTTCAGGGTGTTCCGTGGGGGCCTCCCCAGGAGGAAATAGGATTACACCAAGAAAAGGGGAACCCAGGCTGAGTAACAGGAAATGGTTCCTAGCGGTGGGGCGGATGCCTGCGAAAGTGTTGCCTAGAGCAGAGGAAACGCCTTTATGTAGCCCCTAAGTCCAGCTCCGAGGTGATGCATGGCAGGGGGAGTCATGTGCCCCCCCCCCGCTCCCGATTTAACTGCTTGGCTTATAATATCTGCTGAAGACACTGCCTCACTCTGCTTTTACTTATGCCCCCTACACACATACTCCATAGGTACAGGGTGTCTCTGGACCAGATGTGCCAACCCAGGTGCCTAAAGTCAGGCTTGTCCCTCCACAGTTCGGTCCCTGAAGGAAAGCTGATCACTGGAGTCAATGGAGGCTCTGGTCGCCAAACCCACGTGCCTGGGTCCAGATGAAAATGGCTCACTTGACCAACATCCAAGTTCTGAGAACTGTTGGCCGAAGTCTCCTGGGGTGGGAGAATTTCCTTGCGAGTCACTGATGTGCTGCACCTCCAGACAACTAAAACACAACGATCAAGGCAATAAACCTCGGCATACAGCTTGACGGCCTAGTGGCTTTCATGGCCAATGGATCCCAGACAACACTGCAGGGTTAACCCATACACAGCCGGGGGGCTACAAGCAAGGGATTTGGAAAATGAGGCCACGAGGTCCCAGGAGGCTGTTCTAGATGGCCTGAGCTGCAAAGTAGAAGGCTCAGGAGTGGTACGAGCTGGTACTAGATGGACAGAGGGGGCCAGGGTAGCAGAGAGGGGACATCAATGAAATCAGCTGGAGCACATCCAGGGGAGGCTCTAGACATTTCGCTGCCCCAAGCAGGGTGGCATGCCACGGGAGGCACTCTGCCGGTCGCTGGGAGGGTGGCAGGCGGCTCCGGTGGACCTCTTGCAGGCGTGCCTGCGGAGGGTCCGCTGGTCCCACGGCTTTGGCGGACCGGAGCTGTGGGACCAGCGGATCCTCCGCAGGAACGCCTGCGGGAGGTCCACCGGAGCCGGCTGCCGCCCTCCCGGCGACTGGCAGAGTGCCTCCTGCGGCATGCCGCCCCAAGCACGCGCTTGGCGTGCTGGACCTGGAGCTGCCCCTGAGCACGTCCTTGGAAGGATGCAGACTCAAGGAGGCAGGGTGGAGCCATGTCCTGAAATAAACGGGAGGCCGACGCGGAGTAGTTTAGCGATAATAAATAAAACTGTTCCCTCCTTTAGCACTCTGTGAGGACCTCACAGCATCTTACAAACCTGCAGGAACTGAGCTCGTAGCCCCAACCCCCGTGAGATCTTAGCACCCCCACTGCACACAGAGGAAGCGAGACACACAGAAGTCGCATGGCTTGCCCCAGGGCACACAGCGAGCCTGTGCCAGAGCCTGGCAGAGAACTCAGACAGTCCTGCCTCCTTGGAGAGGGGCTGGGGCAACGCTCTTATGTCCGTGCTTGCTGCACATGCCGGGGCCCAACGAGCTGGGAAAGCTGTGAGGAGTAGGGGCAAAAGGGAGGTCTGGGACAAGAGAGCGAGCACAACCTTGGAGAATGGACTGCAGGGGGCGCTCCTGAACTAGCCAAGGGAGATGCTCTAGGGCTGGGGCTGAGGGGATCAGAGTGCGGGAGGGGGCTCCGGGCTGGGGCAGGGAGTTGGGATGAGGGCTTGGGGGTGGGGCTGGGGATGAGGGGTTTGGGGTGCAGGAGGATCCTCTAGGCTGGGACCGAGGGGTTCGGAGGGTGGGAGGGGGATCAGGGCTGGGGCAGGGGGTTGGGGTGTGGGAGGAGGTCAGGGGTGCAGGCTCCGGTCGGCGCTTACCTCAAGCAGGTCCCAGAAACTGCGGCATGCCCCCCTCTGGCTCCTATGAGGAGGCACAGCCAGGCGGTTCGCACAGAGCCATGGCATGCATGGAGTGGGGCAAGTCCCCAACCCCGCTAGAAGCTTGAGGGCCGGATTAAAAGGTCTGATGGGCCGGACACAGCCCATAGTTTGCCCACCCCTGCTCTAGGGGGCCCAGTAGGTCTCTTCCATTTCCAGCTTCTCTCCTCGGATCCAGTGGCCCAGCAGAAGAGATGTAGGTTCAGATAGGGGAGAACTGAGGCATCGGCAGAGCAGGCAGGAGGAGGGGCTGTCTGAGCACTTCTGGTGCTGTACCAACAGGAGGCTGTGCTGGGCTGGTCACAGGGCAGCTTGCTCCACGCTCACCAGCTCTGTGCCCAACTGTATCCAGCGATCTCAAGCCCCGGCTGGCCCAAGCCCTTGGCTGCCTCATAGTTTACCTCTGAGAAAGCCAGTCAGTCCTAGAGCCGGTCACGTCTCCTTGGGGTGTGGGGAAGTCAGCATCCAGGGATGACACAAACGCTCCCCATCTAAGGAGCAGCCCCCAGAATCCCGGCAGCGATGGGTGGGAATTTCTGCCCTGATTCCTTTGGACACAAGGCCCCAAACCTCTTCTGGACAAAGGGGAAAAGCAGCCCCGCTGACTGGTGAACGAGAAATGTCTAACAGCACAGGAACACCATGCCGCCCGGGGCCGTGGTGAGGAGCTCAGCCAGGACACCAGAGTGCACCCAACAGCCCCCACGCTCCTGGACATGGGCTCTCACCTGTTCTGGAAACCATCTGTCTGTGCCGTGAGCACCTGGACTAAAGGGCCAGGCCTGCGCTGGCAGGGCCTCCGGTGGAGTCATACCACAGATCGATCTCTCAGAGACAGTGTGCCTCAGATGGGCCCCCCGCCCGCCATCCGTGGACTCTAGGGCTGGCCACCTCAACTGCTGTAACCCTCTTCTGTCTGTGCCCACCACATCCCATCCCTAGTCTGTCCAACATGCCACTGCTCCAGCCATGTGAACCCCTCCGTGCCTCTCTCAGCAGCCAGTGAAGCTCCTCGTCCCCCACTGCAAGGTCCTGCCATAATCCTGACCTCTCCCACTGCTCACTCATACCTCCCAACCCTACGCGCTTCCTTGTCCTGTAACCTTACCTTCCTCCCTTCCCCTCCTTTTCCCACCCGGAGCTGCATGGCTTCCATCTCCCGGGCCCAAGCCCCCAGCCTCACCCTCCATGTGCCCTCACTCCACCGCTCCTGTCCTGTGTCTCCGCCCTAGTTGGATGGTCAGTGATTTGGGAGGGGGAATTGTCTCTTCTATGGCTCATGGGGACTGGTCTAACTCATAGAGAACAGGGGTTTCAAAAGCCAGCTGGTAGGTGACCAGAGGAGCTAGCAAAAAGGAGAGGTTTGCAAAGGAATTTAGACAGGGAGCATGAGAGCCAAATACACCTAACAAATATTCCCTAAACTTAGGCCAGTAACATCCCACCCCCAAAAAACAACACCCTGCAAGAGTACAAATAATGCAGGCAGAGTCCAGTGGCAGAGTGGGCAGTATCCAATTTATTGGACTGAATGCAGCATGTCCGGGTACCTGCCCTGTGGGCAGGTGGCGTATGGGGGCCTACAGTACTAGCAGCTCATGGCTCTCAGAGACTGAGGATGGGTTCTTGAGCCCAGAGCAGCTGAACTGGAGGAGCTAAGGGAGATAGAGAGGTACACAGAGGAGACTTTCCAGGGCACAGCAGAGTGGTTCCCCCCTGCCTGACAGCCTCTGTGCTGTTGAGGAGGATGAAAGTCCTGGGGAAGGAGAACATCAACCTGGAGCGGAGAGAAATGATCCCATAGTTGGAACTCTCCTTCCAGCTGACGTCATGGTGTCCTCTCACACTGAGGATTCCCCTGTGGGGGAGGGGACCCCAGTTACTAGGAAGAGACAGGTAATAGTAAGGGGGAATTTGATTATCAGAAATGTAGAGAGTTGGGTTTGTGATGAGCGGGAGAACTGCGTGGTGAATTGCCTGAGGGGTGTGAAGGATGCAGACCTCTTAAGACATCTAGATAGACTTATTTGCAGTGAAGGGGAGCAGCCAGTGGTTGTGGTACATGTAGGTACCGATTACATTGGAGAGAGGTCCTGGAGGCCAAATTTAGGCTGCTAGGTAAGAGAGTAAAGTCCAGGACCTCCATGGTAGAATTCTCTGAGATGCTCCCAGTTCCACACACCGGGCCAGTTAGACAGGCAGAACTGCAGGGTCTCAATGCGTACATGAGGCGATGGTGTTTAGCAGAGGGATTTAGGTTTATTAGGAGCAGGGGAACCTTTTGGGAAAGGAGGAGTCTGTATAGGGAAAGTGGACTCCACCTAAATGGCACCAGACTGCTCGCATGTAAAATTAAAAAGGTCACAAAGGAATTTTTAAACTAAGGGCTGGGGAAAAGCCAACAGGTGCCTAGGAGCACACAGTTCGGACCAAGACATCCCTTAGCGGAGGATCTATTAATGGGGATTCCCTGCATCCTAGTAAAGAGAAGAGGATGGAAGTTGATAAAGTGCAGGTAGCAGCAGAAGAGAAACAGTCAACGAAAGAGAGCCCTATTCAATTACATCACAGGCAGGCAGCCCACAAAATATTGATACACTTTATAAGTGCTTGTAGAAGACTAAATACTAAAATGGGCGAACTAGAGTGCCTGGCATTAAATGTGGTTATTGATATAACAGGCATCACAGAAACTTGGTGGAATGATAATCAATGGGACATGGTAATTCCAGGGTACACAATCTATAGGAATTATGGCACTATGTGTTAAAGAAAGAATAGAGTAAAATATAGTAAAAATCTTAACTGAATCAAACTGTACCACAGAATCTCTATGGAAAGAAATTCCATGCTTGAATAATAAGAATATGGCAGCAGGAATATACTGCTGACCACCTGATTAGGATGGTGATGGTGTTTAGGAAATGCTCAGGGAGGTAAGACAGGCTACAAAAACAGAAATCTCATTAATAATGGGGGATTTCAACTGCACCCATGTTGACTGGGTACATGTCACCTCAGGACAGAATGCAGAGATAAAATTTCTAGACACCATTAATGATGGCTTCTTGGAGCTAGTCCTGGAACTCACAAGGGGAGAGCCAATTCTTGATTTAGTTCTAAGAGGCGCATAGGATCTGATCCAAGGGGTGATGATAACTGAACCACTCAGTAACAGTGACCATAATGTAATTAAATGTAACATCCTTATACGTTAAATCATCCTTAATTAAATTTCCCCTTATTTGGGGAAAATACCAGAGAAACCCGTCACAGCAGCATTTAACTTCAAAAAGGGGAACTGCACAAAAATGAGGACACTAGTTAAATGAAAATTAAAAGGAACAGTCACAAGAGTGAAATGCCTGCAAGCTGCATGGAAACATTTTTCAAACACCATAATAGAGGCTCAAACGAAATGTGTGCCAAAATTAAAAAAAAAAATAAGAGGACAAAAAAATGCCACGATGGCTAAGTGACAGAGAAAAAGAGATGGTTAGAGGCCAAAAGACATCCTTTAAAAAATGGATGTCAAATCCTAGTGAGGAAAATAGAAAAGAGGACAAACTCTGGCAAGTTAAATGGAAAAGAAAAATTTAGCAGGGCAAAAAAAAATTAAAAAAATGGAAGAGCAACTAGCAAAAGACACAAAAACTAACTGCCCAAAAAAACCAAAAAAAACCCTAAGTATACTAGAAGCAGGAAGCTGCCAAACGTTCAGTGGGGCCCCTGGACACTCAAGGGGCTAAAGGAGCACTCAAGGAAGACAAGACCACTAGCTGTAGAGAAGCAAAATGAATTATTTGCATCTGACTTCACTGCAGAGGATGTGAGGGAGATTCCCTCACCTGAGCCATTCTATTTAGGTGACAAATCTGAGGACTGTCCCAGATTGAGGTGTCAATAGAGAAGATTTTGGAACAAATTGATAAATTAAGTCACCAGGATCAGATGGTATTCACTCAAGTGTTCTGAAGGAACTAAACTATGAAATTGCAGAACTATTAACCATGGTATGCCCTATTGCTAATGTGACGCCATTTTAAAACAAGCTCCAGAGGCGATCCTGACAATTACAGGCTGATAAGCCTAACTTCAATACCAGACAAACTGGCTGAAACTAGTATCAGACACATAGATGAACACGATACGCTGAGGAAGAGTCAACATTGTTTTCATAAAGGGAAATCATGCCTCATCAATCTATTGGAATTTTTGGAGGGGGTCAAACAAACACGTGGACAAGGGGGATCCAGTGGATATAGTGTACTTGACCTTTAGAAAGCCTTTGACAAGGCCCCTCATCAAAGGCTCTTAAGCAAAATAAGGAGTCATGGGGAAAGAGGGAAGGTCCTTTCATGAATAAATAACTGGTTAAAATATAGGAAACAAAGGGCAGGAATAAATGGTCAGTTATAAACGGAAAGAGGCAAATAGTGGTACCCTCCAGGGGTCTGTGCTGGGACCAGGGCTGTTCAACATATTCATAAATGAGCTGGAAAAAGGGGTAAACAGTGAGGTGGCAAAATTTGCAGAGGATACAAAATTACTCAAGATAGTTAAGTCCAAAGCTGACTGCAAAGAGTTACAAAAGAATCTCACAAAACTGGGTGATTTGGCAAGAAAATGGCAGATGAAATTCAATGTTGATAAATGCAAAGTGATGCACATTGGAAAACATAATCCTAACTATATATACAAAATGATGGGGTGTAAATTAGCTGTTATCATTCAACAAAGAGATCTTGAAGTCATTGTGGATAGTTCTCTGAAAACATCTGCTCAGTGTGCTGAGGTAGTCAAAAAAGCGAACAGAATGTTGGGAACCATTAAGAAAGAGATAGATAATAAGACAGAAAATATAATGCCCCTATATAAATTCATGGTACGCCCACATCTTGAACACTGTGTGCAGTTCAGGTCGCCCCATCTCAAAAAAGACCATATTAGAACTGGACAAAGGACGGAGAAGGGCAACAGAAATTATTAGGAGTATGGAACAGCTTTCATGTGAAGAGAGATTAAACAGACTGGGACTGTTCACTGTAAGAAAAGAGACGACTAAGGGGGAATGTGACAGAGATCTACAAAATCATGAATGTTGTGAAGAAAGTGACTAAGCAAATGTGATTTAACCCTTTACATAACACTAGAACCAGGGATCACCCAATGAAACTAATAGGCAGCAGCTTTAAAACGAACAAAAGGAAGTATTTCTTCACACAACGCACAGTCGCCCTGTGGAACGCATTGCCAGGGCATGTTGTGAAGGCCAAAGTATAACAAGGTTCAAAAAAGAACTAGATAAATTCATGGAGGACGGGTCCATCAATAGCTATTAGTCAAGATGGTCAGGGATGGAACCCCATGCTGGGTGCCCCTAAACCTCTGACTGCCAGAAGCCAGGAGTGGGTGACAGGGGAGGGATCCCTCGATAATTGCTCTAGTCTGTTCATTCCCAAGCAGCTGGCACTGGCCACTGTCAGAAGACTAGATGGACCTTTGGTCTGACCCAGGATGGCTGCTCTTATGTTCTTAAGTCCCATTGACTTCAACGGGGCTACTCATAGACTAAGTCCGAATCCAGTCATCTGCATGTGAACTGGTGGGACTACTGAAATGGATACGCTCATGAACGGGATCCTCTGACCAGGTGTCCTGTGAAAGCAAATGACTGGACTCAGAAACCCAGGAGATCCTGTCTAGTCCTATGCTCCTAAACAAATTACCACCCCAGCATGCACATACACACCCACTTTTTGATCACAACAGGGAAGACCCCTGGTAATGACGACATTCTATAGGATCCTACAGTTATAGTCCTAGGCTCTGCGTGACCCTCCCTGCAAGCTGCAGTGCCTGGGACCGGGCCTGTAGAATCCTAAAGCATCGTTCTAGATGAGAGAAGCTGCTCCAGTACATGACCCTCCAGGTCGGTTCCGCTACGGATCTGCAGTCGCTCTCCATCCCCTATGGAGTCTGGCCTTGGTCACTAGGTTTCTCCCCTTCGCTCTCACTTGGAACTGGAATCAGTTTGGCTCCTCTGCTTAGGCAAAACAAACCCCTCTGCACGGGCCCCGGGGCTCATCCTGCTCATTTTCCACTTAAGCCTGTGGGGCACGCCATGTGCTCTGGCATGTACACGCACAACTCTGCGGAGGGCGCCAGTGCCTGCGCTGTGCAGAAAAGGGATCTCTGGCCATTGCATTTGGGTGTGTCCCACCAATATGAAGAACAGTTTGGGCTCAGAGTAGTTGGAGGGTTTTTTGCGTTAGTTCTGGAGTCAGTACATAGGACCCAGAGGCTGTTTCCCACACTGGATTCTAACGATCATACAGGGGACGAGGGAGCTTGACTGAGATTTGGTGCCTTGTTTCTTCAATAAACCTTACAGAGCATGGCTGAGCCATGTGCTGGTGTCAGGATCGGTCTGGAGGCCCTTTCGTTCCTCTACTGTAATAACCCCTCGAGTGCTCTCGCAGGCTACAAGATCAGGTGTGTTCTATTATTGGCCTCACCACTGTGTTTCATGTGGTGCAGCTTTTCTATGAGTGACCGCACTGATGCTGGGAACATTGATGGCAATTATATAAGTGAACAGCCAGGTTTGGGAACACAATGCAGTGGCTTTGGAGTTTGAAGTAGCAGGAGTTGCTTCGACCTGCAGTTATAACTTGACATTAGCCTGGGCTGAAAAAATGAGTTGCCGAGCCAGGGTTGCCACAGATAGGGCTGGGCTATGCTGTGGGCACAGCCTGTGGCTGGAGCCCAGGCAACATCCTCCCGCATTACATGTCTCCCCACACACGTCAAACATCTCACTGGGGCTGTTGGGAGATCAGCTCTGCTGTGCCCCAGGTCACACTGTGGAAAACCTCCTCCAGCTCAGCCACATGGGGACCAATCGGACTTGCCTCTGATCTAGTGCTGGGAGGCAAGGGAAGCTTTCCCTGGCAGGGGTGCCCCTGCCACATCGCGCCACCTGTCCAGGTCCTCATCTGGCCCTTGTTGGTAGCAACCGAGACCCTCATGCTCGTTAGTGGATTTTCTCCTCACTGCCCCCCAGGAGGGAGGGAAGCATCATCCCCACTTCACAGTGAGTTGAGGCCCAGGGCAGAGGAAGTCACTTGGCCAAGGTCACACAGGGAATCTCTGGCTGAATCAGGAATCGAACCCTGGCTCCCGAGGCCCCGTCTGGCATCCAATCCAGTAGGCCATCCGTCTGCCTCAGAGAGCACTGTGCTGGATGAGGGTATGCCCAACCTCTGCCTGAGGCTCACCCCTGATAAATCACAAACCCTTAAGGCACAGGCTGCATGTCCAGTCAGGCAATGACCCAGCACGTCAGCCCATTATTACTGAGATTTCTGGTTTTGTAGCCTGTCTTACCTCCCTGAGCATTTCCTAAAAAAACTCTAGTGCCGCCGGTGAAGTGAAATATCAGGACAAATTGTGTCCCGACCAAACATTGGTCAGGACATGGGACAACCACCTAAATATTGGGATGGTCCCGATTTTACGGGACGTCTGGTCACCCTACCTCTACCCAGGAGTCCACTCACATTCACCAGATAACATTCCATTCTCTTTGTCTCTAAATTCATATACAATGGGGCCTCTCACATCTGCACACAGGGCACATGTACATTGTGTGTGTCATACGAAGCACGCTTGTCCTCCCCATGTGCACCAGGTACACGCTGTACATTACACAGGTGTCCTCCTCCCAGTGCACATGGGGTACATGCCATTCGTACACATGGCCTTCCCTTGTGCACATGGGGTACATACTGAACGTTACACACATGGCATCCTCCTTAGCACATGGGACATATGTTGTATGTTACATATGTGGCTTTGTACATGGCATACCTTACACATTCCCTGTGCACACGGAATACATGGCATACATTACACCAGGGGTCAACAACCTGCAGCACGTGTGCTAAAGGTGGTACGTGAGCTGATTTGTAGTGGCACTCTGCTGCTAGCCGGGGTCCCAGCCACCGGCCCCACTCAGCCTACTGCCGGCCTGGATGGACAGAACCCCGGGCCAGCAGCGGGCTGAGCGGGGCTGGCAGCCAGGACCCCGGCTGGCAGGAGCTGGCGGATGGAACCCCAGATCGCAGCGGGCTGAGCGGCTCAACGCGCTGCTGGTCTGGGGTTCCGTCTGTCGCCCCCACTGCTGGTCTGTGATTCCATTCGCTGGGCCCTGACAGCCAGGGTCCTGCCATCGGCCCCGCTCAGCCCACTTCCAGTCTGGGGTTCAATCCGCCGGCCCCTGTAGATGTAAAACATATTACTGGCATGCGAAACCTTAAATTACAGTAACTAAATGAAGCCTTGGCACCCCACTTCTCAAAGGTTGCCGCCCCCTGCATTACACACATGGCCTCCCCCTGTGCACAAGGGATACATGGCATATATTACATGCATGGCCTCCTCCTGTGCACACAGGGAATATGGCAGTGGTCCATCAATGGCCAGCCCTGGCTTTCCTGCAGCACAATCTGCCAGTGCCGATTAGAGACACGAGAGCATCACAGTGCACATCTCAGCAGAGTGGCACTGACCTAATTCCTACTCCGCTAAGCCCAGGCAGCGCTGCGGGGGCAGGGAGGGATGGGGAAATCCTTCCCCCTCGCCATCCTTGCCCTGCCGGCACTCAGGACCTGGCCTGCCCTCTCGATTACTAAGGATAGAACCGGCTGCCCCAGCCACAGGGGGCTGGGCCAGGATCCATGCTCCTGGAGGGCTTCTGTGGGAGCAGCAAAGGGAGCAGAGGAGCTCTGGGGCTTGGCACTCACCAGCTCCTTCCCAGCGTCACCCAGAGTTCAGCTCAGTCCCCAAACGAGCGTTGTCAATGAGGTCTGAGCGGGGAGCACGAGAGGGGTGGAAAAGGCCAGTCGCCAGCAGGCATCTCCTTCCTTCTGGATGATGCAGCCTGACGGGGGAGAGGGGCCTTCTTCTGCCCCATCCCCCTGCCAGACACTGCAGCTCCACAGAGGGATGGTACTGCAGAGGCCAGGGAGAAGCAAAGATAGGGTGGGGAACGGGGAGAAGGAGCCCCCTGGAGCCAGCTAGCAGAGCTGGGTGGATATCAGCAGCCATGGGGTCAGGAGAAGAGGGAGTCGTGTGATTATCAGATGCGAGGGGACCCAGTGTAGCCACACACCCTGCTCTGAGAGGCCAAGAGCTGTCTGCATGTAGTGTGCCACCCCGAACAGCCTCCGGCACCACCGCTTGCAGGCCAGCCCCACCAGGCACAGGCTGGCGGAGCTCCAGTGGCTCACCCGGAGAGACCCGGGGAGATTCCTGCCCACAGGGATCATGGTCAGTGACTCCAGAACCCCAGGAGCCAAGCAGGGAAGGGAAAAGAAATTCCCCCCAGCCAGGTGCCACAGAACATCGGCAACAGGCGTGCCTGGGAAAACACCAATTGTTGTACTGCTGCTGACTGCAGATAGTAGCTGATCCCCTTCAAATCAGAGCTTGAAAGAGAGGCACTGAGACGGGGGAAGGGGGAGAGAGGAAAGGCAGAGGGCAAGAGACAGAGAAGGGAGGGAAACGTGAAAGAGATAGAGATAGAGGGAGTTAAATTAGTGCTATTAAGCATTATTACTGACAGCTTCATTCGCATTTGCCCTAGAACTGTGGTGCTCAGATCACACAGTGATCGGTGCTAATACAAAAACGACAGAGTAGGAGGGGCTGGACAGATGGACGGACAGACAGACCGATAGGGTTTACCTGGCACAATACAAATTCCTCCTGGTATTTCCTAAGCCTGGACAGACACCCAGTTTCCCCTGCGCTCAGCCATAGCCACTAAGCACCTGCTACTGTGGCAGCCCCATGGTAGCTGCTGTAACTAACCCACTTCTGAAGGCAGAGATCAGCCTGGCCATGAGCAAAATGCCCAGGGGGTTAAAGAGCAGGCGGGGCGGTGCAGCAGGCTGTGATACTGTTCATGAGGTCGGGATGTGGCTCTGCCCCTCATGGGTCCTGGGTCACCCCAATCTTGTGGCTTGGAGGCTCTATCACTCCCCACCCTCACCAAAAGACACAGGGCAATTCAATAATAGATCTCACCTTGACAGACAAAGAGGAACAGATCACAGAACTAAAAATTCATGGTGGGTTACATAGAAGTGATCACAACTTGATCACATTTATAACGCGCAAACAGAATAAAGTCCAAACCAGTGACATATACACATGTGGGGCTTCAAAAGGGCCAACGTCATAACACCGAAAACAATCATTAGCCACATCAGCTGGGAGGAAGAACGTAATCAGCAAAATGTGAACGATAATTGGGAACGGTTTGAGAACGCTTTACTGGATGCTCAAAAAGCCACAAGCCCACAACAGACGATGAAGCATTGGCTAAAAAGACGACCTGACATAGCGGGGAAGTGGAAGCAGTTTTTAACTCAAGCCTGGAGGGCTTTCTAAAGATCTGCTCTAGGAACTATTCGGGGGGAGTTCACTGGCCGGCAGCATACAGGAGGTCAGACTCTATGATTGCAGTGGTCCCTTTTGGCCTTGGAATGGATGGCTCTATGAACATGTCCTCCACACACCACGCTGGCTTCTCACAGAACCTCAAGCCTAGATCCAGGTCTCGATCCTTATCTTCAAAGAGCTCCCTGGCCTGGGCCCAGCATATCAAAAGAGCCTAAGGCGCTGAGATTTCGGGCCACGGTCGACAGCTCTGCTCCTCAGGCACCAAACGGCCACAGATCATCTGTGTGAGAGACAGAGCTCGTGCCAGGGCTGGGCCGAGCATGTGGAACCAACTAAAGGCCACCACAAACCTCCTCCCAGAGAGGCAGGCAGCCAGTCACCCTGCTCCAACCAGTCCTTCTCTATATAAACACAGAGCAGTGTGAACACCACCCTGCCAAAACACACAATTCTCTGCTGCGAGAGAGGATGAGATAGAGCAAACTGCACAGGACAGAGGTTGGTCATGTCGCTTATTGCCCCACCGGAAAGGACTCAGAAGCTATGGTGCTGAACACGGAATAAGGAAGAGAAGAGAAGACACCTGAAAATTCCCTCAAAGAAAGCCCCTATCTGACAGCACCAGTGAGCTGGGACAGCAGCCCTGCTAATCCATGACCCCTCTGGACAACCCGCTCCATGCAGAGCCCAACAGAAATGCAACCCAAGAGCACTTGCACTGGGCTGTTCTGTCATCTGAGCTCCCGTCCCGCTGGGAGCAGAACCATGCTAGCTCCTGCCCGGGTGGGGGCAGGGCCGGAGCAAGGATGTTTCGCGCCCTAGGAGAAACTTCCACCTTGCGCTCCCCCCCACGCTCCCACTCTGAGGCGCTCCCCCCCCCGAGGCAGCTCCCTCCCCCGCCCTGAGGCGTCCCCTCCCGCGGCAGCTCCCCACCCCCTACCCTGAGGCACTCCCCCCAGCTCCATCTCCACCCCAAGCACGCCGTCGCTGCTTCACTTCGCCCGCCTCCCAGGCTTGCAGCGCCAATCAGCTTAGGTGAAGCAGCCACGGCGTGGTCGGGGAGGAGGCAGGGCAGGGGTGAGCTGGGGTGGGGAGTTCCCCTGCATCTGCCCCCCCCTTACTTGCTGCAGGTGGCCCTCCCCTCGCTCCCCTGCCCCAGCTCCCTCTGCCTAAATGCTGGCAGTGACTGGGGCGGCCAAAGATCCGGCCGCCGCGGTCGCTGTCGAAGAACATGGCGCCCCCAAATCCTAGCGCCCTCGGCAACCGCCTGGATCACCTAAATGGTTGCACCAGCCCTGGGGGCGGGGGCTGTAATGGCAGCTCCCAGTGCATCCATCACCACGCACAAGGCAGTACCCAGCACTTCCCTGCATTACACACGAGGCGGGAGGGACGGTGCATTCAGGAAGAACGAATCAAATGCTAAAACTCTCTGGAAATTAAATCACCTCTCATGTCTACAAAACTGTCTGGCGATACCTGCAACTTCGCTCTGGCAGGTCCCCCCCGTCCCTCCCCCTGATGGCTGCACCTCAGAGGCCATCCACACCCCTGCCCTCCCCTTCTCTCACCTCAGTGATTGCATCTCTCTTCTCTTTGCCCCCCTCTGCCCCAATCTCCACACTCCAGCATCCAAGGGTCAAAACTTCCATCACAATGGGAACATATCAATATATGCAGGCAGTGGGGTTCGGATCTCACAATGGAGTTACTCCAGATTTACACGAGAGTGCCTAAGGGGAAGGATGGCCCAGTGGTTAGGACCCTAGTCTAGGACTTGAGAAACTGGTGTTCCATTCCCTGCTCTGACACAGATTTCCAGTGTCCCCTTGGACAAGTCACTTAACCACTCTGTGTCTCAGTTTCCCATCTGTACCACGTGGGTAACAGCACTGACCTTTTTCGCAGGGGGGTTGTGAGCCTGGGAGATGATCAGGCAGGCTGGTAATGGCTAGCTTAAGTAGGGAGCAGAAGCAGACTCAAGCATGCTCAGATAACAACAGCAATTAAAACCTTTCATATATTTTCTCCCATCAAATGCCACCTGCCTCTCTGTGCCATGGTCTCTACGTTCCTCAGAGAGAATATTAACTGGAGGCTGCCATGCTGGTCCCAAGCAGGCCTTATTTTTGCTGGTGCCTCTTCCCTCTCTCAACTTTTGATCAGCCGGCTTAAGTCACCCAACACGATCTACCTCTCTGAGACTACAGGAGGGTGACGGCAATCGAGGGGAGCTTGCTTCAGGGGAAAACACTCGCTATAATTTAATAAACCGGAGCTTTGAATACTTGAGATATAGTAGGGCGAATACTGCCCATGCAGCCTCCCAGTTTGGTCCAGGATGTCTCGAACTGTGTCATGCATTTTGGTCCAAAATCTAGAGAACTGGTGACACTAATCTCTTCTCCTCTGCACACTGGAACAGCCTCTTCCTGCCTCCATTCGAATCGCAGCTGAAAACGCTTCCATTCTCCCCTGAGCTTGGCCTGTTAAACCCCGCACCCCTCCCCGATCATAACCTGCCTGCACGACCTGCCACTGCACAGCCTGATTCTGGGAGGCATTCGGGGGATGCGGTTTGCATGGGAGACCCTCCCCAGAGAATATTGTTGCATGGTAAGTTTTGGACCTCCCACCACACTAGTCCCTTTCGGGCCTGGCTCAGGCACCTCCTCGCAGCCCAGGTGTTGGTGCTTACCTGCAGAAAGCGCCCAGGCCCTCCACGAGGT
The DNA here is from genome assembly GCF_025201925.1 of Gopherus flavomarginatus. NCBI lineage: Eukaryota > Metazoa > Chordata > Testudines > Testudinidae > Gopherus > Gopherus flavomarginatus. Next base: position 4,237,049 of record NC_066618.1, on the reverse strand, counting down.
AGCACTGGCCCCCGTTGTGGCAGTAGCTGGGGAAGATGTCACACACGGACTTGCAGGAGTTATTATGCCTGACGTAGCCACTCCTGCACTCGGTCCCGTTCTCGCCACCAGGTCCCGCCGCCATGGCCGACTGGCTCAGGTCCTTGCTGGTCTCTGCTGGGCGAGGTCTGGAGGTGGCATCACCCCCAGAGACGATGAAGGTCTGCAGCGGGGGGATGACGTAACGGCGGCTGGTGGGCTCGGCCTGCTGCACTGTGGTCTGGATCTTGGGCGTGAGCGGGGTAGGCAGCTTGGAGTTCTCTTCCTCCAGGTCCCTGGCCAGCCCACCACCCCCATCCTCCTCCTCTTCCTCCTCATCCAGCTCATCATCTTCACCATCCTCATCCCCGTCCGTGTAGAAGGAGGTGGTGGGGTAGAAGTCAGACTCGTCGAAGGGCGTGAAGTCGTCGTAGAGCTCGTGAATGGCCCAGGACGTCGTCTTGTCATCCAGTTTCCTCTTGGGGGAGTCTGCTCCCCCCGGGCCCCTGGCAGGGAAATCCTCCAGGCCCCCACCCCTGCCTTGGCTCTCCCCACCAAAGAGGTCGTAGTAGTCGATGTCGATGATCTCGGAGACCGACTGAGCTGAGGGAGGCTCGGGGGTCTTGAGAGCATTGACAGGGGTCGTGATGGCCAACTGGGGCCCCGGGGACACTTCAGTATTGAGCCAGGTTAGATCAGTGTGGCCTAGAGCCCCCTGGGCCGGGGAGCTGCTGGACGACGCCAGCCACAGGTCCAGGGGCTCCTCCTTCTGGGCTGAGTCCTGTGCCAGCCCTGCGCTGCTCTGCATCTGGGTGCCCAGCTCAGGGGCACGGCCATCCGGGGTGGGGGGCTGCAGCACCACTTCCCTGAAGGCCTCCAGCAGCAGGTCCATCTTGGGTGAATCAGAGCTGAGGCCGGGTCCTACTGATGAGCTGGCTGCGCCCGCCATCTCCATGGGGACCCGGTAGGCAGGCGGGGTGACCATGAGCTCCACGAAAGCTCCCGGGTTCCACACATTGCCCGGAGAGGCTCTGGCAGGCTGGTCTCCGCTCCCAGCCTCCTCCTGGCTCTCAGGGACAAGGGCAGTGCTCTCCGGCGCTCCCTTTGTGTCACTTAATGCCAAAACAATGGCCTCTCCATTCACAGGCCAAGCCACACTAGTCACGGCTGAAGAGGCTTCCATGGCCCCCTCATTGTCCTTAGCCAACAAAGGCTTCGGGGGCCAGGCACTCTGGCTGTCAACCCCCCTGGGGCATCCCAAACAGAGCGATGATTCATTGCTCTCCTCGCTAATCCCGCCAAGATAATACCGTACAGAGATCCCTGCTCCAGGAAGGCTGCTGACTTGGTCGGAAGCTGCAGCAGCTGTGCCTACGCCTTCTGCTGCCAGCCCGGGGAGATCAGCAGGTGTCTTTCTCCAGGATTCCTTCACTCTGGCTGCCTCTGAGGGCTCCACTGTGTAGCTATTTCCCCCTGCCCCAGTGACATTTCTCAGGAGCTCTCCGCTCTTGGGGTCCTGTTCCCTTCCACTGTCCGGGGGTGACGGAGGGGCCTCCCAGACAGCCCCCGGGGCATCTGTGGTGTTCTGGTGCTCTGGGGACCTTTTGGACGCTAGAGAGTAAATTACACAGGAAAGAAAAAGCGTCAGGCTGTGCTTTAAAGCCAGGTCTGCAAATCACAAGGAGGAATGCGCTGCTCTGTGTGTGTGTCTGTGCTCTGCATGTACATGGCAAATAAACCAGCACCTCTGCATGCCCAAAGGGTACTCCCCGCCCACCGGGGCAAATGTTCATGGCATCATTTTGAAACAAATCATTGTTTTCATAACAACAGACACCCCGGTAAAAATAGCGTCTGCATTTGCTAAATTAAGCCCTCGTCTGCGCTCAATCTCTCTCCTACACTCCCCACTCACACACACGCTCTATCTCTTTGATTCATGGTTCCCCCCCCCCCCCACATTTCAAGTGTAGTAAAGTAGCATCAGCTGCAGGGAATAAAATAGGAAAGTTTGTTCCAATTCCATCCCCTCCCCACTCCGGCTTCATTTTTCCATTCCTGCCTGGGTGTTCCCCCTAGTCTAACCCAAATCCCTGCCTGTCTCCCTAGAACGCTGCTGAAGAGGAGATCCCCTCTCTGCACAGGCAGCCAATAGGAACTGGGGGAGTGGGTGTATTTTGGGGGGTTACCCCGGCATGTGAACCTTTGCAGGACTGGTGAAAGCAGGCAGCAGTCTAATCTCTGCCCTCCTGGCTGTTATCATCATAGGGACCATTCACGCCTTTCATGCAGCTACTACTGAAAAATACACAATTAGAATCGTGCTCCTATCGCCGTTTTCACTGGAGGAAGGGGACAGAAGGGACTTATTTCCCAAGGCCGAAGGCCCCTGAAACCGAATTCACTGGGTCACGGAGACGTGAGCTGTATCACAGATTCTCAAGCCAGAAGGGACCGCTGTGATCATGTAGCCCCCCGCAACATAGCGCCAGCCAGAGAACTGCCCTCCAAATCACTCCTGGAGTCCCTCTGCTAGGGAAAAACCATCCTGTCGTGGGTGATAGAGGCTCCACCATCACCCTGGGGAAATGCTCCGCTGGGATGGGGCTCTGATTGTGTGTCTTGCTGCGCTTAAAAAGAAAAAAATCCTTCCAAAATAAACCAGGGTCCTGATTCTTTTTTGGGGGGTGGAGGGGAAGGTAAGAGGGGAAATGCGCCCAGTACAACCCCAATGTCCCTCTACCGCATCCCCCCACCCCACATCCTACAGGTCGCACATGCACTATGGCCAAGGGGGGGACCCCCCACCTTCGTCCCCCTCCCCCCACACATGCTCCATGGCTGAGAGGGACCCCCCCACATTCTTCCCACACACACAACATAGCCGAGGGGGGAGGGACCCCCCATCATGGCCAGAGGGAAGGGGGATGTCCCCCCACATTCTCCCCTCCCTTTTTACAATACAAAACAGCGATGTTTGCAGTATCGGCTCCATTTCTGGGGGCCCCCCGCCCCAGCTCGGCGTGGCCGTGCGGCATCCCTGCACGGAGCGAGGCTCAGGACGAGGAAGGATCCCCGGGGAATGAAACGCACCCCCAGACTCCCCCCCGCGGGTACCTACCGGGAGCAGCCCCCGGGCCGGCGGCGAGGATCAGGGCGAGGGTCAGCAGCAGGGCAGGTCTCCGGCAGGGACCCCCGGCGGCACCGGCAGCGCTGCCCATTGTGGCATTGGCGAAATCACCCCCCTGCGCCCCCCCCCCGGCTCGACGCTTCTCCTCCTCCCACCCCGACGGCGCCCGGCTCAGCCCCCGACGCGCAGCAGCCGCATGGCCCGGCCCGGCCGGCGGTGGGTGGGGGGCGGCCGCGGGCTCCCCGCTTTGCCCGGCTCCAGCGCCGCCTGCACTGGCGGAGCCCAGCCCGCTGCACCGCCCTGGGCTCCCGGAGCCCGCACGTAACTGCTGACGCCGGCTGGGCTGCTGCTGCCCTGGGAGGGGGAGAGAGGCTGGGGGGGGCGGCCAGCGCGGCCCCTGCCCCCCCCGATCAGTGCCCGCCCCAGCCCCGCTCCCCACGCCCGGCTCCGGCTGCCCCAGCCCGCTCCCCGGGTCACTCTGTCCGGGCAGCGGGGAGCAGGGACCCCCCACCGGGTGCGGAGCGGGGAGCCGGACCGGGAAGCGGCGGGCAGAGAGCGGGGACCGGGCTCGCCCTGCCTGCGGGCGGCTCGGACCCCGGCAGCGAACCAGGTAGGGGCGCGAGCCCGGGAGACAGCTGGGGGTGCCGGCTGGAAGGGGCTTCACAGGGGTCACCGTTGGGTTCAATGGCTCTCAGCAGCACCCCCACTATAGAAATTGTTCCAGCGCCTCTGCACCCAGATTAGAGGGATGGATGGGGGGGCGCATGGGGATGGATGGATGCCGGGGTGGATGGAGATAGATAGAGGGAGTGTAGGGGGACAGACAGACGGTCTCACACACATATGCTGTAGCTGCACTGCAGGTTTATGGGCTTGGTGCAGGAATCACTGGTGAAATTCTGAGCCCCCTGTGGTGCAGGAGATCAGACTAGATTATCCTAATGATCCCGTCTGACCTTAAAATCCCTGACTCTGCACACCTCTGACAGAGACATGTGCACATATGGAGAGACCATAGGGATGAGACCTGGAGCGACACAAAGCAGTAACATCAAGAGAAGGCGATAGGACGGAGGTGTCTGTGCAGTGAGACTGATGAGACAGACACATGCAGCTCCATAGAACAGAGCTGTACACACACGTACACACACAGGCATCACATATCAAGGTGTGAGTGCAGCTCATGCATTCAGACGAGTGAAACATCAAGAGGTACAAAGCTTAATGTGCAGCCATGAGAAAGCCAGGTAAGCTATCATATAGGTATAGTACACAGGAGCAACCTGCATGTCTACAATAAGACAGAGCCAGCCCATCTCACCACACCAAGTCAGCGACATGCTTCAGAATGAGCTGTGAAGCAGCATTACACACGAGTGGATAAAGAGCCAATCTGCACAACATGAGAGCCCATGATGGGATGATAGACAGCTTTTATCGAGGGGCATCTTAGCCAGAAGACTCGAGTGAGGGATGTGGATCATGCCAAACGAGCACTGGTAAAACCTTCCAACCTCTCCCTGCCCCAGGTAGTCTGCATATTAGATCCAGTCAGAAAATAGAATTCCCATCCCACAGGAAATTCTAACATTTCAAATTTGATTTTTCCCCATTCCAAGTCAGGGTGGAAAAAAAAATGTCAAAGTTTCCCACAGAGTGGAAATTCCAGAAAATGTTTAGTCAAAACTATTGAAAAGCTTAATTTCAGTAAGATTAAAACATTTCCATTCAGTAACATTGAAGCATTATTATAACATATGTTAAAATTAATATTATAAAAGGCAACACAGAATAAAAACTATAAAGTTGAAACAAAATGTTTTTTAACCCATATCGACACAAAAACCCTTTTGACATGATTGAAACAAGAATGTAAAAATGGCTGATTTCAAAACACTGCCGTCTAAAAATGTCATAAAAATTGACAGGGTCCCCCAACATGTTTCAGATTCAATTAAACTGCATTTTCTGGCGGAAAACTGTCCCACTAAACTTTTTCAACCAGCACGAGCTTATATGGCGCATATGTCACAGCCAGATTATTCTTAGGAACAATTTGGAGAATTTAAAAACATTTGCTGGCGCTATTTCTTTTATCCATCTGCCTGCAAAGTGCCAGTAGCCAGAGCAGGTATACAGGGCTCAGAAGGGACAAGGAATAATTCCACTTTAATGTCATTGTCACGTTAGCACTGACCCCCCCACTTGCTAAGGCAACTCCCATCTTTTCATGTACTGTGTATATATACCTGCTACTGTATTTTCCACTCCATGCACCTGAAGTGCGTTACAACGCACGAAAGCTTATGCCCAAATAAATTTGTTAGTCTCTAAAAGTGCTACAAGGACTCCTCATTGGTTTTGCTGATCCAGACTAACACGGCTACCACTCTGACACCCCTAAAAGTGACCCTAAATATGTTTTCTCTAAATCATGATTTAAGGTCCAACCCCTCGCAACATATCAGGGCTCAACACAAAAGGGAAACCTCAGTGCTACTCCATTATGACTCTACAGCCTGCATTATAACTTCTTAGTCCAGGCAGGTTACAAAACATCAGGTTGCCAATCTGTCATAGGTTCGGGCCTGAATGTTGCCTATCAGACAGATGTCATTTGGAGGAGGAAATTCTATAGGGAAGGGCAGAGAAAGGGCAGGCAGTGTTGATCAGAAATGGTGCCCGTTTGATAGAAATAGTCCTGGTGGCGGGATTAGTGAGCAGCAGGTAGGTGACACCATGCAAGCTAGACTGGATTAAATTCATAGACACAATAGGCCCATGCCTGGCACCAGGTCTTGGAGTCATGTGATGATGTGAGAATCTTGGTTTTCTTAAAAAAAGGTTTTGAGTCCTCATGGTTGTGGAGAAAAGTTTGGAAGCGTGACCTGCAGTCAACCAATGCCATGGTGTCTGCCTGAGCCTGCAGACAGCCTGAAACAATAGGGTGAACTGTCCTCTACATCCAGAGGTGAAAGTAAGCCAGTCCAGTCCGGTACGGCGTACCAGCAAGAGCCAGTACACCGTGCTGGACCGCACCAGTTTCCATGGCGGGGATTGAAAGGACTCTGGACTGCCCGCGGCTGCGGGTAGCCCAGAGCCCTTTGAATCCTGGCCACGGCTCTGGCAGCCGGGCTGGGGCCAGGATTTAAAGGGCTCCGGGCTCCCCTCAGTGGCAGGAGATCTGGGCCCTTTAAATCCCTGCCCCAGCCCCGCAAAGCTCCGGGCTCCCCCGGCTGCCGGAGCCTCGGGCCCTTTAATTTGCCCCTGAGGGCTCCCAGCCACCTCTTCAGCTGGGAGCCCCTGATTGATTTAAAGGCTCTTAGTCTCCCAGCCACAGCTGGTGCCCCAGGGCCTTTAAATCTTGAGAAGCCACGCCTCTTCCAGATGAGGCCACGCCCCCCTCAGGACTCCAGCAGTACCCATAAGTCCTGTAAGTTACTTTCACCGCTGTCTACATCTCAGTGGAGTGTTAACACCCAGCCCCGCTGCTCTGGGGGGGCCCAGCCAATGCCACCCCAGCAGAAGACTGTTTGTGTGGGGCAGGAGAAGAGTGTAGTGGTCCCAACTCCCTTCCTCCCAAATAGACACGCCCCATCCACTGGAATAACTCTTGGGGGCTCCCCTGCTGTCAACTCTGCCTCTTCAGAGTTGGGGGAACCCTTACTGCTGTGCCTGCAGGAGGGGGCTATGCTACTGCCCGCACCCCATTAGGAGGGAGAAACCCCACCACCACAACGCCAAGTAGCGAGCAGGGCCATGCACCACAGGGCCCCACGGCAGTGCGCACAGGAGCCTGGGTTGCCTTGATCTGGCTTTGAGTGCAGGTCACCTCACATGGGAGGAGGGCACAGGCCATAACTAGCAGGAAGCCGGCGCTGATAAAGAGAGCAGCAGGGACAGAGCCTCATCCAGTGCACATCAGGACTCCCCGCTGAGTTCAATGGAGCTGGGCTGATTTGATATCAACTGGAGGCCTGTCCTCCGGAAGGGATAGATATAGGGTGTGTGTGGGGTGTGGGGGGGACTGGATAGATAGGTGTGT